>NC_071619.1:18239285-19439285 GCF_014839835.1 Dryobates pubescens | reverse complement strand
ACTAGCTTTAGTCAGTCAGTTGCTGTATAACCCCTTCCTTTACAGGGAGATACTTCAGAATTAGATCAAAAAATGATTTGTCATTTCCTTTGCTGCCTTAAGCATAATGGTAGATCATCACTAATGGTAATTAATTAAAGAAACTAAAAAGGGGAGTGAAGGCACATTATGATGGAAAGACACTAAATGGAGGGAGGGGATGCTAAAATCCTTTCTATCATATCCTCAGGGTGGGGTTTGTCATCCACAGTTAACTCAGGTATTTCAAGCAAGTTGCTGATGCTGGAATTTTGTCCAAGACAAACAGTTTATTCATCCAGAAGTCTGGCAGAGGGTCAAAAGGACTAAGGCTTAGACTAATAGACAAGATATATCTTTTATTATACAATAAAGAATATTATGTGCTGTAAATTAAGGCAATTATAAGTGCAACAAGCTTATTGAATCATCTAGAAGGTATATTTGATTATACAAAGTTTAAAGTTATTCTCCTACACACAAGGATAGTCATGTCTGCATAAAGCATATTCCACATCCTCCAGTTTGTTTTAAAAAAAGAAAAAACCCAAATAATCTTCTACTGCCCAACAATTGCCAGCAGCAAGCGCCGGTAATCGCCGCTTGTATCGCTTGCTATCATTGTAGCCAAAGTCTTCTGAAACATTTGTGTGAACATCTGTTTAATTTGCACAAGGTCAATCTGTGCAAAGGGGGGAAAAGAAGAAATCACAAATCTCAAACACAGTGCATGATTTTATCTCCTTGACAGCCACCCTGCACCTCCCCCCTCAGGGACTACAGAACACTTGTCAAGGGTTAAATGTGCAGTTAATAAACTGCACATCTTAGAAGCCAGCTGGTTCCTCTAAGGACAGGGGCAGCTCCCAAAGCAGAGAGTCTAGCAGTTGTTCTTTTGTTAGGACTGTGCTATCCCAACTCTTTCATAGCTGAGCCTTTGAACTGGAGGTGTTATCTGCACCCCAGTTAAGAAGGAAGACAAGCAGTACTGCTTCGTAGCCAAAAGCAGTTAAGTTACTAGATTAAATGTGGCTTTGAAACAAGCAGGATCATGTAAATCTTAATCCCCATAAAAGCTTCCTTTCAATACATGATTTTGACAGCTATGCAAGAAGGACTAAGGGGAAAAAGAAGTCTTCCACCTTCCAGTGGAAGGTGTCCCTGCCAATGGCATGGGGGTCCCTTCCAACCCCAATCATTCTGTGACAAAAAGCTGGTTATGTAGGTAGCTTTCCACTACATGCAGCATTTACAGAGGAGAAGGTTTCTTACCTCGCTGCGAGTAACTATAATTCTGATGAGAGTAGAATCGTCTGTGCCAGCTCCTTTCATAGCGTAATACAGTCTCTCTGCAAAAAAGGCTGGGCGATTTAAAGCGCATTGCACTGCAATAAAGGACAGTTGTAAGATTACTTCTAGCACTGTGCACTGTGTAGCAATGCTGTGAGGGCAGGATCAATTCAGGACTTTTGCTGTAGGCAGCTAGCGACAGGTATTGGTGAAGATCTGGTTACTGTGGATTAAAGGATCTGGTTTATAGAGGAGTTGAGTTTCACGATGACCAAATGAAGCATTTCTTCACAAGAGGAGCTATGGTTATTAACAGTTAACTTCTCTGGAATTGCTTTCAAAGCTGGTTGAGACCTTACTTCTCAAATCGGTAATTTAAAAACAGTTATTCTCCTTCCATAGCTGGTACTAGGATATAAGGCACTTTATTCATGTTCCATTGCTAGAATCTCACTAGGAAAAGTACAGCTGTAAAAAGTTCTCACTCTGGCAGTTACAGAATGGATCTGGTTTCAGTTAGATTGTTCACACTCAGAGATGAACGAGCCTTTATTCTGTTACATGATTCTCGGAGGTGAACTTTTCCCATACAACTCTAGCAAAATACAATCTGTGACCTTTTTACCCATTATGGCTACAGAAGTGCTGTCATTTAAGAAAGAACTGGTAGGGCTGGTGTCTGCAGATTTACTAGTAATTGATACTTACTACATGAGCAAATTCTGCTGAATTAGAACTGCTTTACTATAATAAGCCAGCAGGAAGAACAGGCTTCTATTTTGCTGAAGTTTTTAACACATGATGATTTGGGGGGGGGGGGGGGGGGGAGGTAGGGTGGGAGAAAGAGGAGTGGAAAGGGAACTGTGCTGACAGTAGGTTCATGTTGATTCCAAGATCATGTGTGGATGGCTCAGGTGTCTCTGCTGTGCCACAGCCATGGCTCTGTTACCCTGGTACTCACACTGTTTTGCAGAGCTCTGAAAAATAGAACTACAAGCACTAACCAGTGCCCCATTTTCTGTACAGTTGCCTGCTTTCCCAGAGGAGTGACAAGTAGCTCTCTATGGCCTTTTCTTCTTTTTAATTGACTTCTTCATGGTGGATGCTTATTTTCTCCAGTTAAGTGTAAAGTGAATAATTTGAATAACTGAAGTTACTTTTGTGCCAGCAGCCTCAGGTTGTGAGTTTATTTGCCATATGGCCAATGCTGAATTAGATTCTTCTTCAATTGAGTTTAGAAGGCTTGATTCCTAAGGGACCCTATAGGGCAGGGAAGAACATAGCACTTACCAATAGTCTTCAAACCACGTTCCACGTTTCCAGAAAATTCTCGGTCAATGCTGCTTAACAAATCACGATTAGCAATCTGCAAACAAATGAGATGAACGTGCGGACCATGAGATCCCGTAACAACTGCACCTTTCATTTTAAAATACACTGATCCAGCTCATTTGAAGTAAGAGAAGAACTCCTACCCTGGAGTATGCTTCAACTGTTGCTTTCAGTTGGGGAAAACTTCTGCTTGCCAGAACCATGTTGAAGCAAGACTCATCAGTTCCAAGTTTTCCTTCACCTGCTTGGTACAGACGCTGAGCATCTTCTTGAGCCTTTTGGTAATCCACAGTTTGATTCTCATCCCGATTACCCTAAAAGCAAAGACAACAGATGTCAAATGAAATTGCATAGAGAAGGCTATGCTTTAGCTGCTTGCAGTGTAGACCCCAAGGATATATCTTCAAAGCTTTAAGCAGATAGAGCAATACCAGTTTGCAATACACTATGTACCTTTAAAACTACTCCTTAGTTTAATATTTCTTATAGGCAATAAATACAAAAGTGGCCCAGAACCCTATCTGTAGGGTATGCTTTAACCTGTAGATGCAGATTCAGCCAACTTCACATCTACATACCATCTCATAGTTCTAATTAAGTACTGTACTTAATTCTCTGGTTTACTTAATGTAAGCTTTCTCTTGGTTTGTTTGTTTCTAGGCTTCAAGTTGCAAAGAATCTTCCCAAACAAACTAATGAATTATTTTACTGAATATGCACACCTGAAATATCTCAGGTCTTCTATTTTATTTAGGATTTGCCAATTTTAAGTAAGAATGTCTCCAGAAAACATCTACTATAGCTGTAATATGTCATTAGGGCTTATATGAAAGTTTGTGTGCTTTGATTTTCCCCCCTTTTTTTTCCCTTGTTGCCCAGTGCATGGATGAATATTGCTAAATACACTGTCTGAGTAGGCTGAATACATTCTCTCAAATACTGTTGTATCTATAGTGGTTAATCTAGTATTTAAATTATGTGATTGTCAGTTACTGTAAACTACTGGATTTATCAAAATAAAAATTAGCAGCATGAGCTTCTCAAGGTTTGCTTTCTTGTGGCTTTTGACTTTCTAATCCAAATACCTAATTGCATAGCAGAGCTCTCACAGAGGCAGAGGAAAATGAGATAA
This sequence comes from Dryobates pubescens, assembly GCF_014839835.1. Classification (NCBI taxonomy): domain Eukaryota; kingdom Metazoa; phylum Chordata; class Aves; order Piciformes; family Picidae; genus Dryobates; species Dryobates pubescens. The sequence goes on along the minus strand of NC_071619.1, from coordinate 19,435,513 downwards.
AGAAGCATCATAGAAGTTCTAACAGTAAATAGACAGATTGATCACAGAAATGGAGGACGTTTCATTAGTACCTATTTCTTTCCAAAGACAGGTAAGTGCAAGTTACTGGCCTTCAACACAGAAAGGGCTCTAGTAAATTATATGCAATAAGCAGGCTCCAATGTTTACCTGAGTTCAGTAACTAGCACCTAGGGGAGGGAAGGGAAGGGAAAGGGAAAGGGAAAGGGAAAGGGAAAGGGAAGGGAAAGGGAAGGGAAGGGAAGGGAAGGGAAGGGAAGGGAAGGGAAGGGAAGGGAAGGGAAGGGAAGGGAAGGGAAGGGAAGGGAAGGGAAGGGAAGGGAAGGGAAGGGAAGGGAAGGGAAGGGAAGGGAAGGGAAGGGAAGGGAAGGGAAGGGAAGGGAAGGGAAGGGAAGGGAAGGGAAGGGAGGCAGTGGTGTAACTTGGGAGGTACATTTTGCCCCATGGTATCTCTTAACTTGTTCACAGGGATTCTCACAGGTGTTCTGCATGTTTATTGTGTCAGAGTCACACAACTATTTAGTTAATGTATGGAAAAAATACAGAAGCATTTTACTTTTAACAGCAGCCTGGAGCACTGCTTTACAGTACCACTTGATTGGATCTGCACAATAATGTATTTACACTTAAGTTCCTTGAGATGAACATAGGGTGCTAAATGAGTTCACAAAATTCATGATAGATTTGTAGATATCAAGTATCCCTTCCTTGAGGAGGGACTGAAGTGTCCCATCTTGTCATTAGGGAATAAACTGATGGCCCAGAGCACGTTTTTTCAAACCCTTGCTCTTGCTAAACATACACAGGCTCTTTGTGGAGCCATTGTGACTATGTGCATTGAAGTCATACTGTACGCCGTTACCTTATTAAAAGAGAAAACAGCAGCAGCAAAGCAAAGCAAAGCAAAGCAAAGCAAGCTCACTTGGCACATAGATATAAGTAATCGTTCGTAGTGTCCGGAAGTGTCTGCTCTGATGTCATGTTCGATGTCCCGTCCAAATTCTGATTTATAGCAGTTCACTATTTCTCGTATTTCCTGGTTTGTCCTTGTACAGAGGATCTCAGTCAGCACTCTCTCCTGAGTGCCTACTCCCTGTAGGCAGAGGAAAAGTGGGCATAACTACAAAGCACTACCTACTCAGTTTTCTTCAACTGTGAAATTAAGCCATCATCTGTTCTTTCAAAGCTTAATATAGTCTCTACTGTAAGAACTGTATCCTCACACTGTGAAAGCACCAAGTCTGCATACTTAAAAAGGAATGAAGATTCCTCAAACATCTGATTCTGCACCAGTTCAAGAAAGTACCCCAAAACTATAGAAGGTCTGCGTTCATACATGGATTAAGTAACTCATTTCTAGTGTTAGCCACCTGCTGGCTGCTGCAGCTCAAAACAAGCAAGAAATGCTGGTAAACTGGATGCACCAGTTTACCTGTGCTAAAAGTTCAGGTGAGCTAGTTGGTTTAATCTATGGTGCAGTCTTAATAACTGAATAGATAAATAGATGCTTTTGGAAAAAAGCTGCAATAATCCAAAAATACCTTTCAGCAACAATGGTTTGTTCCTAGTAAGGAGAGGTACATACCTGTACTTGTATTTTAAACAGTGGTTATGGTTTTAACAGCACCCTGGCCCTCTCAAGGTTTTAGCAAAAGTTATGAACAAGCAAGAGAGAACAAAGTTGTATCTCACAGGAGTTTATGCTCTGCAGAGTGGACACGAGTGGACAGCTGGCTAAGCCTGCAGAAACTGGCTGTAAGTGAGGACACAGCAGGACGGAGTTTTAAACCACACAGTCCCAAAATTTGTTTGCCAGTACAGGATTTCTCTCTTCTTAGACGAGCATTTAAAGACTCTATTCAACTACTTAGTTCACAGAAAAAGCGCACCTTCATTGCATGACGTAAGCTCCAGGCATCATAGTAGGTACTGGGCATGAAGAGTGCTAGAATCAGTTCTTCCACATTCCCACTTAACTCAGACTTCAGGTCTTTAATTAAATCCTGTTGAATTATAAACACAAATAAGACTTGAGAGTGTTAGCAAGGTAGATTATATAGTGGGGAAAAAAAATCATCAAATAGAATTTGTGTGACTGATTTCTACCTTTGTGGTGTTTTTATAAAGAACTTTCCTCTGTCCAAAACTTTGACAGCTCAGCTCTTCTCCACTGTCTCCCCACTAATTAGGACCTAGTCAGGTCCTGAAAAATATCACAACTATAAAATTTCACTTCGAGTTGCAAAAATGACAGAGGGAAGAAATTAAATAATCTCAGCCTTCTCCTGATGAACTAATCCTCAGCCAGTTTCTCAGTTTATTTCTGATGAAAAAAACAAACCGTATTTCAGTGCTGCTTTGTGTGCATACAACAGTAGCTTCAGACACTAATACCAGGACAGTTTAAGCTTGATTATTTTCTATCAAGCACTACAAAAGCACAGAAGCTCCTTGTTTAGTCAGGGACAGAGCCATCCCCCAGCCTTTCCCACCCCTGCGTCCTGCCAGCTATCAGAACAACACTGTGTCACGACATCCTGTTAAATACCAGATGTGTCCCAGCACATGAGAAACAGAACCAAAAGAAGCTCATTTTAAAAGTGCCCGAACTACTCCTCAGGACTAAAATGCAGTACAGCAGTTAAAGCAGCAGCTGAAGGTTTACTGATGCAAAGAACTAATGAACATACCTTGCCATACATAGTCTTGAAAGCTGCCTTGATTTTTTGCCTTTGATCATTGGAGCGGTTAGCAACAACATTTATGATAGCCTGCTCATCAGTTCCTTGGAAACAGAAGGGCAGTTTCATGTAAGAAGTCTTAATAATCCCTCTGAATCTGCATTTTACAATCTTGCATTTGGTCACAGCTACAAAATAAATGACTGCCACCTAAGTCTATGTCACATTTTCTATGTAACTTCAGTCTACTGAATTGCCCAAATCATTTTGAAAGTTGACTTTTGAAAAGCTTGGTGGAAAAAAACACATAGTTATATAGAAACTGAGGAAAAGGACAAAATGGCATGAAGTTAGCTCAGTAGAAATTTAGGCTTCTATTGCTTACTTACCAAACCCTTTCATAGCTTTGCGTAGGATTTCTGCATCCCTTCCAGCGTCAAAGTTTGAAGCAGCTTGAATTGTGCCCTGGGTACCCTGAACCACTGCTGCAGGCTGAAAACGAGAGTCAGGTGTAACTAGCTATCCTGCACAACATAAATTCAAATTGAAACCACAACTTAGGAATCAGTGCTTCAGAAGGAATTGTCTGTTGGCTTCCTATCTTTTCTCTAGCATAGAATCAGAGCGACATAGTTGTGTTAAAGAGCTTTGAGCCACCAATGCCAAAGCTTTGCTCTTACCTAGTTGTGTGGATGAAGGTTTTTATTAGCAAATATACACAGATACTGAATTACGATTTTTGTGAAGGTTATACCCTGAATGTAACCGGGAATTCTTGATGTAGAATACACTGTTAACTGTTGGAAACCTGCTGTAAAAACATTAAAACCACAGAAGATTGATTATAGAAGAGGATACAGCACGTACCAGACTGGGCATTGGTGATGGTGCTTGTCCACCAGGATATCCTAATGAAAATAAAGCAGAAAATGTGATAAAAGGAATTAAATTAGGTCTCTTCTTATTATGTAAATGCTATCTAATCTGAAAATGGAGCCATTTACAGACATACCACTACAAATAACCTGTTTCCTAAGTAATGATACCTGTCATGATCGGTAACTGAACTTCTTGCCTGAGGGCAGGAGGGGAAGAAGCAATGACAGACACATTGTGGTACGCCCACAAACAAGGCAATTGTAAAAATATGAAACTTAACAGTGCTGTGGGAAGAGGAAGAATCTTTCCTTACTAAATATTGCTGTCTTTCATGAAAGCCAGGATAGGCCACACGAATGAAGAGTACATGTCCTATGTTCTCTTTAAAAGTCAAACACTTTAAATTGTTGAGCGTATGAATTATAAACATCAAGTGTTCACTGGTGCAAAAAGTACTGAAGGAGTCTCATTTTGTGATCAAAAGCACTAGGGATACAAAAGCTACAACTGCATGGTTTTGGTACTAGAATCTTACTTTCATTCCATAATACACAGGTACAATTGTTATCATTTTAAGAGCAGTGTAGTTATTAGTAGAGTTAAGAAGGCAATTGTAAAACAAAAAACCACCAAAACTAGTTTGGTGCTCTGAATTTCTTGCAAACAAAACTGATATATTCTTGGACATAAATTGTCTTGTTGATAACTGACCACTCAAAGCATTAGAACCATTGCACTGTTCTTAAGCAATTATGGTCATTTTCCTTCCCACTTCCCCCACTATGCCAGGGAGGACACAGGTGTGAAAAATGTCTCCCATTCTTTGAGGTGAACAGAACAGCCAGATATTGAATGTGCAGACTAAATTTCACAGTTCTCATCAGTTTGAAGATGGATAAGCACTTAAACCCCTACATCATGACCATTAATTAGTGACAGCCATCCCTTGGATGCAGCATCTGTGAACTTGATTCAGTCCTTCAGAAAGGACTGTTCAGAAAGGTAGTAGGAGGTGTACAGCATACAAGCCTCAACAGCTAAAGGTAACAAAGCTAAGGGCCTAAGGGCCTGTGTACTAAGATCTCTTGGTTTAACTGTGGAGTAACAGCAACAGCTTCAACTGACTCCATGACAATGCTTAATATTTCTTATATAAGACATACCTGGAATTTGTGCTGGTCCACCTCCAGCATAGCTTTGTGCAGGAGGCTGTGGGTAGCCACCAAAGCCAGGGCCAGCAGGAGGCACACCAAACCCAGGGCCTGTAGGAGCTAGGAGAGGAAAAAAATCAGCACACAATGTTTTGTACTTGATTTCTGAAACAACATGAGCCAGGTTATTGAGCAGAGCTATGCAAGAGACTTAACTTCTCTGTCACTGTGCAGTGGCCCAAACCCATCAAGAGTTACCATCAACATGCAGGTATTTACTGTCTGGCTAGCTGCATGCTGCTGCCTAAATTGATTGCTGAACAAAGCTGCTTTTCTTTACTACTTCTACCCAGTACAGGGAACGCTTACACCAGAAACCACTCCCGAGAGGTGCTCCAACAAAAGATCAAAATTACCTCCAGGATAAGGTGGCATTCCTCCAGCCTGGGGAATTCCAGAGTAGCCCCCTGGGGCAGGGTAGCCCCCTGGAGCAGGATATGCTGCTGCTCCTGGATACCCCGCATTTGGTGGAGCTGCAGGATAGGTCCCTCCTCCTGCTGGAGGGTATCCTCCAGGAACAGAAGGATAGGTGTACTGACCCGCTGGTGGATAGACAGACTCCTGTCCTGTTGGCTGAAACACAGAAATAGGCTGTCTGTACACCTGCTGATGGGACACTAGAGTAAAAATGTTTTCTCAAATTACCATAATGTAATGTGTATAATACATGAATTACACAATTCGATTCAGCACATGAAGCAGCATCAGCAGAATTCCTGATGCCTGAATGGGGACCTGATGGTTGGGTTTTCTGATGTATTTCCCATGTCGATACAGAATCAAGAGTGTTGCAGGGTGTAAGGCACCTGGATGGGCTCTGATCCCATCCACCTTCAAAGCAGGGCCAGCCTCAGTATTAGATGTAAGTCATGCAAGGCCTTGTCAAGTTTTCAGTATCTCAAAGGAACAGTGAACCTGCAGCCTCTCTGACTGACTGCTCTCATAGTGAAAAAGGTCTTCCTCAAATTACAAATACCACAGCTGCCCTATCACTGTGTACCTCTGACAGGATTCTGGCTCCAATGTCTACATTTCTTCCTACCTAGCAGAAGACTGAACAGATCTCTGCTTAGCCTTCTCTAGGTGAGCAGCCCTCCTGGGACACTCTTGTTTGTCCATATCTGTGTTGTACTAGGAGGCCACTAGACATGGTATTCCAGATGTGGCCACGAGCATTGAGCAGAGAGGAGTAGTAATTCCCTCTGACCTCCTGGCTTTGCTCTTACTGAAGGCTTGTATGTCATTAGCCTTCCTACCCAGGGACATGCACTGCTGAGCCACAATTGTCAACTACAGGACAAGTACTTTCAAAAGTTGTATGGTAAGAACTTAGAGGTGAGGGGTTTTTAGCATTTCTTTTGGAATCTAGGTTGTAAAGTGTGGATATTCAGTGACTAAATCTGGACAACTGAGTCTGAACACCTGTTACAGATTTTAAATGAAGTCAAACATCTATTTGCCCCCATTAAGATTCATTGGAATTTTTAGTCCAGTCATGAGCTGAGAGTGGAACAAAGTTCCGTGGCTAAAGAATAGGGGGTCAAAGTCAAGATGCAGTGTCATTTATCCCCAGAAAAATATTTATTTGGTGTTGTATGAAAGCTGGACTACATAAATAAAGCATTCTAAGTTCTTTGTGAGGGTAATGTCCACTGAAGTTTGTTCAGCATCTCTGTAAATCCTGGGATACAGCTACATGGAATATGTGGTAGAGACTGTGGCAGAAACGGAATCAGAGATTAGCTCTGATCCTATATCCTGTACATACAGACCCTCATACTTGTCTAAGAGCTACTGATACTTTAAAAGATGTGCTGAGTGAGTTATATAAAACCCAAACAAACTTGCAAGACCAAGATAAACTGAAACAAGACCAAACCATCAAAATTTTTTCTTGAACAATAGGTAACATTGAAAACAAACAAACCAACCCCAATAAATCTTAAAACTTCCTTCTTGGAATTCTTGTCAGACAACTCTAAAGACATCCTCAGGGATAGACAGACAAGAACAAAGACCATGATCTCTAGAGAACACTGTATATGAACTGACAGCTACTATTTAGTCAATATAGGAAGAAGGGCTATTGACAGAATATAAATACATTACACATATTTAAGAGCCATACTTACAGGATAACCAGGGAAAGCAGGGTAGCCATCAGAAGGGGGATAACCTGGGTATGCCATTCTGGGAAAGGAAAAAAAAAGGTATTTTCAATGTCAAGGCACTGTATCCAAGTTTGTAGTAGTTACTTGCTTGAACAGTATGTCAAGAGGTTTAGAATTGCTCAGGGTAGGTACCTGTCAACTGTTAAACCAAGCAGGATTCAGAAGGCAAGGATCTTAAACTTTGTAATTATCTACCACTCTTACTTAGGGTCAGATGGACATTGAAGCATTGTAAGAGGCTTCAGTCTCCCAAACAAATTCTGAAATGCACTTTGAAGTGCCAGCTGGAGGAGGCTGAGCCCTTTGCCAGAACAGAAACAGAAGGGTCAGGCTAAGGAAGGGACCCAGCCCCACAATGCACCAAGCAGCCTTCATGGGGGTGGTTTCTCTTTAAAGAGGAGCACCCAGTGCATCCTGTGTAAAATGAGAATAGAAACACGTACTCCTGCTGCATTAATTCAATTAATTTCATTTCTGTTCTCTGCAAGTAACTGTTTATTTTAGTGTCATTTTTAACAGAGGAGCCTGGGGAGTAGGAACAGAATGGGACAAATCATCCCCCACATGGACAACCAGTGGAACAGGGAATTTTGAGGCCATTAGCCAGGTTACAAAACATTTAATGGCAGGGGAAAAGAATGCCAGCCAGCTAGATTCCCTGATCAGGATGCTGGAGTTACTCATGACATGTTTGTCAGTATGCACCTTAGCTGCACAAAAGGAAGGACATGGAAAATATAAAAAGGAATGTGACACAGAGAATGATTATTCACATTTCTAGGTATTCACTGATTTGTAAGCAGAGTTCTTACTGCATTAAGGCAATAGGTGGTCATAGAATGAAACACCTGACACAATGTGGAAAACATTAAAACTTTGCCTGGGTCAGTTCAAATAATAGCCAAAAACAACTCGCAGAAAAACACAGCTATGAAGTCTCACGCTGACAAAACTTGGATCATCACTTCCAAATAAATCTATGCTTTAATCATAATAAACACTGTTAATGGCTATTTATTTCCCTAAGAAACACCTTGAACCAGTACCTGTACAATAGTTACTACTGACAGCTGCTTGAATGGACTAAACATGGCTTTCAACAGGACATTTCTATTGGTATTTCTGACTCCTAATGCTAATTGTAACTCCTTTCAGGAACAAGATGACCAGCAACACTTCCTTCTGATTTTAGTTTCACTCCTGCTTACAGGAAAATACTATGTTAGCAAAACAATATTAAAAATCAATCAACAACAACAACAAAACCCCCAACCCTTCAGCTTTTCAGCTTCCTGTAATTCCGCTCAAGTTCCACCATTTGAAATGCAGGATTATGATGTCTGTAAAACTTACTGAGGGGCACTGTATCATTTCCACTGTACCACTGTTTATCATGATGCAAAATCAGTGGCTAGTGCTGGCAACTCAGCTGTTTCAACAGCTGTAAAAAGTGGGTTTTGTACAATGTGTATAGATATCTGAGGGGTGGTGTCAAGTGGTGGAGGGCGATCTCTTTTGTGCAATAATAAGACAAGGAGCAATGGGTACAAGCTTGAACAGAGATTTCACCTCAACATGAGGAGAAACTTCTTTACAGTGAGGGTGATGGAGCACTGGAACAGGCTGCCCAGAGAGGTTGTGGAGTCTCCTCTGAAGACTTTCAAAACCCACCTGGATGCATTCCTGTGTGGACTACCCTAGGTGATCCTGCTTTGGCAGGGGCATTGGACCTGATGATCTCTGGAGGTCCCTTCCCACCTCTAATGTATTGTAATACTGTGATACAACCATTATGCTCCAGCAATCTTTTAATCGCATTAAAATACACCACATTTTAGACTTATTGGTTAAGATAATGCATTCAGAATTAATTTTTCAGCTATGTCTCTGATTTACTAGCAAACATAAAAGGCATGAATTTCCAACATCTCGCTTTCAAGCAAACAGTCCTGTTTATAGCCTTGTTTTAACAAGGCTATGCTGTATTTTTGATGAGCAAATTAACCGCCCACGTAAACCTGTGAGTTAAAGTGCACCAGTAAATGGTTTAATGCTTTTCTTACTTTTGTTGTATTGGTTCCTTTTCCAGCATTCAATTTGTGATGCAAGGGTGTTTTGGGGGGGCCAGGTAGTGGGAATTGTGGTATTTCAGTGAATCATCGCACTCTTAACAAGGCTTTGATTTCTTTTTGTCGTTCGTCTGAATTACAAAGGCAAAATAAAAACGTCTGCTTTGCATTTGCTCCATGTATCTGGGTTTTTTCTTTTATTTTTCATTCTCTAATGACAGATTAATATAAAGGTCAAGTAAAGACTGCTGCCTCAATTACTGCGGGCCTTTTATAACTAGATGGGTACAGAATCATAGAATCAGTCAGGGTTGGAAGGGACCACAAGGATCATCTAGTTCCAACCCCCCTGCCATGGGCAGGGACACCCCACACTACATCAGGCTGGCCAGAGCCTCATCCAGCCTGGGCTTAAACACCTCCAGGGACAGGGCCTCAACCATCTCCCTGGACAACATATTCCAGAGCTTCACCACTCTCATGGTGCAGAACTTCCTCCTCACCTCCAGCCTGAATCTCCCCACCTCCAGCTTCATTCCATTCCCCCTAGGCCTATCACTCCCTGATATCCTGAGAAGTCCCTCCCCAGCCTTCTTGTAGCCCCCTTCAGATACTGGAAGGCCACAAATAAGGTCTCCTCAAAGCTTTCTTTTCTCCAGACTGAACAGCCCCAACTCTTTCAGTCTGTCCTCACAGGAGAGGTGCTCCAGCCCTCTGCTCATCCTCCTGGCCCTTCTCTGGACATGCTCCAACACGTCCATATCCCTCTTGTAATAGGGGCTCCAGAACTGGAGGCAGTACTCCAGGTGGGGTCTCACCAGAGCTGAGTAGAGGGGGAGAATCGCCTCCCTTGACCTGCTGGCCACACTTCTCTTGATGCAGCCCAGGATCTGATTGGCCTTCTGGGCTGCAAGTGCACAGTGAGAGCTCATGTTGAGCTTCTCGTCCACCGGCACCCCCAAGTCTCTATCCTCAGGGCTGCTTTCCAGCCAGTCACTGCCCAGCCTGTATTTGTGCCTGGGATTGCCTCGACCCAGATGAGGGACCCTGCACTTGGTCTTGTTGAACCTCACGAGGTTGGCTTGTGCCCACCTCTCCAGCCTGTCAAGGCCCCTTTGAATGGCATCCCTTCCCTCCAGCATGTCTGCTGCACCACACAGCTTGGTGTCATCAGCAAACTTGCTGAGGGTGCACTCAATGCCACTCTCCATGTCACCGACAAAGACGCTGAACAAGACTGGTCCCAGGACTGATCCCTGAGGGACTCAGCTTGTCACTGGCTTCCACTGGGACATGGACCCCTTGACAGCCACTCTTTGGGTGCAGCCATCAAGCCAGTTCTTTATCCAGCTAGTGGTTCAGCCATCAAACCCATGTTTCACCAGTTTGCTCCACTGGGATTTCAGACTTGTTTCTGACACCAGTTACAAGAGTCTCTCAAAACTTACTATGCCCAGGCAGCAGTATTTACTGAAACCCCCTTACGTACATAGGTGTTTTCCAGAAGACAAATTAAGTCACACAATACTAAGTAAACTGGATGGCTGCTGCCTTGCTTTATTTCAAGCACAAGCATCCTCAAACAGAACAGAGGCTCTGATATTGTTACTTTTAAAACCAAAATAGAAGATTTTCCATCAGATTTTGATCTCCACCCCGTTTTACCGGAACGGGGCACAGGGCGAGGCCTGGCTGGCAGCGGGTTAAGCCGCGGGCCGGGCGCTCTTAAAGCCCGTCCGGGGATGAGTCAGCGGCGTCCCCAGCACCCGCCAGCATCCAAGAAGGGCGGACCTGGTTTTTAGGGGTAAATGTAGCTCTGACGGTCTAACGTCACGGGATGCACTCAACCCGGCGTGCTGGGCAGCAGTCCAGCAGTTAAAAACAGAGAAGTTTCTCCTCTACTGCTGCTGCCTGCCCCCTGCGGAACAGCGCCCAGCCCCGCACAGGAGAAAACCCCACCCCACGCACACCTGCGCCCCCAGCCAAGGACGCCCCCGCCAGCACCACACCCGCCCCCGAAGCCTTTAAACGACCCCGGTGGGGCTATTGTCCTTGTTCCTCGCACCGCCCGGAGCCAGCCCTGCTCGCCGGGAGGGCCACCGCCCCGCTCTGTTTCGGGGTTGGAATGGCGGTCACGTATCGCCCTGCTCTCTCCCCGCTCCCTCAGCCACCAGCCCTAGGCCGGTGTGGCAAGCCCTCCGGCGACGCACAGCTGCAAGCAGAGCCTAATATTATCCTACTCACTTTACCTGAGGCGACTGAGACCTCATTCCCGCTCTGCACCGAGTGGGCAGGCCCTCGGCCAGGGGGATACGGCACTCTGGGGCGCGCCTCACCCGGACACCTGCCAAGTTCCCGAGTTGGCGGCCGGCCGCGGCGCCAGGAGTCCTGCCTCGGGCTGCTGCTCGAGTCGTCCCGAACTCCCGCACGCCCGTGCCGCAGGGCGCAACGGGGCTGAGCCTGAGCCCCCGCACGGATGCGGTGTGTACGGAGAACCGGCGACGCCGGGGCAAGAGGCGCGAGGATCACGGCTGCCAACTGCTCCCCTCCACCCCTTCCAGGTGCCTCACCTGAGAAGAAACCTGCGCAGCCCCCAGGCTCTCTCCTGCAGCTACACCGCAAAATGGAGGCTATGCGGCCGAGCGACACCCGCCCCGCCCCCGGCACCGAGCCCGCCCTGGCCCGGCCCACGGGCCGTGTTCCCCGTGGGCAGGGGCGCCGTGCCCGAGTCCCGGCAGAGACGAGGTGAGCCGGCAGCGGCTCCCGGTGGCGATCGCCCTGCTAAACCAGGACCTCTGTTGAGGCTTGCCCCATCTTGCTGAAGGTAAGCTGCAATATAGCCCAGTTCTCCTTCAAAACGGCTGGGAGGTAAGTGCAAAGACACAAGTGCCACAGAAACGCTGAGTGACTTGCCAATGGAGTTGTCAGGGGAAGCATTCAACAAGGGAAGCTCCAGGCGATGCCATCCTACGGAGGTCCTTAGACACTCGCCTAGGAAGGGAAGAGAGAAGTCCACACTGCAGTTTCCCTACACTGCAATGGAGTTAGCCCTAATGCATGGAGCTCTAAATCGATTCTGTTATCCAGTAACACAAAAGATTTTATATTAAGATCATTATTCAGCAGCTGGCAGGTAGTCAGCGTAGTCATCTAGGCCACCAAAACAGCATGTAACAGGCAAAGGATATAAAAGACGTAAGCGGAACTGGAGGAGTTGCTTCTTTTTATATAGTTACTCAAGATCAGGATCTAGGTCCCAAGAGGGCATAAAGGTAAGATTGTCCTGACTACTACATACCTTTCTCTAGCAAGAAATCTTAATTATAATTATTTGTATGCAATTGTGGGAAGTGCACTTAGTGGTTTTTCTGTCCATTGTAGTATTTATTCTTATTATACTTAGAACATATACTTAGGCATTACCACACATGGTCCTTCCTTTGTCTGATAGTTAATAATTCTCAATAAATTCTGACCAGCAAGATGAAATGTATGAGGGATTCACCTGTGTTATTATGCACCAGTTACTTGAGATTATTAAAAAGTAACTTTCTACTTTTTTATGACAAACATGTTAGCAGTTCAGAGACCACTAAAATATTAACAATTTTTTCCTATAACCTGATGCAGCACTTGAGTTTCAGATAAAATGACAGCCACTGTTCTTTGTCTATAAAACAGCTTTAGGTGCAGGCAGCAGAAAACAGATGGGTAATAATTTACCATGCTCACCCACTTCAAATGTAAAGCACCTAAAGCCACATAAAGAATCTAATAAATTACCTATCTTCAGCAAAGTTGGGCTCGTTCTGCCTTGTTTTCCCAGAACACATCATGAGGAGCTTTGAGACTTTAGTTCTCACAGCATGCTTCAGCTGACAGTCCCACTGTGTGTCTACTTTTTCACCTCCATGAAGTACATTTCTTTTAAGACAGGTATATATTTAAACCCCCGTTTCCATGGGAACCAAGTAAATTCTTTAATGGACTGTTCAGACTGGAGCTAGTTGGGAAAAGAACGTCTGTTCTCACAGAGGGAAGAGCAAGAGAAAACATTTTAACACAACAGCATATGTCTGAAGAATCTGTTAAGTGCTCTGCGTATTTACATGTAAACAAGAATATCTGGAATTACTTTTCTAAAGCATGGAATTGAACCACTGTGGTCATCTAATTTCACTCCCTATATTTAAAGAAATCCTTGGCTTGTTCGCATAGATGATATATATACTACTTTAAAAACATTTAGGAATATGTAATCCTCATAGAATTAACTGTATAAACACAAGAAACTATGGGCTTTAGACAGACTGGGTTAAGAAGAGCAAACCTGTTTAGTCTGACTCTGTGGTCATTCTGTCTTGTCAACCGTATCAGACAGCCTAGAGAGCATGTGCAAAGTAGCTCAGCTAAAGGCCACAGGAAGAGGATGCCCCCCGAAATGACTACTAGGGACACTCCCCCCCCCCCCCCCCCCCCCCCCCCCAGTAATGAGCATGTGTGTAAAAGATTTACAGATGTAATGAATTCCATGAGCTAATATGAATATGCTGATCACCTCTTAGAAAAATGACCATTGTATATGAGATGTAAGCAGATATTGTCTGAATTTTACTGGCTTTGGTACAGTTAGGTGGAGTGATCCCCTTTGTGTCCAGTGCCAAAATAAAGAAAGCTTCCTAGCACCTCATTTGTCTTAGGGAGTTTTCATGCCTTATTCAGTAACACCAGCACATTTAGGAAAGCTGCTAAAGCCCCTTGCAAAGTTAAAGCAGCTTCTAGAAGATTTAACTTTAGTGAAGCTGGGAGTTAAAACTCTTGCTTCTCTCTTTTGTAATATCCTTGTATTTTCTGCTAAGATGCAGTACTGGACAGAATTCTGGTCTGGAGGGACTTGACTCTCAACTACATAATCATGCTAACTCAGTGCTATTGCTAGACTTGAAATAACTTTTTGTTGTTGTTGTTCAGAGAAATTTATCATTGGTGACATAGATCACTAGGGTGTTGCTGCTACTTTGTGCAATGTATCCTGGTTTAAACATTATTACCCATTACTTCCAATATTATTTTCCAGCTAATACAATTAAATAATTAATTTTTTTTTAAAGAAAACCAAACTCAGCAAACAAAAACCCCCTTTCCCTTAGTTTGTTGTAAGAAAGATCTGGTTGGCTTTGAACCGTAGGTCAAAGTATAATAAACCAACAGGATACTGCAGTCATCCATGTCTAAATTGTGTGTTAAAATACTTTTCCTGTTACATTACTTTGTGACTGCAGTAATTAAAATGCAGATAGTCAGTGAGCTGTTGAGTTAACCTTTTGTGTGCACAGGGAGCAGAGCAAATTCAGTTCACTTCAGGAAGAGCCATGTGTTTGGTTAACTGCTCAAATGACTGCCACTACCCAGTGAGTCATGTTAGCGCCCCACCCACTGTACTCCAAACATCAAGGTTTCACACAAACCTTACAACTAAGTTGCCACCGGGGTCCCTGACTCTGTTGTGAGGAACCACACTAAAAATAGAAGCTTCATGCTTCCTCAAAAAACAGGAGACCAGGTTGTTCTGCTAGGCTGCTTAAAGGTGCATTGTTTTCCACCATTAAAAAAAAATATCAAATTGCAGATAGCAAAATAAAAAGTTTGTTATTCTCAACAATACAGAACAGTTAGCCTTATCTTCAATTGTCAAGGCTTGCAACCAAGCAGATAGTTTATCAGAGATCAATCACTTGACAATACTGGCTCAGTTTGGCAGAAGTACATTCTAAATGAGGAATTCAGTGTAAACAACTTGGATGGCCCCAGAAGGCTTGAGAAAAGCCTTTAATTAAACAATGTATGAGCAAAGGTAAGGAAGAAAGAAAAAGCAAAGGCTTTCCTGAAAAACAAACTTGTAGAATTCTGTTAAGTTGTTCTGGGATCAATTTCAAGTGCTTTTCTTAATCAAGTACAGCACAAAAGTTAGGAACAAGTCAATGATACCTGCTGACAAAACTGTGGAGTCACCAATAGTAAGAATAATCCAAACCAGGAGAAATTTGTTTTTCTAGATGATTTTTTTTTGTTTTTAATTAAAAAGGGACATAAGGCCAGGTCATGCATTTAAGTGAAAAAGTTTCTTGGCAAATTCAGCAAGGGCAAGAGACTGAGGTGCTCAGTTGCACTACACAACAGACACCAAGAGGCAAACAAGGAATTTTTAACTGGAATGTATTGATATATGCTTTTATTTATTGCTTGTATGCTGATATGGGTCTGGTCTTTACCAACTCAAGAAAAGACTGAAATTAAATTTTAAGTGGGCAGTTCAGTGATCAAAGCATAGACAGTGCATCAGAACAAAGGAGATGAAGTTTAATATGTTAAGTAACAAGAAGGCTACAGTATAATAGCTACCTATAGAAAGCTATATATAAATACCAGGAAGAGCGTAAGAATTCTGGTAAGGACAAAGGAGATGTATTTGGGTATATTTAAAACAGAAGACAAGACAGAAAAGAACTGAATTTGTGATTCAGGAAACTCCTTCTAAGGTAAAGATCTTATTGTTTGAGCAGTTAAGTACTTGGGTGCTAGGAGCTGGTTACAGAGCTTTTTAAGCAAGGTATTTTAAAGTCAAATACGTAGCAGGAAAAAACATGCACATTGATAGAAATAAACATCTACTACAGTAGCATCCACTGAAGTTTGTTTAACCATGAACTCAGTTACTAGTGTAATTGTCTGAACTCCCCCTTTGAGGGCCTAATGCTATTGACCTTGATTTCCTTTCTCAAAAGATCAGATATGCATAGACAATACCATCAACTGAATTTGGTGTCTTGTGCTCTATCAGTATCCTGCTGAAGGAGGACATATACACAGCACCACTCTGTCATCCTCCATGGAAAGACAGATTATGTGCAACACAAGAAGCCACTTTTCAGGGTACTTTAAAAGCTGTGGAAAAAAACAACCTGCAAGGAAGTCTGCAGAACTGGAGTTGACTTGTGTCCACTCCACTTTTTTCCCCCTGAATGCTACATTATCCTTCCCTTCTTTCAAAGTGGATTCATTATACAATAAATAACAACGGGGGTTTTTTTTCTGGACAGAAGGCATTCCTGCCCTTGCAATGGAACTTTTATTTCAAATACAATCTTACAATAAAGCTGTATTTTGTTATACAAGTAGATAAAGCCAGGAGACAAAATAGTCTCATGTTCCATTTTAAAATACCAGGCTCAACTAAATTGCAGCCGTTCCCATTTATTTCCTAAACCATGTTAGGGATTTTTCAGGGCAATGGAAAGATGTAAACCAAGTCATGACATTACAGTCCAAGGAAATTTGTAACACCATAGAAAAATGCATCTGCTCATTCTTCAAGTTCTTTGCAGTATAGCGTGGCAGAAGTTTCTTTATAAACTCAGAAGTTTCTCATTGAGAGCAATCTGTGACTGTGTGAGGTTTGCCAAGTAGGTTACCATCAGTAGATCCTGAGAGGGGAAAAAACAACAACCCAGTGATTAGAAATGTTAACAAAGACAGTAGCCTATTAAGGAGGTGATTTTTTTTTTTAACACCTAGAAAGCAGTTTACAATCAGCTACAGAAATAGTTAGTTGTGAAAGTCCTATGCTGAGAAATGCTTCCCTAGCAGGGACAAGAGTTTGGTATTCCCAGAGTATGAAGCACTGCTTGTGAAATTTTAACTCCTATTAACCAGGCAAGTCAAAGGGTATAAGCAAAATTAAAAATTAGTTCTGGTCTTGCAGATGGTGGGGGAACAACACATTCAGAAACTTGGCTTTTGTCTTCTAAAACTCTGTTATGGAAATAAGGTAGCTCACTAAAACCTTGCTCATGTCTTAAGTGTTATGCATGGAGAGAGAACTTCAGCTCAGGCAAAGGAAGCTGACAAGTCACCAGGTATTACTGAAGTCCATACTGGTTTAAGCTTAGTAATTAATATTGTCCAACCACCCTGAAAGAGTAATTGGTCCTGGCTTGCAGGCTACTTACAGAATTCCTTTAATGCAATTTCTTTAAAATTCATTTGCAGTTGCTTGCAAGATTATTATGCTGAGTTCCTTTATCCATCATCGCCTCTTAAAACCTCCAATTACTAACAAGAAAGGGCTGCATTTCCTATTACCATGCTTATATGAAAAGATAGGGTGTTTTTTTTGCCTGTAAGACATTTTTTTCAAAAGCACTGGCAATACACTGAAAAAATCCATGATGAAACAAGGATGATGAACTTACATTGATATTGCTGTTCAACATTGTCTCAAAGTCCTCTGGTGAAATCTTTGGCACCTGGTTAATAAGATCCATGAGAAAACGCCCAACAGTGTTGTCAGCAGCCACTTTGCCAGACTAAGCATAAGAAACATACACTTCATGAGTGAAACTCAAAAAATTGATGACCCAGAAAAAGAAAAGACATACAAGCTCACATCAAGCTTGTTTGCTGGTCCATAAAAAGCTGGCCTTACCAATACATCCTCTGCATACTGCAGCACCATGGTGAGGGTATCCTGAATCCTGGCTGATGCTGCTCCTACCTGCTGTAAGTCACTGGACAAGCCGATCACTCGATTAGGACTAAAACAAGTCTTCATGATAAGATCCACTGAAAGCAAAGCAAGGATCAGTTTAAAAACTGACTGCCACAGAAACCAGTTTAAATCCTTAACTTGCTGAAGATTTTTAAGATAGCTTCAGCAAGACAGTCTAATTCCCAGTAGAATTCCCAGAATAGCAGTATTAGCATAGTAGAAAAACCCCAAAGCCAGCAATGTCACAACAATGATTATAACTAAATTAGGAAGAAAACATTCACCTCCTATCCGCTCTGTATCATAATAAACATATTTCACTGTTAGAGGTGTGAACATCACGCCCATAGTTTTACCAGGCACTCCCATTGGGGCACTAAAATAAACAGACAAAAAAGAAAAATGGTTTCAGCATGGACATATTTAAGGCAGGAAGTAATAGATTTCCATCTCAGTGATCTCTGCTTGCACTGAAGTATGAATGCGAGTAGGTTACTCATTCACAGCAAAATCACCAATATTAAGACCACTGACAACTGAGGACAGGAAATAAGTCCTAGCATACTATTAATTGCTCATTTTCATCCAGAATATTCCTAGCTGGTCTTACATTTGTCAGCATGAATACAAGAAGAGCTGCATACTGTCTTCTTAGCCACAATTCTTTCTTGCTTGTAGAGCAGGTATTTTTCTCACTTGAAATACTCCATGCTTTTTGAGAAGTCATTGAAGGAAGAGACATGTGTATGACAAAAATTAAAGTAGAAAGCTCTCTCTGCACCTTTGTTGTTTCTATTATTCTAAGTATTTGAAGTTCATTTATGCTTTCAGTAAATAAGATATCATGGAAC
Organism: Dryobates pubescens; assembly: GCF_014839835.1. Classification (NCBI taxonomy): domain Eukaryota; kingdom Metazoa; phylum Chordata; class Aves; order Piciformes; family Picidae; genus Dryobates; species Dryobates pubescens. The sequence continues at coordinate 19,417,085 of NC_071619.1, read as the reverse complement.
AGCTTTTTTGAAGGTGCAGTAAAGAACCAGTAGAAAGGCTGGGGTTTTATCCTTAAACAGGTGAACTCTTCAGCCAGTACTATGAAGAACAGTGAAGTAGAACAGTTTCATTTCTTAGTATTTAATTTCCACTATTAATTAATAAAAATGGAAGGGATTAAGGGAAGTAAAAATTGATCCAGAAGATGTTGTTTCAGCTGCATTTTAAAAGCATTAATCCTCCAATCTCTACCCAGTGACTACAGGCTAGCATTCAGACACTATGATAGAAGCTAATGACATGTCAGGAAGATAATAAATGTAAACAATTCTCTGAACAAGCCACAATTCCCCACCCCAGCCAGGTGCCAGCTTATGAACACTTAGGTCTTTCAACTTACATATGATGGTTAAGACATTTCAATGGAAGTAAACCAAGCACAATATTGTCCAAAATGGGACACTGCAAACCACTCCATTTCTCATTAGTCTGATGTGGTCTCTCTCAGTAATTCAGACAGCTCCCCTCCCAGGAATGCAGCCTCCCAAAGTACCTGACGTAGGCTTTAATGCTCATGCGTGAATTCTGGAGACTTGTGTCCACAGTGAGATGGATTGGATTGTGTGCTTCCCGGCTGTAATACTCATGGATCAGGACAGAGTGTTCTGTGATGTCATGACCTGTTGCATACCTTCAAAAGAGAACAGGTTGAGAAGCCATTTTTCTGACATTCAAGTGCCCAGTGTTTGGTATTGTTGGTATTTAACATGTTTGTATCCTAAACACCCATCTCCAAATACTGAGCTGCAGAAGCACACTAAATACAAATGTTTTAACTAGCAAATTTGTAGTTTTATGGCCAGCTGTCCGAGACTTGCAGGAATCAAGGGCTGAGCATGTGCACACCCAAAACATGCACAGGGACACTGGTGTGGTTAGTACCAGTCATAAAGAGTTAGTATAGCTGGCATCAGACACCAGAGATGCAGCTACTCGTCACTGCATTCTGGACCAACTCTTTATTTCTGTGTGAGCCATAGCATGCCAAACATATCCAGGCCAATTATTTCTTCCACAAATCAAGCATCTCCTTGCAGGTGTAACTTGTTCATCTAGGTCCTTTAGCTGCTCTGCAATTAGCTTCTCACCTACATGGGAACACTCCTGTCATTAGAACTGTACTTTGCTGTGCCAGTAGAAGGTTGTTGAGGAAGTCTGCTCCACAGGCACAGGACTAAGGTACTTTATAGGATCAGAGATGCACAAGAAGACTAATAGAGCTATCCACACACTCAGACACAGACCACAGACTCTCTTCCTGTAACATTCCACTGGTCTTGCTTTGCATCCTACATACAACTGTTTCTATCTTTTCTCAGGAGAGAAACTCTGTATGCTCAAGCTGGTATCACCTATTGCTCTGAGGCCTTTGGTACTTGAAACTACTCATGCTCTCCCTCCTTTGGACCAAGTCCAGAGGATGGCCAAAAAGATGATCCAAGGGCTGGAGCACCTCTGCTATGAGGATGCGCTGAGGGAGCTGGAGTTGTTCAGCCTGGCGAAGACTCCGCGAAGACCTTAGAGCTGCCTTCCAATGCCTGCAGGGAACCTACAGGGAGGCTGGAGAGGGACTTTTCATGAGGGTGTCTAGCAATAGGACAAAGCGAAATCGTTTTAAGCTGAGGGAGAGTAGATTTAAGATAGATTTTAACAAGAACTTCTTCAGTGTGAGACTCTGAAATAGGCTGTCCAAGGATGCTGTGGATGACCCCTACCTGGAGGTGTTCAAGGCCACAATGGATGAGGTCTTAAGCAACCACGTCTAGTTGAGAGACATCCCTGCGGATGGCAAGGAGGTTGGAGTAGGTATCTCTAAGATCCCTTCAAACCTAAGCCACTCTATGATTCTTTCTAGTTGTCTTCAATGCTGAAGGTGGTATTACAGATGGCTAAGTTATTCTAACAAAATCATGCAAGCATTCTTTGACTTGTCACTGCTCTGTGGTACCTTTGCTAGATATAAACAAAACCAAACCCTGTAAGTTTATAACACTGTCTTGCTGTATTATGAACTGCAGGAGCTTTACAACTGACTCAGTAACGGCTCTGTCACGAGCATTAGTGCTTCTGTTTCTCAACCTTTGACAAGGAGAATTAGTTATTTCAAATAGTTCAAGGGACCAACACAACTGCTTTCATGTTCCTGCAGAGGATAACTTACCATCCCAAGATGATCTCACTAGGAGACACCTTCTTGTGCAACTCGTACATGTTTTTGGCAAACTCCATATCGACTGCCACCTGAGAAACGGGACAGGACCAAGTAAACTGGTTACAAGGATGCTTACCCTTAGGGCAGGGCAACAGGGACGCAAGCCGCCATCAGAAGGTGCACAGGGGCTGCACCTCTCAGCAGTCGCCGCCCCGTCGATACCCACCGCCCGTTCTACAGCATAGCCCGCACGGGCTTGGCGGGCGCCAGCGCGGAGCCCTAAACCAGGCGGGCCCGTGCGCCCTCCGCCCGGGTCACCTCCGAAGGCCGGCGGGCGGTGCCGTACTCCGTACCTCATCTTCAGACTCGTTGTGGGGGACGGAGAAGCAGTTGGTGACCTCCACCGAGTGCTTGTCCACGGTCCCTGCAGGAGGACAGCGCAATTAGTGGGGCACCGTAGGGGCGAGCCCCCAGGGCTGGCGGCGGGCGGGCATGGCGATGGCTCTTACCCAGCAGCGTCCCTATGACGCGCGCCGCGCCTTCATTGCGCCGCTCGAAGCTGTCCACGATGGAGGCGAGCACGACCGGGTGTAGTCGTACCACGCGGCCGCCGGGGAAGGGCCCCGAGAGCGCGGCCGACAGCGGAGCGGCCGCCGGCGGCGGTGCCGGGGTGGCAGGCGGTGGCGGCGCGGTGGTAGCGTTTCCTGCCGGAGTGGCAGGCGCTGCCGGCAGGTTCTGCGCCGGGACGGCCGCGGGAGGAGCTGGACCCTGAGCAGGAGCTGTCGCCGCCATTTTGCAAGAGAGAGAGGTTGGGAGGGTCTACGCCGTCAGTAATTGGCTGATCTGAATGCTTGTTACACAATGCTACCTTCCTATTGGGGTAGGGAGTGTGCTACGGCCCTCCTGCCACCTGCTAACCAATCTGAGGAGCGTGGCGAGGGGAGGCGCTCTGATTGGAGAAGGAGCACACTGCCTGTGGCTGAAACACACTCTTGTTCCCACCCTCTCGGGGCCGGAAAGTTCGTCGATTGGGTTCTCTTATTCCCCGCCTCTGTGCTGTCTGCTCTCGCATTAGCTGGTGCGTCTGTCTGACAGGGCGGGAAGGCCTATTTATTTGCTGTGGCGCTGCCATTCATTCTGCTGGCTACTATGATAAGGTAGCGTTCATTGTAGCCGTCTGTGCAACACCGAGTACTCGTCCGGCCGGTCTGGCTTTTAGCAGGCAGTACTGGAGGTGCTTGGGGTTGAGGGCCCTGCGGGAGTTAGGCTGGGCGGGGCCGGGTGTTCCAGAGCTCCTGTTAGGCCTTCCAAGCTCCACCACTTCAGTGGTCTTGGGGTGTTACTCTGCCTCTTGGCCTGCCTCTGGCGAGTTCCCGGGTGCGCTTCAGGCCCGTGTTGCCATCAGCTGTGGATGGCCGCTGGGGTGGCACTGTGGTCCTGGTGATGGTGGCAGGGCTGCCGTCTCAGCCTCCTTGCAGTGAGATTAGAGGCAGCAGCCCTTCTCCTGGTGCCCTACAGCTGTACGGTGATGTAAACACAGCAGCTTGCAGGCATAGCACTAAGCTGCTACTGCAGTGAAGAAGTTTATCCGGTCACTAGTGGATTAGAGCGTTGGCCTCATGAGGCAGGGAAATGCTGCTAGCCCTGTTTTCCAGGTCTCTGTTGCCAACGAGGCACAGAAGCATAAGTGCTTGCCATGTTTTGTGTAGAGGGCAAATGCTGGTTACCTCTATCCAAGATTTAATGGTTACACAGCGAACTGATTTATTTGATACAATCTGACTATTACTTGTAGTGCCTCCTGTGCTAGGTTTGTTTGTAAAATGAAGCATATATGCTTTTGGTAACTGGTAAAGGAGAATGAATTATTTGAAAGCTTCCTCATTCCTTTCTTGGCCATATGCTTGCAGCTATTATCATAATACTTGTAGGAATATAGTAACACTTACCTCCAAGTCTCCTAGTTAAAAATCACTTATCAGAGTTTTTAATACTAGTTTGACAGACTTTTGGGGAAAACTTCATGTATCATTGATGTATTCAGTTTTGGGTGTGGTTTTTTGTTTGTTTGTGTTTGTCTTAAACTGTTCTTTTCCTACAAGTAGACTGTACATGTGTATATATGGACATACAAACTTTGAAATATCCAGAAGTCTCAGCCCCTGGTGAAATGCTTAGTACAGTGAAACTATGCTAGTTTCAGTAGCTGCATCAATACTCCAGCACCATTCTATCAGATGGCTGGTTGAATAATTGAGAACACTTCCAGGTAGTTGTCTCTCAAATGTACCAGAGAGAAATTGCAGTGGTGGTTATTACATCAGATGAAATAATTTTATTCTTTTATAGATTCGCTTTGGGGTTCTGACATGGTTTTCCCCATATTTGGGTTATTAGCTGAAGTAATTTTAACATAAACCTCCCACCCCACCCCAATTTTTATCATGACTGGTGGCTTTTGGATTTTTTTTCTTCTTCATTAGCTGATGAACAATTTCAACTCTGTCATTGAAGACAGGCTCCTTGCTATAAAAGGAGCAGCTCTGTAAAAATGTAATACATTCTGCTCATGTGCTGGCAATTTGCTTCTTTTACACGAATGTGGAGCACCTGTCAAAGCTACAAAGGAGAGCTAATGCATGGGAACAGATTTTATCTTTTCATAAAAGCATTTCCTAGTCTGGGTATCTGTACAAGCTGGCTCTCCTATTTTTAGGTTTTCACTGTGCAGCTTTCATTTCTTATAGGTGTGTGTGGTTCAAATTGCATAAAGCTCTAAAATGTGTCTGTTCCTGGAGCTTTGATGTGTCATTGAGGTGTGAAACATTCTTGTTAGAGAGTAGCCCTTTGATCATCATCTTGTTTGCATCACACTTTTCCTTGGTGCTTAATTTGACATAGTCAGCTGCAAGTTCAGGTGAAGCAAGCAAGGCTCTTTAAGATCTACCCATTATGGGTAGATGTTACTAGGCAGCTTAGTAAGGAGCTGCAGTTGTGCTTCAAAAATGGCAGTTGTGATAACCCTCCTTTAATATGCTGATGGCAAGCTACTGGGCAGCATACTGGCGAGTGGATGTAGTGAAGATGGATAGCCTGTATCTCAAAAGTCAAAGGTCAGTGGTTGGTTCATGCAAAGCCCACTTGATAAGAAAATCAGTCATGCAATAGAATAGAATTCACCATGTTGGGAAAGACCTTTGAGATCATCAAGTCCAATAGTGCTTGGAGCATATGTGTCCGAGCTACAAAAGTCCTTGATGAATGACTACAGAAAAATAGAGACCTTCCTAAATAATATTGTTTCACAAAGTATCAATTCACTTTAAAGGAAGGTGATTACTAGTGATACATGTTAATGGTGCCTGTTGTTGCAAATTTAGCATCCATCTAGTGATAGGATTAAAATGTTTAGGTACTACACCATTATGGTGAAATCTATCTGCCTAGAGGAGAAACAGAATCATAGAATGATTCTGACTGGGAAACCCTAAAGATCATCTAGTTCCAACCTCCCTGCCTTAGCCAGAGATTCCTCCTACTAGACCAGGTTGCTCAAGGCCCCATCCAAACTGGCTTTGAACATTTCCAGGGTTGGCATCTCCATAACTTCTCTGGGTAACTTGTTCCAGTGCCTCGGTTACCCTCACGGTGAAAAACTCCTTCCTAATGTCTTATCTAAAGCTAGCTTCTTCAAGTTTGAAGCCACTACCCATCATCTTATCTCTGCATGCCTTTTTAAAAGATTCATTTCCAACTAAATTATAGGCCCCCTTCAAATTCTGGAAGGCTGCTATAAGGTTTCCCTGGAGACTTCTCTTCCTCAAGCTGAACAAGACAAATGCACAATGAGCACAGAACAGTGTGGTAACATAAGGCCTTCTGATTTTACAGAACCAAGCATCCGATGAGATGCATGGTTTCTCTGCATCTGATTTTGGCAGTGAATATAATTAACTTCCTAAACCTGCTCTTGCATGATTTCTCTTTATAGTCCTTATGTGTGACTGAATCATTTTTATTGCATTTGCTGTCATGTCAGCTGCAATTTCACAGATGATATATAATTTCTTTATCATTAGCTATCCTCTCATCTTGCCTGTATTACTGGAACCAACATCATGTCTTGCTCTAAGGAAAAATATTTCTTACATTGCATTACAGGTAAAATCAATTTAAATATGTACTATTTATTTGAGTTGTCACTTCAAGATGTAATTTTTGCTGGTTAATTTCACAAGACCAAATCTCACATTTTTATTCCATTTCTATTTTGCATTCTAAGAAGTTAAGAGTCTTTCAGTTACCTCTGTCAAGACAAAATCCATCACTGAACTTAACATTTGTTATTTTATATCATCATGCTTATTTTGGAAAAAAAAAAAATAATATCAGGTCTCATTTTCCAAATATCTCTTAGATCAAAGGACAGAAGCCTGTTTCCTTGCCTGGAATTTCAGGCCTGTGTCTCCAGCCTTCGTTTTGCTCACGTAGCTCCCTCGTTTTCTTTCACAGCCAAGGTGTCCACTGGTTATCTGTGCTTTTCAAGATCTGTATGTTCTGCCTTCTATCCATAACTTCTCTATGATGTGTTAATGGGCAGTGAGTTAGTTTATTTTGGTCTTTTTTTCCTTTTCCCCTTGTTTTAAGAAGTAATAGTTATCTCTTTTAGTCTTAGTGGAATGTTTTACACACTCATCTGCTTCTTGTGCGTTTGGGATTACCAGTAGATGCAACATAGCTGTTGGCAGCAGCCAATTCCCAGTGTAATATGTCAGCTAATTCAGCTTCATCCTTTCAAGCAGGAGCGATTCAAGCCCTTTCCTGCTATTGTGTAATGTTTTATGGGGCTGCCTCTATTATCTGAGAAATAACACTGGCATATGAGATTACTGAGTTTGTTTACAGTGAAAATCCAAATGTATAAAATTAACACGGCATAGTGTTAATTACATGACACACAGGTAAAGGAATATGCATTCTTTAGACTGTCAATGGAAGTTATTACGTGTTCAAAAAGAGCATGTCATATGTGGAATAAGAGATCCAAGCTAATGTGAAAGTAACTTCACAGAATAACTTGCAGAGGAAAGTAATAGAAAAATGTACACAGGCAGGCATACTTAGGGCAACAGATAGTTGCATGGTCAGAGTTTTACACTCAACAAAGAAGGGAGAAGACACATGGACTGAACCTTTGTTTGGCTGTGGAAGTGAAAAAAAAATAATACTCCCAAACTCTGGCAAACACCAAACAGTACAAACTACTTGGCTTGGACAAGTGTTGAAAATTTTGAATTGTCAGAAAATATATTTATCCCCAAACTATTTAGCTGTTCATGATTCTTTGGTGTACTGATTCCATTGCATCTGATGACCACTGAGAGATCTGTTAAAAAATAGAGAACTACTTTTAAAAGCCTGGGTAAAAGGCACTTTGATCTAAAAGGCAGTTTGTTGTTGCATTACCATCCCTGGAGGTGTTCAAGAGGGGATTGGACATGGCACTTAGTGCCATGGTTTAGTAGTCATGAGGTCTTGGGTGACAGGTTGGACTTGATGATCCTTGAGGTCTCTTCTAACTTTACTGATTCTATGATTCTAACCTCTCAGAGTCCAGTGGGAGTGTATCAATAATAACTTGGAAGAGGCTTTTCCCAAAGAGAGTGTGGGTTTGGCACTTCTAAAATTTCCCCCCCACACTTTTCCTCCTCCCCCCCGGTAATTCAGTGCATACTGTTGGAATCAATGGCTATTTGCTTTTATTCCAAATGCTGACAGGATATTCTGAATCTTCTGCTGTGTCAGACCAGGCCTCTCACATGTACAGTTGTGTTCACATGATTTTCTCAGATGAGTTTAACTTACTAAAAATGCTACCTCTAATATTCTAAGAGCAACAGTGTATTTTATTACGATGATCTGTATCACATTCATATCTAGAAGACGGTGCCTGAACTCATAAAAGCCTTTATGGAGTTTATACTGTGAGAGCATACCCTAGGCTAGATGATTTTTGAAAAAGTTGGTTTCATCTGTTTTTAGGGCTGCATTGGCATCATGTAATTTATTGATTATTAATTCAAGGTGCGTAAAAAAGGTAGTTCTGCATCCAGTACAGCCTAGTTGTTTGTAAGACTTGATGGGGTGCTTGGTGCCGTGGGTTAGTTGTTTGGGTGGTGTTGGATTGGTTGATGGGTTGGACGCGATGATCTTGAAGGTCTCTTCCAACCTGGTTTATTCTATGTATTCTACTGACCGTGGGATATTCAAACATCCATAGCAGGGACTAAGGCTGCTCAAGTAATGATGGAAATTTTGCAAGGCATAATCCCAGTGCAGGCATTGCAGACTCCTGCTTTTGTGACCAGCTGTGTATGAGGCATTTTTGTCATTTTACACATTTGGTGAGAAATCACTTATGCTGTCCATGAATGCTTCAGATACATGGATAAAGAGAAACAAGAAATAGAGAAGTGTAGTGTTGTTTTGAAAACGTAAGGAAAATGCAGGAAAGGAAATAAAAGGAGGAAGTAAGAATAATGTATACATAGGACATGGAGAAAAAGGAACTGGTTAACTATCAGTAGCATTGTTTGGGAATTGTGGAAATCCTTGCCGTGAGGGATTTGTGACCAATGAGTGACACATCTCGCGGTGGCCCCCAGACGTGACACCTGGACAGGCTGCTTTTCTTTCCAGCGCGATCCATTGAGAAGGTACTGCGTCTCCTGCCATCCCGAAGAAAGAGAATTCATCCAGGGTCGTCTTGCGCTGGCCCTCAGGGACGGATGCCGGAATCTTCCGGCTCCGTAGTCTGCGGCTGCAGACCGAGAGCCAACGTCACCGAACGCCTCCTTCGCCGGCGGGGAGCGGCGGGCGGCCCCCGCCAGATGGCGGCAGGCGCACGCGGCCGGGTGAGGCGTGCCGGCCCCTTGCCCCGCCAGGCCCCTTGCCCCGCCAGGCCCCTTGCCCCGCCAGGCCCCTTGCCCCGCCAGGCCCCTTGCCCCGCCAGGCCCCTTGCCCCGCCAGGCCCCTTGCCCCGCCAGGCCCCTTGCCCCGCCAGGCCCCTTGCCCCGCTCCCGGAGCGCGTCGCGCTGGGCTGAAGCCGCTGGCTGTAGCGAAGAGATGGCGATCTTGTTTGCCTCTCTAAAGGAATTAGTCACGAACACAAACCGCATCCTTTCTAATCACCTAATGACAATTAATTAGGAATTTACCTCTGCGTTGTCTGAAGTAAGTAGTGTTAGTGTGCATAGTACTTTTCCCGCCAATATTTATTATACTTGTTTGACTTTCCAGTGTTTGTTTCATCAGTTAATAAAATTGAGGTAGAATCAGTGAGGTGGAATTCGTTAATTTTACCCTAATTAGCCTGGAGAAGAGGAGGCTCAGGGGAGACCTTGCTGCTCTCAACTACCTGAAAGGAGGTTGTAGACGGGGGGGTTGATCTTTTCTTCCAGGCAACCAGCACCACAAGAAGAGGACACAGTCTCAAGCTGCACCAGGGGAAGTTTAGGATTGAGGTGAGGAGAAAGTTCTTCACAGAAAGAGTTGTTATCTGTTGGAATGGGCCGCCCAGGGAGGTGGTGGAGTCACCATCCCTGGAGGTGTTCAAGGGTGGATTGGATGTTGCACTTGAAGTCATGAGGTGTTGGGTGACAGGTTGGACTTGATGATCTCTGAGGTCTTTTCCAAGCTTATTGATTCTATGATTCTTCTGTGCTATTTCACATAAGAATGTCATGGAGAGATTTACTTATGTATGGTCTGTCTATGCAATCCTAAAATGTGCTGCACCACCCCAAATTTTATTGAAATGTATGGCAGTGGAAGGTGTTTGGGTCTTTGAGGAAAGCTTGAACTCTCCAGCCTCTCAGGACATTCCTTCTTGAAGATCTATGATTGTGATTATTTTCTGCTTTTGACTCAATTATCGTTCAAAGTCTGTTTTCAAATGAGAGGCACTTGTACTTTAAGACAGAATGTAGTTGCACTGATGTAGCAAAGCAGTTAGGTGCATGACCATGCAAGACTAAACCTTGCATCAGTTATGTTTTATGTTATGTTATGTTCTTCCTGCCTATCCCATGCATGAGAACTGAAGAAAGTGTAGATATGGCTCCTGACTTTTCTTTTTTCCACCTGGGGACTAAGGGACAGAGGTGTGACAGTGCTACTTTTCTTTCCATGTAATCAGTTTGAATGAGTAATCTCTGAAAGGTGGCCTTTAACACGGTGTGCCTTTGTCTGGTAACTTGCTACTACTGTGCTTGACTTTAAAGCATTCTTAACAGAGCAGTGCTGTGTCCTTGAATACCTACTGACATTCCCAAAAAAATGAAATGTAACATCACTGATAGCAGGTAAGTATGAAAGTTCTTGTGCAGGCAGGTAATATTAAAAGTTTCTAACACTTCTAATGGCTAATATATCAGTGTGCTATTTGTTGGGAAAATGATCTCTTCTTCCAGTCCCTTTTCTTATAAAATCACTTTACAGCTCCTATCAGTAAGCACATAGTTTCCTTTTTGTCCTTTACAGCATGGGAAGAGATGGCCCTCTGTTGGGCTCTCACTGTTAGCTTCCTGTCTCTCTTGAACTGGGGAGCCCAGAACTGGACATGGTACTCAATAAGGAAGAGTAGATTTGGAAGAGAACCTCCCTTGACCTGCTGCTCACAGTCTTAGTGCACCCCAGGATACCACTGGCACTCTTGGCCACAAAAGCACACCTCTGGCTAATGGTGAGCTGCTTCTATGAGGAACTGCTTTCCAGCAGGTCAACCCATAACCTGTACTGGTGCATGGAGTTATTTCTCCCCAGGTGCAGGACCCTACACTTTCCCTTTTTGAACTTCATTACGCTCCTCTCCACCCAACTCTGCAGATTCTTTGTTACTGAAGACACAATTCACATATTACAGTAACTGACATATGATCTTTACATCACCAGAGCCTGACAGTGTTGCCTTTCACAGCTCTGTGCTTTTTTTTCTAGTACGAGGCAGCTGTATCACGATGTTTTGGAGGGCTGTGAGGGAGGAGGTAGGAACAGCAGTAGTAAAATCTAGGGGGCAGTTTCTGTGTAAGAGCCTGAGGGACCTGATAATTTCATTGAATTTCTGTTACTGGCATCTTTGGTGATGCCAAAGAAGAGGAAGCTGAAGATTGTATTTTCTGACCCACAGACTGTGTACTCTGGAGAAGGAGGAAGTGTTCAAGTAGCCTAAGCAGGAAGAGTACAATAACCGTCTCTGTACTGTTTTCCAATAATTATAAATAGAATTAATTCTTTAGCTGAGGTGAGCTCATGCTGCTGAGACCTCAGGTGTATCAGCAAAATTTTATTGCACTTTATATCAAGCCTGTTTCTCATAAAAGCTTATATACTATAGTATTGGCAAGGGCTGCTTTTGCTAAATGCTATCCTAACCAGACTGAGTGAACTGCATAGGGCTGTTTGAACCAGCTCGAACAACTAGAGAACTGATTCCAAGCTGCCCAGTACTCCAGCTGAATCACAAGCCTTTGCAACTCTGTTCAATCTGATTTATTGTGGCAGACAGGGGAGCGCACACAGGTGGTCAGGTGAGCCTTTATTTTCCCCTCCGAAAAGTCAAATTTATGTTTACAGCTACAACTTCACAGCTAATTTCTTTTACCCAGTGTAATCTGACCTGAAAATTTCAGAATGTCCAGAGCTGTTTTCAGATGTTCTGGATATTTTGTTCTAATTCTCTCAAATATTTGGGATTTTCTACTTACTGTTCTGAATGCCATGTGTTTGAATCTCTTTTTGCATTGGAATAAATAAGAAGAGCTGATCCATCACTGAAATATCATCCCAGTCATTTGTTTCCATAGCTGCCAGCAAGGCTGCTTTCTGCCAATGATAAAATTTATGGGAGATAACTCTCACCATGCCCAGTCATCTTCCTCTAGCTAGCTCTGTCTAAAAATCTTTCTTCTTCACTGCTTAGTTTTCTTTGGTTGTTTTTTTTTTGTTTGTTTGTTTGTTTAGTTGTTTGCTTGTTTGTTTGTTTTTTAAACATTTTCTTTTGTAAGTATCTTCATATTCCCAAAATTCTCAAAGGATTATAGTTTTAAATGCAGAAATCATGTTAAATAGAAACATTATAGAAAATAGAACTGTATTTGTGAGTCTAAAGGGAGTTTGCAAGAAACTCAGTTTGCAAGCAGAATTTGGGTCATGGCACCCTAAAGCTACAGTAGCTTTCTTCAGTCTGGAATCTGGATTTGTGGCAGCCTGGATCCTTATTTCTGTTCAGATGGAGCTATACAGATGGAAAAAAAAAAAAAGATATATAGCTCCTAAGAGTTTTCATTTCAGATAGAAATCAGGAATAGTCTGTGGTTTGGCTGAGCTTACTTATGCCTTTAGGGGACAGGAGGGGAATCCTTAATACAGTTTACTCTAACTTCTGGGCATTAAAATGACTGAAGCCCTTGCGGTTCTGTCTATGGCTGAGCCCTGACTCTTTTTCTTGTGTGAAGGTTTTACACCAGAAGTGTGATGCTAAGCTTTTGTTGCAAGTCTTGCAATAACTGCTGGGATTGGCTTTGGTTGGTAGTTTTTTGTTTGTTTGTTTGTTTGTTTTCCCCCCCTTTTTTGGGTATTTTTAATTCTCAATGTTACCAAAAAAATTATGACTACAGGAATACTGTATCAAGCAAATATTGTTTTGTCAATATGAAAAAACTTTCATCCACTTCCACAGTTTTGGGGGATTAATAGGTAGGATATTTGAGTGTTGAAAGCTGACAGCAACAGAGCATCACTGCCAAGGAGAAAATAATAATTAAACCACAAACATACACATGTTTGTCTTATATATGTCAGAACAAATGCATTGTCAAATACATTGCAGTGCAGACGCTCAAAATAGTTCAGGTACAAGAAACCCTAAGGCCATGTTAATACAGCAGTCTCCCTGGATCACTACACCTTTCACAGTGGGGCTATTTAATTTCTGTGCTCAGTCAGCTATAGTATTTTCCATACCCAAGCTATCTTCCTCAGGTACCACAGCTGTCACTGTATGGCGATGTTTGTAATGCAGGCATATAAATTCACAGAAGGACAAGCATGAAGGAATAAACAACATTCCTAGCAGAGACCCCAGGCTCTGAGTCAGTATGCTAAATCTTTTTAAGGAAATAGCATTAATGATAGCTTCAATATACAGCAGGGTATTCATTATGAATAATGGTAGCCTGCAGCCAGCTAGGGTGTTTTCCCTAGAAAGCAGATGTTGGACAGATGGTAGTCAAATGATCAGTCACTGCACCACCTACAGCAAGTCTGAGCACTGTGGGGATAAAGGTAGCGTGTGGAATATGTAATTTCTGTGGGAGCCTTATCCTTTTAAACTAAAAGAGGAAAGATACAGACTAGCTAGAAGGAAGACCTTTTTTTGTGCTGTAGGTATTTAGACACTGGCCCAGGCTGCCCCATCTCTGGAAACTTTCCGGTTCAGCTTGTCTGCGACTCTGAGAAAGATCCTTTAGTTGAAGATATCTCTGCTCACTGCAGGAGGTTGGACTAAATGACCTTTAAAGGCCCCTTCCAACCCAAACCATTCTGTTAAAGGCTCACAGGAATATTTAAGTTCTTGATTAAGAATTTTAGAGCTGCTGGTGGGTAGCTACAGCAAGTTAGCAAAGCTTCACCTAGATGTCCTTGAGTGATTGTGAATCCTATAACACAGCTAGACTGCATGCTAGCTGATGCTTTGCAGAAGCCTTTTCTAGGTTGGAATGCTTCTGGTCTTTTTATTCCTTTTCCTTGATAACTTTTGTATGCTTTTTTTCCCAGTCTGCTTTCATGTGGCAGCTCTCTATACTGTTGTGTTGCATGTCAACAGTATTGGAGAATATCCCTCAGCTGAAAACTGCATTTCAATATTCTGTTGCAACTCAGGCACTCAAACCTGTGTAGATAGCAACCTGTAGCATAGCCCAGTATTTAACATCTTACGTAAGATAGTGTTCCATCTTTATCATCTTTGTTCAGTGTGAGAACTAGAATTGTATTTCCTGTATAATAGCAAGCCTGTCCATGGGTTCATAACAATACTGATTTTCATTTATCTTAACTGTTGCTAAACACGTGTGTTTTGTCAGCTGAAATCAAATCACAGGACACAAGCTATGCAAATATAAGATGGCTCTTAATTGTTTTAAGTGGTATGCCCAATTTGTGTCATCATGGGAGAAATTCTGGGTTTTGGATAGAACTTTTGCAAAGGTTCAAGACTGCTCTATTAAAATGAAATATTTGGTTTCCATTGCCCTTTAATCAAATGCAAACCAGAGCTTCCAGGGATTGTAAGGGACTGCAATAATGTCTCAAGCTGAATTCGGCTCTTTTGCAGCCCATCAAAATAAGTTGTCCTTGACAAAAACAATATTTTAAATATCTGCTCACAAACACTGGAGCCAAAAGGTTGCTATTTCATTTGGCAAAATACCTTCCCAAGAACAAGACCAAGACCTGAAGCTCAGCCAAAATAAGCTCTAACAGATGCTTAGCCTAGAAAGCACTGGACTGAATGGCTAAAATTGTTGAAAGCATATATAGAAAAAGAGAAGGGCAGCTAGCTAGTTCTGCTTCTGACTTGCTGTGTGGGCAAGATGCATGCCTTCTGTCCTGGTACTCATTTTGGCTCCTGGGGCTTCATCCATTTCTTGCTGTGAGTACTGCTGTAGTCATTGATAGACCTTCATCTGTTCACACTAACCGAGGAGTGTAATCTTGCCCTTTCCTAATGGACTCTGCTTAGCTTGAACAGCAACAACTCTTTGGATCAAGAGGCTTTTCTGTGGCCTTCCGTTCACATTTTCCATACTGCATGTAATACTTGGGGGGAAAAAAAATTGGTTTCAGATAGCATAGAATAGAATTAACCAGGTTGGAAAAGACCTTTGAGATCACCAAGTCCAACCTATCACCCAACACCATCTAATCAACTAAACCATGGCACCAAATGCCCCCTCCAGTCTCTTCTTAAACACCTCTAGTGATGGTGACTTCACCACCTCTCTGGGCAGCCAATGGCAAATCACTCTTTCTGTGAAGAACTTCTTCCTAACACCAAGCCTAAACCTCTGCTGGCACAGCTTGAGATTGTGTCCTCTGCTAGTGCAATTTGAAAATTGCAAAACCTGTGCTCCTATGATGGCTGAGGTTGATCTAAGTGGCCATAAATTCCTCCTTTCCTTCCAATTTGCTGGTTCTAACCTTTATCTGTTCTCATACAATGATGTCTTTGCTCTCAGATGTAGTGAGAAAGGTAGCTTGCTTTATGTTTTTTTCTGTTAATGCAGAGAAGAGGTGTGGGACTCAAGGCAAAGACAGAGCAGGATTGCAGTGGCCAGAAGATGGATTGGCTCAGGTTATTGTAAAAGTACAATCTGCTGATCCTGTTCTATGAGAATTTTGTGAAGCTATAGCTTAAGTACTTATCATGCTCCAGATCCTAGCAATGATGGGAGATGAGGACAAACAAGCTTAAACAGCTTCCCTGGGTTACAGAAATGCCTGATCCATAACTGGAATTGAAGTCCTGGGCTCTTAAGTCAGATTTTAATCAGGATATTTTCTGGAAACACTCAGTCAGTCTAGATGTCTTTGTTCAAGTTAACAACTACCAAGCACCAGTGCTCAGGGGAAAAGCTAAATAAATGCTGGCTGTGCTGCAGTAGAGGTTGGGACAGATTCTTATCACAATAACTTTGATGCATGTCTGGAGTAGGCCTTTGCTGTGGTGTAATTGATACCAGGGTGTCTTGTGAAATTAAAACCTCTAGAACTTGAGGCAAAAAAGAATGGCAAGTGGCAAGGGTACTAACCTTGTTCATAAATCTTTTACATTCAGAGAAGAAGGTGTTGTGCCGAGAGCGCATCTCAGGAAAGATCACTACCAGAAAAATCTCTTTCCCAATATTTCCCAGGAGTAAGTTTGGCCACAGCCTGAACAATATAGCCATACTGCAAATTGCTTGGTTTGTATGGCTTGGCCAGTGTTTGTTTGGGAGACATTTGACCTTTGATTCATTCATGGGTCCAGACCTTGTGAAGTCTGGTAGAAGAGGCTTTTCCCATCCTACATTTAAAGAAACCTTAGTGAGTTGCTCTAAAGAACTGGAGTACTTGCTTTAGCTTTGTGTTAATGATAGCATAGCAACATACTGTGAGTTGCAGTAGTTGACAGGCTATGTATCAAGAACTGTTCATTCTCCGTTAAACTGGGAACAAACCTCCAATAACTGATTTGAAAGGCCTACAAGTTTGTCTAAGACTGCATTTAACAGGGAGTGGTCTAGGACATGAGTTATTTAGGTTCCATGTAGGAGAAGCTGCATGTGCTTGCTGTAGTGTGTCTGTGAGGAGCTGTACCTTCACAGAGGGACTAAGTGTAATCTGAAACCAGTTGTATCTCTGTAAGCATAAACAAAGTGACACCAAGAAAGACATGGTGATCATTGGCTAGAAAATGGCATGAAAACAAATTGGTGGCTCAAGGAGCAGCCATGAACTGAACTGGGATGAAATTATTATTTATTTTTTTTTTTCAGTCTGGTTTGACCTCAGATTATATTGTTCATTCTGTTATCAGAACTGATGAACTGTAGCTCCAGGACGCTGTCTTTTAAATGATGCTTGTATCATTTATCACAGTTTTTCTCTCCCATTCATCTCTGACATTGTGAAGCACTTCAGGTCAACAAAACCTAAACTGATGAGGTTAACTGTGGTGTGTTTGTGATGTTTTTGAGTGATACCATTAAGAAACCATTTGCAATGCCCAATGCATCAGTAGATGCTCTACAAAACCAAATTACAGTGTTTATTCTTGAGCATTATTAACATGCAGTATTTCTGGTTGATAGGAAATTTTATCTCAAATTTATCCCAGCTCAGAATGAAAGCCCTGCTTGCAGTAATCTCTGAATTGGTAGGTAGGCCCTTGGAAGTGGCATTGGCTAATTGCAATCATCTGTTTGCTTAGTACACAGAAGTCTTGAGCAAGGCAGAACAGATTATTAGAATCAGGAAATTTTGAGGGTTCCAGACCAGAGCTTCTGCTTTGGGAGGAGTACTGGAGTCCAAAAAGTCTGTGCTTTCCCTTGGGTTCTTTGGGATTCTAGGTTACCTTGGGAAAGAGGCCTAAAAGCCCTTACTATCTTTAGTCCAGTTTAGTACACTAGATTCCTAGACTAGTCAGACTAGACTGGAAATAAGAGTAGGTAGGGTTTGAACAAATCTAATTTCTTTTTAATTTTTGACCAGATCTACCAGTGAGGTCCTACCTGCTATGTGGTCCTTCAACAACTGGTGAAACAGAAATACTGCATGTTCATAGAACTATAGTAGGATGTGTTCTGCTGTCCAAAAAGGTAACAAAAATTGTTGTAGTTTTTAAGTTTTGGGGTTTTTTAATTGTTTGGGGGGGGTGTGTTGTTGGTTGGTTGGGTTTTGATCTATTTGAATTCATAGGAAGGCAGAGTTTGCTTACAAAGGTTAGTATAACACAAATAAAATAATTTTTTGTCTTATTTAAAGTAAAGGTAGTAACAAATATGACTGAACATTTTTTTCTGATTATTCTATTGCAGTTTTATGGCTGTAAGTCAGAGATACCTACATTAGTTACTGTGTCATGAATAGGGCAGTGTAGTGAAGTCCTTAGTGTACTACCAACTGATCTTGGTCCAACCAATAACAGTTTCAACTGCTTTTGGTTCACCTAAGATTTGCCCCTTGTATGAAAACTGGTTGTGCTTGGAAGTCTCCAAAACCTTATTTCTCAAGTGTCCTATTCTAGTACAAGGATTTTTGAAGGCCTGGGCTTACTCACCTGAATCTTCTAAAGCACTGGTCAGGCTCTTCAACAAGTTCCTTGAGCACTAACTTAAGGAAAAGTGTACAAGTGTGTTTCCTTGAAGAGCTATCATACCTCCTCCTGACTATGTGAATACAGCATCAGGGTAAGTCAGCTGGTGGTGTTGCAGTGAACAAACAAACAAACAAGCTGTTTCTTACTTAGGAAGAACTTACTTTGACATTTTTCTAACTTCCTCCTCCCCCCCCCCCCCCTTTTTTTTTTTAAACTAATACCATTGTTTGTGTTGCAGCCTCTGTTTTAGCTGATATTTCCTGTTTTCAGTTTTGCTGATGTACTTCAGCAGTATTTCTGTCCTACAGGGTCCAGTTAAGGAATTCACTTTCCTTTGTGTTGTAAGCAAATGGCCTCATGTGGTGGGAATAAAGTCACTATTAGTTGTAGTAGGAAAATAATGAGAATTGTATATGGGCTCTCTAGCTGACTGTCCATATGACTAAATTAGATCAAAGTTGATGACTTCATCACTTCAGAAATTTGTTTGGACAGGTGACCTTCTTTGTTGGGATTCCTTGCCTCTGTCAACTGTAGGCAGAGAAGCAATTGAATAGGAACTACCATGTTTAGGTCCCAGATGACTGGAAACTGGCCAATGTGGTCCCCATCCACAAGAAGGGACGGATGGAGGAACCCGGAAACTACAGACCAGTCAGCCTGACCTCAGTGCCAGGGAAAGTGATGGAGCAGATTATCCTGGCGGCAATAACTGCGCACCTGAAGGATGGCCAAGGGCTCAGGTCCAGCCAACATGGATTTAGGAAGGGCAGGTCCTGCCTCTCCAACCTGATCTCCTTCTATGATCAGGTGACCCGTCTGGTGGATGTGGGGAGGCCTGTGGATGTAGTCTACCTGGACTTCAGCAAGGCCTTTGACACCGTCCCCCACAGTAAACTGCTGGCTAAGCTGTCAGCTCGTGGTTTGGACCACAACATTCTGTGCTGGGTTAGGAACTGGCTGGAGGGCCGAGCCCAGAGAGTGGTGGTGAATGGTGCCACATCCGGCTGGCGGCCAGTCACCAGTGGCGTCCCCCAGGGATCAGTGCTGGGCCCCATCCTCTTTAACATCTTCATTGATGATCTGGATGAGGGGGTTGAGTCAGTCATCAGCAAGTTTGCAGATGACACCAAGTTGGGAACAGATGTTAGTCAGTTAGAGGGTAGAAAGGCTCTGCAGAGGGACCTTGACCGACTGGACAGATGGGCAGAGTCCAATGGGATGGCATTTAATAAGTCCAAGTGCCGGGTGCTGCACTTTGGCCACGGCAACCCCATGCAGAGCTACAGGCTGGGGTCAGAGTGGCTGGAGAGCTGCCAAACAGAGAGGGACCTGGGGGTGCTGATTGACACCCGCCTAAACATGAGCCAGCAGTGTGCCCAGGTAGCCAAGAAGGCCAATGGCATCCTGGCCTGTATTAGGAATAGTGTGGCCAGCAGGAGCAGGGAGGTCATTGTGCCCCTGTACTCTGCATTGGTTAGGCCACACCTTGAGTACTGTGTCCAGTTCTGGGCCCCTCAGTTTAAGAAGGACATCGAGACACTTGAACGTGTCCGGAGAAGGGCAACAAGGCTGGTGAGAGGCCTTGAGCACAAGCCCTATGAGGAGAGGCTGAGGGAGCTGGGATTGTTTAGCCTGGAGAAGAGAAGGATCAGAGGCGACCTCATTGCCCTCTACAACTACCTGAAAGGTGGTTCTAGACAGGAGGGGGTTGGTCTCTTCTCCCAGGCAACCAGCACCAGAACAAGGGGACACAGTCTCAAGTTGTGCCAGGGGAGGTTTAGACTCGAGGTGAGGAAAAAGTTCTTCACTGAGCGAGTCATTCGTCATTGGAATGGGCTGCCCAGGGAGGTGGTGGAGTTGCTGTCCCTGGAGGTGTTCAAGGGGAGATTGGACGTGGCACTTGGTGCCATGATCTAGTTGTGAGGTCTGTTGGAACAGGTTGGACTTGATGATCCTTGGGGTCTCTTCCAACCTTAGTTACTGTGATACTGTGATACTGTGATGTTTGGTTGGTTTGGGATTACAGGCCAGCACTTTTGTCTGCAGTAGTACATGCTTGCAATTCCTCCTTGGCCATTGCAAGGGATGGGAAGATATTCTGCACCATGAAGGCATCATCCCAAAGGAATTAAAAAAATAACCTAAACCACCAAAACTTTTAGGAAACAAGAAGTTCATCTGTATGTCGTCTGTTGCTTTTTCGAACTGAGGGATACAGCTTGAGGACCGAAGAACTGACAGATCCACCCTCAATCCAAACATCTCTGGGTGGTTCTCCTGTGGTCAGAGGGAGGAACCAAGTCCAGGAGCACACTCCTCAATCTGTTATGCAACCCAAGCATGCAGGCATTCAAAACATTTACCATAGGTGGTCTTGATATTTTCCGCTCCCTAATGAGGCTATACTTTTCGCCTCCACTTTAATGAACTCTGGCTGCCTTCTTCACATGTTGGGGAGGGCAATGGGAGTGGCTTCTAATTGCATCTGTAAAGGTCTGTGGAACACCATAGTGAGTGGCACTGTTGCGGCTCACAAGATGTGATGCTTACAGCAGACAGTGGCTGGTAGATATAGAATACATAGAATAAACCAGGTTGGAAGAGACCTTCAAGATCATCGTGTCCAACCCATCAACCAATCCAACACCACCCAAGCAACTAACCCACGGCACCAAGCACCCCGTCAAGTCTTCTCCTAAAAACCTCCAGTGATGGCGACTCCACCACCTCCCCAGGCAGCCCATTCCAATGTGCAATCACTCTTTCTGTATAGAACTTTTTCCTAACATCCAGCCTGAACCTCCCCTGGTGCAGCCTGAGACTGTGTCCTCTTGTTCTGGTACAAGGGCCAGAGGAACAGAGAGGTTTAATCTGTAGCATGCAAACCTTATAAATCATGCTTTGTGTGTAAGGCTAAGGTGTTTATCCACATTTTGTGGAGCTTGCTATAGCATGCACTGTTGGAAATATTTAGATAGATCTTCAGAGCATCATCATATATTTGAGACCAACAGTCAGGTCAGTGGAACTCAGTTTTGTTGACATGGTATCTGATGCTAATAAACTCATGATATGAGGACATTTGTAGCACAGCACACATCTATGACAGTACAAAGGTAGGATGTTCCAGTCAGTCAACTTTGTATGTAACAACTTAGAAGGTATATACTACTAATTTTGCTTCCTGGTAGCACATGGCTCTTCTTAGGATGGAGAAATGACAAGGAAAGGTAAAGTGCTTCCTGGAGAGCTGGGGGCTAGGAGCCAAGCTGGGAACTGAAGGTAGTCCAATGTATTACTGAGGTAACAGTGGTGGTGCTACTGTTAAGACATCAAAATTAATATTCTAGGGATTTGTCTGTGAAAGGTCTGAATATATCTAGTGAGAAATCTTTCTTCTTGATTTCAGTGGAGACCCAGATGCTAAGGAAAAGCAAAAGAATAAGAAAAGAGATGAAAGCACTTGTAACCAAGATTGCTTCTGTTGGATTCTATCTGAAAAGCAAGATCCAGTTTCCATTGCTGTTGAGAATCCTTAAACAGCAAGCAGATAAATCGGTGAAGAACGAATCATACAAAGCTGCAAGATGAAGGTACTCAAGAATCCTTGACATAGTTAAGAAATACAGGGTTGATCTTAGGGTATCTATTTGCTAAATCTTCTATTAGAATTCTTGCTGCTCCTCAGAAAATTCTGCCTGTCAAACCATTTCTGCATGGGGGAAAGCAATGTGTCAGTAGTTTCCTGCAGACTTGTAAACCAGCTGTTTATTTTCTTCACTCTTAATCCTATGCTCCTAAGAAAAAGTGTGTGGAACCTTGAGGTGAGGCTGAATTGTCTTCCCATTCCTTCAAATCATGGTCACAGAAGCTGGTTCTGATGCTTATTACTAGTTAACCATGGTATCCTAACTGATGAGTTTGTCTTGTTATTTCTACAGACAGGCTGCTCTGCTACCATTTACTCTTAGACCGGAGAAGGAAAGTGTCTGGCAAAATAATGTGAACGACTGTGTTGGTTTAAACACTTAGATCTAGCCACCAGCTTACTGTGATTGTGTTGTAACCGTGTGCTTTTGTTTCCTGTCTATAAAATGTGAAAAATACTTACTTTCTTCTTCCATAATATCTAAAATGATTTACTCTTTAGGATAGTGACTTTTTAGTTCTTGTGGCTCAGAGGACAACTTAGAATAGAATAGACCAGGTTGGAAGAGACCTTCAAGATCATCACATCCAACCTATCATCCAACACCACCTAATCAACTAAACCATGCAACCAAGCACCCTATCAAGTCTCCTCCTGAACACCTCCAATGATGGTGACTCCACCACCTCCCCGGGCAGCCCATTCCAATGGGCAATCACTCTCTGTGTAGAACTTCTTCCTAACCTCCAGCCTAAACCTCCCCTGGCACAGCTTGAGCCTGTGTTAAGTACACCAAGAAAGTTACCTTAAAACTTTGGCTTCTGGCTCATTATCAAAGTCAGGCCACGTGGCCAGAGTCACCATTTTCGGGGGTCGTATCCTAAATGAGCTCTTGATGTCCAGCAAAATGCTGTTTCATGCAGTTATTTACATCAGCTAAACACTATTAACGTGTTTCAGGTTTGTAGCTTTTTTCCCAGCCAATCTTATTTTGAAGGATGAGAAGAAGGATGTTGCACTCTATTGTCTGCTTCTTTATCGAGTGCTATGTTTCATTAGCAAGTTCAATAAAAAAAGAAGAGTGTAACTGCTCTAGCTCAACTGTGCTGTTTTGGGAATGCAATTTCTACTGCATGAATTAACAGGCTTCCAAAAAATAACAGTATTGCATGGAATATACAGTTCTGTTTTGACAGTGCATTTATCTAGCCTTATATATTTATCTGAAAGATAACTGATAAAATTAAAGTAGCTCATTACCATCTCCAGCTGAAAAAACATAGCTTTTATACTGCATAGCCCTTGGGAAGCTTGAATTTGTGTCCATTGGATTAAAATTGCTTTTCCAAGTTGGAGGCCAGTTTGGAATTCTGGATCCTCTTTGTTAACATTTGACCAAAAGGTCAAATTTAGCATGTAGGTTTCCTGTGTCTACTGATTCACAATTTATTGGTAGGAGTTCTTCCAAGAATCAGTTCAGTATGATTTTTGGAACATAATCTGATCTTCACAGAATATTATATGATGAGAATATACATGGAGGATTCTTAACTAGACTCCTGTGTGTTCTCAGACCTGTCTTTCTAGGCAATTGTCTGTGTGCTAAAGCAACTGCCTGAAGAGAAAATTTGATATTTTCTATCATGATACCTGTCTGAAAGGCATCTGAGCCAGATTTGGTGGGATGTAGAATAGCCTCAGTACAAATACCAGGAGTCACTGCAAAGCTGGTTGGGCATGCTGATAGGAACTGCACAGTTAACTGTGTATGCTGAGCACAAAATTCTTCAGAAAACCAAAGCAACAGCCATAGAATGCAAAACTACTAAATAAGCGCACCGTAGAGGACACAAGGGTATAAATTAATATCTACACCTTCCTGTGCAATAGTGTAATGCAGTTTGTGGTATTTGAGGTTAACCTTTCTCTTTCAGCAGTGCACAACATTTTCCAAAACAGGCACAAGCTAGTAATTTCCAACCTGTCAACCTTCTGAGCTGTGAATCCACTCCTAGCAAAGGTTCAGATTTAAAGCACCCAGATTTAAGTTGTCTTGAGATGCAACTCCTTATCCTTTCCACATAAGTAGTGGTGTTATTCTCTTGCAATATATTAAAATGGCCTGGGAAGAATGCTTTTAAAAATATTTTGATTTTTTTAGAGTTCTGAAATTTATTGCTGAGTTGATTGTCTTTTTCGTTCCTCCTCAATCACCATCTCATTGTTCTTCCCACAGATACTCAGGGTTTATTTTAATCTATTTTATCTAGCTATGATCCTGGCAATACTAAATATAACTGATTATTTTACACTGCCAAACTCTGTGATAATTGTTTCTCCCATTCCAGTTAAGATTGAAACATTACAGTGGCAATGGGGAACATCTTTCATGTTTGAGTTACAGAATGGCATTTTTATACACTGATTTACAGGAGGTCCAGGGTTTAGCTTTGTTTGAATAACTGAAAATCAGTGGCACCAGAGATCCACTTGGTAGCAAAGTTTCTGTTTCAGATAGGTTTGCATGTTGTGTTTGCAGAAAAGGTAACTGTGTGCCTAGATAGGCAGCAGTTTGATGCTTACTACCACTTGTGAGACTTATGCACAGACTTACTTTCATGAGATAACATACAAAAGGAAAGAAGATGATTTTCATCTTTTTATTCACCTTTTAAAGACATCCACTGCCTTTTAGCTCAAGGGAATTGTATGTAATGACTTCCAGAAAACAAGGAAAGTTTTGTTGTCTGTAGAAGAAATTGAATGACAACAGGTAAGAGAATTCTCACCTCTTAGTCAAGGTCAGTGGTTTTCTGACTATTCACTGTGTGTGGTTAGTCCTTGTCCCTGGTTTGTGGTTTTTTGATTTATTTTTTTCCCCCACAGTTGCAGGGAACAGCATGACATAAATGCCAGTCTGAATACATAGTTCACAGCCTAATGTTCTTGTAAATCTGGCATCAGTTAACCGGGGTGGGAGACTCTGGCTGATGAAATAAAATCCATTCTCTTTATGGCTGTTAGTTAGTGTTAAAAGATGGCAAAGGTACTCACCTGCTTGTCAAAAAATTAATAAATTAATCCTTGCTGTGAATTCCTACTAAACATAAATGGAGACTGTTTAGCTTGATTTGTATAATCCATGTTTGCTGTATAAACTCTGAAGACTGCTTATTAGTAAAGAAGTGATGAGTGTAGCAATTACCCTCCAATATGCTCAGTTAATTAATGAACAGTTTTCCCCAAAAAACCCCTACACTTAAATAAAAATGAGCAAGGTTGAAGTTGCAGGACCACATTACCATTTACAATAAATATTTTGTAGTAGCAGGAAGAAGCTTCTACAGTGATAGCAGATTTTACTGCTCGCTGTCAGGAATGACCTGAGTAAACCTGCCATGACAAGGAACACCTCATTAGACAACGTGTTCTGTGAGCTTGTGTTGGTGTCACTGTCACCCTATCATTCCTATTATGCAATGGACAGTGTGGAAAACTGCCTAGGGTCAGCAGAGCTGAAAGATTTGGGTTCTTCATGTTGTTCCAACTCTGCTATTTGCTTATTTTTGTCACTAACTGGTTTGTTCTGGTAGCAGTGCAATACAGGGCACAAAACCAGAAGGTTCTCTGCTGCAGCTCTGAAACTTTCTAGTTTCTTTTCTACACAGACTTTTCTAAACTGTTAGTTCATTTACATTCTGCCAGAGGAAGGTATGTTCCTCCAGGCAGCTGAGAGAATAATCTGTAATTATTGTGGGTTTGGCTAGCACACCAGGAATGCTGGCTCAGGCCAGGCTGCCCAGATGGACATTCTTGGGACTACAGAGCAGTTCCAGGGACATATTAAGAGCAGTTATTACAAGAAAAGGTGAAGGACAGTAGCTAAAGATCTAGAAGTGTCTGCCAATACTGAGAAAATTTTCCACTTTCTTGTGAGCTGATTCTTGTAGAAGTGTATATGTGTTGGGAGGGAATTCTCTTTATGGAAATGGATGGAGAAAGGCTTTTACAGAAAACTTCAGGATGCATCACAGCAAACTCAGAGTAGCACATTCAGTAAGTGATCACCAGATTTTAAGGTCTTACTGGAAGATTGTTTCAGTACTGCATGTACTGCCCAAAAGGAGCTGGAAACCAGTCTGGCAGCAGTATGTATCTGCGCTGCCCTTTTGCAGACCCAATGCAAAGGAGAAGGTTATCTAGGGTAGTTGGTAGTAACCTGAGTTAAAAAAGATCTTGAGTTGCCAAAATTCATAATGTGAATGAAAGACATGCTACAGAAGTAGCTTAACTGGTACTTTGTTCTTGCTTTTCCTTCTGATTTCTATTACCTTTAAGCTTCCTCTTATTCTGAGAAGGCAGCTGGGAAGCAATGAGAAAGAAACATAAAGTATTGAATGCTGAATAGCATTGCCTTTGTGATACTTGTGTTCTTTGGGAGGGTGCCATGCTCTTTGCAGGTACATATTACAAAACGTCATTCATGTGCTGCAGTTTACAGAAATGCTGGTAGACTGATGAGTCTACTTACAAACTACAGGGATTCTACAAGTTTGGGTTTTTCCTATTTAACACTTTGCAGAAATCTGTTTAATTCCATTAGAAAAATTCATACCACCTGTGGACATTTTCCATTTCCCCCCCACCTTGCCTTTCCCTTTTCAGAGAGAAAAAGTATCTGGGACGATTGAGAACACTTATGACACTTATGGCTTAGTTATTGATATTCAAAATCTCCTCCCATGTTCAGAAATTGTGCTTCCAAACTCATTATGTAGTATGAATTTCCAGCTTGCTGGTGGGCATAAAATTGCCTGGTTCCCCTATGACAGAGAGGAATTTCTGTATAGTGTTTCCTACTCTTACTTGGCTTTCAAGTGTTTTTCACAGATTGAGAAGAGACTCTGCAGAGCCCTAGACTGCCAGCTTTATTTTTCATTCAAGGATCAAACATTTATCTTCAATGGCTAGTTATATGTGGAGAAGGAAATTGAGGAGGGAGAGGAAGGGTATTATCAGCTGAAAATGCTTAGAATAGAATAGAATGAACCAGGTTGGAAGAGACCTTCAAGATCATCGTGTCCAACCCACCTAAACAACTAAACCATGGCACCAAGCACCCCATCAAGTCTCCTCCTGAACATCTCCAATGACGGCAACTCCACCATGTCCCCAGGCAGCCCATTCCAATGGGCAATCACTCTCTCTGTATAGAACTTCTTCCTCACATCTAACCTAAACCTCCCCTGGTGCAGCTTGAGACTGTGTCCTCTTGTTCTGGTACTGGCTGCCTGGGAGAAGAGACCATCATCTGCCTGTCTACAGCCTCCCTTCAGGTAGTTGTAGAGAGTGATAAGGTCACCCCTGAGTCTCCTTTTCTCCAGGCTAAGAAATCCCTACTTGCTATGGATTAAATGTCCAAAATTATACCTAGAGTATGTAATCTACCATCCATTTTAAATGATTAATGCCATTATTTTTCTAATGCAATGGTCATGAAGCATTGTCTTGCTGAATTTGCTGGCAACTGCAGAATAATATCAGAACATAAAAGCACAAATTAGTGGTTGGCACAACAAAATTGGTTGCAAATTGTATACCTTTGTGGGAAAACTATACAAGGAATCTTTTTCCTTATTTTCTTTTTCCCCCCAGTTCTGCAGAACACTTTTTAATTTCTGCAGCATGATTTAAGTTCTTAGGTTTTGGTATTTAAAGGACTGATGGCTTCATAAAATTCTGAGCCCAGAAATGTTGCTTTTGGAAGGATTTTGTAGCTGAAATTGGAGAGGTGCTGAACTGAAAGAGCTATGGCAGACTAAGAAGGAGCAAAAGTACTGAACCTTGGATTTGTTAATGTAGTTTCCACTCCATGAAAATAGAGCTGTCCCAGAAACCTAACTACTGTTCTGAACAGACTTCACAATGGGTCCCCACAGCTTTAAGCTGGCCAGCATGAAAAGCCTTGTATTTTAAGGGATATGTCTTATTCATATGCTAAATGAATGACTTAGCTATTGAGTAGCTTGAACTCTGCAGAAAAACACTAAGAAATATAGCTACTGAACTCAATCCTTTATTAGTGTGAGTTTCTGCCTGAGAAAGCCCTAAGGTTGATCTTTACAAAATTAACTATACTAGGTTCAAATATTCCTCTTAGGTTGACTGAGGAATTCACTTAAAATGGTAGAAATTGGATAGGGGCAATAAATCCTGGGTGTATTTGAGACTTTGCCGTTGAAATTACAGGTCAGGATAATATCATCTTTTCTACTTATCAGCCAGATGAAGAAAGGGCATACTACTAAAAAGGCTCTTTAATGAGTATGCAGAGAGCAGCTAGACACTGGTATGTCTTAAATCACATTTTCTAGGAATTTCTAGGTAGAGGCCTTCTGGAAAACCTTGCCTGTGTTCAGAGGATTTCACAGAGGAAAACTTTACCTCTGCAGGATGTGTTGGTATGATGCTGATAATAAGGGGAAAAGGTTCAGGGCTAAGTGATAGAACTGGAAATGAAATTGCTTCCTCCAAAGCTGAGCTGAGAGTCAGACTTGGCGGACATTGAAAGAAGCAGGCTTTGTAAAAGTTTTGGAATGATGGAAATACCAAATGCTTAATATTCCAAATAACTTCTGAATGAGGGAGCCTCTCTAAAGGCACTTCACTGTGTTCTGAAGTTATACTTAATCTTGCTGGCTTTGAATATCTGGAAACGATGTGAATATATTGGTTTCATCCTCCCTTTTCCCCTACACCCCTGAGGATCTCCTAAACTCTGTAGATGGAGGGGTTTTGAGTGTTTTACATTGGTTAGAAACAGTCCTGTGCATTGGATAAGGATATTTGCAGCTAAACTCTTTAGGGATTACTAAAATAACAGACAAACTAAAATTCTGTTGAAATACTAATTACTGAAAAAGTGGGGCAAGTTCTAGTTTTAGGTCTGCTAAATACTGGGTTTTTTTCAAGACTGAACTTCACATTAACGTCTTATGAAATTGATTACAAAATTTTGGAATGTTATTACTAGTAGGCTGTAATAGTTTATTAATTTATGGTTGGAAGCAGATGAAGACACTTGAATGGGGAGAAATGACCATAATTCTCTCAAGGGGATACACTTGCTGTGAAATATCTCTTAAAAAAAAAAAAATTAGCACCTTTTATTTGTAAAGAAATGTGCTTGTAGCAGAACAACTTCTAGTGACTGCCCTTGATGTGAAGCTAGGCTCTGGTGAGCTCTGTGCATCCTTTGCTGTTCCATTCTCAGTGGCACTGGTAGCAGTTAGCTGGAGCTTCAGCAGGTTGTTAGGAAGTGCAGATGGCTCTTGTCCACTGATGCCTGTGCAAGGAGGAATGAGTAGGGAAAATAACAAGTGACACTTTAGGTACTCAATATCACAAATACTGAACCTATTTGCTTCTCTTAGCTTGTACTTCAATGCATTACTAAGGTTTTGTTTGAAACATTTGGATTTTCATATTTGTAATTAAAAGGAGCAGTATACAAATACCAAACCCCCCATATAATCCCTGCAATGCAGCCCAGCAAATGGCACTTTATATCCCAAAACAAGGAATCAATTAGACATAAACTGATAGCTTATGAGGTTTGTCAAATGTGATGTGTGGTATGAATTGGAATATGAACCATATGGATTAACAATTCCGTTGCCATAGAAACTTCTCCTGAAATTGGAACTGAAACTTGTTGAAGAAGGCAGTCCACGACATTTTGTTAGCTTTGTGTAATTCTACCTATAACAACAGCTATGTGATTTGATGTCTTTTTTTTTTTTTGTCCTACTAACTTCTGTTAGCAGTGGAAATTAGTTGTTTATGGTCAACTTTGCAATGATTGCTCCAAGTCCTGATTTTGCAGGTATCATGCAGGTAATAATAGGCTGCAATTACATATCTAGTAGTTGCTTCCAAATGGCTGTGGCAGTCAAAAGCCATCTTCAAGGATGTGTGTACCTAGCAGCTATATAGGTACTGTCTGCTCTTTAGGAGTTGTATATAGTTGAATTTACCAGCTTCCACAACTCAGCTCCTAAGCTATAGTTTATTCTATACATTATATAGTTTGTATGTGTGTATATATATATACGCAAACACACAAACTCCTGCATCCGTAATGATTGTCTCTGCAATAACAATTAAGTGATTCAAGTGGTGGATGGTAGCTTGTGGACCCTCCATTTCTAGGACAGGCTTCTAAATTTTGGTGTTTTATTGCTCTCACCCCTGGGTTTGTTTAACTCAGTACATCTGCAAATGAGACACCTATAGGTTTTGAGAAAGACTACCATTATAGAATGTAGAGAGAGATGTTGCTGAAATTCAAGTTTGCATTTAAGTCCACCAGCTGGATCATGGTTAGGGGGATGAAAGGTTGCTCTGCTACTCTCTGGCATTGTGTGCTGCCTGTAGCTGGGTGTTTTTTTTCTTCAGAGCTGCTAGTCTGGTATTTCCTGTGCTAAAGTCACTTGAAATAGAGATCTTATTGAACTGCTATAATATAAAACTAAAATAACTTTGAAATGATTTACTGCAAGAGAGGAAGTCAAATCCTTCTTCAGCTGAAATTGAAAGGATATAAAACAAGACGTTAAGTGGGCTTGAAGTAAAGCAACAACCATCCTTAGTGATAACTTTGTACAAAGCTGTTATTTTCAGCAGTTTGGTCCTGGAGAAATATGAGACTTGGAATGAAAAGAAACTATGAAATCTTTAAAGGATAACTAGACAGCCAGGGCTGGCTAATCCAGGAAGCTTTTAAAGCCCCTGTTAGAGTACTAGAAAAGCCTACATTGTTGACCTATTGGTTTACTTGCTCTTTAAGACTTTGGATACCTAGACGCCTGGATGAAGCATCCATGAATTAATGATGTCTCTGTATAGTAATAGCTAACTGAATCCCTCTTTAACCTGTAGCCTGCCATTTAACACACATTTATAAGGTCTCAGTGCTTTGCAGTTGACCAAAATGTAACAGACTCATTGCTATTAATCAATGCAAAATTATATTTGAAGCAGCAGTGTCTTGTGCACCTTGATTTCTCAACCCATTTGATTCCTTCATTTTCAGCATTTTAACAAATTGTAAGGTCTAGACTTTGGCTGCCATTTTCAATCTTTTCCTCCTTTAGGACTGTTGTTTAGATTTGAAGGATTTATAAGGGCCCCATGATGTGCATTTTGGCTGTTCTTACTACTTACTAGAAACTGAGACTGGACTATTATAAAAACATGACTGGTGCATGCAGTCTTAGACTGTGTGCCAAAATAAAGAAGGTACTGGGGGGCAAAGGAGGAGGAAGGAATAACTGGAATGAAAAAGGTCATATTCTCAGAATAAGTGACTGCAACTTGGCATACATTTGGAAGTTACATCTGTTTATGCTAGTGATGAGTTTGGCAGAAAGAAATTGCCAGTTCTCTTCAACCTAGAATTTATCTCTGTACCCCTTCTGAATATCATATGAAATTCTAATCTTGACCCTACAAGTCTTGTTTTATTTAAAGGGCCTGAAATCCTAGACTCTTAAAGTGAATGCAGTTATAGTGAGAACCTTTAACAACTTTGTAAAATAATAATTAATAAAATGTCATTAAAGCTTAGTTAATGGATATAATGGACAGAGATATCACTCTCTTTGGAGGCCACAGTTCCATCTAGGACATGAATCCAGAAAAAAAAGGCTCTGCTGTATAAACAATTGATTCAGTTGAGTCTTTGATCCTTTATGGAGCCTGGCAGAAGATATGAAGTTTGCAGGAGTGGAACACTGGCTTAGTATATTGTGTTGTGGTAATTACCATTTTAGCCTATTGCATCTTAGTGTTTTCATGGATCTGATGATCTGCATAGCAATAATAGTGAGCACTTCTGCTGCTGGAGTTAGGAAGTCTGGACTGGTTTCTTCTTGTGGCATAGTCCTGCTGTATCAAAAGGAGAAGATTTACTTGTCTGCAGATGGGTTTCTTTTTTTAATTTAAAGAAAAATACAAGAAAAGAAAAACTATTCAATTGAGAGCCCAGCTAGGTGCCACGCAGTAGAAGGGGATATAATTCCATAGCACCTAAAAGCTAGAGAATTGTTTGTAGAGTTTGTTTATACTTTAGCATTAGTGAGGTCAGGGGTAGGGGAGGGTGTGGGGACTTACATAACTGTAAAAACAAATACAATTGGAGTAACATTTCTTAAAATTATGAACGAGGCCAATGAAAAACTACAGATAAAAAAATGGCAGGAAATGTACACAAAGCCTGATTCTGTGGAAAGAACTTTCCACAGCCCTCCTCTTCTGACAGCATGTAAAGGGCCATAGTTATCCCTCAGCTGAGTCAAAACAGCTGCAGTGATCAACAGCTTAGGCTCTGACACAGCCCAGCTGACTTCCAGCTTGCACTTGTGCATCTGATAATACTTTTGTTGGTGTAGGATATAAATATATGCATGGCAGAAATAGTTAAATACCACAATTTTTTTTTCTCTTTAGTAAAAGCCAACAAACACCTGCACATCCTTCCCTAACAAATAACCCCAATAACCCTTGAATCTTACTTCGGTGTTTTTGTTTGTTTGTTTTTAATTAGTATTTATCCATGCAAACTTTTTTCTTCCACGAACAGTCCTAGAAAGAAAAGGGTAAAATTTTTGCAAAAAGTGCCTGTGAGAGTGCTTGTGCATTATTTTATCTAGTCACTGTGTTTGGGTCATTCATTGAGCCATGATTTCATACCATATAAAGTAAGGGAATGAACACAAATGGTGGCTAGCATAAAACTATCTATTTGCTCATGCTATTAGAAATTCAAGCAATAAGGAGCATACTTTGAAACTGAAAGCCTGGTCAAATGTTTTCCTAAACATTTCATGGTGTCATGAGCAATTATTTACTCAGTTGTTGTTTTACATCAGATTTCATGCATGCTTTGCAAAATTTATTAGAACTATGACTTCACAGAAAAGCACACTTTAAAATCTGAATCAAAACAACTTTTGCAGATAGATTTATACTCATCCCCAGTGCAGTTCACCACTTTTCAGGAATGGTTCTACTGAATTCCACAGGATCATTTATGGGATAATCAAATATAGTCTAATGCTGAGACTTCACTAAGAAAGTGTTTCAAATACTGCAGCTAAATGCAGGTGTGCAACAACAGGTTGTGACAAGTGTTGCAGAAATAAGGGGGGTTGGATCTTTTGGGATTATTGCATCCTCTGTACTTAGTACAATTCATGATAAACTCAGTTGTGTCCATGCTTTTCACATAAAGCACCTTCTAAGAATAACATTATAGAATTGCTGCCACTTTGCCATAGAATGCTGCTTCCCTGCTTTAAGAATCGACTTCTCTTTCTCTAAAGCTGAATCTTAAGGAGAAAAGATGTCTATCTTTACCTAGTCATAAAATATCTGTGCCCAAAAGTGATGCAAAAGTTTTGGGAAAAAAAATCTTTACTTCATTGTGATACCCTGAATCTCATTTGCTAGGAACTTTTTGCAGTTATGAATAGGAGGCCTAAAAAGAGGGTCATGTACTCAACAGCAAAGGCAAAAATTATTTCAGAAGAGACAATCTGTGACAAATCCAGTTGTTTGGTTGTGGTGCTTTGTTGGGGGGAGGGGGGTTGGTGTTGGGTTTTTGGGTTGGGGGGGGGGGTTGGTTTGTTTGTGGTAGTGGTGTGATTTCCACCCCCCCACCCCCAACCCCCCCCAAGTAGCTTTTAGCAGGAGAAAGGATGTCTCTTTTCAGTAATACCCAGGGATAGGATGAGGGGCAACTGACATATACTTAATCAGAGGAAATTCCATCTTGACATGAGAAAAAAAGAAAATTACTGTGAGGGTGACAGAGCACTGGAACAGGCTGCCCAGAGAGGCTCCTGTAGAGATTTTCAAAACCTGCCTGAACACATTCCTGTGTAACCTGCCCTAAGTGGTCCTGCTTTGCAGGGTGTTGGACTCCTCTCTGGAGGTCCCTTCCAACCCTTAGTATTCTATAATTCTATGTGGGAGAGTAAGAGCCCAGTAAGCTTCCTATAGAACTACATAATGCACACAAACTAGCAATTACATGACACTTTGGCAGTCCTGTTGCTGTATTGCTCCAGTGTATTCAAAGTTTCTCAATTCTGCTCTACCTATGGTTTTGCAGTGTCATTCTTCTTTGTGTGCTCTTGCACAAGTATGACCAAATGCATAAGATTATGAGTGTTGCCTAGTAACATCAACGCACAAAGTAACTATCAATGTTCTCTACAGGGGTTGCTTGCTTAAGGCTTACTAGACTGGGAGAACATTAAAATGCATATTTAAAAATAGATGACTACATTAATATGCTTTCTCACTCCTTACCTTCTAATGTGAGGTAACACTGCAATGCTGATAACATTGAGATTGGCCTCATTACCTACAATATGCCATTCAGTCTGGCTCAGCATTAATAGTTATTATATCATTATCTGTAACAGAAGTAAAATAATGGCCATTTAAAAATTTACCTTCTATTTGCAAAAGATGGCTGGGCAGTATTATTGACGTGAATGTTCCACTGCTGTCTTCTAGAATTGCCACAATGCCACAGATGTAAACCTTTTTCTTGCCTTTTGTAATGTTTCAAATGGCACATCCTTTGCCTGTTAAATGTATTTCTGAGTATCTGAAACCTGAAAAATTATTCAAGAGTAAAATCCTAAATACAAACCACCTTAGATTAACAGGTTCTTTTTGTCTAGTAAGCCATGTTAATCACCATATACTCCAGGATAATCTCTCAAGAAGAAAATTGACTTAAGCATTTTGCCCTCACTGAGTTATTAAGACCTGGCAAATCATGTGTAATTGTGTTAAACTACACTTTGGGTGAAGCATCTAAGCAGACTATGGTGACTGCTTCAATGTTTAAAAAGTGCAAATGAATGGAAAGCTTCTTACTGGTCTCATGAAGACATAACTGAGGATTCAAAATCTTAAGGGGAAAGTTCCAAAGGCAAGTGATGAGTAGACAAGGTCACTGTATTAACAAGCAACTAAGTACATACCCCCCCCCCCAACTATAATACTACTCTGTACACGGGAATATGCAGTCAGTAATGTTTTCTAATCTAACATTCTTATCAGGCAATGAATTTTTCCTGTTGTAGCCATTCCGTATACTGCAGGTGGAACTTTGGAGGTGGAGTCTCTGAAAGAAGCCAGAACTTAATTTCTGTCTTGCTCATGCAGCTGAATTTATCCCCTGATAAAGAAACAGAAACAAAACAAACCAAAAAAAACCCAACCAACCAAAAGAGTTGTGCTTCAGCTATCTATCAGGGATCCTAATATCTGCTATTAAAAATGTAATGAACTGAATATGGCTTTCTCAGTAAGACTCTGAGATTTTCTACATTAGGTACAAAGCCTACCATCAACCAGTATCCCCAGGTCCCTTTCTGCCTGGCCACTCTCCAGCCACTCTGATCCCAGCCTGTAGCACTGCATGGGGTTGTTGTGGCCAATGTGTAGAACCTGGCACTTAGATGTGGTAAATCTCATGCATGCCATTGGACTCTGCCCATCTGTCCAGCCTGTCAAGGTCCCTCTGCAGAGCTCTCCTACCCTCTAACAACCAACTTACTGATGATGGACTCAATCCCCTTGTCCAGGTCATCAATAAAGACACTGAACAGGTAAACTGCTAATACTGTGGATAGGCAAACAATAGCAAAGTGTGCCTAGAACGTAGTGAACTTCATGTAGCTTGACAACCTTATATCAAGACTGGCTCTCATTCTAGAGTTTTCAAATTTGTGAGTTATTCCCTTCCTTGTTCTTAACAGGCAGTACATGGTATTCTTGTGTTGGAGTTGTGGAACACCAGTGTCCTGCAAAACAGTGACACTATCAGTAAGGGAATGAGGGATAGTGAATCGCTGAAAGATTAAATATTGGATCATGGTATACCAAAGTGGTGTTATGGCTTGGCTTTGGTAATTTTGTTTGCCTAGACTGATGCTAGCCATGGGAAATTGCACATTAATCTTTTCATTCAGCTCTGTGGTTTGCCTCTAGGTACCTGGACTGTTTGCTCCTGCAGATGCTGATCTTCTGCAGTCTGAAGCATAAGAATTTGGCATACCTTTTGGAGATGGCATAATGTTTTTGTGTGAATGACATGCACATTGGGGAAGTCTTGCAGACAGCTGTCAATAGTGGTTTGTAAGCAAAACATAGACCAGAGAAGTCAGTCCTAAAATGAGGAATGTCATGGCCTTATGTGAGTCCTTCCTGTGAGAGTTGGGGAGAAGCTATTTAGGCAAGACAAACCCAGTGCCTACTTCAGGCTGCACTGTAGCTGATTTTAGACACAGAGAGAATAGACTATATTATAGTGATAAGTCTCCTTTTTCTGGCTTCAGTGGGAGCAGGCTGAACCAACTGATAAGGCTACTGAGCTGACTTTTGGCCCTCTCAGGCAATAGATTCTGACTCTCACCCTCACTCAGACCATTTTGACAAGTTCAGCCTGTTAGAACAGATTATGTTTAAGCTACTGGACTTAAGGACTTTGCCTGCTGTCACTGTGTTTTCCCTGCAATGAACAACACTCCTGCACAGAGCACAAATTCATTTTTGTCTTGCCTTTTCTGAAATCCTACAGTGAAGAATCTGGCCTTTTAAAATACCTGATGGTAACAGGGACTGTTTCCCTTACCAGTGCTTTCAGCATCTTTAGCACTGTCGGCCGTTTTCCAAATGCCATGCACATGGATCTGTTAATGTACTGAAGATGATAAATTTACTCGGGGAACTATTTTCAGCCCAGGTCACAGTGCTGCTTTTATTTATCGATGGGCCTCACTCTTTCTTTGCCAAAGCTCCTGCATATTTCTGGTTCTAATATTTTTATTTTTCTAATGCTAGTTTTATTAATCACTCTAAACCAATACAAAAGTGGTTTTCTCATACTACAAGACATCTCTTACAGAGCACAGACCTTATTTTACTTCCTAGGGTATGTATTGAATAACAAAATAGTTGATTAGATCATTTATTGTTTCTGTCTATGGCAAACTAGTATCTGCAAGCTTAAGCCTAGAGGGTGATTCTTGCTAATGATATAGTACCTATATCCTGTGTCCTCAATGTAAGCAGCTTTGTAATACCCCAGCCTCTCAGCCCTGATAGGTCTCTTCCCTAGAGGACAATTCAACACCTGGTTATAAAGTATGAAGAGACAGAAGTATGTAAGGTAGATACATTTTTCTCCCTCTAAGCAAGCATAAAATGAGCTGTCTGGCTCTGATTTTTTTGGGAACCTGGTCTGTGACTAAAATAAGACTGGGCTTTCTTAGCGTTAGAATATTAAAATGCATAGAGCAGTCCCTGCAGCAGAGATGTGTGTCAGTTATAATTAAGCATCATCTATGTGTGTGGGGGGGAGAAAAGTACTAAAATGGGGGATTTAAGAGCAAGTTCCTCCTACACTGCATCACCTAGTGAGAATGGGATGAGTCTTGCTGCACTGCAGTGCTTTTTATAACTCTTCTGTTTCTGAGGACTCAAAGTGGTGAGGAAACAAGTGAATGCCTGAAAGGACGAGAATTATGGGGAATGAATAGAAGGTGGACTTAAGCAACACAGTAAATCTGTTTCAGGTTTGGGACGTCTGTTGGGAAGATGGCTGCTGGGATTTCAGGAACCAACCCTTGTTGAAGAGGAATGTGATTTCTTATGCTAAATTGCATTTTCTGGTTATTACTCATTCACCCTTGTTTGTGGTTCATGCAAGCAGTTTTGGGGAGTAAAACGACCTTACTTTTGAAATGCACCTTCTTATACTTGAAGAGTATACCTGCTTGGTATTTTGGAAGGGGGAATGAGGAACATTGAGTGAGGGGTAAATCTCATTCCTGGCACAAAGCCTTCAGCACTGGTTTGAGTTGTACCTACTGAGTTCTGTGCATAGATATTGAGTGTGCTCAATACGGCTTTCAGGAGCAGAGAATAAATGCTTCCAAAAAGTATACTCGGGAGGAGCCTGTCTGCCAAGTGGAGCCACCTCCCTCCGTGGTTGTGTTTATGAAAATGTTGTTTCAATGGGCAAAACAAGAGAAGAGCTGACTCCCTGACCCACCCAGCGCTTCTCTCTGCAGCACAGCCACTTCTGCTGTGTGGGATCCATCACATGATGGAGAGATTCTTCTGGGAGCTGTTGTTTTAAAATATTGGCAGCACATCATTGGGTGGGACTGCCCTATCTTGCATCTTCTTACATTCTCCTACTAGCTACTTTTCCTGGTTTATGCATGCTCTGACTGTGTCAGCTATAACATGATTACTGTTTGTCCTCTGGGTGACTTTTTTTTCATATGCTTTGAATGAGCGTTGTTTAGTGGATGATGTGCTAAGGGCCAGTCACCAAACCTGACACTTCTGAGTCTCTGGAACCTTGGTGAGGAAAGTTACTAACCTTCAAAGGGCATGGATGGCTTTTGACACTGCATTAATGCATCTGCATGGGCCAGAGTCTGACTGTGCCCAGAAGTACAAAGAGGCAGTGTTGCTGCAAACACAGATTATCTCTTCAAGGGGAGATAGAAGTCATCGTGTGTGCTTGCCCCCTGTTACAGAAGTATAGCCAGAACTTCAGTCTGACTGCTCATTCCTGCTGTGCATTTTACAGCAGCTTGCACTCAGCTTTGAGCCTGACTTCAGGAGGTCCTGCCTGACAATATCCTATTCCATTCACTACACAGCTACCTCCTTCCCTTTTATTGTTTGGGGCAGTGGTTGTGCATAGGGAGAGGGAATGGCAGAGAAGTGATAAAGCATATGTAAGCCCTCACATTGTGTTTTTTCACTCTCTTGCTATATTGAATAGCAGCTAATGATATTTGCAAAGCTCCTTGCTGTCACACAGGGTTGCTCCATTCTAGTGAGGAAGACCCTTTTTGCTGCACGTTAAAAAACAATGAACCAGGCGCAAAAGGATTTTGCTTTAGCAGTTGTTTCTGTTGGCTGGCCTGCTCCTGATAACATCTCCTCCTGCTGTGTACAAACACTGCTTGAGCTAAAGGCTTTAGTATCTTGCATGGCCAAGGTTTTGTTTTAAAGGGTGTAGTAGTTTATTTTTGGAAGGAACTGAGGAGTGGCCACATGGCATTGAGCTCTCCTATCCTGTTTATCACCTCCAAGCCCAGCCCTTCTCCCATAATGTGTTTTCAAGATG
This sequence comes from Dryobates pubescens, assembly GCF_014839835.1. NCBI lineage: Eukaryota > Metazoa > Chordata > Aves > Piciformes > Picidae > Dryobates > Dryobates pubescens. Next base: position 19,378,089 of record NC_071619.1, on the reverse strand, counting down.
CAGCATTATGCTTAACTTCAAGGTAAGATTTGGCAGTCAGTTTTCTGCTTTCGGCAAAGTATTAGTTGGCACAGGAGCTTGAAAATGGAATTTGCTTGGAGATAAACTAATTAGGCCTATTCACACCTAGAATAATATCAGACACTAGTAGAGTTCCTTTACAAGTGAATTTGTTCTCTTTTCCCCATGTGTTTTCTTAAGTAATAGCTCACACACTGACGTCATATACTTGGACTTGTGCAAAGCATTTGACACTATTCTGCATGACATCCTTGCCTCCAAATTGGAGAGAGATGGATATGTTGGATGGACCTTTCAGTGGATAAAAAATTAGCTGGATGGTCACACTCAGAGTTACAGTCAATGGCTCAATGTCTGAAGTGAGACCAGTGATGAGTGGTATTCTTCAGAGATAGATGTTTGGACTGGTGCTGGTTGACATCTTTGGCAGCAAGATGGACACTGGGATTGAGTGCGCTCTGAGCAAGTCTGATGATGACACCAAGCTGTGTGGTGCAGTCAACATGCTGGAGGGAAGGGATGCCATCCAGAGGGAGCTTGACAAGCTTGAGGGGTTGGCCAATGCCAACCTTATGAAGCTGATCAGTGCCAAGTGCACGAGTCAGGGCAATCCCATGCACAAATACAGGCTGTATAATGAGTGGATTGAGAACAGTACTGCAGAGAAGGACTTAGGGATACTGGTTGACAAAAAAATCAGTGTGACCCAGCAATATACATTTGTAGTCCTATCTTGCATCAAAAAAAAAGCATGACCAGCAGTTTGAAGGGGATTAATTCTCCCTCTCTGCTCTGCTCCGGTAAGACCCCAGCTGGAGTACTATGTCCAGCTCTGAGCCCTCAGCATAAGAAAGACATGGGCCTGTTGAAGTGAGTCCAGAGGAGGGCCATGAAGATGATCAGCTTTTAATGAGACTAAAGGCCCTTCTTCTCAAGTGCCCTTCTTGAGGTGGTGTCTGTCTACTCCAGTACTTCCTATGCAGTTAGATCCATGTCAAGAGAGCTAAGAAGACTCAAACTTATCAAGGCCCTACAATCTACCTGGGTAAAGGGCGAGTGTTGAGTATTTATACTGGAGTGATGGACAGGAGATGAGGAGTATAGGAGACTGTAGTGTGTTTCTGTTGCAGTAAGTGTGTCTTTAAAAACCTTATGAAAATCTCCTACCTATCCTTTTGTCTAATCAATACAAACAGGGTGAGTCTTTTTGTTCTGAGTGTCACCCAACCTAAGGTAACAGGGCTTCTCTTGATACAGGCATATCTACATATGCTTAGCTACAGGGTTTGAAATGGGTCTTCGAATTTTAGGCACAAAACGTAGAATCCTGAGAGTTTCAGTCATACTGTTTCCCTTCTGTGGAAGATCTTCGCATGTGCATTTGAAATTATAGTTGAACGCAGAGCTATGCCAGCCACTATAACTGTGAACAGATGTTGTCTAGTGAGATTGTGAATTAATTGGAATCACCAGCTCCCTGAAAGACTTGCATCCTACAGGGCTGTTTTCTCACATGTAATTAAGTGCCGAATGCAGATGGAAATGGGGTTGAGGACAAGGTTAGGTGTATAGAGAACACTGTAGTTTCCCACTTCTGTGTCAGTCCGGGCTAAGTTTGTCCCAGCAAAATTTGCACAATGCTCTAAAAGTCATCCAAATAGTTGCTGACCCATTTTCCCAGAAGCTGGGAGCAGTGGAATTTTTGTTGTCCTGGCTTTGCTAACTTTGTCAGCTGTATTTCCTGTAGCAGGAGCTGAGGAAGGAACAGCTGTAATTGTCTTGTGCTACATAAGGATTCCCTCTCTCAGGAGAAATCCCCTGTTGAGTGGATTCACGAGGTTGTAAGCCTGGTTAGTACAGAGTGTCAGACATGGGACAGCTGTTAAGAGCTACAGAACTAAATATTTCAAAGATAATGCTAAATACAGAACAGTTTACTTCTGACAATTGCTGTTAGAATATCTTTTCTGATGTTCCCCTTTCATTGAGTTCAGTGCATAGTTCTTGGGTTTCCTTTTAGGCAATACGTATGTCGTTTGCAGTTCTTTCTGCTCAGTACAGTTAATCCGTAACTGGGAGGTTTCTGGGCCTTTTAAGTAGTGCCACCTCTGACATTAATGCTCCGCTGTCCCCAGAAAGGGTTTATCCTCCTGGATATTGTATGAAAGTATAACTTCTTCCTGAAACTGTTCATCTGATGTAAATAGTCTCTTTCAATAAGTTAACATATTGCTTTTGCCTTCTCTAGATCCTCTATGACCATCTTATTCCTAACAGTGATGTAAGTAGCTATCCACCTGCACTACACAGGTATCTACATCTTACACACATCTTACTCTCTTCTTTCATCGACCCCAGTGATATCTTCTTTATTAAAAGTAAATAATATTGACTGGGTCTGTTTCACAAAGAATTAGGAAGATGACTGACAGAAACTAAATGCAGAAGCAGCTGCATGAAAAGCCTCTAACAGTACCTCTACAGCCTTGCTCTTTGGGTACAGATCTTTGGGCTTAAAAATGTCTAGCAGAGGCTTGATATGAGGTTAACAACAACTGTAATGAAAATAGAATATTTATGCACATTGGAAAAAGTTTTAACAAGTTTGCAGATTCTAGAAGACTGGTCACAGTAACCAAAACAGCTTGTGCTAAGTACTGTGATTTTATTGTGTTTCAAAAAACTAACATTTTAATGAGTGTTGGAATACACATCATGTGTATAAAAATTACCACCAAATTTTCATTTCTGTTAATAAAATAAAATGCTGTGGTATCTGTCTCAGCCAATACTGCAGTAGTTCCTTTTCCTGCTGGAGATTGTCTTGTTCCTTGGACAGTGTTTACTTAAGCACAGAAAATTGTCATGTTTCCTGATAGTTTGCTTGGAAAGCAGTCATAAAACCTCAGTGCAAGCCACATAATTACTGTGGTAGTAAACTGCAATCTGATGCCCACACATTTTCTAGTATTTAATTTGTGTAAGCTTTTGTTATGAAACACTTTGTGATGCAGATCATCACATGCGAGATCAGAGGTTTCCAAACAGACTTTTGCTGTGATAGCACATGTGGCTACAGAAAGTGCACAGTGGATGGAGTCTGATGACAGCACTAGGAGTTACTTAAAACTGTGCTGGCCTTGCACGGTGTTTCTGGTGGTTTCATCTGAGAGATGCTGTGCCAGGCCTGGTCCGACTTGGAGGTCTTAAGGACAGTAATTATCATCCCATCTTTTGTTCTTGTGAACTGCGGAAGAGAAATAAGGATGGGACAAAGGGACTTGCCTAAAACCAGATGGCAAGCCAGTGACAACAGGGGAGTACAATACATGACGGTGGTAGGATTGCAGTGAATTACCTCTACTGCTAGCTTATCTGTAAGGTCCTTCATGACTGTGAGGCAGCAGATGGAATTGCTGCAAAAACACTGACTCCCTGATTACACAAACCAGGCAGCTGCTGCAGAATCATGCGGGAACAGTATGTACAAGATCCCAGCATACCCATTTGAAAGAAAGGCAAGGTATTGTTGCTGAAGGCTTGATTTAGGCTCTATCTGTGCTAGCAAAATAGAAATTCATGTTTCTCTTTTAAAATAGCCCAACCAGGTCTCCAGGTGTTCTTATCACCATAGTATCTGACATTATCAGTGTTGTTAAAGACAACAAATGAAAGATTGCCTGGGTTTGAACTCTTATCATTGCTGGGCAGACCCTGGGTCATTTTTTCCTGGGGAAAGCCATTCTCCACAGCCTCCTGAGATATGCTGCAATAGGAAAAGATTTCATCTCTGGAATTCCCATAAAAGAGACTTGGCTAACATCTCTTCATCAATGCTAGCAGTCTCATGCTGCTGTGATTTACTACTTTGAAAGCCTCAGATAATTTTAAGATGAGATTGGATGCACTCATTGGCAAAATGATATAAAATGGCAAAGTACATGCCATCTATGCTGTGAATTTCATTACTGCTGAAGTTGCTTATGTGTGGACAGATTCCTAAAAGATCTATGAATAACATAGCTTTCAATGGGATAGAGCTGATTCACACTCCCTAGGGGTTTGGTTCTTTTTGTCTGTAAATCAAGCAAGGGAGGCAAGAGACCTGCATGGTTACGCTTCTGGAAAAACTCAAATAGTGGAAGCAAGTTCACAGTATATGGAAAAAGGGACTTGCCACTTGGGAGGAATATTGGAATGTTGCCAGAGTATGCAGGAATGTTATGAGGAAATCTAAGGCCTTCTTGGAATTAAATCTGGCATAGGATGTAAAAAATAACAAGAACGGCTTCTTCAAGTACAATAGGAAAAGGAACACCAAGCAAAATGCAGGCCTGCTGCTGAATGAGGTGGGTGACCCAGTGATGGAGAATAGAGAGAAGGAGGAGCTACTGAATGCCTTCTTTGCTTCACTCTTTACTGCTAAGAATGGCCCTCAGTCCCTGCAGGTTAGAGAGAAAGTCTGGAGGAAGGAAGACTCTGTTAGTCAAGGAGGATTGGGTTAGAGATCACCTAGATAAGCCGGATGCACACAAATCCATGGGTACTGATGAGATACACTGATGAGTGCTAAAGGAGCTGGCTAAGGTTATTGCTAAGACACTCTCCATGATTGTTGAAAGGTCATGGAGAACAGAGGAGGTGCCTGAGGGCTGGAGGAAAGACTGTCACTCCAGTCTTCAAAAAGGGCAGAAAGGAGGCACCAGGAAACTACAGGCCAGTCAGCTGTACCTCCATCCTTGGAAAGGTGATGGATTGCTCATTCTGGAGGTCATCTCTAAGCATGTGGAGGAAAAGAAGATTATCAGGAATAGTCAGCACAGATTGACAAAAGGAAAATCATGCTTGACCATCTGATAGCCTTCTATTATTGTGTGACCAGCTGGGTAGATGAGGGGAGAGCAGTGGTTGTTCTCTGCCTTGATTTTGGCAAGGCTTTTGGCACTGTATCCCATAACATCCTCTTAGATAAGCATAGGAAGTGCAGGGTAGATGAGTGGACAGGGAGGTGGATTGAGAACTGGCTGAATGGCAGAGCTCAGAGGGTTGTGGTTGTGATCAACACTGCAGAGGCTGAGAGACCTGGGGCTCTTTAGCCTGGAAAAGAGAAGACTGAGCAGATCTGACAAATGCATGTAAATGTCTAAAAGGGTGGAGGTCATGAGGATAGGGCTGGGCTCTTTTCAGTGGTGGCCAGTGATAGAACAAGGGGCAACAGGTACAAACTAGAATATGGGAGGCTTCCCTTGAACTTAAGGAGAAGCTTCTTTGCTTTGAGGATGACAGAGCACTGGAACAGGCTGCCCAGGATGGTTTGTGGAGTCTTCCTTTCTTGAGACTCTCAAAGCCCATCTGTATGCATTCCTGTGAAACCTGGTCTAGGCATTAGCAGGGGAGGTGGACTCAATGACCTACAACCTCTCCCATTCTGTGATTCTCTTGTGGAAGGCTGGGCTATGAAGTTTCTGTCAGAAAGGAAGTCTCTGTCTGTGGCAGCTGTGTTTGCTTGAGCACTAGAATGTGGCAAGCAGTCACCTAATAGACCCTTGAGTAGCTACAAGGAGCATTCACAAAGAGGAAAACCCTGAATTTTCCAGACCAGAAGATGCAGCCTCCCCTCCAGAACCGAGGCACAGCATTAGCATCTCACCAGTAATGCACTGACATGGGAGACTAGTTTCTTTTCCTCTGCTGGTTCTGAAACAGATTGCTAGAGTTCATTCAAGTACTACTGCTCTCAGGTTGTGAAATTCCCAGAAACTTGTAACAGATCCAAGTTTGCAACATGCATTCCCCCCCACCCCCCAACCAGCAGTTGCAAGAACAAGTTTTCTTGTCAGGTGCTGTACTAAGTGTGGATCAGCAGAAAGCCAACAGATTGCTGCTTGATCTGCTCTTTATTGAAACTACTTTTAAAAGAAGCTTGTGCTTATTCTAAGAAGCTGTATGTGGGATATAGCAGCCAAAAAACAGCTGCTCTTTCATCTGTACAGTCTAGTCCTTAGGTGGTGCTTGAAATACAAAAATGTGTGCATAACAATATCCTTCCCCTCAAACAAGATTTTATTTAAGATATTTTTCTTTCCCACTCCTATTGCATTTGAGGAACTCACAGTCTTTGTATAGCAGTTAATCTGAATGAAAACAAGGCATGCATCTGGGAGATAACAGGAATGTGTGGTGTAATAGGTTACCAGACGACTTTGCCTTTGATGTTCAACTTTTTAAACGTAAGTAGATGGAAACAGGTTGGCATTAGAACTTTCTAGCCTTTTCTTAGCACTTGCCATAAATCAGGTTTTGTGAAACATGCACTCCACTTTGTGATCAAATGGCATTTCTGGGGAAACTTCAATGCTGTCCTTATGCTACAGCTTTGTGTAATGTGACATAAAGGCCGTGACAAGGAGAGCTTGCGCTCTGCCCCCACCATCCAGGCAGGGCTCATCATGCTGCCTTCAACAAAAAAGGTAACAGAAATTATTTCCTGAAGCACATTTTAGCAGCTGCCTTAAACCAGAAGAATCTGTGACAAGAATACTGTGTGAGATTGAGCTCTGCCCACAGAGGGGTGAGTGGAAGGGAAAAATATAGTGTTTGCTCAAGCATTATAAGGGAGGAATAAATCTCAACCAGAACTATGCAGAAGTTGAGTCAGGGAAGGGCCAAAAGGCAATGGCAGATCAGCTTCATTTCTCCATTCCATGTTAGCTGTGCTGAACCTATCATTGTTTTATGCTGATTTAATCAAATAATCAAAGAGACAAAAATACTGTTGAGCTCAAACTAAGTAATTTCTCTTTTACAGCGAAAATAAATAAATGACAGAAATTGCTGAAGACAGCTCCACTGATCTTAGAGCTGGAAAAAAAAAATCCCACCCAACATTCAAATGAATGCTTATTCTTAATATATTTAAATTGAAATTCATGTAACCTAATTTTGTTATCAGAAATTATGCACTTGTGAGGATAAAAATACAGGCCCAAGAAAATTCAAATAGGGCACCTGCAAACAGCAATCATGTAAACCAATTTCTACTCTCTTGCTGATAGCCTCCCTAGTTTTATTACTTTTTGTTACATAATACAGCTCTGTTCTCAGCTTCCATGCTCCTGCATTCCTACTGTCATGTAAAAAATGCTACAGGACATGTTTCTACTTCACCACGTTTAATTTATTTGACATTTATGTCACTGAGATATTTGATTTCTGCATTCGGCGTGTCAGCTTTAAATAAACATCTTTCATTTTCATACTTTGTAGAAAGCTGTGAGTGTTATAAAAGATCTCACTCACCAACACTGATTTTTGCGATCTATGGCCATTGAATTATCCTGATATGCAGTTGTTGAAAAGGGGAGCCTGATGTGTGTAATGCTTTTTGCAAAGCAACACAATAATCACATTTGGTTAACAGTTTACATTCTGCCTGTATATGCTGACCTGCAGTTCAGAACCTTTGTATTTTGAGGTTCATGGTCAGAGCTCAGGAGATAACTTGTTGAAGCTCTGCTCCTTACCGACTGGCTTTGACCAAGTTTCACCAGTCTATTCAAGGAGTTCCTGATTTATCAATAAGAATAATTAACAGAATCTTATCTTATCTGTGATTAGAGGGAAAAAAAAAAAGCCTAAACAAACAGCCAAAAACATTTGAAAGTTGAAATGCTGTAGAGACTGCAAGTTTTGAGGTGCATAACTAAGTAGCCCTGGTAAGAGGGATCTACAGCTTTGGCAACTTCTGAAAGAGGTGGATTTGATAACGGAAAATAAAAAGAAACCTATACGTGATAGATCACTTGCTTAGGTTCATGAAAACTATGAGTACAGAAAAAAAGGAGCAGGGAAGATAGATGGACTTACACTTTCAGGCCCAAATGACCTACAGAATCTTCCCTATTCTGATTACTGCATGAGTTCTGGCTACACAGGGTCCCAAAAGAACCTCAGTATTCCCTTATTTCCACCTCAGTGAAGTCCTTCAGTTGATGTTTCCTGTGTAGCAGCAGATCAAGTAGTAAGATAGAAAAGGTAATATGACATGGGAATATAAGACGTTCTGTCTTATTTTGTCTTGAAATGGCAACAGCTTCACTCAAATAAGTAAACCATGATTGTGGCTTGTAGGGCTTTGAAGGAAAGCATTCATTCCACCTATCTTCTAGTCTTTTCCATAACTGTGCTCCAGTGTCACAATAGGCATGATTATTTCTGTACTATTCATGCTGTTATGTTTGCTGTAGAAGATGAGGCCAAGGCACATGTTTCAGACTTTGATAAGAAAATGCTGATCATAGGAGACTTCTATCATGACACAGTGTGTTCACAAACACTGTTAAATACCATAGCATTGAGCTGTCAGCACTTTTGGGTATCTTCAACTTGATGAGTTGACAAAAAGGACAGTGCCTGCCAGAATGCCAACAAGTGTCAAAGTTAACCAGAACCACACGAACTGTGCCAGCATCTTTGCACACTCCGGCAAGATAATTTTTGTGTGTTTACAGAAATAGCATTGTTCATGGAAAAGAGGAGACTGCATCATTTTGATTTGCTTTCAAGACACTGATACGTTATTTGGGATACTAATTTTGATGCAGAGAAAGACAAAGGTAGTGGGCCAGAATGCAGAGCACATTTAGCAAAATTAAATTAAGAAGCGTTATAAATTATCTTCATATGCAATTATTTTGTTAGTGGACAAGTCTATTTTACTTACATTTCCATTGGATAATTTCTGTAGTGTATAGATATGGTGATGTGTAGAGAATTTGATTTAAAAATAGGCACTTTAGGAAATAAAGCATCAATCCTTTCTAAATTAATCATAATTTTCTGATTTACTGATGAGCATTAAGATAATAGGAGAGAGCAGAAATATGAGTTGTTAGTGTAGTCTTATCTGTTATTAAAAGATTAAAATGGACATAAATGATACTGTCATGCTGCCTAACACCTCCCACTAGATGTATTTCTGCTAGTGACTGCTCCACCTTTTCATGGCCTAGCAGCTTTGGATAAGAACATCTCCACAGCTATGTCCTGACCTTTTCATGAAGTGACAGAACTGGTTTGCCAAGACTTTTCATGCTGGTTTAGACAGCCTAAGTTTCCTAAGGTCAGGCATGGACCGAGAAAGAGGCATTTGAATTTTGTAAGCTTTTGGCAAGATTTGGGTCAGGATTGTGTAGACCTTATGAATTGTGACTTTAGCTGCTTTTTGGTTCCATTAAGAGACACATGCTCTCCAATAATTCCTGGATTTTATAGCCTGCAACTGGAAAAATCACTAGCCATGTCCAAACTCCTGTCTGACACAAACTCCAAATAGTAGCTAATGTTTGGATTTACTTCATGGATACATGGATTACATTAGAAATTTTGGCCTTGTTCCAGGTTGTGTATGAACCTTACACAGCATTTGTGAAGGGCTCACCATCAGTTTGAACACATCAGCTGAGTGGGGACCTCCTGGTTTGCTAGGTCTTCAATAACACTTGCATGGTCTTTGCAACTTCTCCTTTCTCCTATATGTAAATAAGACTCATGGTCTCTGTCAGGACCTAAATAAGTTAAGATCCAGGTTTGCAAATTTGTCTAAAATTATGCTTATTTGGAATATCATAGAATCATTTGGGTCAGAAAAGACCTCTAAGAACATCAAGTCTAACCATTAACCCAGCACTAAATTTCCAAAAGCATAACCCAGTGTCAGTCTTGTATATTTTTTATTTTCTCTCCCAGGAATATTCTGTAATTGTGGCAGATGGAAAATACAATATATAGTGCTAATATATTTAGTGTGCAAAATAAATGAAAAACAACTTGGTTAACATAGTAGAACTAAGCTTTGCATTTGTGTTCTGCACTTTGTGGTCACTACCTTTTAGAAAAATAAACTTGATTATCCCCTAGGCATTCTTAAATTAATTCTGCAAAGTCAGACTATCTCCTATCATCAGGACTGACTCTGCACACACAAGAAACAGAATTTAGACTTGGAGCCTGGTTCCTGAAGGCAAGGCAATCTGCAAATAGCACTGACTTCAGGAGAAGAGGCAGATAGGTTACTATGAGAATAAGTTCTCACAAATCTGAATCCCTGTGTATGCAAGGCAGACCTAAACAGTGCTCAGAAACAGGTTTAGTCTCCTCAGACAGCAGGTCCTTAGGAACAAATTTCCTCGGTGAACAGCTCCTGGCAAGAATAACTTTGGTACAGAAATGAAGTAGTCTGAACATGTTCTTGTCTTACCCAAGGCTGCGTTAATCTCCATAGTTCTGTTACTAGTAAGTTAAACAATGCCATATTTAAAGGTTTGCATCAGGGCGTCAAAGATGATAAATCTACAAGAAATAATTGAGTGTTTCTGTCAAAGACTTACAAAGCAAAGATAACCAGAAGCTTATCTGTTCTTTCTCAACTGTTTTAGTTACTTGAGGAAGAGATACTTGCTACCTTTGCCTACACAACTTGCCCCAGAGGATTTTACTAGTAAGATAACATAGCTAGGATTCAATGAGAACTACCCACCCTTGGTAGTAGTGAAGGGATACTAACAGTTTAAGCAGGGATACAAAGTACTAAATTCTGTTGTATCAGATTGATTTCCAATGCCCTTTGTTTCTTAGCAATGTATTAACATACTTGGCCTTTCACTGCTCTTCCAGAGAAAGTTCTTACTATTTTCAGAACACGGCTGTTAATATTTATCCAAGTGGCAAAAAACCTCAAAACCAAACCAACCAAACCAACCAAAAACCCAACCAACCAGTTGAAAAACCCCAACAACAACAACAAAAAACCAAACCAACCCCCCCGCAAAAAAAACTAGTTAAGGTAGTACAAGCTGGACACTTACAACCAAATTAAGTCTTGTTTCATTAGAAAAAAATAACAGCTTTGGTACTTATAACAAAGCCATAGGAGCACTTTATTTTTACTGCTAAGACTTTAGGCACTATTTAATGCAATATCTGACTTCCTGTGCCTTTGCTTTATTCCACCAACTTTTATCTCCTTAGTTGTCTGCATTTTTCCATTTAGGCACCTTCTTTTGTAAATAAGAACAACTCTGCCAGACTTAACTACCCCCCTGAAAGTCCTCCAAAAACCTTTTCAAGGCCAATTTCAGCTGCACTGCCTACAAATCAGTGCCACCTGGCAGTCTTGAAGCTGGAGGCCATCTGTGGCCATGGTGACTGTTGATTTATGAGGGCACACCCATCCTCATTATTATTCAAGTCACCTTCTTTCACTCATTTTTTGCTTAGTCACTCAATTTCTTGACTTGAGATCATGAAGTGCAAAGAGTCTGGGGTGGGAACTGGGAACTGCCTAAAATGATGAGTATAAGGAGTAAAATTGATGTAGAGCTTTATGAAAAAAATCTTGAGAAATAATAATGTGTTTGGAGTGCATATCTGTCAAAAGAAGATTGTACCAAATATAATTACAGAGAAGGACATATCTACCAAAATATGTAGACCAGAATCACTGATCCAGCCAAAGACTGGAAGGACTTCAGTGACTTAAGTAACACAGAGTTCAGAACTAGACAAGTCTCCATCTAACTCAGGGTAAGCTTGAAGCTTTATGGATTTTCTTGTCTTTCACAGCTCTCAGGGTGAACCAGAGCTTTGACAATTTGGGGACATATCCTCTTTCATATGGCTAAATCCTCAGCATTGGTGGCTGAGAAAGGGGAATGGTGCAACAGAGACTTTTCTGGTGGACCTATCCCACGTGGGATTCCTCTCAGAGGCTTCTCAAGGAACACATTAGGAAAGCTTTATGGCTGCCATGCGTCTCTGGAAAGGGGCCAAACATTTACCCTTTTATAAAAATATATTAGGCCAAATGTGAAGAAAACTTGTTATATAAATCAGAAAATAAATTATTTGGGAAAACTTGTGTCCAGTAAGCATCACATTAGTTTAGTGATCATTCAGACATTTTAGAGAAACTTGTTATATTCAACAGTAGGTGCCCAATCTTGCCATCACTGGAGCAATAGTGGTGATATAGTTAGGACAGAATTCCCAAGGTGTTAAGTGAAGATTAGGTCTTTTTCATAACCATAGATGACATTGGCCACATTGCCCCTTCTGCATGTTCACATGCTGTAGCAGCAATCCGAGATGACTTTGGAGAAAGCTGACTTATCTATGCACAGAGCTTTGCTGCAGAATCAGCCTAGAGTCTTTGATTTATTTCCCAAAGCTCTTCTGCATGATTCCTGTCTTAATTTTATTGTCAACACAATTTAGTGCAAATGTCAGGGGATAACTTGTGCATTGTATGAAACTAGTGGTGTTTTTTTTCTGTGGGATTTTGTTTTTATTTTGTGTTGGGTTGGGTTGGGTTTTTTTGTTCTTGTCAGAGCAGACTCGAGGAAAGAGCTTCTGTTTGTGGAACTGTTTTATGTTACATGCATTAATAATGTCAAAATTCTGACAGAAAATCTCCTGAAACTATCTAAATCTGCCCTTTGCAGAGCAATCTCTTCACTCTTCCCCTTAGAATAAATTTTTCTCCATTCCTTGCTTCCCCTGATGAACTGTTGTTGGTTTGAGACTTGGTTGATTAATAGCATTGTGTCAGTACTCTGAGCCTGATTTGCTAGCAAGGTGCTGAGCATATTTGGTGAGTCAGTGGGAGTGGCTGGTATTCAGCACTTTTGTAAACCAGGATGCTTACTCCAGTGCCTCTGTATGGGTTCAGGAGCCTGATACAGACTTAGTTTTACAAATCAGTCATGACATCCAAATGTATTGACTGATGTGTTCTTTGAATAATTCTAGCTAGTATTTTTTTTAAAAGATGAAGTCACTTAGCCAATTTTTAACAGGATTTGGTGTCTCACTGGAGCTTCTCTGAAACTACCTGTCCTATCCCTTCTGTTCAGGATAATTCTAGGCCAGGAGGAATTTCTTTCTTCTATGTATCAGCTTTGTTGAATATGTGTTTTTTTCTCCTGCTTGATTGAAACTGCCATGCCAGTGTAATTGGGCTATGGTGACTGACCTAATATGGGGGACATTCGAGATGCATAGATAACTGCAACTCTGATTTCAATAGATAAATATACTGAATGTGTTTGGGGCTGTAAACAGTGAACAAGGAGGTAACAGTAAGAGATGTTAAGTATTTCTCCAGTGGTCCTGTGAATCTTTGGTCCTAACAAATCTCTGTGGTTGCATAAATTGGCTCCATGAACGTGTCAGATCCTGAAACCTAGCAAGCTTTTGCAGGTGGTGTCTGAAGTGAGCTGCAAAACAAGACAGCCTTTGATGGGTGTATGAGTTTGTAGAAGTGTATGAGGAATTGCTCATATAAATCCCTGTGCTGCCACAGTGATTTATTACTGTGCAAACCTCAGAACTGTAGCTGCTCTGGACAGCTGGACCTGGAATGAATTAATACAATGTCATAATTCACTAAGGAGTTCTGCCCATGTCACAGAACCAGAGAGTAGCATACGAGTGTGTTATCACCCTAGCAGTTACCTGTGAGCATATAAAGAAGTATGTAGTGTATCAGACATCATTTCTGTGGCATCACACACAGATTTAATTAATAAATGCAATCCAGGTGGTACTTAGATGAGCGAGATCTGATAGTACTAATTCACATTTTAACAGGATAATTCTTTCAAAAATAATGCATATGAGTTTTCAAACTTACCATACCAGAGCTCTGCACAAAGGACAATCAGTAAGTAAACAGAACTATTTCCACTAGGCTTTAGCTTCTGACAGTGCTTTTTGTTTTGTTACCCAGAGCTTCACACCTTTTTTCTCTACCACTCAGGCCACTCCCTTGTCAAATTAGACCAAACCTGCACTGTTCTGCAGAACCAACCTGTGTGCCTGTTCTGCTGATAACTAGGGAGACTGATGGGTCTCAGTCTGGGAAATCTCTTTTCTAAGAATACCCTGTCACACATGTATATGTGGGCACTACTCTTCAGCTATTTCAGTCAGTATGAAAGCAATATCACAGAGAGCAGGTAGTAGTCAAACTAATGAAAATATGCTCCCCCCCTCTATGCAGCATTATTCTCCATTAGTTAAAATTTCAGGAAGATCTTTCTCTAGAGTGTATTTCACTAGAGTGACTGCAGTCTATCCTGCCTGAGAGGCAATGAATAATACCTAACTGGGAATGGAACAGCTTTTGTCTCTTACCTCCAAAAATGCTAAATTAAACACCACTGGCTACCACAACTGTTTAATATATTGAAGGGGCCAAAGAGGTAAAAACATACAGCAAATTGTAAATGCTAGTGGAAAAAAATAATATTAGAAAGTAGGTATTACTTCTGCCATTTTTTCCAAATGTTTCATTGGTGTGGTTTCTTGTTTTGTTTTATTTTATTTTGGGTTTGGTTTTCTGTTTGCTATTTTTATTTTTTTAATTTTTACTTTAAAAAAAATTTTTTTAATGCTATCCTATCACTTTCCTTAGCTGAACTTACTGATGCCCAGGGACAGATGGATGAAAGCCTCTTTCTCAGCTAAGTATTAGGAAAGCTGCACAAGGTGGATGAAATACCCTCATGCTTTGAAACTCTGGGACTGGACAGCATCATCCTTCTTTTCATAGCCACTAGCAGAGACAGTGAAGTAGTGTAGGTTGTGATGTATTGAGAAGCTTACCTGTATATTGCTCTTATATGTTGCTGTGATCTGTAGAGATTTTTGGGAAGGAAAAATGAAACCTCAAGTTGTGTGAAAGCTTGCTTGCTTGCTTATTTCAGGTTAGTTATAGTTTTGCTCCTTAAGAAGGCAGCCTGCTTCAAAAAGGTTTATGATTTTCTCTCTTGAGATCCATCAGTGCATTGGACAAGATGAGTAACTGAATGGTGCCTTGTGACGCTATCACGGAGAAAACTGTGGATTCAGCAGGAAGTTACCCAGTGTTTTGTGCTTGGTCCAATCAGACATAAGAAAGAGATATTTCAAGAATATTTCTTTCTCTCTTTTGAGGGAGACCAGAGACTGGCCAGCAGCAATTAAAGGTCCCTGGAGTGAAGGCCAGAGGACTTACTGATGCTTTCTAGTTCCCATGCTTTTTCTGCAGACTGAGGTGGCTAGGCAGGATGGCAGTGCTGGAGCACTGCACTGGGCTGCACTGCAAGCGGCATTGCAAGCAAACTCAGCATATGTGAAACCTCATCTTTCTCCCCATCCACACACACACATAAATGTAACAATTGCCGATAAATGGAAAAGAGGCATGGCAGCAGGAAAAAAGCCTTGATTAAGACAACTTGAGAACTGCTGATTCCCAGCATTTTGGCTTCGGCTAATATATTATTTTGTCCTATATTTTCCTCATAAGGCTCCTGGCATCTTGAGCATCAACCCTTGAGAAAGAGCCAGTTCTCAAGTATTAACACAAAAGTAAGCCTGAATCCTGCTTCTCCTGTCAGTTATGACAGTTGTATGACAATGCATATTTCTGTGCACAGCTCTGTGTTCTATATATATCTCACATAAAATTTTTAGATATTTGTAGATAAGAGATGCAATCTGAAGAGTAATGCCACAGAACTATAGATTAACATAGGGATATTGTTATTCTTGCTTCCCCCCTTTATTTCTTTATCAACCGCTCTTCAAAGCAGTTGATACTAGTCTCTAATAGTCTAGTAGCCCTGCTGCCAGTTTGAGAACTGCCAGGAACCTGATGCTTTTATTATGATCTTTCCAGACATGATATTTTAATTTTTATGGCATTATAAATCCTGGTTGTAATGTATTTGCCTAATTTGTTTTCTCTTGTTTCTAGGAGTAGGCACTATCTCTACATTTACTCTTATAATTAGTTGTGAATGCATTATCAAAGTTGAGGGATGCTTTCTTCTTCATTCTGTGCCCCTTTCTAAGACCCCCGCATGACTTGGGCAGTTAATTTACTTCTCATCCTCCATTAATCATTGCCATGTGTGCCTTGTTTTGCAGCCAATAGTCAGGACCACTCCTGGCTATTTAGCAAATGGGCAGACACACATGAGTTGCTGGTCATACTTCACAGACTGAACAGACCACACACAGACACAATCTCCAAAGGCTGACAAGTCAAAGGCATATGATAATTTAAGACAGAGCAGCTTTTTACAGTTAGGGAGAGAGTGGGAACACTGAATTTTGTTTTTGCACAGGAATTGATTATATGGTGATCAAGTCAGATCTCTGTTGATAATATACCCCTAGAAATCTGTTTGAATATGTATCCAGCTTGAGGTTAACCTCATCAGTTTAATTGGAGTTTCCCAAGACAAGGATTTGCTCTGTTTTTCTTTAAATAAAATGCACATAGATGATATAAATCTATTTGCACATTCCAGGATGTGTATAAATAATATGTAGCTGCTTTCAGCCATTCAATTGATTCCAACATCCAGGTTGCTTAATTGTATGGTTCAGCAAAGATGAAACAACAACAAAACACAAAGAAATATGCTGATGTAGTAATAAAGGATGTATTTTTTTCACACAGCATGTAATTAAGGAGTAGAACTTATTGTTAACAAATGTCATTGAGGCCAAGAGTTTAGCAAGATTCAAAATGACACTGGATATTTATAGGCCCCTTCTATAATTACTCTGTCTAAGCACAGTGAAGAATAAACACAAGACCTTATGAAAAGTTCTGGGCTCCAGAATGAAGCCTTAAGTTTTGACTTAAGCTAATAAAGACATTACAATCTGAAGTTTCTGCTAGACCTTCCCATAGTGCCAGCAGTGGCTTGCCTGAAATCTGAGTCCTGGTATTGTCCCAGTACTGACTATTTATCCTGTTAGCACATCCCTCTGAGTTTTTACTTTTGTATGCCCATTTTCATGTCTCAGTATTGCTCAAAGCAGAAGAAATGAACTGTAGTGAATGAACTTTGTGTAAAAGTACTAGAATTAACATCATATGTGGCATGTCACCAGAGCAATTTTGCTATGTAATAATAACTTGACTTTTCTTTCTGTTTCCTAACAGTAGTAAAACATACTGGTGTATGTGTAAGAAAGCATTGTTGTGTTTCAGGAGTATACACAGCTTTATAAGCATTTAGAAATGCAAGAAAAAGAAATTTACAGAGGTGTACAGCATAAAATTAATCAGGAAGCAATAAAGTCTTTCCCAGTCTTCATACTATGCTTTGCATGCCCTATTGGGGCCCCTGGGACACTGCAATTCAGTGTTGACAAACACTTTTGGAGAGGCCTTTCTTTCTCAACCCATCATGTTCTTCAGGATGAAGGAATATTAGGCGCATAAACCCATTAGGGTCTTGTTCAGCACATAGTTCACGTAATGTTTCAGGCCAGAGCTGTTGCTAGCTTCATGCCAGAGGTTTGGAAAACCTTTTGACTCCCTCTCCTTCCCTGCTTGAGCCTTGAGACTTTTTGGCAGCACAAACCACTCAGTCTACGCTCCTGCTGCTGTGACTCAAAGGTATGACAAAACATTTCAGAGCATAATCATGAAGTGTGTTGCTAGCATCAGGTTTCAACGTGTTCACAAGTATTGCACCATCAAAAATGCTGGCATCAATGGCAGGAGTTGTACCTTGAAGCTGAAAGCTGATCTACAGTGGAGCCATCAGATCACCATTCCTTTTGCTAAGGTGATCTTTTTGCATTGTGTTTTCTTCTGCCAACCTTCTGTGCATGTACCAAACTCATGAGTGGTTGGGGGGTTGTTTATTTTTCTGCAGCACTAGGAAACCAGCGATAGTCTTTCTCTGCTATATGCAGTTAACTTTCCATAGCCACCAAGGACCTGTTACCAGCTCACGCTACAATGAAATAATACATGAATGGATTAAGTTTTCCAAGAGCACATTCATTATAATCTGTTTCTCATAACAGTTAACATTCAGGCCAATTAAATGCTCAGTGGAAGGCAGAGCAATTTTTTAAAGTTTTGTAGCTTCAAGAGTCATGCAAGATGATGGTCACAATGTGTCACGATTTTCACATGTTGTGTGGCATGGGAACAAGAATATACTTATGTACATACATGGATTTTCAAACAAACTTCAAGCAGCCATGAGGAATGCAAAGGCCTTGTACTAAACTGATTACTAAAAGCAGACTACCCGTGACAGGCTGAGACTCAGAAGTTAACATTCCCAGCTTCAGGTAGATTGGTCAAAAAACAAAAAAAACCTTGGAATTACTTTATTCTGTCCCTGGAATTATACAGGTTTCATGTTAAATGTCAACCCATTAGGATAAGAGGCTGCCCTGGTAGGAAACAGTCTTTTGGAAGCTTGGGAATAGAGAAGGACCTTGCAGCGCTAAACAAGAATCATGGAATGATTTAGTTTAGAAAAGACCTTGAAGATCATTGTGTCCAACCATAAACCCAGCACTACCAATCTCTGGGAAGCCTATTTGGTGAAGAAATTTTCCTGATATCTAATCTAAACCTCCTCTAATGTTACTTGAGGCCATTTTCCTCTTGTCTTGTTATCTGGGAGAAGAGACCAACACTCCACTTGCAACAACCTCCTTTCAGGTACTTATAAAGAGCAATAAGGTCTCCCCTGAATTTCCTTTTCTTCAGGCTGAACAACCCCAGTTCTCTCAGCTGCTCCTCATAAGACTCATGAGGTAGACCACTTGCCAGTTTCATTGCCCTTCTTTGGATGTGCTCCAGCACCTTGGAATCCTTGTGCTGAGAGGCCCAAAATTGAATGCAGTATTTGAGGCATGACCTCACCTGTGCTGAGTACAGGGGTAGCATTGTATGGGGTTGTTGTGACCTAAGGGCAGGACCTGGCACTTGGCCTTCTTGAACCTCTTACTTTTGTCCTTGGCTTATTTCTCTAGCCTGTCCGGATCCCTCTGTAGACCCTTCCTACTCTCAAGCAAATCAACACTCCTTTCCAGCTTAGTGTCATCTGCAAACCTACTGAGAATACACTCATTCCCTTCATCCAGATAATTGACAAAGATTTCAAAGAGAACTGGCCCCATTATAGAGCCCTGGAGAACAGCACTTGTAGTCACAAGTGGTACCCACCAATTGTATTTAACTCCCTTGCCCATCACTCTTTGAGCTTAGCCATTCAGGCAGTTTTTCACCCAGCAAAGAATATGCCCATCCAAGCCATAAGCAGCTTGTTTCCCCAGGGGTTGCTGTAGAAAATGGTGCCAAAGGCTTTACTAAAAAGTAGGTAAAAAACATGCACAGAAATACAGGCAGAGAGCAAATTAAATCTCAGCAGAGATAAGTGCTTTGTTACCCTCCCAAACTGCTTTCAAGACTTCAGTGTTAGATTCCACACACCTCTTGAGTTGTTTCTTTGCCTATCTTTTGGTTAAACCAGGTATAAAAAATGCAAAGGTGGCACAAACCCTGGAAGAAATACCAGAGCTTTCTCAGATCTATTCGGTTCTATTTGCATTTAAAATAAAAAACTAGGTTACAGAAGCTGAACTGGTATTTTACCCAAAGCATTTGGCCTGAAATAGCTTTGAATGAAAGCAAAAAATCTATCATCACCTGTTCTTTTGCTCTTGCATTTCTCCATGTAAGCAGTTCAGTCTCTCTAAACCTACATTCTTTCAGCAACATTCTCTGTTCTTCCATGACTGGAAGTGAAGAAATTGTCCAGAGCCACAGACTATTTATGCTCTTTTAAGGTAGGAATAATATCAAATCTTGGTAAAGGGGATAACAGGAAAGGCAGCTAATATGAGCAAGGTATTTTTATAGGTAATCATGGGCATTGCATAGTTTTATTGATTACTTAGCATTTTCTTCACTATTTATCTTTGAGATCTGGCACTCTATGCATTACACAAGCTTAATTTTCCAGGTAGATAAAGATACTTTGCTACATGTAGAGATAGATGGAAAAAGTCTCCCTACTGATGAAGCTTGTTGTTCCCTAGGTCAGATCTCACCCCTCTTTAGAAGGGGATTAGAGATGAGAACATACCAGTAAAAGAAAAAAATATGTTTCAAGTTGCTCAACCCAAAACTTGAAATACAGCTGGGACACTGTTCATACCCCTTTAATGTCGTTATTAGATCATAAACATTTTCATCTGTTGTCAGAACTACTCTTCACAATGATCCATTTATGGAAAGCATTTCAGGTTTAGAAATTTTAACAATTTGTATGAAAAACCTTATTTAAGCATTATCTATATCTTATCAGGGAATACAGCATTACCTGTTAAAACGATGAGCTGTGTTTAACTAAAAAAGATGGCTTTATGAGAGTGCGTGTCTGTGTTAACAGATATAAATGACCCTGCATAGCCTGCCAAAGAAGAATTGATTGTTGCAATGGCAGAAACATATGCCCACACACCCTGTCCCAACTGCACAGTAAGACATTCCTTTTGAGGCAGGAAGGATTTCTTGCACATATGGTCTTCAACAGACTCGGACAAATAAGAACTTTCTTGACTTTCTGCAGCAGAGATGGTATAGGCTGTGATGGTGGAAGACAGAGAAGCAAAAGTCAAACTTTATCTCTGTCCAGCAAGAGAAGTGTTAAACTAGCATTCAGAGCTGTCCTTCCTTCTGGGATTTGGAATATTAAAACAGACGCCAAGGTTATCTTTGTCCTATCTCTCCAGTAAGGCTCTAGAGCAAGTGCAAACAGAAGGCTGCTTTCTTTCCTTTTAACTATCCATATCAATGGGAATCATAGTTCTTTACAATGGTTCAATTTATATTATTAAGAATAAAGGTAGTGGGACTCTCTGGAGACTCTAAAATGGTTTAAAAGTAACTCAGAGTCTTTGAGGACAAATGCAGGCTGCTCATTGAATGAGTGCAATTTTTTTTCCTAAAGGATTTCCACAAGATAGTGCTGTCTTGACCTCTTCTGTATTGTCTGGGAACCTTCAGCATTTACCAAAATCCCCGAGCTGCTCAAGATAACTCATAACTGAACCTTTCCACAGTGTCATTTCTCCACTTCCCTTGTTTGTCTGTGCAAAGGTGGTATAAATCACCATAATCCTGGTATAACAATTTGTAATGATTCTGACACAAAAAGTAAGGCAGTGCTGCCTAGTGGATAGATGATGAAATTTGGACTAAGAAAACCCAGTATCTCTGCTCTGCCATTGGTTTTTGGTGTGACCAAGGTTGTATTGCCATTCTCTGCCTCAGTTTCTCCACAGGCAATTAATTCATTCTGCATTTGTTCACTGTGGATATGAACGGTGGTCTGTGATGTAAATAAGGTGGATTATGGCTTTTAGTGTGGTTCCCCCTCTGCCCTGTACATTTGGCCCACATTCTTGATAGCTTTTTACTTCATGCCATCATTTCCACTCTGCACTTTTCATACAAGACTAAGTAGGAGAGGACTCCTTCCTTGATGGTAGCCCATGTGCATTAGCCAAGATACAGTGTTGACAGAGAAAGCAGGGTGGTGAAGATCCAGGCCATTCATCCTGACAGCAGAAACAAATGTGTCTAACTTTTGCCCTACTATTTACTCAAGCTGAAAACAAAACAATAGAGATGGGAAAAGATCTGAAAGAGCTGTCATAGAACAAGTGCACCATGCCAATAATTTGAAGGATTAAGGACCCCAAGCTGTATGTACTGACACAATAGCCAGGGCCATCCTGTTCACTGGCTTCATGGATTAGAGGGATGTTTCATATGATTCTGGTTTTCTTTTCAACTCTGGTTGAACAAACATAGCCTGTGTGCTTGCAAATCCCTTGTTAGCAATGCAAAAAGTCAGTACAATTTCCCTTTCACTACACCCTGTGATTTTACTTTTGGAAAATGTTGCAGTTGCTCTGTCTGGATGCCTTCACAGAATCAGCATGACTTTGTGTCTGGTTTAAGTAGTGTGATGATGACTGGTGGGATCCTAGAAGAGGGGCCTAGAAGCAGTATACCTGCATTGAGGCTGTGACACTGAGACTGACCTCAGTTACCACACTTGATTTGCTTGTCTAAGCTGCTGTCTTAAAAAGTGGGCTAGTTCACCCCTGAAGTGCACTTTTGCTCTGATTGAGGAAATGGCAGTGCTGTGGAAGGTTTATCTGGGTTTGAATCAATTTAAATTCCTCTCAGATCCATGCTAGCATGCTACTAGCAGGCTCTGTCCCATCCATTTCTGGTGCTGCCTAACACAGGGGATCCCCATCCCTGCACTAAATGGCAGCAGTGCAAAGATCTCATGTGTGCCTCCTCTAACATAACCTAGAGGCACAGCTTGGTCAATATGATAAACTGAGGGAAGATAATCACAGAAATCCCTCAGACTTAATTAAGTTAGGAGTATTTGTGCCTGTATGCTTATTACATATGAACATTTTTTATGAAGAATCTGTATCAAGCTACATGGTTTGTGGGAGCACTGAAAAATTCAAGACAGCTCCTGGAACCAGCATTTGGACTCAAATGCTAGCTGTCTAGTGAAGCATTACTCTTTTTGTTAAAACTCGCAGTTCACAATTTCAGTGGAAAGGTACGGGAAGCATATGTGCAGTGTAGCCGAAGTCTTCCCAGTAGGAAGGATTCTGAGATAGAGATACTTTTGAGTGCTTTTTGTCTGTGTTGCCCCATACTCCATTTATCTCTTTTTTCTCACACCGGTTATTTAGCCATGACATTTATCTTGTTTCAGTGAGGGTGTTTAGATTAGCATTAAAATTCCAAAGCACCAGGGTAATGTCTCAGTGTGGTGCAGTCTTTGTATCTGCACACAGGACGAACCCTTTAAAGAGAGGGATGTTTGTCGATTGATATTACTGTGAAGGTTATTAGATGGTTGTTCTTACAGGCCTCTGATCTGAATTATCAGCAGTTTTGGCTTCCTTCTTGTACTTGGGGACATCATTCAAGAGAAGAATAGAGTTAAGTCCTTCCTCTCTGGGGCAGTTTGCTGAAGGCATGATCACTGGGGGGAATATTCTCTCACTCAGCTTGAGCTGCCTCTGCATTCTGGATTCTAACCAGTAACTTTGTGATAGAAGATTTCTCTCTCTGGTAACACAGACCCTTGCAGGAAGTGCTGAGTTCAATTCCTAATGAAATGACTGGCACTGCTACATACTTGGGTTCATGCTCTCAAGTTCATGTATCATCTTAGACTGACTGTTATCTTATTGGTGTGGCTGCCAGTAACGTAACAGTCAGTTACATGCGGTTTTTAATACAGCAGGGGCACAAGGAGGAAGGCGAACTTCCTGCTTTGGAGCAGAGTAGGAAGATGGGGTATTTCAGGAGACAAATGCTTGCTATCTACAAAATCACTTAGCCGATGGGCATTTGTAAAGTTACCTGCTGACAGCAGTAAGGTACAAAGCCCTCTCCTTTTAGAGAAGAAATGCTGGTTTCTTGCAGATAGGCTGAGTATAGTTTGATGGAGTTTTTAGCCAAATAGTGCATTGTTTCTTTTTAAAGTATTTGCTCTTATTTAGTAGATGTTCAGGAAAGCTCAACAAGTTTTGAAAATTGGGGTTTGTATATAAGTAAGCTTTCATTTAAAATCATAGCTTCTCCACAGTTTGACTTGCAGTTGCATGCTGCTGGCGGGGGACACACTACATTGTTGGCTATGTCAGTGCTACACTTGTATACATAACAAACCTGACTCCTCTGTTGCAAGTGGTGAAGACCTTCATTCATGCATTGCCTGTGATCTTGTCTATTCATTTGTAGTGCTTCACAGGGTCCATAAGCAATTGTATAATCTAAGGATAACAGGAGTGGTATTTTAACAGTACAGATAAAAATATAGAATCACAGAATTATTTCCATTGGAAAAGACCTCTAAGATCATCAAGTACAATCATCAATCTAATACCAACATGACCATTAAACCATGTCCTAAAGTGCCACGTCTACATGTTTTTTGAATAAGAGGACTAAGACCTCTTGTACTGAGAGATGCTAATGTGGTAGCAGCTTTGCTTTGTACTGCTGATGGATCTGTCTGATAGATCAGCTCATCCTGCTAAGTGTCAGTATGCCTTTTCCACGAGAGAGCCCAGAACAGAGCAGCTATTCTAGATTGGTGGATTAACATTCCTGGGTCTAGGTACAAACTAGCAAATCCTCAATCCACCTAAATTAAAGGTACTCAAATTAGTCCTTAGAAACACTGTTTCAAGAAGGCAAACAACCCTTACAGACAGTGAACAGGTCAGAAGAGGCCAAGGCTACAATGATTAACCGGCTGTCTACATACTTTGCGTCCTTGGATCTGCCGCTTTTGCATGGAGATGTGTATACATGCTCACACACACATCACAGAATCACCAAGGTTGGAAGAGACTTCAAAGATCATCGAGTCCAACCTGTCACCACAGACCTCATGACCACTAAACCATGGCACCAAGTGCCACGTCCAATCCCCTCTTGAACACCTCCAGGGATGGTGACTCCACCACCTCCCTGGGCAGCCCATTCCAATGGCTAACAACTCTCTCCGTGAAGAACTTTCTCCTCACCTGGAGCCTAAACTTCCCCTGGTGCAGCTTGAGACTGTGTCCTCTTGTTCTGGTGCGGGTTGCTTGAGAGAAGAGACCAAGTCCCTCCTGGCTACAACCACCCTTCAGGTAGTTGTAGACAGCAATAAGGTCTCCCCTGAGCCTCCTCTTCTCCAGGCTAAACAACCCCAGCTCCCTCAGCCTCTCCTCATAGGGCTTGTGCTCAATGCCTCTCACCAGCCTCGTTGCCCTTCTCTGGACACGTTCAAGTGTCTTGATGTCCTTCCTAAACTGAGGGGCCCAGAACTGGACATAGTACTCAAGGTGTGGCCTAACCAGTGCACAGTACAGAGGCACAATGACTCCCCTGCTCCTGCTGGCCACACTATTCTTGATGCACTTTTGCACTTTAGGAAGTCTCCAGATTGAAATTGATCATTTCAACTATTAGGTCAGCCCCAGGCCTTGCTTTGAGTAATTCTCACAGACTGCTATTCTTATGATGCAGGGATTTTTTAAATATTTTTTTTTTGAGGGGTAGGAATATCAGTAAATAAAATGTCAACACTTCCCCTTGATGCTATTCAGCCTGGGTAATACCAGGTTTTATGCCAAAGTGTGTTCAATGGTTTTGTCAGGATACCATGAATTTTATCACCCTTCTCTCTGTCAGATGAGAGAGAAACAAACATTTTTGTTTTTTTCTGGCCAAGCTGGATTTCAGGTTTGAAATATCCTGGCTGTCCATTCTGCTTGGAGATGATGGTCACGTTCCTCTCTCCTGGGGATTACAAGAAGCAGAGGGCTGCTCGAGATCATTGCTGCAAACTTCCGGTCCCCATCTGGAAGGCAGCTACTCTGCCTTTTGTATGTATTCATCTCTCTGAAATGAAGGAGGTTTTCCCAGCTGCCCTTGAGAGGCTAGTATGCCTTTTAGAGGGAGTGAAGTTTGGTGCTAAACTTCCTTTGTGTCTTCTGGCAAGTGGAGACAAAATAGGTTTGATCTTTTCTCAAACTTAATTTACAAACTGAGATCTATATTAATTTATTTTGCCAATTGCTTTGAATTATTTGGTGATATTTTTTTATTTGTGGGTAGTATTCAAATAAAGGCAAGTAAACTAGATTGCTATGGCTGTCAGTATACGAAGGACAAAAATAACTTTGAAGATGAAAAAGAAAATAGGACTGTTACTGCCAAAGACAAAAAAGAACACAAGATGTCACGACAGTCCCAACAGGATGAAATTCCCTCTGTGTCCACTGTGCTTTCTCCTTACACAAAGGCAGCACAGTCAGGCCTTACGTGCATTGGTACCTTTAAATGTTTTGTGCAAAGTCTCTTGAGTACAGACTGGCTTCCCTTCACTTTCGTGGGGCACTTAAACTCATCCACGAGTAGTGCCCTAGGCGTTAATGAAGCCGAAATGGCAACATTAATCCCACGCAAGGCAGGGTGAATGAGACAAGGATTTGTTCGTGATTTTCCCTCCCCTCTATTTGATCTTTTCCAGATGAAGCATTGAGTGATTTACCAACCACAGTCTTCTCTTCCCCTTTCATTCATCTCTTCCTTCGTACTTCCCTGTTATTTGTGTAGCGTACAATCGCTACAACGATGGCTGAGCTGAAAATCCCTTCATTTACCGCTTGCTAAGCCTTGTACCTATCCGCACCGATGAACGGCTTTCCCAACCCTTAATCTTTAACAAATTTCACCACCCCGGGCGCCAACAACGACCCACACACGTAACAGGTCGGACGAGGGGCTGTCGCATCCCCCCGCTGCCGGTCTGCCAGCGGGGCGGACACCTCTCCGCTCATGCTTTCCTCGGGGCTGGGTTTGATTTATGTTACCGAACCGATATCACAGGCCTTTTTTTTTTCTCGCCTTTTTTTCCTGTCGCGCTGGCGAACAGGGTTCGCTGGCAGCCGGCGCCGAGCGGGTGGTTCCCGCGCCGCTGCCGGGCTGGGGGCGGTGCCCAGCGGCGGCCGCCGCCTGCCTGGGTAGCCGCGGCGGCACGGCCCGGGCGAGCGGGGCTGCGGCGTCCCGTGTTGGCGGGTACGGAGGCTGCCTCTGCGTCCCCAAGGTAAGCTCGTCTCCGCGTTTAACTTTTGGGAGCAGCCGGGGCTTCCGCAGCTGCTGCAGCCGGTCAGTCCCCGCTTCCGCAGTGAAAATCGCCTTGGCTCCATTTTATTCTTGCGATTATTTATACCCATAAGGACTAGGTGTTCTTTAAAGGGCCATTATGCCGTGGGATATTAGCGCCTCTCTTTTTTTTCTAGTATCTGGAGATACGGTCGATGTTACACCACAAATTTTGCAAGCTTTTATTCAAGCCTTATTTGCAGGTAAAATCGATTGCAGATAGAGAAGTAGATTTGGGAATGAGTTTCTCCTGCATGTAAATAGAAATGTTATTTTTCTGTCAGTGGGAAGGGGGAGCAGAATACAACGTTTTAAATGAGAGGAAATGCACACTGGCATTTTCTGTGTGCTCTGGGACTCAACAAACTAAGCGAATCTGGTATGGGGAGTCTGTATCTCCTTGTCCCAAGAGACCTAAACCCAGGGTGTATGCATTACGGTTGTTCATTCATCAGCGGCTGCAGATAATGCAATTACCAAGTCAGCGGCGCATGGTTGCTGCTCTGCGTGTGATGTGCTGAGAACACTGTACTTTAGGAAGCCAGCACTTGCTGTAGTTTAAATAAAACAGATCCTAGGAATGGCAGGGAATGGAACCATTTGGTCTTTAAGTGAAGAAGTGGCTACTGGTTAGTCTTGCTCTGTTGTTTCTGAGGGTTTGTTATTTTGTGTGTTTCTATGCAGAGGTGTAAATACCTTGCAATCTTTTAATAAGAAATTCAGGAGTATAAAATAATTGGCAGCAGCTCGAGGTATCACGAGTGCCTGATGAATGTTAGATGGTTTAGATGCCTGACAAATCATAGTACTTTTAATTAAATCCTATCACAGAAAGGATTTAATTTAGGTTTAATTTTTTTATTTACAGATCAGATTCTGCAGCCCTGGTATGGCTACCTCTCTCCAAAGGTGTCTTGGAAAGGGGGGGGGGAGAGAATATCACCAGCATGATTACCATGGCCAACTGTATCTTATTTATTTATTTATTAGGCTATTAGGGTAATGAAGAAAAGCTATGCTTGCCCTGCTGTGCAGATCTCATTTCAGCAAAACTGCCTGTGCTCCTGCTGTTACCCATGTTTGATTTTTAACCAGTGCATGCCATGGTAGCTACATCTCCTTGTATCCACATATCCATTTGTTGTACCCTTCAAACGAAGGAGACAGAGTGGAGCCCAGATGATTGTTGGTGGGATTTGCTGTAAGCAGAATGTGCTCTTCACTCTTCTTCCTAAAGATCAGTGTTTGCATACTTGCAGTTGCTTAGTTGCTGCTTTGTTATTCTGCTCAGTACTGCTGTTACTGCTGCTGTTCTGGAGCAATATTTGGTACATTAGTGTTTCATTTGTATGGATTGTGCTAATGATTTTTTTTTCTGTTGTATTTGTTGCTATCACGTCATGAAAAGCAACAGTATCTGTCCTCTACCTAGAAAGTACAGGAAGGCAAGGGGAGGTTTAGCTTGGTCAAGGTTACTAGCAGTGTTAGTATCTCTTGACTGGTAGAGGTTGGACCATGGTGGTTCTGCTGGATGTATACTTGTACAGAAAACATGTCTGTGTCACATTAGTGTAGCTGAAGACTCCCTTTTCTTTTGTGCTCCCTTCTTACTGTTTGATAAGCATATCATCAAATAGGAGTAATTATTTTAAAAGAGAATCCTATTCTACAAAGCAAATATTGACTGATAGTACCATAAAAAATATAACCAGAGATATTTAGGCAGTCAAAACACAGCAAGTGTGCCCTTTTTGGACTACATCAGATATTTTGTAAACAGCAACACATGCATACTCACAAGATCAAGCCTTAACTGTCTACAAGAAGAAAGAAACAGTGCCTAGTAAGTTTCACATGCCCAGAAGGCTGTCTTAAAAGTCAGGAAGGTAAGGGTTGCGTGGTCTGTCTTCAGTACCTATGTGATTCAGAGAGTATAAATAAAAGGATTCCTCTAAAGGAAGGTCATGTGATAAACAGGTCTTTTCTTGTGTTTTCTGTTTGTAGGGGAGGGAAAATATTTGGGGACGGGAGAGAGAGTGGAGAGCTCTGAAAAACTTCTAAGCACTCTGCAAATGTTGAATTACAAGTTTGTTTATTTTTTTTTAAAGGATGTGCTGTCTATGTGTGCCTGGGCACATGTGTGTGCAGACACTTGGGTCACTATTAAGAGGTAGCAGCAGATGATAGTTACAGAATTTATTTGTTCTGATGTGTTACTATATACAATGTGTTAATTGATGAAACTGCTCTCAATGTCTCAATGGTATCCTGCAGCAGAGAGCGACACTGGTTAATTACCTGTTCCTCTATGTTTCTTTGGTTGTTTGGTTTTATTTTTTTCCCCCTTTTTCCTTCAGTTTTCTGATCCGTAACGGCACTAAATGCCTTTTTGGTCTGTTACAGAACAGGGCAGATAGGGATACCAAAGCAGTGCTGTTGATGCTTTTGTTTTGTTTTGAGCAAAGTCCATAGCATACATCTCCCATGATGGATGAACAAGTATCATGTTTTCTCTCTCTGGTGAGGCTTTTGCAATGAGCCAGAGAGGTTCTATTGGTCTGATCCTGAAGTCTTCAATCCCTTCTGTAATCCCATTAACTTCTGTGGAGCTATATATGTGAATGAGCATTAAGGAATTAGGTTGTACAATGTGTTTTGTTTATGGTTCAAGTGTTGAGGGTCAGCACTTTCATTGCTTAGTGTAATGTATATGAGAGCAGTGGCTACCTATGTGATTATGGAAGCTGCTTCCACCTGTAAAAGCGGAGAAGTTTTCAGATGAAATGCCATGGTGTTTTTGTTTAGTTTTTAGAACAAGAGGACACAGTCTCAGGCTGCACCAGGGGAAGTTTAGGCTGGATGTTAGGAAGAGGTTCTTCACAGAAAGAGTGATTTGCCATAGGAATGTGCTGCCCAGGGAGGTGGTGGAGTCACCATCACTGGAGGTGTTTATTTATTTATTCAGCATTGGGAAATGCACTGGCAGCACAGATTATATTCTGTGTTCTTTGAAAACTTTTTAATTCAGGCTTTTGAAGTTCTCAGTCATGGGTAGGTTGTTCTATTCTCCTATTGTGTAAAAGAATATGCTAGGGCTTTTACTTGCTCAGGAGTTCTGAAGCAGGAGCCTACTGAAAGCATGGGGTGCTTATGCAAGTATGTCAGTAAAGGCTTATGTGCTGCAGGAGGTGTCTTTCAAAGAAAGTGTCATAATGATGCCATGCATGCTCATGTTCTTCAGTACTTCACAGTTCTTTTTGCATGAAAATTAATCCATGCCAAAATGCAGCTCAAATAGTGATGGCTGGACACGCTGTAATAACTCTGCTAACTAGATATAGTTATGCCTCATTGTCTGTGTTGTATATGGTTGCTGAGTGTTGCTAAAACAGAGACTGCATGCCATCCCAGCAAGAAATGCTGTTTAAATACTAGAAGAAATAATAGCTTTATGTATGCCTCCTCATAGTTTCACTAAGATATCACGAAGCAGGGTTAAGTAATTTTGGATTCCTGCGTCATAGATGTGCTTCATTGGAATGCGTTTATAAAAACAAATAGTATTAGATGAGACTAATTAAGTAGAAAAACTGGTTTGTGATGTGCTTCCCAGATCAGACAGTTCATATCTGAATTTGGGTGTGTAAATGCCTGCATGCCAGTCAATATTCTCTCTTACTTTTACACCTCTCTAATGTGTACAGTGTAAACTTAGGTGTTTGATTTTCCTACCCATGCACAGTAAGAGCAGATGATTTCGAATTAATTTTAGGTAAATTTATTCCATATCCTCTGTAAAGTCCCTTTAGCATCACAATTATAATGCAATACTAAATCTGCTCCTTTATATACAGATGCCAGCATAGGCAGGCAACTCTGCCATCATTTTACAGCTGAAGGAAGTGAAATGTGGAGAGGTAAAGCAATTTCTGCAAAAAATTATCTTTTATATGCATAGCCAATCCTGTAACACATTATCTATATTTGCCCTCTTCATAAACAGTAAGAATTTTGAGGTAAATGGCCTTGTCTTGGAAAGCAAAGTTCTGCTAAAATTATTCTTTCTTAGGAAGGCTTCTGAAATAATTTCATTTCCTCTTATCCAGAGAACCAAGCAAAGACTAGTCAGTACTGTAACAATTGGGGTTTTTCAATGGTGCCATCAAAATGGGAAAACTGAAACAAGCAGCATACATGAAAATGTAGTTTACTTACAGGCTTGATGTAAAGCTACTGTAGCCTTCCAAAGAATCAATTATTTACGTCATATAAATTGAATACATCCATGTTCTGGTTTTGAATAAACACTGCAACGCTCATCCACATAAGCAGTAGAAGTTATGTTTTTCCTAGAGCAGAATGAACATAATTAGGATGAAGATGACTGAGTGGAAAGGGAGGATGATAACAGAATATTAATCCATGTGTCTTTCTTTCTGTGTCTGTATTGATCCTAGCAGTTTTTCATTTAGTAATTAGTTTTGTTTCAACCCATTTGCCAGTGCCTGCCAGTGTTGCTATTTACATGGGACACTAAGTGGTGCTCTCACAAGAGCCAAGCCTCACAGTCAAATGCCTTTTATAGAGATAGGCATGTCTGGTTCTTCTCAATCTAGCAGGGCCAGTTAGTCATGTGAGGCACTAAAAGAGAAAGGTCAGATTTAGGGACTGTGTGTTTGGAATCTTGCCCAGCTATGTCAAGAGCAGCAATGACATGCAAGGTGGTGTCAGCCCTCTCTTGGCTTAAGGTCACAGTTTGGAAGAGCTAAGAAAAAGCAATGAGGCCTGTGCTGGAGCAGAATCTTGCTTGGTATAATGTAGAATTATATCTGCCATTATCTCAAAAATATTCAGACCAGTTCACCTGAGAGTTTACACAGCATTTATGGTAGATAATGAGATATATCAAAAACTGTCCCAGTCTAGGTGAATTTATAGGTATGTATCCATTTATCATTGGTGTTACTTAACCAAGGGATAGTACTAGATTATACCAGGTCTATTTGTTGCTCCCTTGTTCTTTGTTGTAGTGTGCTCTGTCAGCTCTCTAAATACTGGTGAAATATATTTCCAAGTGATTGTGTAAGACATGTCTTTGCAGTAGTGGCACTTGCAACTCCCTTTTATTGGTCAATTTTGTATAATTTTATGGAATACAGTGTTAGCTTTACAAAATATTATTTTTTGGAAAACTTTAGTGACATTTATTTGCATGTTAAGTGCTTTTTCATTCCTCATGGAAAGCCATTCTCATATTTTGGGGATAAGCTGGTCTAAAATGTAAGCTATACTTGAAGAGTGGCCAGACATGCCACCCTGAGCTCCACAGATACCTGCTGGATATTGAAGTGCGGTTGACAGTTTTTCATTAGCTCTGCGTTGAGATATGGATGGTCATGATAAGGGGAGCTGAGATGGTGCTTGGTAAGCAGGAAAAAGCCAGGAGAACTAATGTGATCTGACAGTGTCTACCTTGTGCCTTGGAGCATGACCTAGGTTCTAGGTAGTAGCGATAGCACCTGACATCATACTGTACCTAGCAAAGTGTTGGAATTGAGTGTGAGTTCAGGCTGCCTAAGAATGCTACAAGTCCTTGCACCAAGCATTGTGAGACTGGGAAGTATTTTTAAGTGATCCCCACCTCATCATGCCAACCTGAAATCATCACTGCAAGGGTAGGTGGCATGACTAGAGGCTGTACTGTGTAGTCTCCTCACAGTGCTGACTGTGTCTAAGCTGTTCTCTGAGGATGCCAGCAGGCTTACTGAATGCCTATCCTGAGGTTACTTTCCTGGAAGTAAGTGAATTCACTGCTCTAGACTACAAGGATACAATCTCTGTCTGCAGAAGAGAGGAGATCTTTGTGTTGATTACAATGGAGTCTCTTCCATCATGTAGTGTGAAAGATACTGCTTGTAGTATCCTGTATATGATCTTATGATCACATATGTATGGGCATAAGTCAGCAACCTGGGAAAGAATCTAGCACATACATATGTGTTGGGTGATATATAAAAGCTGTATATGGCCCAGAGTTACAGCTTCAGGAGAAAAAAAATAAAAGGTATTCAGTTTCTCCTGATGCAGTGTGTCATCTGAAAGGCTAGAAACAGCACTCTGCCAACACATTTTAATAGGTGACTAGACACTTATTTTTGTTTCTTGTGTTGGAAGACCTGGCTGTGCTGTCAGTAGCTCATAGGCTGATTAATTATTAAAAGAATCTACTAAATATTTTAAACCTCTTTATTTTTTTAATCTTTTTATCTTATCTGTTGATACTTTAATTCTTTCAAGAGTTTAAAGCAGCAGAGGGAAAGCTAATCACAAGATATGCTAAGAACTTATATGTTTTCCTATGAAAAATTTAAAAATAGCAAAGACTGCATAAATATTTCTTTCATCACTATCTTCACATTCTTCCTTTCTCTACAGTAATTATCTGAATCTATTTTGTTGAGTAGCTAAATACTTTTATTACAGTTTTTAAAAAAGATTTCTTGTACATTGTGCTCCCATTATGCAAGATGTTGTATGAATGTAGAATAAATGCCAATGTATGTGGCAGAAAGTTTGATTTCTAGGTGAGATATGCCAAGCAAGGGTGGAACAGTGGTGTAAGACTAGGGTAGGCATGCATTCATGGAGAATACATGATTTGTGTCTTGCCTCACCTTAATCTTAGGTAGCATATCTTAGTATATGTGTGAATTCGGAGTCTTAACCAGCCATCTACACAAATATATGAACAAAACAAACAAACCAACCCACCAACCTCCTAAAACAAACAAGCAAACAAAATAATCAGAGATCTCCAGACTGGAAATCACATGAAGATACTAGCATATGAACTTAGCATATTGAGCACAAACAAAATACTTGTATGGTCTTCGCTTACTATTCTAACATCTAGATGTTTCAGAGACCTGTATGTGTGCTTGGTCACACATATGGCAGGGCTTTAGGACAAACAATGTATTATAATTCTTGACATTTTTTTTCAGCAGGTTCTATTTTATTACTTGTATCCAAATAGCACTGGCACCAGCTAAGATCAAAGTCCCCACAATAACAGGCCTTGTGTAAACACACCAGAGACAGCACTGACCCAGCCCACTGTTGGACTAAGTAAATGAGGAGACTGTGAGCTGTAGGACTTGGAGGAAGATGGGGAGGCAATGGGGCTTAGTGCTGTTGACGTGGATTCTTGTGTGAGGAATGAGATGGAACCTTTTCCTGTCCTTGGTTTTGTAGGTCAGGTTTGGTCTGTGACCTGGCATCATTGAACAGTTCACATATTTGGTAGCGAGTCCTTTTGCACCTCAGACACGTGTGAGACAAAGCTAGCAGTAGAAAATCCACAGGCATTCTAACCTCTCTCTCACAGCAGTCTGCATAGTTTTGTGAGACTTCCTCTGTGCAGATTTTAGTAAATAAGATGCTGTTCTTTTTATGATTTAATACATATGATACATCATGAAAAAAAGTACCTGAAAGTACTTTAAAAAAGAAACCTAAGAGCATCTTCACAGAGAGGTGGCTCTCTTACCCGACTGTAAGACTGGTACTCAGCATAGGACAGATCTTCAAGCCTAGGTATACTTACTAAGTTTTTAATAAAAGTGTTCCTAATATGTGTGTGTGCATGTATGTGTATATATATATATGATTTATTACTTCACTTTGCTAGGTGGTTTCTGGACCACTGTTCTAAAAACATAAATATTTTGATCACAAGGCTGTGCTTCTTTTGTTAAAAAATATTTATTGTCAGAATAACAAAACAAAGCTCCTGAAGACTCTTCCCTATTACAATTCCTGAATCACTGCACCACATTGAATAACAAATGGATATGAATGAGGCAAATGACTGACCCTTGGTCTTGGTGCTTATGCTACTGAATGAATGATTATTAGACTTGAATTACGTTGCTCCTCGTTTCTTTCATACTATCTGAGAAATGTGATGCATGTATCTTCACGTGGCAGTCATGATCTTCTATAAAAATGCTAGTCTGTATCTTGGTGCTAAAAACAAACAGTAAGAAAAAGACTTTATCAAGCAAGTAAATTAGCCGGAAATTCCTGTGTTAGAATCCAGGGAGGGACAGAAGGGAATCCTGTTATTTAGCTCTGATGGGTGGAAAGTGGAATAGACTTCGCAGTCAGACGTTCCATACAAAATCATTCTGTTCAGTGCAGGAAATGAAAGAGGCAGAGATATTCCTTCTCCTTGCAGCTGGCTTTAACTCTGGCGCTCCTGCCAGTAAGTCTTTCTCCTCCGTTGACATATTTTGTATGACTGTTTCTCTTTGGGTGGAGGTTTGATTAAAAGAAACCCAAGTCTCTTATTATGCAATCAGATTGCTGGCAGAAATAGAAGCACCTCAACATCTCCACTCATTTCCTCCATTTTCTCCCTTGTAAGAGGTATTAAAAATATTAATGTCCTAATGTGTGCGTTCACAGGATTGGGAGGTGGCCTCTGGAGAATCATCTGCTATGTTGTAAGGCCTCATTAATGACAGGACAACAATCCTTTGCTGTCTCACAGCTTTCACTTTTGTTCTTTCTTGCTGTCTTGTTTTGTTTTTTACTGGAACAAACAAGCTATGAATGCACTCAGATGTGTGTATTTGTGCCCATTGAAAACTGTAGCATCAGGCATGCGCTCATTGTCTTGACCCAACCAAATGTTCTGCTGCTGATACTGCAGTCACTACAGCTCAGACACAGTGTGAGCTGTGGTATTTTGTGACTCATGCTTCATCACACTATAAATGTTAGCTGTGTTCCAGCCGTTGCCAGCTCAAGGGACCCAAAATCTGATCCAAACTTACTGGACTTGATGGAAACAACCTCATTGGCTTCAGTGAACTAAATTAATCCAGAAGGGTTTTGCGCTGAGTTGTTAGGACAGGATGTTAAATATTTTCTCCCTTTTGGCTCTATTTATTTATCTATTCAAATAAGTTGGCCTGAAATTAATAGAGAGTAACAGAAAATGTGGAAATACTGCAAATGGCATTGTAGCTCCTCGTTACTTCTGAGCAACACTGTAGGCTCAATGGATAGAGTAGCCCCTTACTGCTGTACTGTACTTGGCATGATTCACAGCAGTTGCCAAAAGCTCCTCCTGAACATCACACAGTTTGCCCTGTAATTCTCCCCACCACTATAGAGATTCTCTGCCACGAAGAGATGATGTTTGGCAGCTTCCAGAGGCCAGCCTGCAGGAAAGGTCCAGTTATGAGCAGTTCGCTTTCTTGATGGTCTAGGGCTTGTACAAAGAGAGATTTCTCAAAGAGAGTTGATAGACAAGCTCTGAAGACAGTACCAGCTCAGAGTCTAGCAAGAGAAGAAAATGTTAGCATCTCCACCTCACCCTCCCAAAGCAGAGCTGTCAAAAAATTACCCAATCTTAATGTGTTTACATGAACATTTTAATTTACTTTTTGGTTGTCCCTGGTGTTTTGATTTGTTTTTCATTAAATGTGACATTTCTCCTTTTTTTTGTCAAACATTTTCCTGCTGCCTTCTTAGGTGAAATACTGTGGTGTAATCTTTTTAAAAAACAATGTTGTCTAGTTTAGGCAGCCTGGTGTTCATAAAGGCTTGTAGTTCAGCCCTATGAAATCCTGTGTCTGACTCATGATAGGCCCTTGTTCTTGTATAAAAGCTTGTAAGACCTCGTCCAAGAGATGTGATGGATGTTTCTACCCATATAGTTTCATTTCTTTTACAAGAAGACTAAAATTTTATGATAAATGATTTCATGCCTGTCTATCATAGGTTTTATCCTTCTACTAGTATTTTGCAGTACTGTAGCAGTATAAGACCACCAGGTCTCTCACCTTTATGATGAAGATGGGAGAAGTCTGTAGGAATTTCAGGCTGTTTACAGGCTTTAACCCATGTGCTCTTGTACATTCTTTGCTACATGAGCTAAAGCAAAATCACTGTTAGCTCACTGCTCAGCAGCTGGATCCCTTTCAGGTTATATGTTCTCATAAGTCAATTTAGTGAAGCTTCTACAAGTGAAATCTAGCAATTTAATTAAAAAAAAAAATCAACCATAATAATTTTATATAGACTCATGACCTTGAAAAATACCATACTGCAGCTGTGGCACATCAGGTAAGACAAGAATTTGGTCACCTGGCAACAGAAGTTCTTAGTGAATCCCAAGTACAGGGACACCCTAGAGCCTCTGTTCACCTCATAGCAATGAGTGACGTGAAAGCCTCACTGCCTGAGCTACTGGATGTCACAGACATCCTTATATTAGGTGACTCCTTGATGCTGAACTAGCCTCTGGTTAAAAGTTACCTTCTCAGAGCTTAAGCTTTTGAAAAGGCTGCTTTTTGCAGGATTGGCATCTTGGCAAACCATGGACTGTCCTTGTATTAACTCAAAATTAATTCTAATAGATCAGAAAACTAAGGCCAAATCTGAGAATGCAATAGATTTTGTATTTAGGAAGGGTCCCACTGAAATGAAGACAATTTGGCTTGAATAAGGAGCCTTGGGACCACTATCTTTTGTTACTAAGGCTCTATTAGAAGCAAGTCACTATTAGGTTATGTCCTCCTTTCATCATGTAAGTGAAAACAGAACAACAAAACGTCATCTCCTGCAAGCTGGTGACTACATACAGGGTAACGCAGGGGAAATCATTCACAGATTGCATTGAGTTGGAAGGGACCCCCAAAGGTCATCTTGTGTGCCCCCCTTGCTCACCTCCAACTAGGTCAGGCAAGCTTAACTGAGACTGTCTCAGCACTTTTCCTTGCCTCTTTGTGACATTATGCCTACATTTTGTTTGACACATGCTTTGGAACAGGGCTCCATGAAGCACCTGTCATGTCTCTTAATGTGGTGTCTATTAGGGGAGGTTTCTATTTCCAGCTCTGTTACTAATATAGAGCAGGGTGACGGGTGAATTGCACGATGTTCTCTCCTGTAGATGATACAGCTAGAGGGTTTTTGCTGTCCACTCAGGGTTGCCTTCTACTGTACAGTACAAACTCTGTTTTTTTGTTGTAGTCCTTATGGTGATTTTTTGGCAGGAAAAGGATGTTCTGTCCACATCTAATATTTGAATTTACATGAAATCATAAATGATGCTTGCTGATTGTGATACCATCCATGACAAAGTAGTTAGTGGATTTGTAAGAGAAAATATGAGCATGAGTTCTGACTGTCTTTGCATGGTGCTTTGGAAGTGTACAGAAACATTAACCCTGGCAATATCTCCTCATTTTGGATATGCTGTAAAGCCACGGTTCTAAGGGTCTGTTGTAACCTACCCTGTAAGTGTCTTGTGTTCCCTTGAGTGAGAACAGGAACTTTCACTGCATATGATTTATGGGAGTGACTTTGGGTTACTATGAGTGGAAAGCACAATAGATGTGTGAGATACTATCTTTGAAAAAATGAAAATTGTTGCTGGAGTTGACTTAATCATCTGTGCTACCATAACTTTCCACTCTAAATACTGGAGCTTTCTACCTTTTCTTATGTTTGCTCACTGTTTGGTGCAAGTCTGCTAGGCACTAGACTTTCAGAAGTGCAGTGTGTGTTATCTTTGAAGTCTGTTTTGCTCTCTTCTCCATGAAATGTTGAGATAAACACTTCTATAGCCACTGAGTGGTTGTGGACCATATGTTCCTGTAAAAGCTGTAACTTCCCACTGAGGACTTCTGTTTCCATTAAACCATTCTGTATGTGTGCTGCGTGCTGCAATATCCACTGACTTGAAGAACTGCATTTTAACCCCAGCTGGGTACATTGCTGATGCCTGATGTTGAAACCTGGACTGAAAGCATAGCTGAAATATTTGGAGCCTAACTTGAGGCCAGATCTGAGTCTGGGTGAGAAAAATTTGTTCTTCAGTGGTATGCAACAGTGAACATGAGCAAAAAATGTCCTGGAATGATAAAGGGTTGCTTATGTTATTTATGCTCCCACAATGACGATAGCACAGAGGGCTCTGAAGCAGATTAATAGAGAGGCAGCTATTCAGTTGCTGATAATTCAATAATCACACTTAATTCCATTCACTGGATATCCTGGACTTTAAAAGAACTAAAGTAAGACTTTCCCCAAATTTATGACAGACACTCACATGACTTGCAAGTCACATGAAGTTAACAAGTGTCATAGTTCTTCCCAAGGTCTGTAATGGTTCCGGTAGAAGAGCCCCTCTTTCCTGAATTTCAGACTGAGTGATGCTGAGTTCACTCACTATGCCGTAGCATTCGCATCCTTCTAAAGTACCCGTGTGAGTTGACTCCATTTTTATTAGCATTATTAAGGATAAGCAACCTGTGACTAACGGGTATTTAGGTCTATCAGTTTGCACCTGGCAGGGATGTGGGCATAGCAGAATTAACTGTTTCTGTTGTGGCAGCTGCTGGCATAGCATGCATCACAGATGTGTCATTATGTTGAAAGGCAGTACACAAACTTCACTGCAATAAAACAAGGTGAGCATTCTCCCTGCTGGGAGTTGTGCTCTCGTGGCTGGGAATCCCAGGTGTGGACCAGGAGACTTTTGTGCTGTCCAAAGCAGAACAAGAGGATGATCTGAATATCAAAACCGTGGAGGTGGTACAGCACAGTGATAAAATCTGTGAGTGTCTTTTTATTTTGCTGTGTCCTTCTCTGGTTACTCCAGGACAATGAGTTATCCCAACTCCATTTACTGTAGAAGGCATCTACATGACTAGTCCTCAGTTAACTTTTGGATGCCCAAATTAGGAAAGCAGAGGAGCACAAAGAACAGAAAACAAATACAGTTTGTTTGCTGAAGGAACAAGAGATTCAGCACACGCACTCCTGTCAGATGGATTCTTATGCAGCAACTGTTTTCCTTCATTAATGAAAAAAAAACCTTTCTAGATTT
Organism: Dryobates pubescens; assembly: GCF_014839835.1. Lineage (NCBI taxonomy): Eukaryota > Metazoa > Chordata > Aves > Piciformes > Picidae > Dryobates > Dryobates pubescens. The sequence goes on along the minus strand of NC_071619.1, from coordinate 19,338,577 downwards.
TAAAATACTTTTTAATTGCAATAAATTTAATCTGTTATGCAAATCTTATGATAATTTCCCTTCCTGCCACTTTAACATTTAATGGGAAAATGTAACTTTGAATCTAAAAATCCTGTTTCTGGTCTGATTGCAGAGCAGTTAATTACCTGCTACATGGTTTTCCTCCAGCAGAGGGTTGTTAATTTCTGTAACCCCTATATATTCAGTGGATGAACTAAAGAAATGAAATATTTCATGTCCTTGTGGGGACAGCTGTGATTAAGTAATCTAGAAAAGATAAATACACTTGTGATCTATTGTGTTGTTTTTTGTTTCTCTTCCCCACATTCTATATAAACACACTCAAAGGGCCCCTCTGTTTTCTGCTTTTAATTTTTTTCTATGGAAAAAGCATGATGTCTCATTTCCTTTTTTAAAAATCATTTCTTCCAGACTATATGCATAATTGATGAGCTGGTAGAATTATCTCAGGAATGTTATGAGAATGAAAGCTGACTAACTGTCCAGAGAAGAGGTCTTTTTATTTTGATGACTTGAAAGGTTAAACAAACAAACAAACAAACAAAACCCCCAAACTTTTGAACACCCAAATAAATATTTGGAGAAATAAATATTTGGGAGAAAAATTGTTGTTTGCCAGAATGTAAGAGTTTGCTCAGCTACATCGGTGAAGGAGCTTCAAGTCTATGCCTAAGATATTTAAGGAAACCACAGAATAAGACAAGTGATGTTCTAAATGAAAAGAACAAGAGGAAAAAAAACAACAAACCAAACCCAAGTCCTGAACACCTCTTTTTCTCATTTTAAACAGTTTTCAGGCCTTTGGGATTAAAAAAGAAAAAAAGAGGGCACAGAAGTGGAAAGGTCAACTTTTATATGTGTTTTACCATGGAAATCGATGTTACATAAATTAGACTGAATAACAAGTTATTTTTTATAGCATTAAAAATTAAATATGTTGAATGAATATTTTTGTGTGAAATTAGCCAGGCTGCCACTGTTCGCTATAAATGAAAAAGTCTCTGAGTTTTAACATTTTTCTCCCACCTGTCATACAGAGAGCTTCCCAATTTCTGTGCCACTGAACTTGGACAAGTGTAGAAAACATTTACTTTTTTTTGCTGCTCTTGAGCATTAACAATTACTCATGGTTTCATTGTTCCCTCATGTCTTTGTTTTTCATTGTATCAGGTCCTAATCATGCCACTGTGTCTTGCCTTATAAAAGCTGACTTTGATAAAAGGTCAGTGTTCATGAGCATGTTGCTGGGGATGAGGGAGATGCACAGGACTGAGGTGGAAGGAAGGCTGGGAGGGCTGCTAGGCAGAATCTGTCACTAAAGGCCAGGGCTGTTCTCCCTTCCTAGGAAACAAGATAAGTCATAAGGTCACACCCTGTCCTTCAGTTCTAGACAGAAAACAAACTGTAGGCTCCTGCTTCTCTCTTACTTAACTCTGTGTTTCTTGTTAATGGTATATATGTATGTCTTCTGGGAAATGGTTTTCAATAGCCTGAGTGTAGCTAGCCGATTTAATTGGTCTGATTCCAAGAGAAGCTTAAGAGAGGTTTAAAAAAATTAAATATTTTTTCCCTAAACTAATTTTTATACCTGAAAGCGTTTCACATTAGTTGTTGTTTGGGATTATGAAATATTCTGCTAGTGCTCTATGATGGGCTGGTTTTGTGCTTGATTTATATGTCTATATACCCAGTGTTCTGCAGGATAAGTGGTAACTGTTTTAACTGTTGCCTATGGAGTAGCTGCTGGAGAATATTGGAAAGCATTATCTCTTTGCTTAGGGATTTGTGCTTTTACAGAACGAACATATGCTTGCCAATCCTTGCTGAGAACTGCAAATGACATCATCAGTCAAGCCACAGGTAACTCACATATTGTTTCTGTCCCTGAGAGGGTTCCACAGCTTTAGTGCTTTAAGGTAGTTTATAAATACTATGGAACATGTCTCTCAGTGCTTCTGTATCAAAGAGAGGGCAACCATGAGAAGAATGCAAAACGTAGGTGGAGAATCCCAACCTCTTCACATTGTTGCTGCTTTCTTTTAGCAAATGGGTGAGGTGGTTGTAGTGATACTTTTTCCCTGTACTGGTTTACTTTAAGTTCCAGGCAAGGTTAGAAATAGAGTTTTGATCTTCATTTGACCAAACTGGTTTTGCTAGAGCTATGTTTGATTACTCCAGTACAGCCTCTTAGGTCTGTGGTTCTGATGAGCACACTAAATTGGGTGAGACAATCTTGCAGTGCCTTTACTGTGTGAAATTCCCCATACCCATCAGCATGCTCATCTGTAAAATCAATATTGCTAAGAGGAAAGGAAAATATTTGAAGAAGAAAGCAAAGTTCTGAAGCAAGCCCTGTGGTGCATACCATGTTGTTAGGATGCTGTCAAGGCTGGTGACTAGAAAATCCATCCTTGCTCATGGCTCACCATCTTTCTAGGTAGTCCAAAGACTTCCAGCTCTCTCTTGTCAAGATCCATAGGAATAGCAGAAGAGTACTTTGAGTTAAGTTCAGTTGAGCATTTTTGGCTTTAAGGGACATCATGTGTTTGGAATTACCACTAATGTGTGTTTTCCATAGAGTACAGTGACTGTCCTTTTTCTCTGAGGGAAAATGCCTTCACTTATTTTTAGCTGCTGCTTCAAGGAACCTCAGTATTATTCATAGAAATTAAATGTTGTTCTTTATTTTTCTGAGCTGACTCAGGGCAGTAAAAGCCCTATCTTTGTACTCGGACAGAGTTCACATTCTGGTCTTTGTCACTGATTTTTCTAGTGTAGGTTCAGGTGAGGCTGCATGAGGTTCTCATCAAAGGCCTGCATGGAGTATGGAGAAGCTCAGTTGCAGTAGTTTCATCCTAGTAGCAGTGCTACTGCAATGGTAATTGCAATATGTAATTAAGCTACTATGGAGCTGTATTAGTCAGATGTGCTATTTTGTCATTAGAAATGTATGATTGTATTTAAATTCTCAGGTGACATAATCCAGAAGAGCTACTGACGTCTGCAGTGTAGGCAAAAATACTGATGTAATCATGAAGACTTTTACACTTTGTTCACTGAACCTGACATAATTTCAATCTAATCAGTCTGTACTAGAATTCAAATTCAGCAATTTATTTATACATTGCCGTGGTTTCTGTCTGGAATGTTAGACACTGGTCTTTTTATTTCCCTTTCTGAGCAGCCTGATGGTTAGCAGTTAAGAGACAATAAAAGATTGCGGTAAACATCTGCAAATATTCATGTGTGTATCTCTACAGCTGATCCCCTCCTCCACCCCAGTATCTAAGCAACATAGGTGCTCTCAGGATTCCTTTTTATCATCCTCTTTCGCTAGTAAGGTCTGAACCAGAATCCCTCATCCAAGCATCCTTTAAGTTTGTATATATGTGATATTTTAAAACTGAGGTATAAATTGGATTGTCTCATGCTCAGATCACAGAATCAAAGAATGGTAGGGTTTGGAAGGCACCTCTGAGAGGAAACCATTTAGTCCACCTCCTGCTGCCAAAGCAGGTTCACCTAGTGCAGGCTGCACAGGAATGTGTCCAGGAGGGTTTTGAATCTCTCCAGAGAAGGAGACTCCACACAACCTCTCTGGGCAGGCTGTTCCCGTGCTCTGTTGCCCTCAAAGTGAAGAAATTTTTCCTATGTTCCATTTTGAACCCGTGCTTTTTAGAATCATAGAATCATCTAGGGTGGAAAAGACCTCAGAGATCATCTAGTCCAATGTATTACCTAATACCTAACACCTCATGAGTAACTAAACCATGGCTTCAAGTGCCACATCCAATCCTTTTTTGAACACCTCCAGGGACGGTGACTCCACCACCTCCCTGGACAGCACATTCATATGGCTAATTACTATTTCTGTGATGAACTTTCTCCTTATCTGAGGCCTAAACCTCCCCAGCACAGCTTGAGACTGTGTCCTCTTGTTCTGTTACAGGTTGCCTGGCAGGAGAGACCAACCCCCACCTGTCTACATCCTCCCTTCAGGTAGTTGTAGAGAGCAATAAGGTCTCCCCTTGAGCCTCCTCTTCTCCAGGCTAAACAATCCCAGCTCCCTCAGCCTCTTCTCATAGGGCTTGTGCTTGAGACCTCTTACCAGCCTTATTGCCCTTCTCTGAACACGTTCAAGTATCTCAATATCCTTCTTAAATTGAAGAGCCCAGAATTGGACACACTACTCAAGGTGTGGCCTAACCAGTGCTGAGTACAGGGGCAGAATGACTTCCCTACTCCTGCTGGCCACACTATTCCTGATCCAGGCCAGGATGCCATTGGCCACCTGGGCACACTGCTGGCTCATGTTCAGCCAGCTGTCAACCAGTACCCCCAGGTCCCTTTCTGCCTGGCTGCTTTCCAGCCACTCTGTCCCCAGCCTGTAGCACTGCATGGGGTTGTTGAGGCCAAAGTGCAGCACCCGGCACTTGGACTTGTTAAACGCCATTATATTGGACTCTGCCCATCTCTCCTGCCTGTCAAGGTTTCTCTTCAGAGCCCTTCTACCCTCTAACAGATTGACACCTGCCCCAAACTTGGTGTCATCTGCAAACTTACTAATGGTGGACTCAGTCCCCTTCTCCAGATCATCAGTAAAGATATTGAATAGGATCAGGCCCAACACTGACCCCTGGGGGACACCACTAGTGACTGGCCACCACCTGGATGTGGCACCATTCACCACCACTCTTTGGGCTTGGCCCTCCAGCCCCTTTTGTCCTGTCGCTGGACACCACTGAAAAGAGTCTGACCCTATCTTATGGACACCTGCCTTTAGATATTTATAAGCATCCCCTCTCAGTCTTCTCCAGCCTGAAAAGCTCCAGGTCTGTCAGCCTTTCCTTGCCAGAGAGATACTTCAGTTCCCTGATCATCATCGGTGGTCAGATTTAAATTTATTAGTTTATTAGTTATTGATGTTTTCCAGGCATTTAAAATTAAGTATTTAAGGTGATTAAATAGGTTATTTTCCTCCTTTCTAACCCCCCTCTTAACCTGCCTAGAGAAGGAAAAGTGAAGAATTATTTTTGTGATGGTAGTGAGGTGTCCTAATGCAGGATTATTATTTCTCTGGAAAAGAGCAGAACAAATTTTCAGAGGTAAGCATCAAAATGTGTTTTTTAAAGGCTCTGAAACAAAGAAGAAAAAATGAAATATAAAAAAAAAAATAAATCTGTTATTGTTGAGATTATCTGAAATAGAAAGCAAAACCTTACAATTAAATCAAAATTCTTGAGTTTAGAGAGACAGCTCTCCTGATTCTGAATCTTAATACAGAGCTCATCTTGTAACTAATGAGCTATAGTGCAAGTCTTATCAGCAAGTAGTACTCTGTATGGCTGCTATGAGATGCAAAAATCCATTAAAGTTCTCCAGTAATGACAAAATGTGTGTCAGACTCAGGCTGGCCAGGACCCATGGTTGCAATTTCTGCCTCCAAATGTTCTGCATGAAAATTGTCCTTTAAACTATTACAATTGCAATTGTGTTTTCATATCCACAGATTCTGAGTTCAAATTCCCAGCTTCTGTAATTCTTTGCTGGCAGGAATATTCTTGTGTGTGTTTGCTACTATTCTGAAATTTTATCTGAAGTAATTGTTGGCAATGATTTCTTTCTGGGTCTGTTTTTGTTTTTGTTTTTGCTGTTATCCTGGCTAAACTTAGCCATTCCGTTTTAGCATACAACCATCTGCTTATTTTTCACTTTTGTGATTCTTGTTCTGATATCTTTTTCAGACAGGCTTTTCAATCTCTTAGGCTTTATTCTGCTGCATCTGACATGCAAGTTATTGATAAACAGAATCACAGAAGCATTCAGGTTGGAAAAGACCCTCAGGATCGCCAAGTCCAACTGATAACCCTCCTCTGCAAGGTTCACCTCTAAACCATATCCCCAAGCAACACATCCAATCAACCCTTAAACACATGCAGGGTTGGCGACTCAACCACCTCCCTGGGCAGGCAATTCCAGTACCTGACCACTCTTTCTGTGAAAAAAAATTTCCTAATCTGCAGGTTAAACCTACCCAGTCACAGCTTGAGGCCCTTCCCTCTTGTTCTATCAGTAATTACCTCTCTACAACATCCTCTCTGGTAGTTGTAGACAGCAATGAGGTGTCCCCTCGGCCTCCTCTTTTCCAAACTGAACAGCCCCAGCTCCTTCAGTTGCTCCTCATAAGATTTATTCTTCAGGCCCTTCACCAGCTTTGTTGCCCTCCTCTGCACTTGCTCCAGCACCTCCACATTCTTCTTGTATTGAGGTGCCCAGAACCAGACACAATATTCAAGATGTGGCCTCACCAGAGCTGAGTGCAAGGGGACAATCACCTCTCTACTCCTGCTGGACACAGCATTTCTCATACAAGCTAGGATGCCATTGACTTTCTTGGGCAGTTGGGCACACCACTTGGTCATATTCAGTTGCTTGTTGATTAGAACCCCCAGGTCCTATTCTGCCAGACAGCTTTCCAGCCACACTGCCCCAAGCCTGTAGCATTGCTTGGGGTTGTTGTGACCCAAGTGCAGGACCTGGCATTTGGCCTTGTTGAAGCTCACCCCCATTAACATTGGCCCATTGATCCAGTCTATCCAAGTCCTTCTGTAGAGCCTCCCTACTCTGGTGCAGATCAACACTCCCACTTAACTTTGTGTCATCTGCAAACTTAATGATGACACACTCTATGTCTTCATCAAGGTCATCAATAAAGATGTTAAACAGAAGTGGTCCCAACACTGAGTCCTGAGGAATGCCACTTGTGACTGGCCACCAGCTGGATTTAACACCATTGACTAACACTCTTTGAGCCCGTTCAGATCCTGCTAACCATTTGCATGTGTGCAGGTACTAGGCTTTGGCATCAGATATCCCTGCAGCTCCTATCAGATGTTCTGGTATGCTGTGGCATGCATTGTATGATACACTATCACGTGTATTTCATTGTGGTATTAGAGAAAGCATGCGGTCTAACATTTAGAAAGAGGAACTCTGAATCATCTGGTTCTGGTACCAGCTCTGTCAGAGCCTGACTGCCACACTGGACAAATTGCTTCATTTTTCTATCTTATGGCTTGTGAACAAGGATTACTGTGACATACAGGTGATGCAGGCAGTGACAATCACAGTGAAGTATCACAATTGCACACTGTTCTGCTTGAATAGAATCTCTCCAGCTTTCCTGGGCTGTTTGACACCCCTCTCATTAATGTTCCTATTAATGTCTGCCCACAACTTTACACCTTCATTAATTCATGTTTGAAATGAGGAGGGATGCTATTTATCCTACTAAATCCAACCCCAGCATGAGTAGAAACATGCTTAGATGATGTACTGTGGAGTTTTCAGATGCTGAATGTGGTGCCAGGACACCATGAGGAGAAAAGTGTGTGTGTGTGTGTGTTTTTGTAGAAGGGAGTCAAGCGTAAGGAGCAGGCATTAGGGCTGTCTTTCAGGTGGCTTTACAACACTTTCCATTTTTTAATTTTAGCCTTTTAATTTCTGTGTAAATACATGCAGTTCTCCTAGCAGATTTGTTCATTTCTGATATTCAGGAAGGCTTGTGAAGAAGAACTAAAAGATGAAAGCATTATTTACAATCTGTTATGCTGTATTCTGCTGACCACACCTTTTGTCTTTTTTCTCCTCTCTGCTCCCAGATAAAGTAAGAATTGCTGTACACAGTACACCAGAAAGTTGTGAGGGTTAATGACTCACCCACAGTGCTCTAAACATTACAGAGTTCTCAAAAGAGTTTTTATCAAATGATGTTCCTGCATTTTTGATCTAAGCTGAAGGATGCAAGCATGTATTTGTAAAGCATCTGAGTCATGCAGTCCAAAGAACTTTATGCGACTATTACTACAAAGTTTACTGGAGAAGCATAGGGAGGACTTTTGCCTCCAGTTAAGTTGCTTGAACAGTAGAATGGGCGAAGACTGCACTGTTTTCAAATGAGTAGGGCCAAAATTCTGCCCACTTTGCTTGAGCCTGCTATAGTTTGGTGAAATTGTGGAAGTGTTTGTTTAGAAAGATAAAGTAGTAGGAATTGTTGCACTCAATATTTTTCCTTTTTAAGTAGGAACCCTATAAACATCTTAATTCGGCACAGAATAAATCTCAGTTTTGTTTCACTGATTATATAAATCTAGGCTGCTCTGCTCTGCTTTACATTTTCCTTTAAACTGTTTATATTATCTAAAATGTCATTGCAGAGGAGACTTTGGCTTAGGACTGCAGTGAAGGCCATTTTATTCCATGTATGGGCCTAGTCTCCCACAGCTATTTTAGTGACTAGCTAGAAAATATTTTTCAGTGAGCTATAATTTAATTTGTGTTTATGTGCCTTGGCCAGTTTAATGAGGGAGCTACATAGTTCTTCAATTCTACCCTGCATTGTTTCATGGAAAAGACAGGAATTTTCAGGTGCAGGCTGGGGCTGTGGGTGTGCTTTTTTTTTTAACGGTGTATTTTAAACTCCATCTTGAATTCACTGTGTTCTCAGTTTAGCTACTGAGGAATGAAACTCTTCTGTGCCTAGAAGAGGCTGTGTTTAAAAAAAACAACAACAAAAAACCATCCCCAGTTGCTGTTAATCAACATTGCCTTTAACAGAACCAAGCCATTTTTAAACCATTGCAGGTGCTGGTTCCAGCTTTTACATCTCAGCCTTCAGAAACACACAAATTTCTCATGTTAGAACACAGTGATAGATGGGTGAACATCATCTGCTGGTTCAGCTGTGGAATCAAAAGTCTTTGTGCTCTGCAGAAGCCCAGTGTTGGGATATGGTATAGGGCCATGCTGCTCTGGGAATGGCAGCTGGGTATTTGCTTGCAGGATACTATCCCTTAGGGTGGATCCCCAAAGGGTGATAAGGAAGTCTATTTATTTGACTGTATTTTTAATTTGGCATTATGCCCCACTAAAAAAATAACAAAACATTTAGATTATTTTTATGTTTGATACCATTTGGTGCTTGTTTAGAATACTCCCTGTTAATTATTGATATGATGTGATCTTTTAACTTGGAGGAAAGTTATAAAAATGGTGTGTGTATATTTAATATTAGATATAATTAGTAATACTAGTCTTGTATGCCCATGAATATTCATTTGAAACTGCAGAAGCTGTATTTTCTCCTGCTGTAAGTAGCAAACAGCCATCTTAATATGGCAGCTCAGTTTCATCCATATATATTCTAGAAAGTTCTCTATTCCTCTGCCAGGGGTTTTATCTCTGAATTACAGAGTGCATTGCACCTGTGACAAGGCAAGCAGCCTTTGTATTGGGACTACCAACTGCTGTCATCCATTGTTATAACCTTTATACTTTAAGTGACCTGGAGCCAGATTTTCAAAGGTATTTATTTGCTTAAGATCCATTAGACTCTAAATGGGATTTCAGAATTGCCTAAGTAAATAAGACACCTAATTCACACTGTAGATCTCATTAGGAGGCTTCATGTATCTCTAGGTGCCTAAATATCTTTGTATAGATGCCTGCTGGATAGTAGGAACAAGTGTGACACATTCTTGACAGCCACAAATTGATAGAACACAGTAGTTTGTGATAGATTTTTTGGATATTGTTAGTATTCAAACTACTGAAGAGGTGAAAATCCCTAAATGTGTTACTGGTCATTGCCCTTCTCACCAGCTTGAGTGAGCCCATATTGTAGGGCTAGGAGTGTAGGGCTGATACAAAGCACCTATAGCCTGTGTCACTTCCAGCACCAGCTGGCCTACAGTCTGGAGCCAATTCCTGCATCTTCTGTTGATACAAATAAAGACTTACATGAGGTATTAACAAACGTCATAGGAATCCATGTGGATATCTCTTCAGCTTGAACCTGAGCGTCTCATCAGAATGTTGCTATTCCTTGGATTGCTTTCATCAGCTTTGAGTTGTTGCAAAAGTATGTTGGACTTTCAGGTATGTGCACAATAGGCAGACCTTTAAGAACTTCTGTTTGTTTCCAAAGAAATTTCTTTAAAATGTTTTAAACTTGTCCTTTAAACTTGGTACTTACCTTGATCTTGCTCCTAGCACAAAAATGAGAAAACATAAAAAAAAGTTATAGGTTGCAGAAATGGGTCCTATAAATCCTGCCTAGGTCTTCAAAAATTCAGTTGTGCAGCACTCTGATTTTTAGGTATTTGGAGTTTATATGATCATTATTGATTTTGTATGTCTTGGAGAATTGTTACATAGTTCTTAACAGTCAATTGAGAAGATTCTTGCACAAGAGAGGTACTTCTTTTCAAACATGTGGCTAAATTCAGCTAATGTGTAAATTGATCCAGCTGTTCTGTTCTTGACTTTGGTGTTGTGCCTATTTGTATCAGAATTAAAACTCGTACGGATTATGTTGAGAATCTTATGATCTACCTGGCTATCACTTTGGGTGGTATTCGTGTGGTAGCTGCAGTTTTGAACTGAAGTGGCATAGCAGTCACAGCACCAAAGTTAGGCACGTGTAATGGGCAGTCTAAATAATGCCACTTGTTTCAAGGCTGCTGAGCAAGTCTGAGAAAGCCTGATCTGTCTCATACTTGTGTGTGACCATTCAGCAAGGTTGTTTAAGGTGAGCAGTGAATGACAAGGGCAAAATTTTTTGTGGTCTGTCAAAGTCTTGCATCCTTTAGCATCACATTCTGGCCATTCTCTGTTAAAAGCTTCTTCAAAGATGAGTGTTTTCTCAGAAACTTTGTTGAGAGATACTTTTCTTCATTTACTTTTAAATGTCAAATGTTTGGTTTTCCTCTGTAACTCTTGGAAATTACATCATTGTCAAATACACCTAGCATTTACTGGGTAGTGAAGAACACTGTTACCATTAAAAGGGGTAAAGATATTGAAGCCAGTGAAACCTTTACTGACATACAGTAGTTACTTATGTTGGAGTAGCTCTCGGTGATAATGGGTGGTTTTATATACCCTAGGACTGGACCACATTGTTGAGCTTTGTGTACTTGCTCCTTCTTCTACAGGTAGATGAAGAGTAAACAAACTTGAGCCATTTGAAATATAAATCTGCATCTTTAAATCCTCAAATGAATGTGTCCTGCAAGATGGTCTTTCTCTCTGTATGCAACACAAGGTTGTGCTGTAGCCAAACTAGTCTGGTTCGCTGCTTAACAGGCATCAGGTTGCCAATGGGCAGGGATCTTGAATTAGTCCAGTGTCCTCACAGATAGGATATTCAACACTCAGACAAACAAAGTATTTTGATAAATGACTTTGCAGATTGAGAACAGAGTAACTCCTGTGTGTGGCTTCTGGGTGGGGTGATGGGTACAGTGTAACAAGCCGTCCATTTGATAGCATGCTTCAAGTGTCCTAAATACTGTGTTTATGTGTTTGGCAGGCATCATGCCATCCTCCAGGGAGAGCAAATGGTTCATTGACAGTAGAAACTGATCTCTAATAATCTACCTTGAACAGTTGTTTTTTTCATTAATCTTGAACTAAAATGATTTGTTTGGGAATCAGAATGTAAAATCATTTAGATTTAAAAGCCTTAAAGCAAAATTGTTTTCCACACAAGTTCCTTTGCAATGTCTTTCTCTTTTCAGTGCCTTTTTTTTCCCCTTTTGGTTCTGTTCACCACCACCCCCCTATCCCCCCCCCCCCCCAGCACTGTTCCCAGAGAGATGAACTCACTAACAAGAGATGGGCACCGTAAGATAAGAGTCTAAAGCCTGATCAGATACCTCAGTGTGAGCTGTGGGAAATGTGTGTATCATGAAAATAACCCAGGTTAAAAAACCCAAACTACCACCACCACCAAAAAAAAAAAAAAAAAAGACCTATTGTTGTGAGGATCTGTGGATATTATTCTTTGTGTAGTGCCAAGAACAAGATCCAGACTCAGGAAGTGGTATTTAACTGTATTTGTTATCTTAGAGTTTAAAATCTATGATCTCTTCTCTGTAGTGATGAGTCAAAGGAAGGAGGATAATTTTCTCAGTAGCTTAGAGACTTCATGACCTGTTTTTCCCAGGTAATTTAATTCAACTGCTCTTTGCTCAAAATTTTTTTTTTTTTCTTTTACTGAAGCCTGGATCTCTGCAAAGGGTGGTAAGGATGAAAGGATGCTGTATCTTCTGTTTCCAAGTACCTACATTTGATGGATGTAGCACATCATAGTTAGGAAGTAAAACAGAAGCGATGTTGTAACTACTGTACCAAAAAGAGATGAAGACCTGTTTGTATCATTGGTTTGTCTGACAGCCTTTTTCCTAGATCTGCATAATTTATATGGATTTTACATGTCATGGTGAAAGAGTGTAAGGTCAAATTCGGAGCTGGTAGAGCTGTTCTGCAAGTGACCTCCAAGTTCTTGGATCTGATTCAATGGATCAGAAGAGGTGGGCAAATTTAATTAGGCAAAGTGTTCTGTTATCCTGTCTCCTTGTAAAGAGCACTGCCTAGACACAATTCAGGTTCCCAGCGTTCACTTGAGTCTCAGCCAAAGTTAACATTGTCAGAATTTCTTCTCTGGGATGTCAGGAACTGTATCTGATAAACTAATCACAGCATTGGTATGTGGGTGCGTTTCTGCACCCAGTACTCCATCATACTGCATCCCAGCACTCTGTGTCGCTTCCTGTACACTGGGCTGAATATGAATATGAGGGATTCTGTCTACAAATTCAGTGTAAATAGGCTAAATGAGTGCTAATAAAGATACTGGTCTGGCATCTCAGCTACAGTAAATCCTCCTAGTGCTGTGTTTGAGTAAGTTCCTATGAAAATACAGGTTTGTCCTTCTTCAATGTAGATATAGATTAATCAGCCAGTTCATACTTTGGTTATCTTTTATGCATTGTTCTTCCACTTTCTCTGGAACCACTCCTTTTAGTTTTGATCAGTAACTGTCAATAAGTGGTGTGTTGTGTTACAACTTTCAGGTGGTGAATAACTTTTAATATGAAACTAAGTGGTTTTATTATGTAAGCAGCTGTGACTCCATTGTAAACAAGCAGGAGACAACATTTTATTACTTGTATTACAGTAGTTCTGGTAGGACACAATTGGGACCACAGCCTCCACTTCTCAGGCTCTAAACAAAAGTAATTTGTTTTTCCTCAAAAAGCTAACAGTTCAACCAGGAATCGTAGTGCAAACATATTTTATGGATGGTCAAATGAAATTATATTTATCAGCCTATGTGAAGAATTGTGTAACAGTGTGTAAGCTTGAAAAGAAGTGGAAAACAATTTTCACTTTGCCTAAAATAACACTGTGCAATGCTTCCTTATGATACTGAGTCGTTTCTTACACTCTTAAACTGTAGTATGGCTGCTACTAAACCTCAGTTTATCTGGTTTTTGACTCAGACTTCTTCCAGTTAATTTGTTGTCATTTTATTTGATGTCTGCATCCTGAATCTCAGTCATATCTACCTGTCATCCATCAACAACGAAGTTGTTCTTAAAGTAAAATGTTGTATCAGTTCAGCAGTACTAACTCAGCAATTAAAGCTGCGTTGTGGGATTGAAAAGTAAAAAACAGTTAAAAACCCAACTTGAAACAACAACTTAATTTGGAAATCTTTCCTTGTCCTGTTATCTTGGTTCATTTTGCAGTATATTTTGAGGACACAGTGTATGCAGGGCCACAGGACAGATAAAACTATGGGTTGAAATATGGTTGTGCTATTAGAATCAATTTTGCACAGCATTTTTCGGTGTCTTGTTATGGGAAGAACATTTAATTCCAGTCATGCATCAGATCTGTTTGACTTACACATACCACAAAGTGTACATAAGTAAAACAAATTACTTCAGGCATCAGGGCTCTCAGAACCTCATATTGGTGCAGTGGTGCCCAGTGAAACAAGTAATGTCAGGAGAACTTACTTTTAAGTATTAAATTCATGCAGCAAATCACATTGACTTAGGTGGGTTTCTTGGCCCACTAAGCCTCTGTGATGATTTAAATAAAGAGGATAAATACTTTGTCAGAATGGCAGAATTGTAATTTCTTAAGGGGTCAGGAAAAGCATTAAAATGCTCTTTAATGCTGTGTTTTGTTGTTCTGCTACAGTAGTTTCTTCAGCATTAAAATGTAGTTATATCTATCTAGCACAGTGCTAAACATGTTTCTGTAGGAAATACGTTGCCTTTAGAACATCAAAGAAGCTTGTTTTAATTTTTGGAGTATTGTTCTCTGTTTTATAATTGCATAGCTGAGTCAGTTGTAGTTTATATCCTGTGAAAGGGCTGAAGCCTTTTTATTTGAAACATTGAACAGCGAGTGCCTCTTTGATTCAGATGGTCTCAGGGCAAAACATAGGAAGATTCTAAGTCTGATGGACTCCTGCCCAGCAAGTCATAGAATAACAGCTTAAAATCCTCAAATTACTAAAATTTGTCCCCATTTTGGGTAACCCCCAAATATTATTCATCAAAGTGAACATTCTTAGCCAGTGCATGAAACCAAGAAATATTCTAAGCATCAGAGCTCATTGTGTTAATCCTATAAATACCATCTGGATCTTAGATAGTGTTGATGCCCATGAAGACACATTACAGTTTGGTTCCAGTGACTACAAGGTGTTGGAAGAATTCCAGTGCAGTATTTTTAGCAAGTCACAAATTCTCTGAAATTGAAATGCACTTCAGATATATCTCAATTTTGACAAAATGCTGACAGGATCCTGATTGCCAAATGCATTTCCTGTCTGGTTGTCCATTTGTTGGGAAGCCTTTTCCCAGAGTTACTACCTTGGGGAGATGCTGAGTGAACTGCCTAAGGGCTGCAGATTCCAGGTCCCAGGATCCACAGTTTGCCCTGGACAAGTGATCTGTACCCTTTTGCAAAGAATGGGCAAAAATGTTATATACCTTCATTGTGAGGAAGAGGAAAAATTAATTCAAGATGGAAAAACTGCCCAGACTTAACAACTGCTTTTCTGTGCACTGTTCATGTTGGCAAGTAGCTGGACAGCTTAAGGTGTTGATTTAGACTGAAGTTACTGTCACTTTGCAGAATTAGGTGTTGTATTGCTGCAAGGTAGATTCATGTCAGCCTTAAATTCTACATGGAGAGTGGTGCTAAGAAATGAAATGACTTGTCCAAGTTATTCGGGAAGCTAAGTACAGCTCTTCGGTCCTCAATACAGAGTCACTTAGCTTTCCTCCGTGAAACAAACCCAGTACGATCTTTGGCACTGCATGCTTCCACTGTCTTGATGTCAGTACTCTCTGCATATTTGATCTCTTCAGGTGTAATGGAATTGACCATGTTGCAAAACGGAACCACCTTCTTTACACTTGAAGGCTGCTCCAGGTACCCCTGTGGGTGTGATAATACAGGTTTGAGTGATGGTATGAACTATAACTAAATTAGAAGCACTGTTCCGTGTTCCTTGGCTATAAAAATAGGAATCTTGTTATATGCCTTGGTTCAGGCACAAAATGCTCAAGGGGAGCATGTGGGTGCAGTAGGGAAAGACATTTTCTTAGTTTTTAAACTAAAAATTGATAACCTTAAATTGCCCATTTCTTTAGTGTTGTATTTTTTATTTAGCTTTAACATAGCATGGCAAACCTGAGGAATATCCATAGAAGTTGCCAGCCTCATCTACCATAGCGTTTCCCTTCCCTTGGTCACACTAGTGCTCACACTGATGAGAGCTACTGTTATTTTAATTGCCCAGTGCCCTCTCACTGTCAGTATGCCTGGATTATTTGGTAGTCCCTGCTGGTGGCTATGGGCCACTAGGGTTAATAAAAATACAGGCACAACTGGGCAAGATCATATCCTTGCATGCTTTGGTTTGTGAAAATTTCCAATGGCCGCCAGTATGGGGTA
Source organism: Dryobates pubescens (assembly GCF_014839835.1). Taxonomy (NCBI): domain Eukaryota; kingdom Metazoa; phylum Chordata; class Aves; order Piciformes; family Picidae; genus Dryobates; species Dryobates pubescens. The sequence goes on along the minus strand of NC_071619.1, from coordinate 19,322,731 downwards.
GCAAGGATGTAACAGTTATAAGGTATCTTTCATTGTCATAGACTAATTAGGGCTGTTCTAAGTTCCTAAGGGAATATGTAATAATATCCAGTAGTTAGAGAAGATTGAAACCAGGCAGGAGTTAGTCTGCAGAGGAGAAAACGTACTTGTTTCTGTTATTCTGTCCCTTAGCTCCTTCTTGTATGTTAATGAAATGTGTGCTGGATGCAACCCAAAGCTTGGGAGGAGAAAAAAAAAAAAAGGAAAAACATTGTCCATTCTTTGGAGCCTGTATACTTAGCCCCTAGAGGAGGCTAGAAGTGCTTTCTTTCTCACTGTGGAAGTGCGATTACATGGCAGTCTTGCTTTTTAGAATTTGGAGGTTGTGTTGTATTGTTGGGGTTTTTTAAATCTTTTTTCTCCTTTTCTCCTTCATTTCTATTTCTCATTTGCATTGCTGAGGCTGGTGCTATTTTGCCTGCATCTATAGAGTGAAAACAGTCTGTTCCTGTGTTGATAAACCCTTGAACAGAGCACTATTGCCCTTGTCTTCATGAAATATTTTATCCTTTCTGATCTCACTGGACATACACCTGTAATAAAGGCCAGTTTCTGCCAGTGGATATGTGTGGAAGTTGATCCCTGTTATCTTTGTGTGGGAGCACCTCACAGTGATGTCTGGGGCTGTGCTAAACATGACTGCATTTCATGGGAATACGATGATGCTTGTCCATTATTAAAAGGGCCTAACAAGTTTCCTGGGGAGAGACTTTGAAGTGCAGCATATAACGGTATTTATGTAATTAACTCCTTGGGATTTTAGTGAAAAAGACTGCTATTTTGCAACCATAATTTGAATTTTATATGAATTCTGGGCTGTTCTCTTTAACAGTGGTGTTTTATGTACGATGAAACTAATACAAGTTGTAACAATCTACTTGATAGTAGTTAACAGCATGCAGTTGTCTTGAAGGAAAGTGTTGGCATTTCTCCTGAACAAGGGAGGTAGCCAGGGCTCTCTGGAAGTGGTCTGCACACACCATAGGCTAGTAGAGTCAGAGTAGCCAGCTTAGCAGTGTTGCTGTCAAGTAGAATTGTGGAGGATTGTTTCAGTGGAGAATGGTATAAAGTCCTAAGCAGACTTCCCTTTACAGGTCTTATGTTATGCCTTGTACACAGTGGTTATTTTATCTCATACATTTTTCAAATGCTCTGTGCGGTTCAGTCCAGGATGTTTTTCCTTCAGACCGAATTTTCAGGGTGGTCACATGCCTTATGGTGACAATGAACATCCTTGGTCCTTGTAGTCCCAAGAGAAGCTCTGGAAGAGTATCACAAGTGAATGATTTACTGTTTCTTGCCCTTTTCCTTCTCCAAGAGAGCAGAAATATTCTGGTGACCTCAGTGCTAATGCACTCCAGTATCTCTGGGGGGAGACAGTGCCATTTTTGGCAATGTAATTTTTGAGCATTATTCTCCTTCTAATTCTTAATGTTTTTTGGGGTGCTTCTAGCAGATACCATTACATTAGAAGCATCTGCTGAAAGCTAGTCCCTCCAGATACATTGGAAAGATGAATTTTGCAATTTGTGCCATGGTGCCCCCTTTAAGTTGAAACAGTTTCCTTTGCATACATGAATGGAAAGTGTATCATCTTCTGGCTAATTGTGAACCTTCATCTGTATTGTTTTCCTCAGACCACAGAATTCTTTTATTTGCCAAACTGTCTCATAATCCATGGCTACCATTATGTGTGACAGGGTTTAGGAACAAGTTTCACTCTGTCATTTCACATCTGAAACTTTGAAAAATTCTTTTATAGTGAAACAAAGAGGCTTATTTGTTGTCATTATTGTAGCCTTTTCTTACCAAGTCTCTTGCTCATACAAATATAAATTTTCTCAGCTGAATATTGTAGTGTGGTGAATATAAGGATTGGATTCTGCGTTATTGTATAATTCATAAGATTAGTTGAAGTGTCAAGTAATTGAGTCTTCACTGAGGCAGACCAAGGTAGGTGTTGGTTCTTGGCACTGGTGCATTTCTGTTGCCTGGGGTGAAGAGTCAAATCTGCAAATTTAAGATCTGGATCATGTGAGCTGTACAGATCTCCTATGATACATTTGAGTTGAAGATTGTTTTACCTATCACAGTACCTGAAACAATCTAGGGTACTAGACTGGTTACAATACCTTGGGTATTAAAGATATTTCTTCTTAAATACATTACTGTAAATTTAGAGGAATACTGTTTAGAAGGAATGTCTTAATTGTGTGGGATCTATAGCTAAGAGAAACTCAGGTATCTGAGGGTTTGAAATTCTGGTGTTGGCAAATAAAGGCAGAAAGAAGAAAAGTAAAATTTGGTGTCATATTGCTGTTATGGTGTTATACTATAAGCAAGTAGCACCATTGACTTTGGCAAGCACTCTCCCTGTACTTGTTGAGGATCTGGTCTTTTGCGCCTATATATACACTTCAATCAATGCTGTTAATAATGTTATCTTAATTACTTCTTGAAATGTTGGCTTCATTTTCCAGATGCGGCTCTGGGTATGGTGGGAACTTGTCCAGTCAATTTTGCCTTCCATGGGCTGATAACAATCTGTTTATAAAAGGTTTAAAATTGTTCTTCCTATATTAATGGTTTGCTTTGGCCTTTTTTATTCACAAGTGGATGTCTCTGATTATTTTAGCTGCCATGTGCTTGGTGTTTGATGCTTTGCACAGTAGAAGTGGAATAAACTGGCTGTACTGTAGGATGTTCAGTGTATACTAAGACAATGACCATTTAGCTGTCTCATTTCCTCAGCAACATTTTGAAGATTAATCATAGAGAGTGGTGTAAGCCAAGAAAAAGATAGTTGAAATAGATCAGATTTTTTTTCTTTGTGGTGTTTTGCTTGGACCCAATGTTTTGATAACTTGGTGCAGAATTCACAATAACCACAATGACTTGTTTGTGTGCCTGATGCTGGGGTGAACAGCAATTCTCAAATATGCAAGGCTGAATTTACTGAGCCCATTTTTCAGCCTTTGAGACTGCAGTAAGCAGCAAAAGGCTTAATTCCACTGGCAGAAGTGGATATGTTTCCCTTGGGTATTGGGGGGGGTGACCACTCTTTTGATAAACCACAGGCCAATGAGTCACTGTAATATAGACTTCCAAGCGGCTAAAGCAACAGGATCCTTGATGTTTGGGAGATTGGTGTTGGGATCTGTATTGTGAGAAAAAGAGCTCCTGTTTGTTTGTGTTTTTCAATTTAGCAGTACAGAGGACAGAGGGAAGGCTTTAAAACATCTAGGGGAAGTGTTTTGTTTTCAAGTACTCTTGAGTACGAATGTATTCTTAAAACTCTTTGTCGCTGGAATTCAGGTTTTAATTGTTTTGATTGTCATATCGCCAGTTTAATGAGAATTATTTTGTTTCCTGATTTTTATGTTAAAAATCAAGGAGTGGCCTCAATAGCAACACATTATTCCCTGTGTTAAAAAATAAAACAAACCCCCACAAACCCTCACTAAAAACCAGACACTTTCACCCGAAACAACCTCCCCTTCCAACCTTATTGCTTTGCACCCAAAGGACATTATATGGTCTCTCCTTCCTTCAGAGAAACAGGTGTGGACACTGCTGTGGGATGCCCTTTAATGACTTGTGATTCAAGCTTTCAGATGATTTACTAACTACCATAGGCATGAGAGTTAGGAATGTTTTATGCTCTCTTTTTTTCTGCATAATAGTTTGAAGTGGTTTGGTTTGGTTGTTGTTTTTTTTCTGACAGGCAATCATCAGTCTTAAATGAATAGGTCCAAGTGTTTGAATTGAGAGATCAGCTAAAGCTGAGGATGAATGTTTAGACTATAGTTTATACACTTTGTGTATTTGCTTAATAATACAGCAACAAAGGACAGGGAACATTTTGACCTTACCTGATGTGGATTTGACTGTATTTTGGGGAGGAGCCACATGCATGCTAGCTGTTTATAAGCTGAACACTACGCATTTAAACCATGAGCGGAAACGTCTAGGAGGACTCTCTGAAGCTCAGTGAGTCCTGGATTGCCTGTATGCAGGTTATGTAACCCTTGGAAAAGGTTACCTAGTCACTGTATAGGGGAAGAGGCCTTTCCCAGGCCATGTTTCCCAGCAGTTAAGCCTTGCTTCAGTAAAGAAGGCATTTGAGCAAGTACCAGATTTGACAAGTGCAACAGTGCTTTTCATGCTTTCAGGCTAAAGCATGAAGTCAAGACTCTCAGATGTCAGCAGTCCATCTTGTTTCATAAATGAATGCATTCTGTGCTCTGTGCTGTTGTAGCTCAAGTATCCTCTATACTTTCCTGGTTCCATATACATTTTTAGTTACTTCCTTGGACCTTTTTCTTATTGTTTCATCCTCTATACAGCAGCACAAAGAGAATATTAATTTCTGCCACTCTAATGAGGTGGATTTTTCATCTGTAATTACAAAAACTCTTTCTATATTAAATTATTCATGTTGTGATAGAGTCTAGATTTGTATCAGTCATCAGTCAAGGTCTCCTGCTTCTAGGATTATGACAAGTGCCAAAGAAACTGTTGCCCATAAGAAGGACCTTAGACCTACTTTGACTTAATTTCCTTTTCATGTAGAACTAATATGAAATTACTATCAGGTACAGTTCCATGGGTTTAGAAAGTGTATTATAGCACTAGTATCTGAGAGTCAGAGAAGGCATACGTATGTCTGCTTTGCCACTTGGTTATTCAATATTGCAGCTGGAGATGGGGAGGCCATATGCAATATACTGTCCCCAGACACAAAAGAATTTGTTTGGCTGGGGCTGCCTCAGACTGTCACAGGTGTTCTTCTTTCGTTTACAATAGCTCCCTTTAAAATATAAATGACGGCATTTATTACATCATCTCTTTTTCCTTCTTTGGAATACCCCAGCTAAAGTTACCTCACACATAGCAAATGTTCTTGCTCCCTTGAGAATTAGTTTAATTACCTATGTAGGTGGATAAAGCATCTATCTTGTCTGAGATGTTAATTTTACCATGCATTAATTAAGAGGTCAGTGTGAAAGGCTGCAGAATACCCTCATCTTAAAGATGATGAATATAATGGTGGGGGATAGAGGGCACTGATATGATGAGATTCTTACTGTCTGTAAAAGCATCAACTTTCCTTCTACATCTCATTAAAATGAGGCTGGCATCTGGAAATATATGCTAACTTTTATTTGCTCATTAAAGGCTTTTTCCATCCAGAGTCTTTGAAGCACCAGAGCAGCATGCCTCTCCTTTCAAAGATGATAGTCACTCCTAGGTACTGCCAATTTCCATTAGAAATGTCAGGACAGCGTCCTCTTGCCCACTATGTTTGAAGAACAAGACTGTAACTATCCTGCTCCCTGTGCTCTGACACAAAGGAGGATGTAGGGCACAGGTGCTACCATCTCTGAATACCCAGCTGTTTCCTCATTATGTCTCTGTGAGTGTGGGCACATTCCTGTCGGCATTTAATTTGGAAGTCTTGTTTCTAGCTAACTCAAAACCCAAGGAAATAGGCAGGCAAAAGGAAGGAGTGTCTCATAACAGGATTAGAGAAAGCTCGACAGTAAGAATGCCTTTCAGTAGGGTGGCCGACTGAGCTTGTTATATTTGCCCTGGCAGCTGAAGCAGTAATGCCATAGATAAGAGCAAGTATTCACTGGCTAGCATTTGAAGGTTTTCTTGAGACTGATCTGTTGCTCTTTCAGAAGGACTAAGTGACCAAGTAAAGCAGTACTGTTGCTCTCAAAAAAGGTATAAGGAGGACAGTTGATGATTCTTATTAACATGCTTTTTCATCACTTACAGAATTGTTTCACAGTGAATTGCTAGTTCATTAAGATGTTCTTGTGATCTGTGCTACAGAAAGTTTATTTACAGAAACTTTTCTCCTCTTTCTATAGCTTTTTTTCCTCTTGTCTATGGTGGTCACTTCTGCTTTTAAAGGAGAGTAACAGTTCAGCTATGCCAGTGCCTTTCTCTGCATCCCTGTGGGAAGACTGGTGTAATACTGGAAAAACACAGTGTTAAATATTAACGTGTATTGCTGAATGTTCCCACTGAAAAAAATCAGGAACATTTCCAAGCAGAGAAAGCAGACTTTCCTTTCCTGTAATTAAGTTTTGCTGTTTAACTTTTAAAACTACAGCTTGCTTGGCCATTTTAACACAGTTAATAGTTAGAAACTGGGTGTCCTTTACTCCTGAAATGCTCTCTCCTGGGCTGCTCCTCCTGACCAGGTGATAGGATTAGCAGAAGTAGCTCATGTGGTGAATAAGTGCTGGAACATTTAAGTTTTTTCAAGGTAAGAGTTTGATTTTATTTTAGTTTTTCTTTCCCACTGTTCTTTGGCTTGGAAATGGAAACTGCTTGCTTTTTTAGTCCCAAAAGTGATGTTAATAAATGTTGGAATTTGATATGGATACTATAGGAACTCCTTTAAGGCATAAACAGAATTAGGTTCCTCTTGGGTTATGAAGACACATAGCTGCCCCATTTCTGTTGGCTGAAAACCTAATTAGTTAAGTTGCAACTTTTGCATTTTCTTCTGCTGACTTGGAATACTACCACCACGCTCTGCTGACATAAAAAGGTGCACAAAGGAAATAGTTTTGATGAAGAGGAGTCTTTATTCAGTCTGTCTGGTTGTCTCAGGTGTTGAGACTTCTGCCTCAGTGCACCAGGCGTCTGAGCTTAAGGTGTTTAAGCTCTAATCTTTGCAGGGCAGCTCAGGTATCAGTTGAGGTGAAGGAGGAGCAGTAAAGCCTATGACCCTGAACTGGAAGGGCTAGATCAGTTTCTTTGTGGAGTGGTATTGCTGAAGATTCCCTCTGTATATGTAAAACTGTGCGTGATTATATGAATTTAATCCATCAGAAGTAAAATGATGAGTTTTGTTTCAATTCTGATGGCTTGTATTTGCACCATAGTTTCCCAAAGCAACAGAAACCTTGGCATTTGCATGAGGCATGTGCTTCTGCCTGCAAACAGACAGAAAGATAAGTCAATAAAAACAAGCCACGCAAAGCATGAATTGCTTAGAGGTGGAAGAGACTAATTAGGCTATCTATCTACCCTCCTGAATGCCAGTGGAGAATTGTTTCAAGTGGATTTGCTTTAGAGGACAGATGAATAGCTAAATAAAATGCAGGCTCATATTTTCTGTATGATGTGGTGGAAGGTTTTACATGTACATCCATCTTTGAACCTCTTAAGCAGCAATATCCCAGAGAAGATTTTTTCCAAGCTGTTTGATTTTAAGTGTAACAACAGTCTGGGGTAAACTGTTCTGATTGCACAGATATGCGGTTTTGTTTTGTAGGGTGATTTTTATCTCATCAAAGGAGAACAAGAGGCAATGGCAAAAATCTCTAAGTACCGCCATCTATGAGAGCGCAAGTGCGTGTGTGTGTTTGACAGCCTGAGGGCTGTTTGAGTTGCATCAGTTGTGAGGATAAAATGGCTACTCTGCATGACCGTGGGGAGGGCAACACAGTGCAAAGAGAACAAAGGCCTCACTGCATTGTGGCTGTGTACGACATGCTATTAACACTGAAGCAAGCTACCATTTCCTATTTAAGTAGTGTCTTGCATGTTCATCAGACAGAGACTCTATTGCAAAGTGGTTTAGATTACTGGTGGCTGATGCGTCTAGTTTTGTTATGGACATGGGAGATCTGTGGTCAAAAAGGCAGACAAAGATGTCGGTGCCAGTGTTTTAAGCAGCTTTGTCTGGTGACTGAACAGGGAATTACAGGCACATTTATTTCATTGTATTAATTTATTGCATTATTCTTCTTTTCTCTGTTACTGTTTCCTTACCAGTATTTGCATTTGGACAGAAAAAGAGCTCTGTGATAAATTATGTGCATACCCCACTTCTTTTCAGGCCTGACATGTTTATATATACAAAGAATTATGAAGGAATTAGAAAGAGGACAAGAGAAGCTCAGAAATTCTTTGGAAGAGCTTGTCAGATTTTAATTAATGGACATATAGCAGAGGGAGTGAAATCTGTTGCTCAGTACCATAATAGGCAGTGCAGTACTTCTGCCTCTCTCTGTCATCCTTAACAGACGGATTTATTTTTGGTAATGAGACATTTATCTACTTTGCATCTATTAAAAGCCACTTCCAGCATCAAAAATCAGTTGGAAATAACATGAAAAAGTTTATTGGTGAAATGTGTTTCTTTTGGATGCTTGTCAAATGCTAGGGGTCCTTTTTCATTGTATTTTGGCTTATTTTTGCCTTGCTACAACTTGCGTTTCCAGATGATTTAGATGTTGTTCCAACAGCACCAAGTAACCATATGAATATTTATATTGTGTAAAGAGGCTTAATAAAATTATTTTCATGGCAATAATTACTGTACTGTTGGTGTAAATAACTGCTTTAACACCTTTCTCCGTGTGGACCCTTTAGGACATTCTGTTACTGCAGATCCCTCCCTATCTAACTTAAGCCTATTGAAAGCAGACTTACTTTTCTTCATGAGCACCCTGAAGCAGTCCACAAAAAATGCTAAGTGGCAGTCTGGTTCAACTCACCTTTTGCCATGGAGAAGCAGTTACCATAGAAGTAACTGTGATAAAAGAATGCTGTTAACCAAAAAATAAGAACCCTGCAAGTGTTTCTGGCCCTGACGCAATTCAGTTGGGCAAGTTATTTTCAGACTTGTGGACTGAGTAACTTACATTGTACTTAAACAGGTCAACAAGCAGACCACTTTCTTAATCTGTCCATAGAGAACCTTGTGTGGGCTCTGAATGAATTCAGTGGGGGGTTTGTAAGCATTTGTTTGGAACCCTGTGGGATGTATTAGATGCCTATTAATAGGCTTTCAAAGTGCATTTTACAGGTGGGATGCAATTTTCCTGGTGAGATCGGAAATGCTTGATAACTTGTGGAAAAAAAAAAAAGGTTGCCTTCTTTGTGTTTTGTAAACAAGATTTCTTTAAAGAAGCTGTCTGGTACTTCTGTGCACCTCCGTTTTGTCAGCTTTAAAAGAGGGGAATTGGCCAGGATACCAGAAAAGCTTACAGATATGAAATGACCTGGGAGTTCATTCCAGGAAGTTTATTTTCAGAAAGTGTCGAGTATTCATACTTTGAGAACCCTTTTAAGTATTTGCAGTTCACACCAGACATTCATTTCAGTCCTTTGGTTCATATAATCTCATAAAGGTAACAGAAGACTAAATTGATTGATTTAAGGAATATTTTTGCTTTTTGGATAAAGTACTAATTATAAGAACTGCAACCTGTCTAGTAACAGAACCATAGATAACAAGCATTGAAGAGTTACTGTTCCAAAGGAGTTATGTCATTTAGCTCCATGGATGAAACATCTTTTCCATGGAAGAAACTGCATCCTACATGGAAGGGATTCTGTTCTGTACTGTATGAATCCTTTGTCCTTACCTACCCATTTCCCTTCACTCTTCCGTTCATGCACAGAAGTTATCTTTCCCCCCTCTGATGTATTTGTGTACTATTAACAATGCTACCCTTTCTTCCCCCTATCCTCCTACACATGAATTTGAACATCTCTGGTTGCTAGGATTAAGTCCTCATAAGGCTAAAGGGGGGAAAAAGTGTCCATCATCAACTTGCTTTTGCAATCCTCTATTCTTTGCATTACTTTTTTTTCAAAAGGCATGTTTGTTGTAAGACCTTTTAACAGCAACGTTGCTGTTACTGTTCCCCTTGATTCCCTTCCTTGGTTTGTTGTTTAAAAAGGCATGGAAAATCAGTGACTAAGTTGGGGAAAATGATTTCATTTCATTGTATGCTGTGAGTTAAACATGCAGTACCTTGCACAGGGACTGCTTTTGTTTGTGATGAAAAGGGACAAGTGCTTTAAAAATGGCAGAGGCGGTGACACTCTGTTCTGTTCTCCTTCTTCCCTTCTCCCCCGCGTTCGGGTTTTATAGACATTGATGCTGACTCTGTGGTGTATCACGTACACTGCAGAGCTAGACATGCTTCTCCTTCAGAGAAGATGTGTGGAAAACGACAACCTTCACATTATTTCAAGTGGCACAGGGGCCATCCTTTGATGTGCTAGATTAATTTTTGTAAGTAAGAATTGACACTGAGTCGGACTCCTGCAGGTAGATGGATGGATACATGTGTTCTTTGTTTTCTAATAAACATGTACTTCTGTATAGTGTGGGCATTGATTGATTTATTTTTTTAAAATTTATTTTATTTCTAGAATGTGAATCCTGTTTGTCAGTATGCTTGAGCTACAGAGTTCAGCCTCAAGGCTTTTAGTATTTATTCCAGGGCCAAAGAAAGCTGGTCAATATTCAAGGACCATCTCATCAAAGCACAGGAGTACATTACAAAAAGGAAGAAGGCAGGCAAAAGTGCCAGGAGGCCAGCATGGATTTCTGTATAGCCTTTCCTTGGAAATGTTAAAAAGTACAGTCATTCCAGGATCTATGTAAAACCTTGAGTCGAAAGTGGTTTCCCTGTGCTCAAAATAATCCAGGATATTACCAAGTTCTCTGGAGCCTACTGGACCCATATCACAAGGCAGAAGCTTGTTTTGAAAGAATCTGTACTCCCATGGGTCTTAACACTTGCCTGAGATATTCAGAAGTGAGCTATTTAATGATAGTGCTACAGTTGAATGACCCTCTTGATTAAAAGGCCTGACATGCAGCTATAATGAAGAGTGAAGTTTTTAACAGTCTGGCACCAATCTCTGCATGCCACCATCCTGGCTGACCCCCACACTGCTTTTGTCACCTTTTGGGAGTGTGCACTGCTGAAGTGGGCCTCTGCATCATTGCAAGCCATTTTGCTCTGGGATAGGGAAGGACAAGGAGCAGGAAGACGTATCATCCCCCTGAAGGTACACAGGGGTTAGAGAGAGGCAGATGTTCACAGTCAGCAGTTAACACTCAATGCAGTAAATTTAGGACAACATTCATGCCATCAACATCAAAGAGGAAGGGAAATGTTCTTACCCGTTCTGTCACAGAAGAACTCAGAGTGGGTTACAAAATATCTCTGTTGAAGCTTTGTCCTGGGTTTTGCATACAGAAATCTGTCCAAATTTGTCCAATATATTATTTCTACTTGTTTTATTTCTGCTTCAGTGCTTAACCAACGTGGTAGAAGTGGGAGATTTAACAGACTATAAGTGAAAAGCAAACAGCTCACGGTGAACAGTCAAGAAGTGCTGCAAAGTGTGGTTTGGAAGGTTGCAATTTAGTGAAATAATTACGAATGAGATTTCAGCATGAGACGCAGAGAAGGTTGTCTAGAATATCTCCTCCTACCTCCAGCATCACAATATATTTATTGATGCCATCTAGGATTTGTGCTTTTACTGCTGCTACATGGGTATCCAAACCTTGCACACTTGTAAGTTATTTAGGAGATTTACATGAGTGCTAAACTAGTGCCTCAGTCAGAACATATGTTCTGAACACTTTGTGTGCTACCTAATGTAAAAGTTAATAATTCAGATACTGTACTTCCATCTTGCTCGAGCTGTTTGTAATCTTCATGGCTGCCACCTAAGCAAAAAGACCATTTGCTTGCCAGAAAGGAAGTCTATTTTTCAGGGGCTGGGTGGCATTCTGGATACTGATTCTTCAAGCTGCACATCAGCTGCTTAAAAGCAGAATTTAATTTTGCTGTTATGCCTTTCTAGCTGTTAAGAATGTATTTGCAATGTATGTCAGATCATCAGGGATAACAAGCATGTATTAATGTTTGAGATTAATTTGACTCTCAAAGAATTTCTCCTCCATTACAAACCAGTGGAAACAACAGTCCTCTGGTGCTCTGAATTAACATTAGATAAGAATGGGTCATGTCAGAGCTCCTTATCTAATGGCAACTTGTACTATTACGGTTATTTGTAGTAAGGCTTGCTCCAGTATACTTAGGCATTTTGCTGTCTTGTGATGTATAGAAAGTCCATGATTTTCCTTGAGCAATATTGCTGATTCCAGAGGTGTTCTCAACCTCTGACTCTACATTGTTGCCAAAAACATCCAGGACTTTGCCTTGTTTTTCAGAGCCCAGAATTTTTTGTTTTGTTTCTATTTTCAGAGGCATTCGTGTGAAGTGTGGCTGAGGGAAGGGCATAGTTTCAGTCAAAAAGCTTTTGTGCAGGTAAACAATATGAGTTTTACATGGTAGAGGCAACCTGTAGATAGCATTTGACCCTCATAAATTAATGCAGGGCAAAAAAAAAGTAGTCACTCTATGTTTTCCATAACAGCACTGGCATCAAAGGATGAGAAAGACAGATTGTGACTTGGGTGATTTTGGCTGGTCCTATGGCTAAAAGATAGTTGTTGAATCAGGGATTTGATCCAGCATAAGTATAGGATAGAAAGGGAGGATACAGCTGTGCCATTGCTCGTGTGCCTCTTTTCCCTTTATTAGTTCCTCTAAAGGGATGTCAGCACATCATAGTGCTCAAATTGGGTAGAAGAGTGTTATTCTTCATGCTTTATACAGTAAATGAAAAATGAAGCGCTGAATTCCACAAGAAGACAGGTGCTAGGTGTGCAGGCAAAATGTTTCTGCTAGTGAAATGTGCTTTAGGGTATTAATGGTACCATATAATACCTCCTCAATTTTTATACCAAACAGTGTTACAGCATGACAGCACTATCCACTGTGGTGGGCTTGTTCTATTGGCTTGAGTAAAATGAGGCTCAAAACCTAAGGAGGAAGAGTGAAGGGACTTAAACTAGTTATACCAAAACAATCTCCCTTTTCTTGCTTCTTCACTCTGGGAGAGATACTAACTTGATTCTGCTTGACCTTGGCTGCATTGCTTTGGCTAACTTCTGATGTCTCTCTGCTCCTTTCTCTTGTCCCTTTGAGGATAAGAAAGGAAAGTTTAGATATGATATATCCAGATGAATGAATGCTTTTCATCCTATAGTGACCTTCCCACTGGGGAGAAGCTGTTGTCTTTTCCTCACCCAGAGGTGCCTGCTGATCTACCATTTGAGATACAAACAAACAATCAGGGAGGAACTTTTCTGTTTAGAACAGAACCATCTTCTGCATTGAAAAAGACTGCTTTTCACTGGGAGTATATAGAAGACACAAATGTTATCCAGATACAGTGATCTTGCAAAATTGTAAGCTCTGCCTGTCCTGAGTCTCTGTAGCACAGGATGAGACATCTTGGAGCATGGGCTGTGCTTGTATCATCCACACTGCTGCTTGCTGGTATTTCTAATCAATCATTTGTTCTTGGTGGCAGCAGCAGAGAATGAATTTCTCAACTGCTATCAGCCGTGGTTGAGACTGTACAGAGAAGTGTCTGTTGCAGATGGGGAGATTGGCAGGTGTTTGCACTATATAACCTTAATGAGGTCAAAAAAACCTAGATTTAAGCTTGAGCAGAGATCCTGAAAATAGATTTCCAGAGCTTACATCTTGTATAAATGCTCTAAATAGCTTTTGCAGATCTGTATTCTGAGCAGCTTTGCTCCCAGTTGATAATTAGGGAGGCCTCTTTGGGCAGGAAGAAGCACTTCAATGCAGGACTGCAGGATGGAGAAGCAGCAGCATTGTGTCCACAAGAGAGAAGTGGCTCTGTGGCACATCCACTGTATCTCTACCTATAGGTATCAACAGACTGTGTCCTTGACAAGTAGGAAGGCAGACACTTGACTAAATAGCAATGGCCAGAGTTGTAATACTGATTTCTCTGTACCCAAGAACTTTTGTCCTAGTCCTGACACACATACAACTTTGCATTTAACACAACATAGTAATAGCAGTCTTAGAACATTTACATACATCAATCAAGCTGTCATTTATGTGACAAGCTGGAAGACTTTAACTATTTACCAACTTCCGTGGTATTTTTACAGTTTTTAGAATGCTCCTAAAAGTTTCAGTGATGGTGATTAGAAGTTTCTCTGTATGAGTTGCATGCAGTGTTTTCTATTTGGCTTTATTTTAACCTGTTATGGAATCCAGTACTTTCTTGTCACCAAGAAAACCTGTGTCTGATGCATTAGGTCAAAACATATTCCTGTCTCCAAATGCTAACAGCAGCACATTCAGTTCTCTGGACGTTAGCAGCTGAAGTGGGTGTTGCAGGAAGTTTGGCACTGTTTCTCTTTACAGAATAATAAGTACAGATGATGTTGACTTAGGTTTCATGTAGACACAGAGGCTCTTCCCCCATAAAAGCTGATTCATGGACACATGGTGACTCTTAGCTTTAAAAGGTAACAATACAAGTTGAAGTAGATGGGTTACAAATGTCAAATTTTCTAGCAGGCTCCAGGATGGTGGTTTCTTTTATTTTAGACTGAGAGAACATTTTATGGCTCATTTTTCCAACAGCTGCATTAGATTACTGCATTCTGTAACACCTACTGATTTTTTTATTTGTTTGGTTTTGGTTTTGTTTTCCAGGAGGAGACCAGAATATACCTGCAGAGCTGTGGCTTCTCTTTCTCCAAGCTCTGCCAAAGGTATGTGCTTCATGCAGTGTTATTTTCCCCAATATTCATCTCAAATGCAGAATAGAAACTTGCATAGCATTGAGGTTCAAGGCTGTTGACAGAAGAGTACTCCTTCCTTGATTTTTGAATACACTATTTTAAATATAATACTGTAAACATAATACTAATAATACTGTAAACATAATACTATAAAACTCCAGAGAGTTGCATCAAATCAGAACTAAACTTGAGAATTCAGGTTACTGCATACAGCTGTGGCCATCCTGCTTGAACTGACTGTTTTAAGTGATGTTAAAAATTGGCTTGCCAGGAAATGGATAAATACTTAGTTTCAGAGGCTCCACAACACGAACAGAGCTGTTTAATAGCAGATTTACACTGACTTCAAAGTCATGGTCAGTGTCTGTAAATTAATATGATTCCCCAAGATTATATCCTAACTCAGTTATCACATCTGGATAAATAATGTGGCATGATAGGAGAGCTGCCTCCTTTCCTAGCCGAGTATTTGAATCTTCCTAGCTCTTGTTTACTAAATAAGCACCAAATCAAGGTTGTAGTGCCTCTCCTCAGCAGCTTGGTACCTGAAGTAGTTTTACCAGGAGAATTGGCTGAAATAGGGACAGTGCTTTCAGCAGCTGTGTAAAATTTTGACCTAAAAATAGGATACCATAGTAAATAAGGACCTGATGTTCAAAGATTTAGAGCTATCCCTGCTGTCTAGTTTGTTGTATAATTTGGTAGAACTGCAATAGCTTTTGTGGTGATAATTGTTAACATATGGTTGTAGAGTGAAGAGTAAAGAATAGTGGTTTTCTGTAAACACCCATAATAGAGCATGATATTTCTATGGTTTTTCTGGACTAATGTAAAGAACTATGTAGCCCAGTGATTAAGTTCTGTATAATGCTGTAGGATGCTGCAAAATTCCTGAGCAAAATTCTGTGCTTTCTACTGAACTCTAGATGTCAGCTTGACAGAGTCTGGTAGCGGAGAGAGCAATGTGGGACTTACTTTTTTTGGGTGTGTTTTCTTTTGTTGTTTTTCCTTCCGTTTGAGCGGAGGGCTGGAACTGGTTCCTTTGAACTGTCATACTGCCTTGACTGCTGCAGTTGGTACTCCCTGCTCTACCTTCTAAATTAAATGTACTTCCATCCCCTCGTAGCTGGAGCTGATGGCAGCCAAGATTCTCAAGGAGCCGTAGGCAGGGAAGGTGATGGTTCTACAGTTCACTGTCCCAAGAACCATGAAAAATTTTTAGTTCTGTATTTAGAAAGTCAGATATCCTCTGACCCTGTGTGAACTCAGCAGTGCTTTTCTCCTTCTATAGACCTTTCTTTTCACTGTGGAAGAAAGAACTGAGAATGATTCAGAATTAATTTATGCAAAGTTTTCCCAAGTAATTCTTGGCCACCCATGGGTTTTCTTGGAAGAGTGGTATACAATAAGCTTTTGTCTCTGTTGCAGTTTAACCCAATGTGCAGCTAAACACTACACAGCCATTTGTTCACTCCTCCTCAGAGGGATGGGGAGAGAATCAGAAAAAAGGTAGACCTCGTGGGTTGAGATAAAGATGGTTTCTTGTCTCCCCTTCCTTTTCTGTGCTATTAACAATGATAAAAGAATATGCAAAACAAGTGATGCACAATGCAATTGCTCACCACCAGCTAACTGATGCCTGGCCTGTCTCCGGGCAGCAGATTGCCATCCTCCAGCCAACTCCCCTCAAATTTTTTGTTCAGCATGATGTCATATGGTATGGACTATCCCTTTGGCCAGTTTAATTTATCTGTCCCTGCTGTGTGCCCTCCCAGCTTCTTGTTCACCCCCAGTCTCTGCTGGCAGGGCAGTATGAGAAGCTTGAAAGTCTTTCACTTAGTGTAAGCACTGCTCAGCAACAACTAAAACATCAGTGTGTTATCAACGTTATGCTCACCCTAAATCCAAAACACAGCACTATACCAGCTACTAGGAAGAAAATTAACTCTCTCACAGCTGAGAACAAGACAGTCTGTAAATGGATTTATTTATTGGTTTTGAATCTAAATGCCAAGCTTAGTATAAGGAGCTTTTTAGTCCCTGAAGTTCAGCAGCTCAGCCTTGAAACCTTTTGAAGGTGCGACTGTTCTGTGAATATACAAGGTATCATAAATCTGCTTAGTACTAGAATTAATGCAAATTATTCTAATTATATCTGAGTCACAGCTTATTACATTTTAAAGGAACTAGAGACAAACAAAATGTCTATGAAAGAAGTCTTATTGTTTCCACAGAAATGTATTTTTGTGAATTAAATCTGGATTCCTTGACAAAACCATTGCATGGGGCGGGGGGAGTGTCATACCATCAGTAACAGGTTTGCAGTTCCTACAAGCTGTAAGCTCTGAATTGCACTGCTTGTGCAAAATTAGTTGCTCAGTTAATTATTCTTGTGTTTATTTATTGGGATAGAATAGAATAGAATAGAATAGAATAGAATAGACCAGGTTGGAAGATATCTTCAAGATCATCGTGTCCAACCTATCATCCAGCACTATCTAATCAACTAAATCATGGCACCAAGCACCCCATCAAGTCTCCTCCTAAACACCTCCAGTGATGGCAACTCCACCACCTCCCTGGGCAGCACATTCCTATGGCCAATCACTCTCTCTATGAAGAGCTTCTTCCTAACCTCCAACCTAAACCTCCCCTGGCACAGCTTGAGACTGTGTCCTCTTGTTTTGGTGCTGGTTGCCTGGGAGAAGAGACCAACCCCCACCTGGCTACAACCTCCCTTCAGGTAGTTGTAGAGAGCAATAAGGTCACCCCTGAGCCTCCTCTTCTCCAGGCTAAGCAACCCCAGCTCCCTCAGCCTCTCCTCAGAGGGCTTGTGCTCCAAACCCCTCACCAGCTTTGTTGCCCTTCTCTGGACACGTTCCAGCAAGTCAACATCTTTCCTAAACTGAAGGGCCCAGAAATAGACACAGTACTCAAGGTGTGGCCTAACCAGTGCTGAGTACAGGGGCAGAATGACCTCCCTGTTCCTGCTGGCCACACTGTTCCTGATACAGGCCAGGATGCCATTGGCCTTCTTGGCCACCTGGGCACACTGCTGGCTCATGTTTAGCCTACTATCAACCAGTATCCCCAAGTCCCTTTCTGCCTGGCTGCTCTCCAGCCACTCTGTCCCCAGCCTGTAGCACTGCATGGGGCTGTTGCGGCCAATGTGCAGCACCCGGCACTTAGATGTGTTAAATCTCATGCTGTTGGACTCTGCCCATCTGTCCAGCCTGTCAAGGTCACTCTTCAAGGCTGGGGGTACTTAAAAAAGTGTTCTTTATAGTCTAATCATCTAACACATCTCTGTCTTCTCCTCTTTACTGCAAATTAGTTTGCATTAAGCACAAAGGTGTTGTACCACTTGTCCAGTTCGACAGATAAAACAGTTGCTTTAATTTGAAAATAATGTTGCTCAAACAATGAGGACTTCACCAAGAAGTTTATATTCTTCTGTTTAAAAGAGGTGGGCTTTTTGTTGTTGTTTTTACTGGTCTTTGCAGGTAGAAGAGTGTGCTTTTAACTTAGTCTGTTTAAAGGTCCTGCTCCAATTCTAGTTTGGTTTTACTAAGTAGTTTAGCCTTGTGGAGCACAACTTTCATGGAAAAATCCTCTTCCATGTGAGATCTGATATTTGATGAGCTGAAAAGTGTGAAAAAATGATTATACATTCAGTGGAAGTGTTCTGGACACCAGTTACAATGGGTAAAAACCTGTGGCCAGTTTTTGGTGTTATTTTTCTCAAGAGCTGAACACTTGGAACTGAGTGGGAATTTCTGTAAAGGGTTCAGCTTCCAGTCATACGGGGGGCAGATTTTCTAAAGTGTTTGTGTTCTGATCGTTCTGAAAGTCTTTGTCACATTTGCACTAAAGCAGCCTTTAATAGAAGTCCTGTAACATTTCCTACTTGATAAATTGTGCAAACATTTCTTCACAGAGAGGTATTAATTTACCCCAAATCTGAACCCCGAAAATTGGTTTTGTTGCAGGTAAATACATTTTGACTAGTACTCTAGTCCTGTCATGCACAATCTTGAAAATTAGAGAAAACAGAGTTATTAGCTCATCTATTTTTCTGCTGTGCTGGTACAGTGGTGTTCCCTTCCAGTATATTTGTGTACTACTTGGTCCAGACTACTTCTAAATGATGATTGAGTAGTGGAGTATTTGTTATAGTACTGCATGAAGAAGAAACTGCATAAAGTCATAAAGATTTCACTGTTAATAGGAATTTTTCTTAATAGAGTTTTGTTTTGCTTAACTTTAGACTTACATTGGATACAGCTCCTTTGCTTTCCTAATGCACACTGACTATTGTGAAAATTTGTCATTTAGTCAAATCACCTTCAAGCATAAAATAGCAAGAGTCCTGTGGTGAAACTATATCAAAATTAATAGAAAAGAGACCCTAGGATGCAGTGTTGGAGGTTGATGGCTCCTTGTTCCAGAGCCCCTGCAGACCCACCGCAACAGTGATTCTTTATATCCCTGGATTTTATGTCAACAGTTGTTGAGACTATGGGATAAGAATTGTTAGCACCAGCTTCACTATTAGAAATATCCTGATACAGGGAGAACAAACCTCAAAGATTTGTTTGTGGTGTGCTTTGTCTCCATGAGTGTTAACCTGAGGCTAGATGACATGAAGGTCTTACAGTCCTGCTGCTCTGGTGGATTTTCTCCTTTAGCATCACCATATTTAATTCATTGGCCTTAAGGCCAAGACATTGTACATTCCCTGTTTGCTTGAGCATCCAGTGCTTCTGTGCTGTTAGTGATGAATCACTCAGGTCCTGTTTGGCCATTGAAATAAAAACTATGCACCTGATTTGCCACTGGGGTTTCTATTTCATGATTAATTCTACCCAGGACATGATATACTCAAACCCAGATTTAAAAAAAAGTGCCAAGAGCAGTTTGAAAAACAGACAAGACCATTCTAGACTCTTCAGCTAACATTAAAGGAAAAGCTGAGATTTGAAGTATTTAAGATTTTTCTGTCATGGGGACCTGGGGGTACTGATTGAGAGCTGCCTAAACATGAGCCAGCAGTGTGCCCAGGTGGCCAAGAAGGCCAATGGCATCCTGGCCTGCATCAAGAATAGTGTGGCCAGCGGGAGCAGGGAAGTCATTATGCCCCTTCACTCTGCACTGGTTAGGCCACACCTTGAGTACTGTGTCCAGTTCTGGGCCCCCCAGTTTAAGAAGGACATCAAGACACTTCCAGAGGAGGGCAACGAGGCTGGTGAGAGGCCTCAAGCACAAGCCCTATGAGGAGAGGCTGAGGGAGCTGGGATTGTTTAGCCTGGAGAAGAGGAGGCTCAGGGGAGACCTTATTGCTGTCTACAACTACCTGAAGGGTGGTTGTAGCCAGAAGGGAGTTGGTCTCTTCTCTCAAGCAACCAGCACCAGAACAAGAGGACACAGTCTCAAGCTGCACCAAGGGAAGTTTAGGCTTGAGGTGAGGAGAAAGTTCTTCACTAAGATAGTCGTTCACCATTGGAATAAGCTGCCCAGGGAGGTGGTGGAGTCACCATCCCTGGAGGTGTTCAAGAGGGGATTGGACATGGCACTTGGTGCCATGGTTTAGTCATGAGGTCTGTGGTGACAGGTTGGGCTTGATGATCTTTGAAGTCTCTTCCAACCTTGGTGATTCTGTGATCCTGTGTCATTCTGTGATAAGTCACAGTGGTTGTAGCTGAGTGTAGCCTCACATCTGTTGTGCTGAGATCCCAAACGTAGTCCCAATTCAAACATGGTAAAGAGTAAATAGGACCATTTCCAGTGCAGTGCTTCATTAGACCACTTCAAGTGTTGCATCCTATAGCTTTCAAATTGCAGTGTCACTGAACAACTGCAACTTTTTAATTCCAGAATCTTCAGACAGTCAGCAGGGATTGACTCCAGTCTCACTGGGTATTAGTACACAGCTTGTTCCAGCAAATGCATTAGTGCCTATTAAACATTTATACAGAAGCATAAAGTTAGACATGGATTCACAAACATAAGTAAGACCTGTTCATTGCATTGTAGAGCCTCCAGTCTAAATCATGCCTAGGTGATGACATACAGCACAGCTGCTTTTAGAAGGAAGGATGAGAAATGTTTTATGTTGATTTCTGAGAAGACTGGTGAGAGGATTTGCAAGTCTAGGAACTAACAAATCAGAAAGTGTAAAAAGAGCAAAAACAGGAATTGAAGCAATACAAGTTCAGGACATAGAGAATGGAAAAGCAGCTGTTAACTATGAGATAAGCTTGAATATGAAATAGCCAGAAATAGATAGGAAAATTCCTTCTTGCTACTTTTTACCCTGCAAGCTGAGATGGTTTCAGTATCCAGATCTGGTTGAAAGAGTTTTGCAGATTCTGAGGATGGGACACTACAGGTGGCTTTCTACCAGCATTCCTTGCATACCAGCAGAATAGAATAAAGTTTGTGAAAGTGTCTGTCTTGAAAAGCAGTTGGCATAGTTTCTTTGGTCTGCTCTTATCAAAATACAAGTGTTCTTCATTACCTGTTGGGTTTTGGAGCTCTGCATTTTTTTATTTAACTTTTTCTTCCTGTGCTCCACCTGGGAAACTTATTTTATTGATTAGCTGCTTTCAGAATGGAATTTCTTCTCTCTGAGTTAAAAAAGGAAAACTCAAGAATTCAGTGGGGCTTTTTTTCTTTCCCCATCAATATCAATGAAATTAAACCCAAAAGGTGATATAAATGTTTTTAGCTGTTGTCTGGAATGTGTCCATACAGAAGCTACAGGGAATGCTGCATAATGAGCTTCCAGACAAATGGACTCTCAGTAAATCTGTATGTCTAGTGGACTGTACAAGAAGAGAGAAACAGTGATATTATCTGTGGCTCTGAGCAAAGCAATAGATAGACCTTGGAAAAAAACCAAACCAAACAACAACAAAAAGTAGGTCCTCTCTGGTCTGGAAAATTGAAGCTGTTGAAGAGAAAGAGCACTTGAAATAGTGAGATAGCTGGTGTTGAGAAAGCAGTGGCACCACTTGCCACTTTTCCTCCTTGCTGTCTATTGCCAGTAGAGCTCCACAGCAGTTTCGACACAGCCAGATTCATCATTCAGATGCGTTCAATCTTGTTCATAGTGCTGGAAAGCTTTTTGCCTATTAAAAGTAACAAGTGCAAATTCTTAGTAGTTCATAAAAATAATTTCATGGCAGTGCTACAAAATACACAGATTTCTGCCAATTTTTAAAGTTTTGGGTTTTTTTGTGGTGCCTTCAGGATTTATGTGAGCATAGTGCAAGTATACTGAAAGGCTCTGGGTATACAACCTTGATATATGTAACAGTAAGGTAAACTTTTGCCTGTTTGTGGAACACTGGAAGATGAAGTTCAAGGCTGGGAGAGAGACTCTTTTTAAAGCTGAAAATTAAATGAAAGTCTTTGTCTAGGGCTTTTCAGTGCCTACATGCCTATTTTGTCATAGCAACAAATCAGCATGTGGCTTTTAGAAAGCAAAATTTTTCTTTGCCTAGCACTGCATGTAACATTCTCAGACCATTACACTTCTCTTTGCTTTCCCTCACCCCCACAGTAATTTTGAATATAGAGATATCAGAGGAGTTACTAAAGATCTGGCTGATTGCAGCAGTTTTTATCGGAGCCCTTGCGGAATGTGGGAAATCACATTTTGGAGAGCTACTTGCACAGAGACGACAAAGTCAAGAGCAATGCTGTCCAAAAAGTGATGTTCTGTCACCAGATTTTGCTCTTGACACAGCTGCCAGGAAAGAGAGGAGGCTGGTCATGCTGTCCATCCTACCTGCCAACTCTGCCAGCTCAAATCCATTTGTGAGCAGTTCTACAGCATGACAAGTGCCACAGCTGTGGGACACAAAAACAGCACAGTGACTGGTCACTCCCTGCTCAGGACTGTAAAGAATGAGATCCTTGTTGACAAATACTTTCTGCGCTGTTTCTGTGTAGGTCTCCATGCGTAGGGCTTTGACTCTCATTTGAACAAAATCTACATGACTTTAGGTTCTAGTTTCAGCTTTCCTAGTCTCAGTTATTGGCAGCTGTTAGCACTTCATGGTCTGATGCTTACCTGCTCCTTGGGAGAGGGCTGACCAACCAGTCTACAGGGAATGGTTAAATGCTCCTTTTGTAGATTGATGACAGTGTTCAGAACTTGGCTGAAAAAAAAAGTAGGCCTGCTCAGAGAGATGTAATATTGCACAGGAGGGGATGGAAGTGCTGTACCAGTCCCTCTCCCCACAAAACTTATCTTTACATATGAGTGAGTGAAAGTTGGAGTACCTTAAAATTGGGGCTACAGTACCAGTCCAGCTGGAGTGTGTTCCTTTCAGACTTGATTTATAGTTAGCATAAGGTTGTGAAACTGACTTGAGTTGGCCTGCTATTGAAACCAGTTTTGGAAATATGAATCAGAGCAAAGGTAATTTGTGTGAAAGTCTACTGGTTCTGCAGAAACTGTTGCCAAGGAGAGACAGCTGGAGAGAGGGAAATGTCACAGAGAAGGGGGATGGGACTTGTGAAGTATCTGTAAACTTATAGATTTATATCTGTAAATAAGATTTTAGTGGCAGTTAGGAGGCAGGGGTTTAAGATAGAAAGGAAAATGGCAAATGGTGTGGGTATTAATCCTGCTTAACAAAGTATTTCCTAGACATAAAATATTATCTCTGGAAGAAATTTAAAAAGGGAAAAAAAAAAAAAAAACAAAAACACCCACAAAAAACCAAAAACAAACAAACAAACAAACAAAACGAAAACAAAACACAAAGCCAAATAGTCAGAATGGTAAATTGATAACAAAGGCTATGCCAAGGTCAAACCTTTTTCCTCTTCCTGGTGTGTTATCATATAGGAAGAGACTGCTGGGTTTGCCTACCTCAGAACCAAGCTGGTCATGTTCTTAAGGGATGCTTGCAGTATTTTAGAATTGGATCTGAAAGATAAAGAGATAAACTTTTATTTGCATTGGAACAAGTGGGGGTGGGGAAGAAAATAAAGGTTCAAACACATGGGAAACATCTGCTCCAGGGAGACATTTTAGAAATAGGCTTCAGCAAGAGGGAAGAAGCTGCTGCGCTGCATGCAGGGGGCCACCAGGGTTGCAGTGAGAAACAGGAGAAAAAAGGAGGCAGAGGTAGGATAAGGCTTCAGCTAAATTCAAAGGGGCAGCAGAGGTAGTGATAAGGCTTCAACCAAATTCAAGAAAAAGGCAGAGGAAGCTGACTGCAGCTTTGTGGCCAAGACACCTCTCTAGTCTAGACCAAAAGTGGAAATTTGTAATGTCTGTGAATACTACACTGTCTTTAACCTGGAGCCAGCTCAGGGAAAGGAGCAAGGGTACTTGGACTTGGGCTCAAAACAGGGTAGATGGTAAACATACAGAATGATTTGTCAGAAAGGATGTGTCTTTTGTGGAGGGAGAAATACCACCCCCTTATCAGAAAGGAAATGAGCTCTCTGCAGAACTTTACGCCAGCAGAAAAGGGAAGACGCTTCTTACTGTGCCACAGTTTTTTTAGGTGACTTTGAGTAGAGCACTGAAGAGTAAATTCAGATGTTTGGTTCTAGGTCTTCAGAAGTGCCAGGTGCATTGGTCTGTAAGTACAGACACCCATACATGTTCCAAAATACCTGACTTACCTGAATTTGATTTTTCTCTTTGATTTTACTTTGTCAACAGTACACTGTAAAAGAACTTCAGATTCTTCTATGGAGCTGTGATTTCATGGCTGGCTAAACTGATCAAGTCCTAGTTGTCACTCAAAGAATATGCCTCACACAGCCTCTATACCAACTTCACCCTTACCTTGTGTTAGCTCTAGTATTGAAGGGATGGGGTCAGGTAAATGGAGAAAGAATCCAAATGAATGCTTACCCAGCAAAGTCAAAGCAGTGCCTCACTGATCTGGGGAAAGCTGGTTTGCATCATCTCAAACAGGAGGGAAGTCCAGCTGCAGCCTTTCCAGGTTTCATATATGAGATCCTGAGGCTTCAGGCACTGATAAAGGCTTTTGGATTATGTGAATCAAGTATCTGATCAGATGTGGCATCTCCCAAAGGTATGGAGAGGGGAGGTTGAAAATACTTTTTTACCCACTTACATTGCTCAAATTGCACTGTCCTGGTTTCTCTAGTTATCTGACTTCATATCCTATTCATGTTGCTCATTGGAGATTAATCCAAAGCCCACTGAAAGCAATAACAGGATTCATGTTACTGATAGCAGACTTTGGATCAGAAGTCAATTTGTTATGCCTGGGGGTTTTCCTGTTTATACACCACAGATCAGTTTCTATATCTTATGCTGTATCATTAAATTCAAGTTGGAATAAAATTCACCTTCTGTATCTAATTGTCTCTGTTCCATTAGAATTTATGGGAAGTTCTTCCTGTACTTAGAAACCACAGTTGCCTAAGAATTGATCTAATCCCTGTTTTCATAAAACCTTTCTGGTTTTTGGAGGAAAGCATTTCAAAGTGCTCTACGATAATTATGCTCAAACCATTCCAGCACAACTCTTCCTGTGGTTGTGCTACACCATCGTTCCCATAATGAGCCACAAGAAATTGCAATTGTAGGATTCCAGTTTTTTCTTTTTTGCAACTAGAAAAGATCTGTCCACAAATGGGCAGAGTTATTATACTGGGTTTTGATTAAGACTTAACATTTTTTTCCAGCCTAGGTGGGCTGAGGAAAGAAAACCAACAAAACTTTCCATGAACCACATTAAAAGAAAGTTTTGCTTCCCTACTGAGAAAAGCCACTCCCAATGCAGTGTGCTTTCAGGGTGGGTGGGGAAGTTCGGTGGAAGGGTGAGGCTTCACAATCCAAAGAGTAGATTGAGACTGTTGAGCTCAGCATCTCTACTGCTTGATTGTATTGCCTCAGCCTGCCAGATTTTCGAGTTATGGTTCCATAAAGCATGTGCATTTTGTTTTAAATGGCTCCTAAAACATTTGAACAGCCTTTGCTCTGGATGAATATTTATTAAAGTATCTCATAGTACTTCAATATAAGCATGGCAGTTTATGGTGACCTCTATCAAAATTAGCTTTATCTTCCATGGTCATTTAGAATTTTGGGTGTGGGCAACTTGGTGCTGCCTATGGAAAAAATGCTTATTTTCAAAAAGCACTGCTGAGGGATTTATTAGTATGTGTTAGGCTGAAAGCAGGAATTGAGAGCTTACCCAAAAGTACTGTGGCTGATTTATAAGACCTGCTGGTCTGCTTGCAGATGCTAGTTGTGGAGCAGTAGCCCTTGCTAACCTTCTAAGGTTTTGTGATGCGAGTGCAGTCGGGATAGGTGTTGTCCACCAGCAGCCTTTCAGTGATATTTGTGAAGGCAGAAAACTATTTGTCAAGATAGACTGCCATATTTTGCATTTTCAGGCCATTTTTACAAAATTTGGGAAAGATCCTGTGAACTCCCGATGATGACAAAGAAACAATGGTCTAAAGCCAAATCTAATAATCTGGGTTCTAATAAAATCACTGAAAGCATTCCAGAGACAATATCATCACTGGTAATACAGTGCATGCCAAGCCAGAACCAAAAGCTGAAAGGTTGCTGTTTTGATGCTTCTAGTCTGTTTATATTGCAGCTCCTCTCTCTTTCTCAATATTGAATGTGAAATAATTACTAATGTTCCCAGAAAGAAACAAATTACTGATGCAAACTGTAAACCAACATGTGGCAAAAGAAGATTTTAAGTTTTAATTATTCCCGCTATGACATTATGTTCTCAGAACTGGACAAAGGGTTTTTCATTTTATTCCTTCATTTCCTTGAAAAATTGTTCTCCCATCTTTCCTTCCCTAACCTAAACAACCTTTGCTCTCCCTTCTTTTTTGTCTCGTTGCTTCATCCAATGAAAAAGAGGGTCAGGAGGGAACAGAGCTGGGAGAAACTCAAACCTGATTTATTACTTTTTTTTTTTTTTTTTTTTTTTTTAAATTAATGAGACAATATAAAAATTCTGAGGAAATACAGGGAAAATCTTTTGGATTGTGGTTTCTGCAATAAATTGCTATACTGTTTCAGCTCATAATGCAAGTGTAGCTCTCATTAACTGGGCATGCTGAAGGCTATTCATTTGTACCTTCAAACTATAGCAACTTTTATGATCTGCAAAACCACTTGTGTTTGAAGACTTTTTACTAAAGCATTTGTTCAGAAGAAAACACCGTTTATTGAACCATCTCCCTCTGTAACACCTAAAGGATCTATCCAGCTACTGAATTATCACAAATCTGCTTATTTAAGGCAATTTTGATGGAGTTGCTGTACAAAGAGGAATGGCTGTGGACACAGAAGCATCCCAGAATATGTCCCATCAGTATATTGCTCTCTCCTTCATCTACTGAACAGAGTATCTGATTGCACCTTGGATGTTGTTTTGATAACCAGCATTCCCCTGTGTTGCACCTACATGAGTTACTCCCCCACTAGTTAATATCTTCTGACATAAGAGGCGTAGTTGCAACTAAATGAAGATAACGAGATTCCCTCTAAGCCTCTCTTGATTCCTCTTGATTTACCATGTGATGTTTAATTAAAAGAGGGGATGAAGGGGTGGGAAAGTGATATCTCATCAGTTTTAGTCAAGCCTTGAAAAAGGGCAGGTAAGAGAGCATCTGGGAAAGGAAATTGTCCCAAAATTACTTTTAATTCTGCTGATTCTCTAGGAGTAGAGGGAGAAAGGATGGACCTGTTAGGGAATAGCAGTAAGGAAGATTCAGGATCCATTTTTTGCTATGACTGAATCAAAGATCAGGATCTGAATATTGTTGTTTAGGGCCTCTGCAAGGGCAAAGAGAACATCTGTTTGTGTTCTATCATCCCCTACTCTGCTCAGGAGGGGATGGCATGTGTTCCTCAGATGGGGTAAAGTGAGAGAGCAGACAGGGGTAAGAAGTGAAGCCTTCTTTACATTTGTGTCTTCACCATGTTTTGACCTGTTAGCACTGAAACACTCAGAATCTTCCCAAAAGGCTATTTCAGCATAGTTGTGAAGCCTTGCACAGGGAACATGCATTTTGTGAGGTAGACCAAAATGTCTGCAATTCGCTAGTTTCTGATGACCACACATCTTGTACAAGCATAAAGTCTTGACCAGCCTAGGATTTAGAAACCAGGTATCTTTTTGTGAGGTAATTCTGCAGCTTAAAGGCAAAGGTAGCATCAGAACTTTCTTTTTAATATGAAGAAAAATTCTGATTAAGAGAATAGTATTAGACTGTAACCTGGATTACTTAGACAAGTAGCCGCCAAAACCAGGCGGCATCTGTATTCTATGATGTAGATGGAAAGTGGTAAATATTTATCTGTCCTTTCCTTTGAAATAAATATTTAAGACTTTGCTGTCATTCAGACAATCTCTGTTTCTGTACTAACCCATCTCTTTAAGGGAGACATCTATTTCCTATTACAACTGTATAGAGGCCCTTAACTAAAATATTTTGCATGCCTTTGCAGGCCTCCAGGAAACATTAAGCACACAAAGAAAGACAAACAGCTATGAAGCCCCTGTTTGAAATTAGGAGCAGAAAAGGGAAGCAGAGTTTGTGGCTTCTTTTCTCAGACTTGATCTGTAAAGGATTTCAAATCAATTTGCTTATTTTGCTTAAAATGGTCTTGTTTGTGTAAAATTAAGACCAGCAGTTGATCCAGCAGGGCCAGTGGGCAGTGATTCCTTTTACCACACAATAATGCTTAGCCACTACAGGGGTATTTTGAAAGTATGTCTCTTATTAAAAAAAAGAAAAAAACCCACAACCTTGATTGCACAAACTATTTGCTAGTTGCTGCTATAAGAACAGCTGTTACCCAGTGATTGTCAGCTTGCCATACATTGAAATATGCTATTTGACAATGTATAGAAAGCATGTATGTATTTAAAATAGCTTTGCTGCAATAGAATTTCACCATCAGAATGCATTAGTTTTTGTAACTGTAGGAAAAGAGAGCAGAAAATAGGAGTAGTAGCTGCAAAATCAGTATGGAAAAATCTCCTGTTGGTGAATAATTTTGCCCATGGAGTAAACAGAGAATAGTCACAAGTGCAGGGATTTGAAAGGCAGGCTAGTTTGGATCCTGCCCTTGAGAAGTACAAAGTCACTTCAAGATGACTTTAACG
Source organism: Dryobates pubescens (assembly GCF_014839835.1). Taxonomy (NCBI): domain Eukaryota; kingdom Metazoa; phylum Chordata; class Aves; order Piciformes; family Picidae; genus Dryobates; species Dryobates pubescens. The sequence goes on along the minus strand of NC_071619.1, from coordinate 19,294,063 downwards.
GATAGTACTTAACTGTTGAATTGTGGTTACTATTAAAAATTTCCAAATTGCTGTACATAGTTAATTCCCCAGCTTTGAAATGGACTTAATAATACAGACAATCTCATTAAGGTCTGTTGTTAAGATCAAGTAAACGGGAATATAAAAATGGGCACAGTTGTGGCTCAAAGATCCTTCTATGTGCAGTCTGCTACTCTGGCAGTGGTCAGTGTCACAGGTCTAGGAGAGGGGTTAATGTAGAGGGCACCTGAGATATCCACCCTTCTTAGTAACTTGTGGTTAATAACTTCCCAAGTTAAGAGTTTTAGCTTACAATCTTCCCCTGCCCCCCTCATTTTTTGGAGGTTGCTCATATAGTGGACCTCCACAAGATCCTGAGGCAATGAGCTCTGCAATCTGATTATGTATAACATGAGAAAGTACTTCCTTCTGTTTGTTTTAAAATTTTTGCCTAAAGATTTCCTTCAGTGCCATTTAATCCTTGTGTTACCAGAAGTAATTAGTGAGCCACTGTTCCCAGATAGCATTTTTGGTGCCTTTCATTTTAGCGCTCTGTCATTGACCTTCTTCTAACACTTCAGCAGGCTGAAGAATCCTTGTTTATTCAGTGTCTCCATGTCAAGAAACAGTTGAGGAGCTTTTATTATTCTTACTACCCTCCTCTGCTCCTTATCTAGTTTTAACTTTGAGGTGATAATCTGTGAGAGTCGTGCTATCAATTCTAAATTTCCATATTAGTAGCTAGTATACATTGTTTGCTTGGAACTTCTTGGTGGGCAGCCATTTGAGATGGATTAATAAATTATATGAAGTTTTAAGTGTTATAAAGTGCACACATACTCATACTAGTCCTTGCAAGGAGGACAGTGAGGATCTTTTAAGGATTTGTTTTCCCCTAGTGAGATATAGTGCTTTTGAAAACACAATGTTCTACTTATTTCTGAGCTGAGTTAGAACCACTTTATTTAAGTACAATGCAGAGGAAGAAGGAAATTCAGAAGAAAAAATGTTTTTGTTACTGACCTTACAGAATGAAACCATTTTACACCTAAGAAACTTAAAAATCTGTCTGGATATCCTCTTCCTTTCTACAGCAGCTGTTTCCACTCTGTATTTTAATGAGTGGGCTGAACTAAAACCTTTGGGGAAGGATTTTCCCCTCCCTCCCCCTTCTTTCCCCCTCTTTTGCATTCCTACGTAAAAAGCTGCACTACAGTATTACACTTTGTGCTTCTGTTGAATGAGTAAATGCTTAGGCTGGATGGTCCAAAGGAAAGGCTACGTCATGTTCCCAGATAGTTAAGTGCCTTAATGCAAGCTTTTGAAAGTTTTCCTGGATATTCAGCTGATGTGATTTTGGCTGCAAAAAGTAAGTATTTAAAAACTCAGAAGACTTAAGACTTTTCCACTCTCTTCCAAATTTTCCAGTGTGAATAACTTGTGGATTATCTGTTGGTAGATTCTATTTCAGTGACTTTATTTTACATTTCCTGTTAACTGTTTATATCTCATGTGAATTACTTAGGAATTCCTTAAAGTTGCATACCGAGATTCATCGAGGAGCACAACTCAGATGGCATTGCTTATGATGTGTGGTGGAAAGTATTGATTACCTTATATCGCACAACAAAATGAGACTTACTTACCACTGCAGATGTTGTTCCAAACTGCTTTTTTAGTCCACTATATCTTCATTTGTTTCTGCCTGCTGAGACTCTTTTATTTTTTTTTTTTTTTTTTTTAAATCTTGGTTGTATAGTTTTATTTGGTGTCTGATCAGTCCTCCTTATGTGTGCTGAAAACATCTGCTTTGCATGTTTCTCTCTGCTCTCACAGTAATACAGTAATTTCTCTGTCTTTTGTATGCTTTCTCATATGAAGCAGAACTGAGAAAATGGTGAAAACAGCAGCACTTTTTTTTTTGTAGTTTTCCTTCGGCACTGGATTACATTCACTAACCTCAGCAAATAGCAGAATTCCCTCTGGAGTACTGGGAAGCAGCCTAAACTCACTACAGTTGCATTTAGCCGGACTATACTTGGAGCGGGGTTTTCTTTTTTCCCTCTCTTTTATGGTCTGCTTAAATTCTTTCTGTTGTAGCTGCATTCCTGATTGATTCCATTCTCAGTTAGGCATCTCTTGCCTGTTAAATTTCCCCAGATGAACATCCTGAAATGAATGTAAAAGATATCTAATTGTAAATTCAAGTGGAGATTATTTTTTTCCTAAAACTGGATGATGGGCTCACCTTCAGGCCTTTTTAATAACTTAATTTGGGACTGAAGTTATTGCCTTAATGTAACAGAAAATTGAGGCTGACGTTAAGCTCCAGAAACTTAAAGTTTGGGTCTAGATTTCTCTGCTGCACCTGACACCATTTAGGGGCAGACTCAAGCTTGATGATTTCATTCAATCATTTGTACCACAGTTAAAACAAGACCCAGGGTTAGGTCTTATTTGTTATACTGCAATAAATAAACATGGGAGAATTATTTTAGTTTTAAAAGTTCTGTGAGCATGTGGTTGCTTGGACTTTAATGCAAACATTGTGGTCGATATCTGGGCAAGACCTTCACTGTCCTGATAATGTTCACCTCACCTGAGATTTGCATGGCAGCAAGTAAGCTGTGATTTCCCAAAATGGGATATGACTACTCTGGCCATTCCTATGTCTACAAGTAGCCTGTGTTGTGTAGAGCACACCAATAACTGGTACTACTGTTCTTCTATTTGCTTTGGTTTGAAAAATTAATACTGCAGCTAATTTGGGTTTCATTCTGATATGGTTCCAGGCTATGAGCCTGTCTGTTCTGGTTGGGAAAATCAGGCTTAAATTGAGCAGATAAAGTGGAGTTACTGCAACTTCTTTGTTTTAGGTAGATTTCGGTGATAGCTGAAGATAGTAACCCTGTCACTTTCTTATGGTGGACTTCAACTTTAATGTTTCCTTTAGGTATTCATTTTCTTGCTTGGTAACTTATGGTCATTCTGAAGGGCTGGAGCTATGTTATATATTTTTGCAAATAAACAGTTATGTGCTCCCAAGTAAAGGTAAGTCTCACTGCGATGGGCTTTCTCAGGTGTCTTCCCAGTTCTTCTGTCTCCCACCACTGGAGGGTGGCTGTTAATGGTTGAGGCTCATGGAGCTGAACAGTGCTTGACACCATGCCTCAGTTTCCTGTTAAGCTTTTCCAGATCATTTCCTTGGAGTTTAAGTGACAAAGTTTGTTATTCCACGACTTTCTGAGGCAAACAGTTCAATAGAAGCGTTCATATAGAAGACCCAGGACATGGTTAATGGCTTTTAAAGCACCTTGTAGAAGGCTTCCAGCCCATTCTACAGGAGAGATTTTTCTTGTGAATCTCCTCCGAGGTGATTAAATTGTCTCCCCTTATGCAAGCTATGGAATAAGTTTAATACCTAACTCTGTGTGATCTCTAGCATGTCATTTGATCTGTCTGCATTGCTTCCTCACCTGTGAAATTTAATACTTCGTTTGTCTGTATTGTCTGTGACCTAGTCTGATAAGGACTATAGTCTTATACACAGCCAGCACATTAGGCAGAAATCTGACTGGACTTTTAGATAATGCTGTAATAAAACCACTGAAAAGTGAAAAAATATTATTTTAGGTAATTGCATCATCTGTATTTATCCATACACAAGACATATGCTGAATTAAAGATCTGCTGGAAGCTTTATTGGGAAAGAGTCACATCTATCACATAGAGCTTGTCTGTTTTACTTCACTTTACTCCCTATTAGTCGACAGAAGTGAGATATTTGTCTCTTATTTTTGATTGTAAATGTTGGTAATATTTGAATGGAGAGAAGCAGGGATCTACATGTTGATGTCGCCTGCTAGGCAAGCTGCAATAATGTTAAGTGCATGAATATGTCTTAATGTAACTTTCAAAATTGTTTTTAGATTCCACTAAAATCTACTTGCTCTGTCTGTGGTGGATTCTCCCTGGTCAGGAGCACATAACTCAGGGGTGTTCTGTCATAGAAGCAGCCCCATGCAGCCTTTGAATTGATTAGTTTCTGAATTCCCACAGCTGTGTATTCTGAATTCCCAAGACTTGTAAGATCCACTGAGTTTTCAGAGTGTAAACCCTGAAGGCTATTTGTTTTTTGTCATTTATAAGAATACTTTGGAAATCATGTTAGCTAACCTATTTTGCAGTGCATTCTCAACTAGTCTTCAGTCTTCATTCTCACCTGGGGTCCTGATCCTATGTGTCACAAAATAACTTTCAGTTCTGCTGATTCTGATGTTGCAGTAAAAGAAGAAAAAAAAAGAATTGGAGAAAAATGGGCAAACATCAGAACTGTGTCCTCATTAATGAGTAAGGGAGAGCAAATACAATGTGAAAAGGTTGATAGGGAGTATTGCTCAAACATATGGTTCCCTGCATGGTACATGAGTGATTCTTTAAAGATTTATATGAAATGAATGTATTCTACAAAGAACGGAGTACTAACCATCTGTAATTACACACTTTATTATGGATAGTATGCGTAGAAATACTGTCACCCATGAAGTAATGAAAAGGTATAGGTGGATTTTTCTTTCTATGCACTCTGTATTCTCATTCTTCCCAAGCTGTTCATGTTGTGAATTGGAGAATGGCTGGGGTAGGAGGGAAGCTGGGATTTGTAGACGTAAAGGAATTGTTATGATGCCATCAAAACCCAAATAGCTCTAGGAATCATTTAGGACCTGTCTTTTTTTGTGTTACTCATCCCAAATTTGTGTGTGTGATTAGGCAGATGAAGGCACCATTTCTGATTGCAATCTTTATGGCTGCGTGTACTGACGTGAATCAGATTCCATGATGAAGAACCTAACTTGATTTTACAGAAATAAAACTGAGACTTGAAGTAACTGCATTTGACACAGGAGTGAATGAAATCTCTGCCTTTGAGAAATGCTGCTGTGGCTAAATTGGCATAAATGTTAGCTGGAATATTGCAAGAGAATACAACCAATCAATGCCAAAATTTGGTTGTTGTGGGGTGGAGGGACTGAGCACTTTACATGGTGATAAAAGTTCTAAGTTTTTATAGAATATTGATCATGTTTTAAGTGCTTGAAAAGGAGGCTTGTGGCTTTAGTTCCATTTTTGAATTGAGAAACTGAGATATGGTGATTGCAGAAAGCTGGAAATAAAGCTCATATTTCCTGAATCCCAGTTTCTCAATGAGCTCTCTGAGAATCTGTATCCCACTGAATTATCTTCAGGGAAGAAACATCACACTGAATTGTGATTAGTTAGCAGCGCGCTGAATGGGAACATCTGAAAAGGTTTGAAAGTTGAATGACATCAGAAAAATCTGCTTTTCATAAAGGCTGCTTTTCAGATAGGCGAAAAAACCTCCATGTCATTAATTCTATACAGCATGTTCTCCCTGCTAAATTCTACATGCTTATGGGTAATGTCATATCATTTTGTAGGCTTCCACATGACATTTCCCACATCCTGCATCTTTCCTCTAAGTGTTGTTTGCTTTTTTTTTTTTTTTTTCCTTCCTGAAATGTCTGTTTCTTACACGGAAGAGGATGACTGCTGGAGTGTTCTCCCCAATAAGTCATGTGCTGTGAGAGGAGATTGTAACTTTGAATGGTGTTAGAACTTTTCATGTGATCAGGCACTCCAAAAACATCACTGTTTCATGCACACTGAGGGTTGTAAATAAGAAACTAACCAAAAATACTGTAGTTTTTGGCAGGAATAAGAATATTTGGTAGGAAGTTTGTCTGCAGCTAACGCACAAGACTACTACTTTAAATATTGGTGGTTGGGTTTTTTGTGTTTTTGAAATAAGATCAAAAGATTTCCCACAGTTTTTAACATGATAGTTTGTATTTGAAACCATTTCAGGCACATTTGTGTAATTAAGTCTATAGATTTGTCCAAATCCTTAAATCATCATCTCCTACACATAAATGACAACTCATCTATCACATCTTCAGTAGCAAGGGGAAGCAGGCTGTCTCAGAGCCATTCAGAATTCTTTTCTTTCATATTTGCCAAGTTCTTTTATTCTCTGTAGGTTTTAATGACTCAGACCTCTGAAGTCTTTTCCATACATGGTCAAAGTGTAACCGATGGTTGGGGGCAGAGGGGGAGGATGAAGAGAATAATTTACTGAGCTGATAGAGTTTTAAACAAACTTGGGTGGTTTTCCTGAAACAATATTTCAGTCCTGGTGTCATACACGTGTATTCATACATTGGGCATCTCTTAGCCTTAATCCTGCTAGCAGCTAGTGGAAGTAAGTATCCATATATAGTGAAGGCTATGCATTTGCATTCAGCAGGGGTAGCTAGTCTCCATCCAGGGCCATCTTCTTAGCCGGGATCCATTTTCTGGGACCTTGGTTTCTACAAGATTCCTTCTGTCTTTCTGTTTGTATCAGTCTTTCACACATGTTAATGAAATAACTTGGTTAATATCACCTTCTTTTAATAGCAGACACTCATTGCACATCTATCTCATTCTCCCCTTAGCACAGACAACACTTTTGAGCAGGTTAGTAATGGATGGTCAGCTGAACTGCCAGATCAGATATTTTGCAGGCCCTATTTTTTTTTAATAGCCTCTAAAATAATTTTAAGTTTTCTGTGCGATCGAACTCTCTTTCAAACTAGAACTGTATTCTGAGGGGCTAATTTGGTCTAGTGCTCAGTAATGTCAGACAAACTGAGTTATCATACTGTCACTGTTACTCTTGTGTCGTATTGGTCAAATCATCTAGCTGTATTTTCAAAAGCACATCATGCCAATGTAAATCCATTTCAGTTCAAGCTGTGATGGAGGCCTAATTCTTATTTACACTGAGGCTTCGTCACACTGCCTTGGCAAGGTCAAGATCCTTAAAATGAGGGGTTTTTTGCCTTACCAGAGGTGTATAAAAACCCTATGCAAATCTGGCAAAATGCAGCTAACACAGTAGCATTAAAAAAAAAGTGATTTCAATTTGTGCTTCTCTGTTTCCCCAGACTAAAAAAAAGCCTAATGACCTGTATCTACTTTATACAAATGCAACAAAGCTGTTTACACAGCCATTTGAAGATGTCCAGTGCTACACAAGTGTCAACTTGCATCATTCAACTTGAACTAATTTGTCTGCTAATCAGTGAAAAAAAAAAAATGGCAATTTATAGCTCTCTGATACACATTCCCAGGTCCAAGCAATTTAGTTTTATTAAGACACATACTTACCATGAATTTAAGAGCCCCAAGTGTGGTCTTGACTTCACATACACAGGGTTGCATGGCTGTGAGGTATTTGGTCCCATGTTAACCATGCTGTAGATCACAAGACTGGGGATTGGAACCAGTTTCTTTCTGTCCCAACACTACAACAATCTATCAGTTGCTTGTGGCATTTTGTAACAGATCCTTGTGAAAGTTCACAAGGATATGAGGATAGCTGTCTTCTAAATACCAAGTGTATTTTGCAGACTGATAATGGAGCAGTTTATTACCACTGTGAACTGCCTTTTCTTCTCCTGAAGACATTCTAGAGCTCATATTAATAGCTACTCTGTAGCTCAGGATAACATCACTCAATTTGTGATAAAGTGTTAATGGAAGCAAAAGCAAAAAATGTATTTTAAGTGTGCTCATCTTACATGAGCTGAAGTGGTTGCCAGATAAGAGACCACAATAAGAAGAACATAGAAACACACACGAAGAGATGTCTGCAAGGGCCCTTGCTTGCAAGAGAAATTCCTTTCTATGTGAGTGACTGCCTTGCTGTGAGTGGACTTGCTCATGAAAGGGCTCTTTGTGAATGAAATAGCAAAATCAATCCTAAATGAAGAATGCAGCATAAGTTATTCTGTCAAAATGGGAGGTTATTTTGAGGCATAGGGCTTTCGTTGTTTCTTTAAATAAATGAGTTGAGTGCAAAATTATCTAAAATGTTACTTCAGGAAACATCACATTTGGTTTCCATTCCTCAGTGCTGCCTCTGGATTTACGTGATCAGTAATATACATAAATATTTCATGGTCTAAATTTGTATTTCTTTCTCTTGGTGTTGCATTTGTCTTCATCAACATCAGAATAAACACGATCTACCAGAACAGATTATTAAATACAGCTAATAATATTTGCTGTTTCTGAAATGCAACCTAATTTACAATTAGAAAAGCTAAATGGAGTTTGTTAACACAAGAACAGTAAGCAGGCTGGAAATATGTAAATAGGCACTTCTCTGGTAACTGTAGCTGGTTGGGAGGACTCCTTATCCCTGCTATGTCCTATGAAGCATATGTTAAGCATCTTATGGTTAAATGTACTACACTTTATCAGCTGCAATGTTTTATAATTGATTCACCAGTAGTCTGAAGAGGTTGTATCCAGAGCCCACCAGTGAGTAATAACCATCTTTAGTGCTATGGCTGTAGTCATAGCCTGCAGTCTGAGTAATCTAGACCCAAACCCAGCTTTTAAGAAAAGGGCCCTGGCCTCCTCTATTCCCAGCTTCCATGGGAACTTTGGGAATTTGAAAGGGTGACCATGTTACACAATTGCTGTTTTGCTGTTCCATATCTACCACTTCTACTAAGGAATTGTGCCATCTGACATTTGATTAATTATCTTAATGTCACATGGTCACAAGTATTCCAACACAGCCTGGTGTGTATTTTAAGTACAACCGTATTTCCAGCCTGGAATTGGCACCTTCAGCTGTGGCATTTGCACCAAATATGGTTAGGTCCAAACAACCTCTCTGCCAAAACACAAGCCACAACTCCAAAACTCACAACTTTAGTCTATTACAAGCTGACTCTGCCTTGCTAATGACTGTTCAGTGCCAGTTGTTCCTTTGCCTTTTCTAAAGGATTAAATATCTCCTTGTCACAGGGAATGGGAACAGCCTTACAAATGGGGGCTACTGCCTGTGTGCCATGATCCACATCTAGCTAGTTGCCATAATCTTGGCTATTACCACCTGAGTCTGTGGTCAATGCTGTATTTGTTAGGAGGAAGCAAATCTCACTCCTTTGTAAAAAATACATTTTGAGGTTCTTTCCATAGTGAGTAGAGAAAGAAAAGCACTGCCAAGTGGTGATTCATTCCAGCTTACATGCCTGTCTTGGGACAGGACGACTTGTCCTCACAAAGCCCTTGTCACTCACCATTAACTGCAGAGGTAACTGTTTAGATGCCTGATGTTTGGTTAACTGTAGTTAGGTGAAGTGCATCCTGTCATTACTATTTATCACTCATGTTTGTATATCAGGATATGTCTGTATTTAGAATCAATGCCATCACTAGTTGTTATCTTGAGTGAGGGTTATGTTTGACAAAGTTCCTGTATGTACGTGCTCATTTGCAAGCCACAGTTTAGCGAGACTTTTTGGCAGATTCTTGCTGCTGCAAAGCACTGGGTAGCTGGTCTTACTGAGGAAAAAAATGATAAGATTATAAAGAGATAATTAAAACAGAAGGCTTCTGCAGTATCTAAAATTTCTGAAGAATAAAAAAAAAAAGGGGTTGTGCTCCAAATGCTGAATGGCATTTCATCTTTTTGCATGTATAATGTTGTTAATTAGGAATTGACAGTTCTGCTCTGAAAACATCACATAATTGTGAAAATGTTATGAATTTTACAAATAATGTAAGTATCCAGAGAAAGTTGGGGACTAAGTTAAATCTGTTTACTAAAGTCCGGTGGCACTTGCGTAAGTGGTTTGCTGCCTCAGAATCCATCTGCAGTTGCAGCTGTTTATATCCTTGAAGTTGTAGCAATACCTAATTCTGGTTTAGTGAATGTGGTCATGTGCACAGAGTTAAATAATTACAGGAATTAATTCTAGTTTTGTATGTTTTTTGAAATCTGGACCTGCTGGCCTCCAAGCTGTACTGGAGTTTCCTTAACAAACAGTATGTGGTGCACCCCAGTTTATCATTCCAGCAGGAAGACTGGCATTCTAGTCATAGTCTTTTTTTCAGGGGTGGAATGAAAGAGTTCCAATAAGATACTGTGACCTTGTCTTCTCTTTGGTGAGGAAAGAAGACCTGATTTGATTGCCAGGCATACTGAATTCAGGGGCCTGGTGTGTCATGGGTAGTAGCAATGTCAAATTCCACTCTGCTGTCTGCTGAGGTACTTCAGCGATGCTTTAGTGGGGTAGGTGGCGGCAGGAGGCAGGTTGGACCCAATGATCTCTGGAGGTCTTTTCCTACCCATAACATTCTGTGATTGTGTGACCTCAGCTGTTTCCTAGTAGGGTCAGTTTGGATAGAAGATGTTTCTGGGTGTGGGAGTTTCTCTTCACAAGGCACTGGGCAGCAAACTTGTTTCACGCAGCCCAACGAAGTTACGATGAAGGTATCTTCTGTTAACTCCTGGATTGCTTTGAAGATCCTGTTGACATGAGCAATTACTCTATAGAGAGCAATTCTCTTACAAATCATCCAGTTTCTTTGTTGTTTACGCATTTCTCTAAGCACGCTTGTGGACTGTGTCTGTTGAAGGGTGTCAACACGTCACTGGACAAGTGTATTAGTTAGCTCTTAATATCTTGGTTGTAGGCATGCAGCCCCACATCACGCTGGTTATTTAGAGAAGCAGAGCCTGGAGAGGCCTTGCTGTATTATAAAGGATGCTCTTTGTCATTTCAGGAATCTGCTGGCAATTGACTGCATTGTAGACTCTGTTAATCAGGCTTACTTGGGGAGTTTAGATAAAACATCCTGCCTGTGCTTCAGTTTCTTCATCAATAGAGCTGAAACAACTCTTGCATAGTCATAGAGGGACTTCTCATTTTAGAATTGCTGGAAAGTTGTGGGGATTACCTGTGTTGCAGAACTGTATTATTTTGTTCTGATTGAAATGCAGCATTTCCATCCCCCTTGCAATTCTCTTTAAAGAGAATTCTTTAAGGACTCTTTAAGACAGTGCCAAGATTTTAGCAGCGACAGCAGTTCTCTTAGTGCATCACCAAGCAAATTCTTGCTATTTGTAACAGCATAGTTTCCATTTGTCATGACAGACTATTTCTAAGCTTTGCTCATTATTTAGGACTGGATTGTATCACTTTATTTGTTTCTGTAAATGCTTTCATCAGAAACCAAGTCCAGATGTCATGGATTGGCAGTAGATCAGGCTGAACTACGCAAGGTTTTTCTGAGACTAAATAAGGCTTAAACATTTTCATTCCATTTCCTCTTTGCCTTACTTATCATGCTGGCATTGACAGAAGCAAGGCTGCTTTCCTGAGTGTTGATCAGCTCTCTGCATAGTCAGTAAGTGCTGTTAGCAATGTTTAAAATAAAAGTGACTTGTTGATGCAGGAGTGAGATGGGTTTGAATAACTAACCCTCCTTGTTTTGGCAAGCCTATTAAGATGTCAAGTGGCTCATATGGTGAACAGGATTCTGAATCCTGCAGTAGCACAGTCCTGACATTTGGAGCTGGCAGCCAGCCCTGAAGGTAACAGTTCATGCAGTGTGTTTTCCCAGTGATTCTCCTTACAGGTCTATATCTGGTAATAGGCTGCCGGGGACAGTTTGCATGGCCATTCGGACTAATTGCCAACAGCGTTGTCACCTGTCACAAACAATTCATAATCAAATACTGCCTCTCTGCAGCTCTAGATAATTACCATATGTGTTACAAGATGCGTTATAAAGCGCCATGATCAGTAAACAAACGCATTGTACTAACTATTGTTTTGTCCTTCCTGAAGAGTGCTGGTGGAAGCCACCTTGCTGCCAGACATGACTACCTCTGACCCACAGATATGCCAAAAGAGCCTCATGGTGAGGCAGTTTGACTCTAGATAATCCACTCAGAATAAGAGACATAATCTCCAATCCCTCAAATTTAGGTTTTAAAGAGCAATGTGGACTTTATGGAAAGTGCTGACTTTTAGCAGTTGAGCCAGTAAACCATCATGACTTGGCATCTAGTTATAGAAGAGGTTGAAGAAGGATATTGCTTGCCAAATATGCAAAACATTTGTGTGATTTACTTCAGCAAAGATGTGAAATGCACCTGCTCAGTCTGGACTAAGGAAGACCCCTGGGACTAGGAAACTTCAGAAGTTTGGCAAATGGAGAGCAGAAAAGCTGTAAACCTCCAAGGAGATGCCCTATGCCCCACCTACTTGAGGCCAGTCTGTGGTGGTGGACCTACCTCTGAATTAAACCTCTAGGACAGTTCTCTTTCTGTCACAGTGGAACAATGAGATTTGACAGAAGATGAAAAAAAGTTCAGGCTCCTGTTTCAGAAGACCTTCTGTAGTGTTTTGTGGAACACAAAGTGCTATTGGAACTTCCTCATGTGGTTAGAGCCAGGGCTGTTTTTGTGCTGATAGGAAGGTCTCTAATTTGTGATTCAGTTTAGTTACATGTGAAGATAAAATGTCAACTATTCCAGTTTTGTTTATTTCCTTGAAGCTACGATAGGAAAAATCTAAAACACTGCAGGGTAATTAACTGCAGACACTATTTAGTTACCAGTATCAAATCAGTTGTATCATCTTCTATTTGTGGACTTTTGACTTCTGAAAGCTGTAAGGTAGAATTTGTCCTTTTACTTATCTGGAGTTAGGCTTCCTGAACACTTTCCCATGAATTATGCAAATGCATTGGAGAACAAAACATGTCATAGTACAACCAAATTCGGTTCACAGAAGTTACTAGAGGAGAATTTATTTGTATTGACGAATTCTCTCTCCTTCCAAAAAATGCATGTACCAGTGACCTCAGTGAAACAGTGAATCAGTCAGTCTTCTATGGAAGATCTCATTCTGTACAACTGAGATCGCTTACCTCAGATGTGTAATCTAAACTGCATTAAAATATAGTCACATAGCTCTTCACATAGCACATGCAGTGTTCCTCATTTCTTGTTATTATATGATGATTTTCCGATAGCAAAGCAAGAGAGGGTTAATTTGTACAACAGGTCAGGTGAGGTCCACATGAAGAACTGATCACTGGTACGCTGTGACAGAAACACATGCAACGTGAATGCAAGTTAATGGTGAAGCTGCGCCTTCTGAACAGAGATCAGCCCGCCTCCCTGATTCTCTACAAAGAAACAGCAGGATCCCAGTGCCTGATTATAACTGCACTGACACAACCTTGGTGAAGTTAGTGATGGATTATACTTCTGTAATGGGTTGGGGCAGATCCCCTCCCCACCACAGGCAGAAATAACGACTCAGGCAAACGGATTGCAAAAGTGATGAAAGTTTAAATAGAAAGCAGTGAATGTTACAGAAAACCCAAAGCGCAGTGACAAAGAAAGATCCCATCCCCACCTGAGGGTGCATCCAAGACCCCCAGGGCTCCTTCTTCCCCCTCCCTCTGCTGGGCTAGTCTCAGCTGGCCAGGCCTGAGACTGCCCATCCCCCTGTGGCCTTGGGCCTAATCAGGCCCATGGCCGGGAGATCTCTCCCCCAGTTACCAAGTCTTGGAGAGGGAAGGAAAGAGGAAGTGCCAGACTCCGCACTGGATCTTATAGTGGTGCAAAGAATTATGGTAGGAAATACACAATTTCCTGTGTCCATCCCTCTGGGCTGGACTTCTGGACACAGGAAGTGAATGCACCAGGGGGGCACCCAGCTCAAACTACAACAACTTCATATCAGTATTTCAGCAGATCAGCTTTCCCTTCATCAGCTCCTTCCTTTTTCAAGGATCCTGATCTTATTCCTGTTAAACAAAGAGCAGCTGCTTTACTGGTTTTGACGTGGGGCTCCAGAATTCACTTACATAAAAATGACTTGAAATCAATGGATGTTTTGCTATACTGTATTCCAGGCTCATCTCCTGAGTTTAAAAAGGTCTTTCACCACTATATCATCAGTAAGAAAAAGGGGTGTGATAATTGCTGGTTCAACGGTCTGTGGAGGGTTGTCGGACTAGCTAAGAAATTTTGCCAGTGTGGAGTTGTCTTTGGAGTGAAGTTAAGACTCAACAGACAGATGCTGTTCAGGTAGTTGCCTCCATGGCATGGATGTGCCTTGAAGGTCTAAGTGGTGCATACTTTTAAATCTTAGAGAGGCTCCTTAAACTGTTCTGTTGAACTCTACTTAAAAAACACAAGAGGTGTCTGGCTTAATAAAATGTGGAAAATTAGGAGAAAATTATTAATAGTTGTGAAAGTTTATTCAGTGTCTTTTGGCACATAACACAGCTAGGAGTTTGTATACCATGTGCGAGCCATGAAGATTTTAGAATGAAATAGACATTACACATTAAAAATGACTGTATAGCAGTTAAACAGACATCTTCACTGTGTACAAGCCTGGCAGATTGTAGCAGTCAAGAAACAAAGAACTGAGTCTGTAGTACTGCGTGCCTTAGGATTGCAGAGGGACCTCGACAGGCTGGGCAGATGGGCAGAGTCCAACGGCATGAGATTTAACACATCCAAGTGCCGGGTTCTGCACATTGGCCACAACAACCCCATGCAGAGCTACAGGCTGGGGTCAGAGTGGCTGGAGAGCGGCCAGGTAGAGAGGGACCTGGGGGTACAGATCGATGGTAGGCTGAACATAAGCCTGCAGTGTGCCCAGGCAGCCAGAGGGCCAATGGCATCCTGGCCTGCATCAGGAACAGTGTGGCCAGCAGGAGCAGGGAGGTCATTCTGCCCCTGTACACTGCACTGGTTAGGCCGCACCTCGAGTACTGTGTTGAGTTCTGGGCCTCTCAGTTTAGGAAGGATGTTGACTTGCTGGAACATGTCCAGAGAAGGGCAACAAAGCTGGTGAGGGGTTTGGAGCACAAGCCCTGTGAGGAGAGACTGAAGGAGCTGGGGTTGCTTAGCCTGGAGAGGAGGAGACCTTATTGCTCTCTGCAACTACCTGAAGGGAAGTTGTAGACAGGCAGATGTTGGTCTCTTCTCCCAGGCAGCCAGTACCAGAACAAGAGGACACAGTCTCAGGCTGCACCAGGGGAGGTTTAGGTTAGATGTTAGGAAGAAGTTCCATACAGAGAGAGTGATTGCACATTGGAATGGGCTGCCCGGGGAGGTGGTGGAGTCATCATCATTGAAGGTATTCAGGAGGAGACTTGATGGGGTGCTTGGTGCCGGGGGTTAGTTGTTTAGGTGGGTTGGATTGGTTGAGGGGTTGGACGTGATGATCTTGAAGGTCTCTTCCAACCTGTTTTTTTTATTATTATTATTATTAATCATCTTTGGAATAGGGATATCTTCCTGACTCAATACAGTTGAGCAGCTCTGTTTGCTCAGATGATAGGGAAATGCGGTGGAGAAATGTTGGCTTACACTTGCTGAGAACAGGAGTACAATGCAATGGAAGTTCTGCAAATCTTGGCAGCTTAGGTAATGGACATTGCATGTCTTCGTTAGTATTTGAACATCTGTTCAGTCAGTAAACCACAAGACAAGACAGTACCTTGCTTTTTTAGGACAAAACTAATAACATTTGAACAACTTGCTGAAATTTTTTTGGCCCAGCATTATAGCTAGCCCAGCTGTGTTATAATAAACCCAAGCCCTTTATTATTTGAATGGATGGATGGGGGAAAAATATTTCTTACATTACAGCCAAATACAAAGCAGCTGACTTACTAGTCTTCTGAAACATGGGTCACTTCTACTATGCAGTCTTGTTTAAAAGGTCTTTTAGCCTTTACCATCCAAAGGAAATATGCTTGAGCCAAAGAATTCTCCACTTCTGAATGAATGGCCAGACTTTGTTTATCTGCCTCTTGGCTAGGACTTGCAAGTGACTTACATGGGGAGTGTCTGCTGAATTCCCCACCTTTTTTAACAAAGTGCAGGTGTGATGGATTATGGATTGGTGAAAGGAATGAGAAGAGAATTTATCATCTCTCTGCTAGTAGGCTTGTCTTTTCCACAGCACTGATTTGTTCTATCCTGTGAAGTTCCATGAAGTCAAAGGAGTATTTAAATATAAATTTCAGTCCTAAGAGTTCACCTAACCAAGTTGAATAAATGGCAGCACTGTTGAAAGTTTTGACATAGATTAAATGTATAAACATTTGCAAAGGCATCAGTCAGTAAGAGTAGCTTGGTGGGCGGTTGGTCTCTTCTCCCAGGCAACCAGCCCCAGAACAAGAGGACAGAGTCTCAAGCTGCACCAGGGGAAGTTTAGGCTTGAGGTGAGCAGAAAGTTCTCCACAGAAAGAGTTATTGGCCATTGGAATGTGGTGCCCAGGGAGTCCCTGGAGGTGTTCAAAAAAGGACTGGACGTGGCACTTGAAGCCACGGTTTAGTTGGTCATGAGGTGTTGGGTGATAGGTTGGATTGAATGATCTCTGAGGTCTTTTCCAACCTTACTGATTCTATGATTCTATGAATTTTACATAGCACTGAGTAAGAAACATGCTGTGTTTGTTCTGGATGTCTGATGCCAGCTAAGTTATTGATGTGTCTCTCTCAGATTTTAACACTTTTTTTTTTTTTAAATGGAAAAATAGAGCAATGTCACCTCAGAACTATTTTACAAGTCACAAGAATATGGGATAATTTTGCCCTAGTCAGCCTTACAACAGTATCCTTCTTCCCTTTTTTGAGATTCTGCAATCATATTTGAGTATTCTGTCTGTGCTATCGTAGATATCTTTGCTGCTCATCAAGCACGTGGCTCCACCGTCTCTTCATGCTAATTTGTAATCTGCTGTATCTTTTCTCTCTGACGTTTTAATGCAGAGTCTGAAGAGTGTATAGTTCATCTGAGTTTTTGTGAGGTGTCCTCATCTCTCAGATATTTAATGACCATATTAGGGATGCTCTGAAAGCCCGGAGAATCTGGGTTATAGGATTAGTTTTGAAAATTTAGTACGCTTACAGAGTTGGAAGAACTACAGCTTACATTTTATGCAAAGCCGTAGTAAGAGGAGAGTGATCAAAGCTTGGCTAACTCATGTATATGAATACATTAGTAATGTCTTGTGGGAAATGCAAGAAAAGGCCAATTACTCAGGTTCACAAACAGCATCTCTTGTGGTGAATGACCTCTTGGCATAAATACGAAGACACTTCACTAAAATGTGAGAGGCCAGCGTGCCTGTGCTGGATGAGTAAGCACTGAAGTTGTTGTTAGTGCTGATCCTGCAGACAGAGATATACAACCTGAGCAGGTGTGCTCCGTTTTTAACTGGAGTACCATTGTATCTTGCATCCTATGAAACATTTAGCTGGGGATTGTTTCTGCCTCTGCATTTTGATAGAATTCAAATTAATAGAAAGGCTTTCAATGCAAAAACAAGGTTGTTGTGATTGATTGGTTATGAGGTACTAATATTTTTAAATAGTAGCAGGATCTTTCTGTGCCTTTTTGAATTTTTTTTCCTTCTAAGCCCTTGGTAATGTTTTTAAAACCTATTTTCTCTAGCCCCAAAGAAGGCTGAGGTTCTTAAATATTCATATTATTCTTTAATTAAAATAAAAACACACCAACTAACCAAACAAACAAACAAAAAAAACCCCAAAACAAAACCAAACCCACATCAAATACAAAACACTATCCAACAATAACAAAAATCCAAAATAACCAAAAACTCCCCAACCAACCAAAAATAATGAAAAGCAGAAAAAAGAAATTAAGGAAAAGAGATGAGCCTTTTAAGGATGACTATACCTCTTACACGAGGTGATGGAGCCATTACAGCTCTTCTGCAGTGGAAGTACAGGGCTCACTTTTGCAGAAAGTACAGGTAGTTATTAGCCTGGAGTGTGGTGCTAACAGACAGGGCCTTCCTAGGTGATAAAGAGAGCCTCTAAATGGAAGTCAGTCTTTAGGAATGGGAGAAGCAAACCCTGCCTGTCCCTCATGTACATTTACAAGAGAAACACCATGGGGACACTTACTCGATCTCACCTGGGGGACCTGGAGCTGCCTGTCTTGTGCCTGGGAACACAGTGCTGACATAGCTCAGGAGCAGCTGCCTCAGTGCTTGCTCACTTTTTTTTTGTCTAGCCCTGTGTTGTGTGAAGCAGACATTCCCAGAACTTTATTGTTTTTTATTATTTAAACCTAAGATTCCTGGTTACTGCATGGGCTACAGCCACTCAGCTGAAAAACCCATCTATTCTGGGAATTGCAGTCAAAGCACGAGAGCTGGCATGACAGGACCTTTCACATTCAGTCTGCATTTGACTTGCAACTGGCTAGTGTCCCCTGACTTCACAGGGACAGAAATCCTTCTGTGAGTCAGGATCAAATTCTGTTTCATGCCTGCTGCAGAGTAAACTGTGAAAGAAGCCGAACCCAAAGAGAGCTACTGCTTTGACTCTTACGCGTTCTTTGCGCTGAGCTTGACACCCTGTTCTCAAGTTTCTCAAGTCCTGGCTGACTGAGGCACATCCTCCTGTACTGGGGGAGGACAGAACTTCCTGTCAAACATGTTCTTGGAAGATAGATGGGAAAGCGGTGTATTTGAGATTCAGTGCTTCCCTTCTCTTGAGCTCTTGGGATTACTGGACAAAAGGCTTCAATGGTGGGAGACCGAACAAAACCTCTGATTTTATTCAGACTTAGCTCTTTCTAGCTACACCTGGCACTTGGCAGTATGAGGTGTTTGATGTGTTTGATGCTGTGATTCACTGTGCACAGGTGGAAATGACTGAACTCTGCTGGGGGATCCTCAACTGAGCACAGCATTTTCCATCTCTCAGCACCCAGAGTACTTGTGTGGTGGTGAGGGAGCTGACAGCTCCTGAGAAATGCCATTCTGCTTTGGCAGCATTTCAGCTTCTTACTTGATGACTCTCCCCTTCCTTGTCCTTTGATATTGTAGGCTTTTGTGTTAAAATAGGATGTGTGTTTCCCAAGAGAGAATGCCTGGAGGATGGTGTGAAGACATGTGTTATATGGTATTGCCACTTCAAAGGTTGTTTAATCTGCATGTGGCTACCCCTTACACCAAATGAAGTGTTTGCACTTCAAGAATTGTGAAAGGGGTTTTGTTTGTCATGTAAGAATATATGTTAGAATGAGCTTTATTTGCCTTCAGATCCTTCTGGCTTCTCAGGTTTTTCTCTTCACCATGTCAGTAACTCAGTGATTTTGGGGGTTGGTTTTGGTTTTATTATTTTAGATGAAAACTGAGATTCTCTTTCAAACTTCTGTTTCCATCAAGTGAGTCTTTATGAAAACTTCACATAGTATAAGAGCCGGCAACACCATACTAGATGTGCAGGGCCCAAGGAGATATCACATGAGCTGGTGGCAGTTTGTGCTGTGCCCATTCTTAACTGACTATTTTATATGGTTTAGAGCAGCTCTGTAAGTGATTGTGGACAATGTTGACTATAGCCATGAGAGAAGACTTCAATATTTTTGCAGTTACTGGAAGAGTGGATGGTGACGTAGCACCGTGGCTTTGTTGAAGACAAGGTGGCTTTTAAAGCCACTTTACAATTGAAGAATCTCTGTCAAAATTTGTGCATTTTGTGGTGGCCTGAGTAGGAATACCAAAGATGGAATTTAAAAAAAGTGATTTTTTGTGCTTATCTTCATTCGTAAGAGTGGACTGAGCCACAACTGGGACAGACTTTAAGGAAAGACTCTTGAGGTAAAGTGAGAAACTTGGTGCTGTTCCCTTTAGCTTTCCAGCTAGAGGAATAGAAATACCATTGTACCAGACAGAACTGCTCATTGGCATTGACACGACCCAGCAGTTCCAAGCAGAAGCTGAATCAGTGCTCCCCCATGGTTTCAGTTCCCATGACACACAAGACCATGTAGGACCAAATGGGATTTTTACATCCTTTTTAGTTCTAACAATTACTCAGAAAGGGCAGACCCTGCCTGAAGGCACTAAGCACTGAGTTGCAAATGGAACAGAGCAAGGCCTTTGTGCTTATTATTGTTGTAACTCTTCATGTAGTTCTCCCAGCTGTAGGTATTATTTATGTTAACATAATTGCCTAATCCTTTCTGAAAGCCAGTAATGCCATTTCCCTACAGTATTCCTTTCTTGCCCTGTGGTAATAAATTCCTCAGACTGATTTTATGCCACCTTTTAAAAATTATTTTTATAAAAGAATATCTATTACATTTACTGCCTTTTTATAGCAGGGAGCAAGATAAATTGGCACATCCCAATCTTGCTTCACAATTACTCATTCATTGCTTGCAGCCTGAAATCCATCAACTTTTCTTCTTTCTTTCTGTCTTTTCCAGCTAAATATTTCTCTGATCTTTCTGTGTAACCTCGATGTATATTTGTAATTTTTAGCCTCTTAAGCATTGATTTGGTTCAGTTGTCTAACCTTTCAAGGTTCCTCAGTGTTGTTTAATTATACATTGGTTAGTGAATTAGAATTTTTGACCAGCTGCTTCAAGAGTCTGCCTGATTCTTCTGTGTCTGTTACCTCGAGCACTATGAATCTCAGCCTGGGTAATTATGTGGTCCCCAAGACTTTTAACGACTTCCACATACCTGGTCCTGGGCTGCTCCTTCCATGCCTTTCCTGTGCTTGAGACAAGCAGGAATTATTCTAAATCATGTTATGGGGCCCTATTACCCCAGGCAGAGTGCTGCACAGTCCAGCAGCAACCACAGCAGCCTTGAAACTGCCTTCAGGAGCCTTGAAACTTGCTTCAGCATCCTATAGCAGTGTGTAGTACCTGTAACTTGATGTGCTCTGGCCCAAACACTGATCCTCTGAGAGCTGCTATAAGTACTTTTTAGACTCCTAGAAAGACCATCTGAATCAGAGATGTTTCTTCATGAGATGTTGTCACCCATTTTTAAGAACACAATTATATCTAATGTAATTTTTTCAGCTACTTTGTCTTTTGCAGGGTTCAAGCACAAGATACAAAGCTGGCAGGGAATCTCAGGAGCGTTTCTTGTTGTGATTACAATAATTTTTTTTCTGTAGTCTATAAAGACATCAAAACAATGTGAGAAATATGAAACATAAATTTGTTCTTTAGAACAGGAAACTTTTTATCTTTTACTGTAGTCCTGACCAAGAACCCTTTGTTTTGCCAAGAACAGATCATGTTTTTCAGGGTCTAATTTCTAAATCACAAAAGCAACAAATAGGAAAAGTCCATTGATAAATAAAATAGGCACATGTATAAATGCAGGACATGGGGGGTAAGCATGTGCACGTACAACAGAAGCAAGCAATGTGACTTGCTTCCATGAGACACACTTGCAGTTTCATCACAACATGGAGTTAAAGTACTGTGAAAGCAGAGGGGCATTTCACATTGGGTACACAACTCACAGACAGTACGCCTGTGTCAGCTTTTCTGTGAGCTGATAGTGACCCCATGCAGTGCACCCTTCCTTTTCTCTTTTCTGTCTGTTTAGCATTTCACAGTTTCTCAAGTCGCTGGAAGCTTGCTACTGAATTTTAGATGTGTCCTAAGTTTGCCATAAATTTTATGGATTGACCTTGCACTGCCAACAAAACAAGATTTCAGGACACCCCCAGCCCAGCATCTACCCTTGAATAAATGGAAGATGTTTGCAAATCATTGCCACCTATTTATAACTCTCTGGGAATGTCTGAACTGAAAGAGAATCACCACCACCTTGGTGTGTATCGATGTCTGCAGAATAGATCTTTCTTTTCATAGGAGATTTCAGCCACTTTGCCCTTCATTCCCTGTATTTGTTGGTGTATGATCATTCCTCTTTTGGTATCTGCACAGCAGCACCAAATCAAAACAGTTGTGTCTGTCCAGCATATTGTGATTTCATCCACAGGCAATGTAGTCTGCGCTAGATCAGGCAGATTCTGCTCTGGGAATGATACATCTGCATGACATGCCCCATTGCTCCTGCAATCTACATCAGAACCTTCTTTATATCATTCCACTGTTCCCTTCCTCGTTTCCATCTGTTTGTCGTTCCAGAGTTTCTTGAATAATGGAGACACAGTGATTAGTTTTGAGATATGTTGTTGAACTTGTTGTATGCATATTCTTTCTTTTCAATAGCCCCCTTTGCCAGGCAGTACAGTTGCGAGAATACAACTTATTCCAGCTGTTCTGCTGAAGCAAATGCCAGTGGTTCTTCTGTGTGTTTCCCTGCTTGCTGCCCACATTGATTTTCTGTTATTCTTGGCAGAAATACTGAGGCCTGTTAGTGCAGCCACTTAAAACTGAGGGAGCCTCGTCCCTTGAAGCGTGAGAATGAAAGAGATTTTAGCATTAGGGAGATGAGGAAGATAAGTGCTTGTACTCTAAAGGATTTTTTTAATATAAAATCTAAAGAAAAAACCCTTACTCCTAATTTGAATTTTACATGCTTCACCCTTTCCATGTTCATTGAGGTAAAATTTATTACCATAGTTGTAAGCTGTGAAAAATTATATTCACCATGGAGTTAACTCATGTGGCTGAATTTAAAATTTCAGCTTTATTTAGAGCCATTTAATGTTTGTCTTAAGCTGTGACAAAGATCTCATACCTTAGGGCTTCAAGTGATTTGCAGAGGTAGAAATGAAATACTGTCCTCCTTGCATAGTGTTCTTGAGATGCAAAGGGAAGATGCGAGAGGAAAAAGCACTTGCCTTTGGTGGGAGTACTGGGTGCTGGCTATGGCCATGGTCAGAGTGCGGTGGTGCTGGGAGGAATCCCTGCAGCCTCCTCCCCTGCTCCATGTTCAATACCCCCATCCTCCCCACCATGTGCAATCCCTCCCTCTCACTGCCTTGGTACAAAGTGAGTGATATTACACAGGGTGGGGAAATTGCTGCCATCTCTTTCTCTCCCCCATCCCTGCTGTGGTTTCCTTTTTCTAGGCAGTTACTCAGTTCTCAGTCTTTTCGAACCAAATGTGTTGAGTGTGACCTCATTGAGATTTTGTTGCATTATTTCTCCCTGGAATGAGAGGGTATTGTTTCCTCATAGAGAAGTGTAATCAACATGGTGTCTGGAGGCCAAGTCACTATGTGTTTAACCCTTTGCTTTGGTTACTGACCCACATTTCATTCAATCACATTGGTAAATAATGGGACTTCTTATACCGTTAAGATTTATGTAACAGATGGGGGAAGATTAGAGTTGGAGGTATCTGCTACTATTTTGGAGCTTGGGCAGCCTGCCAGTTTTACTTCTTGAGAAACAAGTGTTTAGTTCTGTGACTATAAAGTGTGTGACTCATACTTCTCCTTGACATGCTGTAATACATATACTAAGTGGTGATTTACATGAAGATGCATTGAGGCTCTGCTTGATCTGACAGCACTCAGTGCACTTTAATCTCACATGTGGAAAGAGGAAATGAGTTAATCTGCAGTTAAATATAGAGGTGATGAAAGAGGTGGGAAGGGGAGGGGTTGATTCTAATCTCACTTAGGTTGGGGTCAGTTGAGAGTAACCTCTTTATCTGGATGGTATTACTCTGAGGTAAGTCATATCCCACCTCTGTGGAGCTGACAATATTAGCTAATGGAAAATGGCAGCAAAGTGAGAATGTGCTCTAAGCTCTGGCATCTCTGCAGTGTTGTTTTTTCTGTTCACCTTCTACATGCTGGTGACATTTGGGTTTTCCTTTCAAGTGGTAACCAATGGATTGCAGGGGTAAACAACTGCACATCACTGAAATTAAATCTTTAGGATCAGATATGAGAGTGGATCAGTGTCAATCTACAAGCTTGGTTCTCTGATTGTCATGAGGATGTATCATGACTTTATTCTTCTCTTTGGCAGTGTATGCTTGGTTTCTGTTTATTCCTGTCCCCAGCTGTGTACTGGAGATGCAGAAGGATTGAGAAATTGGGATACCTCCTCTGCAGAAATCCCCTTCTTTTCTCCTTTTGTGGGCAGATGTGTTCTTAAACTCTGTGATAGTCTGAGAGCTGCCACCAATCATTCTCTCCAGCTTCCTGCATGCCTACATGCTGTTCTGTTTGCAGGGGAAAGCTGCATTATTGTATTCCTTATATATAAGGTGATTCTGGGAAGTTTTTCTCTTCAAAGTGATGCTGGTATGCCCAACCAGAAAAATATCCACACTTGAGCAAAGAGAGGGAGCTTTGCACCAAGTTAGTACTGCTGCCTAGGTTGGTTAAAGGCTTCCCAGTGGGGTTGTGGAGTCTCCCTACTTGGAGGTATTCAGAACCCGTCTGGATGCGTTCCTCTGTGATCTGATGTAGGTGGTCCTGCTCTGGCTGAGGAGTTGGCTAGATGATCTTTCGAGGTCCTTTCCAGCCCCTAACATTCTGTGATTCTGAGATAGTGTTGCCTGACTGAGTGCACTGCCTGTGTTGTGAAGCCATTATGTTGCCTGCACTGTGTTGGTGGAGAGGTGAAACAGATTTTGCTGACTCATTTGGGCCAGTAAAATCAGATGTTTGAGCATGACCTGAACAAACCTGGAAGATGTATTTCAGCAGCCCACAAGAGTTGCTTTTTCTGAGGAGGCAGCTTGAGCTAATCTGTTATCTGTTGACAGTGTTTTCTCAACAGAGTTGAATCCAAGTAGTCCATGTAAGGAATTTGCATTTGGAGATCACATACGGTATGGGTCATGTTTGTTGAGCAATGTGTGAGAAAAGCCACTGGTTTACATAAGCTCACTGAGATGAAGGGTCTGTCAGTTAGAGGAGTTCTTTTTTATATTGGAGAAAATATAAAACAGTTTTTAGAGATCAAGATCTCCCTTGGAATGTATTTGTACCTTTTCTACTGACATCACTGGGAATCACATGCTTTTGCAGGATTTGGCCCTGCATGTAGTTTAGTAACAGCATCACTGTGGTCTTCACTCTTACTGTTGGCCCAGACCAATATTGTGGGAGTCATTCTAGTCTGTAGATGCAGGCTGAATTCTGGCCATTTGTCCCTAAGCAATCCGTACAGATTGCATACAAATAGCTTGGTAAAGTCTAATAAGCTATCCAAAGGCCTATAACATTAGGTGGCTTATCAATAACAGTCTGATTATTGTTAATTGGCTCTAGCAAAAATATTAGAGAATCTGATTTCTGCCTCACTAACTGAGGATGTAATTTTTGCTGTATTTGATACTTAAAAAGCTAGAACTCACAAGATGGCATGGCTCAGATAAGAAATCTTTGAAAGATCCATTGTTCTTATCTGAATGACAAGTCTTATGACATCCAGAATGCAAGAACATAACCATATCTGAGACCAAGGGCAAGCATCAACTTAGCTAACAGTTGCTCAGATTGAAGACAGGGACCCTTGTCCTCCCTTCCACACTGCTGCTTGCTGCTATACTTAATGGCAGTGGTTGACTTTGTAGCTTTGCCAGCTGAAGAGTACATTATGAGCTCTGTCTGATCAGCATTGAGAAAATAGATGAGGTCGGTTTAACTTGATGAATTCTGCTTTCTGCAGGTTATGGAGTGCTTACAAGGACACTATTAATAACAGCACTGATGGAAGTGGTAACCTTCAGGAGGCAGAATGGTGACAAGTAATTTTCAATGAAAACACCTTCAAAAGATGGGTGTTGATTTCCAGGCTTAGAGGCAGTTTACCAATGAAAAGAACATTGTGCTAGGAAAGTGGGAGCTACAGTTTCCTCCTGGCATTGATCCTGGTGTTATGTGACCACCTCAAATCACTTCTTATCCACGTATCTGTTTTCTCTTCATCTAACTTGTCAACTTAAACTCCTTGCAAAGGAGGCCCTCTGTTCTTATGTGGACAATGGATAAATAATAATATTTTTATCCTGCCAGTCTTACAGAGCTGCCTAACATTATTGTTTTCCAAATGGCCTTTAGATCTAAGTACTATTTGTTGCTTTTCTTTCTTTCTGACCCTTTGCTTTTCCATTGCAAAGCTGGCCTCTCACTGATGTGTTTGATTATGTTTTCATTTCCATTGTACTTGCTTTGATTCTGCAGCCCAATGCCTTCTACAAACAACACAATTAAGTCAAACAGGGTTGTCCCCTTTCTCCTTTTACCTTGAAAACAATGTGAAACTCTTATGTTTCTTTTGCTTGGCACCTCTAGTTATTGAGCTCAAGGCTGTGTATGTGTGTGTGCTGCCCTCCTGTTGTGTTCAGGTGCGAGATGACTTGGACAGTGTTTTCCATTGCTGACTATGGGGGGTACTGGGAGCTGTGCTGTCTCCTTGGTTGTATTTGAGATCAAGCTGCTAAGTGCAGAAAATTAATGCGAGAACAGCAGCATGCTGGGCTAATGTCCAGTCTACTGTGGGTTAGTTGAGACTAGGTGCCATTACCAGGGCTCACAAATGTGCATGTAGGCTTGTTTTGCTGGATTGTGCCTGACCACTATGACCACGAATTTTTTCCTGTTACTCACCTCTTCTTTTTGCTTTTGGCAGTGGCCCTTTCTCCATGGGGATGCAGTTTGAGTGTGGCTTGTGTCCAAACCCTTTAAGATGTGCCAGTTTACCATCTGTTGATCTGAGAAAGGGAGAAAGAGCTAGGTAGCTTGATTCTGTACTGTAGTATTTCAGCCACTGCTTCAGCCCTCAGCATGAAAAGGGCAGCCTCCAGAAAACCCCTGTAAAAACGTGAACCTTGGTATTTTTGTGCTTTAGGCTCATCCCCATTTTGTTCCCACTATTCCCATTTCCACGTCATCTGAAGAGTCCTTTATGTTGGGATTGGGTACCAGGAGAAATTTAGGCTGTAACTTGATGCATCAAAACTACACAAACTGCAGTTTCATTTGTTTATTTTGTGGTTCCTTTTTTGTTTTTCTCCTCAGTTTGCTTGATTTCAGCACTAACATGTTACATTCAGTCAAAGTGTCCATGTGGGAGCGCTGATTCTGTTGTGTGCTGCTTTTTGTAGCTCCCTGAGCAGTTCAGTCACTGTCGGGGGCCTTGTGTGCTGCTTGTGCAGAAAGTGTCCAAGTACTTTTTGTATCATTCAGTGGAAACTCTTTCAGCAGACTTTTGTGTTATAATGGAAATCAAACTGTAAGAGCAGGCAAAGCCAGAGCACAGATGAAGACCAATAAAATTTAAATTAAAAAATGTTGAAAACTTTTTGGCAGTGTCCTTCCATCTCTGATGCTGTCAGCTGCCCTCATTTTGCTGTCACTGACAGGAAGAACTTTAGTCACTAACAGTGGTGGGTGTAAAGTGTGTCCAAACAGAATCCTTCTGTGAATCCTGCATTTTATTTTCTTTTTCTCATTAAACCAAAACCAAACCAAAACCCCAAACCAACCAAATAAACCCTCCTCCAGGAGCACATTTGGAGCATATTTTCAAGAAGAAAGTTTGGATGTTTAGCTATCTTTTCTAGATTGGGGCACAGAGCAGCCGTAACTGGTGTTGCTGTTCCCATGTCATGCATGCTGAACTCCCTGGCTACATGCCAGGTTAAAGCCCCAGTTATAACAACTCTGTGCAACAGAGGAGTTTCTGTCAGTTGTTTCTGGTGACTTTTACTCTCGCCTCCCCCTCTCAACATAGTTCTTAGTCCTTGTGGTGAGTAACGAGTTCTCTGTTTTGGGCAGCTTACGGTAGCTGGGACTTTGGCCAACTTCAGCCTTTTGCCAACTTGCAAGGACAGGGCAGGTTGAGAGAGCAAACAAACTGCCAGCAGAGCAGCTTCTTGTGTCACAGCAAAACCAGGGCTTGACCTCGCCACTGGAATAGTAGCTCTCTTGGTGTATACTCTGGACAACTTTATGGGAAATTTTCTTCCAAGTACTAGCAGTAAGCCTTTCAAATGCATCCTTTCACTGATCCCTTTCTCTTTGTTGGAGACTGAGAAACTAGTAGACAGTACTGAACAGAGAAGTAATTTATCTCAGCTTGTGTTTTGCTAGGGCTGTTCTAGCTGTGTTGAAAAACTAACCTAGTTCTTTTAGGCTCATTGTCTGGGATATTAGCAGGTCTTTTAAAAAAAGTCTTGAGGCTTATAAAGCCATCATATTTTGGGGGCTCTGTGAGCATATTCTGAGAGAGTTTTTACCTTTAAGCACCATCTTCCATTTTCTGTGTCGTGTTTATGCCCCACCTGCACTGTCATATGGCTTGCTGGTTGTACCAGGCCCTTGGAACTACTGGTCTTGCACTGCTTGTTGAAAGAAATGTGACTCCACTCCCCTCAGAACCTGAGTAAAACACACATGAAGATTTGCTCAGTCATGCAGCATAGGCATGAAGCTTTACTAGTTGGTCTCCTCAAGTGTTTTTTTTAAAGTTGTTCAATACAGAGAAGTATGACAAAGGCAATGCAGAGAGAAGTTGGGTTGCCCTCTGGAAGAATTTTCCTCTCCACTCAGTGCCAAGGGAGCTTAGAGTGACTGGCTGACTAGTTCAGCCTGATAAATGATATGATTAAAGTTGAGGGGTGTCAATACTTACCTTATAAATCAAACTGCAAAGACATCTCACTAAAGCCAGGCTGCTGTTAATGTTACTGAGTGAAACAAAGCTGCACAGCCATCTATCAAATCAATGTCAAATTAACTGTTTAGAGTTACTATTGGACTGGAGTTAAAAAGTCACATTTACTAACCATCAAAACAAACAAACAAAACAGTAAAAATTGTCTTCTGTGGCTGTCTGTCTAGCTGGGTACCCTAGTCAAGGAATTTGTCTGACGACAACCTGATGTATGCTTCTTAGTATGTGTCTGCCTGCCTTTCCTTCTGAGAATTTTTATTCCTGGTAGCAGGGAGTTACATTTTGTGGCTGTTGTTATCCCTCGCTCCCAGGCCAGGCTCTGTATTGGACAAGCCTATTCATGCATCAGAGATAGCTGTACAAGATGTGTATTCACGTCCCTTTTTCTGCATTTTGCAAACTAGTATACTAATCTAAGCTGAGATCAGCAGTGGTCTGCATTAGTAAACAGACTGTAGGTTGCAGGGAGGCATGAATATTTGTGCTATTCAGTTGTCCTTGCTGCTTGGTGGGGGGGAATCTCTAGCAGAAAGGCAGGAAAACGGATGTGGTTTCAGCCTTCCCTGGAGACAAGTGTACATGTCGGTTCTCACATAAGGGATACTGGGATGCAGATCTGGTCAGGCTGCTGTTTATACTAGCAATGTTTCCTGTATGGTAAGCAGAGGGAATTGCATCATCTAAAAGTAACATTATTTCTGTGAATGGCTGATTGCTTTAGTACAGCCCTCTTGGTAATTGTGTTAGACAGCAGGACTAGTGGCACTAACTACATTTTCTTGCTCTTTGACTTTTGTAGGTATGTGCTGTTACATAGCAGTTGCATGTGAAGAGAAAAACGAGTGGAAGTCACTATCGGAGGTTTCTGTCCTTCTAAACTGGGCCTGAAAAATTCAGCCAGCTAACTGATGTGAGTACCCTGAAAGAGATGGAAAGTATCATATCACTGGGAGATCTCATCCTGACTAGGGCGGGGGCATCAAAATTCTCTCTTTGTCCCTTGCACCGAGGAGTTTTTCTTCCTAGTAGTAGCCTACCTACCTTGTGCAAAAGAAAGCTACATATAGGTGAGAGCACCACTCTATATAATAGGGTTTTTGGTAGGTGAGCCTTTTGCAAGAGAATCAAGCTCCAGTGCTATTTTGTGGTGAATCACAGACAGATTTGTTAGATAGAGTTGTTGTACTGCACAGATCCCTGAGAGGCTGCTAGGCTAGACTTAGGATAGCTTCAGACACAACAGCTACAAATAATGGTGAAGCTAATTTGTTTTCTTTAGAGGAGATGGTGTAGGGGTTTTGGTACCATTTGGTCTAAGATTAAGTCTTGGATTGAAAGAAACTTGGCAGCTCTGAGATAAGGGTTGATATTATTACTTGAACAAAAGTGCTTCAACCTTAAGAGCTCTACATCAAAGCAGAGGTGTTAGACACGCTCAAGGCTGAGGCTCACCTGTCAAGCACTTAAGCCCACTGTTTCACCTTTGGATGACTCTGATATGGGGTCTGTTTGGAATCAGGAAGGCAAAAGTCAAAGCAGCAGTATCCTAGAAATGACAAATACAACTCTTTGGGGCTATTTATTTGTTTCTAAAAGGGCTGAAAGTATCAGGGGAGCAGTTGCTTCTGTCTCTTACCTTCCCTTTCCTCTGCAGGGTGCTCCAGTGGCCTCAAATTTCAGCTTTGTTTGATCATCTTAACTCCTTTCCCATATAACACTGTACCTGATGTTTGTTTCCATGCCATAGTCACATCTATACTGACATTGCGGTTCTTGAGGGTTTGCCTCTCTCTCTCTTTGGTCATACAGAGCACTTCAGGTAAAGCTGCATCAGTCTTTTGCATGCTGAACATGCAGAGGCTCTTGTCAGCCATCTGTGTTTTATCTTTTATGAACGAGTCCTCTCTGAGGAGTAAAAGTCCAGGTTGTTGGAGAGGAAGCTGGAAAAGCTTTGGAGAGTTTTTTGGTCATTCTTCTCACGCTACCTTATAAGCAAAATCACACTGACCCTACTGCTGAACTGACACAATTACTTGGTCTCCTCTAGAGATGGGCCATTTCGCACTGTACCTGAATGTGATCCTCTGCTTTGGGTGTAAAGGGGAGGGAAGCTCCCCCTACTCAAGTTTGGCTGCTTTAGAGAGAAGGCAATACAGTAGATGGTTCTCTTTCAGCCAGAAAGATGCAGTCAGGCATTGATCTGGAAAAATAACATCTGCAAGAAGCTTTGGTTCTCAGAGGCATGTCTGGGAGCTGTAGTGCTTCATACTTGTGCTGTGGGCTGACCTATGTCATCAAACAAGTGATGATGACATCTTATTTCCTTCTTCCCTTGAAGGAATCGGTGCCTGCTCAATCCTGCTGGCTGTCAAGCAACATCAATGCATGGCACATCTGTGCTTTGAGTAGTGCATAGCATTGAATATAGCCTGGATAGCCGGTACAGGAGAATGGTTTCCTTTTTAGCCCCCATTCCAGGTTAAGTAGAACTCTAAATGGCTCTTTATACATTACCTTTTTATATGGCAGAAATTATTTGCTTTTCTGTAGTCTGATGTCTGTTTTCCTTTATCTGGAGGCACATGGGAATGCAGGGAAGTGCTTGCAAACCATGATATTTGCATTTATTGTTTTTTAAGATCTAATTAAGTCATTGTGTTGGTTTTTAATGTGACCTGCAGTGCATGCTGCAGATCAACTATTCATCCCAGACCTTTACTCCAGGCATCTGGCACTTAGCAGAGGCAAAACAGTTGCAGGCCTGACAAGCTGGACCAAAGTCACAGAAAGAGAAAATATCTAGCCAGTGCACCAGGAAACAAACTAAGTCTGTGAAAAAACAGTCTATGAAAAACTATATCTATGAGAAACTTTGACTGTGTCCTTTGCTGTCATAAGTGTGGTAAGCAAAACGTGGAAAATGCTGCCAGGTTCTCTAAAAATCTACCCTTAGTGCGTACAGAGATCTCTTACAGAGGTTGCTAAAGAGTTGCTGTTGTCACTCATGGCCAGATTTCTCAGGGATGGTAATTAGCTGCTGCTTTATTCAGTTTTCAAATTCATTGCTTCAAGTGAATGTTACTCAGGCTGCTGTGAAGTGCATCAAATTGTCCTT
This sequence comes from Dryobates pubescens, assembly GCF_014839835.1. Lineage (NCBI taxonomy): Eukaryota > Metazoa > Chordata > Aves > Piciformes > Picidae > Dryobates > Dryobates pubescens. The sequence continues at coordinate 19,262,638 of NC_071619.1, read as the reverse complement.
TCACTACTTCCCCTGGAAGCAGAGCAGGATGTATTCTAGAGGAAGGTGTTGCTCAGAATGTAGTTTTGGTTCCATCTAGCTGGTCACACCAGCTCTGCCCCCATCTTAGACTGTAAAAGCAGTCTGAATGGTGCCACAGTGTGCCAGAAACCAGCACAATAACAGTAAGATTCTAGAGAGAAGGAAGATGAAATGTAATTTTTTTTTGTTGAACTTTTGGGAACAGATGGAGAGTCGATGAGGCAGAGATGTTGGAAGGGACAGTGTGTTTCAAATGCTTTTCTTATTGTCATCCCAATCTGCTAACAGCTCCTGCCTGTTCAGTACTAGGGGAGTTAGTATAGGATGTGAAATCTTCCAATACTCCTGGGCCTCCAGAGGTGAATGTTCCCCCAAGGCCTGTACAGCTATGGTTTAAAAAAAAGGCTAAGGAACTTTTGACACAGTGTCATGGGAGCAGCTCATGAGCTGATGGGCAATATCTTTGTTACTTCATTACAAGTCACCACAGTGAAGGGTCTGGACTTTCTGAATAGAGGCAATGACCCAGGAACATCTTGACTGAGCCTTGTACTGATGCTAGTAAGGCCAGTCCTGCCTCTCCAAATGGTGGCTTTATTTATTTATTTTAAAAATCTGGTCAGAAGCCAAGAAGAATTTAATCAGAGCCCAACAGTGCACTGAGCAGCAGTTATTATCATTACTTAGTTATTCAGTTGCTGTTTCTTTGTTCTGACAAGAAATATGGGTATGATGGGAAAGGACAGGGGGGGAAATGAGCTTTGTCTTTGCATCCTTGAAGAGGTTTGAGCGCATTTCCTCTCAGTATACCTATCCTCTAGTGCTGTGCTTAGAGGACAGATTTAAAGTCAGTGAGGCCTTCAAAACTGTAGCAGCCATAGTTTGAGGGAAAGGAATCAAGGAGAAGGGGGAACTTAAACCCCATTAACTCCTAAAGGCATTAGCTTTCATAGTTACTAATTTAAGTAGTTTATAACTCCAGCCAGCTGGCCAAGTTAGAGGCAAACTCAAACTGCTCCTCAGGCTGGTATTTTGGGCTGGATGTCTACTTATTAGTGGTGCACATAGCAAGTATATTGCACAGAACTGCTGGGACTTAGTTTCCATGAATAGCCTGTCTACTGGAAGACATATTGCTTCTTTTGGCTCTTAATTTCTGGGTCCTGGAGAACAGAGGATCAGCTGTGAATATTCAATTGTCTTGAGCAATTACAGTGCAGTGAAAAGCTTTGCAGGAAAATACTGAAATTAAGAGAGAGCACAGTCTGAATTTTCTTTGCTGCTTCTGCTAGTTTTCTTACTGCACTCATACTTTTCTTACCCTATACAACCTATTAAATCACTGTGACTGGAAGAGGCAGTAAGTCTAGGTGCTGGCCCAGCGATTATCCTAAATATCTGAGTGTTTTGAATCTGAAAAAAAAAAATATAAAAAACCAGAGAATTTTACAAAAATCAGGTTCCTTGCATACCATATAGGTGGTGACTTTTGTTCTGACCGTATCTTAAGGTAGATTTCAGCTCTAAGCACAAAGGTTAAATGCATTGCTAAGCAGCTAGTGCCATTACAAAACCTTTTAATATTGATTGGGATGTATTCTGTTACCTTCACAGCCAGTGCTGCTGTTTGTTGAATGGGGTGCTGGTTTATCAGTAAGGATGGCTCTGGTGTAAACAAAACTTAGTACACAGTGTCATTGATGGTCTTCTGTAGTAAAGGAACAGAGCATGGATTCTCACAGAATCCAATGATCACTGGGCATAACCCTTATGTCCCGTGCCCCAGTTTGCTATATACGCCACAAAGCACAGCATGCAACTTTTGCTTCCAGTTTGAATGAGTGTAAGTGGCAGTGCAGAGTTTAAAGGGCTGGAGATACTTATGAGCAGATGAGAATGCATGTTTTGCTTACTGCATGCTGCAATTGCCATTAATTTCCTTAGGACTTGGGGAAGAGCCCCAAGGGCAGAGCCCTAAGATTTTCCTCTCCAGCGTCATATTTATGTGGTCTTGATTGCCACAAGATTGCGTGGACTAGGGTTAGCAATCTGTTCAAGGTAGAGTTTATATGTTCTTCTATGCATGAGAGTTTAAATAGGTCAGCAGATCAGTAAGAGCAGGTGGAAACTGCTACTCAGGTGACTGCTAAACAGCTGATCGCCCTCAGCTGGTGGTGGTGCAAGCCAGTGCTTTCCAGCTCCTGCTGAGCTCTCCAGTCAGTAAAAGATAGCAGCAGGAGCCATGCCTCTCACAGAAGTCTTCCTTAAGATGCTGTAGATTCCAAATCCTGGTAAACTGTGATTGTACCAGGGAGTATTTTTATCTATTTTGAATCAGCAGCCTACAGCATATCCCTTATTTCCAACAACCAGCAGGGATGCTGGGACAGTTCTTCAGCATAAAAGCCATATTATGCATTTGCTGTTCTCAGCCATTTCAGAACATTTTCTAGCAGTTTGCCTTGCAGTCTGTGCTGTTCTCTCTGTACACTTTCACTGTAACACATTATGGTTACAAGGGTCTCTTGCTCACCCTTAACCTCTTGTGCCCTTCAAACTAGCTCCTTCTGGCAAATTAAGTTCCTGTCTAGAGCTATTAAAAGGTGTGTGTACACCTTTGCAAGGAGTTTTACTCAGTCTTTGGTGTCAGTCTGAACCCCTTCATGCCATGTAGATTCAGCTGTGTTTCCTGAGTTCTTGTGCAGTTGCCTGTCAGACTGTAGGGGCTGCTGGCAGCAGCATTTCATTCTGTAGTGAATACTGGTTCCTGTAGCTTTCAGCTGGGGAGGGCTGAGCGGCAGAGTTCAGGCTCAGGTCTGAGGCATCCAAGGGGTGTTGGGAGCATTGGGGCATGCTAAGGCTCATCTCTGATAGGGAGGTGCTGCAAAACTGTCCTAACCAGAACCTGGGTGGCTCTTTTGTAACAAAGCAGAAGCTCCAGCCCAGCAGGGTGAGGACACTGAGTGAATGAGTTTGTGCTCACTCATGGTACTGGGTGGAACTCCAGGAGCAGCATATTATTTTGATTCGCGTTTTGTTTTGCAACTCAAACCCCTGAACTCAAGAGAGATGTGAATTCTAAGTACAAACATGATGTAAGTTTGCTCGCCTTCCTCGTCCATCTGCAGAACCAAGTAATTTCAGTCACTTTTGCTTAGCATCTCCCAGATCTATTGAAAGTGCTTCCTTTTCTGAACTACATGCCACATGCCTCTTCTGATGGCTGGAAAGCCTAGCTCCATGGCATATTGGGGTGGCCTAAAAGAAACAGTAAAGGTGTGTGACATTTATCAAAACACAAACACGGATTATGCAGCAGACATTCCAGGGTAGCTTGTAACTGCAGCAACCCATTCCCTCCATCAAAAGGACTTGTTTATAACTTTGGTAAGCAAAACAGACATGATGAGGGTAGGTTTATCCAGTGGCTTCTAGAGCACTGGTCCAGAATATCCTAGAACTGGTATCTAGCCCTGTTATGCCAAAGACTTCCTTTGTTGTGCAAATTTTGTCCCTACTGCTGTTTCCTTCGGCTGTTACGGTGGTGATGTCTTTTTCATAGGCATGGGTATTACCAGGACAAAAACCACGGCAGTGATTGTGCAGCACTGGTTGCTAGGAAAATAGCAATAGTTCACCATTATCATGAGTTGATTAAAATGGCAACACTGCATAGAGATTTTTATCTTTCAGTCAGGGCTGTCTTTGAATACAACCAAGTGCTGTGGCAGTGCAGCTGTGCAAAGCTTGGTGCCCAGTTCTCCCATCTCCCCAGTGGAATAACAAATTCTGTGAAAATCCATTTTTTTATGCAAGTGATGGTCTGTAGCAGAAACTCTGCCCTCCTTGACAAGTTGTTTGAAGGTTTGCTAACCTGGTTCCTGAAAAAACCAGGGTCAATTCTTGACCTGAACACTTTCCTGTCTAAGTTTGGAACTGAGCCAGCCCCTGGACCCTTCCCTGCTTTGCCTCCCCCTAGGCACCATTCTTTTATTCACTAGTTTTGGGTATTTTTACAGTATGGTTTCTACTCTTTGAGCATTTCAATTGCAGTCATTTTTATTACCTGAAGATAAATTCTTGGAGGCTTGTTTATAAACCCCTGCTACACAGCCAGCAGGGCTTTCAGATGACACAGTGTCACGCAGTCCAGGCTCCAACTGAAGTAGAACAAGAAGGCTCTCTTCTGGTGGTGAGAGATTTTTATAAACAAGTATGTTTCTAGTAATTGATGTCTGCAGAGCTTACTTTGGACAATGTTGTGAGCTTTTTTGTTGGCTTCTCTTTTTTTTGAGAACAGGAGGGTTTGGGGGGTTGGGTTTTTTGTCATTGGTTTGGGTTGGGTTGGATTTTTGTTTGAGTTTTGTTGTGGTGTTTTGGGATTTATTTATTTTGGGGGAGGGGGCGGGGCATGTTGAGTTTTTTTGAGAAGACAGTAGGGTCTAATAATTCAAAACATACTGGTTTCCATCATCCTTCATTTTGATTGCTGAAGTATCAGAAATAATCCTCTTCCTTCTTCACCCAAACCAAACACATCTGACTTTTAAAGTAGCTGGAGTCTGAGCCCTAGGTCCAGATGTGCAGTTTGCAAATGGCCTCTGATATCTGCTGGTGTAAACGAAGCCAGAACCCCAGGATTGAGCCCTCTAGTTAGAACTGCCAGTAGCATGTTTACACTGATGTATGGGATTGGTCTTAAATGGAGTGAGACACTAGTGGTATCCCCCAGGGATCAGTGCTGGGCCCCATCCTCTTTAATATCTTCATTAATGATCTGGATGAGGGGATTGAGTCAGTCATCAGCAAATTTGCTGATGATACCAAGTTGGGAGCAGATGTTGATCTATTAGAGGGCAGAAGGGCTCTGCAGAGGGACCTTGACTGACTGGACAGATGGGCAGAGTCCAACAGGATGGCATTCAACAAATCCAAGTGCCAGGTGCTGCACTTTGGCCACAACAACCCCATGCAGAGCTACAGGCTGGGGCTGGAGTGGCTGGAGAGCAGACAAACAGAAAGGGGTGCTGATTGACAGCTGGCTGAACATGAGCCAGCAGTGTGCCCAGGTGGCCAAGAAGGCCAATGGCATCCTGGCCTGCGTCAAGAATAGTGTGGCCAGCAGGAGCAGGGAAGTCATTGTGCCCCTGTACTATGCACTGGTTAGGCCACACCTTGAGTACTGTGTCCAGTTCTGGGCCCCTCAGTTTAAGAAGGACATTGAGACACTTGAATGTGTCCAGAGAGGGGCAACAAGGCTGGCGAGAGGCCTTGAGCGCAAGCCCTACGAGGAGAGGCTGAGGGAGCTGGGATTGTTTAGCCTGGAGAAGAGGAGGCTCAGGGGAGACCTTATTGCTGTCTACAACTACCCAAAGGGTGGTTGTAGCCAGGAGGGTGTTGGTCTCTTCTCTCTAGCAACCAGCACCACAACAAGAGGACACAGTCTCAAGCTGTGCCAGGGGAAGTTTAGGCTCGAGGTGAGGAGAAAGTTCTTCACAGAGAGAGTCATTCGCCATTGGAATGTGCTGCCCAGGGAGGTGGTGGAGTCACCATCCCTGGAGCTGTTCAAGAGGAGATTGGACATGGCACTTGGTGCCATGGTTTAGTTATGAGGTCTGTGGTGATGGGTTGGACTCAATGATCTTTGAGGTCTCTTCCAACCTTGGTGATTCTGTGATTCTGTGAAGATAGAGCAGTACTTTCCAACATCTTTTGGACTCTTAGCCAGTATACCAAGTCAGAATGGTGCCTATGCTGGCTACCAATTAAGTGTTTCATTTGGGGATAAGTATTGAGATGCTAAAAGGTGTATTGGGGAGGAAAAAAGGAGAGCTTGTGTTGCTGACAGCTTCTCAGCATTTCAAAGTGCATCAGTACGGGTTTAAGTGTGTAGGTATTTGGAGACTTTTGTTCTGCGTCCTTCACTAACATTTTACTGAAAGAATCTGAATTTAGAGTGTTGACCCACACAGTAACCTTTGCTTTATGCTCTTCTGTAATCAGCAACTCTTGCCATCTGTGTCACTTTCTAGATCTTGTTTCAATTCTGAGATGCTCACCTTGCAAGGATTTTCACTACTCTTTTTCAGTTTGTGAATATGGTAGCAGGTCAGTTCCTGAACATGTGTGTTTGAGGAACCAAAATCCAGAGATAGGCTGCAGGCAGAGGCACTGTGGAGTGTCAGTCATGAAAGCCATCAGTGTTGGTGCACTGGTTGCTGTGATGTGACAAAGGACAGTACCAACAGACTTGAGGATAGCCTTCAAATTATTTCTGCTATTAAGGTACAACTTGGTCTTGCATGAACCTACTTCCAAGATCTGATTTCAAGTCTTGGTCTTAATCATTTCTTCCGCTGGCATTTGTGGTGGAAGCAGGGGTGACCCTGTGCTGCTACTCCTTACCAACAGGCTGCCCAGGCCTGGGGATGTGCGAATGTAAGAGCCGGCACATCCGCCACTCCAGTGCAAGACTTAGGCTGTCTAAAGGGAAGCCAGGCTGCACTGTTGTGGAGACACCTCACTACTGGAAAACCTTAGTACGACTTGTGGCTTAAAAGCTCCTTTGATGCCTACCATTATGCCCATGAAGTGGGCATATAATGTGTGATAGCCATGCAAGCAGTGAGTTTCCCATTGTGTCATGTCAAGTATTTATGCTGCAAATCTCAGCTGCCAAATGCAGAAACTTTAGCTGCCACTCCAGCTCCTACCCGTTGAAATATGACCTGCCATGTGCGGTGCTAATGAAAATATTCCTTCCTTGAGAAGCAGATGCTGCCTGGTTTAATAAAAATAATTAAAAAAAAAAAAAAAGAAGAAGGGATTTTTCAAGTGTTTCCTTGTCTTGTAGTATTTCTTCAGGATCAGCCTGAAACTTCCTTTCTGAAGTGTGTTCCTCAACCATGCTACCACAAGAGTATCACCTCCAAACTCTTTCCTTTCCCCAGCTCCAAAGCTGCAGGAAGAGCCTCTGTTTTTTCTGATGACAATGGCAGGGCACTGACAGGCAGGCTGAGTGGGGGTGGCTGATGGTGAGCAAGTCTAGTGGCATGATGATGTGACTAAGAACCAACTGGCTAATTAAAGCACAGCAGTAGGAGGAGCAAAGTATTTAAGGGTGACAGAGAGAAACAGAGATGCCTCCACAAATTTCTTGTTACACCTCAGCAGCCAAGTGTCTGGGTAACATAGTGAAAAGTTTCCTTAACTCTTTTGTACCTGGTATGGAGTGAAAGAGACTAAGAAAATGGCACCACTAACTGAAAAGTCTGAATCCAGGTAAGGACATAAATATATTTTTTGGTCACAGTTAGTCAAAGCTAGCCCTTCTAGAGCTGCTGTGAGCTGAACTCTCAGGACTTCACATTACATTGGCATGTGCTAACATGCACTGTAAGTAAGGCAGTACACACTGGTTTTCAGATTGTTTCTTTCGTTTGGATAGGTATTTCCAGATGCTTGAAAAAAAGGGGAGATATCAAGGTAGTCACTAAACAGGCTTGTGTTCTCAGAAAGGGAAATGGAGAGGTTCTCGCCTCCTTACCCTAGTGACTGGATCTTTCTCCTGACAATTTGATTGAACACCATTCCTGAGCGCTGATTCTGAGGCAGTTTCTAAAAGGGAAGTGGTCAGAATGGATGTGGAGTTGATTGCAGTATGTGAATTTGGTCACCTGAGGCTGGAGGAGTCAGAGTGAAGGGAAGATGAGGACTTTTTGCTATTTCTGGAGACATTTAGAATGTCAGACTGTTGGTGAACCCAGCACTTTGGTTTTCTCAAAGCATTTTCAGTACTGAGTAGAGGAGCCTTCACTGTGTTCTTCATTCCAGTGTTTAGATGACTTTAGAGGAGCATGGTACAAGAGGGCTAGGCCAGCACTTTGGCCTGAATTACCTGGCAGGCATGGGTGCGCTCTCTGAGCTTGGATGTGTGGTAGTGACCAGCCATCTGAGTTCTGCTGGGACCATTTGTGCCTGATACTCAGGCAGATGAATCAGCTCCTTGGCAATCTTTGTACTGCAGCAATGCCTCCAGGTTGGCAAAGGCTAAGGAGAATGACCCTGTCTAATTTCAACTTTCCCTAGGCTTGTCAAAGGAGTGTTGGTTCCCTTGTGGTGGAGTACATTGCAGTTGTGTGTAAATGAGACCACCTCTCAAACAGTTTTTGCCCATTCTGAAAACATAAAAAGCAACTAGTAAGACTAATACATGCACCTTGTTAAACTTTGACAGCTCAGCTGATTTCAGATGTTGCGTGGAACAGAGACCTAAATTTTCCATCTCTGCATAAAATAGCAATATCACTGGCATACTTTGAAAAGTGTTAGCTGTTGCTTAGTGAGTGAGTCTGCAGACCTTCGAAACAGCCAGTGCTAGCAGAGATCATAATTAAAAATTAATATTTGGTGTGGTTGCCACAGTGAGCACTCATTAATGCCTGTGCAATTTCCCTGCTTAACTAGGAATCTCAGGATGTATCTGGCATGGTCTGTAGCATGAAAGGGTCTGGTTTATATGTCAGAGGTGCATCAGAATCTTCTCTCTACCCTTATTTTTGTGAAATGTTTGTAATCTGGATTTGAACTTTGTGACACTAGTCAGTCTCTGATTAGTAGTTCTACTCAATGTAACTTCCTCTTACTTGCTACTTCACTGTTTGAGTGTGTGTGACAGAGGTGAAGACAGTCTTTGTAGTCTTTGTTATACAAAATCATGCAAGAGAAACTGCTGGATGTTATTTAGATGATCTAATGGACTGTATTTATAGAATGCCATTCACTGTAACAAATGCAATGTAGTGTTTGTCCCTCAACCCTGTAGTCAGCTGAATGGATCCATTGTTATACGTAATTAGGGCTTCTGGAATTTGGGTCTGTTTATTTACAGCAATTGTTCTGCAGAGGCACAAGTGGCCCCATATCAGAGGAGCACAGAAAGTTAGGTGCAGTATGCAGAGCACCTCAGCTGCACAGCTCTTAATAGTAGTCTCACAACAGCATGAACTCAATGAATCTTCTGTTTCTTTCAGCTGAAGGATAAAGCAAACATCCTCTTGGCTAGGTGTGGTCATTACAAATTGCCTGAAAGATTTCCCTTTTGCAAAAAGGTAAATCTAGTATCATTGAATTAATTACCCTTTAACTATATAAATCCCAATTCCTGTAGTTAATGCACTCCCTACCTAAATTCCTGTATGAGCCTCTGTTGTCCTGAATGGTCCCAGGTTGCAGTATGTTGTTAAATCATTTACAGCTTCCCCTCTGGAGCTGGCAGCCTGAGAGCTGTGCTCAGTGAGCTCCCTTGGATAGGATGTACATCAGCTCGTTTGTGAAGTGCTGCCATCTACGAGGCATTAACATACATACCACAGACACATTTGAGCAGAAATCTCAGGTTCTGCTGCTCTCATATGGTCTGCCTTGTGTCTCCTGCTTAAGAGAATATACAATTTTATTTAAAATGTCCTAGTAAGTCTTACTTTTTCTTTCTGAAGTTTTAAAAATATTCCTGTGAGCTGCTTGGGCGTGTAGGTGTGGCACAAAGGCATTTGTTGCTTTAGCAGGCACAAATGATATGTGGGCCACAGCTACTGTGGCCATGATCTCAGCCATCAATTACAAACACCATAGGGCAGTCACGTCAGACTCAGGAGGAAGTCAAAGCCCAGTTGCAGTGTATTTAAAATTTATTGTCATGAGAAGAAATTATTTTGACTGTAAGGCTACAGATAAGAGCAGTTAATTTCTTCAGAGGGAACCAGTGATGCACTGTGTGTGAAGTTACTCTTCTGTCTGCTCTATGTCAAGCAGCCTTCTGGACAGCTGTTTTCCAAGCCCTGTGTCTGTAGCAGAGCAGGAGGTTGATGGCTCAAGCAGGAGCTGCCTTTTATCCCCACAACTGCAGGTATAAGTCACTGTTACATAATGAAAGTTTGGGGGCCAGTGTGAAATTATTCCAGTCTGTTTGTTTGCAGGAGGGCTCATAGACATCAAATCACCATCTGAACTAGCACTCACTGCAGAGATGGTTTTGGTAGACAGACCAGAATTAGCATAGACCAAGAAAGCTGATTTACCTTTTCAGCCTTGCTATTGGACATGTCAGCTGTGGGCTTTGCTTTCTGGTTCTGTGACATTAAGCAGAGTTTACTGTTTGTACTGCCAACATTGTTCAATCTTCAAATGAAATGGATGACAACATGCAGACCAATTGCTTTGGGAGTGCATGTTTACAGGCTTGCAAGATGAAAGACCCAGAGGTCCAACTGCTTTCTGAAAAGTGTGGATGGGGGTTAACACGAGGAGGAAGAGCTGTTTCAACACAGAAATGATAGCGGTGCAAAACGATTTAGTTGTAGTTATCCATGACTTAAATTTAGTTTGCCGATCAGAAACAGCATTCAAGCTGTAAGAGGAACGAGTCTTGTCGTAGGCTTCCAGGAGGAGCGGTGGAAGCAGGAAGCCATACCAGTTTTAAGCTGGAATGTGAAATGTTCTTGCACAGGATTGTATGACACAGTTGCCTGCAATAGCATGGGAGTAGGCCTGATGACCCAGGAGATCCTTTTCTGCCCCCAGTTCCAAAACTGGTGACCTTGAACTGACTAAACTCAGGTTGCAGCTAAACTCTGTTTACTCTAAAGCTGATGACTGTAAGATGACTTAGTTCAAAAGCATCTCTGAGTTCTTAAAGCCACGTCTAGTTTACGTTTCCTCTTTGACTTATATTATCGAGTAGCACATTCCTCTTAAATGGAAGAAAATTTGACACATATGCCCAAATAATTTTGTTTTGCCCATGCAGAAGGAAACAAACACGTACTATATTAAGAAAAAAAAAAGGCAACAGTACTGCATATGAAATGTGCTATGTTTATTTATTTTAACAGCTGTAAATTCAATTATTTATAAGAACACCTTACCCAAGCTCATGTTTTATGCTGCCTTTTGTTTCATTTAGTGAGCTTTCACTGCTCCCTCTCTGCTGTCTTAACACTTGATGAAGAGAGTGGGGAGGCTGTTGTCTTGTACAGAATTATGATTCTTTTATGTGCACTGCTTGCATATTCATAGCCTTTTCATGACATTTACTGTTAGGAGCATAATGTCTTCTGAAGGAATGACAGAATATCCTTTAACCTTTAAAATAAAAATGGCAGGTAATATATTTCTCTTAGTATTTTAGGATAAGAGACTAATGATACATGCAGAGAGAGCTCAAACCTCATTGCCTTGGTTAACCTGGAGCTGCCTCCTGCATGGTAGCTACTTTTTTTTTTCTTGCCACATTTTGTGTGATGCAGAGTGAGAAGTACAGAGGAGATATGTTTTCCAGCAAGCTCTTTTAAGCAGAGGAATGTCCTGATGGGAGGCGCTGGCTGCAGTGCAGCTCTTTGCCTACCTACTTCCCAGATTTGGGACTCTACATTGCTGACATGGCCAGTTGAATGGAACCTCTGAGTCAGGATCAGTTGGTATCAATGTGAGAAATGGCCTGAGCCAGGGGCCAAACAAATGGGACTTGACAAAGTGAAAAGGAAATTTTGTGATTAGTTATCATCCCTTAATTCTGAAATCTTATTTTTTTCTCCAAAAAAGCTTCAACTCGTAGATTATATTAATATAAATAAGAATCTGATTTTTCATATAAGTGCAGGCACAAAGCACTTAAAGTTCTTGTACATGGGAAGAAATCTTTGAAACTGTAAAACACCTCAGAACTGAGAAGATAAAGCAGGAGTCCAAATCTCAGGAATGTAAAGGACCTGCCTAATATTTTGAATGCTCATCTCATGTTTAGCAATTATTTTAAAATCCTATGCTGTCAATAATAAGAGAAGAAACAAAAGGAAATTACTTTTCCCCACGTACGCATTAGACCATCCAAAAATAACCACCGCCTGCAACTCTTAGCTGAGATACCAGTGACTTCAGTGTGTGTCCTTGCTTGGAACTATTCATGAGCTGTTTGTTACCCCCTGCCATTGTAGCTGGCGTACTCGAATGTTTAGAGCATGTGAGATAATCCAGAGATGTGCTGTGCAGAAGTAGTTGCCACTTATCTGCATTCCTCCTAAATAGGCTTCTAAATGCACTGCTCTCTTTTCCACACCAAGTAGGGAAGGAGCTGCAGCCTTGGAGAAATCAGGGTGAAAGGGAGGAAGGAAACTAATGTCTGTCTAGAGGTATGACTGAATCGGCAAGGAGTTGGTGGATGTTACCTATGGACATTGGCATGTTCAGGGTTACAGCTGCTGGCTTATGCCTCGAGGAATGCATTACCTTTTATTGTGTTTTAAATATCTGCAGCTTTGAAGCCTTTGTTGCTATGTCTGTAACATTTCAGGAAAGGCATGAATTCCAGTCTGGCAAGGAGACACTGGTTAGCTGATTAGAGCAGGGAGCCGGAAGGAGACACCTGCAGGGTTTGGAGGGGTTTTAAAAATTTTATTTCTTTTTGGCTGTGTCTGTCTTTCTCTCTGTCTTTGTTTTGCTTTGCCTGATCTGGCAGTACTGCTTTCTCTGTTTTAAATATTGACAGGAGGGATCCGATTTTTGGTTCCCTTTGAAGGCCTTCCTTCTGAAGTGCTGATGTATGTATGTGCATGCGTGTTTACAGGAAGTTCTGGAGTGGAAGTGGGAGCAGAAAATGTTTCCAGATCCACCTGCTCCCACAGCTCACAGACAGCCTGCATGGCCAACCTAGCAGGAGCTGCTGGAAAGATAGACCATCCAAACATTCATTGCACACTGACTTAAAGCTTGTACCTTCCAAGTTTTACAGAGGGCAATGATTTGCTGTACTGGGGCCATGAAGCAAGATGTGCTCTCTGGACTGTGTGTCTAGTCCAAACAGCAGGCTAGGTTAAACTTGATAGTGCTTTGATATGTGGTTTGGGTTAAGTATACAGCAGACAGGTAAAATGACTCTGTAGCTCTGACGCAAAAAGGTACTGAACAATGTTTTCAACTCCAAATGCGCACCATAATTTCCTCAATCTAAACAGCAGTTATTTCCACCTGCATGCAGCAAATTAGTATGCAGATCTTCAGCTGATCAAACCCAACTTTTAAATGGCATTTCTGGAGTTACACTAATGTTAAAGCACTCAGGATTGCTTACACTCACCCTGAGCACACTGAATCCACTCTGTCTGTGGGAACCTGACATTAAGTATGTGCTTATTTGAGTACTTGAATAATGCTGATTAGTTTCACAGTAAATGAACACAGAATGCTTGTTATTTTAGTTGAATGCTGTAACTGCTACAAAGTATGAGGATACATGTAAAAGTATTTTTTCCAGGTCTAGTTCTAATGAGTTTGTACACTTCCTCCACCTAATTTTAGCAAACATTTTAAATTATCATGTTATTTGTATCCTCAAGTCACTTCTTGTGAAAAGTAATTTATTCTTTTAAGGCTAAATAATTGTGCTTTTATTTGGTGTGAATTCTTTCCTTAATGCTTTTACTAATGCAGTGAAGGTCAGTGCTTGACACTGTAAGCAATGTCAAGACTCTTGAATCAAAAGACATCACTGGAATCAGGGTTTTCTGGCAGTTGTAATGTGACTGTCTCTCAATAGAGGACAGTTCAAAAAGCATGAATCATGGGGTTACAAGTTTAATTGCTTGGATACAGCCATTGTGGAAGGGGACCTGGGCTCTGGGATTGCAGCAACCCTTGTCCAGACACATAAGCTAGTATTTCTGCCTTCCACTCCTGAAAAGGTAATACACTAGATTTATTTCACACCCCCCACACACATACCCTACCCCTGCCTTTATAATCTGTATATCAGAAGAAAGTTTACAACCTTTTGTGGATGCTTGGAGTAGAAGAAACTTTCTGTTGACTTTCATGAAGCTCATAGAGTGCACCAGTGCCAAGTCAAAACCCCTGAGTACTAGTAACCTTCTCAACATCAGAATGGCTTTAATCCTAAAGATGAGTTGAGACTTACTGCAGTAATACACCATCTTGTAGTTTCCTTCATGCCCTGAGGAGGAACTTGTATTTATCCAGGGAATTTAACTCATAATAGTTTTGTGTACACAGAATAGTGAGATGCTGCTACAAACCTTGTTAGTCTGGATAGCCTATCACTTTCACCTGTTTCTGCTTTGCTTGAATTAAGACATCTTTCCATTAATGAAATGTATGGAGATAAAGAAAGACCATTATTGTTAAGTACATTTGTCTAAATTTCCAGGCAGTGTCAACTCTTAATGTTTTAGGGTGTTTCCTGCTAATACAAAATGGTAGAAGCAAAAAACTGATACTGGATAGGCAGGCAAGGTTGGGCAGCAGACTTTTTAGTTGGGCTTAGCTTTTGTTGTTGACTGTTTTTGGACTGTACCCTCCATTTCACACTGTGTTTTACTGGGATCAACTTAGAGTTAAACTGTATGCTGCTGAGCCTTCACCAACCAGTAATTTATGTATTATGTGTATATTTTAATAAAGAAAATATTTCAATAATTATGTTTTGGCAGCTGTGGCTGGGGTGGCATACTGGAGAGTCCAGGTACTGGCTGGTTTTACACACTGATCTGTTACTATATTTGCTTGCTGAATTTTCTTTTGACTATCTGTTGAACATGCTCATTACATTCTGGCTGGTATGAAACAAATGCTAGTTAAGAATCGGAGTATTTCAGGCCGGAATGCATATTTAATTCCCTGAAGGCAATTTTCACCTCTTAGAATGTCCCATTGCTGCCTCCATTTCATGTAACAGGAGAAAGAGTCTCCAACTCTTGTTTAGTTTCTTGCTTCTCTGAGCAATGTTTTCATGTACTTCACAGATCAGGGTCTCCATTTAGGTGTGATTTTGCAAGTTCAAGTATCTGTATTCATGTCATGAAAGCCATTCCTTTGTCTGAAGTTACGTTTGATCTCACTCTTCAGTCCTAGCCTTTGAGAGAGGTAAAAAAGTTTGGAACACAAAATTGAAGGGTTTGCAGGACCTTTAGAGAGATCTTAGCAAACACAGACTTGTTTGTAGAAATGCCACTCTAACTACTCAACCAACATCTGTGGTGTGACATTGAAACCTGTTTGTTTGCTGCAGATATCAAGTCCCCACAGGTGTGGTCATGGAGTACAACTAAGGCTCACAGTTTTCCTCCATAGACTGTCATGACCATGAAAATTGACTTCTTTTCTCTGCTGGTCCCCCTCTGAGTTGGTTTGATTGTGGGGTGTTGGTTTATTTTGGTTGGTTGGTTGGTTGGTTTGTTGTTGGTTTTTTTTGTTCCTGAGTTGGTAATTTCATAGCCTTTTACCCCAGTAGGATTGAAGTTTTAAAGTTTCACTTACTGATCCTGAAAATCCTGAGTCTGTTCCTGAAAACAGCAGCAGCACTGCAGGACTGGAAATGGTTGATGTGAAAACAAGTGTATCTCTTCTGTATTGTCACATTCTTCAAAGGAGAGACTGACTTTGATCTGAGCAAGAAATTGCCTTGAAATATGGCAGTGGTCTAAGTTGAGGTTTTTAGCTTAAAGCTTTTAGTCTCACTGAGATTTGGGGAAATTTTTCTTAAAGGTGATGAACATTTTATATGTTGGGAGCTAGCCAGATTTGCTCTTTGCCTTATATAGGCTCTTACTCTTTAATCAGTATCTTACAATTTAATGCTAAGGATTAGTATTAAAGCCCAAAAGTAGTACTTATATTGGGTAGAAATAATCTTTAATTTCTGATAATTATCAGCAAAAAATCTAACCGGTGGGAGCTGTACATCCTTTTCGGTATTGAAAGTAGATGCTTTAAAGAAATCATGACTGTTATTGTGACTTTCATGATGAATGTTCAGCATCTTGTCCAGTGCTATCTGGGCAGGCATGAAACAGAACATAACCATTCTGTCTTTCCCTTTAAACAGACATAAACAAAATCCAGACGTGAAAAAGGCAAGTTCCTCTGCCACAATGGACTCTGGTAAGTCTGTGTTGTTTTCCACTTGCCCTCAGTGGCATTCTTACTTATTACCAGAAATATTCCTCTTTCAGGTGCAATTATGCTTTCTTGCCTTTTTTTCTATTCTTCAGCCTGCCAGAAAAGAGTCAAAGCCCTTGAAAGTGATTAGGGAATTTTAACTATTAAGTGAAATTGCTTCATCATAAAAAGAGTCCTGGCCTTGCATTCATTGTTTCAGTTCAGCCAATAATTACTAGAAACTTCTTGAGCTAGAGCAGGTCATTTTAGCTTCTTTCACTCTGAAATACAAGAATTCACAATTATTGATTACATTAAAAACAAAAATCTGAAAGAATTTGTTATGTTTTAGTAGGGATAAATGCAAAGTTTGACATCTGGATAGGAAAAATCAGTTATGCAAACCAAAACTGAGAGACCGGGAAACGAAGGCTGGTTAAGAGGAAAACTTCTGGACTTGTCTGGGTAACAGGCTAAATCAGAGTGAAAACCAAAGCAGACACCATACTGAAGTGCTGAATGTGGAACCTGTGGAATAATATTCCCACTTGATTTTAGCACTTTATCATGTCTCAGTTTAAGTATGGCGCCCAGTTTTTAGCACCACGTTTTGAGAAAAACTGTTTGGAGAGAGTCCAGAGGAAAGCTGGGAGACAAATCAGAGTCTGAAAAACATGAGCTGGAGATTTGGCTTTAGCATCGGTAAGCTTCCAGGTTGTGGAACAGGTTGATTTAGGGTTGATTTGGAAGTTTGTAAGAACTCATTGAGCAAATATTTGTAGGCAATGACTAAGGTAGAATTGTTTCTGGTTTGAGCCAGGAATATGGCTTCAGGTGATCATCAGAGGTCCTTTCTAGCGCTATCTTCTGTGTCTCTCTGAATTAAAAAAAGGCAGTTTTACTCATGTCAGCTGGGGATATTGTGGACTTGAAAAAATCTCTCTTGAAAAATCTCATCACTGAACTTTATGCCCTGTGCACATACAGAGGCAGACTCTGTTTAGAAGAGGTTACAATCCAGGTAGGAAAAGGAAAGGAGAAACAGGATTGTCATCTAGGGAGATTTGTGTCTCCAGCATCTCCTGAGGTAGTACGAATACTTCCCAGTTCATTAATCAAATGAAGCTGACCCCTGTCATCCCCTTATAATAGGCTACATTCAGTTGAAGAGATTTTAACTCTGAAGTAATCTGCTTCTTCATTTGTCTTACAGAACAAGAAGAAATGGATGTTGCAAAAACTGTTGTAAATGGGCTGAGCAGCAATGGACAAGAAAAAGGTGGGTTAAGAACTTCAGAGTCACCTCTGCAGCTCCCCCTGCATGTCAGCTGTGTGATGTGGTTGATTTCCCTGGACGCTCATTACAGCAGGGGTTTCCAAATGTAGTTTGGCGACTGATATAAGAAAAGCCTTGTACTGCATCATGCCAGCAGCAGCAGCATTTCTTAGCTCAACAAGTGTTCTTTGTCTCTTAAAGGTGGCAGGCTGGATTTGCCTCTCTGTATATTTTTAGTGCTGCTTTGAGGAAAGCTGTGCACTACTTGTGAGCACCTGTGAATCAATACGTTAGTGTGTTTAGACAGCATGGTTTTGTGAATGCCCATGTGTGAATTCTGTTAACTTCAGTGGGAGGTGAAGGTTTGAGACAAGGATTAAAGGGCAGGAACTAAGTATATAAGTAATAAAAAAAAAAAATTAAAAATCTGTCATTAGTAATAATGGTTTAAACCCCAAACTCACCTAAACAAACCAGTCTTCATATTAACACCATTAGGTTTGCAGTATGCTTTACAGCATTCAGTTTTGTACAGCGATGGTGTGTGTTTTGGCAGGGTGAAACTATGTGGTTGTATGGGTTAGTCTTTTGCTGGTTTCATTTCCTTTCTTTTCTTTGATGCCTTTTTATAGTGGTTAGTATTCTGACTGCATTGTGGATGGTTGAATTCAGTCAGTTACAGAGCAGAACAGAATTAGAATTGTTTCCTAAACCACAAGCTGTTTGGAATTCAGGGTTTCCAGTCCTTAGGGAGAACAGGGTTTGATTTAGTCTCTTCTTTGTTTTATTATTTTTTTTTTTTTTTAATTAATCTCATCAAATGAAAAACTAATGGTTTGATGTGGTTTGAAAAACTCTGTCAAACTCTTCCTCATTCATTCTGCTTGAGAGCCCTTTTTTAGGCTGGAGTCTACTTTCCGGTTTTGCCAGGGACCAGAAAGATCTGCCACAAGAGGGGGTGTACACACCACCCTGATGTCAGGCCAGCTTAGTCTTCAGTATTGCTGTGTAAAGTATTAAAAACATGGTTCCTCTTTCTCCTGATTTTGGAGGCCTGAGAGATGGCATGCAATGTGAGGCATATAGACTTTCCCAGTTAATAAATGCAGAAAACTTAGGTTTTAAATGAGAAAATCCTGTCTCTGCAGAAATGAAAAGCACAACTGAAGTTATTCAGGTTGGAACCCTAATTTAAAAGATGTTCACTTTGGTGAATCCTGTTGAGATTCACTTCTGCGTAGTTTTGCCTTTGCCTTTATTTACCACCACCACCTCACATTAGCTGCAGAGTTGGACAGAGAAATTACCACCTGGTTTAGACAGTTTTGTCACAGTTGCTAAAATTTTGCCCAGTGCTATGTATGGGTTTCCTCTATGTTACTGCATTAGAGTGCTAGCTGTGAAGTCCAGCAGGAATCTCATCAAAGTGCTGTTTAAATGGAGAGAAGTGGATGTTTTGATGCTACCCATTGGCGTGGGACTATTTTCAAGATTATTTCACATTTCACTTCCTTCTGTTGCTGAACTTGTAAACTGTGTGCCATGAGATCCAGCATTCATGTAACCTGGCTAGTTTGATATTTCTTTCTCTATCTTTCAATCCTTATTTTTTCATTTTGTTTTGTTTTAACTGAGTCATATTAATGTTAACTTAGCATTTTTATTTTTGCATGTTGTGCATCTCAGCTAAATGTTTACACTAAATTTTTTTGATGGTTTCTGAAAACTAATGCTTCCAGATTCTTTGTGCCTGTAGCATAGTGGCAGTCAGCAATTAGTCAGTTCAGTGAGTGGTTCTGTGTGCTGCATAAAACAGACGCATCCTGAACTGGGGCGAGTGAAGGGATATTTTTAACGGTTGCATCACTGCTCCCTGGACTGCTTTTGTATTTGAAATTTCCTGCTATTGTGTCTCCAAGTACATTAGAAAATTTTGTGGCATGCTTCCCAAACTCTGTTCTTCCCTTTTTGGATGTGCCATTTACACTTTTGTGTTTGCAGCTGTTGACGTCCCTTTATGTACACGCTCTATTTCTGCCGTTAAAATAATCCCTGTGAAGAAAGTGAAAAGTTCTCCTCACCTAGTGCTGCCTACAGGTATCTTCTTCCTTCGTCCCCCCACCATGCGTTAGTTGGCCATCACTTTCTTCTCTCTCCCTCTCTCCCTCTCTCTTTCTCTCTGCTTCACCCACGCACTTTGGCTAGTTTTCAGCTTCATCCTCTTCTCACTGTTTCCAGAGCTGTAGATTTCATCAGTAGGTAATAAAGTTAGCTCTTGATGGCACAATACACTGTTCTCAATTATGCTGCTCCTCTGCGTACGTAATTGTGTCTACTTGAATCTGGGATCATTGTAAGCTCTTCTACTAATGCTTGATTATGAATAATATTGTTAATACAGCCTCATTTTGAAACAAAGAATGCTTCCTCTATATCTTTAGTCTTTATGAATTAAATGGATGTCAGAGATAGTATTTTGCAGGTTCAAGTATAGTTCAGCATTGGTGGTACGGTTTTGGGTTTTTGTACATGCACTGACTTTATAGAGCCATTATAAGAATGTCAGGCTGTATAAAACTAGAAGACCTTTTTTTTTTTTTTAAACTTTGCTGTATCTGAACAGTCAGATTAGTCCAGCTGGTAGTGCTTGTCTCTTCTATTCTGTTGGTGTTCTGTTGGACTAGAACAGTGCTAATGTCATATTTATTGCCATCTACTAGGTGTGAGAGAATTCAACATCTCAGGTATTTCTTTCTCTCCCAAATTGGAATAGCCTGGTGAATATTTTATCTTCAAACCTTTTAAACATTTTGATCCTCAGGTGTGGATTGGAACAGTAGCCAGAACTGTACTCCTGGCCAAAAATCCTGGCCCTATCTGGATCATGCAGAAATCAGAGAAGTCAGTTTCTGTTTGACTGGGCATGTAGGTGACCATAGACATGCTCATTTGTGGTGTATGAGTGCAAACGTAGTACATTTAAGGATTAAGCAGCATTTAGTATATCTGTGTGGATTGTCTTTCCCCTCAGAGAGACTGTCTCAGTGCTGCCTAGATGAACTAAACACTGAGCTATAGAAGAGTATCCCCTGGTTCCTTATGTTTTCCATCCTTTCTCCAGTCCTAAGGGTGGATCTGAAGCTATTTATTTTGGTGAAATCCCTAAAGCTTGGACTTTGGTGATTTCAGCATAGAGGGATTTTGATGTGAGCCAGGTGTCTGACATTCATTGAGTCTTTCCCCTTACTGCTGTTGTGCATCTGGCTCTGTTGATATTTCCATATATTGTGGCCACTTTGGATGTGGTCTGTGTGTTTTACAACCTCAACTGAGGTGTTGTTTGTTTATAGACACTGCACTGGTGTGGATTTAATTTGGCATTGTCTTACTGAAATCAGGCAGAGAGAACTGATCTGCACAAACATGGGCTATTGTCTGGGCCATAAACATCAGCCTTTGCCCGCCCTGTCCGGTCTCAAGGCACAACTTTTGTTATAGTAAGATCCTAGAGAGGAGCTGCATCCCTTCCTGTGAAGAGATGTCATGATTCTAATTCTATAAAAATGAAGATTATGTTGTCATTTGTGTAACAGATCACATGCTCAGTACCTTCTCAGTGCAGTGTCTTGGTAGGACTAGCATCTCAGTAGGTCAAAGTGAAGTTTTTTCCCAGCTGCTGGGTCAGTAATAGTGCCCAAGAAAGGGAGGTGATGTGTTTTCCTGTGGAAGTAGCTTAAATAAGTGAGAGATCCTTCAGGTTTATTGTTTCTATGTGTATCTTATAAGAAACAACTCTCAGAAGGTATTTTAAATAAGGGGAAGTACTGGTTTGTCATTATTTAATAGGATGTCAGGAGGAAAAAAGTCAAATCTGAATGGACAAAGGTAAGCCTGCACAGAAGCTGTGCTGAACTGGGCCTCAGCAAGGACACTGGTATGATCTGGTGTGTGGCTCACATGGTGATCTGAACAGACACAGATTAAATGACCTGGGTCTTGGAATTCAGCTTCCTGTCAGAAGGTGAAATGCTACCATGAAGAGGGGGGGGAATGACAAGGAGGTGGCTGCGGTAGCCTGCCTTAAGAACATATTCAGGACAGTTACAAGATTTTATCCTCCAGTGGTCATAAGATTTTTTAAAAAAACTTTCAGTGCACAGTAAGCATTTTGAAGGCTTCAGCACACAAATTGAATTCCTTTAGAGCACCGGGTCATCCCTATAGAGAAGCCATGGGTGTAATAGTAGAATCTCCTTTCTAGTACAGTGTCTCCATGCAAAACAGACAAAGCAAGTGGACTTGTGAAATTTGGTTCAAAGAGTCATCCTTTTTTCCTCCTTTCTGTTACTCTGACTCAAAACTTCTACATTCATTGGTTACATGAATATGAAACTGCTTTGATTTCTCAATGCTTTAAATCCAGAGCTAATCTTCATCAGCATAAACATTACTATACTGATTCACCCAGAGGCAGCCGTGATAAAATTACAACGTAGAGCTCTGATGGCTCCTGATAGCTTTGTATCATGTGTTTCAATGTGTCTCCCCTGTACATGTGCATTCCCTGTAGGAACAGATCCCACGAAAGTCTGCAGCGGAAAAGGAGCTGTGACCCTCCGGGCATCTCCAGCCTATGAACAGAATCAGAATGTCACTTCGCTGTGTCCTCAGGATGTTGAGCGACCTGAAAGTAAGTGGGTAGAAGATTAACTGGAATATTTTGCTCACAGTAACTTCAAAGGAGGTCAGTTCAGGGTCCTGAGGTGACTATTTCAGCTAAAATTTAAAGCCTCAAATGCCATAGCATAATTGGAAACCTCTTGCAAGACCCAGACAAGTGGAAGGAAACTGACTCCTGTTCTAGGCTAGTGCATGTTTCATGACCTTAAGTTTGTTTACAGCTCCCTTTTGCTGTCAGAAGCACGAAAACATCTGCTTTTGTTTTGTTTTGGTTGGTTTTTTGTTTGTTTTGTTTTGTTTTGTTTTCCTCCCTGGCAGGTCCATGTCACCACCTTCTGTTCCAGGCATGAGGTGGAACAGAAGGAGGCCAAGTGGTGCTACTGCCACCGTAGCATTCACTTGGGTTGCCAAGGGAGCAGGGATAGTGTCCCAGACAGACAGTGTCGCCACAGAGCTCTGCCATCTTTCAACAGCAGACGTGTAATTACTTAATTGTAGGAGACAGGCAAAGCATAACAAACCTGGCCAGTGTCGTGGGTCTGGCAGAGAGGATGAGCTCCCAAAGGCAAAATGCCGTTAAGGGAGAAGGGCATCAAGCTTGCTCTTGAAAGCAAAGCATACATTATTTTTGACTGTATTGTTGGAGGAAGGGCAATTGCATTAATTCCATCCACAGCGTACTGCTTTCTGCTCTGTTTTCTCCTCCCATTCTGCTTCACCCTTGACCTACCCTCTTTTCATGCTTGCCATTCTGTTTCTTCATTCTTACCCCCCACCATTGCCTCTCACTGTTGATGACTTCATAAATTTCCAGCAGCTTGAATGGCAATGAGCCCAATACTATGGAAATCAGCTCGTTAATACTTTCTTTGCTTACTCTCTCTATTGGTTTATGAAATGTACTCTGGAGCTGGGAGAGCTTTTTGTATGTAACTTAAACAGCAAAATGGGTAGAGGGGTCAGCAGGAGCCCAGTGGGACGTGGGTAAATAGCTGGTGAAAGCATTGCATGTAGCTGCAAGGACTAGGTTGCAAAGGAACATCGTATTTTATAACTTCCTTCATGTACATGCACTTAGTCTGCAAAACCTGATCTATTTATTGGCAGTCCTTTATCTCAGTTAACCATACACAGTGATGTTGTTAAGGATCAATATGTCTTCATAGCCCATATCATGGCTGAATGATACAGAGTCCCTGCATTTCCAGTAATTTATAGTGTCTGGATGTCTAAAGCTGCAGCTTTAGAAAGTAGTTATCTGGGCTGCCTTTTTGCCTCTGAAATAAGAATGTCAATGAACAATTGTTTCTTCATTGCTCTGAATGAATCGCCTTGTGTTTACAAAGGTCAGAAACAAGGAGGGCATCATGTTTAGGGCTGGTCTCTATGGTAATTAGGCAGCCCTGTCAGAAAGCATTTTATGTGTGAAATGAAGTAACTCAGCTCTTAACTTCAGTTGGTATGTGTTTTCTGTAAATGTAATGGTTTATTTTCCCTCCCTCCCCTTTCTTTTCCCCTGTGCTATCCTCTACCCTGACCTCTTCCATCCCTCCTTTCTGTGAAACATTTAGGTCTGGAGCCAGAAAACCCAGAACCAGGTACAGACATTGGCTGCTTATGTTGTTGCTTCTGTTACTTTCTTGGAAATATTTCTTGTTGCCTGGGGAGAGAAAAAAAAACACAAACCCAAACAAACCACAAACAGAAGAAAAGAGTCCCCTTCTTTTGCTCATCCTGTATCTGGAGGGAATCCTCTGTGATCTGAGTTTTCCTTCCCCTCGTAGATGATTGGAGGTCATCAGCTAACACTGATGCCAATGGGGATGCTCAACCATCTTCTCTGGCTGCCAAGGGTTACAGGAGTGTGCGTCCAAACCTATCCTCAGACAGCAAGCCACAGGTAAGCCTTTATTCTGTGACCCTGAGAATGATCTTCTGAGTTCAAGTACTGGATTCATGGTCTGGAGTCCTGGGTTGAACTCCAATTTTTGCTACAGACATGGGTAAGTTGCTGTGCTCAGCTTTTCCCACCTTTAAAATGGAGGCAACACTGATGCCAGCAGTGTGTTATGGAGCTTGTGTGTTCAGGTACACTGAAGTGTTTCCTTGCTGACTGAATGAGGATGACAATGCTATTTGTTTTCAAGAAAAAAGGTGAAATAGTCATCTATTGCTGATTTTTATGTTGGTCTGTTTCCTAGAGGTTGCTGCAGGCTGAAGGCAGAGTTATACCCTACAGTAAAAACAAGATATTGGGGAAATGCCTTTCAGTCCTGACACTGTAACTGATACAAGCCTAGAAGGGAAAGGTTATTTGTACCTGAAGGTAATTTTTTGAGGTCAGTCTGTTAAGAGAAGTGTAATGTCCTTGTTTTTAATTTGGGTAGTTGGTCTGCCTAGAAGCAGTCTGAAAGTTGATAAGGAAACTGCTTTCTTGTGTGAAACAGAGTCC
This sequence comes from Dryobates pubescens, assembly GCF_014839835.1. Taxonomy (NCBI): domain Eukaryota; kingdom Metazoa; phylum Chordata; class Aves; order Piciformes; family Picidae; genus Dryobates; species Dryobates pubescens. Next base: position 19,238,261 of record NC_071619.1, on the reverse strand, counting down.
TTTTAAAGCCTTGTCTCATATCAGGGTGAATGCTCCCATCATCAGGGACCTATAGCAATGCCATGGAACAGACACAGTTCCTCAAACTGTCAGTTGAAGTGGATGAATGCACAACTCAGAGGAAGTCGTGGGAAGGAGTGGCACCCTAAAGGAGAGAGCCATTTACTGCCTGATACTTAACAGCTGTCCTGCAGTCCCTTAGCGATCTTGATGAACAGAGAGAGCACTGATACACATAGTGCTTCTTATAGAAGTCTCAAGAAGTACTGCCTAAGATGAAATGGAAGGAAATGGAAAACAGCAGTTGCAGATGGTGCATTAGTATTTCCTGATAATGCTATGTAGTAGTAAAGTGAGACTTCACCGAATCTAGAGAAATACTGTGGCACTTTGAAGTCTCCAGACTGAAACTTTTGATTCCTTAAGGAATCAAAATGAATGAGCCTGTTCCAGAAGCAGAAGTCCTTTAGAATTAGTACTTACCAACCCAATACTCTCCCTTACACATCAGGGAAGCGAGGTGGGTAAGAGGCGCAGCATGAGGATAATAGATTTTGATACAGCAGCTGTAGTTTTATTAAATGGCTCTATAGCCATCTAACAAGAATAGGTGCTGGCCAGAACCTGTCATATGTGGATGAATTTTAAAGGAAGTATTATTTACAGATTTGAATGTTGCAAGCTGTTAAGATAGCTCCAGTCTGTGGTTTTGGCCATTTTAACAGTGCTTTGGCCAGCCTTTGCCCCTGAAGATACAACTACAGGGTGTGTGTAAATCCTGTGTGTAGTCTCCAGAAGGTTAATTTACAAGAATGCAGGGATATAGTGCTCACTATGTGGGTGTTTTAATCCTCTTCCTTTTAGTAGTTTATAATTTTCAGCTCCTGGCAACAAAGCAATAAATAAAATTTAAACTTTCTTTTTCTGTAATTTTGCTTCATAAGTTTAGCTTTCTGATAAAGAAAAACCCCAAACAAACATTGTAACAGACGTTGCAGTTACAGCCATCAGGCAGTTGCAGAGTTAGCAATCTATATGTTGCAAAGTACCAAAGGCAATAAAGATTTTTTTATTATTTACTAAAAGCAGGATTTTTCTGTTGATGATCTTGATACTCTGGAGGCAAACTCTTATGAATTCAGTTTCTCAACAGATGTTCTGGTGTCCTGAAAGAATTCTGAGAACTGAAAAATCCTAAAGAGACTTCAAGAGCTAGCTTTTAGAAGGAAGAAATACTCATTTTTTACTTAGCCAGCTGTGGCAGGCTATAGTATTCACATGATGTCTGCTTTCACTAGAACTCGTTAGCCAGGATGTTAAATCTTGACTCAGGCCTTCTCAGGGGCATGGTGGGTGTTGCTGTGCAGCCCCTTGAAACAATACAGCACTGAGATTTAAATAAATCCAGAGAAAGAAATGTGTGAGGCAGGGACTTGAGAACTGGGTAAAGTTTGTGTGCTGCTCTGAACAGTGCTAAGAAAGAGAGAATGTGTGAGATGATGTGAGTGAATTCTGCACTGACCTTCCAGATACTGTATTTGCTTTTTGGTTTTGCTGTATTAAAACCTACTTAACCCAAGTCTAATGACCAAATTCATTCTCTACATTTTTTTTCCCTTCCTTTTCCCTTTCATTTGATGCTACTTCCTCTCTCTCTCTTCTTGACTCTGTGTGGGCAGGCTCTTGCTCCTCCCCGTCCTCCTCTTCCCAAAGAGGAAAGCTTTGCATGGCGCCCTCGCACTGATACTAAAGTGACCAACCTGTTGCCAGTGCCCATCATGGACTGTGTGTACCTGAATGCACCCAAGCCTTATACGCAGAGTGCATCACCAAATGCCAGTGCACGGTGTTATTTCTCATCACCTACCCCTTTTGGGGCCATCCCCAGTGGGAAGCAAGGCTTGTCAGCAGGGCGTTCTCCCTCTTCAGGCCCCAAAGATGAGGTGCATGCTGGGCAGCCACTCTTGGAAAGTTGTTCCTCATTGGATACATCATCCATACAGTGCAACCCTGACAGGGCAGATCCCAATAGTAAGACTGGAATGAATTCCAGTCATGAGACGAAGGCGGATAAAAAGGTCACCAAACTATATGTAGCTTGTTTATCTAACAACACTTGCTCAGCCGCATCTGAAAATTCCACTGGCACCACACACGATCCAGCAGCCAGTACCAGTTTGGATGCTGAGCTCACTCAGGCACCAGCCACCAACGTTATTTCCTCTGTAACAGATACTGGAAAGTCTCTTCCTGCTCCTCCTCCTCCTATTCCTCCCAGGCCGTACTTTTACATTTGCCTCAGTAAAGACGCAGTTAGTTATGGTGCAGGCCAGCCCTCTTGGACTCAGTCATCACCTCCGCAGGCTGTGAGGGACAGAGTGCTAGAGCCTCAGAGCACAGCTGCCACAGAGGACAGGATGAAAAAAGAGCCTTACCTTACTCAGCAGCGACAGCCACCGTACAAGGCAGTGGGACGCAGCATGGTACAGGTTTTCTCCATAACCTTGTTTTCTTTCAGCCGTGTGAACGGTTTCTTAATGCATTACAATGTTTTCTTAATGCTTTATTCCCTTCTACCTAATTTCTGAGCACTCTGTGCCATCTGAGTCTTGTAGTGTTCTATTCAATAATACTTAACACCCCATGTACACCCTCCCAACATTATCTGTGTGTTTGTGTATGTGTGGTGTTTGTAGGGACTTGGGTTGAGCTGGTCAGGATCTTCTTAGTTTAGGGGTGTGTAAAAGAAGCAAACTGTAATGTGATAGTTGGTGCTTCTTAAGTGATAGTGAACGCAGAGCTGTTCTGTGGTTTTATTTAGCCTCACTGCACAGAACTGGAGAAGAGGGTTGGTGAGGGAAAGGAAGGTGTTTGTGAAAAACTGTGTATGTTCATAGAGGCCAGGACTGCAAGACTGAGGAAGTGTGTCTCCCTTAAGGAAAGAAAATCTGTTGGGGCTATGTATCAGTTTGGGTGCATCCTTGCATGACACTATATGGCTGCATTAGACTAAAGTACCAATCTCCCCCATTGCATAACAACACCTTGTTTCCTACAGGATGCCACTGCCACTACCACAGCTCAGCCTGGGGTTATAGTAGTCCCCCTCCTCCAGGTTAATCCAGACAGACAGCACGAAGGCAGCTCCAGCACTCCACCACCACCTCTGGTTCCTATTGGTCAAGGCTCCGTATTCCCTGAGACTGTTTCTCCTCGGTCACCCTTGACTTTTCCAACTCTAGATGATTTCATTCCCCCACATCTCCAAAGAGGTTTCCACCATAGCCAAGCACCCTCCGCATCTGGCACATTACCCTCTGTTTACCCGAAACTGCCATTCTTCTCGTCACCACCTTCACTTGTCCCTCCAGTCACAGGGGCTTTGCACAGAGGCTTGAAGCCTGAAATCACTGGAGTCATCTCACACACAGTAAGCTTGCCAAGTACCCTCCTCGCCCTTTACCAAAATCTGTATTCCCAGATTAAAGTTACTTTCTTCTTGCAATACTAAACTTGAGAGAGGAGTGATGACTCACTCCCTGCCAACAGCATGACAGCTGAAACCTTGTTTATGCCCTGTGTTAGTGCATGCCTGTTGCCTGCCTTGTGCAGCTTTGAACTTTCTATTGACTTCTTGCAATAAAATTTGACTCTCACCCTTTGTGCCTGTTCTGCTAGGTGATGCACAGCTCAAGAGTCTTCACAGAATTTGCTCCGAATGAATTCTCTATAAACAAAATAACTGCAACTAACTGATCTCTTCAGGCTCTTTTAATAGCATCCTTAGTTGTGTTTGAATAACATTTAAAGCAGCAACAGCAGACTAGTTAAAGGTTAGGGCTGGCTTTCTGTTCCACTTGGAGCCACAAGTCCTTATGGTCTCTACACAAATATCTGCTGAAATCAGAGTAAGATTTCTGCCCATATCCAATGACCTACAAGCAATAATATCAGTTACTGAGCTGAGAGTCTTCCTAAGCATGTAGGTGCTATGGGATAATTAGGGGGAGAGTGTCTCTTCAGATTGGAATTGGTAGTCTTTGAAAATTTTGAAGAATTCAATTTGCAACAGTTTTAAAGGGAAATTTACTCTGTTGTTCTTGGATTAGGTTTTGTTTCTCTTTAAGCTCATCACTTGTTTTAAAAAGTGCTCAGGGACTGGAGGGAAAAGTAATTCTCAGTTAAAGTTACTGCAGAAGCAAAAAGTACCTGACCATCCTTGTGCTGGAAGTCTTTAAAAAAATCAATTTCTGTCTATAGTTGCTTGTAAGGACAAGTATGAGTTCATCAGAAACCTCCTTCTCTCCTGATGATACTTTCTGTTCCACATGCAGCCTCTGACTCTATAGAGATTTAGCAAACAGACATGGGGGGGGAGAAAGCAAAAAACCAGTGCAGCCAAAGATGATATTTTTTGAAGTTCTCAGTATTGGCCTTTTAGTAATGGGTTTTTTTCGTTATTGGGTGGTTTTTTTTATTGGAGTCTGCCTGCAGACTTCAGAAAAGTTCAGCCAGCAAATCATAGAGTAGTGCAAAGAGTGTTGCACCTGATTTTCATGAGATGAGAGTTTTGAAACATTTTTGAGCATGCTTACTTCAGGCATGCGGTCATAGAGCTGTTTTCTAGTTATTTAAATGGTCTTTGTTCACCCACTGTGGTGATTGAGCTGGGGCTGCTGAGGATATCCTGATCTGCCATTTTTCTTCTTTGAGGTTTTCTTTATGGTGTAGTTATCAAAGTGAAGCTTAAATCCAACTCCCTCATAGTTCTCCCTGTTTCCCACTCCTTTTCCCAAATTGTGTTGTTTTCAGTATTAACAGAGGCAGCAAAATGGGGCTAGGTTTCTCTCTTAGGGACATCTATTTCTGTTCTCATGAAATATGGCCTGATCAGATGCTGCGTAGAGCAAGATCACCTTCATCCAGCAGAACAGGATTGTTCTTCCCTGTTTTCTCTCTAGGCCGGAGAGGCAGCAGATGCATGTTCTGATTATGGCCAGTTCTCATTATCATTTATCTATTAGCTCTGGTGCCAGCCCCTCACTCTGGCCCCTGTTCAGCCCCCTGTGTGATCCTCTAAATTCTTTCCTCTGATGCTGATAGATATGAAGGACACTGAGTTACACTTGGCCAGAAAAGCCAGGAGTGATGATTCTTCTGAAGCAATATTCTGTGCATATTCAGATTTTTAATAGTGATGAAATTCCCTCTGAATGCTCAGCTCCATTTTACAGGTCAGTGGCCTGCAGCATTTCAGTCTGGCAGTAGAGTAGCAGGAGTGCAGAAATTTGGTATGCTGTTCCATACTGTCTTTGTTTGAATGCTTGTTCCCTGTTAATAGTCATGGTGTATCCAAATTCTTTAAGATGCTTGAAAAATAGCCTAAAGTGGTACACAGGGTCCTAGTCTTCATCCCTTCTTTATCTTTTCCTCTTACTACCAACAAAAGCCTGGTATCCCTGCACTGAGATTTTTCAAAGATGAACTAGGTTTTAAAGTCTCCCTGCTGACACAGCCTGTGTTTCTACAGAACAACCAAAGCTGTGGTGATACCAGAGGTGGGTTTGAAATAAGCAAATAATGAAGCTGGATGCTTTAGGAGGGCAAGAACAGCTTGCTGTTGGTGCTGCAATGGCAAAGCCATGCTGAGTATCTTCCTTGCTGGAGTTCTAATTTTTGCTCTATCAGTTTTTGCGGGTTTATTTTCATTTTAACGAGATGTCACATCTCCTGAGTGATGGTGCTAATCTTATTTCTCTGACCTTCCTTACCCAAACCAGCAGCAGTAATAATGTTTCTCCCCAGAACTGCATGAGTTTTGCACGTCTGACTTCTTGCTCTGAAAGGAATACTTTCAAAACCAATGTTTGTCTGCATACTTATAAGGGGAAAGATGTCTGTGTCTTACCCACCTCAATCAGATGTGCTCCTTTCTGGCACCCTCTGTGTTCTCCAGAGAGTCTGACAGATTAAATTAGTGCCTCCTTTTGGGGTTGGAATTGTGAAACCCAACACCAAATAATTATAGTACTGCCTTGGCAAACTAATTGCATTAACAATGAGCAGGATACCCCCGTGGAGTAGGGTAACACTCGTGCTTATGCCATTTTTACTAAAATTAGCTGTGATTATGCTTCTCATTCAGCTTGAAATGTTTTGGGTATTTTTTCCAGATTTTTCCAGTGTAGCAGCCTTTTGCATGCTGCTAATAATGTGTTGCTCTCCTTACAGGACCCAGGTCCTGTGCTAAATGAAGTGCCCCAGCCAGGCACTGGCACTGACTGTTCAACATCCTTTACTTCAATCAACAAGTCTTCCTCTGCCTATCCCTCTACCACAATCGTCAATCCCACTATTGTCCTCTTGCAGCACAATCGAGGTAAGGAGTCTTGCATGTTGATATTTGTGGCTCAAACTGAGCCACCTGTTGTACTAGAAGGAACTGGAGAATGTGTGTACCATGGACAATTGAGTCTAGACTACTAAGAGCTAAGAAAACTGCCTCCAGATAGTTCTAGTGACTAGAGCATACAACAGGAAGGTAAGGCATGGGACAATGCCTTTAATTAGGAAAACCTGTGGAGTAGAAGCTGCGGTAGGAGGAGAGGACATATGAATAATTTGTTGTGGGATAATAGTTTATTCCCCATCAGATGTGCAGGCATGGTAGAAAAAGGTATACGCTCCCATCAATCTGTCAGAAGAATCAAGGTGGTTTGAGTGAGATACTTCTTCACTGGACAAGAGGACGTGTTACTTCTCAGCTACTGCAGTGTGAAAGTAGCCATATTTTCAGTTACTGTGTGAGTGATTTTACCTCAAAATTCTCAGCAGAATGTGCCCAATGGTAAATAATTCATTTGCCCATTAGTTTAAACTTGGTAGTTTGTTCCTCTGTCTATAACTGGATCAGCTCAGAGTCATGCTGTAGTAGTCACTGAGCTCTGGGTTTACATATGAACAAAACAATCTTGTTTACTAAGCTAAGCCTTTCTCTGCCTCACAGCACCTCCCTCTGAATGGATGATGGCATCACTTTACATATGGCATGAGAGGGAAACTTTGCTGCATCTTTGTAGTTCTGATGGCTGCCATTACCCTGTCTTACCAGTTCATTGTCAATCACTAAAGACTAGATTATACAAAGCACACAAATGCAGTCCTGTTTGCTTTGGTTTCCAGTGGACTTAAGAAACTCCAGGACAGGCGTATTTTTGCAAAGAAAACATCAAATCAGAAAATAGGGGCAAGACTTGCATTCCTCATATTGTTGTCATTCTAACTACAAGTGTGCATTGATGTGCTCCTTACAGCCCCTCATGCATTTTTTTCAGTGTCTTTTTAAAACAGACTTTAGTCTTTGATCCTGAAGATAGTGTCCTCACTGTAGCCCAGCTTGTTATGGGGGTGGTGATGGAGTTACCTCTTCCTTTTCACCAGCATCTGAAGCATCTTTGCTTATGTGCTTCTGACTGATGGTGTCTGGATTCCTCAGCTGCTTCAAGAGGAGAAAATACTATTTCAGGCAACCTTTTTATCTCCAAGCCTTTTGTTGATTTTCTTGAGGTGGATACACTTTTGGATGGTTTTCACATTAAACTTGGAGCATTTCAGTGTGTACCATGCAAGGATGTTTTCTCTCCAGATTTTTAGGAGCATGAGAGAAAAGTCTGTACAATATGATGATCCACACACACTGGCTCTGAGACCACAGATATAAAATTGTTCTATTTACTAATTATCTTCACAGTTCACTATTTGTCCTGTCTGAATATGTCTTTCCTTTGACCATTAGTGCTCATGGTACTTTATCCTGATAGATTAAAGGGCTTTCTCTCATCACATTTTTGTTGACTTTGGTACAGACTGGGGCCTGATAAGCAACTTTAGTGTGTGAAGTATCTCATTCTAATCAGTCTTTATTAGTCAGCTTGTAATTTGCAAGAATCACATTGAACTGACTTGACAAGGCATCTTAGTTATAAATCCATATTGACTGACACTGCATGTGATATTTCTCAGTAAAATCCCATATAAGTCATTACAGAATTTTTTTCTGACATCATTGTCAACTTGACAGACAGATGTCCCAGCCATCATACTAATGCTCTTTGAAGGTTGTCACAACATTTGCTTTCTTCCTTGTCCTCTGGAATTCCCTTTGTATTCCAAGACATACTGAGGATGAATGTTAATGGTACAATGAGCTGCTTTCTCCAAAACTGTTTTCTCTAGAACAGAAAACTGCTCTAAAATTCTTTGGTGCTGATTTTCAAGCATCTGACTTCAGTTGTCATTCAGCATAGTCCTTAGTTATTGTTGAAATGGGAAGTATTTCTCTATCAGGTGATAGGCTGTCAGACTTTTTACTCTTTTGTTTGTTTGTTTTGTTTAACACATAGAGTTGAAACAGTAATCAGATGTGTCGTCTTTTCTGATGTCTTATTAACAGTTCCACTGTGCCTGTTTAGTAGAACAACAAGATCATTGTTAGGTTTCTGTTTATTTTTCATGTTCCTCAGAACATACTTTTGAATCTCTGAGACATCCTGTTAAATCTTTTACTTCCAGGGTAATTGCCTTTCACTTCCCAGCATATGTTACTTACTCATAGGTGTACAGTTTCTTAGCTTTTTGTCTTTTTGTGTAGAGAGTTTCTTACAGTCTTTATGCTTCTGTTACTATTTTGGCTTTATACCAACATAACATTAAGATTTCTTTCTGCTAACTTAGTGTTTTTTAATGATTCTCAAATCTTAGTTATCTACTACACATCTGCCCTGACTGACATGATTCATATTTTATTGCATCTTTCTGGACCTTATCTATTAAAAAATGGTTTTGTCTAATGGCATATAACAAATGGGTACACCCTTCCCTGAACAGTTAATTGTATTTTGTGCTGAAATAAATTCCTTCATATGAAGATGAGGTTCAATATAAATTCCTCTTGCGTGCTATGAAATACCCTCTGAATTAGAAAATTCAAGGGCATTTTAATGCTGTCAATCTGAGATCTCCAGGAGGTAATTTAGTCTTCCAAATGGATAACGTGGCTTTCTTTCTCCTCAGTGGATCATTGACTGCTTTCAAAGGAGATACCTTATTCTCTGAAGTGTCTGTTTTAGCAGACATCACCTACTGTCTTATTTCATGCTTTAGCTGCTAGTTCATTATTCTGTAAGCATTAAAGACCCTTTGATTTGGAGCTATCAGAGACTTAGAAACAGGTAATGGCGTTTGAATCACAGAAATGACACTTTATCTTTTTTTTTTTGGTCTGCTTGATCTTATTCAGTAAGTTGTTACAATAAGTCTCAAATTTTTTTTCTGCTGGATTTCAGTAATGCTAACTGAATAAGAATCATGATTATAAAAATGGAATTTCAGATCCTCTTGTTCATTTCTAGTGTCAAGGTAAGAGCTTCTTCCTTTCATATCTGTTGGTGTCTTGATTAATTTTCTGATGCTTTTATTTTGCACTGAATGTGTGCTCAAGTACTTGTTTATTATTCCCCTTTTGTTACCAATTTCAAGTCTTGTTCTTCTCTCCAGTGCCTCCTCCTCTGGGAGCTCTGAAGGCATCTATAATCATTCATTCACTGTTGCCAGCAGTTATTCCTCTGCACAACCCTTTCTCTGAGAAGCCTAAAAGTTTTTTGCCTTTACTAACAGTCCCAGAACACATTATCAAGGGTGAAAACCTCAAGTTAGCTGGTGCATGCGTGGGGCTGCAGGCTGCCTGTAGTCAGGCAGGAGTGTGAAATACCAGACACCTGCTCAATTAGCTTCTACCCATCAGCAGCTCTTTTCTACTCAGAGAAATAAATGAAAAGAAAGTGTCATCTTTATGCAAAAAGTATTTTTTTAAAAAATGAAAAGTCTATTCATCCATGATATTCTCTCTCCTGTGGAAGAAGAGATCACAGTATCACAGTATCACAGTAACTAAGGTTGGAAGAGACCCCAAGGATCATCAAGTCCAACCTGTTCCAACAGACCTCACAACTAGATCATAGCACCAAGCGCCACGTCCAATCTCCCCTTGAACACCTCCAGGGACGGCGACTCCACCACCTCCCTGGGCAGCCCATTCCAATGACGAATGACTCGCTCAGTGAAGAACTTTTTCCTCACCTCGAGTCTAAACCTCCCCTGACACAACTTGAGACTGTGTCCCCTTGTTCTGGTGCTGGTTGCCTGGGAGAAGAGACCAACCCCCACCTGGCTACAACCACCCTTCAGGTAGTTGTAGAGGGCAATGAGGTCGCCTCTGATCCTTCTCTTCTCCAGGCTAAACAATCCCAGCTCCCTCAGCCTCTCCTCATAGGGCTTGTGCTCAAGGCCTCTCACCAGCCTTGTTGCCCTTCTCTGGACACGTTCAAGTGTCTCGATGTCCTTCCTAAACTGAGGGGCCCAGAACTGGACACAGTACTCAAGGTGTGGCCTAACCAATGCAGAGTACAGGGGCACAATGACCTCCCTGCTCCTGCTGGCCACACTATTCCTAATACAGGCCAGGATGCCATTGGCCTTCTTGGCCACCTGGGCACACTGCTGGCTCATGTTTAGGCGGGTGTCAATCAGCACCCCCAGGTCCCTCTCCGTTTGGCAGCTCTCCAGCCACTCTGACCCCAGCCTGTAGCTCTGCATGGGGTTGCCGTGGCCAAAGTGCAGCACCCGGCACTTAGACTTATTAAATGCCATCCCATTGGACTCTGCCCATCTGTCCAGTCGGTCAAGGTCCCTCTGCAGAGCCTTTCTACCCTCTAACTGACTAACATCTGTTCCCAACTTGGTGTCATCTGCAAACTTGCTGATGACTGACTCAACCCCCTCATCCAGATCATCAATGAAGATGTTAAAGAGGATGGGGCCCAGCACTGATCCCTGGGGGACGCCACTGGTGACTGGCCGCCAGCCGGATGTGGCACCATTCACCACCACTCTCTGGGCTCGGCCCTCCAGCCAGTTCCTAACCCAGCACAGAGTGTTGTGGTCCAAACCACGAGCTGACAGCTTAGCCAGCAGTTTACTGTGGGGGACGGTGTCAAAGGCCTTGCTGAAGTCCAGATAGACTACATCCACAGGCCTCCCCACATCCACCAGACGGGTCACCTGATCATAGAAGGAGATCAGGTTGGAGAGGCAGGACCTGCCCTTCCTAAATCCATGTTGGCTGGACCTGAGCCCTTGGCCATCCTTCAGGTGCGCAGTTATTGCCGCCAGGATAATCTGCTCCATCACTTTCCCTGGCACTGAGGTCAGGCTGACTGGTCTGTAGTTTCCAGGTTCCTCCATCCGTCCCTTCTTGTGGATGGGGACCACATTGGCCAGTTTCCAGTCACCTGGGACCTCTCCAGTGAGCCAGGACTGGAGGAAAATGATGGAGAGCGGCTTGGCCAGCTCATCTGCCAGCTCTCTCAGCACCCTAGGATGGATCCCATCCGGTCCCATGGACTTATGGGTGTCCAAGTGGCTCAGCAGGTCCCGGACTAATTCCTCATGGATTTCTGGGGCATTACACTGCTCCCCGACCCTATTACCCAGCTCAGGAGGCCACTCATCCTGGACTCCTACCTTGCTGTTAAACATTGAGGCAAAGAAGGCGTTCAGGACCTCAGCCTTTTCCTCGTCTTTGGTCACCATGTTCCCCTCCAGGTCCAGTAAGGAGTGGAGGTTCTTCTTGCCCTTCTTTTTAGCATTGATATATTTGTAAAATTGCTTTTTATTATCTTTCACAGAGGTGGCCAGCTTCAGTTCCAACTGGGCCTTTGCCTCTCTAATTTTATTCCTACATAATCTAACCACTTCCTTAAACATACCTCGAGAAGCCTTCCCCTCCTTCCAAAGGTGATACAGCCTCTTTTTTTCCCTTAAATCCTTCAGGAGCTGCCTGTCCATCCAGGCCGGTCGCCTTCCCCGCCGGCTCATCTTTCGGCACATGGGGACCGCCAGTTCCTGTGCCTTCAAGAGCTCCTGTTTGAAGTAGGTCCAACCCTCCTGGACCCCTCGGTTCATGAGGGTTGGTACCCAGGGAACTTTACAAATAAGTTTCTTAAAGAGGCTGAAGTTTGCCCTCCGGAAGTCCAAGGTGAAGGTTCTGTTGGTACTCCTCCCTATCTCCCTGCATATTGAAAACTTCACTATCTCGTGGTCACTGCACCCTAGGCAGCCTCCCACGGTCACATCTCCCACTAGCCCTTCCCTATTGGAGAGCAGCAAGTCAAGCAGAGCCTGTCCCCTGGTAGGCTCACTTAACAGCTGCATCAGGAAGCAATCCTCTATCCGCTCAAGGAATCTTCTGGACTGCCTTCTCTCTGCTGAATTAAGTTCCCAGCAGATATCCGGCAGGTTGAAGTCCCCCACGAGGACAAGATCTGATGATCTTGAAACAGCTTCCAGTTGTTTATAGAATAATTCATCAGCCTCCTCATTCTGGTTGGGTGGTCTATAACAGACTCCAACCAGGATGTCAGATTTGTTGGGTTGCCCTCTGATTTTAACCCACAGGCTCTCAATTCCCTCATCTTCCACCTCGAGTTCTGAGGCAGAAAGTGTCTCCCTAATATACAAAGCCACCCCTCCTCCTCTCCTCCCTCGCCTATCCTTCCTAAAGAGCCTGTAGCCCCCCAGTGTAGCACTCCAATTGTGCCTGTTGTCCCACCATGTTTCTGAGATGGCAACTATATCATAGTTGCCCTGGTGGATTAGGACCTCCAGCTCATCTTGCTTATTGCCTAGGCTGCGTGCATTGGTGTACATGCACTGCAGCTGGGCTCCTGAGCTCTCAATTGACCCTACCTTGTGCTCTACTCTTACCTCTGCAGAGGGACCGATGTCTTCACCCACCCCCTTCAGACCTAGTTTAAAGCCCTCCTAATGAGTCCTGCCAACTCTTTAGATAGGAGGGAACTCTCAAGCACTGACTCTTTAAACCATGTTTTTGTCAAGGCATCTTAGTGATTGAGCTTTGGTGAGTATGAAGGCTGAAGCTAAGACTGCCCTCACTCATATATTTATTTATTTTTTCCATTTTTATAACAGTGGCCTACTCCTGATGGCCTCTTTAGGAGAGTGAACCCTGCAGCAGGTGGTTTCCACCTACTCTTTAAGTTCAGATTGCTAACCTTTCCTTTTATGCAGTGCATGTAGGGATTTGTTTCATATGTTGGTAGCTATCGTGTGCATAGTGCACATGAGCAACTTGATATTGGTGGTTAGCAGAGCAGAAGAGCTGAAATTCATAAGTATTGGTGAGGAAGCTTCACTTAGTGAGGATCCACTTAGTACAAATATCTAGTGAAGTACCAATATGCTAATAAACAACATATACCTGGAGGATTGTTAATGTACTGCAGATGTGCTTGGCAAGTGTCCTATGCTACCCCAAAACATCCTTATTTCCTGGGTAGGCATTGCATGGCATGGTTTATTATGACTATATAACAAGTGTGATTAATATATGTAAGTTTTGAAATTTTTGTATTAACAATATGAGCTTTCAAGAGTGCTTGTATTTTGTATGTCAGTAAACTAGTTTATTGTTTTCAAATGGCTTTCATGCTTTAATGGAAAGATTAATTGCTGGGGAGTAAAAAGAGCAGAGAATAAAGAGCTAAGAATTCATGGCTTATTCCCACCCCTGACTTTGAGAAATCATTTGGGCACTCCTTTAGAAAGCAGCTGTGGGCATCATCTTCAGGGTGGTCAAACATTCTGGAAGATACCACATATGTCCCAGCCTGGAAACTCAGTAATGAAAGGTCCTAAACCAGAAGGACCATTATGGGAATCAAAGCCTTAACCAAGATGTATCTGTGCTCAGATCACTGAATCTGTGGCTCAGTAGTGTGTGATGAGACACAGCAAGCATCAACAATGATTTAATCCTTTTCTACATCATTTGAAATGCTATAACATTATTGTTTCAAAATGTACTTTGTGCTAATGGTAATGAAGTTAACTGTCACATTGTTTGACTCTGTAAGTCTTTACTGGTTTTTTAATTGTCTTTTGTTAAAAAAATTCTCTGATGTTAAGAAAAAAATGAAAAAGTTCTTTGCAAATGTATTGTTCACTGCATCATGAGATTTATATTATTCCATGAAACTGCTGTGTGGAGAGGGACTGTGGGCTGTCACATTGGCAGGGCATTAGAAAACAGACTCTCTCCCACAGGTGCTGCCATTCTGTCTACAGCGTATTTCTTGCCTGTCAGAAATGCAGCACCAGAGCATTTGCTGTTTGTCTCACCCATTTGTTCTGTATTTCTTTTTGTTTTGTTTTTTCCGTTACCACAGAACAGCAAAAAAGGCTTAGTAGCCTGGCAGGTATGATGTGAAAGGTCTGCTAGGACCCAATTGCTGCCTCTGCTGGAGCAAAGCTGCTGCTTTGTTAGCTTGTGGGTACCTTTAGCAAATACATTTCCCAGGAACTGTGAAAGAATTAGTATAAATATTTATCCTGTCTTAGTCTATGTCACTCAGTGTTTGATTTCAGTCTTTTCTCCAAATGCTACCTGTGTGCTCACATGTTAATATACCAAAACCCTAAATTACTCATCTGTTCCTCCTAAGTTGAAAGATTTACGTGCACTTTGGTTGTTCAAGTTGACTTTTGGGGCTGCCTTTTGAGCCTTTAAGTTTATTCCCTTGGGGAGTATTCCCAATTTTCTCTACACAGTCATTAATCTCCTTTGTGGTGGGGGGAGAGGAAAAGAAATGACTCATAGTATTTGTGTGGCTCCTAGAGCAGAAAAATGTGTGCCAGATGTTAACAAATAGATGATAAAATTGTAGCGTGCAAGCATGCAATGGGTGTCATAGTCTCCCCTTGAAAGAAGAACACATTATTTTCCTGGTTATCTTTCCCTCCCCACACTCCAGATAAAAGTAGCTTAGTCTACACTGGGCATTATAGAAGCAGTGCATTATGCACCGCTTACCCATATTATTATTCTGTCCTTATGGCCATGGTTAGATAAATGTAGATGTGGGAGAGAATAGTCAGAGTGCCCATGTGCTACAAGTTCTTGCTTTGCTGTATGGGCCCTGGAGTGGTGGAGCATGTCCCTGAGGACATCATTTGCCCAGGAGGCAGCTGCTGACCTGGACCTCATCTTGATCCACCAGGTTCCTTCAGCTGCAGCACCAACCTCTCTCTCCTCTCTGCTGCTATACCAGTGATGTTACAGGCTGCAAAACAGCTTATAGTGGTTTTCTCTCATCTCCTTCCCTCTCCATATCAGAGACCACTCAGCTGTGAGTTCAATGCTTACAAGGCTGGACAGAGGGTTCCTGCTGGTTTTCCTTCTCACAAGGTGTTTCCCTTCATTATCAGGAACGTCTTTGTTTTCTGAACTAGACATAACCACAGAGTAGTTTGTTACAGCCCAAATGATCCTCAGTCTGGAAGAGTGAAAGATGTTGTGGCACAGCTGGGTCCAACCTGTTCTCTGTGTGTTAGAACAACCACACAAAGCTGCTGGCTACCATCTCTCCCCCTGCTTTTATGTCCTGTTGGTCACAGCATTAAAACTCTCTTGCTGTGTAACACCAATATATTGCTGCTGCTCTTGCAGAAGGATGGCTCAGGTGCCATGGAGTATGCTGACTGGTACAAACTGGTTATTTGGACAATTAGGCACCATATTTGATGTTTTAAGTAGCTCAAAGGCTGTTACGTGCCTCCATAAGATCTACTGAAATTACTGGAGCTGCATTAAGTCAGTGTGAAGTTCAGCTGTTACCCTTCAAGTTGTAGGGTATTGTAGGAAGTCTGTGGTGAAAGATGTCTGCTTTAGTTCCTCCCTCTGTACAGACACCTCTGCAGGAGGTATCCGTATTCGCAGTCCCAGATGAGCAGCCTTGATTGAGACCAGTGGGCCCAGGAAGGACTTAACCTGCCAAGGTTCACAGGGAGGGCTTGCCCTAATATAACTTGTGTTTCCAGAGTTGTCAGTCCAGCACCTTCAACTAGTTCTAAGTGCAGTCCAGAAAACATTTGTGAAAACTTCCTCAAAATACATTTAATTGGCTAGCAGATTTCCCCTCTGGTTATGCCATGCTAGATAGCTCCCAAACCTTCATGTTATAATATTAAATATGTGAATTCATGGTTGGGAGATGGCTGGCACAGGCCAGATGGTGGGGTGTTTTTCCACTAAATCATCAAAATTGAGATTTTGCTTAGATCATGGCTGTATCAGATTGTGATACATTTACCCTGTTTTTTATGTCTGTATTAGGTGTTTTGAATGTTATCATCGTAGTTTCAGATGGAATCTGCTTGGAAAGCAGCCAACTGCTTTTCTAGTGCAGGGAGATAGGCAATCAGAGAGAAATAATGTATATTACCAGTCCTGTTAGAAAAGGGATTTGTGACTTTGTCTGACACTGACTTGTTTAGCCTGCAGAAAATGACTTTTCTAGACCAGAAGCTCAGGACTGCTAGCATTAGCAGTGACAATTGTAATAGAGAGAAGCCATGACCTTTCTTAAAGTTTTCATCCTCTTCACATCCTTATTCACATTCAAAAACCTGCTTCATCATGGTCTTCAAGATCATGTAAGAATGGTCTCATTTCAGTTGCATTTTTCCATGCTTAGTAAGGACTTCAGCAATGGAAACGGATCAAATATTTCCTACAAAATGGAGACCCTTGTATGCTATGGGCGTGAAAGGGCCATAAGACAGAGCACATGCATTCACATGGAGAGGAAGCAGGATGAAAAGGCTAAACAAATATTTAATAGACAATTTGCCCCATTTTGAACATTTAAAAATATTATTTCATGTTTTCTTAAAGAGGAGGAAGACTTACAGTTTTATGGTAGTTTCACCACTCAAAACCAAAATGCTTCTCATACTGAGTTTCACAAGACACAATTATGTTTGCTCAAGGTACCCACAGACCAATGCTTTGTTATGCATGAACCTTTCCTCTGCTAACTGCCCCTTTCATATTTCTGCACAATTTATGGCTTTGGGCAGTATGATGATGTGCATGTGAATAAAAATATCTCTGTCTTTCTCTATTCAGTGCATGCAGTGATGTAAAAAGTATAAGATTCCACAAAGTCTTGATGAGACAGACTGTAAAATCACAAATGTATTCTCTCCAGAAAATCCACATAGCGGAAGTCCTTGACAGAGACTAAGGGTTGATGTACCACAGCTCTTCAGAGCAACTTTAACTCCTTTGTTTCCTTGGCCAGTGGTGGTGCTTTCTGCTACGTGTGGGTGTCAGTTGGGCAGTGTCTTGGAATTACAGGTGGAAGCAAGGATGACTGGATGAATTAGTTGTTTCCCCTCCATCTTTATGAAGACTCCACATCTTTACACAGACTAACATGCAAGAGGAATCATACCTATGCTTAAACAACAATGGAATTTGTTATTTACAAACTCCCTTTTGTGCCCCCTGTTTAGGCAGTTGAGTGCAATCTGTTATGAAGTAGTTCCCCACCCATCATGTTTGATGCTCCATTAGATTGACATCACCATCAGAAAAAGATCTGGAGACTGTATCATTGAGGCTTTTCTGATGAAGAAGGTGATTGCAGAGACACTCAGTCAAAAAGACACAGAAACTAACCCCAAACAGACCCTGAAAACAAAATTTTCCATTGCCTTACATGTCAGCTGAGACTGTCAAATGACATGTGATGGTTGCTACCTGAGAGATGCTAGCCAGCATTTGCTGGCATCAACCATTTTTTTTTGTCATTTCCCCTCAGTCTAAGTGCTAACCACAGCTAGCAGTGATACAGTCTGACTCATCAACTACTTGCTAGGATTTTTGCCTTGAAAGAAGGGAATACGGTGATGAAGTACAATGCTGGGATGAGATAAGAATCCCCCATTGTCATTTCCAGATTCAGTGCCAGACAGACTAGTTTCTGATAAAGTTGATTCAGCGCTTATACGGGACAAACCAGTTCAGGAGACTGTGCCAAATGAGAAGAGAGGAATGGAAGAGAAGAGGAGCATTGTGAAGAAACCTCAGTATATGGCTGACACCTCCGTCGATGATATTGGCATTCCATTGAGGGTAAGACAACACCCAGCATATGGTCAATGCACAAAACCTTGGCCAGATTCTGCCTACCTTTTAGGTCTCAGGGGATTTGTTAAAGCTTCAGAGACTGCAGAGATTTAAGGAAAGATAGAATTCTAATTGCAATGTGTTTTGTGGTGAACATTTCCACGTGCTATCAATGAGCTGTTTCAGCTGCCACGTGGAGAAAGGCAATGCAAAAATTAATGTTGCTTTTCATCATACGGGAGAGTTTTGTCTCATCTTAAAGGCAAATATCTCTTGTATATGTGTTAAGTTCATTTATAGTTCAGAGGAAATTATCATGAATAGAATTATTAACCTTTCAACTGTTCTGGAGTGATTTGAACACTTAAATGTTTCTACTGTCCTTTGAATACTTCGGAAATTAGTACATATGACTAAAACATGCTAAATGTCTACTTTTAGATGTCAAATCAGATTAACATGCAAAACCTTCCACATAATCCATAGCCTAGTCTTGAAAAGCTTGTACATTATTAGTGACTTGAGTGAAGCCTGTAGCTTCATTACATATGAAATTATATACCTAAGTGAAATCACTCATATTTCAGAACATTAATTTCATGTAGCAAAGAGTAAACATTTTTCATTTCTGGAAGATTTGCTAGAACTTTGAAAGACTGATAGAATTCATGGTTGTAATTATGTATATTTATTTTTTCCAACAGAATACAGACAGATCAAAGGACTGGTACAAGACAATGTTCAAACAGATCCACAAGATAAACAGAGGTACTGTAAGACAGATGGTTTTAATTTGCTTTAAAATATTACCTTGATAACATTTTGTTACATTCATTGTGCAGGATATTATGTAGAAGTGGTTTATATTAACTAGTGTTTGCCTTGCACCACAGAATTCGACCAGTGAATTTGAAATCTTTGAAGTCAAAGGTGAGAGAACAGTGAAGACCGAAGGAAGGTCTGAGTTGTTCTGAAAAGTTAACTGCAGTGTCCTCATGAAAGCAAGGGTACTATTTGAGATCAGAAAGAGTTAATAATTCCATACTTTGAGCAAAAACATCCCTGAATTCCAATTTTAGCAGCTAACCGCACCCCCCCAATTTTATAGGTCAGTAAATTATCAGTGAACCTTCTCAGTGCACAAGAGAGAACTTTTTGTGCTATAAAGCTTTAGTTCCTGTGTAACAAAGCTTGATTTGAAGCTTGCTGAAACCAGTGGAAAGGTTTCTATTGATCTTTGGTGAGTTTAGAATCCAAAGTCTGCTTTCATAAACCCTCAGATTTTCTCCTTTCAAAATCCAGAATTGTGGTGCACTCTCAGCGGATCCTCTACTTTGTGGCACATCTGTGCCTGGCTGCTGATAAATTCATGTGCTTTCTTCTCTGTGAGAAATGGCTGCAGTAGCATTTGAAAACTGAACCCTCTGAACAACATTACATGCAGACAAATGCAATTCAGGACTGCGCTTTTATAATAAGACACAGAGCATGCAAAACTGGAGCTGTATTTGCCGCTGCAGATGCTGTCGTGATGAGCTTTATGCTGTGTTGTATTGGATGGAATGAGAAAGAATTGAACTATTTCTAATCCCAGTACTCTTAACAAAGGGCCTTCAGCTCACCAAAGCCCATGCTCAGAAGGAGGAAAAAGAGTTAATTTCTCTTGGCTTCCAGGGTCTCTTGCAGGGCCCAGCCATGCAAGGCAGCAATGAGCAAAGAGGCATCTTAGGTAGTGTCATGATACAATGTCAGCACAAAAGAGACTGTTGTCCAGTCAGCTTGTATGAATTCTTGTCTTGCCCTTCTTCCCCTTTAAATCTATCCTCTCTGTTCTGTTTTCAAAATCATGCTCCTTTCCTTAGACACTCCTGAAGAAAACCCTTATTGCCCTACCTACACATTTCCTGAACTTCCTGAAATCCAGCAAAAAATTGAAGGTACCAGAAGTTTAGTCAGAGTATCTGTTGTCTTGTGCTTTGAGTTAACTGTAGATAACTATCCCTAAGAGTAACTAGATCCAGGTCCTAGTTTTCCCTTACCCATGTGTTACACTGGCTGGAAATTCAGTTATTCTCAGTATACCTTCTTGTGTGATGCAATAAATAACTAAATCTTTGCTAATCCATTAATCTTCTTCTAAAGTGTGATGCCATTTACTCTAGTATTATTAAAGTAGGCAATAAAATCATATGGTGATAGGAAGTTGGGGAATGAAGCAGAACTTCCACTTCACTGTGGATAGCCTCAAAACCAACTGCTTTTCTCTGCTGCAGAAGACAATCCTTATTCTCCTACATACCAGTTTCCTGTGTCTACTCCTAGTCCTATCTCTGAAGGTAATAATAAAGGACCATATATATTTTGCTGCACAAATGCTGCCTTATCCATTTATTTTCTTCCTGGAGTTTTTTCTAGTTGCTGAGCATTGTGCTGCCTCATAATGATTTGCTGCACTCTAAGCATTGCCTGGACTGTATGATGCCTTTTTGGCTTTGCAGTGCTCCTCTGGCTTTGTAATTAGCATTAACTAGTGCTACAGACTTGGGGTTTGCTTGGTTTTTTGCGCTTATCAGTTGTACTTAGCAATGTGTGTGCAGTGATTATTTAACATGCCTAGAATGCTGACTTACATGTAAAGATGTGGTTTAACTGAGATTTCTCCCGCTCCCCTTTTGGATCAAAAATTTTGTTTAATTATTTACTTCTGGTTTTGAATAGTAACACAGTATTTGGGCCAGATCAAAAATGCCACTGAAGTTCATTGGCAAAAAGGCCACTTGCTTCAGTGGGTTTTGGATCAGTCCCTCAATGTAGTCTTTTTAAATCAATATAACATAGGTTCAGGGCTGGCCTTAGGTACACCTGGCATATCTAGGCAAGGACAGAGTCTGACAGTCTCATCAGAACATCTTGCAGCTTCAAACAATACTGTTTTTACCTTATTGTCTTCACATGCTCAGCAGATTCCTTTTACTTCATGTACAAAGCAGAATCCTTTGCAGTTGTGTTTCAGGGATGGTAAAATCCCATCTGCTGCAGTGATAAACTGCAACTGTGTGCATAGGCATGAAAGCACTTTTGTAGCAGAAACACTGGAATCCAAGGCATACACTGGACATACAGTCACTTCCTGATGGAAAAACTGTTGTTGGTGACAGCTTTGTTGACTTGGTGCTTTGGTGTCACTTTAGATCCTGCAATTTAGGAACTTGCCTACTTAGCCTGTGCCTCAAGCCAACCCTGGTGAGACTATTAATTAACCATTTGATTCAATGTTTTTATTAAATGACTGGTGGATGCTGTTGTAAGAAAAAAGTATAAAATACAGGTTTTAGCTGAGATGCTCAAAGAAGACTAGAAGCTGCAAGTGAATTTCACTGTTAAAATGAACGTGGACTAGTGTTAAAACAGATATCTAAGCTACTTGTTTATTTCTCAGTGAAACCTGTAGGTGAAGAGTCCTGTCTTGCAGATCATAAATGCAGGGGAAATTATTTTCAATTGGCAGAATTGTATGTGGGTATGAATGGGATTGAAACAAAGAGTCTCAGTAACTAATTGATGAAGGAGTTTTATGGACATTTAATTTTCTTGTTCTTAATGAAGTTTGAAAATCCATTTTGCTCATCTGAAGTAAGGAGGTTTGCAGATCCAGTGACAATAATACATTGAGAGTCTAGTTATCCATAAATACCACTATGCACTTACAGATGTGCATATGAAAGTAATTTGCTGGTTTTGGTAACTGAAATTTTATTGGACCAAACACTTGCTTTTTATTCTCAATATGCTGGGAAATGTTTCCGTAACGCTTGGGCTTCTTTCCTTGATAAAGAATCCAGAACATCTGATGATGTAGATGGGTCAGAGTGCATGTTTCATGTTTAGAAAACACTTCAAATCTCTACGTTCAAAGTATTTTACAGAGATGGGATGAAGCCTCAATTTTTTACAATATCAAGATTTGGGCTGCCTTTTAAAATACCTTTAGACTCTCGAGGAATGCAGAGACCTATAGATTCTCTGGGAGCTACAGAAGAGCAACTTCTTCTCTCTGAAGGAAACAGTTTTTGGTATTACAAACTGATGTTACTCTGCTCCATTAGGGATGGCCCTGCAGACAGAATGCAGGTCTGAGAGCCAGGAGATACTTTAATGCTCGTCTCTGATTTACCCTTTATTCCTTATCAAGTCACTGCAGATTCCTGTGTTTCAGTATTCCTTGATGTAAAAAGGGAAGAAATGTAGATGCTCTTCTTCATAAGATGCTCAGAAACAAAGCATACCTCTTGTTATTATCGTCAATATTGATGTATTAACAATTGGGAAATAGTGCTTGTCTGAAGTGAATTTTTGTAAGGTGTGATTTTCCTCTGAATGATGAGCTGTGAGAAATACTGGTATTTCTCATCAAATAAGGTAATAAAACTTTTTCATTGGTCACTAGAACTAAATAAGACTTTGAGAAGTGAATGGCTGTGTAGATAATTTTGGACATTTTTAGACATCTATATTTGTAGAGGCGAAGATTTTTGCTATTTACCAAGTATTCTGAATAAAACCAACTTTTAGATAGGAATACCAGTTAATTTTGTCAACAGTTCAGTGTAATAACAGTAAGTTACTAGCTTTCTGATATTTAGATATAAATTGTGAGAACTGGCACAAAAATTGAGCACTGCTGGTTTTTAACCTGAAAGTTAGTATAAGTACACCAGGGTATATAACCTTCTAATTTATTCACAAGAACTCAGCAGAGAGGCTAAATGTTAAGGCTTCTTTGAGCCTTACTGAAAGGCTTGATTAAGGCTTGCATGCAATTTCATGTCAGCTGTGTTAGCTGTTTTTTCCAGTAGATGAGATTGGCTGTAGCAACTGATTGATGTCCTTCCTGAGACAAGATCTGGAAATTGTTTCAGTCTCTTTGATGATCATCAGTAAATTATTTGCATAACTCTTTTGTTATTATTATGTAGTATGTTCTTCCCTAGCTTATCCTAGCTTCATCTGTACTTTTAAAATTATTTTATTTTTGGTCTTTTTATGTCTCTCACTACTAGTGGTTTCCTCTCAGAGGTATTAGTAACATCTTTGTTCACAGTTCCCTTTGCAGTCACTGCATTTTGCCTTGGAAAGTCCTGTAGATGTCTCATACACATTTGTGCAAGTTTGAACGCTTACCAGCAGAGAATGGGGATGGGCCTATGGGTCCAGGTCTGATCCCAGTTCCCACCGCTACCACCTGAAATTCATTTAGGATATATTCTGGTGAGGATGGTGAAAAGATACTACTAGGTTTTTGATCAAGTCAAAGTCTCTCTGTAGAGAGACCTATAGAGTAGCAGGAGTGGTAAGATTGCCATGCTTCCACCTTCTCTTTTTGGGCACATCCACCTTGTGCACTGCAGTACCATGTTTTCTTTTGATAAGGCAGTATGTGGTTCCAGGCCCCAAGGCACCAGTTTGTGTCCTGGGAGTGACATTGTTGTGTTGATGCATGGTAACACTTTGACTGTCAAAGAGAGAAGTTTGTTCAGCATGGGGTGAGTCAGCCCACATCACTCAGAAACACTGATGTTATTGCTAGGTCTTTTAGAGCTGCTGAATATCTATATTGCAGTCTCTAGACATGCCTTTTCTATTTAAAAAAGAAGCTTTTCAGAACAAGGATAGTGGAAGTATACATGTGTGTCAAGGCAGGATGTTATCTGCACTTAAAAGATAAGCTGAGTTAGTGAATATATTTTGACTTGCTGTGCAAGTTTATACAAGGAAGATGTTACAGTGATTACCATGTGTAATTGGGAGGAGGACTCCTCAGCAATGTTACTGTGTATAACAACTAATGAATTATTTTAACCATATGGTATGGCTTTTAGATCCTCTAGTTATCTTTCAGCTTTTGATAAAATGGATCTAATAACCCTTGGTGTATAGCAGTTTTGTGATAAAAGGTGATTCTTTTCTAAAGAGCTTTGAGAGAAAGGTATTTGTGTAAGTAGTACATTAATATTTATATCTAATCTAGGAATTATATTTAAATGCTATTTAAACCTTATCAAGATTTTCCTTTTTAGGGTCCTCTCCCTGTGGTAAGTATTTGGCATATTACTCAAATTATGGCCAGTGTATCAGTAGAAGGAATACAAAGGGTCACTGGTGTTTCTTCTTTGGAGCTTTTTCAGCTCACTTGCAAAATGCTTTTGTCTTTCAGATGAAGATTCTGATTCATACTCTCCTCGTTATTCCTATTCTGAGGACAGTAAGTAATTCACATTTCTTGTTTAATCTGTCAAACAGAAAGGGCACATAAAGCATGTATTTATTTGCCTCCTATCCATTTTACCAATATTCCTATATTTGACTTATCCTCCAGGCAGAACTCAGCTTTCTGTTCCCCGCTCCAAGAGTGAGATGGACAACATTGATTCAGAGAAGGTTGTTAAGAGGTCTGCCACTTTGCCACTGCCAAACCGTACTTCATCGCTGAAATCAAGCCCAGAAAGGTGACCAGTACTAAGATATATTTGGATCAGTCTCTGAAAGCTGTGAATGGGAAGGGAACAAAGGTGAAAGCTTTAGGTCCACAACTCCAGTTACACCTTTTTTGGGAAGTGGAGACGTAGTTTTGACTCCTGTTCTTCTACTAGGCAGTGGTGAACTTCTTCATTGCAACAGCCCAATGTCTGCCTTTTTTTACCAGGCATCACACAGTCTGTTGCATAGTTTCCTTGCTGAGGTGGGGAGTGTTTCCCTGGGCATCGAGCTTATACAGTGCCTACCATAGAGGCACAGTGGACACTCTTGGATCTGTGTGACACTACACAGGCACTTTAAAGCAAGTAGCAATAATTGTGGAGAAGCAAAATCTGTATTTATGAAGTACCACAATTAACAGGGAAAGGCATCTGTCAAAAGGAAGTGCTTGTCTCCACAAACTGCAGTGGTTTGTGTTGACTGATCTTTCTTTCCTCAGGACTGACTGGGAGCCTCCAGACAAGAAAGTAGACACCAGAAAATACCGTGCAGAGCCCAGGAGCATTTACGACTATCAGCCAGGAAAGTCCTCTGTTCTAAACAATGAAAAGATGGTAATGTGTTGTTTTTATTAGTATTATTCTAGGGGGGGTTTATCCTATTGCCACAAACTGTGATTGTAAAATACTCTCCAAGTGCTTGTCCAGTTCTGTTTGGATATGATTCCTTAGGCTTAAATTACAGTGCTTGTGTGATATATTTCCTCTATGTTTTGCTTTCAAAACCGTTTTGCATAACTTCCTAACATTTTTGTTCTCTATAAAGGAAGATACAGGGGGATTGAGAGGCTTCTTTCCTTTGGGACATATTGTTTTCTGTGTTAAGTATGGATCACTAACCCTAGTTTTTAATCCATGTTTGACATTGTGACCTGTTCAGCAACTGTTCAACCAGCTATAATTTTTCTAGGGCTCAGCATTAGTTGATACTGGAGGATTGAAGGTATTGTGCAACAAAGCAGGCTGGTTCAGTTTCTGTGTTCCTCTGATGCTTTAAACACTGAGTAAGTAATTTTTAGAGTGCCTATAATGGGCCTTATGGGATGCCTCTGAGGTGTGTTATGACATCGCCATCTCCCCTGGACTGCTTTCTTATTCAGATGGATCTCACCACTTCTGTGTTAGAAGCAGCAGAACTGAATGTGAGCTTGGCTCCCCAGCTACACCAGTGTGTAACCTGGAGTATTAAGTGAGCTGCTACCAATTCTGTTTTCACTTAGTAAGTAGTGCTGCAAATTGTGGCAGCTAGGGGAAATAAAAAAGTCTCATTCTGCAGGCTTGGCTGAGAACATTTGGCAAAGAGTGGGACAGAGAGGTAGTGCTAACCTCATCAGTTAGTCCTGCATAAATCACCACAGCTCACTTAGTGTCCTTCAGTGGTACAAGTGTAGTACTGCAACTGCTTGAAAATACTAAATGAGGTTACTGGTGAATAGCCAGTCTGGTACCTAATTTTCTATATAGACATTAATTTAAAGAATTCAATTAGAAACACCAGTTGCATTTGAGATTCCCAATCTAAAACTGACTTTGTATGCTGAGAGATCAGGCATTGATCTGTGCATGGAATACATAAAAGGATGCTCCTGAAAAATCTGTCAATGATTTTACAAAGTAGTGAACAGCAATTTAAATCAATAGAAAGAAGAATCAAGTCCAATCAGGGACCTGATGTTTCTCCTTAGTGTTTTGGTGTATTTTTTTTCCTTCCAAGTGGAATCAAAGTCCGTTGCTTTCTGAAGATCCTGCAACCAACTTCTTTTCACACCTGTAGCCCTTCATTGACTTCAACAAAGTTGTTCTTGATAGGAGCATGACCCTACTGCCTATTGAAATGGGAGATGGATGACTCTTGCTTCATTGTAGTGGGTGTTGGCTCAGCCCATTAGAGAAGTGGCAGGGAGGAGTGGTTTGAACATGTTATGACAACTCTATTCCTGCAGTCCATCCTGGAGCAAGATTTCTGCTGACTTAAGTGACAATTTTGTCTCACAGTATACAAAATTGAAGAGATAAAAGCCAAGTTTAAACGTTGTGGCAAAAGTCCTAGTTTATTTGTGTACTTAAGTCTTTGTGAAGGGTCAGTCATCACCAGTGTCACTGTTTGCATGTGCAGACTTCACCAGGCACTCAATTGAGCTGCTGAATTAAAGTCTAAAAGCAAAAAGGAGGACCATCATCAGCATAATTGAGTAAAATTGTACAGAGCTCATCAAAGACAAAAAGAATGTGATAGCTGTGTTGCTTTCAATGTATTTTTTTAGCTTTAATTTCAAGCCATAGGTCACAGAAGCAAAAAGGTCTTGAAGACCAGAGTAGTACTGTGTTAGTGACTAGATCTTTCAAGGAGACTGCAGGAGATTTGTGGACATCAGTGGGCTTTTTTTAATGTAAAGGCAAAACGAGTACTTTTAGTTGGAGTGCAATAAAGAAAAACATGGAGGCATTTTTTCTTCTGTGCCTTTAAGAAATAGCCAAACCTTCTTCCAGGCCAGCAGAGATCAAACATGATAAAACCATTTCATTCAGATAGAAGCATTGTTGTGATCATAAGGAGGTTATTAATATTCAATAGGCAGAATGATAAAAGTATTAATAACTTTATTACTTTTTAAAGTCCTGTGGGAAATATTAATAAAACCTATTTACTGGTTCAAAATATTAGGTTGTGGAACAGATATCTCACCAGCAGGAACATGTAACAATTTAAACAATATGAGCAAAAATCCAGAAACAACAAACAGCAATTTAAACTGTAAAGAAAAAAGGGAACATTGGCAACAGAGCCAGAGATTGCCCACAAGGGCAGGGGGAGGGAACTCTAGAATTCTCTAGGGCAACAGACCTTTAACAGATGCTTATAAAAACCCCAGATTTCGTAATTACTCACTGATCCTGGTACCATGCGGCACGTGTGGGGATTTAAACAGAACCAAAATGGCATCGACCACGTGAAAACTGCAGGAACACAGTTTCACTTTCTGTTGGCTTCTGCAGCTTGTCACTAAAGCACGTACAGGGTTTATCTCTGACGGCTTTGTAGCTGAAAGCTTTGTAGAAAAGAGGTTGCTTCCGAAGCTTGTAGGCCTTGTTGGCTTTGTAGCTTTGTCTATTTGGAGAGCAGTGCTTGTTGCTTCTTCTAGTAAAATGAAATTGTCCCGGGAACTCTTGGCTCTTCCTGGGTTTCGTCTCTCAGCCCAGCACAGCACACCTATTCTACTCCTGGGCTTTACAACACTATACAGAGAGGAATCTTGAAGTCTGTCTGGGTAAACTGAAGTACAGCTTGGATATCAAACAAAGCTTGTGACTTTTCCCAGAGCTTGGACAATTGCAAGGCAAGGCACTGGCTCTTTGGGCTGGTATTTGTAGATTTCCTGAGACAGTGATGGCCAATGATAACAAAGATTAAGAGATGAAAACCTGACACTTCAACCTATAGAATGAGTTTTCTCCAAACATGGCCAAAGGCACACGCACCTGACCCACTTGGACTCCAGGGCATGTTCAAACAAGCCTGGGCAACGTGGGCATTTTCCTCAAAACCCAGACCTGCTGGCTCCTGCCCCATTGTCTGATTCAGAGCATTTTTGAGCCTTTTTGCCTCTTCAGGGCAAGCATCAGTCCTGAGCACTCATTCTAGAGTTTGTTATTTTTGTCGTGCCTAATGGCTGTGGCAGAGTCTGGAACCTCTTGCAAAGGCCAGCACTATTGGGAACTATCATTGCCTCACTAATCCCATAAAAGGACAACTTGCAGCAGGACACTTTGTGTTGGCCCTCTGCATGTTTGCAGCTTATTGCTTGTTGTGATGGAGCACTTGGGATCACACTGTCATACAGCCATAATGTACTTACATTGTTAATGCACTGAGATCTACTATGTCTAGGACTAGGTACACTGAAATGTGAGAGGTAGCCAGATGTCTTTTAGGCAGTGGCACCTGATAACTCTCAGCAATAGACATTATTCTCTTATCTCACCAGTAGTGTTTTTTAACAGCTACAACTATTTAAACTTGTTGTTGTTTCATTAAAACAGATTGTATGAAAAAAAGGGAATTTCCTTTCCAGATGTGCTGTTTTCTGTCCTGTCTTAATTTTCCTTTGTTGCAGTTTTGTCTGATTCTCTAACATTTATTTGTGAAGAAATAAGTAATTTTGTCTCTCTACCCATCCCTTCAGAGTTCTTTCAGGGATGCGTTCTCTCTGACTTGTGTCTCCTTTGACTTTGAAAATCACCTTTCACTCTGTTTGCAGTGTATAGAACAGGGTTTCTCACATATTCATGTGCTGTTAAAGATGCAGTATTTGATTCAGGTCTCACTGAATCTCTCTTTTTTAAACAAATGAAGATTAAAAAGAAAAAATATATGCAGCATTGTTGGAAGTGTCTGATAGAAGGACTGAATACTGGGAGCCTCCCGGCCCTTCCACTGAGTTTCCCTGTGATTGTGGACAAGCTGCATAACCTCTCTCTCCATTTATGATGCTCGCAACAATGCCAGTAGGCTACACTGATGTCTTCAGAGCAGATCGTGGCCTCTGTGAGAGAAGTGCTACAGAAATTCCAAATTGTAAGGCTGAACATCTACATTTGAGAATGAAAACCATGGGCTCTGCATCTCTAACAGTCCCTTTCCGTGTATTCTTTGCATAATGTTATCCTTCTCTTTCTTCCATTCCCCTATCACCAATTCCTTTAGACTCGGGATATAAGCCCAGAAGAGATAGATTTAAAGAATGAACCTTGGTATAAATTCTTTTCGGAATTGGAGTTTGGGAAACCGGTAAGTTGGAGAGTTTGATGACCAATGAAGTCAACCTGCCTTTTTTTTTTTCTCTTTTTTTTTAAATCATTATTTTTCTTCTTAATGATTGTCACGTCTCTTTGCTAGGCCCTAAACCTAGAACAGCTGCCTTAGTCATTTTAAAATGTGATTTTTTTCATAACATCATCCAGGTACTGATGTGAAGCAGCTGTTCTGTGGCCGCTTTAAGTATTTTGAAGGCATTCACGAGTATTCCCCAATTCCAGCCACACACTGTAGTTCAAACCACGTTATTGTTGTTAGTGTTGGAAGTAATGCCCTGTTCTCATTACTGAAAGTCCTTATTCAAACCCCTTATTCTCCCCCTGCGTAGCAAGATCTAGAATGGCTGATAGGTAGCTTTAAATCAAGGAGAAGCATTCATTTATTGCTGACCTTGGCTTGTAAACTGTAGGTCAGTAATTTCCATCTGTCTATAAACAGATCATGACCCTGTTTCCTGCTTATTTTGTTATACATATATCTGCCCACTGCCAAATGGGGTGCATCAGCCTGTGCTGAATAGCCCTTACCATTCCCTGAAACCAAAGGAGTTAGAGAGCAGTGTGCTTTCTTTTCAAATGGAGCTGTGTTGCTATGTATGGGGGGAAAAAAGGACACACAAAAAAAAGAGATGGAGCCTTGACTTTTTCTGCTCTGGAACAACACAAAGCAAAGCTTACTTATTCAATAGGACAAAGGACATTCTGATGGAAGGAACACATCAGTGGTCACAGCTACTGGAAAAAAATGTGACTTTAAAGCATTTTATGGCCTAGTTCTTACTGATTAAATGCTATTAATTTCCTTATTAAATGTTGTTTATGAAGTACTCTTACTGCTCCAGAGGGGCAGTATCAGCCTCTCACAGCTATTCAGTTAGTGATTGTTTCTTTTTTCTCCATGAGGTCAGTTGTCAAATGCCCATACACTTCATTTTTTGAGTCCTGCTGGGATTTCCCTGCATGTGCAATGGTACAGAAACATGCTTTAAGGTTTAGTACTGGCCTCGAAGGCAACAGCATGTGGGCACCAGGGAGCAGGTTTTCTTTAAATCTAGTCTTTGTTCCTACAGAAGTGATGAAACTGTGCTGCGCAGAATGTAGCTGGGTGAGGCTGGATGCTTAGTCTGATCATAGAAATAGTGTAATTTTTGCTGGAAGACAAACACATACAGTGTCTGAGTCATTCATTCTGTCGCAGAAAACTGTTTTTTGTAGCTATGGACCTTCCTAAGCTAAAGAAGGAGCTTCAACAGTGTTTGAGATGAGACACCCCTTAACTTTAAGACAGTAGAATTCAGTAAATCCCACTCTGCTGAGGCTTCTAGGGGATGTCAATATAAGGATTTAGCCTTTCACCAGTTGTTACAGTTTAAGATTTCCACAAAGTGAAAAGAAACCTACTGCTGCCATGTAATTCATAGCCATATGCTCTTGCAATGAATGAAGGTTTGTCATCTCTTGATCCTTTAAGTTAGTGGGAAATGTGTCAGAGAAAGGAGAACCATGTATGCCCTTGGGCCTTTCTAGAAGTGAGGGTGTATCTGCTCATTAGAAGTGTGCATTTGTACTTTTAGTCATGTCGCCTTGGCCTTACTTCAGAAGAGGGCAGCTCAGGCTACGCCAGCAATCCATCTCCTGTTCAGCAGTGTCTGTACTGGTGAGAAGTTCTTCACCTTGCTCAGGGAACTGTGGTTAAGGGCTGCTTTATTATAGCTTGCCTTGAAATGATATGCCATGTCAACTTGCTCTAGTTCCAAAGACAGGCACCCATGCTTTCTTTTTAACTGTGCCAGTGCGTAAATGTAGTACTCTTGTACATTTTGCGTTGGCAAAAGGCACTTGGATTGAGGTTGCCATCTCAGACTTTTATAGCTAGTAAATCTCCATCTGAGCTTCACTGCCACAGCTGAAAGAGCATTCTTTTTGTAGTTTTGCTCACTCCAGTCATGAGAGGTCCAGACTTTTGTGACCACTTATGGCTAAGCCTCATGCCTAACCAGACAGTTTTAATTGACATTTGCTAGCACCTGGGATTTTCTATGATTCTCTATTTGTCCCAGCATTTTTTTCCAGTGCTGGAAATAATATGTACTTCTACAGGCATGGTGCCCCCTGGTTTTCAGACTTTTGTTTGCAGCTATGTGATGTGTGCAGGGAACAGCATTGGGAAAAGGGAGCACTTGTATATGGGTGCTTCTCTTTAAAGACTCCAGAATGACCAGGGTGAGGCTTTCCCCACTGAGGAAAGCACATGTGTTTCCTGGGGCTGCTGAAGTGACGCTTTGCTGAACTAGAGTTGTTGGAGAAGTGCATGTCCCTTTCTTCTCCCTTTCTTCCCTCCAGTTCCTCCCTTCAAATCTCAAACCTATATCTTTGCAATACCACCTACCCCACTGCAGCTGCTAATCTGATGGATAAGAAACAGGTATTTAGTGTTTGCATCCCCACTGTTGCTGTCTGAATGTAAAGTGGGACAGATTCAGACTGCAGATCCAGGCAATCTAGAAAGGAATTTGGACTGGGACATAAGTGGTGTAGCTTAGTCTTGCCTTTGATAGATTGACACTTGGAGATTCTCTGTCAGTGCCTTGGAGGCACTTTTAATAATCTAATCACAGAAGTCAGTATGGACATGTAGGGTCATGCTAAGATTGCTAGCCAACAGAGGTTATTTTTGTTTGGAAACAGAGCAAATATATTCTGATTTCACAAAGTAAGAGCAAGGTTTCTTTGAGCACACCAGTGAGAGGTGCATGTCTGGTTAGATGAGGATATTAGCCATATTATCCAAGTAGGATAGGAGTGTCAGGATAAAATTTTTCACTTTGAATAATCCACTATGATGTATTTACATGTGCATCCAAACAGGAAAATCCTTTTTTGAAATAGGCATCTTTGCCTATAAGATGAATTTTAAATAACTAGTTTCCAAATTTCCATGTGCCACACTTTCTCAACCAAAGCCCCCCCCACAAACAACCCCCACACCAGTGAAATAAGGAATAACAACTCTGCATTCTCATTGCCCCACAATGCCACCACTGGAAATTCAGCCATTTGTTCACATGGTATGTATTCATATTCCAGTGGGAATGGGAAAGAGTCTCCCTTTTCTTTGTCAAAGGCTCTTGTTTTATCCTTTCCTTTTGAAAAGAAGAATGAGCAAAACAAATGCTTTTTATGACTGTGTGAATTTTTTTTCCATTTTGTTTTGGTTTTGTTTTAAGAATGCTTTAACCACCATCTGTGGACTGCCTCTAAAGAGTCCAAAATCCCTTAGAGCACCTTCCTAAAACAAAAATTTCCTTGAGCGCTACTTAAAACAACCCCTCCCAGAATGCATGTATGCTCCCTTTTGCCTCCCATGATCTCTGGTTATTTGTGCTATAGTGGATTTATCCCTTTCTATCTCTTTCTCTGTTGTGGTTTTGTTTTGGTTTGTTATTGTGTTTGGGTTTTTTTTCTTTCTTTTCAATGTTGATGCAGATTCCTTGTTGTATTCCCCCTCTGTTCTAATCCAGTTTCCATATTCTCTGTGATGTCTTTCCTTATCTTCATTTCCTCATTTCCTTCCTCTGCTTTCCATCAGCCTCCAAAAAAGATTTGGGATTATACTCCTGGAGATTGCTCTATCCTTACTAGAGAGGATAGAAAGGTAATTGTGTCTCACGTACATTGTACTGCAGCGTCTAGCGCGTGTGTATGTGTGTATATGATTTTTCTTTTCCTTTTTTTTTTTTGTAGCATTGCTTGGGTTTTGTGTGCTTGTGAGTGATTTTTTTTAATTGGGCTTGAGCTCATCAGCCTAACAATTAAGTAGCTAGTAAATTGATTTAATAACTCTTAAAGCATAATCAATTGTAATTTAGAGTGGTGGTTTTGCTATCTCTTGACTTGCAATGATAATTATACTAACAACATTTTGCATATTGTTACAGTATCTTTTTTTTTTTTTTTTTACAGGTGGGTTGTATAACTTTATGGTTTGTAGAATTAGATTCTAGCAGGCCTGTGCATCTCTTAGTTTTGAATGTAAAATGCCTAAAATGATTTCCTCTGTAATGATCGAAACATGATTAATTACTAGTGAATTTCTGTGTATTGTCCATACCATCTTTATCTTCTTTCAATTAAAAAGGTTCTCTTTTTTCTTTGTTGTTTTTTTTTTTTTTTAATTAACATTCCTTTGGTTTCCCCTAACCCTAAGCATTATTTTCCCATTCTTCTTCTCCTTCTTTAACCAGACTGATCTAGAAAAAGACCTCTACCTCTACCAGACTGAGTTAGAGGCAGATTTAGAAAAAATGGAGAAGCTTTATAAAGCACCACATAAAAAGCCACAGAAGGTATTTCCTATTCTTTTCATGCTGCCAATCCCTGTTTCCAAACTCTCTGCTCTAATCTGCTCACTGCTGGATGATTATTAAATGAGGTTGGGATAAATAATGGTTCTGACCGTTCTGACTGCATGGCTTGCTGTGTCGCTGTCAGAAATAATAGAATGTGATGCTGAGAATCCAGCTTGAAATCCATTTCAGATACAGTGATTTCCTCTCCCCCCCCCATTCCTTTCCAGTCGCTCTCCACTCCCACCTCTGTCCCCTTTTAGGGATTTATGTTCAGTGTCTGCAAAAATCCCCTCTCTATTTTTCACATGAATAGGCAGCAGCAATCAGCTTAAAATTCTTGGTTGGCGTCACGTCATCATCTCGTGCCTTTCAAGCGCGTTGCCATCTACCCTCCCCGCACACAAGCCCTGCTCTCCGCTAGGAGCTCATGCCTGCCCAAGATTTGGATATTCCCAAGAGATTTTACACATTTTTCCTTATGCTGCACTGTGTCATGGCCTTCTAGGGCAGGTCAGCTGCTGCTGCCGTTTTGAGGGTGTGCAAGACCCGACCCATGAAACGATAGATTTGATAACACGCCATTTTTTCTCTCTTCTTTTTTTTTTTTCTCTTCCTTGTGATTGATTTTGTGTTAAGCTACAGCATTTCACCAGGACTTGAAAAAGCTGCTTTTTTAAAGCCCAAGATTTGCGTTTTTCTTTCTACATAGGAGTCCTCAGGTAGATGCAGGAAGAACAAACAGAGCATTTCTTCTAAAATTGCCTTCGGTTTTTTTAAAAGAATGTGCCTAGGGAGTGTTAGATGGATTTAAAGCAAACGGATAAGAGCGGGCTTTTGCTATTGACCCTGTGCAGCTTCCCTTAAGGAAGGAAACTGAACTGATGCGCTGCTTTTCCTCTAGTGCTTTGGTTTTGGTTTTGGGGTTTTTTTGGAACGCTAAGAAATGTATTGTGCTGCAGAAATGTAAAAAGCAAAGGCGGGCAGTGACCGGCTGGGGAGAAAGCTTGGGGAAATAATTGCGAGCATGTGTCTGCTGGTCATGGCCCAGCTGGTTATCTCTTCTTGCTTTTGGCTTTATTCGCAATGACTCATCTGCAGACAAAAGAGTAGGCACTTCAAAAAGGCATTGGCTATGCTGAAAACCTGTCACTGCCCTGAAGGAACTCAGGAGAATTGTCGCTTTTCTGCAAAGACATTGACAGCTTAAACTGCATTTAGACTTAAACCTCAATGTCTCCTGAAGGCTAATATTCAAATAAATGGAAAATTACATAAGCAAGCCTTTTGCTTTCTCCTCCTGTGTACATGTGTGTCAATGACTCCTTTGTTTGGACTTTTACAGAATACTGCAGGTGTTACTCCTTTGGAAACTTCCACAGACCATTCTTCATAGTAAGTTTTTCAATTGCTTTTGATGTCTTTTTTTTCTTTTTAACAATCTGAGGGCATGCAGGGGACAGGTTTTGGCATCAGAAGTGGGTTGGCTTTGGTTTTTTTGGTAATCAATAGAGACAAATGCATGTACCATAAGAATTGTACACCTGCTTTAGATCCAATCTTCAATTAATTTTGAAGTGATTATTTGAATGATTGCTTTGTCTAGATAAGAACTACTGTTTGTGCTAGGCAGTGACTTTAAAAACCAGACCTATAACTCCATCTTGCTGAAGTTTGCAAGTTGCCTTTAACTTCATGCAAGTCACTTCACTGCGTGAAATAAACAAAGTTTGTTTCTCTTACATGTGTATGACAGATTGGCCTCCTGTTAGTTATTCCCA
Organism: Dryobates pubescens; assembly: GCF_014839835.1. Lineage (NCBI taxonomy): Eukaryota > Metazoa > Chordata > Aves > Piciformes > Picidae > Dryobates > Dryobates pubescens. The sequence continues at coordinate 19,202,734 of NC_071619.1, read as the reverse complement.
GTTATGTGCACCAGATCAAAAGGGTAATATTGATGAAAGGCATGGATGGTTTGTTAGGAAAGGCATTTTCTTCTCCAAACCCTCATTCATATCGTGTGTGTTCACCACCCTTCTGACGCTGTCTTAGACGTCTTCTGTACTTCTTTCAACACAATTCCCTTCTGTCTGTGTTCATTCTGCTGGAAAACTCAAACACTGTTACACTTTGTTGGTTACTCCTATGACTATATAGGTTTTTTTTAGTAGGAGGAGACTGCTGAGCCTTCTCCCCATGGCAGCACTGTCTGTGACCTTTCTGATATCACCCAAAGCTGGGAATGGGACACAACAGTAATGGCTGCTGGAGTCACACATTCTACCCTGCCCTGTCTTTAGAGAGCAGGGAGAAAGGATACCTGGAATGTATTTTCTTTTCTGTAGTGCTGCTCTTCCTGCCCTCCTTCTGATTTGGAGCATGCAGACTGCATTGACCCTAAAACAATGCTGCTTTCTGGCCCTAATAAGGGAGCAGCCAGTACAGTGATGCTGTCAAATGCCTCTAGTCTCTCCCTCAGGTGTATTCATAAAGGAGGATCATTTTAACTCTTTGGTTTTTAATAACTAGGCTAAAATGCTTTTACTTCCTTGATGAAGAACCTCAGGGCAGTCATTATTCCCTCCAGCAAGTAGCAAGACTTCCTTGGGAACTTGTCAGAGACACTTGAGATAACCCCTGTAAGACACAACAGCTCTGTAGCTATGGGTCTGTTTGAGCATTGCATATGTTGAAAAAATTATAGTATTCCCTTTTTCTTTAATGGTTCTTTTCATGAGGTTGTACTCCAGAAAGTAGTTTTTGGGACTGCATATGACCTGGTTTTCCTTGTTCAGAAACTAAAGTCTTGTTTGTGAGCCAGACATTGTGTAATTGCACCTCCACAGCCAGACCTCTGATGTGTGCAGAATTTCTCCAAAATAAACAGATGCATGTGCAACTTTATTCACAACCAGTAGGTATAACCACATGCATTTCCACACTCATATAAATTTGAATCACTCCTGGACACCAGGATGTAAATGAGCTTTCAAAATGGTTCCATGAATTGGCAGATGTTCTATTTTAATTTTTTTTTTTCTCAAACTTTCCAGCAATCATGCTTTGGCCCAAGAATATCTTTGTGTGAGACTCCATCTCGTTCTGAAGAGCCTGGTTGAGCACAAGAACTAGTATCAGATGAACTTAGCTTTTAGGAAAAACTTTGTCTGCCTGAGTGCTCATTAAGCCTTTTGTACCTGGAAAGGAATGCATACCAGAGCATTGTTGGTTACATTTTTGAGAGGAAACAGTGAGGTGTCAAAGTCAGATGTGGGGTCAATACTTGTGCTTAGATTCATGACTGAGGAAAGGAATTTGTAGTAAACATCCTAAAAAATTAAAATTGCACTCATTTTAACTACATTTTGTTTATGTATCTGCACAGTAGACCTAGAGCCCAGGATTTTTAATTCCCTGTAGTGGAAGCACAAGGCACAGCTGAGCAGAACTGTGCACTGGGAAGTTCTCTGGCATTTAGAGTAGTAATGTCCGCAGTGCCTACTGTTGCTTTTCTGCCTGATCCCTCACTGACGGGCTTGAGATGTTACCCTAGGAGTATTGAACTGTAGTGTGAATTGGGAGGTTGAACTGGTTGAGATGAAGTCATAAGCAGCTGTGCTTTGTAAGCAGGGGACAGGCATGGCTAGTATTTAAGGAGAGAGGACTGGGAGCAGGAAGATACAGGTGCTACTTCCAGGTAGCTGATGAATTTCTCTATCTCTCCAAAAAGGCATGCACCTGCTCTGTGACTCTGCCTCATCTGTAAAATAAAGGGAGTGCTTTTCTGCTGTCATTTTCTGGGGAACAGAAATGTTAGAGTTCCCTCAGGTGAAGAATGAGTGGTAGTGCTAAACCTAGAACATTATCACGGTGTGTTCATAACCTCTTTAGTCCGCAGCAGTTCTTCATACAGTCTATCATGGGTTCACGAGTGTGGTTTTCTCTTTGTTTCTGTTTGCTCTCAGCTAGTGTCCCTCCCCCTTTTTCGTGTTTTCCAGCTCCACATACTCACCCAACTACCATGCAGTGAAGAGGGAGTTAGAACCAGTACCAGGGGACCCTGCTGGCTTGGAGAATGAAAGACATATTTACAAGAGTGTGCTGGAAGGTGGAGATATCCCGTTCCAGGGGCTGAGTGGTCTCAAGAGACCTTCTAGCTCTGCCTCCACAAAAGGTAAGTGCTCAGGGCACTAACCTGGTCTCCATTCTTCAGTGTCAACAGCCAGGTGATATGGGGCAAACTGCTGCAGGCTATAGAGTCCTATTCAAGCCAGTTGAGGTTTCCTCTGTCCTTCCTCTTTACCATACCCAGTTTGCCTGCCTTTTTTCTCTCAGACCACACGAGCCAGTATTTTTCATGACCCCTTTATCCGATCCAGGTTCCTTTTCCCAACAGGAACCAGTTCCCTCCTTACAGCACCTCAGCCGCACCCTACATTCTCATATTCTTCCTTGAGGCTGCTCAGCCTGACCTTGCTGCTGTCTTGCTCCCATTGCCTTGCCATGCTAGAGTCCTTCCCTGCCATGCTAGAGCCCTTCCTTGCCTTTTCTTTTCTTTTTTTCCCACTGCAGTATCTCAGCAGTCTACACCGTGTCTGCTGGCCTGGCTACCCTGCTGTAGCTAGTGCCCCAGCTGACTCCACAGCCTCCTGCCAGGGACGGGTGTGCAGAGAATGCATGAGACACTGTGAACTAGCAATGCCCTGCAGGCATTGAGACAGGAGGCAGAAACTGCTGCATCTCCTTCCCTTTCCTCCCTTCATTGTGGACTCCAGAGGATTAGGATGAGGAAAAGCCTGACGTCTGTCAGGGAGTTGTGTTGGAGAATGTATCTCTGAGCCAACTTCAACCTAAAAATGGCTTGAGATGGGGAGAGGACTGGGGAAGGAATGTGTTGGGTTTCTGAACTGTTCTCCCTAAAAATAGTACATCACACCAAAAGGTCTCTGTCTTCCAGCTGGTTTTCAGCATTATGTCAGGCCTGTAGGGCAGGGAGTCAAAATGGATCTGAACAGAAAAAAATCTATTCAGTTATTGTTTGCCAAACTGCAACTGAACCTGAATAGTTACTTTGACATTTGAGTTTGAAATCAAATTGGAAACAGACCTAAAAATTACAGTCTAAACTGAATCCAGACTGCATCTAAACTTAAAAAGAGAATAATGTCCTGATCTGACTCCTTGATTTTTAAAGCAAGCATGTTGTCTGAAGGACGCAGCTTATTCCTAGTATGGAGAATCTCTAAGCAAGGCAGTTCTTGGGCAACACCAGCTGATGTGGCCTGCTTGTGCTAGCACAGTCAGCCACCAATTGTCTTCTCCCTCCCAGGAATAAACTGCTTGGCAAGCACTGTGGTGAGACCATGATAGGTGTGATTACAGGCTTGATGTTAAGCCATTTTTGCAGTGTTAGTGCCTCTGCATTCTTTCTGACACCCTGATCCTGCCCAGAGTTCAGCTGCCCTTTTCCATGATGTCACAGCTTCCCTGGAAGCTGCTGATGCTTAGCACTTTTTAGGTGTGTACCTTCAAAGTGCTCCAGACCTGCTTTTGGCCAAGTCTGTCATTGTAGAGATGTTAGTAGCACTTCACCTACTCCTCTAAGTGCAGCTTGTTGTGCAGTTTCTTCCTGCATTCTTTTTTTTGGAACTTTGTTTCATTGAAGTGCATTTTATGAAATCCAAGCATGTTCTTTCTCCTTTCTCAACAGCTTTCTAGCACTTAAGCTAACAGGTTGTATTTATTTTATTCTGCATGCTTACCAGTGGATCGTAAAGGTGGGAATGCTCATATGACTGCACCCTCTTCAGTTAATAGCCGAACCCTTAACGCTAGTCATGCCGGTATGTTAGGTCACACATGTAACCATAAGAAGCCCTTATCAGCTGCAAAAGCCTGCATTACCGAAATCCTCCCTTCTAAATTCAAACCCAAACTAGCAGCTCCAGCTGCTCTTGTGCAGGACAAGAAAGGTATCTTGCTGTCTCAGGAGAAAGCTCAAAGCTGCGAAAACCTTCGTAGCTCCATTGCCATGTTTGGTAGTAAAAGAGCTTTGATGGTAGACATAGGAGAAAGCATAGAAAACATGTTGATGAAATCAAAGCAAGAGTATGCCATCAAATCCGGCAGCACCTTGAGCTTGCAGGAATATGGCACCGGCTCCAGGAAAGGCTACCTGTTCCCTGCTTCCAGGAAGAGTGGGATGGAGTTTACAATGCTGTATAAAGACATGCACCAGATCAACCGGTCCAGGATCCATCTGGGCACAGCCTCCTCCTGCAGTGTGAGAGATATCGCATCTCAGTTTGAGAATGAAGCAAAGGACAGGATGGAGCACAGCCTTAGTCGTGAGGATTCAGAGCAAATTCCCAAACACACTGTTTCTTCCCGTGTCAGTGCCTTTGAGCAGCTGATACAGAGATCTCGTTCAATGCCCTCACTTGACTTTTTGGTAGGGCAAAACAAATTTACCACTTCTCTCCAGCCTAAAACTTGCTTGAGTTCTGCCTATTCTGCAGAGTTTCTTCTGGATTTGCCAAAAGCACATCAAGAAGAGAAGGATGTAGCCAGCTTGACAGATAAGTCCTCCCACTCCTGCACCAACGTGGAGGAAACAGCTTCAGATATCAGTGATGCAATCGCTATGGACACACTTTCAGCTTGCACAGATGAGATAGATCTTCTCTCCAATGCATCCAATGACAGTGGCAGCAGCAGCAGCAACCTCAATGGGCCTCAAAAACATAAAATCAACAGATGCAAAGGCACATGCCCAGCTTCCTACACCAGGTTCACTACCATCCGAAGGCATGAGCAGCAGCAGGCCTCCAGGAACCCTAATTCTAAAGGAGATGTCTATGGGGACAGACATGTGCTCCCCAGAAATGTCTATCTAATGAGCCCGCTCCCCTTCCGATTGAAAAAGCCCTTCCAAAACAAATCCTGCAGGACTCCACCCCTAGACTGCCTGGGAAGTCTAGCAGTGCCCAGTCCTGAGAACCCAGACGACCCCATACATCTGCAGGACAGTGTAGGAGACAAGAGCCACCACTTCCAGCACCAACTGTGCTCCAGAAGCAGGCCTCTAGCCCCCAGGCGCCTGTCTTCCTTTGACATTGTGGAGAGGCTCAGCTACTTCCCCACCATGGGATCTAGCCAAGATAGCTTCATGGCCCAGGCTGGCACTCCTGACTCCTTAAACAATGGGAACCCTCTTCCATATGCCCTCTGTCACAGCTTGGACACAAACAACAACCCGCAAAGTGAACTTGGGACGTACCTAGGAGGTGGCTTTTTGTGTTCTTTACCAGTGTCCCTTCATCTGTCTTCTTGCTTCTTTTCTCTCCTTTTCTTCCTCAACCCTTGCATTTTTGCTCCCCACCTTTGCATCCTGTGACTTTCTCTGTTTTTTTCCCCCAGTGTGTCTAATGTCCTTTGAGTGTCTTGCTGAGCATTTTTGTTCAGGACTTGCTAACAGCTGCACTTCTGAGAAACGATTTCCGCTGCCTTTCTAATCACATCAGGTTCAGTTTATCTCTCAAGCAACTCCGGGGATTCAAGAATCTCAACATGAGATATTTCTAGCCCTGTATCATTGCACACAAAACCCCAGATGATTTGCTTTAAGGAGCGGTTTCTCAAGGTCTAGTTGTGTGTGTGTGTGAGCGTGCATGTATTACATTTTTCTCTGCAGTAAAGTACTAAATTGTATTTTGATGGCAGTGAATCTTTTCTTCACAAAGTCCTTCTATGTCTTTACAATTTCCTGTACTGTTATTTTCTCCCTGTTTATGGGTCTTTGTTCATAAGTACAGCCCAAAAGGGGAAAAAATTAAAAGGGATAAATTACTGACATCTGATTGGCAATTTGGTCATCGGCAATTGAGAATCCTTAATGTCATAATGGAAACAAATTGGTTTAAAATACCTATCTTTTTTTCCTTTCTGGTTATGCTAGATAAATCCATCTGTATTTTAACTTCCTTATGTTGTTTCGAAGTAGATTCAGAATCACCAAGGCATTTTGCACCAGTTGATTACATGGAAACTCCAGAAGAAATCTTCCGCAGAAGGCATGATGATAAAGAGGTAATGCCCTCTTTTATGGTCTAGTAACTGTTGTAGCAGCTCCACATATGAAGAAATACAGCATTCAGCCTTGTATAAGGGCATCTTGTATGTCCATGGCTATGCATATTGGAAGTTAGAGCAATGAGCTGGAACTAGTATGTTTTGATTTTAATACTCCCTCTGCTACCGATTTAATGTAAAATGTGTGGTCCAGTTTAGCTTTTGTTTAAAATGAAGCTGATTGCTCTTATCAATTGTTCAAAGTTATATATCGGGGCTTGGAAGAATGTGAAAAGGTTGCAGATGTGGTACAATACCCCAGTACACATCACAGAGGAAATGGTTATTCTCTAAATTTTATTGTTTTCCAAGCAAGCTATTTGAGTCGGTGTTAATCAAACTGATAAAGAATAGTTTTGGGGTTTTTTTTGGTGGGGGGGAATGTCCTCAAGTTTGGAACAGCAAATGCAAGGTATTTTAAGATACCATCATGTGTGAAGTTCCCCCCCAGCGCAAACTAGAATTCTTAATGATGTCTCCAAATTGTTGACAACAGAATGTACAAGTCCCTTTTGAAATGACTGGGCAACTCTGGGACAAGCTGAAATAATAGGAAATCCACAGAAACAATTCAGCACTGATTGTAATCAGGCTACGTTAAAGAAGTTATAAAGTGATTGGTTTCCAGGAAGCTGGAATTAATTTTCACTGCCTAGGGAAAAAAAAACAAACAAGGTTATATTTTTAGTGTTAACTTTCTGAGTTTATACATGCTTTAATATGTGGTAAAACCTGCTCTAAATTCCTATGTGAAAAATAGATTGTCTTCTTCCATGAAACAATTAGTCGTTCCCTACTTCCAAAATCCAACACAAAACCTCTGAATTTACTAATGTCTGCTGGTTTCAAATGAGTTAGCACAGAGCTGAACTCTTCTGTCTGCAGTCAGCCTCAAAAGGTGGAAGAATCCTTCTGCCCAGGTAATCAAGAATGCACACTTCCTTTAGTGTACCAGAGACTTCAAAAGTTAAAAAAATAACTCTTTAGGGTTTATTCACTTTATTTTACAACGTGTATTATTACGTGTGCCCAAAGGAAGTACAAGAGAACCTGATACCTGAAGGTGGTTAGGCACTCTACCAAGCTCCTTGCCATGTTCAGGGGAGTTTGGTTCCTCAGAACTTACCTATTGGTCTGATTCCAAGTGTCTTGGAAGTCAATGAGAGAAGCCCCTGGTTGATTCAAGCAGAGGGTTGGATCACCCCTCTGCATTAACAGCAATCTTCTTAGAAGCATCCAGCACCTGGCCAAAACTTAGAAAAACTCTTCACTGACTTCCATCAGCTTTGGATCAGATCCTCTGTATGAGCTGGATTTCAGTTATGCTGTAATGGTGATGTACCTTCTGTGCATGCAATACGAAAGGGTGTGGTATAGTTAGCAGAGTCAGTATGTTATGTCACCATCCCTGGAGGTGTTCAAGTGGGGATTGTATGTGGCACTTGGTGCCATGGTTTAGTAGTCATGAGGTCTTGGGTGACAGGTTGGACTTGATGATCTTTGTGGTCTCTTCCAACCTTATTGCTTCTGTGATTCTGTGTTGAACTGTAAAATCCCAGCTATTTGGTGGGACCTCAGAAATTTTATTTAATCTTCATGTATGGCAGTTTTCAATGCCTTTAACTAGATGATTTACTGCCCATTTTATGCAATTTTATGGCAGAAACTTTTAGAGGACCAGAGACGGCTTAAACGTGAGCAAGAAGAAGCTGATATTGCAGCTAGAAGGCACACAGGGGTTATTCCAACGCACCATCAGTTTATCACTAATGAGCGATTTGGGGACCTCCTAAATGTAGACGATACAGCAAAGAGGAAATCTGGGTCAGAGGTCTGTTGTAGTTACCTCAGTCTGCTGCTTGACCCAAAGCAATATTTGCCTCTCACAATGTTGTGCTTTAGGCAGACATTAGCTCTTCAGAGAATGGCATTTGGTTTTGTTTTCTTTTTGTTTGTTTGGGTTTCTCTTTTTTTTTTTTTTTTTTTTTTTTCTTTCTCACCTTCCCATTTCCCATTCTGGCTTCATTTAGATCTGCTTTGACTCTTGTGCCTGGTAAATTAATTGATATCTCTGTACCAAGCTGCATATATTAAAGCATGCCTGCTGAGAATTGCTGGTGCGCACCTATGATGCATGCCTTTAAATATCAGCTACTCCTAGTGAATCAGAGGCATTCTACATCTTTTGCAGCATATTGCTACATTGTCTCCTTCTCTGTGCCTTATGCTTACAAATTTTGTGTCTTGTTGATCCTGTCTCATAGGGGTGTTTTTGGAAAGATGTTGTTTCTTGCCATCTTGAAAGATGCTTAATGTCCTGTAGAAACAACTGGAAAAAGTCTCAGCATGTTTCACTGTATATGACCTAATTGGGGTTTCTGAAAGAGACAAAGGAGGAGGTAGACAGTAGATTCAAGGCACTTTTCCTGAGGGCTGGATGCTAGTCCAGGTGTCCTAGCCAATGCCCTTATCTGCCTTTGGAATTGCTGCTGGGACGCTTGACAGTGGCTGTGTTTCCCCAGAGGTGCTGCACTGCGGTGGTGGGTGAGGTGGTCACCATGTGGGTGGAGGACACTTGTCTACCCTTTATCTACATAAAGGGCAGCTTTCAGGAGCTCTGATGCCACATGAATGTGACTACTTCTTATTTTATGCTATATTACCAAAATGACTTTAAAATAGTTGGAATATTTTGTGGACATTAGAAAATCATCCAAGTAAATGAAGCTTTAACATCCTCTTTGGCTTTGTAGTCACTGAGGACTTTTTTTTGATGTGTGCTTAGTTTATTCATATTTCCTCCTTACCTTTGTCTCTTTCCTACCAATTTATATGGAGTACCTGGGTTACATTGCAGGATTCAGCAGGGCTGGGTAATAAGGGCCACATCAAATAAAATCCTACTTCTTTTTCCCCAGAGAATAAACTTTGCTTTTCCATTCACATGCCAAGAGGAATTTGGTTCCAAAGCACCCAGTAACTGTAGTTACTGGAGCAGCTTTTGTTCAGCAGAGTTTGTCACACTTAAAAGTTTATTGCTGTTAAATCCATGTGCTGTAGAACTTTTAATTACTTTTATAACATAAGTTGGCACTTCTGCCCTGGTGGAAGAGACCCATCCAGCATATTTGGATGGTAGTGCCAGTTGCACACTAGCTTGTAACAGTATGCCTGCATTTAGTTCTTCCCCAGACTAATGTTAGCTATAGAAGAGTTTGGGTGTTTTTCCTCAGAGGAGGATTGAAAACTTGATGATTATTTTAATGTGTTGATTTTTTTTTGATCTCTAGATGAGACCTGCTAGAGCCAAGTTTGACTTTAAAGCACAGACACTGAAGTGAGTACAGCTTGTTACTACTGCCTTGAGAGTTCTTCTCTGCTTTTTACCCTGTGATGCAGCTCTTATGAAGTGCCATGCTTTGGGAGTGTCTGTCCAGCATCTCAAAGCAAAGATGTCCATAGTAAGGCAGGGAGAAATAATATAAATCTTGCAGGTTGTAGTTTAGGAATCAGAATCAGAACGGTAGGGGTTGGAGGGGACTTCTGGAGATGCATCTGTATCCCATGTGATTTTTATGGCAAACACATCTTCTTTACTGGAACAAGTGAGCGTTCTGCACAGAGGGTGAGTGGTGCTATGAGGCAGTGCACTGGCAGGTATTCTTCCTTGCCCTTGTAAGCAGGATGACTGAGAGAGACCTTTAACTAGCAGCTCTGTCACCGTCCTTGTGCTGGAGAGAAAAGGGATTCCTCTTTGTAACATCCCCAGTTGTGTTCTGATTTAGGAGTTGGAAGACCTATGTTGGTCAGTAGCTTAGTGTATAAATGTGCCACACAGATAGTCAGAGGAACATAGATATGCAGCATCCTTTTCACTATACTAAGCATAGTCCAAAGTCAACAGATGCCTGGCTATAAGCATGCAATTGGGTCCTTGATTCAGGACCTAGAAGAGATACAGAGGGGTCATTGCTCCCTGGGTACCTGTGGACAAACCAGTGGATGTTTCTGGTGGCATTGCTGTACCTCCAATTCCTGTTGTGGTTCCTCAGGTGAATCACACAATATTGCTTGTTCTCTTGGGGGACCAAGAAAAGGCCTGGAAGGCTCTGTGTGTGCCTGGGGAAGCCCTCATTTTGATGTTGCTAGGGAGGGAAGAAAGAAAAGCAGAATTTGGTGAAGGTCCTGCTGTTTCTCTTCTCAGGTGCTAATGTCCTGGTAATATTTTCATATATGTTCTATAGGTGATGATTTGTAGTGGTTTATGCAGCATCTCCCTGAGGCAGATGAAAGGTTGTGTCCCTTTCACTTTGGGTGGAGCATGGCTTACATCAACAGGGCTGATGGAGATCTTGGTACCTAGGTATTGCTGGCCAGAAAAAGACCACATCTGTTCCCCAGTGAAGTTCTAATGGAGTACTTGTGTTATTAACAGGGAACTTCCTCTGCAAAAAGGAGATATTGTTTACATTTACAAGCAAATTGACCAGAACTGGTATGAAGGTGAACACCATGGCAGAGTTGGCATCTTTCCACAGTCATATATAGAGGTAGCTGCTTTACTGCAGGTGTTCTCTTTGCCCAACCCCTTTTTGACAGAGACCAGTTTATGGACTTTTTGTATGTATCTAATTTGATTCTGTTTGTTCATTCTAGCTCCTCCCACCAGCTGAGAAAGCTCAACCCAAAAAGCAATCACCATTGCAAGTATTGGAATATGGAGATGCTATTGCTAAGTTCAACTTCAATGGGGATACCCAAGTGGAAATGTCCTTCAGAAAGGTAAGGCTTTTGTTGTGTTGGTGAATTAAATACAGCTAAACACTGAAGATTTTTTACACTAATTACTTGCAATTTCCAAATTAAAGCTCCGGTAAGAAAAAAATCTGTCATCAGGAAGGATTCCTTCTCATCATGCATGGTTTTAGTCCATAGTCATTATATCGTGCATTGCAGTGGGAGTGTTACAGGCAGGCTCAATCAAGAAATGCCAATTACCTCCTCAGGCTAGCTAAAAACATGCTTTGAGCACATGTGCTGGAAGCCTGGCTCTGCAAGGCAAATTAAGTGGCATGTCTTCAGTCTGAGACTCTGCAGTGGACATGCATGTGGTCACATGAGAATGGCAACACAGAAAAGAAGGAAACTGGGTTCACTTTCCTTCATACTACACACCAAGCCACTGAGTACTGGCAAGCGAAGTTCAGTGGTATTGATAAGACTGGCTAGACCTGACTCCAGACTGAAGGGATAAGAATGGGTTGTGTGATGGCTGTTCAGAGCCAAGTCAGCTGTAGTTAGATTAAGTTGTAGCATTTTTCTATCTCATCTCGTTTCTGTTTTGATGCTCAGATTAGATCTTGTCTGTCTTCTCTTTTAATTATACGTGAAGGTGAGGCTTGTAGTTTATATTAAGGATTTGGAAGGCACTTCATTAACTAGCAAAACAGGAAAGAGCATAGAGAGACCTAGTTCAAAGTGCAGACCTTAGGGCTGCAGATTTCCTGCATAATCCCTGTACACCTCTTACGCTTGAGAGTCTTCTGGTCAGCCTGAAACTGGTGTTTTCCATTTTTTTTCTCATTTGCTTCAGCAAGTAGGGTCTTGAAAATGTGAGTGAGCATAACTGAGTCTGCAGACAGCCCAAGTCAGCACCTGAAGATCGGCATTTCCTCCTTTTCTGAAGAGAAAAATATCATTCCCATCCAGAGGTTAAGTTTAAGATCACATAACTGGGAAACAGGAGTTAGAATAGAATAGAATTAACCAGATTGGAAAAGACCTTCAAGATCATCAAGTCCAACTGCTGAGGGCCACCAATTGTTGTAGGTCAGCTGCAGCAAGATTAAAAACGTAATCTGCTTTGGAACGTAAAAGTCAGGACCCCATTACTGTTCTTTCCCATAGGGTGAAAGGATCACGTTGATTCGGCGAGTGGATGAGAACTGGTACGAAGGAAAAATCTCTGGCACCAATCGCCAAGGCATCTTCCCTGTCACTTACGTGGAGGTGCTCAAACGGCCAGTGGTCAAGAATGCCATCGACTACCCTGATCCACCAACATCTGTCTCCCCTAACCGCAGCATGACAGCATCACCACAGGTATTTGGCCTAGATGCAGCCGGTTACAGCACTTTGCAGAACAGAGAGATGCTGCCATTGCTGTGCGAGAATCAATAGCTGAAAAAAGCTGTAGCTAAGATTTGTGTTTTGCACAGTAAAAGCCATGTGCTCCCTGCAGCATGCTGCAGCTGCAGGAAAAGGTGATGTTTCATTTACCAGAAAGGTTAATGAACAGGTCATTTGGGGATTTGGAGACTCAGCATTTAATCTCTGATCTGTAGTTTGAATTCAGGCCAGACTGAAAGGGCTACAGTTCACAGCCTTCTGAATAGATTTCACTGTCAGAGGTGGAATTAGGAATCACATCTCCTTCACATCAGATATGGTGATCCAGCTTCTCCTGAGTGTGTTTACACTTTATAAACTGTCACTGTGATGAGTGATTTTTTTAATATGACTGTTAAAAGGGGTGACAGATTGTTATATTCTGTAGGAGCCGTTGTGCTGATCCCAAGTAGCTTGAATCAAGATGTATACTTAGCTCTAAATGTTCCAGCTCGCAATAAAAGTTTTGGGAGACAGAGTCAGGAGAGCAGCCTGCATTATTTGAAATCAGGGCTAAGCAAACTCAGGTTTTGAGAGCAAGCCAATCTGGGATCTTCCATGAATATTAGATTCTCTGTGAACTGTACTGCAGTTCAAACCAGAAATCAGAATGATGGCAGGTAGTTGTATGGGGATCCCAGAATGCTTGCCATGGAAAGCATATTAGGGAGGCGGTGAGTCTCTAAATCCCTTTGTTTTGCTCTCATCCTGCAAATACTCATGCTTGAAGGTCAGCATATGTGTCTGGATTGCAGCCATGATGTTCTGGCGCATCCTTCTCTCACCCCTGGGATTGAAGCAAGGTCAGTATGAGGTCAAGACTGCAAGAAACAGAAGTGGAGAACTGAGATCGAGAGGAAGGACATGGGAAAGGCTGCCATGGCTCATACCTGGTGTCTGTCTGGATCTTCCATAATAGGGGTGTTTTTGTTCTTAGCCACTGTGTAAAGAGGAAAGATTTGTTGCTTGTTTGGGGCTCCCCATCACAGTGGACCTCAGCTGAGCTTTTCTGTTTGAGCCTGACAGTCTCCATGTAGTTATAGCCTGTCTGCCAGCTTCTGTCCTTGATAGAAGGGATTGTATCCATCTTTTTATGGTTTCCTTTGCTATTCTTTTGATTCCTCCCTTAGTAAATCAATTCTCTCTCTTACTTTTTTTGCCTAATTTGTCAGAGGACTGACAAATACTCTGATCAGTGTTAATGTAGCTGATCTCACTGACATATCTCATGATAATAGCTAAGGGCAGAACTCAGTTGTGTGTTCTGCCTTTATATACATGGGACCTACTTTAATCACCCGAAGACCAAATAGCTACAGCCAGCTTTATTGATCCCTTTCTTCTCTACAGCTTCAGCAATGCAAGTTTCTTGAGAGGCAGACATTGCTCATGTTAGAGTTGGGTAAAGTAAAAGTGTATTGCAGCAGTGGATTCTAACTGGGTCCACAGTGTGAGTTCTGGTGCTCTAGATATTACTGCCAGGCCAGTCAAATACTGCATGCTGCCATTGTGGATGGTGGCTTCAGCTGCTTCCTGAGGGACTTACGGTATATAATATTAAGTCACAGGTCTTCCACAAAATGTTTGGTATCTGGGATCCTGGTAGAGGTTGGAGAAAGGTATTAGCAGCAGAGATACACACTGTACTCTGTGGTTTGCGTAGCCGTGGATGGCATGTTCTCCATGGTACACCTATCTGGAAAACTTATACACCATGCTTGGTCACAGATCTGCCCCTCTCTACACTTGCTCTCTCTCCTTTTACTTTTACTTGGTCATTTATATTTTCCTTTATTATTATTTTGTTCATTTCTTTCTTTTTCTCTCCTGCTTTTGTCTCCTTCAAGTCTCCCAGCTCTGAGCTGCTCCATACACCAACTCCTCCGCCTTTACCTTTTGCACGCCGCGCCTTATCTCCAGAGGTGCAGGCAGTCACATCTGAGTGGATTGCTCTGACCGTGGGAGTGTCTCCTAGCACCACTCCTACCATAACTCCTCCATTGCCTCCTCCGCCTGAAGCCTCCCTCTCTCACTCTGACTCTCTCTCGCCTTCTGCTGCAGCCAGCCCTATCACCCCAGTCAGCCTCCACCATTCGCACCTCTCTGGCTCCTCGACTCCCAGGTCCATTAAGTCCCCATTGCCCTCTTACTCATCCAGACCTCAATCCTCCACTCACAGTTTCTATCAGGCCACTCCACAAAGTGAAGAAAAGTTTGTTGGCTCCCTTTCTCCCAGCATGAGCTACTCTAGCTCCCCTCGCTGGGCAGCTGAGAGCCCAGAAAGCGTCCTCGCAGAGCAGCCTGACACCACTGGCAGCCAAGCCTGGCTCCGAAAGACCAGAGAGGGAAGCAGCAACCCCGACCAGGCTGCTCATGCTGTTCCCAAGATCTCTGTTGAGCGCTGCCTGAAACCATCCCAACTAGACATGCGTGTAAACCCAGAAAAGAGACCTGTGGGTTCCTCTGAGGACAACCAGTTGTGTCAGGAACTAATGGCTATTGTGCAGGGAGGTAAAACAGAGAAAAGAGGCATCAGGAAAGGTGATCTGGGAAAGTTTCAAAGCAGTGAAAAGAAGGTACATCTCCTGCATGTGTGTGTGCTGCTTTTAAATGGTGTGTTGAGGTTTGTGATGCTCTACTGACCAGGCAGAGCCAGTGCCTGCCCCATATATTTTGATCATCTTAAGACCTTCTAGAAGTCACTAGTGGCATTCTATGAATAGCTGATCAAAAAGTTTAAGAGGAGGACTGAGGAGCAGTGTAGTGAAAACTCTTTTTTTGAATAGGTAATAGCAGTTGGTCACATCTAATGAGGTGACTGTCCCAGATAGTGGCAATTATCAGATTTGTCAGATGAAAGTATCACACAGGCCTCATACCCTTATACCTCACTGCACAGAATACAGGCAATTTCTTTGTATTCAGAGATTTTCCAGTGTGCAATGGATCATCTTTGGTTATAGGATTTATTTGTTCCTACTAATGCCAAGAACTGAAAAAGCCTTGTAAATGTCAGCCTGGATTCTAGAATCACCAGAGCTATCCCCTCTTGTTCCTCAAGCCCATGGTTTAGTCTTCAAGGTGCACAACTACATCAGGGAGGCTTGATTGTATTTATGCATGGAGTGGAGTTTATCATCTTTGCACTTCCAAAACAATGTGAAAGAGTCTAGCCACAAATGAGAACTAGACCTAGTGATGCTTTTCCCCCGAGAATTTTTAGTTTTATGTAGCTCTATGAGAGGGAACATAGAGGAACTGAGACAATGTATCTTCTGCCCCTAGTCTTAGTATAGGAGATCTGCCTTACTTTGCAGCTCCCAGTTGACTTGGGGTCCACTGTGGGCTACAACCAGCATAAATATATTACAGTGTCCTCATGCAAGCTTGTATAGAAGTTTGGACATCTCAAAATCACAGCATTACAAATACTGTCTTGGATGTGTTGCGATAGCCTCAATGACACACCCCATTTAGCCAATGATAAACAGTGAGGAACAAGGATTTCTAAGATGATACATTCTACACTGGAAGATCTTATGACAAATTGTTTGGTTTCTGCTTGAATCATAACTAGCAGCCTGTTAACAGCTGTATAAAGACTGTGCTGTTTACTAGCCATGGATATATTTTTAGTAGCATTTTTTACAGGCATAATCTGCATGTTTAAAAGAGAATGAGGTGGCCAGATCACACAAACCAACTGGAAGCTGCACTTGCCCTTGCATGGAGTTACATTTGTTGTGTGTGCATCAAAATTACTGGATAGTAGATGCTCTTATCAATAGCAGTGATTGTGATAAGAGAACATGTGCCAAGCTGACCAACTTTTCTTTTCTTCAAAAGACTGCAGATTCAAATGCATTCTCTTCATCTGCTCCTCTCTCTTCCTCTGCCCTCTCTTCCTCTACTGTCACAACACAGCCACCTCCCAGATTTACACACAGAGTCAATAAGTCACAGGTAATCATCTTTGCTGATTAATCTTCCATTACTTACAGCTGTTTCCATACCCCACACCATTGTTTTGTCATATGCTTGTTTAGCCATTCATTGACTGCACAGGTGTCATTTATTTTAGAATTTTATTTTTTTTTCCTGAAAATAATTTACAGTTATTTCCAGGCTGTGCAGAAGGGCAGGTATGGACCAAATCTTCAGCTGGTGCAAATCCACATGGCTCCGTTTGTACGGGATGAGGGTGTGATTTTCTGTTCCTCTGAAGGATTAACCCAGAGCTTATTTAGTTCTGGCCTTGAGTTCCTACAGCTCAGTTGCATTATAACCCAGAATCAGTGGCCTTATTGTCAGGAATGATGTAGCATGAGGCGTTTTGATGCGGTTTACCTTTAACCGCATGAGATCAGGATTCAGGGCTTGAACATCTCAGAGCTGGAGGTAAGGCAATCCACAACTTGGCATCTGCAATGTCAAGGATCTGTAACAGCCTTCTCAGATAGGATTCAAAGTTTCTCAGCACTATTGCTGAGAGCTACAAACCTCTTTAAAGAGGGATGCTGTAGGGTCTGTGCAGCATGACCTTAGCACTTTGTGGCTGGGACGTCCAGGGCCTGGGAATGAACGGTGCTCGCCGCGGCTGGTGTCTCGGTCAGTCCTTCAGGCAGCCTCCACAGGGTGGCGATATTGACACAGAAGAGACAACTGGCAAAAGCCGGGCTGGGTTTGCAGCGAAGGAAACTGGGGAAGCATCTTTGGTTTGATCAGTGAACCAGGCAGGATGCTTATGCAGGATGAATGTGGGAGTAGTTGCCAATGTTACTTATTTTCTATCAACTTGTGAGAGCAAGATACAGCCTTAACCCTGAATTTTTCCTGTTAGCTTTACTCACCTCATTTCCCCCTGATTTTGAGCTTGTGCAACTTTTTACTGAACAACCATCTCCTGCTTGCTTTTCAGTTTCAATATCCAATTCCAATAGGATACATATTCTGCTTCATGTCAGAAGTCCATAGAAATGTTGTGTGTTGGCCTTTCTCCTGACCTCTGATCTGCTTGATCCTACTGGTGCTTGCATTGGATGTATGAAATTCAAAAGAGTAGGAGGAAAGAACCATGTTTAGGGAAAGGTGTTCTATTTTTTATGTTGTCTGGTTGTAATAGGGCCCAGTGGCCTTTCTTTGGATTTGAAGTCAAGGTGAAATTTGTCCCTTATATGCCTTGACAATCAGAGCAAAGCAGAGAGTGTATGAGGAGGATGCTCCAAACCCATGTTTCCCAGCACAGACCACCTAGCTTAGCATGGTCATTATTTGGCACCATCTCCATGCTTATTATTTAGTATCCCTCCCAGTGTACAAACCAGAGCTGCACAGCCTGCAGCAGGTGTCAGTATGTGCTAGTCATGGGAGACACATTTTTCTACTGGAGGCACAACCTTCAGCTTCTGATTCAGCAACTGGAGAGTCTTTCTGTGGACTTTGACACTCCACACTGCAAGCCTTTTCAGTGTCCTTTGTGAGAGCTCTTTGGTCAGCTTTTACCTCACTTTCACTAGAGCTGGACCTTGATGTTTGACAAAGTTTTTTCTTTTGGCTGGGCTGGGAGTCCTCCTATTGTTCTCCATTGCTGAGTGCCCTTCTCTGAAGAGATATCAATTTGTCTGTCTTGTGTGTCTGTTAGTTTGTTCTGCTTAGCTTTCTCTTTCTGTATGCAGTCCATTAACTCCCACCAGAAAGGGATGGAAAAAGACACATAAACAGGAGCTGCAATGGATAGACACACTGGTGACACTTGACTTTACTAGGAGTAGAGAGAGCACTGCTGAGTAGCCCCACCTAAGAGTTAAAACCTGTCTCAGGGCCTAGGATCTTAATGTAATGCCTTTTTCTGGTTTTCTTACAAACCTGTGGTGCTCTTTAGATCCATTCTCAAGGTCTGTATGAGGTGGAAATCTCCACCATAGTTCTGGAATTTAGTGCAAGGACACCCACTCCTTTTGTAAGAAGCTGCTGGAGCAGAGGCTAAAGGGGATCAAATTAGTTGTGTGTCTTGTAGGAAACTAGAGGCTAGGAGAGCAGAGGACTACTTGGCCTTTGTCCAGCTGCCTCAGGGAAGTTCCATGAAGATCCTACAAAGAAAGGGGATCTAAACAAGTGTCAGGTGCAGGTAGAGTGATGCACCTCCTGGTGTTGCCCATAGCAGGCTGCACCATGGAGCATTTGGAGATAGTGTCATTTTTTACCTTTCAAATAATTAATTAATTCACAGTAATTAAAGCTTATTGGAGGAAAAGCTGGTCAAGGAGGTCACAAGTAATTAATGAGAAGTAGACCATGCAGTCTTGGGAGTTCATGGAGCAATTCCTGCAGTCAATTACTATGAAGCAGAGAAGCTCTTTCCTGAATTAATCCAAAAAATATTAAACCCAACCCAACAGAAACCCCACCATCCCCACAAACCTCCAGTAATTCTGATAGCTGCCTCTCACCTCACCCAGAAAATTGGTTTTCCCAGCTACTTGACCACCTGATTTAATCATCTCTGCTGGACGATATCCAGTTTGTCTGCACAGTTTTGATTTTACATTTCTAATTATTCCATTTGCCTTCCAGGGCTGATGATGAACAGTCAGGAATGACTTCCAGAAATCCTGTGACGATTTCAGGCTCCATAGTAAATGCTTTGAATGCAAATCCCACTGCAATTAGACCATGCAACTTATACTTAATTTTTCCTATACAGAAAGATACATGTTAAATAGAGCATTGATTCTCAGGGTAGTGATCCTGGATTCCAGCCCCAGACAGTACAGCTGACTACAAAGGAGTTGCTGTGGGGTTAGGTTGGCCTAGAGTTGGTCAAAGACCTCAAGAAAAGAGATTTTAATACAATGATAGGCACAGGTCCAGAGGTCCAAGATGTGGTTCAAAGAAGCTTTGAGAACAGGGACTAGACAAGGATGAGCTTTCATTTTTTCAAACTCTTTGAGCATGCTTGGGCTGAAGTTGTCACAAACCTCTGTATCTTCAGCTTCTGCTCTGCCTCAGGATGTCATGAGAAAGCAAGTCTTTTATTGAAGGGCATCATTGAATTTAATAAAATGGAGGAGGGAAAGCATAAACATTGAGTCCTTTGGAATTTGGGTTGAAAATTGTGTTGTATGATCACAGAAGATGGCAATGTTTTGTATCTTATCCAGAGCACTTTGCCAAGCAGTTGGACAGGCAGTACAAATAATCCCACTCTGGTTCAAGCACGTTTGTGCACAGCATGCCCCTTGCTTTTGTAGATATTTGAATATGCAGTAAGCATGCTAAACCAGGCTCTGGATGCCTGTGTGACTTTCTCTGTGAGCTTCCCATTAAAGCTCCCAACCCCAAACAACACCTTGATTTTCTTTACTGTGCCCTGAAATATGCAGGTCCCTGTGAAGAGTCATGACTAGGGACAGAGGCAGAGCAGAGTTCGTAAGTTTCCCAG
This sequence comes from Dryobates pubescens, assembly GCF_014839835.1. Taxonomy (NCBI): domain Eukaryota; kingdom Metazoa; phylum Chordata; class Aves; order Piciformes; family Picidae; genus Dryobates; species Dryobates pubescens. The sequence continues at coordinate 19,182,920 of NC_071619.1, read as the reverse complement.
GTGGTGGGTTTTCCAGTCAGGGCCTCCTCTGACCTGAAACTCTGCCTTGTAGGAATTAACAGAGCAGCTCAAATCCTCACTTAGTACAAGCTAGAGTAATTTTGATGTAGCTACATGGCATTGTGACTCCTGAGGATGTGACCTGGTCTTTTTTTAAGAGGCAAGCAAGTTACTGTTCTTTGCTTTTCTGAAAACAGCAGCAAATTCCTCTCAGCATTCACTCGGCCTTTCGACTTTGATGTTCTCAAGTATGTGCTTATGTCCTTGTGATTATTTTTTTTTCTTCCCCTCTACAGGAATGCAGTATGACACCATGTACCATTTCTGGTTGCTGTGGTGTCCATAACCTCCTACTCTGATTCCTTGCTTTGAGCTTCAGTTTTGCTGTCACTTTTCTCTTTGCAGCATTCTGTGTGCTATGCTGCAGTTGCATTACTGTGGTCCTAATGTCTCTTGTGTCAATGAAAGACCTTGTTGTCCACGAAGCATGGTGTTGGGGTGGGGAGGGGAAGAGTTGTTGATTCTCTTTTGTTGTCTGCACTCCATTTAATTTTTTATTTTTATTTTTTTTTAAATTCTGATCAATATAACATCTGCTAAAATGTCTTATCATTTGCTTGGTGATCACACAGCCTTCCCACCATTCATTGAGAGCTGGACCAGATCTCACAGAGTCTGAAAAGAGCTATGTGGTAAGGCCACTGTTTAAATCAGATGTATAGTCCTAGACTCTCTTCACCCAGACAGATAAAGTATTAGTAGAGATAAAACGCCAGCCCTGTTGTTAGCTGCAAAGCAGGTACATATTTATTTGCATCTATTGTTTTGTTTGGCAATTCAGCAATCAGAAAAACTGTCATAGCCAATGAGAAGTTGGGCTAATTGTGCTGCCAGTCCTGGGTATAGGTTAAATGAAGCAAAATGCATGAATGGAATGGCCCACCTTGGATTCTTGAACTGACTTCATAGCATTTGTAATGGTGCCACTGCATAACTAATTGCAACCTCATGTGCTGCTGCTTTTAAAAATATGTGTATATGTATTTGTTACAAATCTTCAAACTAAATGCCAAATTCTTCTGTATCTTGCCTGTTTTTCCATGCTTACACCTGGATCCCCTCTGCACTCCACTACCTGGATATTTACCTGGATCTACAAATCTTTTTATATGTTTTTTTTTTTTTTTTTTAACTGGACTTATGTGCTGCATCTGGGATGTCCCATCTCTTCTTGTCTATATTTTCCCCTCCCTCCCCTCTGTTGACTGTCCTTTGGGTGTTCTTGGATATCAATGCTGCCTACCACGCAGGAAGCTGTTTGCAATGAGATCATAAACATTGCAGAAAAATCTGTTCATTACTGCAGTACTATTTCTCAGCCTCTTGACTCTCGCCACAAGGTGACCTCTAATGACCATAAACCATCTCTCATCATTTCTCAGCAACCTCAAGCACAGCAGCAAGGAACCAGCCCTGACAGAAGTCATACACCACGAGACATGTAAGTTCTTTTGGCTCCCATCTCTTTCTAGGGCCTTGTCTCAGAGTGGTTATGAAGATGGGGAGGAGTTCAAACATCAGCATTTCATGAATTAGATTAGAATGATAGGAGGGTGTCAGCTTTTCTTTAAAGAACAAAAATAGCCACATATCATCATAATGAGTAGTTCAAAACTGGAACCTTTGTGCCTGTATACCACCTGAAACAATGACCTCATGACCCAGTACTGGGTCTCCTTTGAGCACTTGATTGATGCTGGTTAGAAGATTATCTTGCTGTCTTTGTATCTTGAAGCTGGGAGACAAATTAAAATTCACAGGCTACACTTGGCTTATATGGCATGGATCAATGTGTCCTTAGCTTCTCACAGTGCAGTGAGCAGTCCCAACACTGATGCCACTGGGTGTGATGTTGGCCAGGTCTACAGGTGAATTGGTGTCTGAATGATCAGAGATTTTCAAACCTGTCTGGTGGGTTTAAACCAGGAGCTGCCATTAAGCTTGGTGAGGCCAAGCTTGGTTTGAGAATAGCAGTGTGCTGGGGACTAAAGTTCCTTCACGACTGGCTCCTGAAAGGCGCCCTTGCTTCCTCCCACCCCTTTATACAAAATGGAAAATCTTGCCTCAGCTCTGTTTTCACTCCCTGCAGACAGGATATCCAAGCTTCCCTACAATATGCCCAAAGATTGTTTCCACTCCTTAAGGTTCCTTTCTGATAAATACAAAGTGCCTTTGATGCAAGTGGTAGCTCAAGGGAGGATTCAACCATAGATTTTGTTTGCACCATACCTCCTCAGCCATGATTTATCCAGCAACCTTAGTGCAATAAGAGTAGCCAGTATTTTTTTCTGAAGTCCCTCAATCTGCCATTTGGCCATCCATGGCCCTGCCTGTGTGCCAGGGCAAGAGAACAGATGTCTCATTTAGCCAAGGAATGATCACGTCCAGGTTTCGCCTGGCATTCAGTAGGGTGTCTGCACTCAGACACTTCTCTAGGTGCTACAGGTTAGGAAGACTCCGGTTGTTATGGTCTATGGATACATGGCAAAAAAATGCAGAAGCTCTCTTCATGTCCCACACAGTGTAAGTGTGACCCTTTCTACTGCCATGACCTTGTGGCAACAACCAGTTTCATGCAGTTGGCTTTCACCTGTCAAATGGAAAATACAGGCCTAGACTGCATTGAACAAAATAGAAGAGGAGGGAGATGTCTCCTTCTGAAAGGACGTTGGGGAAAGCCAATGGCTAACTTGCAGTATCTTTCTGGTTTTAGAGTTAGCTACCAAGCCCTCTACAGCTATACTCCTCAGAATGATGATGAGCTGGAACTGAGGGATGGTGACATTGTCGATGTCATGGAGAAATGTGACGATGGCTGGTTTGTGGGTGAGTGACACTTGTCAGCAGGTGTTTTAGAGATATAGATGAGCAATTTTGCAGGGTGTCTGGAAGCTGCTTTCAATTATGAGGTCAAGATGGTGGAAAAATAACCAACTCAATCTTTTTCACAGTTTTTCATCATTTCCCACCACAAACATTAAAATTAGGGTGCAGGATGGTGGAGCTTTGTTTTCCTTGATAGGTCTCCAGTTTTTCCTTTTTTCTCTTCTTTCTTTTCCTGCTCCACTCTTCCTCCTGATCCTTCTTGCTCACACAGAAGGCAGAGCAACAGAGGGAACCAAGGAAAACTGCTTCTCTAGCTTTTTCAAAACGGAGGGAGCCATGGCAAGTTACGGAAAGTAGCAAGTAAGGGACAAAGAGAACACATAGGAAGTTGCAGTCCTTGAAAATCCAGCCTTATCTGTAGCTGTATGTTTAGCAAAATCTAGCCCTTTACCTTCAAAGAATGCAAGTCTGGACAGTGTTTTCTATCTCAAGACTGCAAATCTAGGCTTGTTATCTCTTCTTAAGGGAGATTAGCTCATTTATACTGATAGGAGTTTGGCTCCTAGCCTATAGGCCCAGGAGCTTTCACCAGCATCTTATTAATTGTTAAAAGGGAAGACTAGAGACAATTAGTAGCAGAACTAGTTGTGATCTCATCTATAGCAAAAGGCTCCTTGACCAGTACTCCTATTTACTTCTAGAAAGCAATACCTGCAGGCAGGAGAGGCTGCCACTTCTACCTTTTTAAACCCCTAAGCCTTCCTAGCATAACTCCATCTTATTCAGGCTTCTTTGTGTTTTATTTCACAACAGGTACATCCAGGAGAACAAGGCAATTTGGCACCTTCCCAGGCAACTACGTGAAGCTGCTATACCTGTAAAATAACAGTGATCTCACCGTGACAGTGATGGGGTTGTTTTCCAGATGATGTTTTTTAACAGTGAAGAAACAGACAATTTATGAATGTAATAGAGAAGAGATGAGACGTGTTAGGAGGATGTGGTTATGTGGTACAGTATTGAGTTGAATGTGTAGCCCTGCTTACACAGTTTCAGGGTGTGATTTGTTTGCTGAAAAAGAGACGGTTTCTAGTTTACAGTGCTGCCTTTGTGTATTCCTCTCCCCTTTCCAGCAAGAGTTCTGGTGATAATCTTAATTTGTATGGAGTACTTACCTCTGAGAAGGCTTCAGGGAAGCACATGGTATAGGTTTTGTTTGTGTGTTAAGATAGGATAGTGATTTGGGGCAGTAGGCAGCCTTGCAGCGGCTCCCCTTTCACTGGCAAGGTTCAGGGAAGTCAGGGTTTCTGCCTGATTTCTGCCTCACAGAAGATTCACTTTGCTCTGCCTTCCACTTCCGTTGAAAACCCTTCCTTCATGTCATGCACCTTTAAGACCCAGCAGAGGCAGAGGACAACTGATATGGTTAAACTGCAGAGCTCTCTATGGAAAAGGAGTTTGGGACTGGTGGTTTAATCCAGAGAGGTCAGCCAAATCATAATGCAAATGTGCAAAAATCCCAAATCCTTTAATAACACATTACCTATCTCTGCAGGCTTTTCTCTTTTGTGCAGGGCGTGTGTGTGTGAGTGTATTGTGTGCAGCAAAACAGACCGAGTTCTGTTTTTTTAAAGAGAAATGAGCCTGGCTTTGACATTTATCTGCCCAAAGAATAGAACTAATAAACAGAACATCTGTGAGAGCAAATCCTGTTTGAGTCCTACGGCTGTTCACTTCTCTGCTCCTCCTGCCCTGTTGCTGGCCCTAAAGGATCACACACTTTTCAAAGCATACTCTTTGGGTGAAGACTTTGCTTCTTTCCCGACATTAAATCTTAGAGGCTCTGATAAATATGAGCAACGTATCACTGAGGGTGCCTTTTATTTTCTTTTTGGTTACAGTGTTGATGATAGGTCTCGGATCAGATCATGCATTTTGGCTGCCTTTTAGTCAGACCCCCCCAAAAAAAAAGTCTAATCAATTTGGAAAGCTGTTCCCAGCAGTTGTTATCAATTACATAGATTCTTATTTATCTGAGGAAGAAAAAAACCCAAATACCACCACACCAAACGAAAAACAACAAACATGGCTTGGCTGTTTGCTTGCCTGTAAATCCACTATGAATACCTTTTGATATACATTTTGTTATTAAGAAGAAGCATAAACAAAACCGGTTCTATCAGACTCTGCTTCCTACAGTTACCATACAAATAGCAAAGGGTTAGATTGCTATTTTGTCATAAGCCGTATTTAATAATATAAAATGCCTATTTTTATGCTGATGCTTTTATACAGATTTATTAAGAGTAACTACAACTAACTGTTAGCACGACTTGTGATGTTTTGATAAACTAGCCATGCTCCTGGGTTTGCAATCAAGTAGGCTTGTCTTCCGTCTCAGTCAGCGGAAGAGAAGACTCGGTGTCTCAGAAGTTTGACTGTAAATATGTATATTTAACTTTGTACAGACAATGTACTTACCTTGTATAGAAAAGTAATTTAAACACATCGAGTGAAGGGAGAAAAGCAAAAGGCAGTTGTGAAAGAAAGGTTGGGATTTTTTCCCGGTTTTATTTAAATGATAGAATTCCTTGTAGGTTCACATAAAGAGATTTAGCACAAACGATCTGTTATGAAAGGGTTTCAGATACTACACAAAGCACCACTGTTTCTTTTCTGCAGGAGATACCTTTAATCTTGCATCTTATGGGTTTGGTTTTCTGCTTTGGGTTTGCCGTCCAGTTATTTGCAGCAATATTTAGGTCTGTTGCTAAGATTGGGTAACACCAAATTAATTTATCCAGCAAAGTAACATGACGATACTTACTGTATATAACATAACTCACTTAAAGGTTTCTTTTTCTGTTCTTGCTCTTGCCATTTTAAGTCACATACACACACACACACACACACATACACACATACAAACTGCAACTTATTTTTGTGTTGATTTTTTTCTTTCTTATTGCAGTGGATGACTATTTGGCAATTAATAAATGGAATTATTGAATTACTATTGTGTTCCTTGTACAAATTATTAAATAAAATCTATTCCCACTGTTCCTGTAGCAATGCACTTTTATACTTGTACTCCTCTGTGGCTCTCTTTAATTGTGTCCATGCTGATCAGTAGGTGTCTGCCGTGGGCTTCCTGAATGTCCCACACAAGAGGATCCTGCTCGTGACTTCTGTGGTAGCTGCGTTCTGACCAGGCAGGCATAGCTGCAGCACTCATTCAGGAGGTTTGTGCTAGAAGATGTCATGTCTCGCAACTCTGCAGCAGGAAAGATAGCCAGGACTGTTTGTGTGTGCCTCATGTAAAAGAACAGTCCCTGCAGGAGCAGAGCAAGGAAAGGGGAGAGCTGAGGTGAGCTGAGGCTAACTGGTGCTCAGTAATGCACAAATACCACAGAGGCACACCTCTTCACCTCCACTATCTGCCTCTTGCATGCTGCCTGTGCAAGGCTGGGGCTACCCTGAAGGCTGGGCTTCCATGGGAGGTTTTAACTTCTGGGAGACATCTACCTCAGGCTGAGCCAAAATAAGGCAATAGACTCAAACACTGTGGTGATGGAACCAGATGGTTGAGCAGACAGATACACCTCGTGTTTCCATTAGCAGCGATTTTAGGAAGTTCAACCATAAACAAGCCAATCCTGGAATCAAACTAACAAGACAGCAAAAGCCTAAAGCTATTTTACACATCCTCAGCAAGCACATAGACACAAGCCTTTTTTTCTGTTTTGCAGGTTCTATAATACTAAAAGGGCAGCCTGACCACCACTTTGCTGTGGTCACTAGCGTTGCTTAGCCCTTGCTTTACAGTGCCTCAGCCAGGGAAGGGAGAAAGAGAGAGTCGCCTATAGCTACTGAATCTTGACAGGTACTAATGTGTCTCTCTATCCTAATGTACTTGTTAAGGAACAAGCTAGAAATGCTTTTGTGACTTTAGAAGATGGGCATGCAGAGACAGGAAGAGGACCCAAGGGTGTGTCCTCTGGAAATCCCTCACACCAGAGGGGAGAAGAGCTCTCAGTGTTACTTTGTTCTTTGCCAGATGTGTAATGATGCAGTGGAAGTGCTACTGCTCTCTGACAGAGATGAAATTAGCAGTCCAGATGCATGAATCTGGGAAGGAAATAAACTGCAAAATTACAAGTTAATGCAGAAAAAGAGAGGAGGCCACGAAAGGGAATTGCAGTGGCAAGGGTGTACCATGCCATGAGATTGTTCGAGGACACGTCTTGTAGGGCTAGCACTAGGGTGAGCTACCTCAAGCCCACTTGCTGATTTCTCTATGCTCCCCAAGCTGTGGCTGAATCCCAGTCTTGTACTGCTGCTTACTGATGCTCTGCTCACTGGTGAGCTGTTACGCATTTACTAAACAAGCAGCAGTGCTTGTACTCAAGCTGTAGGGGACACAGTCTCAAGCTGTGCCAGGGGAGGTTTAGACTCGAGGTGAGGAGAAAGTTCTTCACTGAGCGAGTCATTCATCATTGGAATGGGCTGCCCAGGGAGGTGGTGGAGTCACCGTCCCTGGAGGTGTTCAAGAGGAGATTGGATGTGGCACTTGGTGCCATGGTCTAGTCATGAGGTCTGTGGAGACAGGTTGGACTCGATGATCCTCGAGGTCTCTTCCAACCTTAGTTATACTGTGATACTGTAAATGCCAGCACTGGTGCTGTAACCAGCATGTCCCACCTTGTCCATCATCTGATCTGTGGGGGCTTGACGTGCAACCCGGAACAGCTATTCTTCCGGAATCGCAGCTAAGGAGGTTGGCTGAAGCCCCGTATAGAATCCCTTCTCTTGGTGGTGGTACCACCCCTAAGGGGGCAGAGGGCTCCGCCCTCACTCATCAGTGAAATGTTATTTATTTCCATCATCTCATTAGGTTTCAGAGTAAACATCACACTATGTTGGAGCGGGGCGAGCGCTATGTCTCTGGCAGATGCCGCAGCGGGGCAGTCTCGTCGGCTGTTGCTCGCCGGCTGGTTGTTGTGCAGCTGCCCTGCCTCCTGGGCGCGGCCCCGCCGGGAGGGGGTGAGGCACTCTGAGTTTCCGAAGACCGAAATTCTTCTCCTTCAGCAGCGACTCTGCCCCGCCAACCTCCCTCGGAAGGGTTTTAGGTAAAAGCGTGGCTAACCGGCTTTCTACTCGTGAAGATGGTAGCTCGCTGGCTGTGTCCGGCGGGGCGCCGCATGAAGTCCCGGGGCGGTGCCAGCAGTGGTGGGGCGGGCCGGGCGGGCTGAGGGCGGGCCGGGGGCGGGCTGAGGGCGGGCCGGGGGCGGGCTGAGGGCGGGCCGGGGGCGGGCTGAGGGCGGGCCAGGCCGGGCCAGGCCGGTGTAGGCGACAACGCTGCCGGCTGTCCTGTGAAGTGCACTCGCGCACATGGGGACGCACCGCATCGTGCTGTCGGGCCCCGGGCCCTGGGGCTTCCGCCTGGTGGGAGGTCGGGACTTCGAGCAGCCCCTCACCATCTCGCGGGTAGGGCGCGGCGGCAGCTCGGGGCGCTGGGCGGTGCTGGGGCACGGGGCCGCCCGTGACGGGGTCGGCGCGGCGGCGGGTCCGGGGGAGGCTGTAGCTGGGGCTGGCAGGTGGCTGATGGCCCGCGCAGCCTGGCTTTGACCAATGGGCTCGTGACACCGGGGTCTTTGCTTCTTACCGACCGACCTCCTGTGTTTGTCCTTAGTAAATCCCGTAACGCAGGCAGGGGGAATCCCCTCTGCTCCCGCCAGCCTGGAACTGGGGTTTTGCGGCCCATCCTCGAGGGTATAGCCACACTGAGGTGGGGTTGGATGCTCCCTTGGTTTTGCGTGCCCTGTGTAGGTAAGAGAATAGCCTTTGTTAACAGAAGCCGCGTTAACCCGTGTGGGTCGCCTCTGCTCTTTTCTGTACGAAGTCCTTCTTACCCCGCTTAAAGAAGAATTAGTTAGAAAATGGCAATTCAGAACCAGTGTTAGAGGTGTAACTTAGTTTGCTCATCTCGGCGCCGGCATTCACCTGTAAAACGTCAGGGCTGGGTTCAGGGTAGCTGGCTTCCCTGGCCACGTACCCACCTGCATCCCGTGTCCCCGCCCGCCGCAGCGGCTCATGCCCTGCTGCCGCCTGCCCGGCCCGGCGGCGCCTGTCTTCATCTGGGCCCTGGCCTGGCCGCTCGCCGCGGGCCGGCAAAAGCCGGGGGCACCGGCCTCCTCCTGTGCCGGGGCAACGCAGCCCCGAGCCTCTGACCCTTCGAGGCTTCGCGTGGGGAGTGCTGCTGGGCACCTTGTCGGGGCTGCCCCCCGGCCGCCGCCCGAGAGAAGGAAACGCTGCGATTCCAAACCGGAGGCAGCCGGTGAGCCCTGGGCAGCGCTGGGCTCTCGCCTCTGCCCGGCTGTGGAGCCCCCGCGGGCCCTGGGCGGGAATGGGCCGCGGGAAGTGGGACCTACGAGAACTTGAACTTCTGTGAGCTGTTCTGGGAGAAGAACAGAATCACCAGAACTTGGGAATTTTCTGAATAGCTCCGGCCGTGGGGTCCTGCTGCCCGCAGGTCCCTAGGCGCCATGAGGAAGGGCAGAGCTGCCGAGTGCTGGGAGAACCACACAGGGGGGAAAGTTATTACTTTTCTGTGTAATCTCTTTCAATTACAATAATAATGCCTCATTCTTCTAAAACATTTTTTTTGGACATGAAAGCAACTTTAGCGTAAGGGAAGTGATATTTACTTCATTGTTATGGTAATCGTTGCCATTTCCTTCCATCTAAAGGCTCTTAGGCAGAAGCATGTTTTAAGTCTTACCTTGATGCTTTTACCTCTTCTCCTTGGTCGCTTTTGTCAGTGTTTGTGAGCACATACCAGGAGACACAGATCAGCAAAGCGGCAAAAATAACCACCTTATGAGAAATTGTGACCCTGGAGACTAAAATGTAACAAAATAGTTTCTCTGGTGCTGGTGACGTAAATGCTGACAATTGGCAGCTCTTATGGCCTTCTCTTGTGGCCCCTCTGACATTTTTAATTTCCCCTCCAAGACTTCAAGTCATTAATCTTTCCTGTGGTTCACTCCCAAGGCTCCTGGGTTTGTCCCCTTGGCTCAGGAACAAAGCTCTCAGTGAGCTGCCCCCATCCCTTCGCTGTGTAAAAAGAGGTCTGCTCCAGCTTTAAAGAGTCTGATCCACCTTGTGTGGTGACTTTACAGGGCTTCATTTTGGTTCTTGCTTGTCACACCTAGTACCTGTGCTCTGATCAGAGAGCTTTAGGGGCACGGAGCCCCCCTCCCTTACAGAATGGGGCAAGCTCTGGCTGTATGGCTGCATCTGCCAGGTGTGCATCCTTGATTGCACCAGGGAGCAGCATTGTCCTGCCACTGACAGCTATGACGATTTGGCTGTGCTATGTGGGGGACGAGTTCCCTCCTGTGTGGCCAGTGGAGCCTGGCTCTGTCTCACAGAGGGCTGCCCATCCCCTTGATACGCTGATTCAGTTACTCTGTTTCTCCAGGTGTGTGCTGGCATGGTGGGATGCCAGAACACAGACATCCAGCCAGCCATGTGTCTTAACTGGATGTCTTGCAGATCTCTTTGAACCAAGATGCCTAAATTCAACCTGTGTTGCATGCCAGTAGCTCAAGATTTGGCTTCTGGCAGCATTGTCCTCATGATGAACTCTTGAGCTTGCCTTGTTATTTATAGCTCTCATCACCATTATACCTCAGCTCCTTACTAGTAGCTGTTGGTTTCTCAAGCTTCCCTCTGGTGCAGGGCGGGGGTTTATGCTGGTTATGCTGGTGGGAAGCAGCACTGTTTGAGTTGCCAAGGCAGCTCATTCCCCACGGGGGAATTGTTGGAGTTCAGCACTGCAGTACCAGGTCCGAGAAGATGAGGAGCACTCATGCTGTGGGCATGGGAGCCAGCAGAGCAGCCTGTCTGAGAGCTTCTGGCAGGCAGCAGCTGCATGGCACCAATGACCAGTTGAGGTGAGCAACAGATGAAGGATTATGGTATTTTCAAAACTGTTTTTCTTTTTTGCTACTGCTTTACCCCCACTTTCCACTTGAGCTTTGTGTTCCAAAGTGCTTCAGGCAGCATCATGAGCAGCTTCTCATATGAATGCTTCTGGTTTCTCAGTTGTGTTGGACCAGCCTTCCTGGTGAGAGCTAGGTGTGGGGATTTCACAAGTGCTGAACGTGAGACTCTTTTGTGGAGTCATCCATCTCTTTTAGAGAAACACTTCACAGATATTTCTGGTTTACATTTATTTTAAAACTATAGGGTTATTGTGGGCACCTTATTACAGTCTTTGTTCAGAAAAACACTTGTGTTGACCAGTGTAATGAACCCTAGACCAAAGCCTGGTAGGAGTGTCTTGCAGCAGGAGTAGGAAAGATCCTGATCTTTATTACTTGTTGGATGATACAGTGCAGTTGGTCAACAGGGTAGAAATTGAGAAAAGCTCTTTCTGAGCTGCAGGTGGACATGCTGCAGAGTAATTGTGTCCATAGAGCTGTCCTGTTTATGGGGTAGCTCCTAGTTAAATTCCAGTGAGATTGGTGGAGGAAGCAATCAACTTGTTGCTTGAAGAGTGATGAAGCTGAGCTGTCTGAAAAGCAGTGCAGTTGATAGACCCCACCCATCCCTCATGTGTCATGAGCTGTTTCCTGTTTGGGTGCATTTGATTTTGATGAACATCGGGGATTTCTGTTTCTAGTTGAATACATACATGGAACTGTCTGATAAACCTTGTTCTTGAGATGGTTATTGTGGTTTGTGGTAGTGGTGTGTTGATCTTGAACTTCTGACCCAAAATATGGGTAGAGAGGAGTTTTGCTCTACATTTGGGCATGTCAGAAGTCTCCCAGTCCCATTAAGGATGGGGGTCTGTCAGACTCTGTGGGCATTTTGTTATGAAACTGAGCATTTTTCCAGTTAAAACCCAGTTTCAAGACAGCCCAGCTCTGCAAATATATTAAAAAGATGAAATCTCAACATTGTGTTTGTTGCTGATTTCAACCACAGCAACACGAATTCACCCATGTTTAGTCTGATGTTTTATTTATTTGTGGAATTTTAAAAGCTCAAGATTTATAGCAAGTACAGAACTGGAAGATAATTGGGTATTTCCTGAGCATTTGCAGTTTTTTAAGCATGGCCCTCTGAGCCAGCTCTGTAACCCTAAAACGATTTAGTGATAAAAATGGACTTGATGGTCTGAAGTCAAGCATGAGACTGAATCCCATGGTGTGAGAAAGACACTGGGTTTGTCTTTGGTACTGGCCGATGTCCCTACCCCTGCTCTCAGCTGGGTGCTCTGTTAGGAAGCAGCTGAGCAAAGGCATCCTGGAGCCACTGGTGAGAGAAAGCCCCAGTGAAGTGGTATGGGCAGGCATGTCTTGGGACTGTGGTGCTCAGCAGGATGACCATGGCAGCAGAGACTGTGCTCCCTCTGGAGTGTGACAGGGCTCAGCTATGTGGCACAGGTGTCTGCCTCAAGAGCTGAGCTGCAGCCTCTTCCCAGGGTAAAAAGAGAGAGAAGTAATCTGAAGCCACAGGCCCTCCTGGCTGCTGGGCTGGGTGGGGACTGTGGCAGTGCCACCCTTGCCACGCCTTGCTGTGCTGCCTGGGGTACCTGGTGCATCTGCTCCATAACTAGAGAGCCTATCTACATTTGGAGGAGCACACTGGTCATTAGGGATATCCACCAAAAGCTTCTGGCCCTCCAGAGGTAGCTGGGTTGATGTTTAGAGGATGGCACAATGCCTCTTGCCATTGGTACTGGGTGGGGTCCTGTCTGGTCTGAGTATGTGGGATATGGAGATCAGAGGTTTGCATCCCTTGTGATGCTCCCTGCAGACCTCGAGGTCAGCATGAGCCCAGGCAGCTGCTGGGACTGGACTAGCCTTTGCTTCAAAGATACGAATGGCTGCTGAGGAGAGGAAAAAGACTTAGCTGATCTCCCTGACTGCTGGAGTTTGGAAGAGAAGCAATTGTCTTTAACTGTCACAAGTGGAAAGCACCAGAATTCTTTTACAGTAAAGACAAGAGTACTCTGGGGAATAGGACAGGCTTGATCTTTTCCATCCCTGTTTCCTGAGTCTAAGGGGCAGTTTTACATTTAGAAAAGAACACTTAAAAGGATTAGGATACTAATCAAACACTTCCTACCAGAATTGCATGCAGGAGCAATACCCTTGCTTCTCCTAGAGCCAGAGCTGTACTTTCTGCAGTTCACTTTTTCATACCATTTTGCCATGGGTTATGCAGCAGCTTCTTGTCACCAGGCTGTGGAGGAGTACTTTCTTTGTACCTCTTCTTTGAGTTAAGCATAATTTCTTGTGGGAGCATCTGACCCACCTTGCTCTTGATGAGTTCTCAAAAGGCTCTAAAGAGAGAACTCCCGTGTCAGGAGGGAATGTGGCAGCCCTAATCTTATGCAGTCTTAAGCCCCAGAATTTAAGCTAGCAAAGGTAAATGCTGGACATTTGGGGAGAGAGTCCTTTTTGTTTCCAGATGTCAAATTGTGTGATTGAAAGCTTCTGGTGTCTTTCACCCTCAAAAATCTTGGTCCAATCAGAGATGTTTTGGGCTTGTAAAATGCTTTAGCTTTGAAGGATGCAACATCAAAATAACAAAAGCAAATGGATCTATTTATTTATTTATTTTCAAACATAAACAGGGAAGTTAAAGGCAGCCTTAACTGCATAAAGAATTGATGTTGTTCTGGACAGTGACACAGTATCTCAGATGGTTGCTGATTACTGGACCTGTTGTTTTATTTAGAGAATGAAGTAGGCCGTCAGGAAAGGCTCAGCTGATGAGCAGCTCTACTGTTTTTGAGGTCTTGTAAGAAGTCTGTACTTTGTTTCTTTTTTCTGGTATGGGGCATGTTGCAAAACAAGGTATGGGACTGAGCCACTGGCCACCATTTGAGCATCTGTCTAAGCAAATAATCTCATCTATGTCTTTACACCACTGTCCTGAGGTCAGTCCTCTCTCCGCTATGTCTCATGCCTTCCCTTTCCTGTGTTAATGCTCATCTGGCTGTCAGGAATAGCCAGTAAGGTGAGGGTGAGCATGAGCTGGGCTGCAGGAGAGACCTGTGCAGTGGAAGCCCAGACCCTGCTGGGGTGGGCTGAAGCTCAAGGGTTTCTCCAGCAAGAGGCATGTCCCCCTTCTCCTTTTTCTATCCCAGTGATGGTGTGGTCTGGGCCAGCACTGAGCAGCTTTGGGCTGTGGCAGTGTCAGACTATAATGGTGCAAAGAACATGAACAGCTTGTGAGGAAAATCTTGTAGAGCCAGTTGTAAGGAATTGGCTTGTTGTTCCCCCTCCCCTAAAGAGAAGGGGTGGGGAACATGCTTGCCTGAATTTTCTCATAGCCTCTGATCTCTGCTGACCCAGCTGCATGCTTTTGCTAGGAGAAACTGTGGCTGTTTAGCATAATACTCCAGCATTGAGGACATTACTCATGGTAAGAGTGGTGTGTGTGTGGGTGGGTAGGGAGGATTAAACTGAATGTCAGAGATCTTTAGTTGTCACTGATGGCCTTAGAAGTATGTTGCTGTATGTCTGTTCTGTCTAGCAAGGATACAGCTGGATTTTCTTCTCAGGCTTGGATAGGTGCTGTTTATCCAGATCTTTTTCTTGGCTGATGTTAATTTTCTAACTTCTTATCTTTTCATCACTTCTTTCGATGTGTGCCCAGGTGTGGAGTGATGGGTGGTGCTGTAGGGTCTGTAAGAGACTCTGGAGGGCTGATAGAGTGAGCAAGCACCGTGCCTGAATAGATGGAGGGAGATTGCCAGAAGGAATTGAATGAAATTTAGACCCACCCATTAATCTTGACTCATATGGAGCTGCTTTGTGCTGCTTTTCATGGAAATGCTTCCCACCCTTCCTCCCTCTCATTTACTGTGGGCAGCAACTTCCCTTAATATATCCACTCAGGTGCCTCTCAGATCTTTACCCTTCAGAAGAGAAAAGAGGCCCCATATATTCCTGTCCAGGGACTGCAGAGCTTTTTAGGTAGTGTGTATGGAGGCAATTGCATCCACTGTAAAAGGTGGTTGTATTTGACTAGCTCTTGGGCTAACAGAAATTTTATGAAGAGGGCCTGGGAGCTGGGTAAGCAGCCAAGTATGTCTCATTCCCTCCACTAAATCCAAGCATTTTCTTTTGTGAATGCATTTGCCCAAAGACTAGCTGAAGACTTGACATGTCATAACCATAGCCCTCATTTGCTGTCTGGCTGCCAATGCAAGGGGACAAAAGCTGGCAAATCACTTTGGAGACAGAAGTCTGAACTTTGCCAAAGTGGTGTTGGCAAGGTAGAGCCCACAGTGTGTGTGCAGGGAAGTTGAGGGGTGCAGATAATTTTTCTGCCAACTTGATAATTGCAGAAATTTGTGGATATATGTGTGTGTGTGTGTACACAAAGCTTCACTTTGTAGTACAAGAAAATAATATCTGTTTTCCTTCTGTCCATATCTACTCTGAATCTGTGGGCCCTCTTTAAAAAGAGGGATCCAAGCCTATAATTTCATCTAAACTGTTACCTGTTACACTGACCTTTGCATGAATGAAGAGTTTACTATCAAGACCATGGATTATGGGGATTATTTGTCTCTTCCATATGCTGGCAAATGTTGTTTGAGCTGGTATCAAGGACCTGGTTAATGTGTCTGTTTTTAAGTATTTAGATTATTTCTGTAGTAGCCCAGATGTCTTACACAGAGACACCAGACACATAAAGCATCACCACAGGGATGCTCTGGTGATCTCTGGGACCTGTTTTGGATACAGCATGAAGCAGAGCTCTTCGGTCTGTCTTAGCATTGTTTGTTCAACAATGAAATGAGCTAATGGTGAAGTGTTAACACAATTGCCTGGGAGCAAGACAGGGCATGGTTCCTTTCCAAAGGAAGGCCTTGGGCATGATGTTACAAGGTGTGCAGAGCTTTATGCACCAGATGATAGTGTTCCTGGAGCTGAGGGGCTCCTGAGGCCCTGTGATGATGCCCATATCCCCTCTGATAGAGGCTGCTTGACCACAGTAGGGGAAATTCAAACCAGTTAGGGAGCTCTTTTGAAGGAGACACAAGGCTATGCCTTTGCATGAGACGTAACTTGTGCAAACTTGTTTGCAGGTTTTGTTCCTCTCAGTCTCTCATCACCTTTCCATGCAGAAATGCATCAAGTATCTGTGTATTACTGGGTCACCCACCTGTGCAAGGTGTGCATGGCACTACCTGCCATCCCCTTGGCTCCTAACACGCTTGGTTAAGAGGGGAGACAAAGGAGAGAGGCTTTAAGTTTTCTGATAGGAAAATAGGAGCAAAGCAGTTTTCAGATGGTGCAGCATTTACTTGATGCCTGTAAGCCTGAAAGCTTTTGTTCTATTTTGGGGTCATTTCGGTTGGGCTGTGTAATCTGCCTGGTAGCTGTCACTGCTCCGAGTGCCTCTGCCTGCATACCCCCATCTGCTCACCTGCCCTTGTTGGTCCCCATGGACCAAGGACGGGTGTGATAAAAATAAAAGCGGGATCAGTACTTGCCAGAGGATAGGTCTCTGCTCTCCACTTATCAGAAATACTTTTTGCTTTCCCGATTTAACTGATAGGTGAGCCAATCTCAAAAGGAGCGTTAACAGCACTGAGATAAGCCCAGACCTTACTGTGCTGGGGAAGGGAACGTTATTAGGAGCTATTAATCATCCTAAAAGGATGGGGGCTGGGTTCCCTGCAGTACCGTGCCTTTGTGCAGACATGTTTGCTATGAGCAATCCTGGCAGATAGTATGAGCTGGTTGTTGCAGGGGAGCAGGTTGTAGAAGCATTTTGGAGCAAGCTGTTGCCAAAACTGAAGAAAATGGATTTTAAAACATGTTGTTTTGGCATATTCACTTCTCTTTCGTTACTGTGCATGCCTGTAGCTTTCCCTTACGGGAGAGGTTTGTAGGGTACCTGAGCACATGTAATTGCCGTTGTGCTGCCGGTGATTCTTACGGACTAGAGCACTCACGTTTCAAATTCCTCTGCAGTGAAGGGAAATGTGACACCACAAGCAGTGTTAAAGCACTAGGATATTACTGTGAATGTCACTTGTTCATCCCAGTGGCTCTTGGGGTTTCTTCAGGAAACTTCAGTATTTCAGTGTCCCTTTCTGTCCTCCAGCTCAAGTGCTTCTTGTGGTGCAGGACCATTTCTACCAGGCTGCCACATGCTGTGTTGTGCAAGCTGTATGGCAGAGCCTCTGGCACTGTTCCAGCAGTGGTGTTAATCCACCATTTTTCTTGACCACTTGACAGTCTTATCTCACTGAAAATTAATCACAGTAATAGTGTGCTGAGCTTGATGCTCTTCACAGGGGTGAGTAACGTGCCCCGATCCTTCCTTCAGTAATAGAGGAAACAAAGGCACTGAGAAACCCACTATGACTTGATTTAGGTACAGTGACCAGGGCGGGATCATAATGTGTATCCTGCAGGCTCCCTCTGGTGTCATGGTATCTTTAGGGCTCTGTCTCCTGGTTTCTGAAATTACAGCTCCCAAATCTGGTAGGACTATGGGTGGCTTTCTGTGCTCAGGATTTCTTTATGGCTGCTAGCAGTACTGTCACAAGGTTTACATGAAGGTACTCTCAAGGCAATGGATCCAGTGGAGCTGCGGCAAGCTGCGCTCAGTCTTAATAGGCCACCAGTCAGATTCAGGCTGCAGCTTGGGAGAGAATGATCTTCACATTTAAAGCAGATTTGCTATATGCATCTGGTGTCTTGTCTGATCTTTTCATTAGTGCTTCCTCTGTCAGTTTGTAGTCTGCTTACAGCTTTAAAAGTGGTGAGCAGGTAGACAGGAACTATTTAACCGACCCATCTGAGGTTTAATGTTGCACACCTTGGCCATACCTGAATATACATCTGTGTCCTTCCCTTTTCCATAGAATGCTGTCCTAGTACAGAGGTGAAAAAAAGAAAAGCATCTTGTAACCACCTTTCTGATTAGGGAAACGATCCCACTGCAGGTGCGCAGAGATGTGCTGTGTTCAGCCTCATTTTTGGCCCAGGGAAAGCAGTGGTTGCAGGTAATGTGTGACTCTTCTAAGAGATGTTTCCCTAGGGGAAGTGATTTGCCATCTAATCCCCCATTAGGAGGACTCTCTAAATCTTGTGAACAATGTCTGTTTATGTCTGACAGCTTTGCTGGGTTTGCTCAGCTGCTTTCCAGCATGCTGAAACCTGGTATGAATGTGTAGAATAAATACCAGACTCATAAACAAGGTGTGGCTTAGCTGTGAGGCATGTTTTAATCTGTACTCATGGCTGGGAGCAGTCCACTCTTCTCATTTCCTCTGCCTATTAAATAATTGATGAAAGTCCACAGTAATCATTGTGCTTCCTCCACAAAGTCACAATAACTGCACAAAATCGTATGTAACGTTTGCAAAGTTACAAACAAATGCAATGTTCTTCACCTTCCACGCAGTCAGTTTTGGACCAAAGAGGTTTTGGTTGTTAAAAGAATGCCTCTTTAGCACAAGTGAGGAAAAAGGAGTGAGCCATTCAGTTAATTTGCTTGGAAATGCCAAGTTTGATCTAGGACCTTGTCTTTCACAAAGAGTCTCATACCAAGAGCATTGCCGCTTAGTGTTTTTGCTCTGGGGTCTCAATGAGATTACGCTGAGGCTCTTCCCTTCAGTCATTTCTCAGACAGAACAGCACCTCTTTTTCAGTGCAGTGATATATCTGGGGAGAGAAGCACCACGTGTGGAGAGGAAAGGAAGATGTAACGAGTTAGAATCTCTCAGGGTGAGCTGTGGTCAGCTGGGGATGATGGTTCTGCTTTTTCAGAAACTATCACCGGTGTAAAGATGAAGTTTCTGCTGCCTTTCTCCCAGCAGGCTTATTTGATTGAGCACTGCTTTGGGATCGATCTCACTGAAGACAGTGAGCATCTGTTGCAGCCATTTCTGGGCTAAACCAGTTTATTACAACTAAAGAAACAATCCAAAACTTGAGCCCAAACCTTTCTTCCAAGGTAGGAAACAAATGAGATAATAATGCAGATGAAGGTGTTTGTGGTTGATGTTAACTGTATTGCAATGACTGATACTCTTCTCTGTTCTTAGAGGCTTAGAGTCTTCCTGGCTGTCTTCAGCACCTTCTGTTTCAGACACCACTTCTCTGTCCAGCAAAGAGCAGAGCTGCTTACTCTGTGTTCTCACTCTTCAGCGCAAAACCAGTTGGCTGGAGTGAAAATAGAGGGTTTATTATTTACCTGTTGTCCCCTCCCCAAATTTCTCTCTGTGGGTGCCAAAACACAATCCTGCCTCTAACTAATACCAAGGAGTAGGTAAGAGACCTAGGCAGATCTCTGATGAGAATTTACCTTCATAAGTTTTCACCTCTTTGCTTCCAGGTATCACCGAGAGAAGGCCAGAGTGCTCCAGCTGTTTTTCATATATTATGGAAAGCTCCTCCATGGAAAATCTAATTCACTCTCTTTGTTTCATCTTAGGTGACTCCAGGGAGCAAAGCTGCAATAGCCAACTTGTGTATAGGAGACCAAATCATAGCCATTGATGGAGTGAATACAGATAACATGACACACCTTGAGGCACAGAACAAAATCAAGGCATGCCCAGACGAACTAACTCTGACAGTCAGCAGGTATGTGTCTAAGAGGGACTGGGGATGGGGAGAGGCAGGGATGTGGGGTGGGCAGTAGCTATGTTTTGGTTTGATGGCAGACCTCTCTGGCTGGTTTGTTTAATTTGACCTCTTGGTGCTTTGTCTGGCCAGGCACTGGACAGCAAGAGGGAACTGCGTTTCAGTATTTAATCCTAATGTTGCTTGCATGTGCTGCACTTTGACCTTATGAAAATAATTTTCTTGGTGGGAAATTGGCTGATAATTTCTAGCAGAGTTTGTGAGCCTATTCTGTGTCAAGAAATCAAAGACAGGTCTCATGAAAACTTAACTCATAGGGGAGGAGGTACAAACAGAGATGACCTTTCTTCCTGATGCCCTAATTTAGCAGTTAAAATGTTGTCCAAACTACTAATTGCCTATGTTTTGTCATGCAGAGTCAGCTAGGCTGGGCATTTTGATCATCAGTACTGACAGTGCTAAACAGTGATGTCCCAAGGTGTATCAAGATATCTGCCTGTAAGGATCAGTCTCCCTGAGTCCTGAAAAACTAAAGGAAGGTGACAGCTGAACCATGGTCTCAGGCGGTAGTGTAGAGCGCAGGCTGGCTTCAGCCTTCCCACAGTCTCAAGCTGCAGAACAATAGACAGCTTTGTTCCTTGTCTCAGCCATGCTTTGTTATTGGGCCATCTATGTACAGAGAAGAAATGGGGTGTGGAAAGGCAGGGATCTGCTTTACATTGACCCGTTGCTTCTTCAGAGACCTGAGCCAGGTTTTTCAAGCGTGCAGGGGCTTTATCCTTCCTCTTGGTTTGAGCTGCAGCCATGGTACAAACACTTCTGAAAGTCATATGGTAGATGCAGCATGGCATTTCTAGTTGCACTGGAGTGAGTTTTCCCTGTGCCACCTTCCCCCAGCGTGATTCAGGGCAGATGCAGGGGAAGTGCAAAAGCATGCCATAAATGACACAGTAGTTCAATTGCTCAGGGTTTTTCTGTGCTAAACAGAAGTCTTTTACCATAGCTTGGACAATGCCAAGAGTTCAGCAGACATTTCCCAGTTCAGGAAGAAGTGGTGGGTCTTGGCCAAAAAAAGCCTGACAATTTGCAAAGGGAATCCAGAGAGGAAAGAGTGGAGCACAGTGCAAGCAGTGTGAATGGGTGGGGGGGCATTGCAGCAGCCTATTAGCCCCGGAATTTCTCATACTGGCCTCTAACTTGGCAGCCTGTAATCTTCCTGCAAAGGAGCACTCCTTTTCCTCTGAAATATCCAGCTGCTTCACTTGGCAAACCAGTGCCACGTGGTGCTGGCTGGGAGAGAGGAGGGGAGGCAAGGGCTCTTCCAGCCTGCGGGCAAGCTCGCTCTTCCAGGCCATTGAGTCTGTAAAATGTGTTTGCTAACGTTAATTACAAAGTCGTTAACTTTATAGCTACCCCATGTACAATTCATTGGCCTTGAATGTGGAAGTTGTCCAGGGAGAGATTTCTAGCTGGCTGTGCAGCTGTGTATATCTGCATGGGCCTTGAGTTAGCACAGCCCAAACATTTTCCAAGACCCACTTTGAGTAAGGTGGCATGAGTATGTGGTTGGACTCTTCTGCTGATCGATGGGCACTGCTGACAGAATGGCTGAGAAGAGTGTCAAGACCACAAGGATGTGAAAACAATGATCTGATTACTTAGCCACTTTAGGATTTGCCATTCCCACACATTTCTCTATGTAAAATCCAGTCTAGATGATTCTAGGGGACTTGAAGTCTTTGGTCCTACTCCTTCTTTGGAAATAAAGTTCTGCTTTAAGAATTGCTTACTTGTTTGCAGACTTGATAGCTGCTGGAGATCTGTGTTTATTGGAGAATATCATACTCTCAGAGGAGAAAGCTCTTCTTTAATGCCAAAAGACAGTAGTGTGCATCATGTGGTATTTCCTGGTTGTACTCTGAGAATATTTTATCCCTTGTGCCCAGATATTTCCTGTGCCCCCACAATGGTGTTGTCCCAAATGCAGCTGGACTGTGGTCAGAAATACTATGTGGTCTTTGTTGCTGAGGCTGAAGCCTTTCTTTACTTTGCAGTCTAAGGCCAAGAACTTAAAATGGAGCATCTTAAGAGAAGACCTAAAGGGGTGACAGAATAGGCATTTAAAAACAGTTGGAGCCCCTGCTTCATCTTCCTGTTCAACTTACTGTAGAAGAAATGGGTGAGGAAGGCAGACTATGGGTAGGTGCTCAGCCCTCCACTGTGAAGAGGGGAAAAGCATTGCTACAGAGGTGAAACAGGGGTAAGGCATTTGAGAAAATCAGTACCACCTGTCCAGGTGATATGGCTTGGGTTTCCTGAAACCTGGTGGGCCAAACCCTTTCAGTAAGGCTTAACTGTAGTGAGGAAGGTTAACAAGACAATTGGGTCAGAGCTGGATGTTTTTTCTTGGCTGAAGTAGCTCTGTAGGTAATTGCCTGAATATGAAAAAGAAAGTATATCATTTACACTTTAACACCACCAGGTCTTGAGTCTGGTCTCCATGGTCTGCTGTTGTTGCTGATTAGCTGAATCAGTTGTACCAAGTAGTCACACTGGCAAGGACTACTGGTCTGACAAGGCAGCAGCTTTGTGGACTGGAGTGTCATACACAGCTGATGCTGAGGACCAGCTTTACCAGGTTTTCCAGAGTAAGAAGTCTTTCAGTCCTTCTTTTCTACTCACCAAAAGCATAAATCATGAGTGATTTTTAATTTAACATCTGATTAATTTTAAATGATTACTTGTGTAAAATGCTCTCTGACCTGAAACCTGTGGCAGTAAGGTTGTGCCAGGAGGGATTTTAGACATGGGTCTAATCTTGCACCAGGTGTTCCACCAAAGGGTCAGTGCTGTTGTGGGAGTGGGAACTTCATTTATGACTGTGCTGTGAATGCTAAAAGTGCGTGTGGGTTCAAGAGAAGGCCGGGTGAATTAATAGAAGACAAATCTATAAAGGATATTATATACCATGGCAGTATCTCTGCTGCAGAAAACCCCTAAGCTGCAAGTTGCTGGACACTGGAAGAGTGTTTTAGGGAAGTATTGCGGTATGTTTGTCATCTTCTTGTGCTCTTTTGAGGACCACACCCAACTATATATGTGTGTGTTCTGCAAATATGCAACCCTCTTCTCTTTTAATGGTAGCCAAATGGTTAAGATGTCGTCACGTTTGGCTGTACTAATGAGTCTTTCAGAGAAGTGTAGAGAGCTGGAAGGACTGAAACACTTCGGGTAAAGGAAATGCTGTTTGCACTGTGTACTTGATTGTGAATATCAACAGCATTCCAATGTTTCCTGTTTCAGTATTTTCCTAAACAGTGGTAACCATGCAAAAATATTTCAGATCAGATTGTAGACAGGAAATCTAGCCTTATGCATGCCACCGTTAAACATGGCTCAAATAACTAGCTGAAGAAGACACGCCTGATCTGCTTTTTCACACAAAGGTGCAAGTCTGTTAATTTCCTAAAACTTAAAACCCAGCCATGGATTGCTTTCTCTGAATATGCTTTTCTAAGCAGCACTGCCAGGTGCTTTGCTGTTTGCTGTGTGAACAGAGCTGGAAAGGCCTGTTTTCTGACTTGAAAGTAGGTGTTCAACAATGTTGACACATAATACTGAATTACTGCTGAACTTAGCATGTCTAGCAGCTCCCCACTGTTTTCTGAGCCTGTATTTGTTCATTTTGCTTTTCATTTCAGGCCATAAAGTGCTTTCAGAAAAGTAGTTCTCAAGAAACAAGCAAGGTTCCATTGTTGTCTTCAGTGGTGTAAAATCAAGCTTATCACCATGGTTTTCTATGGTACACACAGAAAGACTGACCTACAGCAGACAGTGTGCTTTAGTCAGCTCAAAAACCCCTGGTTGCTAAACTGAGACATTTCACAGATTTTTGAGCCTTTCCTATATGTAGGAAAAATGAAGTTTTGAATATGGAAGCTTTGAGAAGAGCTGCTTCTTTTCTCCTTTCTTTTTTCTCTCCTCAGGCCAAGCAAAGCCTTCCCCCAGGCACCCCTGTCAAGCACACCCCTGATTTTCCCTTGACAAAAGGTGGCAGCAAGATGTGTCCAATAGACTAGAGAAAGCTATCCTCCTCTGGAAACACTGTATTTTGGGAAACACACTTACTGTTGCAAAGAGCACTCAAAGAAGGGAAGGCTCAGGAGAAATAAATTCTCCTACCACAAAATTCACCTGATAGCCATAAGATCCAGGCATCACCTATGTCAGCAGTAGTGCTCATGATGAATTGTGTAGCTGCAGATGCACAAAGCAGACAAATGTTCATTGCAGCACAAGTGAAAATGTATTTCTGAAACAAGTGGCTTCTGTCTGGAGGCAGGTCAGGGATGTTAACAAGAGAAAAGTATTTGTGAAAAGGGATTGCAAATGTAAACTCTTCTTCTACTACTGTCCTTTTCAGATTTCAAGCTGCTTTGCTGCAGCCCTGCTGACACAATTAATTATATTAACACACCTTTTTTGTTTTGTTTGCAAAACAGTCTACTCTTTCACTATAAAAAATGCCAAGAATTGAAGCTTGGCATTTGTCTTTGAAAAGTGTTGGGCTCAGGAAGTCAGATCTGCTACCAGTGCACTAAATGCATTGTCAGGAAGGGTCACGTGTAGATGCTTATGGAGATGATGACAGCATGTGTGTGATGTTATCTGCATTTACGTGGTAGTTTCAGTTGCACACTTGCTTGTTCCACATGCTCCCAGGTCTCAGCTGTAGGGACTAGTTTCCCAAAGCCACAACAGACTCCAATTTGTGTTCTAGGAAGTTGGTGAGATCCGTAGACTATTTTGGGTTTGCTTTTTGCTTGCCTGCCAAGAAGAGTTTTCCAGCTCTGTCATCTTACTAATAATTGTTTTGGCCCTGGGAAAAGCCTGATGCTCTTCTGCACATCTATATAAGGGCATGCAGATTGCCTGGTCCTCCACAGCAGCTCACCACCTCTCCACAGCTGCTGTAGTGCTCCTAGCACTCTCAGATGGATACAGGCAGCTTTTGCTAATGATTGACACGTTCAAAGTCAATTTGGCAAGTCAAGCTTGGTGTTGGTTGCTTTTTTCTACAGCCTCTTTGGTGAGGCAAAAGTTGTTAACTATGTGACTGACTGGTGTAAGAGCACTGTGAGTCTGAGCAGCCAGGTGTGCTTTATCATTTGTAACTCGGTAACGAAACTGCTTGTGATAAACTGCTGCTGCTTCTGTGCAGCTGAAGTTGCCCTTTTGTATTTTGTGATTGTATGAAGACACTAGAAATGCAAGGAGCAGAGGGTCATGCATGAAGAAAATAATTTGTGGCCTCTTGTTTCTAGGAAGTTGTGACTAGCATTGCTGTTTGAATTGGCTGCATGCAGCCCAGGTTTGGCTTGCCAAAGTGAGTACATCCATTAATGGATGGTCGCTGAAAGTTACTGTTCTGGGTCTCAATCCAGCAGCATGTACTCTGCAGCTGTTGTAGCTGAAAGTCTGATTAAAAGGTACCTTCCTGGCAGCCTAAAAGCTCTTGTAGTTAGTCTCCAACTAATATTAAAATGCCAGTGTAAAACTCCAAGGAGGGTTGAAAGATAAATTCTTTGTCTCTTTCCTCATTTTTCAGCTAGTAAACTGTGTTGCACAAGGACTTTATCCTTGTGGGTTTAGTTGCTAGTTTAGTATCTCAGTAGTTTTCACCCCTGTGATTGAAAGGGTAAATGTACCTCTTGCCTTTACACAACTTACTTACAGAGTTCTGGCACATAGAACTAGGTCCTCATTTTTCAGCTCTGAATTTTCCCTCAAAGCTATGGCCCAGCTCTGCACGCAAACATTACAAGAGCCTAGATTTTGCAATCAATGTTTATTTTATACCATGTTCAAGCCAAGCTTCTTGAAAAATGTGTTTTGTAAATACCTCTCCAGATGCCTGCCCTGACTTGTATGCAGCTTCCTTCCTCTCTTTTCTACGAGTTCCTCCCTATCCAAACTAGCATCTGAGAAATTTCTTGGTTTCTGCCTGGATGCAGCAGTGAATGCATGGCTCATTCCCTAGCCCCGTCTTGGTTGCTGTCTCTCCTGTAATAAGGAGGCAGCACAGCAATATTCAGTGATGAAGTTTCTATGTCTGTGTGTCTGCATTTAATTTGCCTGGCACTTGCTCCCAGGTTTGTTTGCGTGTCATGGTTTTGCAGTGTCTTCCTGCGCTGTTAAAGTGTTGGCTTCAGCTGGAGTCTCAGTTGAAAGAGCATGCCTTAGAAGCCACATTTTAAAATAACTATTCAAAAATTATAAAAGGAGTGTGAGGTCCTGTGGGGATGCCAAAGCCTGCTGGCTTTCAATGAAGGCAGTGCGATTCCCAAGCAGACTGCTGGACATCCATCCTTGCCACCGGTGGAGAGGCAGGTCTGGCAGCCCTGCTAGAGTGGCCACACTCTGTGGCACAGGTACTGTCTGGTCAAGGAGAGTGTGGAGGTGGTTTTGCAGCTGGGAATCCTCCTCTCCCTGTCTGGAGAAAATTCTCCAGAATGCCACTACAATCCTACCAGTAACTGCTGTGAACTGAAGGCACCATTGCTGAGGCTGGGTTTCAGCTATCTGCTCCAGTGCCTTTTCTCTGCCTCATATTAATAAGCGAACATGTAAATAGATAAAAACATGATGAATCTGACCAGTCCACCCTGTCATCTGTGCCTTGGGCCCATACTTCCCAGCCTTTCAGAAAATAAGTCATAGTGGATATAAGGTGAACTTTTAGGTGCTGTATTTCTTTCTCTGTCCACACTTCAGTAAAAGTACAGACAGTGACACCAGGAGCAGAGTCAGAAAACCCTTGCTGAGGGCTAAGACTGTAACAGTCCCACCGGTCACCTGCAGGTCATGGACTGCACAGGTGGTGTGGTGACATGAGGTATGTGCCTTGAAAGCCTTGCTAGGGAAAACCACTGAGAGCAAAGCTGTCTCATTTACAGCTTTGCTGGGGCCATAAATGGGCAGTTTAGAGTGGCTGAAGGGCTCTGCTGCAGCTGTTGTGAAGACAAAAGGAAGCTTTATCCTCCCAGCCTTAGACGGACAACTGCGTGGACTATTTAACCTTTCTGTTTGGATAACTTTTAAACTGGATTGAAAGTAAAGCCTGGAGTGACCTTGATGCTTCTGTATATATCCAGTGACAGATCAGAATGGCAGCATGCTGGGAAACAAACTTGTGCTTTTTGCCTTCCTAATAAATAAAGTAGAAAAATATGGTCAAAAATCTCCAGTGGCTGCAGTAATTTGCCATGGCTGCTTTCGCTGTGCAGTGGGGATGAAAGCAAGTGCCTGGCATCCTGGGGAAAGGTGTCAATTCTGTACTCATGTATCAGCCTACCCGCTTGCTCTAAGATTAACTTTTCAGTCTGAATAAGACCTTTTGGTACTTATGAAATCTGATAATACTGATCTGCTGTAAAAGAAAATGCTACCTCAAATGTACTAAAATCACTGCTAGTGAGAACACACACAAGGATATTGCATGCTAGAAATTCTCTCTGAACTGGTCTTACATCTCCAGCCAATGTCCACTTGCTTGCAACTTGGCTGGCAGAATACTTTATTTCCATATGCTTTGCTGTGTCCTCTGTTGTTCCACAGAAGGTGAAACTTTATCACATTTGATCTCCAAACACCTTCAAGGAAAAAGGCTTTGCATTGGTCAGCAAGCTGCTTCCCTCTGCAGCAGAGTCTTCAAGTGCAAAAACTGGCCATTGTAGAGATGGCTTTGACCTTGTCAGGCTTGATAGCCATAGTCTGGGTAAATTGCTGGTTCCTCAAGGCAACTGAAAGCATGAGTTGCCAGAATCAAGGAGGGAATTGCTGTTTTATACTCGTCCGGGGTGTGTTGTGCATGCTGTTATAGCAGCTGTTGAGATGATAGTGTTCATGCTGGTGTAGATCTGATCCCATGCAGCCAATACATTCATATTTGCCAGACACCAGATTTGGGTGATGCAGGTTGTCAGGTATCAGCACTGCAGGTAAGCCCACAGAGTGCAATAACCTGGTGTCAGAAGTTTGCTGTGTGCTTGTGAAGGCTCATATCTGATGTGACCTGCGTACAGGAAATACAGCACAGCAGACTGCATTCAGATTTCTGCTGCGTAAAGTCCAGACTGCAGCAGATGCAATAGCAGCTCAATAAAATTTCTCTTCCTTGATTGAGAATGCTGCCTCTTGTCACTTCCCACTGAGCTACCTTCAACAGATGTCTAGAACACACATGTGCATCACAGTTAAGTCTGGGATGTTTAAAAAACATCCTGGCATTGGAGGGCTTTGACAGGAATGATGTAGACCAGATTAATTTATCATGGGTATCTCCACACCTTGTTTCTCCATCCTTGTCAGTTTATAAACATTTTCTGTTTAAAGTCTCTTTCCAATTATTCAGTTGTTTAGCGAAACAGGAAAGCTTCCAGTGATAATTAAGTACTTAAATTGTAGGTGGCCATGGACCCACAAATAGCTGGGAAGTAACATCTCTCTGCAGTTACAGGTTCTGCAAAGGGCTCCTGTCAAAACAGAATTTGATTTTCAGAACTCATCCTAAGAGTTTGTCAGCATCTGGTTGCTGCATGATGCAGTGTTTAGCACTGAACAACCGTTTTCATTCAGCAATACTGTAGCCACCCATCCCCTGCTATTAAGAAGTTTAAAGGCACTGTTAGTCCATGTGAGATGCTAACTACTGTCTAATTCCAAGAAATGTAGATAGGATGTGTTTCCCACAAAGTAGCTCAAGCAAATCTAAGCACTTCTTCACCAATTGTTTGTCTGTTGTTCTCTGGGACATGGAAAAACTCCAGAATCCTCATGGTAAAAGCAGTTGGGTTTTGTCACAGATCTTGACTTGTATTTCAGACTGCTATGTGCAATTTGGACAGACAACAGACCAGCAAAGGCTATGCAGACTTTCTCTGACACATTATGTCATCTGAGTTCTGAGTTCTATTGCAGACTTGGACCCGTATTTTCTCACAAGCCTCTGTTTGCTCATCATGAATATCACCTTATAAATAAAAAGACAATTCAAAAAAAGAAGGCCAAACAAAAAACATTTTCAGCTTACCCAAGGCAGCCCAACTTCAAGAACAAAATGTTTTCTGTGCAGTCAATTCAGTCAAGAACTGTTTCTCTTCCTGCTTACCTCTATAAACTAAAACACAGAGTAATCTGAGTTGTCCTACTTAATTAAAGAATCCACATCTAAGGAGTATCTCCATATTCTGTTGTTGGGTGAGCCTCAACTTTAATGCCTGAGTTAGAGCCCAGGCTTGATCTTTTGCCAATGGAGACCCAAAGGATAAGCCAGGACAGTCACTGGTGAGATCCCTTCTTTCTCCAATGACCTCGTGCAACACAACTAAGTCGTCCAAGTTATGTGCCTAAAATGAGGCCCATTTGTCTAGATTTCTTCTGGATAGTGCTATATACAAAAGATTGGGGAAATGTTTGGGAAAATAATGAACTTCAGGTCTTACAATAACAGTGATGCTCAGTGATGAAAACAGAATAACTATTCAAATTTTGTGTGTTGCAGAACAGAGTCAAAAGTCTGGTCACCACTTGTAACTGAGGAGGGAAAGACACATCCTTATAAGATTAACCTGGCCTCTGAGCCCCAGGTGAGTAACAGACTATCTGCATGGTTTTGGTTCTGCTTGTGTCTGTCTGACTTCAGAGCAGTTTCTGTCCAGATCCTCCAAGGATCTGGCTGAGCATGTGTCACGCTTTTGATCACATTTGGGATAGTGTCATATGCCATACCTCCTAGAAACCATGTGGCTTTTGGAAACCTTCAGAGACAAATTCCCTCCCTCATAGTCAAAAGCCTGCTCTGCTGTGGAGAGCTAATCAGTTACCTTACCAAGGGCAAGCAGCTTGGATCAGAGGTGTTATCTCATACCTTCTGGATGTTCACATATACCACAGGGTAGAAGGTGCTCCCAATAGCTAGAGGTGCTACTTTTACTAAGCTTGATGATTTTTGGATAAGAAAGGTCTTGAGAAAGGAGGAAAACGGTTCACTCATAGTGTTTTCTGTTGGGGTTGGTTTTGTTGTTTGTCTTTTAACACTTGCTAGCAGTCTATCCATGAAGAAAATGGAAGAGAAAGCACACCAGCCTTTTATATTTTTCTCTGTGGGGGGAGATCTTGCAGCGTCTGTCTAGGAAGTTGGCTTTGAAACCTTTTGGCAGCCTTGCTTCACTGCTCTGCTGCCTCTGTCAGGTAAAAGTACTAATAAGTGACCTGTGTAAAGTCATTGCCTGGGCTAGGATTAGAGGATTACTGCACAAATCTACAATTACAGCACTAAAATTAATGGCATTTCTCTGGGTTTTCACCAGGGCAGTGACATAGATTCTGGCCCTAGCACACATCCTGCGTGAGTCTTCCTAGCAAAATAAGCAGAGATAAGACTAGCTTGACTCTGCAGTCAATTAAGGGCTAATCTGTCTGTGTTGGAAAGGACCTGAACATAAAGAAGCACATGTGCAGCAATACCGTGCCTGGACCTTGGCCTGGGATCTGTCCAAGCTCCCTCTCATGCCAAAGTGCTGTGCATTGCTTGGCTCAAGAGTGTGGTGTGATGTTCTGCAGGTATGTCATAACTCAGCCAAGGTGTAGTGCGAGACTGAGCCATTTGGGGTTACATTGGATTGGGGCCATGGAGTGACACTGTTGAGCTGAGGTATGGTCTGTGTCTTCTGCTGCCCAAGCTCTTGAGATATTTGCCTGAAAATCTTGAGACTTGGGGGCTATCTTTTACTCAGATGAGTGGGGCAGAGTCTGCACTGAAGCTCTGCTGTAAGGTTTCAGAGGGCTGTTGTTTAACTGACCAGGAGACCCAATCCTGGAAACCAAGTCCCTAACTGAGGGACTTCATTTTCAGTAGATGACTGCAGCAAGTGAGGCTTGTGGCAAGGTCTGTGTGCTTGGAGCATGATGTCAGAGGAGCATGCTGACTCCTGCCAGAGCCATGGGAAGCATCAGCCGAGTCTCTCTGGAGCTGTGTCTTTGCAGTATCTCCACAGATTTTATCCAGGCCCTCTGCAAATCAGCAGACACAGAGTGCAGAAGATGCTGTGTGGGTGTATGTATGTGTGTATACATATATGTATATATATTTACGTATGTATGGCAGAATGCTATGAATTTTACCAGAGATGCTGATCCCATTTTCAAATAGGATTGGTAGAAGTTGTGAGTGGAACTCAGTCTTCGAAGGCAGTGCTGTCTGAGCTGTTCAGGATTTTTTTTACCTTGGTTGCCAGTGAAAACAATATGTTTGCTTTCTTTGGCAGCAGTCTCACACAGAACACTTATTAATTCACTTACCAAAGAAAACAGGACATGCTGAGTCCAAGTGGTTCATTTAAGTCCTGATCCGGGGTCCTTCAAAGTTGTTTCTCACTAGTTTTGCTCAACAGCCCTTTTAATGCAGAAAGACACGTGTGAGTACTTACTTCAGACTCAAAAAGATCCCCAGGTACATGACTAAACTACACTGCTTAAACATTTCTATTTCTGTTTGAAATAGACTTTTTGTTTACTTCTGTAATCCTTTTGGGGGCTGATACTTGGCCAAATGCTGCATCATCCTGTGGAGGTATTTTCCCTTATTTGGAATCCGAGTTCAAGATACTTGGAAAACAAAGCATCTGCAGCCTCCAATGCATGACATGAATTCCAAGACAGATTCCATGATCTAAGCTGACCCTTGCAACAGCAAGTATTATTATTTCATTACCATTATTTCTATCCGTCTAAATTAATTTAAACTGAGGCAAGAGTGATGACAACATTGTATTTCATCAAAAGGTGCAGCAGCTTGTCAGTGGTGATGGCTCAGCAGCTGAGCCAGCTTTGTTTTGGGTGTGACCATGGCAACATTAAGGGAAGGAAATGACAGAGTCTTAATATATTTACTCAATTATTTCACTTGCACTTCTCACCCACATCCTAAGGGCGATTGCTCAGTGCCATTTTCCCATCAAGAGCTTCTCCTTGTTGCAGTGGGAAAGATTAAAATAACACAAGTACTACTCCCTTCTGCTTAGTGCCTTTTGAGAAAAGTGATCACAGCAAGAGAGAACAAGTTACATGGTGACTAAGGTAATTTTATGACACTGACCCTCTGGTCAGCATAACTTTCAGACTCTGTGTGCTCCATGTGCTCTGGTGACCCTGGACTAGGCATTAAGCTCTGGACCTATGTGCTGCTGTATGTGGCTGTGTTGTGCCTTGGTAAAATGAACAGTAACACTCTTTATCCCTCAGACTGTGCTGTGTCTTGTCAGACCTGGGCTCTGTGGGAGGTTTGTCTTTTTTCCCTGCTATATTTGTAGGACACTGAGGTCAATGGGGCCTAGGTCTCTGACTGAGCTCATGGGAGAGAATGAGCTGAAAGAGGCCAGCTTTGAGGGTGGTCAACACCAGGACTGTGTGCAAAAAAGCTTGTCCAGATCCCTGAAGGCCACATACTGTATTTGCAGTGAGGCACAAGCATTAACGTCACCCCTCAAGAATGTCAGTGAAAACTCTTGGTTTGAGATGGATAGATCAGCTCTTCTTAACCACAGAAGATACAAGCTTTCAAACTTCAGGATAGTTTGTTGGGGTTTTGGGTTGGTTGGTTTGTTTGATTTTTGATGAGAAATAACCTTCAAACATGTAGCCAGAAGAGCTCTGGAGGTGAATCAAGGCATTCGTGGGATGACAGAGAGAGACAACCACTTCTGTCTTCCCAAGGGCTTGCTGAGAGTGCCTGTCTCATCCTTGCCCTTGCAGAGTGATGTCATTGTTTCTATCTTGTGTATTTTATCTCCTTGGATACGGAGAAGGCAGGGGCTATAGAAACTGGGTGTGTGTGGCTGACTTGGCCTTTGATAAGGCCATGCATGTGTGGGCAATGCGTGAAGCAATAGGTGTGTAAAGTAACAACATCATGTTTCAGACAAAGGAGCCATGCCGGCATATCGTGACCTCCTGTTTTTGGTTAAAAGATGTTACAGCATGGATGTGGAATGTGTCAGGAACGTGGAAGGAGAGGATGTGGGAAGCCAGCCTTGTTGTTTTACCCCCCCCTGCAATAACAGAACCCCAAACCCTTCCTAATTTCTAATCAGATTTCAAAGCATTGCAAAAGATCTTTCCATAGTTGAAAAACCTCAAATAACAGTGAGCGGTGAAAGTAAAGGCACTTCTTAATATTTGCAGTTGCAGCTGATGAAACATAGCATGGGGTAGAGTTTGCCATGAAGATCTCTTCTGAGCTGTTTCTACATGTGTGGCAGAATCAGCCTCCCCACTGGTGTGCCAGCTGGGCACAGCCATGGCCTTCACTCTGCGGTTGGCTTTGCAAGGGCAAGAACGGGACCAGGGGGGTTTGGCTGCTGCTTTCTGCTCTCCTTCCCTGCCCACAGGACTAGAATGCTCTGGTTTGGTCAGGGACACGTTTTCTTAGAGCTCAAGTAAACATTTATACTGAGAAATGTTTAATCTTATTTCCTCTTGGCGTGGCTCTCGATATGTGCAATCCAGGACTGCCTGCCTCCAGCCTCTGGGCTCTGACTTGAGACGCAAAAACTTCTGGGGCCCAGTGGGGCAGCGGGTTTTGCCAGTTCACTTGGCTGCTTCAGGGGCCTGTGGGGCCATGAGGACTTTTGCTTCTCCAGGCAGCCTCTGACTCCATACTCAACTTTCCTTTACTCTGGGGACTGCAGGACGTTGGCCTGGGAAGGGGCAGTGGGCGGGCAGGGGAGTGGGAGTGTGGTGGCAGTGGTGCAGCAGCCAGCCCCCCAGCACTGCTGGCTGCCTTCAGGCTGTGCTGTGAGAAGAAAATCCTCCTTAGGGCAGAGGTTGCTTAGTTTATTTAGTGAGTACAAAAAGCCTCCAGATTTTTCCTGTTTCTGATGGTGGTAAGGTCAGTGCAGCCAGGACGACCTTAGCCATGTCACTGCATGGCAGATGGGACCCAAGAGTCCACCCTCACCTCAGATTGCCCCCAACCTGCTCCAGAGTTTGTGGGACCATGGAGGTGTCTAGATGGCTTTATGTCTCTGGGACATGGGATATGCCCCAGCTTAGCTGATGGAGGTGGGTTATCTGGGGCTGTCTGTCCATCTGTCTACCTTACTGACAGCTGGGAATTTACCTGGAATCCCATGCCCTGATACCTGGGCCGCGTAGGTCCCATGGTGGTAGCCACGTCCACATCTGATGCATGGCAAGGAGGAAGCAGCTGTCCAACCCATGAGCCGCTGTCTGACCCCAGACATGGAGGTGATGGCTGACATAGCTGCGGGGATTTCACAGGCTGTTTCAGCGCTGCCGGGTATGGCCTGGCGCGAGTGGGACGAGAGGGAGGAAGGGGCTATTGTTTTCCCAGATAATTCCCCATGACGCAGCTTGCAGCCGGTGCAGTAGGAAATGTTGATCTGCTTCCTGCCTTGGTGAAGGGACATTTTTCTCATCCCTGCATCCTGGCATCATAGCTGGCAGCTCCCTGCCAGGGTGGCAGGGGATGCCCCATGGTACCCAGCTATAAGGACCGTGGTACAGTGCCTGTGGTGCATGGAAGTGTCACCATCTACCCCTGGACAGGGCTGTTACCACTAACAGCCAGCACTTAGAAAACTTATCTGGCAGGAAACCTGTGTGTTTGACCTGAAGCTGGGGTCTTCCAAACTTTATTTGTCCTTGGGACTGGGAAACAGCTTTTTCTGTGGGATGGGGGGATTTGCACTGGTGCTTTAAGGGCTTGGGATTATGCTCCAAGGGCACTTGGAAGTTGTTTGTATAGAGGAGGTAGTTTCAGATAGGGAGGGTGCTGCTGGAGGAATGGCTTCAGTTTTAAAGTGAAGCAGAATGAGTGCTCTCCAAGTTCAGAAGCAATCCACTGGCAGAGAAGTTTAAGAGTTGCTAATCTATTTTATCTTGGACTAGTCACTGTGCCAGCCCTCATGGAGACATAGCTCAGTGAAGGAAGGAGGAGGGTAAGGCTGGTATCTGTGCAGATTCATGGTATCAGTTTTTGTAGTGTTTTATACTGCCTTGAATATCCTACCTGGAGGCTCAGGAGCTTCCATACCCCAGCATCAGACCAAAATAACCACTACCAGTACCCCCGCTTGCTGCTGACTGCAACCTGCTGCAGACAGGCCTGGTGTTGTCAGACTGAAGCATCTTCATGGCTTGGAGGGAGGGTGAGGCAAGCACTTCCGAGTCTGTCTGCAGATGCCAACCGCAGGTGTCTCCAGAAAGATCTAATATTAGTTACACTCCTCTGTACTACTGACAAAGAAAGAGTGGGTCATGCTCTGACTGGGTAAGGGCATGTCCTCGCGTCTGGCTGCCAGTTCTTCATTTGCAAACAGACTGTTGCTTACTGCTCTTGCAGTCTGTGCCCCAGCCAGGGATGCTGTTTAATGCTGTTTGCCCCTTGTGCTGGTCCTGAGAATGCCACAGCCTTAGAGATGCAGCAAACCCCAGGCAGCTCACCTGCATAAACCATGTGCTGCCCCCATACATGTACACAGTATAGCAGTGGTTTTGTGCTAACATTTTTCAGTTGCTTACTGGTGGACAGGTTTTTGGGAGTGTCACATTTCTGATTTTTTTGCCCCCACATTAAGTCAGAGACTGCCACATAAACATATGATTCCAGGAGCTGGGGCTTTAACAAAACTACTGCACAGTACAGGGCCTGGATTGTCAGTTCTGGCAAATCCCTAGGTAAATACATTTGACCATGAGAACATGTTATCTTTTCATCTTGGATCATGAAAGCACTTGTTTGCAAATTCCTCATACAGCTTGAGAAGAAAGAGCAGAAAGGTGTGACAGGAAGTGCTGGAGAATTTGAATTATGCAAATATCCTTTATAATGTTACTGCTCTTGTAATGCTTCTCTATAGACTCTCACCTTCTACACTCTTCTCCAGAAGGGAATTTTTCTAATCTAATCTTCATACACCACCTTCTGCACCAATCTAACCAGTTATAAATTCTCTTGTAGTCAGTAGACTTTATCCACATGAGAGCTACTACAGGCATCCTAACACTTTTGAAAGCTTAATTTATTGCCTTGGATGTTATTACATAGCAGAAAATCTACCTGGTGGTCAAAAGTAACCCAAAATCTCCCATGTGGATTCTGTGCCTGAGTGCATGCTGAAGTTCATCTTGGAGTTAAGGCACTAATGTGATTTCATTCTCTCCCCTCCATCTGCCTGTCTGTTTTCTCAGTATTTGTAGGAACCTGAATACTCTTGAGGCCGTTATCACTGTCAAATTGATCTGGTCATGGTTGACAGAATCGGAGGTCCTCGGTAGGAATGGGAGCGTGCCCACGTGCGTGTATGTAACTGGGACGCCTTACTTCCTTAGGAAACCAGAATTAAAAAGAAAACATAACCTCTAAATTACTTCCCTTTCTCTAATTCGTGGTTAATACTTAAACATTTCCACAATGCAAGTTGCAATTTCAACTTTGAGGCCATTTGACCTGAGTGTAACCCCTTTAGCCAAAACATAGGCCTCTGTCTTTCATTGAACAGAATATTTACGTGCACATCTGAAGCCCTCTCTTACTCTGAATGATGGGATAGCGTATGTGTTTAATGCTGATATAAGATCACTGATACTTTTCCCCACAGTGTGATATGTAGGCTGAAGTTTGGGTTTCTTCTTTCTAAAATCTGCAGTTTCTGCCATGGGAAAAACTATTATTATGAGCACTATTCTGTGCTTTGAATGAGATTGCAACAAAGGGAGATTAGCTAATTACTACAGAGTCTTTCTTCCTTTGGTGTGTGGGAAAGCTTCATGGCTGATGTCCATATGTGTCAGCCAGAAAGGCACGGGAAGGCAGCTCCACTAAGTCACACCTGAGCATCTTGAGCTGCCCCACTGATTCCAAATGACCTGTAAATCCTAAGTGTGTTTGGGTCCACACTGCTCTTCTCTGAGGGATCCTATGCTGTGCTTGATGCCATAAATAGCATTTGAGTGCCCTGACGTGAGATAACTCCCATCTCTCAGTCTGGGAATGCGAGCCAGCTGCCTAAGGAAATCTGGGTACAGAAAAGTGATTTAAAGAAAAATCCATAGAAGTTAGTCATACTTGTTTCTGGTGAGTATTTATCCAGTAACTAGAGCTCTATCAAACACATGCTGTGAGGGGTTCAGAGGGTGATGCAGGCTCACCTGTGTAAGTGAGTGTCTGTATGGAGTGGGAGAGGCAACTACTCATATTAATTAGAGCTGGGAACTATGGGCCCAGCATGTTAAGAGGGGCCGCGTTTCATCCTGTGCCATTGGATTTTAGCCCTGTGTTGAGGCTATGCCCAGTCTCTACAGCTGGCTGGAACGTTGCAGAGTGCATGTTTTTGTGCCCTCTTTTAGCCCCTGGATACCTCAAGACACCTCTGTGAATGTTAGTCCTTTTTCATGCCTGCTGTAGTGAGACCCTGTCATACTTTCTCCTTGCTTTGGTCAAGCTTCTTCTCTGGGAAGAGATAAGCCCTGGATGTTGCTATCTCTGCCCCAAGGCTGCTAATTCCCAGCCTGCTGAACTGATGGGTCTTTGAAATTTCCCCATTTTTGTTAGTGATGCTTGTGATTCAGAAGAATCTTGTGTCTTATTTAGCTTGGATCTGCCCCTTTATTAAACTGCAGCCAGTGTTTCTCAGTGTCCACTAATACCCTTGGAAGCCTTCAGTTTGCAGCAAATCCAGAGTATCTGGGTGACATTTCATACTCCTGACACTGAATAACTCTCTGGCAATTAGCTGTAACTACCTGTGTCACTGTCTTTTGTATTAAAACTTTCCACCTTTATTGCCACAATTTCTTGTCCAGAAAATCCAAAGTTCTTCATCAAGGACCCCATGGCATGCTCTGGAGCACTTGTAGTAAGGACAAACACCTTATTTTTGAGTTGCCCATAACTAAAGAAAGCCAAACTCTCAGATGTCATTGAAGGGTGCTGCTCTTTTAGCCTCTCATTATCTCTTTTCCAGATAATTCAGCCCTGTTTTCAGGAATTGCAAGGAATGCTTAAAATCTGTAGTCTTGCATGGGAAGCTAGGTCCTGTGGTTTAACTCAGTCTTGCAGGAGCTCCCAGATACGTGGTATCTTGAGCTAATAGCTCTGGCAATATTTCCAAGCGCTTGTGTTCCTGGCATGTCAGCTCTGAAATGTTCTGAAGATAAGCCTGAAGCTGTTCAGGATGGGATCCCATGCTTCTCAGCTGACACCACATGCAAAGGTGGTCACCATTGCAGGGGCTGCTTGCTCTGGACTGCCCTGCCACCTCCCACCTGCCTGCCTGAGCTCCTCTGATTTTTGCTTCTGCTCCTTTGCATGCAGGAAATAAGGCACGTAGGAAGTGCACACAACCGAAGTGCAGTGCCTTTCACTGCTGCCACAGCTTCTGCCCCCAGAGTGATCACTGCTCAGTACAACAGCCCAGCAGGCCTCTACTCCTCAGAGAACATCCAAACCTTCAACAGTGCAGTGGAGTCAAAGACATCACCTGGGGCCCCAGAGCCTACCAAGCCGTAAGTATCTTCTCTGCCTCCCTTTCCTGACAGGCTCCCAGAGGAAAGCTTCAGGACATAAGAGTTCACTGTGAGGGTACCAATTTGTTAACCCAGAAAAGGTCTCTTTCAGGACAAGGGGAAGGAGCAGATGCATGAGCGTGGACGTAAGGGCAGGGCTTGGAGGAGTGGGGAACATTTCATGAGATGCAGAAATGAAATTAATGCTGTTGTGTTTCTTTGTTCAGCAGAGACCGACGCAGTTTCCACGTGCGTTCAGCATGACATGCCAGCCTGCTGGTCTGAACAGGTGCCTCAGAGCTTGTTACAAGCACTTTGTAGTTAGCATTTTGCAATGCCTTCGTGGGCTGTGCTGGGCAGGATGGGTGCCAGCTAGCACAGGAAGCGCACGTGTCCCTGTTCCTGGTTGGCTTGGGATTCATAGACAGGCTTTGCCTAAGTTTGGGTCTTTCTGGGTTTTGTTAGTGACCCTTGTTTTTCACAGGAGTTTTAAAATGTGGCTGAAACATTGGTACCTGTGTAAGTGATTTTTATATGTAGGATTAGAAAGGGTTCCATCCATCTTTAAAAGAACCTATTGATTTTTGTGATTGCATCTGAGATAAAGACATTTCTTTATTCCAAAGGTCCAAAGTTACTCTTTTTTCATTGGAAATAATAAACCAGGAGCTGTCTGAAATTCTCCTGGCAGCACTGGTCAAGTTCCTTAACTGCTCCTTGTCTCTGTATAGCAGGACCAAACTGTCTGGTAGACTTTGACCGCTTTTACAACAAAAACTGCAAGATCAATGCTTTAGTTGATACTCAACTAAATTGCTGACTTGTGAATGAGCAGACAAAAGTAACTTCCGCCTCTGCTTTTGCAGGGCATAAAGACATGAGATTGTTGTTTAACATAAGCCTGAAAACTTATCCCTGATGGAAACCTGCTTCTTGCACTGGCAGCCCCATCTGCAGCAGGGGCCATTCTAGACAGAGTTATGGTGCTGCAGCTGACAGATGGGTTAACAGATGTTTGTTCCTCATTTGTTTCTGGTAGACCTCAGAAGCCTCATTCAGGGGGTGAGCAAAGACAGAGGACAGACAAGGGAAATCTGGCTTTGCATTAACCTGATGGGACCATTTTTCAGTCAAATAATATCTCTAGTCTAGTCTGGAGTTCTCTCCACGTGAGAGCACTCCCTGGAAGCCAGGTATATTTTGCTGCAAACCTGTGGGTGATCCATTTTTTCTTGCAGGGATTAGCAAAGAGGTGGACTACTTCTAGTGCTGTGGCTTAGTGTGCTCCTCCTAGCAGGAAGGTCCACTGCCAGCCCTGCTGCATGTGGGGTATATGGCATCTTTTTTCATCTTTCCCTTACTGAAACATAGCAAGTTGCAAGGGTATATTGGGAGGACTGTGGGTAAGGCCTTCGACGCTAATATACTTTTGTTTACAGAGTCATCAAAAGCAATTTGATTGCTGCTGGTTTTCATTGAGAACCAGGGGCCTCACCCTGCCATTACAGATCCACTGTGGTCTCCCTAGGGCATAAGCACAGGTTGTGTAGGTTCTCATTCACACAGCCTTCCAGCTGCCTTGAAATACCTGCCCATGTGTTTTGCTGAGTTATTTGTACATGGCTGGCCTTGCTCTGGCTCTGCCTGTCATTTGTCTACATCCCTGCCCTACACCCAGCATACACACAGCCTGATTGTACCTGGCAGCCTGATCCTGCCACTGCACATGGAAATATGACAGGACAACCTGGTCCATGCTCTGTCCTTAAAGGGCCTGTGGTGTAAATGCAGGTCTGTAGTACAGACAGAAAAAACCAGCAAACATCTCCAATGAATCTGGTGGTGCAAAGCAGATGGGGAGGGCATGGAGAAGCCCTGCTACTGAGCACATCTCTTCTGCAATTAGAGGTGATATTGCCTTTTAGCAGGCTAGCTTTGGGAAGTGCAGTAGTTTAAAGTGGCATTCCTTTGCTGGACAATGGGACCATAAGTGTGTGATTAGATAGCTAGTTCATAGGGAAACTTCTGCCATGTCTTTGTTGCTTCTACAACCCCTGCATTTGCTCATCAGTTCAGCAACTGCATTTTAGTTTTTGTGTGGACACACCTAGAATATAAGACCAGAACCAAAGCACTAACCAGAAGCCTTTAATGTAAATTCAAGTGTTTAGTGGTGTGTCCCTCAGATAGTATTCTTCAACTGTTTGTATTACCTGGGGTGTTTGGTTTAGCCCTTCATTAATTTCTTCTTTCTTTCCTTTCTTCCTCCTCTGCATTTTCCCCTCAATTCCATAATGCAAAACACCAATGAACCCCCAAACAAACACGACTCAAACTGGCCATGCGAACACTTGGGCCCATAGCCACCCATCACCAACAAGCGCCATGCAGGCTCCCTTCGCCTCCAACTATAACCCTCTGCAGGAGCAAACCTCCAAGCTGCCACAGCAGAGGTACAGCACCTCCTCCATCCCCAGCCAAGTCCGAGTGGGGCCCAAGCAGCTGAAGCATGCAGCCCAGGTCTGCCCCAACAGCCCTGTGGAAGTGGAGGTGCCGGGACTCAAAGTACTGCACATGCAGTTCAATTCTCCCTTGCAGATCTATTCACAGAGCAACATCATGGATTCCCTGCAGGGGCAAATCTCTTCTGTAAGCCCTGATTTCCCCAGGTAACTTACCTGTTACCCTTGTGGCTGGCTCACTGCATCTGTTCATCTGCATCTCGGTGTCCACGAGTGCCTTGTCCCTGTCTGTGGCTCACAATGTTGGCTGGTCACAAGAAAATCCTGGTTACATCTCATCCCTCCAACGTTAGTGCATGACTTCACAGGAGATTGCTCTGTATTGTGCCTATGCCCAACACTGTGGGAAGCACCAAAGTATCATTTCAGCCTGTCAGGGTGTCCATTGCCCACTGTGCGCACATGCAGTAGGGCCTTGCCAGTAGCTGGTGGCATTCCTGGAGAAGCCAGCTGCAGCAGATGGATTTACTGGAGGCAGGAGGGTGCTGTATCCTGAAAACTGATGTTTCTCCTGCAGTGAAACAACTGTTGTTGTTTGCAAATGGAAGGTGCTGACACAGGTGTCCTTGTGCTTTTGTTTTGCTGTGTGCAGGCTGGGCTATGGGTGTGCACTGTTTCATTTCAAGCTGAAGCAGGTTCCTGTGGGTCTTCATCTTTGGCTGGTAACACCAGTGAGTTTGGGGCAGCAGAGGAAGGCTCCAGGCACACAGAGGACCTGGTCTCTGTTTGCACTCCTGCCCAGGTTGCTGCTCTTGAGGCTGCCTCTGAGATCTGTGGAGAGCTTCTGCATCATGAGGCCTGGGTGGTCTTTGGTATTTGTTCTTTGTGGCAGTTGTGAGCCAGCTGGCCCATGCCTATAAATAATAGCCCAGAGGGTTTTACAGGGAGGACTTGGGGCTTGAGATGGGTGAAGTAGAAAGCATGCTTAGCTGTCTCACAGGAGGTCCAATCAAGGATGAATTCTTTCAGAGGATGTGAACCTTCAGCAGAGATACCCTGCAGTGTGACCAAGCAGCTTGCAGCTGTGTGACTTGTGGTCCAAGGAGGTGGTCTGTCACACAGCCTCTGTGGGACAGAACAAAACCCGTATCTTGTAGCTCCTTGGCTGCAGACTGTCCCCATCCTGGGCTGAGCATGTGCTTCAAAGCAGAAAAGTTGGTGTCCTCACCCACAGGCCCACACAGACAAGCTTTGCCTTATGCCAGCAGCCAAAAAATAAAGGGAGGCTATGGATTTACTCCTGCCTTGTTACTTAGTCCAGTTACTTGCTGTAAGTTGATGCCCTGGCTTGTAACCATGCACACCAAGAGCAATCACACAGCTG
Organism: Dryobates pubescens; assembly: GCF_014839835.1. NCBI lineage: Eukaryota > Metazoa > Chordata > Aves > Piciformes > Picidae > Dryobates > Dryobates pubescens. Next base: position 19,140,960 of record NC_071619.1, on the reverse strand, counting down.
GCTGGCTGTGCTGGTTCGGACAGCTGACAATACTCACAGAGGAGCCCCAGGCGTCAATCAGCAACTGTTTCATTGCTAAAGTGAGGGCTCTATGGGCCTTCCTGTAGTACAGTTTTGAGGTCCTTGTAAACTTTTCAAAAGGTACTAGCATAAAGTAGTAAATGACATTAATAACTAACTAAATAAATGTATGTTAATAAATAAGTGAAGTAGTAAAATGACATTAATAAATATAAGCTGTGCTATTTTGAAGATGCTATTGAAGGCTGTGTCTTTATGGTTTTCATTACCATCTTCTTGCAAGTTTTCAGAGCTCAGTGATCCATTGTTGCTCAATCAGTGCTGCAAGTTGGCCATGGTAGCAGCAGTAAGATCCAGTAATGGCTGTGTGAGAGTCTGAAATCCAGTAATGGTTGTCCGAGTTGTCCCCTACAAAGTTTCTATGTTGGGGAACTCCTGCACATGGAAAAGGACACCAGCTGCTGGTGGCTGCTGCAGATAAAGCACCTATGTAACAGGAGGTGCTGTAAATCAGCCAACATACAGGGACCCAATATCCTGCAGGCAGATTTCCTGTGCCTGTGGCATTGCCCATTCCAGACACGTAGGTACTTTCTGGTGGTTTGATATTTTGTTGTGGGTGGTTGCTTGTTTGTTTTTTCTTTAAGCAGCATAGCCTTCTGCCCTGATGAGGTAACTTCACTCTGCTGGTACATATTCTAGGATGTGGGCTCTTCTATAGTCTCTTGGCAGTCTAGTATATGCAGGTTTATCTGTAGGGTGCATAGCAAGGAGAGCTGATCTGTATGTTTTGCACACTGTCACAATGCATGGTTGAAATGTGATGGCTTTGTTTGACTCTATGCTCTTTAAGATGATTTAGCCTTTGCTTTTTGAATGCATGTTAGCAAAACATTCCTCGTATGCAAACTGCAATGACAGGCTTCTTGCCTAATGTTTTCTTCTGGGGGGACAGAGTGGTGGGAGTATATGAGTTTATGTAAGATGAATGCAATGTGGAGCATGGATTCATTGTGGATAACCCATGATGTTTTCTGTGTAACAGAAGGCGCATTGGTGTTTTATTTTGGATGAGAGGCTCCAGTAAATGAGATTCAGGCTTCCAGGGTTCAGCTGCTTGCAAGTCTAATGTGCTTCCTGTTCCACTGAAAATTACTAAACATGGAAACATTTCATGAAATTCTTTTTATGGAGATGGCATTTTATAACTTGTGTGACGATTTTACTTCTGGTGCTTGAAGAGTTTATTATGCAGAGTAACTCCCAGATGACTCAATTGCACATTGGCATGGGAAGTATGCCTCTTCAAGAAAGATTTCCTTCTGCAATTTAGTCTGAACTTCAGGATGTTTATGTACTTTTCAGGCAGCCACAGGGTGCAGAGATGGTGAAACCTAATAGACCATTTATGTTTATAAAGCTGCATTATGTAATTGAGCTGTCAGAGGAGACTTGTCAGTCTTCTCATTTCTCCAGAGTTATTTTATTTCAGCCCCAGAATACAGGGCATGCATGAACCTCTGCTATTTAGTCCATTCCTTTTCCTAGTATTTGGTCAAATTAAACCACTATTTGTTCAAACTTGTTCCAAATTCTTTAGTATGGAGGTCGCCCCATGGCAATGGAGCATGGCAATCTCCATGCTTGCTCCATGTCCATGGCAGTCTCTGGTACTTCATTGTCTGTTGGAAAGCTTTTCCCAGATATTCTGAGTGTCTGCAGTTTTAAGCCTATACCCACGGGATGTGGAGAGCATCCTAGGTACTGCCTCCAGCCTCTGTTTGTTTGTTTGTTTGTTTTTCCCAATGACCCTTCTGGTGGCACAATGAGCACTCCTTCAGCCACTCTGCATTGTGAAAAAGTTGCTCCTGAAGCATCTTGGGCTGAAGGTGCAAGTCCCTGGTAACATGAGTGTCAGCAGCAGCATCTCAAGAGGCAATTGAAATGAGAGTTTAGTCTGAGCACGCAGAAATTACCTCTGCTCTTAACCTGCTTGTTAACTTTCAGAAAATGCTATAAATGGGCTGTGGCTTGGAGTCTCCACCTATAAAATGGAAATAATAACACTCAAAACCCAATTTAAATTATTACCATTTTACATTATGGATCTTAGCTAGATCCTACAGCTGTTACTTTGTGAAGGATCCTTTGAGACTAATTCATAATGTACTTGCCAAGATTTCTTTTTAACGGAATAAACTTAATTTGAGATTCACACTGGTGTAAGGCAGGAGTCTAAGGTAGTTTATGCATGCAAGAAACATGCATAGATGGCACAGCTATCATCTGGGATTCCCATCCCATGAGCTAGTTTCCTACTGTTACGATTTCCTGGGCAGAAAGTTTTCATGTCTGGAGCATGTAGTAACGGTGAAGCAGGAAGACCACATGGGGACCTTCTGGGGTCAGTCAGTGAGGACCTGTTGGAAGTGGCATATTGGGACAGCCCAGCGTGCTGATCCCCCTCAGGCTGCAGCTGTCTTGTGTGAGCACATCCAGCACCTCTGTGGTTTATGGCGTCCTGTTGTGCGTTTGTTTTGCACATTCATTCTTCAGTCATATGACGTATTGCTCAAGGGACTGGCTTTAGTTCTCAGCTGTTTACCAAGCCTTACTGTTTCTTCCTCAGTTTAGATCAGCACAACCATCCCCCAGGCAGCATTGTCATTGACAGAGAATCTGAAGTTTACAAGATGCTCCAAGAGAATCAAGAGTCAAATGAGCCACCCAGGCAGTCTGCTTCGTTCCTCGTGTTGCAAGAGATTTTGGAGTCAGAAGAGAAAGGTGAGCACTTACTGCACACCTAATCTGAGTGTGCTTTTGCCTTTTGCCATTCTGTGGGCTGTGTACAGTGTTTAAGAGTAACATCTAAAACTTTATTTTCCTTTCTTGGCTGTTGATGGCTTCTAAATACTCTCTTGATTAGTTTCAGTGTCTATGGGCCCATATCATTGCTCACTTATTTGAGGGAGTGCTCAGGAAATAAACTTCTACAACATTTAGTTTTCAAGAAGGAATTTAGGAAGTTGCAAAAACTCTTCTATACTTTACAAAGTTTTGCCCCTTTAAGACAATATTCACTGATTAGAGATCATCTTAGATTCAAGACTTTTAATGTTACTACAAGATAATGCTCTTCAGTAAGTCCTAAAGCTTCTCATCTCCGTCCAACTATACAAGCAAAAAGTATCCCCTTCTGAAGCCAAATGCAAAAATATATAAGCTGGGTATCAGCGAGCAGCTGACTGATAGCTTTTAGCTCCTGAAATTTTGCTCTGCTTGGCATTCTTGACCTGACAGCTGGACTTGTGCAGGGCTATAGACTTTAAGGTAAAAGAGCCAATTAACTGAGGTAGGGACTAAATCATACTCTCTTCTCCACTTAAATAAAATAAACCAAACAAATTAACAGGAAAATAATTCCAAGAATTACTTTTTTCTTCCCCCACCCCCCACTTAGGCCAGTTGTGACTTCGTGTTACTAGCTTCACAGTGCTATGTTTAATTTTATCCAGTAGAAACCTGGTGCTGAGATATTCACCACAAAGATCAGCCACATGCTGGGTGGTCTGAGTAATCTGAAAGGAAAGAGCACAACAAAAGAAAGAAAGAAACCAGGGTCTCAGAGTCTTTAATATGCTGTCAAAATATCTACCTGAAAGCATCTTTTAAATGTTGAGTGTTTGCTACTTGCCCTCAGGGTTTCAGCTCCTTCATGGAATGCTCTGAGTAGCCAGGACTTCTCAGGCAGTGGAAGTCCTCCCTGGTGCTTAGTAGTGCTGAAGAAGATAAGAAGAAAAATCTCTTTATCTTTCTTTGAAGATTTGCAGCATTATTGGGATTCTCTGGCACAATGTTTGCCTGCCCAGTCACAGGCCGGGATAGGCTTTGGCTTTACTCCACTGTGAGCTGGTAATCACCCATGCAGAACAGGACCGGGAGGTTATGCAGCACCAAAGGAATGTCTGTCCCTGAGGAGACAGTGGCCCCTGCCTGCCTCGATGTTCAGCCAGCCTCCAACACTACCGTTGCTGACTCAGATCATGTCTGAGGCAATAAATAGCACACTGGATGGCTGCTTCTCCTAGTCTGTCTTCAGGCTATGACTTGTAAGTAGCAACAGCAGGGCTCTATCTCCTCAACTGGGCCAAGTTCCTTGGGGCATTGCTGACTATCAGCTGAGCTGGCTCACCAGCTGCTCTGTGTGAGCACCCCTGTGTGAAAGCACAACTGGTCTGACCCTGCACTCATTGGTGGAGGGCGTTTCACAGGGTGGAACAAGTCATGTTTCCTGTGGGTATTTGATTAAGCTGATTCCTTTAGAGAGATTTAAAAACATGCTGTCACTGTTGCTAATATGAACAAAGTGCTGTTTGAGGAGGAGGGAGTGAGCAGAGGTGATAAAGAGCCTGAAAACATGGCTACTGCTGCTTTTGTTGCAGCAAGGATCTCTTGCAGTAACTGTCAAAGGGCAGGTGCTTCCTGCTGTTTGGTGGGTGCGTGGGCTGCAGCACAGCATCACCAGCCCCACAGGTGAGCAGCTCTCCTGTCAGTGATGCTGCCCTGGGCTGTGATGTGTTCCTGACCTTGCTAGCCAGTAAGGTATGCCTTTGCAAGGTTTTCCCTCTATTACACCAGCAACAACCGTTGCAGTATGCTCTTGGTTTGACACTAGTCAGAAGGGTTTTACAACTGTCCCTCCCAGTTTGAGGTGCCCATCGACCTGCTATGGTTTTGGTGAAAACCTGGGAAGCTCTGCAGTCCTCCTTCCCTTGTGGCCTGGTGTTGAACCTATTGCAGAAGTTGTACAGTTAAAACTAGTTACACCCATGGTGTCATTTTGTAAGACGCTCCTTTTTCACTGCAGCTATTTAAAGGCTTGCCTCATACCTTGCATCTAGCATCCAGTGGCACTGTAGGCATCCATGGCGGCCTATGTCTCAGGTGAAGGACCTGTAGGACATCCCTGACCCAGAAAGTTTGCACTAGGAAGATAGCTGGAGCATGCTACACAGCAGCAGGAGTGCACAGGTTATTCCCACTGACCCAGGGCCCTACAAGAACAGCAGACTGGAAAAGGACTTCGACTGTCCTTCTTAGTCTGCCAGGACAGCCATCTCCTCTTTCTGAGTCCAAATCTGGCAATCACCTTAACCCTGCATGTGTGATCAGGACATGGCAGACAGACTCTGGTGCTGCCAAGGCTGGAGCTGGGGCTTCTTTGCTTTGTGCATCTGTGCGTGTGAGACATCAGCTGAAGTCTGGTGGGCTTTTAAGATGCGATGAGTCTCTCATCTGACTGCCATCTCAGGCCCTCAAATTTCCAGGGCCAGGCTCAACTGTGTCCCTTCTTTCCCTCCTCCTCTCACACCTCTAAATCCCTTCACATTTTTCATGCATGAATCCCTGCTTCAGAGCTGGGGTTAAAGAACATCACCCCTCCCTAGCAGAACATCTGCTTGGGAGGAATAGCCTAGGTCCACACATCTCACATGCTCTGAAGCACTGTTCTTCCACCCCCAGGAGACCCTACCAAACCATCGGGATTTAGGAGCGTCAAAGCCCCCACCACAAAGGTGGCCTCATCGATTGGGAATGCCCAGAAACTGCCCATGTGTGACAAGTGTGGATCTGGCATTGTGTAAGTAAGCATGTCCCTGAGGCTGCATGCCAAACTTCCCATGCCTGTGTGACGGGCTGAGGTGCTGCACCTGAAACACTTCACCTACCCACATCCAGTGCACCCAGGAGCCAGCTCAAGGCACATTTATTCTCACCAGCTTTGACAGCACTAACTTTGCAGTTTCCCACAGTGAATCAGGAGTTTGGTTTCCCTCTACAGATCCATAGCAGTGGAAACCAAAGCAAGTTCCTGTAAGGCAGACCTCAAGACAGTTGTTGCTGCATTGTTTTGCTTCCTACCTGAAAGCCCTTTACAGCACCCAGAAACAGAATGACCTTTCCGTTCAGGGACGGTGTATTTAATGCTTTCTGTGTCTTGGTGCTCAAGGTCATGAAGTGATGGTGACTTGCCTCAGAGGTCAGAGGCAATGGGGACCAGGACAGCCGCATTCTGCTCCCTGCTCTGCTGTAGCACCATGACCCACACTGTGTCTACGCAGATGTCATTTTCAGTTGTCTTTATGGGGTATGTGCAACTTCCAGCACAGCAAGGATGAGGGCTTGATACAGAGCTGCTGTACCAGGTGTGACAGCCCAAGGGACCCAACCCAGGTCTTAATGTGCTCTTCAGTTTCTCAACCACAAATTCTTCCCTACAACCCCCTTAACTTAACAATTGACTGCAAGAGCTGGTAGCCCACCTGCACTGTCACAGATTAATTCAGATTTCTCCTGTGCTGCCTACCACAAGCTATTTGTTGCTGAGACCCACTACATTGTGATTGCCTGGTCCAGGCACGCCTGGCATGCCAAGGACTAGCAGAGTCATTACCGATGCAAGCCATAGCCTGTAAAATATGAATCAAACTCTATGATTATTCTACCAGCTGGTTAGATATGAAGAGAAAGCAGGAGTCTATGCACAGCACTAAACCCTAATGAATTATGGAAAATATAAGTGCCTGCTGGAACAAAATAATGCTCCTGGCAAATTGTTGTGTGGCTGCTGCTGGTAGTTAGCAAGTTGCTGTGTAGGTTTCCTTATCACCTGCTGGGTTAGCTGTAGTTTGAGCTGTTCCATATGTGGCTGGATTGCAGTGTGTGAGCTCAGTCAGCACCTGGTCCCTGTGTTTCTCCCCTACATACCAAGTGTGTCAGCGGCTGGTGGTGCAGCCTTCCTCCACCTCAGCTGGCAGTTGCAGTTGTCTCTAGATTTGTTCTGCAATTCTTGTTTTGGACCAAGATTTGGTCCCCTAGATGGTCAAGCTGATGCCTGTTGTTTGGTCCTGAGCATTTGAAGGCTGTGACTTTTGCTGCCACAGGCCCCTGTGAAAGTTAGGCAGCCCCATGCTAGGTAATAGGTTCCACAGGTGGGCTCCCATGCCAGCAGATGTCGGGTTCTGAAAGTGCTGACCAGAGGTATTGCCCGTACTTTGATTTGTTTGGAGCAGGAGAAAATGATCCACCTTCAGCACTGGTGTGGGTCTGGGCTGGGTGGGAGGTGTCTGGGAAGGAGGGAGGCAGTGGTGGGTGCCTGGCACTTAAGAGGTGCTGGTTCCTTCCCCAGAGGGGTGTTTGTGAAGATCCGGGACAAGCAGCGTCACCCTGAGTGCTATGTGTGCAGTGACTGTGGCACTAACCTCAAGCAGAAAGGACACTTCTTCGTGGAAGACCAAATCTACTGCGAGAAGCACGCCCGGGAGCGGGTGATTCCCCCAGAGGGCTACGAGGTGGTCACTGTCTTCCCAAAGTGAACCATACTGCTCACAAAGCCAGTGTGGATGGTTTGTCATCTTCTGCTTTTCCCTGGAAAGTATCGTCCCTGCCCCCCTTGCCAAATCTCATTTGCAGTAAGGAATGCTAGGCCTGGCTTTGAATTTCCTTGCCGTTGTTAATCCTCCATCTGTTCACATGAGACATCACTACATTCTTTTTGTCTCCTCTTCCACTGGTTTGTTTTGGGTTTGTTTTGGTTTTTTTAATAACAGAATTATTTTTGTTTTCCTCCTTTGTGCTGTCAATCACACAGGAAAATCAGAGGCCAAAGTCAGATTACAACTCTTCTGTGTCCCAGTTATTTTGCCATCTGTTTGCATTCAATAAACAGGGTGAATCCACAAGGCAGATGTGTCTGCTTTCTCCTGGTATCTCTCTGCACTCCATGAGCTGCCCAGGACAGCAGAAGAGGTATCCAGAGCATGGCTATGTTTACTGTAGAGAACAGCAGAAGGGAATGACGTTGAGCAAAACTGGTCTTGTGTAAGCTGCCCAGCTGCTGATAGCAGCTGCTTGCTAGTACCCAGCAAGGGACAGGTGGGCATTGCCAAGCCACAGGCCAGAGCTGGCACTGCTGGCATGTTTTCAGTACAAGGCAGCTGAGTGCTGCATCCTCTGTGTTCAGTACTGGGCACATCTGTGCTTCCCATTACTGCATCCCCACAGTCACAAACTAAGCTCTCTGAAATGCTTGCTGGAAATCAGGGAATCCTGGAGCAGAGAGGAAGAACGGAGTGGCTCTAGTCCCTGTCACAGTGCATTCCAGCCCAGCTCCCCAGCCTCTCTACCACAGGCTCAGGTTGCAGGCTTGTAGGGTGGTTACCACCAAAGCCCTTATCCAGTGCAGCCCAGAGCTGTTGTTTCTGTCCACATACATTTGGTACAGGTGCCTCTGCAAGACACCCTGTGGCTGCCAGAGCCCTTGCCCTGCTCCCCCCAATGCCAGACATATAGGGCTGCTGGAGGGTGCATTTGGGGTCAATGTGGGAAGTGTATGCCTCATGTACTGGATGAGCTTATGATGGCCAAGCCACATTGTCCTCTCCCCTTGCACAGCAGAGAGCTGGTGTTCCAGAGAGCTTCTCTGCTCACACATCTTAGTGAGATGTGGCTGGTCTTCTGGTGTACAAATAAATGTTTCTGCCACTGTCCAGATGAACTGGACAGCTTGTAGCCAGCTTGAGGAGAGCACAAAAGCACCCACCCAGCTAAGTTTAGCTCATTCCCTCAGGCTCCTTCTATGGGCAATGGCAAGCTAGCAAGGATTGCATAGCTCCAGCAGTGGAGTCCAGCTTATCCCTAGGAAAGTCTGGCTCTCTGTGCCACTGGCACATGCCTGCATAAACTCCAGATCCTACCACCAGCAGGTATTTCAAGCTGGGGGGGGTGGGGGTGGTGTTGAGTTGGGCCTGTGAGGGTAACAGCTCCCCTCACTACTGCCAACGGGTCAATTCTCTCCCCTCAAGGGCACATTCCCCCAGGGAGAAGGCTCTCTGTGCTGCAGGGCTGACAGGCACAGGCAGGCCAAACTGGACAAAAAGCCAGGGCAGTGGTGGAGAGCACAGACCTGCAGGGCTGGAGAAGTAAACCTGTATTAAGAAAGTGCACTGGCTGCATTTCAAGACCAGTGCTCAAGAGCTGCCCTAGCAGTGGGTGGTGGCTGCTCCCACCACCCTCTTTGCTGCCTGCTTTCTCAGCATGATGGGAGCTCCCAGCCTGGGGCTGCCTGCTTGCCTTGCAGGAAGTAAACGCTGGGCACCAGGGCTGTCTGGTGTGCTGCCCCCCAACAGCAGTGCCGGGGCTGAGACCCTCATACTGCACAAACATGTCAGAAAAACATGGCTCACTCCAGATAACCTCACGGCTTTGCTCTTGCACCAGGGGGGTCAGGATGAAGGCTGCTGGCCCGTGCCTGGCATTTCCCACACTGCAAGCAGCCGACAAGCCCTGCTTTGTCTAGGAGTGTACGCTTTATTGCCCAGCCAAGCTCCTGCAGCCAAGGCTGGCAGCACTGCTGGGAAAACACTGATTGTGTGGGGCCTGACACAGGCATCCTCGACTACAAAAGGTTTGTGGGGTAGCTCTAGAGGTGTTGGTTTCTAATGCAGATAGCAGTGTTGATCCAATTAATTACTATGGGAACAGACTGGCTGAGGTATTTTCCATTCATTACTTGGGGATGATTTTGATTGCTCTCCGTTGTAGTAATGCATTTAGTTTTTATGGTGCAGGACAAAACACTTGGCAACTGCTGGTTCCAAATTCCTCTGAGCTTAAACAGTTTGCATCTGGGGTTTGTCAGTAACAAAATAGGTCAAATCCTATCACACTTGTAACCACACCAAGCTATCAGCTCAAGAAATTAACAATGATGTCAAATAATCCATAGAAGGTTCCTGCCCAAGAAGCGTCAGGCAGTGTGGAAGTGAGCTAGCATCCTGCCAAAGAGAGACTCTCACATATACATGCAGAGCAGCACAAAGTACAACCTGTCACTTGTATTACAGATTACTTGGCTTTCTGGTTGCAGTCTGACACATCTCCTCCCTTGCTGTGTAACCGATGGCAGTTGTGTGCTGCTGCTCCTGCTTGGCTTACAAGAGCACAGGATGCCAAGTTCAGCTGCAGCATGGAAAGCCATGAGCATAGCATGACCCATGGGCAGGGCAGCATGGAGAAAAGGGCTCACCATGGGCCAGAGTACGCATCTCAGAGCACTAATCACTTCTTATAAAGTGTTAACCCTGCTGCTGGCAAGTGACTCAATCAATCTAGCCCCTAGGAGATACAAGCAGCTATGAAAGGGTTTAAAACCCCCTTGAGAACTAACAGCATAGACAGACCTCTCATTGTCATCTCCTCATATCCCACACCATGATCACCACCCTTCCCCCAGCAAAACGGCACTGAGCAGCATGGCCAGTTGCTCCAGCTTTCACATTTACATCTTATTTGCTAATAGGAACCCTATGAGCTCAGACCCGTTTCAAGACAGGGGGTTAGCAGCTCAAACATCACCTCTGCCAGGCAGACGAGTGAAAATAACCAGATGATCCTATGTGTGGAGCACATTCGAATGCTGAAATGCCATTGAATAGATCTAAGATGTGAGGTAAGTTTACCATGCATTTTCATGCCATTACCTGGAAAAACCATCATCAGCCTCTCCCTAGCCAGGAATATGTGGTGCTTGCCTGATTGAGGGAAAAAAAGAAACTAGAAAGCTGATAAGGGCACACAGTAGCAACACACAAGCAAGTGAGACTCCATCTTTCTGTCCATTGTCTGGTATCAGTAACTCCAGAAAATCTTGCATCCACTGAAACATTTTTTCCCCTCTAAATGGAAAATCAAGGGGACATTACTTCACCCAGATCAATTTAAAACTGTTAGTACCAGTTACCTCCTCCACCCCATGTTGTCATTGCTGCATTTACTTGTCAGTTTCCCCTTCCACAGAAAGGCAGGCCACTTTCTCAAACACCAGTGCCCCTTACAGCATGGCCCAGTCCATGCATTAAGTGCACAAAAGCTCTCCTTCATAATGAAGTGCATAGCAAGTGTGACCATTACTCTTGACTGCAGCAGTAAGAAATGCATGATCATGCCAAGATACTGTGCATGCTTTGATCAATGACATTTACAGTACTTTGGGAGACAAAGAAATAAAGAGGGTCAGAGAATGGGGTCCTCTGTAGCAGCAAGCACAAACATGTACATCGCTTTTGCTCTGGGAAGGTAGGCTACAAGAGCGACCACAGCTCTGCAAAGTCTGAAGTAACATCTACAGTGACACAGCACTAAACAGTGACATTTCACTGATGCTGCACTATTTTATGCATTTTTAGGAAGGCAGCAATTATTAATTCTTAGCTGTGCTGCCTATGGAATAGAAGAAACTCTTGCTCATTTTCCTTTTTCACCATATCCACTCCACTAGTGGAGTCCCTCAGGGGTAAGTACTGGGACCAGTACTACTCAATATATTCATCAGCAACCTGGATGAGGGAACAGAGGGCACTGTCCCCAAGTTTACTGATGGCACAAAACTGGGTGGAGTGGCTGACACCCCCTCAGGCTGTGCTGCCATTCAGTGAGACCTGGACAGGCTGGAGAGTTGGGTAGGGAGAAACTTAATGAATTACAAGTGTAGAGTCTTGCATCTGGGAAAGAACAATCCCAAGGACCAGTACAGGTCGGGGACTACCTTTTGGGAAAGCAGTGTAGGGGAAAGGAACCTGGGAGTCCTGGAGCCACCAACGGTACCCTTGTGGCCAAGAAATCCAATGGCATCCTGGGATGTATTAGGAATGTGGCTAGTAGGTCAAGAGAGGTTCTCCTCCCCCTCTACTGTGCCCTAGTGAGGCCACATCCGGAATGTGGTGTCCAGTTCTGGGCCCCTCAGTTCAAGAACAGCAAACTGAAAGAGTCCAGCACAGAGCCACAATGATTAAGGGAGTGGAAGACCTCCCTTATGAGGAAAGGCTGAAGGAAATCAGTCTCTTTAGCTTGGAGGAGACTTGAGATGTGACCGCATTAATGTTTACATATATGTGAAGGGCAAGTGTGGGGAGGAAAGCCAGGCTGTTCTCAGTGATGCCACTGATAGGACAAGGGGCAATGGGTGCAAGCTGGAGCATGTTCCATGTAAACATAAGGAAACTTTTTCACAGTGAGGGTGATAGAACTCTGGAACAGGCTGCCCAGAGAGCCTGTAGAGTCTCATTCTCTGGAGACAATCAAAACCTACCTGGATGCATTACTGTGACCTACTCCAGGTGATCCTGCTCTGGCAGGGGGTTTGGACTAGATGATCTTTTGAAGTCCCTTCCAACCCCTAACATTCTCTGGTATCACTCTCCAGTGGTATTCAGGAAGCTGTGCAGAGTAAATCAGGCTTCAAAATTTAGGTTAAGCCCCTGTAGAAGCAGTTGTATCAGTTATTACAACTTTCAGTTAGTACATTCAGGTACTACTGTAGATACATCATTTACTCTTAAATCTTGCAGTAGGCCTTCATTAGCATGCAACAATGCATAAAGGAGACTAGCACAGTAGTGCAGAAATACAAGTAACGTGTGAAGCAGCACACGTTGGACTTTGTACGATTCAAGCTAATAAGTAACCGGCAAAGGTCAAAACCAGCCTACTCATTAACTTAATTAATTTATTCTTTTATAGAGGTAAGAATAAAGAGTTCTCAATATTATAAAATATCTCTAAATAAGGCTAACATTACTCCACAGAGAGTAAGAACAATCATAAAGTGACTGGAAACTAGGTTCCAAAGTCTGATAGAAGAGGTATGAATTTACTTTGTTCTCTTACTTAATGCTTGGCAGAGCTAGCGCAACTGCAGCTGTGACAGCTCCAGCTGCAATTCCGTGACTGCAGCTTCCAATTACAGACAGATGACATTTTCACAAACCAGAATCGAATGTTTAAAAGCTACCTGCTGCCTAAGTTGAAAATTATTGCTTATGGCTGATTTTTAGACCCTACATATGAAATTCCTATCTATCTCTCTACTGCTGTATGGTGGTCTCACACCCTCCCGTCCCAGAAAGTACTCCTTGGTCTTCCACCCAAACCCAGAGTACATTTTCCCCTTCTAGTACCCTCAGCTCCTTTCCATGTGCTTCAAACAGGCACTTTAGCCATGCAAACTGACAGCCCAGCCAAGGCAGAAGTAATACCTGCACTGAAAAATTTTAGGGCATTCAAAATGCTTGGGTTTTGCTGGGGGTTGTTTGCGGGGGGGTGGGTTGCCTGATTTTTTTTTGGGGGGTGCTTTTTTGTTGGTTCTTGGGTTTTTTTTTGCTTTAGTTTAATTGTTTGCTTTTAATTGCTTTTGTTTGTTGTGGGTTTTGTTTGGTTGGGTTTTTTAATGTGTGAAATTGGCTAATGTGCTAGATGAGGAGAGAGAGTGAATTAATGGACACAACATCAGCTTGGCTTATTTAACAAGTCCTGCTAAAAACCTTACCTTTTAACATAAACCAAACATTTAATCAAAATAATTTGCAAACGTTAAAAACCAGAAGCTACACAGTGGGCTGTAACAAAGGCACGTGTTCTCTCCCTTCCAAATAAAATCTTAACTGACATCACATGAAAAAAGCAGCTAGGGACTTCCACAGGAAGCTTGTCTGCCTTGTTTTGCGTGGTTGGGTTTGGTTTCATCAGCCATTACAAGCGTTAGCTGCAAGCATGAAATACACTTATCTTTTTAATTCTTTTTAAGAGCCTACCAAAGCCACAACAGGAAACTATCACCTGCATTGTACTGCAGAACATGTTAAAACTCACTGGAAGAACATGAGGCATTTGAACAAGGTCTCAAAGAAAATCAGCAGGTGCAAGTAACACCTCTGAAGATGCGGTGTCCTGTAAAAGCCACGTTTGCACATTAGAACACACATTCTGCGCTGGAATCCGACGATTCTTCCAGGACCCTGAAAACGCCCATTTTTTCCATTTTCATTTTTGCAGAGGTCTTCATTTGATCTAGGATTAAAACAAAACAAGGATCAAAACCAACAGCTGAAGCGTCTGCAACCCTACTGCTGCAGACACAGAATGTGTATATATAGTTTGGTTTGTATTTGGAAAGAGAGTTGATAAAACCATTTCGCTCCTTTATCGAAAGATTGCAACTTAAAACTTGGTGCTTAACAGTACGCAACCGAAAAATTTTCAAGTAAAAAATAATTCCAACACCTCTGGCTAAATCTGCAGAGAAACACAGCTGTAGAAAACCTCAAAAAAGAAAATTAAATCTATTTAAAAAAAAAAAAAAATCTATTACAAAATAAAAATACAACATTTGGTCAATGGACAAGCCACAGTTAGCTCTGAAGAGCTCATTTCCCCCCCAAAACCAAAACGTTACACTATAGTTTGCGTTATGATAGTATCAAAACAATCTTTTAAACAAGTCTGCTGAAAAATATTTTCCAAGAGTAATTTTTGTTTTGATCAGTTACAGCGGCTTACAAGGAAAGTTGCTTTGCAGATCACCTCCTAACCTGCATTTTTCATTCACAGCACACTCAGGGCACACTATGCGTGGATGTGGTTTTCTGCAATTCTTTCAGTGAAGCTCTACTGTTCCTTCTTCACCAAATTAACAGTTGGACTCAATGCCTTAAGTTTTTTTTTTCCAACCTACATGATTCTGTGATTCTAAATCTTACTGGAAATGTCAGCAAAAGGGCCAAAGGGTCCTTCAGCAGATCTGCAATACAGCTGCAAGGAAGGGAGCTATGGCAGCTTTCTGTATCTAAAGACTCAAAAAAATATGAATTTACATTGAACAGGAAAAGCACAAACAGCAGGAAAGAAAACCTCTGACTTACCAATAAGATCACTTCTATCCAAGAGTAACTCTAGATCTTTATCACTGATTACTTTTTCTTTAGATCCTTTAACCTCCCTGTTGAGGAAGAAACAATCTCTCTTAATGCAGCTGAAAGCACATTACAGTTAGTATTGTAAGCAAGTCAGTTTTCCCACACAGCAGAATCCCTAGGACACTCTTTCTGCTATGAAGATCCATAGATCACTTCATAAGACAAGAGAGCTTTTGACAGCTGCTTGCACGCTACAAGTTAAACACAGTCCAAGTAAAATGTGAAATCTGCATACCTCTCATAGTCTCTGGATTTCAATAATTCTATTAATTCCTGAGGGTCTAGGCAGCTCTTTGACTGTGCAAGACCAGATTTTCCACCTTTAAACTGATCTGTAATAAAAGAGACATTTTAAGAAAGTACACAGAAACGAATTCTGTAAATTGTTACATCAATGCTGAATGCACACATCGAACAAATTACTCTTGAACACCAGAAATATATGCTATGTTTCAGTAGTTCGGCCCGCAGGTAAACATGTTATGCTAAGAGCCCAACTGGTGAAAAGAAGTGATGAAGAGTTTGCATGCAGGCCTTTCACCTTCTAGATGTAGTATGCAGAAGAACTGATCGAAACACCCATCCAACATGCACACACGTGCACACAGAGCACAAGTCATTAGTTTTACTTACAGTAAAAACACTGCAAATAAAGTTAGATGGTGGATGCTGAAGTTTGTTCCGTTTTTACTGTAAGCTGCTTGAAACAAAGTAAGCACTATTAACAGTATATGAAATAGGAGGCATGGTTTACAGAGAGAACATCCCTGATGTTCTCAGGGGTTGGTACTGGAACTGGTGCTGTTAACATCTTCATCAGCAACATGGACAGTGGGATTGAGTGCTCTCAGCCAATCTGCTGACAGCACCAAGCTGTGTGGAGGGAAGAAACGCCATCCAGAAGGACCTTGACAAGCTTAGAGGTGGGCCAATACCAACATCATGAAGTTCAACAAGCCAAATGCAAGGTTCCTGCACCACGGTCACAGCACATCTCAAGCACAAATGCAGTCCTGAGAAGGACTTGGGGGTGATGGTTGATGAGAAATTCAACGTAAGTCATAAATGTGTGCTTGCAGCCCTGAAAACCAACCAAATCCAGGGCTGCATCAAGAGACACATGGCCAGCAGGTCAAGGAAGGTAATTCTCTCTCTACACTCCACTCTCATGAGACCCCACCTGAAGTACTGTGTTAAGCTCTGGAGCCCCCAACACAAGAAAGGACCTGGAACTGTTAGAATAGATCCACAGGAGGGCCACAAAGAGGAAGAGAAGACTGGAGCACCTTCCCTATGAAGACAGTCTGAGAGAGTTAAGAGTTGTTCAGCCTGGAGAAGAACAGGCTCTGTGAAGACCTTACAGCAGCCTTCCGGTATTGGAAGGAGAGCTGGAGAGGGCCATTTTACAAAGGCATGTAGTGACAGGACAAGGGCTTCAAACTGGAAGAAGCTAGATTTAATTAGATATTAGAAAAAGTTCTTCACCATGAGGCAAGGCACCGGAACAGGCTGCCCAGAGAAGTTATGGAGGCTGCAACTCTGGAGTGTTCAAAGCCATGTTGGGGCCCTGAGCAACCTGGTTTAGTAGAGGGTGTGCTTGCCCATAGCAGAGAGGTTGGAACTAGATCTTTTAAAGGTCCCTTCCAACCCAAACCATTCTATGATATGATATGAACTGTTGTAAATTAAAGTGCAAACAGTAAGTTTTTAATCTGCTTTTCCACTTGTATTCAGGTTCTTTTAGTTTGATTTATAATCTACTCAGAGTTGTCATCAATCCCCAGCATTCTCCATACTAAAAGTCTAAAAACAATTGGGTCAAACTATCAACAAGCCTGGCGCTCTTATTGCCTTCTTTTACCTGTATTTCTTCCAGGTGGGGTCATTGTTCAATCAAAACCTTCCAAAGTGCTTTAATTTGCTGCAGAAGATATCTGCAACGTGTATAAAATTGCATTTTGAAGAGCAATACTAAGCCAGCTGCTGGACAAAGCTTTTTTTGCATTTTATTAAGCAGTCACTGTACAGTGCAGTAAGAGGTCTCTCCTGAGATTCAAAGAAGCTACACGTGTTACAAGAAGTTGTTAGAGAAAGATACTTACTTTTGTGGATAATCAGCTTCTCCAGCTTCCTCTTGGCAGCAGCTCTTTCCACAATCTTCTGATCAATAGTATTTGCTGTCACAAGACGATAAACAACCACCGGTTTTGTCTGGCCAATTCTATGACACCTGTCTTGGGCCTGCAAGTCTGACTGGGGGTTCTGAGCAGATAAAGAAACAACATCATTTAATCATTTTAAGAGAGATACCACAGGCAGCATTTTCAGTAGTGACCTCTGAGTGTCAGAGCCAAAGCCATAAGCTGATCAGTCATGGTACATCTCTTACTCAAACTTGTCTATGCCAAGCTCTGCTGTTGTAGCTGCACAGAGTAACCCAGTCAGCTCAGGCTGCTTCTGCACGAAGTGCTGCAGTTTTCAACAGATGTACATGTTTTGTACCACAAATTTAGCCGTAGGTTTGTGGGAGTTTTGTGATGGAAGATAAAAAAGCAATTTTAAAGTTTGCAGCCATTTCTGAAGTTGTTTTAGCTCTCCTGAAGCTGACTAGTCAGCTTCAGTAAACTTGTCTTGTTAAAATGAAGACACAGAGCTCCTCAGTCATTTCCTTTCACAACCAGACTTCAGTCTCACTAACTAGCTAAAACACAGGTTGAAAGTCACTGGTATTAATACAGCAGCTGTTGGAAACAAGGAACCTGTAGGTCTGGCTACATTCAAACTTAAGAAACCCAACAAAGGAAACACACCTTCAGTATCTTCAAGGAAAAATCCTCCTGCTTTTGGTGTAACTCGGGCAAATAGGCTAATTTTTGAGATCAGCTCTAACACTGTATTCCATAAACTGGGACTTTTTAAACAAGGCTCAATATTTCACATATAACATTCTTGCATACACTACTTACTATGCTCTTCATGTAACAGCTCATTAAAGTTACAGAAGCAATCTATAATGCAGTGACAGAGAAAGCATTTTATGACACGTATCATTAGGCTGTGTCTGTCAACATACCCAGTCGCTATCATAGATGATAACTGTGTCTGCTGCAGTTAAGTTAATGCCCAGGCCTCCAGCTCTTGTGCTCACCAAGAACAGGAAGACTTCGGGGTCAGTATTGAACTGATGCATCTGGAAGAGAATTCATCTATTAATAAACATCAGATGGATAAAATACCATGTAGCTAATGTTTTGAGAGGTCTGTGTTTAATAAGATGAACACAGATAAAATACAGCATACACTGTCAGAAGCCAAACGAAGGCTTTAAGAAACACTGCATGCACTTGGGACAGGACAAGGCCAAAAATCAAAGCAATTGTGGGGTTTTATCTAATGATTCCGGTCAATGAGTTGTGTAACACAAAGTAGAGATGACTATAAGAACATATGGTCCAAATCACATTCATGTCCATCTGCAATCTATCATCCAGTGACATTTTCTTCCCCATGGGGAGCACAGTCCAAGATGGCAGGATCTAAAAACAAATCTACTTCTTGACACAAGCAACAATCTAAAATAGTGACGCCAAGTTGACTGTAATTCCCAGCCACCCTGTATACCACCTCCACTTCAAAACGGCACCACCCTGAATAGCTGCTCTTCGCTGTGAATATATGCCTCAGTAGTAAGGCATTCTGTGGTTATTTGAAACTACCACAAGCATCTGACACACAGGATTGCACTGCAACAAATCCGCATGCACTCTAAGGCTGAGGTTACAGATGTCCCGCTAGGTACAAAACTCCATTTCCTAGAAGTCTGCTTTATTTGGCATCAGACTTGCAGTATGCTCCCACAGATGCTGGCATCACATTCTGGATACCAGGAAGTAATACATGCAGGTGCAAAACTGGAATTAGCATCTGCCACAACCTAAATGCATGAAGCACTTCACGTCTGGGTGAGTACATGAGCACACATCATTTTACACATACCCTAAAGTACTGATTAGCAACACATTATGTTGCTTCGGTATTTAAGCTGCAGATACTAAAGCAGCCACCAGAATGACAGTTTGCAACATAGCTGTCCTTTGCCTGTAAATCCTAAATGCTGCATGAAATCATATCTCAGTGCCACAGGAACAAGCAGATTCTGCTAACAGGCTCAAAGGGCATATACATCTACTTACATTTTCTTCTCTCTCTGAATAAGACATAGTGCCATCCAAACGACTAAATTTGAACTCTCTCAGATAGCAGTAATCCATCAAAATATCAAGCATCATAGTCATTTGAGAGAACAACAACACCTGCAAAACCAGAAAGAATCCTCAGTACCATTTTTTGGTCATAAGGAGGCAACTACATGTGTCCTGTTCCCCTCCCATATCATAAAGCTTTACCTTATGTCCTCTCTTCTTCAGTTCTGGAAGCATCCGGTCCAAAAGCAGAAACTTCCCTGAATTCTTCACTAAATCTTCATCAATCTTAGAACAGGGGAGAGGGAATCATGTTAGGAGGAAAGGATACCAGAAGTTTCCCTGACTCAGAAACAGCAACAGGAGCTGTCTGAAAGCTTGTCACAGAAACAAGATGGTTCCAATTTTTAAACTGAAGCAGCAGTAATTTTAGCAAACTACATTCAATCAGTTAAACCATGCTTTGGAAGGAACCTTTACAGTTCATCTAGTTCAACCCCTCCTGCATAAGGAAATGAAATCAAGCCTAACCATTTCATAGAATAGTTTTCCAAAAGTTAGTTTTCATCTCGCTTCTGGAAGGAGAAACTATTTTAATTTTTCCACATGGAAAAGCGCTTTTGTTTCCTTCTCAGCTTGCCATTAATGCTTCCACCTACTGGACATAAGGAAGCACTGCTGAACAAGTTATTACACATCAGCCAAGTGATGGATGTTGACAGGTTTTCAAGCTGCTATTTTAGACCCACCCCTCTTTTGCTCAAGACAGTCTGTTAGATCTAGTTCTTGCTATGGGACAAGAGCAGCTATATAGAAACTTCTTAGGTCTGAGCCATACAGCAGCCACTTCAATAACTCCTAATCCATTTTCCTTCAGGTGGTGTAAACTGTCACAGTCTGCATTCTACACATTAATTTCCCCTCATCACCCACACTGGGGTATCTGCTTTTTATGCACTGACTTTACATTGGTAAACTTCAACAGCTTGCTCCTGAGTGCAGCTGAACATGGTATCACTCACTAAACAGGAACATGACTACACATGCCCACAAGCCTACATTCAGAATGTGCAAGCAACTTCCAGTTGTTCAAGATTCTATTTAAATTGCTTCACACTTTATTGTCAAATGCTTTGTGTAGATTAAACTACTAGCTGGTCTTTGTGAAATAATTTGAATTTCTTCTGAGAAGAAAGGATGCTGTATTCTCTGAGCAGAGAGCTCTGTTCAGCCTTTCAGGACCTCACACTAAAAAGTTACCACCACACCTCCTGCAGCCAGCACAATTTATGTCATGAACACTTCACCAAGGGCAGCATTTTTTGTTTTGAAAATTAACCTTTATGAGGAGAGCTTGAGGAAACTCCTAGAACACTGAGTCCACTGAACTTGAATTCAGTAACTTTGCTCCCAGCAGATGAACACTATCACAATGGTGGAAACTACAGCATTGCTATGCAAAAAAGCTAAATGGGCACAGGGGCTGAATTTGTGTCTGTAGCTGCCGCTGCAGCAGGAAGGTTCAAATAATGACTCTGTGTACTGCTGGAATTCAACGGGGAAGTACAGGTCAAGTACATTGAAAGGGGTCATCATTTACTGCCATAGGCTCACAGTCTTTTGCTTTCTAATGTGTGGAATAATTTTTATTGCAATCCTTTATAAATGTGTACCTTAAATTGCTGTGTGGCTGGGTCCAGCGGATATTCAATAAGATAGGGGTGATTGCAACATTTCCTCAGTAACATCATAACATTCTGCAGTTTAAGGTTCACCTCCGAATCCATGGGAATGCTCACATCTACCACAGGCCTTGAAAAGATACATCATCTTATCAGTACAGAAAGTGTCACCTTATTATGCTACAGATACTGAAGAGAAAAAAAGAAGAACAAAAAGAATCAAGCAATGCATTCACATGCTATGTCAAATGTCCTCAAAATCCCTCATAGTAAAGCTATTGCCAGGAAAAAAACAGCCCTTTTAGTGCAGCACTTGGCACTGAAAGCACAAGCTTGCCATTATTTATTGGTTTAAAACACAAAAGGGCAGTCTGTAGTAACCAGCAGAAACGACACCTCATGCAAGTCACCCACTAGAAAAGGGAACAGAAACAAGCTCTCTCTCTCTACAACAAATGGTCAGATCTCTTGAAGAACACCACAATCTATTCCAAAATCAGCACTCTGCCTACCTCCACACATCCACATTGCAGGATTCAAAATGAATACAGCTATTTAGCTCTTCCACATCTAAGTGGAACATAAAGGATCCATGCATCCCATAAAACTAACACTGTCCATGCAAAGTACACTGGGCTACAATAAAAAACTAGCAAAATAAATACATTTTAACTTGGAAAGCCAGGTTAATATTCAGGGTCAAAGGGACATCCTACAAATTTAGAGCCACCAACAGACCTTGCCAAAACCAGGAGTAAACATGATGCCTCAAATCCTTCAGTAATGAACCTTAACTCTGATCTTAATCACCAGAAAGTAACCAATACCTGTCAACCAAACCAGCAATAACTGTGCTAGCATTCAGGTTCCAGGCCTCAGCTTTGCCTGTGTATTTAACAAAATAAAGCAAGGAAAGTGTTCTTCCCTTTCCTCCAGCCTTGACCCCAAGCTTTGCATCAAGTATTTCTGAGTAAATCCAGCAAAACCCAAGGAGTTAATTGTAGCACACTAGCACTATCTTTTGTCCTGTATTTAAGCCAGAGGAAGATATACCTGTGAATTGGCCACTTGAGACAAAAGCTTTGCCTGATCCTTGTAAAGTCTGCAAAATCTGTATCAATATGCCAAGCTCTTCACCCTCCTTGCTAGCTGTAGCCAGGATCTAAGCTATCACAATGAAATTTCAACTACCCAATAACTAAGATGACACAGCTCTTCCCTGGCTAGACCAAACATCATCTTAGACTTTGAAGCTTTGGTGAAACCGTAATTCTTCACTACCAAGATGTTTTAGCAGCCCAAAGGAATAACATTTCACACTAGATAATCCATAAAGAGCCCAAATGTCCAATACAACTATTGTCACAGGACTCAAGACTAACAAAAACAGGTACTCTAGAAGCAACTTTATTGCTAAGTCCTGCAAAGGCACAGATCTTGTAGTTAACTATAACTGAGATAGTGAGTGACAGTACAACTTAATTGTGGCTATCATGGCCCAGTATATATTAGGTAAAAGCAAAGAAACAAAATCATAAAGCTACAAGGATAGCAAATTACAGGATGCCATTCTGGATGAATTTCAACAAGCAAAGATCTGGAAGCAAACTAAGGAAAGAGACAGTAGTAATCACAGTATTTTAGGGCAGGTACCTCTCTTTTTCTACTTCCTCTTGCACTTTACTGATCAGTTTTTCTAAGTCATCAGGCGAACCATTATGTTCTTCACAATAATCAACCACCTTTCGACTACGGCGTTTTGGTCGGCCTGTGGGACTCAACTCAACTACTTCTTCCTGTGGAAATTATAACATTGCCATCAACAGCAGACAGATTTAAATTCAAAGGTCTCTGACAACCAACAACTGTCAAGAAGAGGTTTCAGTGACATGCTTCATGCAATACTTGGACTCAACTGTTGCAGGTTTCGCTGAGTAGAAAATGCAGCCCACATCTTAAACGTCTGTAATTGTTGATTTGGAAAACTTCTGCTTGCCTTTTTTACAAGTTGCATTAGTACCTTCTGATTTTACAGCAAAAACTCTATAAAAACTGCATTTCCCCTCCCCCCCCAAAGCTACAAGTAATCAAGAACATATTTACACTCATATTGTGTTAGTTCTGTGCCACTGAGGCCAGTCACAGTAACTACCACTGAAGTAGATAACAAAAGGATCAGACTAGAAAGTTAAGCAAAAGCAGCTTTAGTACAATGGTAATGAAGCAATACCAAAACGTGTTTCTGCCTACAAACTGTTAATAGCAAGCACAATTTTACTATCTATTATCAGCAGATACCTCATTATTTCCAAGCAGTTTCCTAATGGTGCGATTTACGATGGCAGTGTAGAAAGTTTCCTGCTTCTTTGCTAGTGGCGCGTATACCACAACTTCTCGTTTAGGAGGAACCTCAAGCGCAACGTCAGATTTCAATCTTCTCAGTAAGAACGGTGTCAGAATCTGAGATTTTGAACAGATGTGTTAGAACTCCTCAAAGCTCTCAATGTGGATAGCTTAAAAACAAATTGCACATGTACACTAATAGGTGTACTGATACAATGCTATTGTAGCAATTTATACACAGGAGTTAAAGTGCAGAGCTCCGTATTTCATTTTTTAACACAGATGCCTATGCCGAAACTTTTACACATGTGCTGGCAATACATTTGTTCAAACAACACACCCACTGACAGCTGAAAAATATTGAATAGGGTGCAGCACTAACTACTACAGATGTGTAAAATATTTTTTGTCACATGAAAGTGATTTTATCATGATGCAGCTCACTTCGGTTGTTGCAATTCCTTAACCAAGTTATTCTGGGAAAGCTCAAAAACCTTAACCACAATAAATCATAAGTTGTTATTGATGATTGTATCTAGGAGATACAATTCATCTCTCACCATCAGCTTATGGTGGGAAAATGATTGATTTTGTAAGCATTTAGTTACACACACTCTCCTTTAAAAAGTTTGGAGCATTAGTTTTGTTTCCAAGCCAGGGACATTATACAACTAGTTTCTCAAAAGGTGTTCTGTTCAACACATAAAAGTTACCTAACTTTCCTCCAAGCCATCTTTCAAGAAAATTAACGTGCTAAGCAAATCCTTTGGCAAACAGAGGCAATGAACTGCAATCAAGTTTGACTAAATTCAATTCAGAGAATAACAATGAGTCATTATCAAAGAGGCATATTGCTCCTTTCAGCATTTGTGTCATAAAGCTTAAAGAAAACCCTGTAACTCTAAGGAAGTTCAGAAGTGTCTCAATAAAAGCCTCAGGCCCAGAATTCAGCTTCACAAACAAGACTTTGACACACTTCATAATAATGGTCAATTTTAGAAATAAACCATGAGAACAAACAACATGAAGAACAGCAAAAACCTGATGCAGCATATGCAAGATGTTTTGCTCCCTTTCTTTAGCAATAATATCTTCAGCAGTTTCTGTAATGCTGGTAATATCAAACCAAGATTCAAAGCTATAAAAAGAAAAAACAGAATAGGTGACTTTATAAATAATCATTATTTAAGTTTGCTATTTTTCTCTTATCCTGTGATTTAAGAAAAACAAAGCACCAATATCCATCATGAACAGAAGGTTAACAGGAGGCATTTCTAACGCCTATCTGTCAATTCAGATGCTTGAGGTAAAATAATGGGCAGAAATAGTTATATCAGTTGGCTTTTTCACTATGATCTGCTATATTCAGTGTACTCTATACTTTTTTTCAAAATTAGTCTACAGACTGCTTTGGTAACTTTCTTCCACTTAAACCCTTACTGTGTCAAGAAAGGAACCATCTCCTACCAGCCTCACACAACTTTCTCCATCACCATAGAGAATCTCAAGTAACATCAAGCCCTTATTAGACAAACGTCTCTTCCTTCAAATACTCATGTCTTAGCTCAGAGTTGAGCTTCCACTACCCATACAGCTGATAATTACTTCCTTACTGTCTGAAAGAACTGTGAAGGCAAAACACATTTCAAGGCTTTTATCACCAAATAATATCAAAGTACAAGCATATCATAAACTAGCTCTTCACATGCTGATGTTAATTATTAA
Organism: Dryobates pubescens; assembly: GCF_014839835.1. Taxonomy (NCBI): domain Eukaryota; kingdom Metazoa; phylum Chordata; class Aves; order Piciformes; family Picidae; genus Dryobates; species Dryobates pubescens. Next base: position 19,116,177 of record NC_071619.1, on the reverse strand, counting down.
AGAGTCACAGTAATGCTTGAACAGAACAAAGGGGTGCAATTTCCACTATCAGAACATACCTTTTCAAATCATCAAACACATCTGGCAACAGGAAGTTAAGCAAAGACCAAAGCTCTGCCAAGTTGTTCTGCAGTGGAGTACCAGTCAACAGGAGTTTATTGTCTGCATTAAATCGTTTCAATTCTCTGATAAGGCGGCAGTTCATGTTTTTAATCCTGTGACCTTCATCTACTATCAGGTACTTCCAGAAGCAGTGCTACAAAAAGAAAGGATATTTCAGCAAATCCTAGCATCCATCAAAACATGCTCCATCAAAACGTGAGTCAAATGAGACAAGCAACACTACAGGCTGAAGGGGTCAAGTTGGCAGATGACACCAAGCTGGGTGGGAGTGTTGATCCCCTCGAGGGTAGGAAGGATCCACAGAGACATCTGGACAAGCTGAATCCATGGGCTAAGGCCAGTGGTATAAGGCTCAAGAAGGCCAAGTATTGAGTCATGCACTTGGGTCACAACAATCCCATGTAAGGCTACAGGCTTTAGGAACAGTGGCTGGGAAGCTGCCCAGTGGAAAGGGACCTTGGGGTGCTGGTCAACAACCAGCTGAGCATGAGCCAGCTCAGGTGGCCAAGGCAGCCAAGAGCATCCTGGCTTTTATCAGAAATAGTATGGCCAGCAGTACTAGTAGTGATTGTCCTCCTGTACTTGGCAGTGGTGAGGCCACACCTTGAATACTGCATTCTATTTTGGGGCCATCACTACAAGAAGGCTGGAGCATATTCAAAGAAGGGCAACACAGCTGATGGAAGGGTCTGGACAACAAGTCTTATGAGGATCAGCTGAGGGAACTGGACTTGTTCAGCCTGGAGAGGAGGCTGAAGGGAGACCTTCTGGCTCTCTACAACTCTCTAAAAGGAGGTTGTAGCAAAGTGGAAGTTGGTTTCTTCTACCAAGTAGCAAGCCATAGGACAAGCAGAAATGGCCTCAAGTTGCACCAGGGCAGGTTTAGTTTGGGTATTAAGAAAAATTTCTTCACTGACAGGATTGAAAAATTTCTTCATTTGACAGGACTGTCAAACAGTGAAACAGGATACACAGGAAAGTGATTGAGTCACCACCCCTGCAGATGTGGTGCCTGGGGGGACACAGTTTAGTGGTGGACTGGCAGTGCTAGGTTAATGATTGGACTTGATCTTAAAGGTCTTTTCCAACCTAAACAATTCTGTGATCATACCTGTTACAATTCTTTTTAGAACAGCTGAGTGTTTAACTATTTGAACAGTTAAAGCCATGTATCTGCTTCATGGTGACTGCATTTAGAAAACGTAGGTGATTACAGTAGAACCTCTATAAGAAGCTCGTATTACTGGAAGAATCGATCCGATGTTAACCATGACATTTACACACTTAAGTAGAGGTTTTACTCCAAGCCTCCCTCACCATCACCTACGAAGAGGTAATGAAGAGCAGGTATGGAGAGTGTTCTATTTCATGAAATTTTTAAGCATAAAATTCCAGAGGCTGCCACCAAGGAAACAGATGTGAATGGCAACATAAATGTTCAAGTATGACAGCTATTGTACAGGCAGCATGCAGCATTTTACTGCATTCAAAAGTATTGCTATTAGTGATGAGGCATTCCACCATTCTTGGGCTTTCAGAAGAGTTTAGATACCTGCAGGGCATTTCTGTCTCGCATCGCTATTTCAAAGGAAGTAATGACCACAGGATGGATTTGCAGCGAACCTTGTCGCCCGTGAATTTTACGAACCAGTTTACGACGCTCCTGCTGAGCTCCATGATAAAGCATTAGTGGAATCTGGGGGGGGGAAATAATGAAAAAAGGTTTTGAACTCAGGTGAACTAAGCTTATTTAAACCTAAACAAAGACAGCAGACATAATTAGCTCTGTTATAAGAAGGCTGTAAATACATACCAACTCACAGCATGGTAACCATGACAAACAACTACAATTAAACTGGTGTGCTATATAGAGAAAGTTTCAATTCTTACTAGAGTAAGAATTAAATTTTGTTATTTTTAATGAAAGGAAGAAAAAAATACTTCTTTTTTTTTTACCTCTGGAGTAAATCTCTTGAATTCAGACATCCAGTTTGGAAGAGTAGACAAAGGACCACATACTAAGAATGGACCAGGGACTCCTCGCTCCACCATCAGCGCTATTGTGGCAATACACTGGATAGTCTTCCCCAACCCCATTTCATCAGCTAAAATGCCATTGATACCATTTTCCCAAAGCATCTGCACACACAGAAAAAAAAAAGTACATGTAAAAGAGCCAACATATCCTAAGAACAGACATTTTTAGGAATGTAAAGCCTGTATAAACACTGTACTCAGCATTTTATATTACAGACAATTAAGATTTCCCTATGATGAAAATAATTAAAAGCATCTTGTAAAACCCAGACATTCATATGTTGGTATATGAAGAGAGACTTAGATTCCTGAAACTGTTCAGTCTTGAGAAGACTGAAGGGATCTCATCAATGTGTATAAATACCTGAGGGCTGGGTTTCAAGTGGAGGGGGCCAAGCTCTTTGCAGTGGTGCCCAATAATAAGACAAGAAACAACGGGTTCAAGCTTGAAAATAGAAGATTTCACCTCAACATGAGGAGAAACAAACATCTTTACAGTAAGGGTGACAGAGCACTGTAACAGGCTGCCCAGAGAGGTCATGGAGTCTCCTTCTCTGAAGACTTTCAAAACCCACCTGGCTGCATTCCTGTGTAGACTATCCTAACTGATCCTGCTTTGGCAGGGGCGCTGGACTCAATGATCCCTTGAGGTCCCTTCCAACCTCTAACGTACTGAAAAATGCTTCTAGCCAATTGCATGAACAGTATCAAAGGATGTAAACTAGTCGTATGAAACAGCACCAGAATTGCAAGTACAGCTCACACTACCCATAGTTTTACTGATCTCTGCTCCAAAGAACTCCCTTAGCTATCCTATCTTAAAGGCCAAGTTACTGTGTAGATGTTTCAGCTTTATCTGTTCAAGTAGCTCCTATAGGCACAGCTACTTCATCACAGGTAAAAGGTGCAATCCTGATCAATATAGCCAGCTGCTCCAGCAAAAGTTCTTTGTAACAGAGAAACCTCACAAAGAAACAGAAAGACAAACACAAACATAAAGGTTATTATAACTATGGGCCCAAGTAAGCTGTGGCCTGCCTTCCCTATGGATTTCTCAATGACAGAAAAGTGAGCTTAGTGGCATTCATTTATGAGATCGGCTTATGCCTCTTAAAACGAGATACATATGCTTGTAAGGAAGAGAAGAAAAAAAACCAAACCAACAAAACCTAAGGGAAATACGAAGATCAGTAGCAGAATGAAAAAAAATCTGTCTGGCTCTGACAATTAAAAAGCAAAGTAGTTCTAATTTGGCTTGCAAGCAAAAACAAATATGCATGTGAGGACCTTTTATGGAAAGTTTCTTTAGCTTATTTCAAATGCTGAAGACAACATTTTAAAAACTCTTTTGATATTACTAGTTAGATTACAAGTTGCAGAGACTGGAAACTCATCCCTGTCAGGCCTGCAAGGCAGCAGTTCTTTAAAAACATACAGGCTAGGTATTCAAGCCCTGAGACACAGAAATATTGAGGCTGACCCTTCTGCCCCTGAGGCATAATCCTTCTGCCTTCATAAAGTATTTTTAAGGAGGGGCTGAAAAGACAGTTGAGATGAACAAGAAAATGAACAAAGAGAAGAGAAAGAACACCAACCAGAAAAACTAAAGAAGTGTTTACAATTGCAAATAAATACCCTCCCCATGCTGAAACACTTTATCTGCTGCTTGAGCAATTTTTCATAAGGCCATATTCCTGTATCATGAGAAATCATAATTATCTTTTCTTCACTTTCCCTTCACCACCTACAACCACAGACTTCTAGTGTCTCTTCCCCCATTTCTGTTTCCAAATAGCAACAGATTCAAATTTATCAAAAATCATTCCATACCCTTAGCCACTCCATGCCTTCCACTTGGTACCACCTCATTACACCTCCAGTGAAAATCTTTGGCTGCTGAAAAGGCACTGGTTGTCCATTAAATTTCCGTACGGGATCAAGGAATTGCTTGGCGCTGTGTCGGACAGCTTGACACAATCTATCCTTAATGACACTATTTGAGTCTCCATTTTTCTGCAGGTCCTCTGGACATAGGTTGTTAGGAGAGCTTTCATCCTATAGGGGGAAGTTTGAGTTAACATCTGACAAGCAGAATGCACATCAAAGTCCAGCTAAGACATCATCTCGCCCAGCTTACATCAGTCTTAATGTGTAGTGAAGCAATGCAGTCCCTCACACAAAGGCTTATTTGGAGTAACCATCAACTTAATAGTAGAATTTGGTTTTCAGGATTAATTATTGCTATATACATATATGTCAAGTCATAACACTTAAAACTTATAATTTGGTACTTCATCATCAAGCAGAAAGATGTTTATTTACTGGAATAGTTTAAAGATATGCTATAAAGTATAAAAACCCCTCCCTCTTTTTGGGCTCAACACACTTAAACCTCAGTAACAAGCAGCAACATACCTCATTTTCTACTTTACTTTTTTTTGCCACTGACAATATCTCCTGGGGAAAAAAAAGCAAAACAAAACTAATGTTTATATGTTTTTCAATCTTAAACTCTACTACAACTTCTATTTCATCAGATCTTTTAATTGAAGAACCTGAACATTCTCTAAAAAGCTTCCACACAACATCATTAATCGTACAAGAGACTCTAAACAAGGCCACACACCAGAGAATGTATCCCAGCAACAAAGGGTAACCGAAAATTCAGCTTTTGATGAAGTCTCTTCACAGCTTGCCTCCACAAAGAATTTAAGAGACACCCCATCTGATTTCTGCAGGCTTGAGAACACAGCTTGTTAAACAGGCCTTTGTTGGAAGAAAGTCATGCAGACAGACAGACTGCTGCTGGCTGTCAATAATCTGACAGCAACATATAAGAATGCGTTGCTCTACAATACAGATGTAACAGTGATTGCCTCATCAGTTAAAAATCTATGCTACAAAAGTCCAAAACAAGCCAATTTATAGTTATGGCCTACCTCCTTGGACATAATTTCTGAGATGTTGTATGTCCCATCTTCTCTCCCCCTCTTCTTTTTTGCACCTATAAGGTAACATCTGAGTTTATACAACACATCAAACGTTAAACAAAATAAACCCACCAGTACTGGCAACAGACAAAGCCAAATGAATTACCTGACTTCTCCTCTTTGCCATCAACTGGATTTTGACCCTAGAAAGTAAAGGTAGGAAGAAATTCAACATATTATACATCTATAATTATCATAACACAGGTAAAAAGATATAACCTGCTTCACACCATTGTCTTTGGAAGCTTTCCTTGGAATACTATTAAGTAGTTTCATAAAATACAGCAAAAGAGGTTCCCACTTAGTTTTTTTTACTTACTTATTTTGGACTTTGGCTGAATAAACAACAATTGCTACACCAGTTCCAGTGCTCTGTCACCCTTACAGTAAAGAAGTTCTTCCTCATGTTGAGATGGAACTTCCTGTGTTAGTTTGTGCCCATTATCCCTCATCCTATAACAGGGAACCACTGAAAAGAGGCTGACCCCTTCCTCTTGACACCCACTCTTCAAATATTTGTAAACATTAATAAGATCCCCTCTCAGTCTTCTCCAGATTGAACAGCCCCAGGTTTCTTAGCCTTTCCTCAAAAAAAGAGATGTTCCAGTCCCTTAATCATCCCTGTAGCCCTATTATGTCAAACTTTCCAAGGAAGTTTCATAAAATAGCTCATCTTACCTTGGCGGATTTTAACATCAACTCTCTCTTTTTTTCTAACTTCTCTTTCCTCCTCTGCTCCTAAAAAAAAATCCCAACAAACCACACATTTATCTTTCAGTAACACCCACAAGAGTACCATCTATTATATAAGTGATAACAGGCATAGAATACATTGCTAATGTAGAGTTCTGTGCGCTCTGCAGACTTTATTTTTGCAAGTATCAATAAAAGCCTCTATTCTAACAGTGTAAAATAACACAAAACTTGGACAATCAGGTGCAACTGCTCTGAAATGTTTGTCAGTGAATAAACACTTAAATACAGTAGTTTAGAAAGAAATTCCAACAAAAATATTTGATTGCCAACTCCTTAAAATCACATCTACTTCACTAAATTTTCCACCTTTAACTTCTACATATTACTATTTCTACTTTCTGAAGGCAAACAAAGGCTGAAGTACTGAAACAAAAAATCCAGCAGTGCAGTAACCATGAATTCAAGATGAGAGCTAAACTAGAGCAGCATGTTTGGCAGCAGGTTCCTGCAGTCTGTCAATGTTACTTTTCCAGGAACACTGTTGCCCTGAATCTTTTCCTAACATTCTCTCTCAAGTGGCCACTCTTACAAACTTGTCCATAAAGGTACAGTTAAGTAACTCAAGATAAAACTAAACAGGAATTCAGCAGACTATGAATTAAAAAGAAAACATACCAAATTTTATGGAAGCTCTGGTTTGAGAGCAACATGGCTTCAAATCACTGGAATTTATAGGTTTTTGAGGGAGACCTACACTAGCACCCTGAAGAGGGCTCATCCTCAACCTTCAATAATTAACATTAACAGGCTGTGTAACTTCAAACTTGTCAATTCTTTGCATCCTCTGTCCTTCCTCCAGGTTCTCCAGTTTCCTTAAACTTTGTTTCCTGCTTCAAATATCTACTTTTCTCCTCTTAACATTCAGGCCAACAGAAGATTTGAGCCACCTTTCCATTGTGATTTTAAACTCTAACTCATATCCTTACCAGCCTGATTTATCTAGTAATTTGTAGAATAAACTCCAAATACCATGTAAAGCACCACTCCATTCCTGGGCAGTATTTTCAGTAGATTTTGGTATTTTTACTATCTTAACAGCATTTTTACTTTATTTCAAACAGCTGGATGGCAAAAAAGGAAAAAAAAAAAAAAAAAAAAGGCAAACAGAAGGCAGCCCATCTTAAAAATCTCCATTGCAGACAATCACACACCTACCTCCAACTGCTGCTGCTCCATTTTGGTTAGCAAAAATTTGGAATAGATGTTGCTTTTTTCAAGCAAATGTTGAAGCCTCTTATAGCGCATTTCACTTGTCTCCCTCTCCCAGGAAGTGCGAGCCTGGTCAACACAAACACACAGCAAGCATTTATGGATGCTTCAGTTAATGCTTCTAATGCAGCAAAGGGCTTGCCTACAGGATAACTGCAATGGTCTCACACATACACAACATGTCCCTTCCAGTCACAACGACTTAACTCACAGGTATCTGTGTGAAGTACTGTACAATGAAACCGACCGAGGGTTCTGCTCACTTGCTTATGTAAACAGAGCTCTGCAAAAGGCAGGCCTTCAGTGCAGTAGCACAAGGCTTTCAAGACCACAAATGTGTCTCAACTCCAAGTTACAGATTTAAAACAAAATGGAATTTATTTGCAGCCTGCAAAATTTGGGGTGAGGGGAACCCCAATCCGGCAAAATTCTGCAGTTTCAAGTAATAGCTGGGACTCCTCCACATGCCATTTGCACATCGCTGCACAATTTCCATTATAAACAAGAGTCAGACAGCTACAAACCCATCAAGCCTAATTTACAGACGTCCATTTCCGATATGGAAACAGTATCTTCTGCTTACTTCATTTACAAAATCCACACGTGCTTTTAAAAGTAGCTTCTGTCGAATTTGTCAAGGCTGTGCATTTAGAAATTTGTAAATTACTCCAAAGAGTAAAAAAAGTTCAACTACAGAAGAGTGCATCTCTGCATTCATCTAACAATAGCTGACTGAGATATCACACAAGTGAAAAAGTATAAATTAGCATCTCCAAGAGAAACCCCAGAGAGCCAAGATGCAGAGCTTTACAAGACACTTATCTCTCCAATAGCCTTCAGAAGAAACGCTGCGGGGAGGGAGAATGCCCTAAGACAAAAAGGCAATAAGCAGGGGAAAAGGGTATTAGCTGAATCACACGACTAACTGTGTGACACACAAGAGAATGCATGCTTCTCTCCCCCAGAAATCACACCTTTATTTTCCACAAACAGTATTTCTTATCAGGTAGCTATCAGAGTATTCTCTTCTGAGAGGAAAACCTATCTCAACAAGGTTTTGGGGGCAGGGGGCAGAAAGAGATTGCCTTCTCATGATTCTCCATACAGTGTTTCTTTCCTTCTGCTCTCCCCAATTCAGGTTTTTTTCCTTCAGGTGAAAAGTATGATCTCAGAAAGGTCAACCATTGATGGAAATGCCCAGGGAGAATATAACTAAGACTAAACTACATCCAGCAGGTTGCTGCTGCTCATGTTCTACTGCAGTGAACAGAGCAGCCTTACATTAATTGGTCAATCTGAAGGACTGTTCCTGTAAATAACTCTGGAAAAATTCAAGATAAAATAAAGAAAACTCAAAGACGATGAACAGCACTGAACTCTATTTCTTCACTCTGGCTTTTGACTTAATCCTCAAGCTTCAAAAATGTTATGGTTTTTTTCTGGGTTAGTGTTTTGGTTTGGTTTTCCTTTTAGTTAACAAAAAGGTCAAGAAATTGCTACTCTTTCAGGACTCTACATTCTCATATATTTGTGTGGCAGTATTTTGCCATCAGCACACAGAAGAAACAAGTGACACTTTTGTTGAACTGCTGAACAAATCACCTGTAAGGGGGTCTGCAGAAGTAATAAGCATAAAAACAAAACCCAGCTTCAAGAACATCAACTGCCTCCAAGATGCCAGTAAGCCTGGGTTTAAGAACACGAGTAACTTTCCTTGGCCTAACTGGCTCAAGATTACATAAAGAAAACATGATAGTGATATGCAGGAAATTGGACCAACTCCCTTGCTAGAGGTTAAGCTCTGCAGAGTCTCAAGAAATAGAACACAAAAGAATGCTGTCATATTATAGCACTGCTACGAAAGTGATTGGTTGTGAAAGATATTAAATACTAGGTCCTTTTCTCAATACTTCTTGGGCAATGAGGTAATTTCCTCTACAGAGGTTTCATCCACCTCCAAGAACATTGCCTCTGAAGCTTTAATTCCAAGTCTGATCAAGGAATACCTGAAGAGAAGTTCAGACATGCTCTATCATGACTTGTTTGCAATAAGGAAGATCATGATACTTCTGGGACAATAAAACAGTATTTTTTAACTACAGTATCACAAAATGCTGTCAGTTAAAGTAAGACCTTTACAAATCACAACTTTTCTTAATAAAAACAGAGTAACTAAAATTAGTCCCAACCCTTGGAAATTGGCATTTTTCATGCCTTGTATAATGTGTCCATTTTTGAGATATCATTCTCCTGAGGTTTGACTAGAAAGCTGTATCATTAACAGAGAAGGGGGAAATGAGAGCAGTCTGAAAGACAGAAAAAAATCCCAGACACTGATTTCTCAAGTATTTTGACAAATAGCTCTAGTTCTCTACAATTCCCAAAAGAGCATTTAAGAGAAGAGCTCTTTGAAGCTTGTATTTCCTTATGTTGGAAACATATACCTTATATAGCATTCTTACACCTTGATAATTTCTATCAGCAAAGGTCTAGAAACAAGTTTTCACATTTGCTCTCTGAAACAGATTGGTTAATGTCAACCAATGCTCAATACTAACATCTGAAAACATTCAGAGCAAGAGAGAAATGAAATCGAACAATGACTGTTATTTTTATTAGGGATGTACCTTCCTTGAAGCACTACTTACGGCCACATAAACAGAAGTACACAAATCAAACACCGATTCTCAGGATGACGCCATGCATATTTATTCTGGCAGCAGCGGCAGCTCAGGCATCTCTCTCTCCCGTCGGCTTAAAGGTTCCTGCACAGCTGTGTGCAAGGTAGATGCAGGAGAACAGCCCGCGAGAGCAACTCGCACAAACCCGATTATTTTTGGCTAGACTTTTTAGGCCAGCCTCTTTCCCTGATGCAGCCGATGCCTGAGCTGTACCTGCTACCAAAAAAGAGGCATAACCAAGGATATTTCTGTGAAGTATAAATGGCATTTATACAACTGTCCCGCAGAGCTCTGATCATGTCGTTTCTTTAGTGGGAGCGTTTTTAATAGAAAAAGTGGGAAAAAAAAAAAGAGGAAAAGATGTGTAACATAAGCATACAGAAAACACAAACACCAATCTTGCTTTTAATACTTCAGATAGAAAACCAGAAGAATGTGAACTTACTAACCCCTTGTGAAACCAGCCTACTTTAAAGGCATTATATCTTGGATTTTTAGGCTCAGAAGGACAAAAAAGGTTGCAAATTTAAATGCGTATAAAATGCATCGGGCTTCTTACTGACTGCAAGAGTCCATCGGTAGCCTTTAAAGTGAAAAAAGGGCCCCCCTCGGATGACCAAAGGCGCTGGTGAATCTCAGCACCGGTACACGGCACTTCAACGGCCTCTCACGCTTGTTTGTTTTGAAACCAAGGGAGCTGCACGACACCCGGCCCACTAACCCCCACCGAGGGGGCGAACGGCGCGGCGGTAAGGTGCTCAGGCGCAGACAAGCCAAAGCGCCGGGAGGGCCCCTGCAACCCGCGCTTCCTCAGACAACACCAGCACACTGCCCGCTCACCCTTTCCAGCATCTGCCGCTCCTTTTCCAGCCCCTCCGCCTCCAGCTGCTCCTCCTCTTTCAGCATGGCCGGTGTGATCACTGCCGCCTCCGCCTGCTCCCCCATGGCTGCTCCCAGCGGTTCTGCAACGAGGGCACGATTAACCACGGGCCCTCCCCGCCGCCGCGGCCCCCGCCCGCTGCTGCGCCCCGCTCTCACCGCCACTGCTCTCCGTGTTCTGAGCCGGCATGGCCGCGCGCCGGGCAGTTACGCGCGAGGCAGCGCACCGCGCGCAGCCACCACAGTACAACGCTTCCCGCCAAGCTCCCGCACTCCTTGCCGCGCCGCTTGCCTCGCGAGACCAAAAACCGCGCGCTGGCCAAGCCGCGCGAGATGGCCCGCCCCGCCTCCTCCCGGGGCCGCCGGGACGCCATCTTGACTTCTGGCACGGGCCGCGCAGGTGGGGGCAGCGTTCCACTTCCGTGCTTTACCCTTGCCCTGCCCTGCCTTGTCTTGCCTTACCTTGCCAGTCGCGCGGCCCTTAGCCCGGGCAGCTCTTGGGGCCCGCTGGTGCGCGCTTGGTCCTGTCTGTCCGACCTGGTATCTCCATGTGTTGCAGTGAGCTCTGGGCTGGCGGGGCGTCGGCCGTGCTGGGTTCGTTGTTGCAGCTAACCCGTGCTTACTGTTAGAATAGAATAAACCAGGTTGGAAGAGACATTCAAGATCATCGCCTGTCTCCTGAGATCCACCGACGGCGAGGCACGGCAGAACGAAACTGGGCGTCATCGTCTTGCTTTCCTCTGATAGCAGGGGAGGCACTGATAGGCGCCTCTACGACTCAAGACCAAGATACATAGCAAGGGCTGATCATCTCAATTAGTTCAAGGACCTAAATGCCTAAGTGAAATATCTTATTTGTGCCACGAGAGGGCAGAGGGACACTTGAGTGCTCTGAGATTAAGGAAAATCCTCTTTCCCAAAACGTAGTCTACATTGAAGCAGGTATTTCTAGTGTTCAGGACACAAGTGCTTCAGCTTCACCTAAATGAAACAAGCTGTCAAAATAACTGATCTTACCACCTCAAATGCATTAAAAAAATGCTGAGCTAATAATTACTTGCATCTGACTATCAAATGGACTCTTCTTTTTAAACTCGCTCCACACATGGGGACCAGAGCTGCTGGTTCTAAAAACAGACCTGGAAAGGAAGAGGGGGAGAGAAGAAGCAGAAGAACAAATAAGTCTAGTAATGTCTGAGGTGGATGGCATTCTTCTCATTCCCAAAGCCTGGATGCTGTAACGTGGTTTATGGAAAAGTGATTCTGTTTTATAAGGCATAGTTTTAAAGCTAACTTGAGATGGCTCTGCACTGCTGTGAGGGAACCTTAGCAGGAAAGAATGTTATTAACCCCCTAATAAATGCATTTTATTGGCTTTGTGGCAATTGAATGCAGCATTTTTCAAGCTGCTCTTTCACTTGCAACTATTCTCAAGACATCCCAGTGAATAAATAAAGATAAAACCTTTATTTTCTAAGGCATCTTTCATACTGTGAGATCCAAAGTGCTTTCCAAACTATAATGTTAGAGTAGAATAATCACTTAGCTAACAACTGAAATGAAACCAAGGTGGAATATCATGGTGGCTTAAGTGGTTCCAACACCAGTTGCAGGCAGGGAGCAAGGATGAGGTTGTAATTGGAATTTCAAGCACACTTGGGAAAATAAAATTGCAAATATTTTGGCTGGGATATAAATGTTACCACCTCTACTTCTTATAAAAATAAAAAACCCCACAAGAACCCCCAAACAAACAACAAAACCAACACCAGAAGATCTATCCTGCCCAGAAATTGTAAGAAGCACAACTTGTATCTCTTATCCAAAGAAAATAAACCTCTCAGTAAAATACATAATGGTAAACAAATGTTCCATCTCACTCCTGTATCCATATGTGTTATTGTCTAATATCATTAAAACCATATTTTGATTTACCTCAGATTATCACCTAAAATAGATTATTTTATTTTAGCCATTTCCTGCTCTGCACAACGCCTTGTCTGTAAGCTTTTTGGAGCAGGAAGGCATTTGCTGGTGGGTAGTGGAATTGTGGCTCCTGTGGGTGGCTTAGCATCATCATTGTCATTCAGTTTCAGAGGGAGAGACTGTGCTGTTGTGCAGCAACCCTCACTCAACCTCCCTCCCACCACCACCCCTGGCCCAGGACCCCCTGCTATGCCCTGCAACTCTAGAGTGGCTCCATTAGCTTCTAAGGGCATATTTGCTTTTGTGTGCAGGGTGTTTCTGTGTTCAACTAGTAACTTAGAGGTGGAATATTATTTTCCTTTTTAAATGGTAAAATATTAAAAATTAATTCTATTTTTTTAAAAATCAGAAATATATGGCAGAGCAGTCATTAATTAGGTATCGCTCTGGTGACATTCAGATATCCAAACCCCACAGAACTTGATGCAGTGAAAAGCTTTGTAAAACATGCCTTTTGAAATACCTGCATTCCAGTTAAATGCAGATCAGTCAGTTGTGTCTGGAGCATGTTGGACACATATTGCCTGTTTTTAAGATCTCACAGACAGACACTTAGAAGGAGAGCATGCAAAAGATTGTGTCCATGGTTTAGCACCAGACTTAGCAGAGTTAGCTAATTCACCTCAGTCAGTAATTTGTTATTGCAGTGCAGAAAGTTGCTGGTCCGTCACCTTTTGTTTCAGAAGATGAAAAGTCCCTCATAACACACCTGGAGAATTACATAGTATAATGCAAGTTTCAGAGTAAAAATGAACCTACTGGCACAGAGGGGGCTGGGGAAATTACAGTGCAAGAGAGCAGATAAGAGCTAGAAAAATGCAGATTGTAAACAAAGACGATTCTGTTCTCAGGTTGGCCAAGTGGCTGCTGCTAAGTTGCAGTAACGCTGTGTTGTCACTTTCGAGATTAACTTGTCACTCTGGTATGCAATACAAGATTGCATGTCATTTCATCATGCTCCTTGTCTGCACAGGTTGTCTAATTTACTACAAAATGTAAAAGTAGGTCCTTGCACTAATTGCCCTATCTACTAAATGACCAAAGAGCAAGCTGTAACTTTGAAATAAGATGGTTTCTCTGGATGAGAATGTGAGACATACAAATTTGGGCTATTCTGCCTTTGCCATGCTTGTTCATAATACATGTACAAGGCTTTTCCTATTGCTGAGCAAATGAGAAATTCCCCAAAGTACTGTGGCAAATAGCAGTGGCATCCCTGAAGTTTGCTCACTTATCAAAGTTAAATTTAGTTTTATCTTTTCCCTTTTTCATTTATATTTTTCCCCTTAAGAATCAATGACTACTAAAACACAGCAGCAGCAGCCCTGGTTGCTCTTCCTAATAGTAACTACTGTACTTGCTATAGCTAAAACAAATACTGTAACAGGAACTTCTTCTCCATCCACAAGCAGAATCTTCAGGTGGTCAAAAATTTCAGTGATCATCAAGATCAGTGAATTGACAAGCTTAACTAAATATCCTGTAATTTAGAATTAAATACCCAGATGGGAGATGTGTAGGGGGGAAAAAAAAACAAACCACTGAAGGAGCCTTAGGGCTCAGCAGGTTAACCAGGATGCTATATATTCAGTAACACTAGATGGCTGTACAGCCTCCAAGAAACTGCTGCTGACTTCAAGCTTAATTACATAGCTTGTGGGCCTGAAATTTATAAGGTAAGATGTGTTGACCAATTAAGTAGGAGCATGCTTGTGTGTCAGCCCCTCTGTGTTAGTAAGCAATCAAGTTCTCTGAGCTGGCAGTCAGAGCTGCAGGGTACTAGGAATGCATTTGCTGATGGCCATATTGAAAAATCCCACCAAATGATGAGAATACCATGCTACAGTGATGCAGCCTTCCTCCAGATTTGCTATCTCCATCATCAGATGAACCACACATGAAGCAGCTTTACAAGACATCCATTTCCAACCTGGCCTTTTGAGTAACCTGAAATCCCCGTAACTGCCAAGAAAAGGGTGAAGTGTGCAGAGGGAAGCTAGGCATGCTTTAATCAGCTGTATTTGTTTGTTTACAAAGACATCTAAATAACACCACCCACCATTCTAGACTTCAGCATCCCAAGGCTTTTCAGCATACAACACTCCGTATTTTAGCTCTTGCTGCAGCATGCAGCCCAGACAAGACAGAGCAGGATTAGAGTTGTCAGGGAAAAGGATTAATAACTCTGATTCTATGCTTCAGCAGGTAAGCAGTTCTCTGGGAGGCCAGGATCATTCCTTAAAAAGCTGCTGCAAAAGGGACAAAAAAACCCAAACCCCCAATCACTGCATTAGTCTGATAGTTACAGTGAGCTCTTAGCCTGGCCTTTGAATACACAGCTTTTATTCATGCATTGCTTAAAATATTGGTTGTGGTTTTTTCACTATGGTTAGGTCTGATGTTACAGTACTTCTGCATATGACTGAGAATATGGCATCTGTTAAGAAATAACAGTTTTATCCATCTTATAACCTGCTCCAAATATTTCAAACGTAAGTTTTCTTAGCAGTGTGTTTCCTGCTTACATTTGGGTAACTGTAACAAAATCTTTTCCTAGTTTCTCTGCCCATAACTGTTTGGCTCTTTGCAATGATTTGTGGCTGCTCGTTCACACAGGCACCAGCCTCATGCATGATGAGAAACAGCACTCCTCCTGATAACCTCCTGCTCTAAAACTACAGGCTGCTCTCACTTGACATGAATAAGCACTCAGACCAGAGTTTGTGGCTTCATTTCCAGGCACATCAGGTGAGCAAAAATGGCTCCAAACATTGGAAGACATACAACCAACCCCACTGGACAAAGCTCCTGATCCCTAAACCAGTGCTTTGTTTCTGGCTGCAAGAAAGGAAGATGTTGTGTTAGGCAAAAAGAATGAAAGCACAGAAATTCTGCTGTGCTGCTCCCTGCCCAGCACTCTTGGAGAGCTGATCACAGAGTGCAGATTTGCACATGCTGCTCAGAAAGCCAGAGAGGTGTGGGTTGAGAGGGTCCTCGCCTACATTTGAACATGCCAACTGCCTGTTTCACCTCATGGTCAGAATCAGCTCCAACCAGGAATTATTACAATGACCTTTAATTCACACTAAAGGGAAACTCGTGTGAAATGTTTCCTGGCAGGCAAAGGCAGAACACAAACATGTATAAGCTCAATGTACAAATCATGCATATGGGGATCTTACTACAGGTTGAAAGCACAGAGTGGGGAGTCACACATGTACAGGCAAACCCCAGCACCGTTGACATATTAGAGTGGTCCAAGCACCACAATGTTTAGGAAAATCTCTCCCTGGTTAGTAAATCAGTTCCTTCTTTATTGGCTTTTGATCACTGTGATACACTGCATGACAGCTGGTTTGCAATGAGGTGAACGGTCTTGTCCTTTTGTAACTCCTTCAGAAATGGGCTAGCTGCAAGCTTTATCACCAGGTAAATGTTCTTTACTCACTTAACTGCCATTACAAATATCAGGAAATACTATGATGCTATGAAATGCCATATCATTAGCAAGGACTATGATTTAACCTCAGCAGTAAGGCAGGCCAAATTTCTATTCACATTGCCTTCTTGAAGGCCTCTTGAACCATAGCCATGGTGGAAAGGGACCTGTCAGTGCCTTTAGGAACATTTTCTCAGGGATTAGTCAATGTATTCTTTACTAGGCTTAGATGTTCTTAAGGGGAATCTACATTGTACCTGGTTTGCCTGCAGTACTTACTAATGTGATTTATTTATGCTTTGTAACTTACATCACAAAATTCACTTAGTTCACAGCGTACAGACAGTAAAGAGAAGTTACTATCTCATTTAAAATCCCATTTCTTCTGATTTCTTTATACTCATTTTTTTGATTACTCAGAAGGGACTTCCACCCTGCAGGGGCATCCAGGCCTGGTAAGTCCAGCATGTGCTAGAGATGTGGGATCAGGCTTCCTGCAACTTTGCAGGGGGTGGAGAGTCCAGTCCTTCATGCATGCTTCTAGCCTATCTGCTGAGAAATGAAACTCCCTTTCCCTGCACTCACCGCAGCACAAAGGTATTCTGGATCCTACAAAAGGCATGCCAGAAGTAAAATTTGTTTTCAGCAATAAAAAGAATGAGGAATGCATGTAGCTGGTCTGTTGGGCTCAAAGAGGGAGATGATTAATCACCAGTGAGGGAGGATGACTGTAGATGGCAAGTCAGCATCTCCAAGTATTTTAGTTTTCCTCCCCTCATCCCATTCTCCTTTTAAAAGGAATTTTAAGAGATTGTTTACAGTAGAGTCCCCTCTGCATGCTTTGGCATCTTGTCTGAAGTCAGCAAATCCCATCCATTCTGCCAGGATTCAGAAAATACTGATCTAGAAAACAGAGCCTTCCTTGAAAACAAACCAAGGGGTGCAGTGGTTCAAAAGTAGCTGTATGTGGGGCCTTGAAGAGGGGCTGAGATGGCCAATAAAGCATCCCAGGTAACTGGGCAGAATCCCAGCCTCACTGAACCCACTGAGTATTTTACCAAGCCAGTGCACATGCTCTTGTAGCCCAATGTCTGTCAGAATTTCCAGGATTTCACCCACAATTTTCTGCACTTCTAGTGCCTGGTGTTCATGAAAGCTTCTGCTATGATCCAGTAGATTGCAGAGTCCAAGAATTAATGACTCAACATAAGGGATAAGCAGAAGACAAACCATGATAAGTTGTAGCCTAGTGATGCTTTTCAGTTTTTAACCCTCAACTCACAGAAAGCATTATGGTACAGACTACACATGGAAGTAACACAGGATAAATTCCAAGACCTCTACTGGTGGAGATACTGCAGTTGGTTTAAATGTGAAGCTGGAGTTTTCATGCAACTTCAGTTATTAAGGGTCACACAGTATTCACTGAATAATAGGAAGGTTAATATTTGCACCCAGGTGAAATTCTCTCCGATCAATTCCTGCCCTATGGTTTGAGCTGGATACATTATTTTCCATTTCGTCTCAAACTCCTGACTTGGAGTGAACAATTTCATTTAATGCTGTTACATTGAGACCAAGATCGATTTCATTTGTAGAAGTTTTCCAGATTCACAGGGCATGTAAGTGCAGCCTTTCAGTTTTTTTCAGGTAGTAGGCAAAACCCACCAAACTTTTCTCAGAAGATTTTATACTTCAGTCTTGATCCTGAAAAGGCTGAAACACTAATGAATCCAGTGCTTTTCATCCAAAGGAAGGTTTTAAGATGGTTTTCATGAAAAGTGTGTCGGCTCTTTAGTGCTGGATACATAAGCAGAGTTCCCATTTGGACCTACAGACTCATCTAATTAATACAGACCTTGCAAGAAGGGAGTGGCACTAGGTAAGTGGTCCACTATAGATCAAGTGAGCTCCCCCACCCACTGCTGGACAAGCCTGTAGCACCCTAGGGTGCTATAACATGGGTAGTGCAGGGATAGCACTGACTTTTCTCTTTTCCTGAAATACTAAACATTGGCCTTAGGACCTAAGCAGGAATCACCAGGATGCTACTGTGCAAGTCATATATGAGTGTAGCTCATCAGTCATTGCACTACCCTGCTCAAGTGGAAACAACCCAAGATCAATAAATCTGGCTTAGAGCAAAAACTCAAAAGAAATCTGAGCATTGTGGACTGACATAATTAGGTGCCAGACAGGAGGTCTCAGGACATATTGCACAATCTATTTGTAAAGACACGTTCCTGGAATTCTCAGTCCATAAATAATGTTTGAGGAAAGGTATTAGGTGCCTTCCCCAAGGGCTGCCAGAAAAAAAAAAAAGAAAGAAAGAAGCAGACCAGAAGGAGCTTATGCACATTCCAGTTTGGGGAGGAGAAAGGGGCTGCAAAGACATCTCTAGCAGACTTATTATGATACTTCTATAATATGTTTGCCTTTTCTTACCCAGAGGCCAGGGGTGGGAGAAATATGACAGCAGTGGAGATCGAATGCTGTGTATGGACAACACTCTTTTTTCTTGGAGCCACTCCTGCAAAGGCTTCTTGAGCCAGACTGACAGCAGCCAGAGGGGGTTCTGGCAGCTGTTCAAATCCCAGTGAAGTGGCAAATACATGAACTGATCACATTAAACTTCAGAGAAAGGAGGAGGAACAAGGAGAGTGTTTGGATGTGCACAAACAAATCTTTTTTTATCCTTTCTTATTTACAAGGTTGGTCCAGGGCAAAGTGTAACCTCTTAAACTCAAACAAAGCAGCACCATGCAGGGAGCACTACGAATCTTGAGGCCTTGAAACACTCACAGTTAAAAGAAATGGATTGCAATGATAAAAGAGTTATCTTCACTTCATGATCAGAAAATCCCATGAAAACTTAGCAAATTTCCCCTGCTGCTTCTCCAAATGCCTGTGCCTCAGCCCCAAACTTAGTTACTTCTTTAATCCTGTACAGGAGATCCAAGATAAAAGTTGGTGGGACTTTGTTTCCTTGCTATTCCCAGCACCATCCCTGGAATTCAGACAGCTGCTAGTTTTCATTCCTTAGCCATGGAGTAGCCACATCTGACACTTCAATGTTAACCCCTGGGTTTAGCACAAATTATGAACTAGAATCTATGTCCTGAAAACTCTTCTGCTCTGTGGAAGATGATTCATCTTCACTCTGGTACCCCATGGGGATAAATTATCCATTTGTGTTTGCCCCATGAGCACCAGCATTGCAATGGCAAAGGACATGGTCTCTATGCAATCTGGGATCTTCTGAGATGGAATGCTATCTATAACTGTCCAGTATATTATCCCCAGGAGAGGGAGAAGAGAATTGAAAACATCAAATGTTTACTTGGGAGGGGGGTGTGGGGGGTAGAAACAAAAACAAAAACCCCCACCAAAAAAAACCCCACCAAGACCAGCCCTGCATTTAATCAAAACATTTTGGGTTGTTCCATTTACAATTATTTCCATCCAAGGGACAAACATTTTAGCAATGAAAATGACAGTTCTTTTCTATGGGCAAACAAAGTAAGAAGTCATGTAACTTCCTGTACAATGCCATAGCAAAGGTAACATGTTTTTAATTCTGTGCTGAAATTTTCTTTGTTTGTATTCCAGTAATACTGAAAACATCAGTTTAGGTTTAGCAATCTATTGTGTTCAGTGCTGGAGGGTTTTGTTAGAGTAGTGGTGGGAAAACCAAAGATTTGTGGGGAAAGAAGTGACACTTCAATTCCCCTGAAACCCACCAGAACGTGAAGATGAACGCTGAATAAACCCACAACACTGACTGAGGCAGAGGTTCCTAGCAGATAAAGACCAACTTGAGAGCCCTAGGAGTTGTTGCTGTTGCCATCTATGCTGGTACCTTGGGGGCTTGGGGTTTTTTTTAATGGAGTCTCTAATTTCCTGCTGAAAAAAAAAAAAAAAGTAAACATGGAAAAAAATAAATCCACATTCTCATACAGGACTTGCTTTTACACTCTAATTACTGTGACCAAAAAAATGAGAAAATCAATTGCAAGTAGGTTGGGTTTAGGTTATTGAGATCTGATCACAGATGAAGTCTTTCTATATGTTTGCTTTAATGATCATGTGTCCCTAAAGGTGCTAACAGTTTATGCAGACATCCTACAATGTCTGAGTCCTCTCCCTTCCCTGTGCCTGAACTTTGTATTCCCTACAGAAAAACAGAAATAACTGTAGAGATTTCCACTGCAAAACACAATGAGATCTACTGGTGAAAAAAACAGTAGAAGCACATGGCCACTTCCATACACTGGGGTATTTTTTCCCAGAGCTCTCAAATTGTCATCAGCAGTCACAGTTCCATTTTCCTGCCAAGAGTAGGCCAACCATTTTCTCTTTAATACTGCCTGACTTCAGTGTCCAAGAGAACAGGGTGAAAAGAGAAATGTAATTCATGGACATTGTTACTTACTTTTAAGTGATTTTTCACCCAAGAACATTACACTGTTTTCTGCACTGTCTAGTAGTAATTTTGCTTCCTGGTACTATCTCTGCACCTTGCCCATCCAACAGGTATATTTTCATGCCCTCCAGCAATAGATACTTTGCTGAGGAGTCAGCATCTGCCAAGTGTGGGTTAACACTAATTAATGCAGGCTCCTTGCCATTTTTTCCACCAACTCAAAGTGATAGTGCACATCTTTTTCACTGGCACATTGTCTGACTGCAAGATCAAAATATCCCACCGAGATCCAGCTGCACAGCCCTTTGCTGTAGCACAAACAGAATTCAGTTGCCTGCCTCTCAGACAGGCATGGCATTTGCAGATCCACCTGACATTGACTTATACCTTTGCTTTGCAGAAGAGGGCATTGCTAGTGTGTGTGATGGTGGGAAAGCACAGTCTGGTGTGAGGTGAAGGATAGCTTTGAGGAGGCAGAGGTTGCCCAGGATGTGTCTGGCCATAGGGAGAGCCATAAGGAAAGAAACAGTGGAAAGTTTAGGCAGGCTGTCTGCTGGCTGGCTGGTGGGATAGGGTAAGAACAGGGATGTAATGCCTGTGCTTGCAGAAGGCTGGCACCCTGACAGCATGGGAGGGAGAAAGCAGCACACTTCACCAAAATACCAGGGGGAAATCACAACTTTTTATCTGAGATATTTAGACCAGATGGTACCAAACCTCACATTACTCACTGAGAGCTCCACCTCATTCTCCCTCTGAGTGCTGCTGACATTGTGAAAGCTTTTCCTCACCACAATTCTTCCCACATAGTATTTTCTGTGCCAGCAGTGAAGTCTGGTCTGCTCCAGGAGGCCAGGAAATCTACAGACCACCATCCTTCTAGTGCTTTCAGCTAAATGTATGATGGCTTGCAAGAAATTGAGATTTAAAACTTTTCAATGATCTAAAAAGTTTAGGATCTATGGAAAAGAATGCCTTTAAAAAAAAAATCCCAGTCAGGTGCTACCTAGAGTTGCCTAGCCTGTCCAGCTTTGTCTGTCTTACATTCCACTGTCTTCCTCCACTCATGACTAAAGATCACCTCTGTTTCTCCTAGAGCTTTCTCAAAGTGTTTGTGAACTACTCAGTCCAAACCTGTGTCAAATCTCTGTAAAGGTCCATGTGTTCAGATAGAGGATTTGGATTATGTTCACATCTCAAAACTGATGGATTTTCTCTAATTGTCTTTTTTTTCCCCTGAGTTCTAATGGTGATGAGCCATTGCAGGCATGAATTTATATAGCCAGAAAGGTTAAATATAAATATATAAATCTACTGGCCACTAAGAGAGACTAGCACACAAAGTGAGAGGCCAAGGAGGTTCAGAGTTAAGGAATATTTCTATTTCAAGTGGACAAACATGTAAGGTTACCTGCAAGGCTTGCTGATAAGAATGTGCAGACACTTGGGTTAGTGCTGGAGCCAGAAACATTACACTAGATCTGACAGGCAGTGGTGGTGCACTGTTGTGGCTGCCCTGCCTGCAGCATCTGGTCACACAGTGCAGCTCAGCAGCTTTCCAGGGACTGGCAGCATAAGCACTTGGGCTTTTTGCTGTGTCTTAGGATTGTGCTAGCTCACCTTCTCAAAAA
This sequence comes from Dryobates pubescens, assembly GCF_014839835.1. Classification (NCBI taxonomy): domain Eukaryota; kingdom Metazoa; phylum Chordata; class Aves; order Piciformes; family Picidae; genus Dryobates; species Dryobates pubescens. The sequence goes on along the minus strand of NC_071619.1, from coordinate 19,094,023 downwards.
GCAAGAGCTCTCTTGTGGACCTGCAGTGTCTGCACAGGAACATCAGCAGCAACCTACAGATCTCCACTGGCTTTCATTTTCGCTTGGGCCAAGTAATCTACAAAAAAGTCAATTATAACAAAGGCTTGCTGTTTTTCGGGTCACTGGTGAGCAGGGTAGGTGGCTGCTGGCAACGTGGTATCCCCTGTGCCTGCTACTAGGGATGGCTGAAGGGACACTAGTCAGGGTCTCTTCTTCACTCATAAGAATGGGGACACCCCTTAGTACAGCAGCTCCCTTGGATTTCAACTGAGGGAGGGACCCAAACCAACCTCCAGTATGGGGAAACTGGGAGACAGTGGCCTTCCCACACCCTCCTTTCCCCTGCTCATTCCTTCTTCTTCCCTCACTGAATCCTCCCCCAGCTTTATCACATTCCCTCCATTCCTCTCATCACTCTCTGAGTTTGCCTCTGAAATGCTGAGCCCACATTGCTGCACTCCACCATCTTCCAGATTCTTTAAGTCAGACCTGTGGCATGGGATTCCTGGCCACTGCAGTGACAGAGGCGGCTAACCCCTGGCCTCCCACTTTTCTTCTCCCACAGCTCGGAAAAATATTTATATACTCTCTATCCACTTCTGCTATGCACATCACCACATAAAACCCCTTTCTTCTTGATGATATCTATTTACCATAACTGTTTCCATGAACTCTCCTCCATTTATTCCTCACTGAAACACTCTTATCTTATCTTGCAAACCTGACTTGACATCAGACAGTTTGGTGTTTATATGAAAAAAAGGGTTTGGCTTTTAAAAGAGTTTAGCAGCCACAAACAGAGTTAGATCTACAGAAAAGCTTAGCCTGCGTTTTTGGGCACTTAAATGAGCAGCCAGCTCTTCCCAGAGGGCCCTCTATGATGTGTCCATTGAAAACATGACTTCAAGTATCAATGAACCAGTTGGATGCAAAGCCTTTGCTGAAAAAATCAGACTCTAGCTTGGTGCCTCCCTGACAGACAAGCTTACTTGAAATCTACTTGCAGCCCTTTACAACCCTTCCCTTGTTTTCTGCTACCCTCTCAGCCTGCATGAATATGGGTTACTGGGGGAAGGGTAAATGTGGTCCCCACCTACTGCTGATTTTGACAGACTGGAAGTTGACTGATTCAGTTTGCAAGCTTTTGTCAATATTTTATTGTGCCTTTGTCCTTTCACGGTAAAACTAACTCAGGAGCAAGGAAATTGTGCTGTCAGACTGCAAGTCACCAAGATTCAAAGCTAAGTCACCTGGAGGTCAGTATTCACTCTTACTCCCTCTTTTTTGTTGTTGTTGTTGTTTGGGTTTTTTTGTTTGGTTTGGTTTGTTTTGCCGGTTAAGAGCACTACCAGAAACTCTCTGGAAGGCACCAAAGAAAGCTCTCCTTACACAAATATACCAAAAATACATATGCCCCTTATTTTTTACCTGGCATGGAAACGTGTGTCCATTCAATTGTATTGGCTTCCAGTGAAGAATTGTTGTGCACTGTTTTGGTGTGCAATGGTTTGGTGACATCTGTCTTCCATCCTGTGAGTCTCGGAGCACCTCAGAGACATGAAGGGATGTATCACGAGTGTCCTGTTACTTCAGGATATGGAAGTATCTCTCAAGCACTGCATATAGACCACAGATTCATTATGAGCCAACCTGGAAATTTCAGTCTGAACAACAGTCTTAAATTAGTAAGCACAGGGAAGTCTGTGGTAAAACAGCAGACTGTCCCCATTCATCCCACACTAAACAAGCACACAAAGAGAAGCAGTTTTATAGATAAAAGCACAAATAGCACTGCTAAGATAAATGCCACAGAGGTCCTGGTACCAACCCCTGAAAGTCCTTGGTAGTATTGAATTATCTTTGGTGGGTTTAGATCTGAACAGAAGGGATATGAATGTATCACAGGCATTTCTCACCTGAACCTAGAATAGCCCTGCTTTGGGTTTAGTTTGGAGGAAAAAAATACCTCTTTATGATGAACTTGCTTTTGTTACTCTGGATGGCCATGGTCACATGCTCATAGAAACATGTGGTTTGATACAGGCTCACGGCTTTTATGCCTAGGCAACTTTACAAAGAAGAATAGATTTACTTGTGTTTTTTTCATGCAGGGAGATGAAAAGCACGGAACACTGAAATGATGTGCTGAGAAGCAGAGCACCTCAATGCTGGTATCAAATCTGAGCTCCTGTGCCCTTTCCACTGTGTGAAGGAAGTGCCAGACATGGTGCCAGCAGCAGCACACACCTGCTGCTGCACACAGACATGTATGCAGACTGTGGTGTAAGGCCCACAGTCACGTTACCAACTTCAGTTCACAAACAGCAGAGCCAAAGATATCCTCCGGGATGTCCAGAGGAAATACACACCCAAGAACTGGGTTGTATACAAATGAAAGAGCATTGCTTTGGCTTCAGCGAGATGTTTTAAATAGCAGGTTTGCAGAAACAGATGCTATTTGTAAAGTATTTCCTGGAGTTATCCAGATAGGTCCCTGGCTACTGAACACTGTCTGCTCATCAAGGACAGTTGTTTTCAACCTTTTCCAGCCTGGGAAGCTGACTACTTTGTCAGTGAAGATTAAGTCTTGTGTAGCATATTTAAACCTCCTCGCAGCTGGCCTGCTGTCCTCATTCAGTTCTCCCAAACACCAGAGCAGTCAGACCCAAGGAACTGGCACCCACTGCTCCAGGCTAATCTTGTGGTATCTTCTATAGTGAGAGCCCACGTGGCAACTCTCAGTGCTCCTGTCACATCCAGGGTTAAGGGAGCTCCATCATTCCACTGGATGGGGCAAATTACCTCATTCTGAGCCCAGACTCATGTACTGCATGTCCACAGTCCTCAGTTTCCCTTTCTTTTTTTAAGGTGTACAACAATGTATGCCCCCTTCAAGCAGTAAACAGTCAATTCTGTAATCAAGCTGTGAAAGCATAATTATGAGTACAATTAAGGTGAAATATAGCTCTATTGAAGTTGGTAGGAGTTTTATTATTAACTAAAGTTTCACCTCTGTGTTTCGGGTGGATAGTTATCCTGTTGAAGCAAAGAAGCCATTATTTCATCAAAATGACATTTATAATGCAGTACCACTATAATACCAAAATCTTTAGGACATGTTTACTTTAATCAGTTCTAATTAAATTGCTACACAAGAAAAATATTTAGTTCTACTGATGTGTGTACACATATTCAGGGGAAAGCAATGCACATTCCCAAGATCTCATTAATCACTATTTGTACTGCTTTCAACATTGGTGATGCATTAGCAGGTCACATCTAGCTCTTCTCTTGCACTCCACTGAAACGGATTTCTTTAAACTGAGAGCAATCACTTCCCAACTAAAGCGACTCAGCATTCACAACGGTGCAGCATTTGCAACAAAGTACATGAGGCAGAGATTGCCAACCCCTCAGCGCTGTTAATTGCTAGGTTTAAGCAGCACTTTCACGGCTGCCAGAATTCCCCCCGGGGGGATAAAAGCAAGGAAACAAACATGCTGAGAGATGCTCTGGCCACTCTTGCTCCCCAGCTCTGGCTCAGGACATAATGTTGGCATGCGCCCGGCAGATCCTGCCCTGCCTGGCTGCCTTCTGGTAGCAGACTGAGTGAGGATTGAGGGTACCCGTTGTTCTCCACTGCACTGAGTTGTGGTGGGTATAGAGAAACATGCCAGCCCCAAGCCTGACTCGAGCTTCATGGGGCTGCAAACACCTTGGAAGGTAGAAAGGAAAGCCCAGGTCAAAGCAACTAGTCTTCTGAGTTCCTCATCATCACCTTTTCACCCAGTTTCACAGTGGGAAACTCCCTGACCCTTTCCTCACACCCTCTGATCTTTTCTGTCATGGTCCCCTGGATGCCCATCTAGTTTTACCAGTCTAATCTTGATAAGGTAGAGCATGAAACTGTGCATGCTCAGCCATGGCTTTGCAGAGAGGAAGAGCTCCTGCTGCTGTGCACCCTGCTGTGCTGCGCTGCTGTGCCCTAACCCTCACCTTACCCTGCCCCATTGCTGTATTTTCAGCTCATGTGTGCACAGGCAGATGTGAGGTTGGACACAGCACTACTCACTCTCTGGGATAGTGTTTGAGAAAGGACCTATTTGAGCAATGACAAAGCTCAGCCCAGCTCAGGGGGATGTTGTGACCTGGCTAAATGGCAGAGGCCAGGCTAACTGCCAGGCACAGGCTCACAGCCTCCAGAAAGGCCAGGAGCCAGGCAGCAGGTGCAGCTCCACAAGGCAGACACCCTCACATGTTTTCTGCCTCTAGGGTTGCGATGCCCTAAAATTCTCCATCCATCTGTTCTGGAATTACCTGTGAAGTGCTGAGAGGTGGACAAGGCTGGCACCAAGGCAGCTGCTGTGACAGCAGGGCTCTGGTGAGAGGGCTGCCCATTGCTTGGCACAAAGCAGGGGAAGCCAGTAAGTGAAATGGAATAGGTAAGTGCCTGAGGGTGAATGAGGAGCACCTGTCAGGACTGCCCCACAAAGAGACTGTGCTGGGGCTGCTGAGCTGGTAGAAATGCTGCCCTTCATCAAAAGGTAAATTAAAGAATCATTGAAATAAAGGCAGTGCAGCTGAAGTGGGCTCAGCTTCTTTACCCCTGGAGGAGAGCGATGGCCTCCAGCAGAGCCCAGGAGCACTTGTGCCTGGCTTCCCCACCAGTGTGGCTCCAAGATGCCTAGCACCATTCTGCTGCCCATCCCATCACAAGCTAGGCACCCTTCTCTCATAGCTGAGCCTGGCACACACCAACTCAGACACTCAATCCAAAATCACTGCTGGAGAGGGGTGCAGGTGTGCTGGGGGAAGAAAGAGCTGATGGTGACCCCTCTATACCCACATGCCTCCAGCCAGCCTACATCACAGGGGAACAGAGGGTTTGGGTTGTGCCAGGGAGCATGCAGTGCAGCACAGCACAGGCTGCTTTGGGAAGTTGTCAATGACGTATACCAGCTTGTCTCTTGGCTGGGAAAGTTGTGGACCTTCAGGGCAGGTAAGCCACAGGAAAGCAAGGATGACTGTAATGGCTCAAGAGTGTTAGACAGCAGTGACCTGAGTGTAAGTACTTGCTGCAACAGCATATGAAGTCAAAGGTAACTTCACCCCAACTCAGCACAAATGTGTTTCCATCATGCATATAAGGAAGTGATGTGTCTGGCAAGGCACTGGCCCTGACTGCTCAGTGCACAGTGCTGGACAGCTGCTTCCCACCTGGCTCACCAGGGCTCATTTCACAGCAGGGAGGAGTGGGGATCACATACCTGCTTCAGGATCCAAAATACACCCGACATCTGAGCCTTCTCAGCTCTGGAAGGGCTGCAGCAATCAGAATTGTGACAGTGAGTGCTGAGTGGCAGCTTTCTCTCCTACTCAGTGGTTGGGAAATCATCTGGGGCAATGGTGTCCATGCAAGAGGCAGAGAAGATGCAGAAGGGCTTTGCTTGTACAGACAATCTTTGCTGACTTCCAGTATTTAGTGCATTTATCATATTCCTGAGGAAAGAGCAAAAATTGCAATGAATCCAGATTAAGACAAGTGTCTGGAGCAAGGCACAAGATTACTGCTAACAGACCTGAGAGAGACAGAGAGATGCTCACTATCCCAACAAGCTGCCTTTTCTTTTTTTTTTTTTTTAACTGTAAGGACATTGCAATAAAACAACTTCTCTTTTGTGACTTCAAGCCTTCATCTGGACAAGCTGTACGTGTGCAAGCCACTGCCGAACTAGCAGGAGAACTGTCAGAGGAAGCTGGAGTCTTACGGAACCTTCTGTTTACAGGAATGCAAATAACACACAATTCCTCTCTGGACATTCCTCCCTTTTTTATTTTTTTTTGACCCAGCTCTTACATGAGGAGCTCTTGGCTGAGGCAGCACAGGCTTCCCTGAACCATGTACACAAACACACTGTCCAGCCTGGAGCTCCACAAGGCAGCAGCCTCATGGCACCAGGGTAGCCCAGGACAGCATTGCACAACTTCATGCAGGAGGTGCTGCCAGTGCTCGCTTAAATGACACCAACACAGTACCACAGGCATAGGTAAATATAACTAAAAACCTAAGGGAAAGAGCAACCCTTTACAGTCACCCATCAGTAACAAGTCCAAGACAACCCTGACAACTGCTGCACAGATCATCACCTCCCTGTTCTTTCTGCTGATGGGGAGCCTTCTCTTAGCATGACCATGCCCCTTTTTTCCTTTTGTGCACGTGCAGGTACAAACCAAACCAGAAGGCAGTCCAGCAACCTGTCCAGATCCAGCCTTTAAATACTGGGGGGTCAGGGAATGGAAGGGAAAATGAGCTCTATTAATATCCATTTGATGAAAGGTTGACAGTTATTTCATTGTGTGCTTCAGTGTGAAAACCACAGTGACAATGATACTAGAATGTGTTTTTCATCAGTGTGAATACCTCACACCAAGTGGAGGGGCCTGTTACATGCATGAGAAATCCTGTGATTAGGAGGCTGCAGAACTTAAGGAAGACAGGTCTTGAAACTACTTTAGAAAAATCCTGTTCTACCAGACAAGGTGCAGCAGAAGGAGATGAAGCTATTTGCACAGCAGACTTGCCTAAAACCAAACAGCAGAGGAAAAACTGTCCCAGCCAGGAGTGCTCACCCATACAGAGCTGCACATGTTCAGGGCTCTGTCCTGCCACTGCATACATTGGATTTTGAGTATTTTTTTGAAACAAGGCTCACATTTGACAGGCATCCCTCCTTCACAGCTGCAGAGCATTTCAATGGGCACTGTAGCAACTACTTTTATGGAAGATTTGGGGATGCATATTTGTAACTGGGTCATGGAAAGAATAGCACAATGGCTTGTATGGTTTTAGGATTTGCCACTAAATGTAACTCTCTTGATTTCCAAGGAATTTGGGAATTGCACTATAAATGGACCTGGCTGCATGGTCTCACCCACTCTCCTTGGTGCAAAGGCTGAGTAGCATACTGTGAGCTTGTGCCTGGCTTCTCTGCAGGAAGTACCCTCCAAGGGAAGCACTCTCTGCTCTGAAGCTGCTTCCCACCAACTCCAAGTCTCACAAAGGTGACAAGAAAGATAGGATGCAGCTGTACACCCAGGGGATGCAGAGACACAACAGCTTTCCACACTCAGGGACTTCTTTGGGTGGAGAGTTTTCTTACGGCTGAGGAAATGGATGTATCCATCAGAAATGAAGCTGATGCTGACTAAGAGATTTTTCCTCTTCCTCTTACATCCTCTGCAGCTTGAGAGGGAATTTCCTGCCCAGTTGCAGAGAACCCAACTAGCACTTTCAGCACAGGGGTGAATGGTAAGGAGCCTGGGTCCAAAGACTGGCAATGGCAGGGAATGAGCACATGCAGTGTGTGCCAAAACCCACAATATCATCACAGAGTACTTGGTAATGTGACCCCAGTCCTCAGGCAAGGCTGACCCTGTGGCTAAGGCAGGTCCATTTCCCTATCTGCCTGGTTCCTCTCCATCCTTGAGCTCTGCCCTCAGCACAGCAACATACAGCTTGGCCCCAGTGCCCCACACTCCCATCACTAACAGGCTGGACTTCAAGGAAAAGGAGACAGCCTGTCTTAAAACTCCCAATTAAATGGTGAGACCTGGCAATACTCCTGCTGCCAGACAAGAGACAAAGCTGCAGGACTGAAGCGTCCTTCCTTTCTCACTGGACTACAGAAGCAACTGGACTCAATGTATTTCTGTACAGAGAGGATATGACCTTTCCCATGTTGAGGGTGTTCACAAGGTTTAGACAAAAGCACATTCATAATCAGTTTCCCTTTCCTGCATTTTCTTCAAGTCTGATACCAAAACCAGGTACCACTTATGTTTCTTGCTTGTGTGTTGTTTTTGATCAGGGCTGGAATCAATGCATGACCACTCCTTGAAAGGTTTCACAGATGTTAATAATATAACCACAAAATGGTAAAATCTCCCTTCAGGTAGATGCATTTATACTGGAATAAAAGTATTAAGCATGCTATAACCTTTTCCTGATCCAGTGCTAAGCTATTCAGGAGTTAAAAAAAAATTGATGCTAATAAATACATAAAACACAGTTATGCTTCTAAAACTTTCCACACATAGACAAAAATAACCACATACAACACCTAACAGCTTTGTGGGGCCCTCTAACCTCTGAAAATTGTCACATATTGTGTCAACACAGGGTATTTTCCATTTTAATTATCAGTTTCATACACAGAAACATACCCTCTTGTAAGATTACCTAGAGCACTAAAATATTGAATCAATTGCCAGCCATTTCATTCCATGTTTGTCCTAGCGCAGGGCTAGAGCATATTCCAGGGGATGTTTCATTCTTGTTCAAAAAGCTTACCTTCATTGGGTTCTTTTATTTGTTATATTTTGATAGGACAGTCATTTCTGTTGGCCACAAATATTTGTTGAACACAAGGGGGTAAACTGAGCTTACAAATGGCCAGCTTGAGACTCCCCTTAGTAATCTAGTTTTCTGACAGGCATTTTGCTCACTACAGATTAAATACATTTCAGAGCATTTTGAATTGCAGCTATATATGGACATTGGCATGATAGCTTTCTTCTTTCTGTAAACTGATTATTAAAGAAGAAAATAAGCTTTTGTGTAGCATAGAAGTGTGCTTAGCAGTGTACAAAACAATGGAACTTAATGGCAGAAGGAGTGTGCAGTATTGGCAGGAGTACTGGAGATGAGAGGGTAGTACTTTGTCTCCAGAATTCCTCTGGCTGCTAACAGTGCCCCTGAATGAAGGCACCTGTAAATTACAGAGTTCTAATAATTTATGTCAGCCCACTGCAGCTGGGAGCTGAGACACTGGGCCTGGGCTGGTAGGTTGAGCATGGCAGTACATTGCACACCAAACACATGGCAACAGCCATAGGGGTGACACCTTCTCAGCCTGGGACTCTCTCAGTGCAAGAAACAGGGACCTCCTTCACTGACAGAATGTATGGCTTTCCTTCTTCCTTATGGCACAACCCTCTTTGTCTTTCCCAGAAAAAACAAACAAACAAAAAACCCCCACAAACAAGCAAAACACAACAAAAAATAAGAAACTAAAAAACCCTCCACCAAAACAAAACAGGAGTAGGCGCTGGTGCATTATAAGTGCTGGACTGCTGAAAGGAAAATAAGTACAGCCCACAAATACTCTGTTCCACTGCAGTGGGAGGCAAAGGGGTATAATGAGTCTCCCAGCCTGGGAAGGATGCCTTCTGTTGGATGACATGAGTTTGTGACCAATAAAATAATACCTAAATGCAAGAGCAATATGGTGGGGGGAAAGGGCCAATTAAACAACCTGTCTTTAAATTGTGGCTGCTGCCATCAGCAAACTCCAGATTACAGCAAAAAGTCAGTTCACTTCAGCTGGTATCTGGCCCACGGTGTTTGTTGTAGAAGCACAAGACCTAAGGGACCTGAGTCAGGGGGCACCTGGACTGCATCTGCCTTGACAGCTCCTCTTCTGCCTGGCTTTCTCAAAGCATTTGTAGCAGGGCTGTAGTATCCACTGCCTCTCTGTTGTCTGCTTGGGGCTGCTGATCCTGTGGGCAGCTGAAGTTCACAGAATCAGGCTGGTTTAACCGGTGGAGCAGCACATTCTCTCCTGACAGTCATCAGAAATCTGGATGAGAGAGCAATGCAGGGACTGATGTGTTTTTTGGGAAGCAGAGACTCTGTATAGGTTAATAAGGTGCTGTTGGTTGTTGGAAATTTGTATGGCTTAAACCTAGCCAAGGAGTAATTTCTGACACGTTTCCCAAGGCAGCACTCTAGTGAGAGCTCTTCATTCCTGGTCTGCATGTTTGGAGGTCAGTCAGTGGGGTGACACCACAAACCTGCCCATAGGAGCATGCATTCTGTATGGTCCTGCCACTTCCCTCTCACTCCTCTTACCCATAGCCTGCAGCCCCAGCTACAACCTAGGCAGAGCGTTGCGTGATGACCATGAAACACGCGATTTAGGGAAGGGAAAGGAAAAAAAAAAAAAAAGAAAAACCCCACCAAACCCATTCTACTCTCCTCCCCGCGAGAAACATTCCAGCCTTTCCTTTCCAGCCACTTGAGAGGGGGGTTGTTTATTGACATTATGCAAGTGCTGAAATTTTTTCTTTTTCTTCTCGCCCGTCCGTTTTTTCCTTTCTCCCCCTCTCTCCTCCGGGGGTTGCAAAGGTAGTTCAAACCCCTCCAGTCATCTCGGCTTATCAGTCAGAGGAGACGCATTCCTCTGGGCTGCTCCCTTTATAAGTCACCGCTGGCCGGGCGCCCGCTCGCAGCCTCCGCGCTGGCAGCGTTGTCTGCTGCCTCCCCTCCCTCGCCATGCCCTAGCCCGGGCTCCGCTCGCCCGCCGGGGACGCGCAGCAGCCCGGGGAGGGCCGGCGGCGATGGCACCTCCGTCCCCCGCCCAGCCCTGAGGGCGGCTGCCGCCGGGATGTTCAGTTGGCACCGCAGCTTCACCCTGGGAGCGCCCTGGAAGAGAGGTGAGTCCGCCGCCCCCTCGGGGCTGCCCCGTCCCGCCCGAAGCCAGCCGGCAGCTGCTGGCACACCTCCCCAAACCCGATCCTCCGCCACCCCCTTCCTTCCCCTCAGCGGCCGCGTAGACAGTACTTACGGCAATCCCAGCCCGGCCCGCCCGCTCCCGGGCCCTCCGGACGGGCTATCCGCACGGCACCTCAGCTCTGCCGTCCCGGCCCCATGCTGCGCTGCCTGCTCTCCGGCTGCCTCTGCCCCAACGCAGGTAAGGCTGCAGTGAGACTTAAGCCTCCGGTCGGTCAACTCCTGCCCCGGGGCCGATGGGGTGAAGGACCATGCTTTAGGAACCAATTTGTTTTCTTCCAATGGGTTTGTTTTGCATTTGCAAGCGTGGAAAAGCTTGGGAGAGAACAGCGGGAGACGGGGAGCGCAGCGGCTCTGAGGGCGAGCTGCCCGGGATGGGCGCATGAAAGGGGGAAGCGAGACCGCCACCTGAGCGGCTCTGCGCGCTCGTCCCGCCCGTAGCACCCAGGTGTGGCACGAACGTGAGGCTGATCAGGGCAGCCCTCAGCCCGTCACTGCTCTGGCAGTGGGTATCGGATCCGTGATATATCCCACTCCAACATGGGTTATACCGAATTTGAGAGGTTTTATTTGCTCCCTCCTGTTGTGTGCACATGAGATGACCCAGGCAGGGAAAGCAGCTCTGGTCCTGCAGCAGATCACTTGCAACTTAGTCTGTTGTGAAAACAACTTACGTGGTCTCAGACTGCCTTTTTCAGGCACAATAGGTCTGCTTTTACTCCTTAGCCAGTGCTTCAGGCTTTAAGATCACAAGTCTGAGGCAGCAGAATACCGGTAGCATGCCTATTTACCCATCACCTTGGCTTGTGCCAGCTGTAAATGAGATCTGCAGTTTCTGTTTCCATTAACATCACTGAACTGGATTGGTTTGCTTGGAACGGAGGTGGCTACAGACAGGGTTTGCCAGAGTCTAAGTATAGTGTACTGTGCAATGGCAGGATGGTAAAGATGTTGCAAAATACTGTGTTGGAGTGGTAATGCCTTCTGGGGTCCTGACATGACCATATATATGCTGCACTCCTGCCTCCCTGGACTGCCATTTTACAGTATGGTAGAAACCACTCAGGTTTCCCTGGATGTAATTTGATAATCAACTTGTTTTCCCCAAACCATATAGTGCAAGCCTGGCGGCAGAGTTAGGAAGGGAAAGGAAACTTGCTCTTACACATGGAAAAGTGTCCTTCATCACCCAGGCACTGCAGTGTTGTCACAGGGGTAGGTGGAAGCTTTGATAGGGGAACACATCACACAGAGCACTGAGGAATCAAAAGAAAAAAGAGATTCAGCTAGAAAATCTCGAAAGTAAGAAGCAGGGACAGCACTCCCTGATCACCTCAGCTGGGAAGAGACACCAAATATTTATCTGGTTTGGACCCAATCTCTACTCAGAAAGTGCCAAGAATACACTGTTTCTTGCAAGCTTTGTGGCAGTGACTTTAAAGTTTTATCTGGAAATGCAGCTTAAAATAGAGAATATAAACCAAAACATTTTTGAGTGACAGCTTAATAACAGAAGTAGAGGCTAGATCTTCCCCCACTTGGTGGGGAGGAAGGGGGGGCGGGAGGGATGTGGAATATTGCAGCAGAAATACCGTGGTAGCAGGAGCTCTTGTATAGGCAAGCTGAGTTTACTGCAGCTAGAAAACCCTGCATCACCACCTCATCTCACCAAGGTCCTGGTGTGGCCGCAGCAGGTTCAACAAGCCCCAAAATTGTTACCAGTTTCACTGCAAACATAAAAGTCATACCAAGAAGTGTGGTTACACCTGCCCACTGCTACCTCTTTTGAGCAGAAGCTCCTCTCTGGTTTTGCCTGGGGACAGCAGTGACTGCATATGAAGAATGTGTTAACAGTGACCTTTCTGATACAATTCACGAGTTCCTTTGGTTTCAGCTGAAGCACTGGTGTCTTAATGGCTTTAGTCTGTAGGGGCTATTGAACAGTTGTTTATCCAGGCTTATTATAGGTAATAAAACCTGAATTACTACATACCTGTCATCCCTGAGGGGCAAGTTCCATCCTTGCACAGGGCCTCCTGTCTCCTAGTTTGTTTCTGGTTGAATACTCCTTTGCGATATGAGGCAGCCTGCAAATCAAGTGTGCAAAGATTTCCTAAATTAGACAGGTTTTGCCTTAGTGTGTTTGATTCCATGGTGTTGATTTTCTGCTCAGAAACCATAGGAAGCTGTGTGTCAAATAATCTTTTGCTATTATACAGGGCTACTCATAAAAGCACCATTTCCTTTATGTAAGGTTTTGAGCCTTTCTTCTGAAGGAGTGCTTGAGAATTTCCAAGGAGAAGTATTTACAGGTCTTTTAGGGAGAGCTATCATCTCCTTGATGAAGTCTCACAAATACAATAGGTGACTGAGGGACGTGAGCCTCCCCCCAGCCGCGGGAGTGGTTACATTGCAGAGCAGGGATTCCTTGGGCACAGATCCTTGCACACCAAAATTATCCTTGGCCTGGGCTGTATATCCAAGAAGTAAGTTACAGGGTAAATGCAGTAACCAGTGGGAGAGGCTCTTCAGATCGTGGTACGTGCAGGGTCAGGTGTTAGTCTAAAAACAGGTGACTGCTAGACTACACAAGTTACACTGATAAACCAGGTGGTCTGTGGGGACTTGCTGGACCCTGGGACTTTCTGCCAGAGGTCACTAATCTATCAGACCTGTCGCTTTGTTTCAAAAGCTTTACAGGTCATTTGGAATGAATAGACCCAAGCTGTAAAAGTGTCAAGTGGCCTCTTTACTTGGAAATCCATTTCCTCTTTAGTTCACCCAACTATATCCATCAGTAAACAATCAATCTCCCTCAAATGCCTGAAAAGAGCTATAATTATCTCCTCCTCTTCCAAAACACAGGTATTAAAGCAGAGTCCTTGAACCCTGTTATCTTTCTCTCACCACCTTTTATACATATATATATATATATATATGGATTTATTATTACCAGCCATAGCTTTGAGGGAATCTGTAACATTTCTGGTCACATTATATTACCAAACTATCATCCAGAGGCACTTCACATACTTAACTAGCATGAGACTGGAGAGCACCTTGAAGCCAACTGATCCCAAAAACTTTGTGCCTTTTGTTCAAGGACTGTCCAAAGTCTCTGCTTTGTCATAATTATTCTTTTGCACTCAACTTTTCAAACAAATCGATTTGTATATATGCTCCCATGAAATCCACACGCATTTCAGTTCTCCAGTTGGATACACTGAAATTTCGAGAATTGGGTCTATCATGCAGATATTTTCAGTTACCACATGGAAATGTGTTCTGCAAACGTGATTTTGTTCAGTCTTAAGTCCAGTTAAAAACCTCAGCATTTCTATGACAATGATTTTCAAGCCTTCAGAAATTTCTGCCGTTTGTAGACAGAGACTGTAAGGGTGCATTGAAGACACAAGACCATTCCATAAGCTCCCCTTAGAAAATCTGTCCTAACAGTTTAGGAGAAGCCCTAGCTCGGATTGGGCAACCCAAGACACAGAAACATGCTCACAGACTAGCTTTGCTTGAAAGGCATTGGAAAGGCAGATTGTCTGCAGAAATTTGGTGCCAAGCAGGTCCCCTACCATCATCAGGACTGGCACGGAGTCTTCAGTAGGGCTGTAAAGGGCCATGACACAGGAAGATCCTCACTCTGTGGATGTAAAATACCCTCCCAGAGGGTCAACTGCTAGTGGTTGCTGCAGAGATTTTTTTTTTTTTTGATAGTAGTTGTTTGTTTGTTGGGCTGGTTCTGTTTTTCTGGTAACCTGAGAGTAATCCAATTCTTCTAAGTATTGTGGCCCTGTTCATGCAACATTTCCCTGTGCCCAGAGGGCCTTAGAAGGAACAGCTGTCGCCCAGCTAGGACAGAAACACAGACCCTGCATGGTCTCCATTGGGGCCAGGTGGTGGGTGAATACTGAGAAGTAGGTGTCAGCACAGCCCCACCCCTCAGCATGTAGAGGGGAAGAGTCGACAGCAAAAAAAATGCCTATTGTTTCAGAGAGGAAGTGACCCCATTTCTCTTAAATTCTGGGAAACTGAGACCACCACTGGTGAGAAAAAAAATCCCATCTTCACAGTGAAAGGGAAACCACTTGAGCCATACTGCCAGCAATGTTAGAGAACAAGTGGCAGCAACAGGACTAAAGGGAGACTTTTTTTGAGAAGGAAGGAAGGAAGGAAAATGAGGGAATGCAAGGACTGAATGGGAGAGGCAGCATTTCATTTCTAGGTCATGAGTCTGACTCCAGCTCCACTAGTCACTGCTGCCTCATGATTCTTCAAAAGCTAATGATCTTTCAGTCTGTTAGTTGAACACCACAGCCCCATGACAGAACCTGTCCTGCATGGCACAGGATTTAAAACTTGGCACAGCTGGATCTGAAGAGGACTTACTAGGCAGGCTGTGCAGGTTCTCTGTGGGATGCTGAAAATCCTCCTCTGAGGCTTTTGCTCATATATCTTGCTCCTGTGTTCAGGGCTAAGCAGACTGGTGTGAGTGGTGGGTTTGACTTTGGTCTTCCTTTGCAGGGCAGCTGTGCAAACTCCCTGTTAATCTTGCATCCCAGTTCATTAGTAATACCCTTTATTTCTGGTGTTCTGTTCCTGTGGCATGATACAGTTGGGAAATATTTGCCTTATCAAATAAAATCTAGAGGGTGTTGCATGTCTTGTGGGAGATGGGAGTGGGGAGAGGAATAGGAACCCTGACCATCTCTGAATTGTTCACCTTGTGCCTCTCCCTGGAACTGCCACCCTGCGTAACCCTGCCAGCACCACCCACTGTGGGTGGGTTTGCTGTGCACGTTAAACTTCCAGTAGCTCTGGGGTGAAGCAGAGAGCTGTCATAGCTCTGATGCTGCTATCCTGTTTAAAAAATGCAGGGATAAGCAAAGCTTTGGCGCCAAATTTTCCTCATTCCAAGCAGCCTACAAATCAGGACAAATGTTTTCTGAAGACAGGTGGGCACAGAACAGAAGGGATAAGACCAGCACTAGGTAGCACTATATGGTATAGTTCTATGTGGTCACTAGCAGCACTTACCCCTCTGCCAGCCTGGCCTATTCCCACCAACAGTACTTGCATTAGCTAGATGAATCAGAAGTCCCTGTACTATGATACTTGAGTCAGTGCATCAGAGGCCAAGGACCCCTCTCAGGACACAGCAGAGCTTAACAGGGCTTGCAGCTGAGGGAATTGCTAGTGAAATGTGGCTGTGAGCCACAGACATAGATACAAAACAGAAAAAATTAGACTTGGATTTCAGGGCTTTGGAGCATAGGGATTCAAATATAGACTTTGGCTTGTTTACTAGAAAGGCTGAAGCTTTTACAGGAGTTAGGCCTGAACAGTAGTGGGAATGCCAGGGCAGTTGAGTTAATTTCTTCTTAGATATCCACTCTCCTTCCTCAGGTCAGAAATCTCTGCATTTGTGCATTAGGCTGTGCCCTTCCAGCTGCTAGTTACTGTGCAACAGGAGAAACACACTAGGACATGAAATTCCGAGGAAAGGAAAACCTTGGGACAGGAGCTGATGAGAAGGCATTCACCTTTGAAGGATTTAAGTTTTTCTGCTAGATTTTGCTAACTACCATCAGAGAATTATCCTCCTAGAGAGCAATTTGGAAACAAAGCAAAACAAAGTTCGAGAGACTTTGCTGGAACACATCAATGCTTTTAACTCTCTACAAATTACCTTCAGACATTAGCTAGTTCACTGTTACCACCTCCCTGGGAGATGGGAAACAATCTTACTCTCCAGCTGTACAGGCACAGGAACTTACCTAAGGTTACATTTAATCAGTCACAGGCTTACATTACAACCCAGGGAACGCTGTTTATCTCTAATGTAATTACAAAGTCATATAACCCTTTCAGAAGGCTACTAGGCAAGTAGCACAAATTAACATGAAACAACATTTGGCCTGGGCACACATTGACAAAGATGCTGCAGGAAGCTATACCACTGTTATACTGCATGTACACAAACAACTCAATTCTCTCTCCTGCTGCCATACCAGTGTCTCAGCCAGCTGACCATAAGCATCTTTTGGTCCCTTACCCCCATCTCAGAAGGTATGTGGAAAACCAGTCCAGGGGAGAGGAAACAAGAAACAACAACAACAAAAAAATCTTGGCTGATTTCCCAGGAGCAGCAGTGTCAAACCTGGCTGGCATCCAGTACAAGTAAATACATCTTACCAAGCTTAATGCCACCTTTCAGCCCTCTGAAGTGCTTCACACCTCCTTTCAGAAGCCTCTGTGCAGCATTGTAATTTTACTCCTGCAGCACACTCCCTCCAGCACACCAGGCCATCTTCCCTGCTTTGCTCCAGACCCCTCATATTGTGCAGAGCACTCACAGATCAAGTCCTCAGCCAGAATTAGTGGACACAGTTGTCTCTCTCTTTTTTTCTTTCTTTTCTTCGTGTGTGTGTGTAATTGCACAGATGAGATTTAATTGCACCATTCTGGTATTCGTTGGCAATATGCTTGAAAGAGATGTGTATTTTTGTATGTCTCTCTCTCAAGATCTGTATCAGAAACAATGTTTGTTGGAAGCACCATGGTTTAGGTTCCATAACACAGGACAGGGAGGAGGAAGAGACTGTTCCATCCATGGGGTGCAGCAGGACAAACTTGAGCTTCAGGTCACTGCCTTAATCATGGGAGATGTCTCCATGTAGCACAGATAACCTCACTGACCATGGAAAAGGATCACTGAATGAATGAGGACAAGGTGCCTAAGTGTGCTGCAAAATCCCGCTGTACTTTTCATCTATTCTGAACTTGCGGTAGGAGGATGATAAAATTTTTGTATCACAAGGGGTTGGGAGGATAAATCAGAAAATTTCAAACACTGTGGTTACTATGACCTGCCAGTGCTTAGATCAGTGGTTTGCAGTCTACAACAGATAAACAAGAAATTGCTGTGAAACCATTTGATGTTGCTAGTGACCACAGGATGGGGAGAGCAAAGTACTGTGTTGTCAAGAGGGTAGACCCTTCTCAGCACTGGAGTTACTGACATTGAGGGGACCCTCATGCAGAGATCAGAGACATCATCTAATTTTTAGTTTTTTCTTTTGAAGCCAAACATTGTAGTCATCAAAGACACACACTAAAGCATCTGCCATCTCCTTCTTAAAGTAGCAAGACCTTATTTTAATATGCTGCTTCCTGATTTCAGACAAAGAAATATTTGTGCAGGCCAAGGTGAAACCGGTTAAGCAAGGTAAGAAGGGGCAGACTGAAAGACAGAGAGAATCTCCAGTCAAAGCATGGCATGATTAGTAAGTGAAGGCATTCAGAGTTTGTGGCAAGGAACTGCCATTGCATATAGTGATTCTTGGTAAGAGTGACAGCTGTATGGCTTGTTCTTGAAAGGGATGTGCAACAATGCAACTGCTCTCCTCCTGAGTCTCAGTGGTTTTGTTGTGTAATCTGAGGTGGTGAAGCCATCAGAAAAACCTGTTAGCATTTAATTTTTCATGCAGATACAACACTTTGCCTCTTGCTGCCAAGAGGTCTTTATAGCTGAGCAGACAGATCCTCTTCAGTCCAGATTAGTAACAACTAAGCTCCATGGCCTCCTTCCAAAACATTTTGCTATGCATGAAGCTGCAAACCAAGCTCCCTATTCCTTATCCTCAGTTCAAGGTCTGTCATACTCATCCCAAGAGGGGAAAGGCTGTTACCTGGATCATACAGCTCTTCATGAGTGTTTCTGTGGGCAATGTCTTCATCTTGTCTTCCACCACAGAAATATATTGATGTTGCATTACTGATGGTCTGGCACTGACTCCCAAATGTGGGTTTTTACAGTGGAGAGATGCCTGTGAATTCTGCCAAGGGAGGCACGTACCGTTAATTCTGTATATGACACACAAGATCTTCTGTAAGAGGCCTGAGTGCCACAAAAAGCCAAGCCTATCAGGTGGGATTATTTATCACTGACAATGCTTTTACAGAATCACAGAATGACAGGGGTCAGAAGGGACCTCTGGAGATGATGTAGTTAAAGCCCCTGCTAAAGCAAGTTCACTCAGATCAGGTTGCACAGGAATGTGTCCAGGCAGGTTTTGAAAGTCTTCAGAGAAGGAGTCTCCACAACCTCTCTGGGTAGCTTGTTCCAGTGCTCCATCACCCTCAAAGTAAAGATGTTTCTCCTTATGTTTAGGTGGAACTTCCTGTGTTCTAGTTTGTGCCTGTTGCCCATCATTGGGTATCACTGTAAAGAGCCTGGCACCATCCTCTTGCCACCCACCCTTTAGATATTTATAAGCATTGATAAGATCCCCTCTCACTCTTCTCCAGGCTAAAGAGCCCCAGGTCTCTCAACCCCTCCTCATAAGAGAGATGCTTCAGACCGCTAATTGTCTCTGTAGATCTCTGTTGGACTCTACAGTAATTCCCTGTCTCTCTTGAACTGGAGAGCCCAGAGCTGGACACTCCACAGGTGGTCTCACTAGGGCAAAGCAGAAGGGAAGGAGAACTTCCATTCACCTGCTGTCCACACTCTTCTTAATGCACCCCAGTCTTCTTAATGCACCCCAGGATACCATTGGCCTTCTTGGCCACAAGAGTATATTGCTGTCTACCAGGAATTCTAGGTCCTTCTCCACAGAGCTACTTTCCAGCAGGCTAACCCCTAACCTGTACTACTGCATGGTGTTATTCCCCTCCAGGTGCAGGAATCTGCACTTGCTCTTGTTGCATTTCAACTCTCCAGCCTGTCCAGGTCTTGCTGATTGGCAGCGCCTTCTGCTGTGTCAGCTACTCCTCCCAGTTTTGCACCATCAGCAAACTTGCTGAGAGTACGCTCTATCTTCATCCTGGTCATTGATGAAGATATTGAACAAGACTGGACCCAGTACTGAACCCTGGGAAACACTGCTAGCTACAGGCTTCCAGCTAGACTGCACCACTGATCACAACCCTCCGTCATTCATCCAGTTCTTAGTCCACCTCAAATGTCCACTTGCCTAACTCGCATTTCCTAAGCTTACCTATGAGTATGTTAATGGGAGGCAGTGTCAAAAGCCTTGCTGAACCTGAGGTAGACAACATCCATTGCTCTCTCCTCATGAAAATCCATTGTGAAATATTAAATCTATGGCTGCCTCTGAAGAGTAAAGGGCATGTTTCTGTGGTATCCCAAGAAATTATCAAGATCAGTGAGAAGGAATTTAAATAAAGTAGAAAATGATCCATGTAACAGCTGTTTTGTCTTAAAGAGTAAGAGCCTCCTTTGTCTATGGACACTGTGGAAAGCAAGCTGGAGGAGGGAAGGCTGGAAAATGGGTTATTTCTGAAACAGGGAGTTTTCTGGATTACCATGAAGGAGGGCTGCATGCCAGAGCTCTCCCTGCTCTACTGCTAGTGAGGGGTCTCAGGCTTCCCTACCTACTTCAGGATAATTATGTTACTGAATTTGTGAAGTGGCTGGTTTGATGACAGGCAAAAAGGAAGGAAGTAGGAAAGGGAAATGAAAGGAAATTAAGTAGGAAGTAAGATACCCTGAAAAGTGAATGCACTGTAGCCCTTTGAGGTTCTCTGGGTCAGGCTCTAATGAGGGAAAAGATATCAGAGAAACTGAAGTTTTGTGCAATTCCTGGTCCCAAATCCACAAACAGATGGACTCGGAGATGAGACTTGCAGTTTGTTTAAGGATGGATGCAGAGCTTTCACAGTGGCTTTCCTACCAATGTGAACAAGAAGTCTGCACTGCGAAATATTAGATTCAGAAAAACAGTGAGAAAACCTGGGAACAGATCTTCAGCCCCTGTGGATCAGCCTTTCATCCAGAGATGTACCACATTACCATGTGATGTAACTGTATTGTGAAAACAAATCTTCTTTGTCCATGTACAAAAAGCTCACAAACAAAATTGTCCCCATCTCCTTTCTCTTTACGAAGAAGGTAAGAGTTCATTTGAAGGGAGCATTTCATAGTTAAAACCATAGAGGGATTAAAAAAGATCTACAGTACCTCATTTGCTTTTCCTATCAGCACTTGTTTTTTGTCACCTGTGTGTCTGCAGAGAATACTGCAGACAAAAGCAGTTTGAAAATTGCTTATTGCAACCCCAAATTCACTTCAGTCTGAGGAAAGACAGATTTCATTTTGGCCTTTTTTCCTGCTGGTTCAGAATGCATTTAATTGGAGGCAATATTTTAGCCTTAAATTAATGTGTATTGTGATGAAAGAACAAGTATTTCTCTGCATCTCTATGCAGGTAGTCTCTAATAGGGTACCTGGCTACATGTGTTGTTTTCTACCTATTAAATTAGAACTCTGGGTGTGTTTGTGTCTCCCCCCAGAATGACTCTGAGGTGGTGGCAAGGCCTACAAGAGAGCTTCATATAACCCAAGAAAAAGAAATTAGGGCTGTCACCCTCTACCACCTAACTGTAGACAGTTTTACATTTCAGATCCCTCTGGGATGTGCTAGACACTGAGTTTTGTAGCCCCTTATGATCTTCTGCTTGTTTTCTTTTAAGCAGGTAAGAAGAGTCCCCCTGCGGAGGACAAAGTCGTGTTAACACATATGAAGATACTGAGCAATGAAGGAATTCAAAACCCAGGGTTAATCCCAGAGGCTCCAACTGACACAGCCTGTACAGAAGATTCCCATCTCCCAGGTGCCCACCTCCCACTGGACTACCAGGGAAATCTGAATGCAGCAACTACACCAGCAGCTCCAGACTATGCAGATGCCCCGGCAAGCACAGACTCTGTAGCCACACTGCCTGACCTCAATGCCTTTGAGTCTAAGTGTCGACTTCACAGATTCTCCAAATTTGAATCTGAGGACTCTGGGGTTGAATTGCCAAGTGGGGCTAATTCGCCATCAACACCAACTGCTTCAGAGAAGAGTTTTGTGCTTCACAGCAGAGACTCATTTTGTGACTCGGGTGTGCTTAGCACCTCTTCCTCTCCAGAAATTGACCATCTGATAATGAGAACATGTAAAGAGCATGCCAGAAGAGTCAGCCAGCAAGATCCAGAGACTGAAAAGCAGGCTGAGTGCTATAGCCAGGAGGTAGATGCTGTACAGGGTCCTTCAGCTTTCCTGGAAGACATCAGTGTCCCTCAGGAAGAAAGAACTGATGAAAATTTTGACCAAAGTGAAAGGCAATCTTTTGAAAAGGAACCTACAACAGAGACAGACCCTCCCAGAGAGAGCCCTCTTGCCACTCCAGCTCCCATAGAAGAGCCAAAGACAATTGCTGACAATTTCCCAGAGAACTTTGGCAGCACACAAGACCTTCAGATCCACGGACATCAACTGAAGAAGTACCCCACAAGTGACAGTCTGGATGAATACATGGATGAATGCTGTAGACTGAGTGAGGTAAGAAACACCTAAACTACCAAATCTTAGAACTAGGCCTGTCCAAATAATTAGTCAAGGTTCAAGTCCTGTTGTGGAGTATGAACTAGGACACATCTGTGAGAGCTGGAAAATGTCCCTTGAAACGGTTGTAAATAGAGAACCTTAGTAATTGGTTTTTAAGAGCTCTTTTCATAATAGTGAAATTCTGAAGTAATTCACATATATTTGGTCTGGGTAAGGATGACTCATGGAGGTGTCACTTTTCAAAAGCCACAGGCTAGAGGACGGACCTGATTCTAGTCTTAAAATGAAGATTATGAAGTTAGTCACTGTTGTCAGATACATGGGTTGAGGATTCCAACAGTTTCTCTTTCATGGTCAGGTTATTCCTGTTCCTGGGAACAGGTGGACTGCTATTGAGGTGCTGAAATTTGGAAAGAAATTGTCTAAGGGTAGCTCATTCCTGTCCAGGCCTGTGCTGTCCTCTTGAGCCAGCACATTTGAATAATGAGTGATCAGGAAAATAATGCACAAATTCAAATATTTGCTGGGCTAAAGATGAAGATCTCATTTTAACCCTCCAGCACAGCTGTAATGGAAACGCCTGTGTTCTAATACTGACTGAACTAAAAAGACATAATATTTTCAGCACCTTTCCGTACTCTTTTTCCCTTGCTGGGTGTACCATGTGACTGTCAGGAGACTAATAAAACACCTTTCTGTGCACCTTCTTCCATAGTGGATGCTACAAGAGCTTACCCCAATTCTTTGCCTGAAGTTTTGTGCTTCTGACATGCAGACTGACCTCTGCCTTGCCTGCCCACTGCACTGGCTTCCATGAAGTGGCAGTGGAACGCCTTAACTAGGAAGATGATTCTTGATAGAGACAGACCAAAAAACTCCATGAGGAAAAGTAAAGGAGGCTAGGTGAAGAGGATGACAGAAACACACCAAAAATATCAAATGGTGTATAAGGAAGATTTCTCTTAGAGGCATTCATTGTGGTAATAGTGATGAATTGGAATGGGGGGTGGGAGGAAGCCAAGTGACAAGTGTTGTGTGCTCTGTACATAATTTCACCATGACCTGTCCCTCCTGGCCATGAACCATCAGGCAATGGCTTTCCTCTCCGGCATGCCAAGCCCTCCCAAGCAGTGAGTGAGGTCAAAGATGGCCCATCCTCTGTTAATGTTGCATATTGAAGCAGCACAAGCAACATACAATCCAACAGAGCAAGTTCTTAGTCTCCAGACCTGCCTCATACACAGCAGAAGACAGATGTCTATTTTGCATAGTTTCCAAACAGGCAGCAGCCTGGCCTTTTGGCAGAGCTCAAGAAAGGTACCAGAGCAGGAGAGTTTGACTACAAGGAGATGTTATAAAAAGTTCCTAAATTCTCTGTTGCACTCCAGAGGGTTTTTGCAGCTAGCTTGGTCTTGTCTGACAGCTCTGGCTGCCTGCAAAATTCCTCTAAATCCTTTGTGAAATGGAGCCTCAGTTTCCCAAAGCAGAGCATTTAAATAAACAAGCAAATAAATTAGAAAGAAGCTAAAAAGGAAATGAAGCTCTTGGTGGCTTATCTCCCCTCCTTTTTAATATCCTCACTGCCTGAGTGCTAAAGCTCTGTGCCTCAGAGCACTTTTCTTTGTTTGTTTTTCAAGCTGTATAAATACAGCTGTGACCTAGATGCTGGGGAAGTTTGCCCCTCTTCACAGAGCACCTCCAGGCTGTTGTATCGCAAGAGCAGCACTTTTTAAACTGCTGGAATGCAAGGTAGCACCCAGGCTGACTGGGGCAAGAAAAGCCCATGGCTCCCGCACAGCACAGGGACAGCCTCTTCCAGCTGCAGAGCCTTCTGCACTCACCAAACCTGCCCAAGGTTCACCTGTCCTCACTGTCGTACAAAAAAGGCAGGGCAGAGTGAGACCCACACAAAAACAATGTCCAGATGATCATATAGCTGACCCCAGCTGAGACTCTGCTCCAGGCTTCCCATTCTGTGGTTTTTACATTTGCCTCTAACTTGTCCAGGATACAACATGGCACATAGGATTCAATCTCTTGCCTGTCCTGGTGTCATCTCAGGGACTCAGATGCCGCTGAAAAAGCAATCAGTATTGTCTGAAAGATAGCAGACCAGTACAGGGTATTCTCACTCTGCTTGGCAAAGAACATGGCAAACCAAATTGTTCCATCAAATCAATTCCTACTAAATTAAGTTAATGTTAATAGAGATGCAAGAGTGCTTACACTGGCTTATATTTAATGCCAGATGAGAGCATTGTTTAATCATAGGTGACAGCAGCTTCCTCAGTTCTGTTGCTGGTTTTGGGAATACAATTTTCAAGTAACAGGAGAGCAGTTGAGTTTCCCCAGCCCAGCTGGCTGTGGCAGTGCCAACAGCACTTTGCTTGCTGGCACAGCGCAGCCAAGAAAAGACTCAGTCTCTAGACTCCCAGCCTCCCTCATTGCTGAGGATACTTCCAAAGGAACAGGAAAGAGAATGCTCAGAAAGAGACTGGAAATGATCAAATGTTTTGACCATTTGGTGAATGGCTTTGGCTGACAAACTATACATCAAATCATTTCAGTCTGGCATTTCTTAAACAAAGGTTTCTGATCTTTTTGTTTTGAACTGTTGTTGTTTTGAAATTTGCCTGTGTTTAGAAAGATGAAAGAAAGTGGAAGCTGTCAAACAACAAGAGAAAGAACTTTGAAGCCTAAATAAAAGCATTTCCTTTTAAGCAAAATTAAATGTTTGGGATCAGTTTGAAGATACATAGCTTTTGATGCTTTTGCTTTGCAAACACTTCCTCACACTCCATAAAGTTTACATTTAAAGTTAGCCCATACCCCTTGAAGAAGAGAGAGAGGGTGGGAGCATTTGTGATCATAAAATTAAAAAAAACCCCCAACATTATTCACACTCAGCTAAGTGTCTGGGGCCAAAGCAGTCTCAATACTTCTAAGCAGAGAAGACAGGTCAGGGGTAGGGCAACCTGTGATGATCAGCCCCACAGCCTGTGCGTGATGCTTAGAGGAAACCATCAGCTATCAGTAAGCACAGCCCCTCCTGGACAGCAGGGTGGAGCCACTCAGAAATATACAGCACGATCCCTCTCTTTCCTGTTATTCACAAGCCTTTTGGTGCTGTCAGCTCCCAGTGACAAATGCTTCCCACTCAGCCTGTGGCGTCATGGGCTCCAAACTCATGATGGGGCAAGAAATATTTGTAATCCTGGTCCCTGGCTGTTGGTGCAGTGACCATACCACTTCGGTACCAAGCATGCTAATGTGGCAGGAGCAGGCAGTGAGGGATTTATGGGAGAATGGAGCACGGCATAACTCAAAACTACACACAAGAGAAAATGAAGAGCATAATGAGAAATAGAAACCTGAGCCACTGCGAGAAACATCAGTGAGCTCCTGTCCGCATGTAGAATTTCACCTGCAAGCTAATCCTCCCTGATAGCCTTGGCTTCTGCTGCCAGGTCCAGCCCAGCAGTTTTCCATTGAGACTGACTGAAGGCTTCAGAGGAACACTGTGATTTTACAGCAGTCAAAATATTGACTGGAGGGCTCTAGATAAGCCAGAGTTCTCAGTGCATGTGCTGTTCCTGTATTTTCAGCCTTCCTAAGAAATCTGTGGGCCAGCCAGCACAACTATGATAATTTATTGCCAGCAAAGTATGGCTTGATCAATATACTGAAAACCTGTCCTCAGGGCTCAGTCAGGTGAGCACTCACAAAGGCAGAGATCACTTTTTTGTTACATGGGTGTAAAGGTAGCATAGCGCTCCTTAACTCTGCATGCTCAAAACTGTAATGGGAAGTAATTCAGCATAGTATAGCTGAGTTCGGGCCTTGGATCCCTGTTCTTCCATCTGAGGGTCTGATTCAGTCTGATGTAACTGAAAGCCTACATTTTCAAGGATAATGAGGAACTTCTGACTGATTATCTTGAAACAGAGTTAAAAAATAATTACTCATTTCAGGACAGCTCAAAACTGCCCTATTTCTGGAAGCTGATACTCATGTGCTTTCCAAAAATCATGCTTCTGAAGCTGGGCACCCACAGATCCCTAGCTGCTTTCAGATCTCTTAGTTGTAGTGCTTCTGATTCAAGCTTTTCCCAGCAGATACCACATAGGCTTTGTTCTCCCTATGGGTCCTGGGGCTGTATCCTTTCCCACTCAGTATTATGGCTGAGTAACCTTTGTCTTGCCACCGTTTCTGCAGGCTCTGCCTGAGAGGAAAACAAAATGTGAATGACTGGTTGGCTTAGAGTCATCACAGTTTTTCATATGATTTCATGTGACCTCTGTCCCAGCTTTAGACACAAAAGCATCTGGACATAATAATACCTGTTTATAAATAACATTGTATCATCATTTGTTTTAAAAGAAGTAAATCCTAATGTTGATTATTTTTGAACACACCATGAGCTTTCTGACATAATGAAAAGACAGGAAGAGTCCCAAGGCTGGCATTTCCCCAAAAATGTAGATTGTTGTGGGAAAGGAGACAGAGTAAGCTTCCTGCTTTTGTAGAGGGAACTTATTTTTTGAAGTAAGATAAACTTAGAGCACTACTTTTGTAAAGATTGAGGCTTATTTTACTTACTGCTATCACATGCACATCAGCAAGCAGCTCCAAGGTAGAAGTCAGCCCCTCTGCATATTTGTTAGTAGCACGTTTGACAGAGTCTGCTCACACCGCAGGAGAGGACACTTGCTATGCACTATGAAGTTCTGGGGCCAGAAACATCAAGATGGAGAGCAGGGAAGCTGGGAAGCACCACTGCCTCTCCTCTGCCACAGGATGATTGTCTGGCACTACCCTTGGCTGAGCAGCAGTGAGACTTCACAGATCCTGAGTAAGGAGAGATCAGTGGTATAGAATAATTTGCTGTAGTCAGACAACAAGCTTGGCCCTGCAGACTTTCCTCATGCGTCTCTTAATAACTGAGAAAGTATCATCAGGGACATAAGCTGGGATCTCCTGAAAACCAATGCAAGTATGTGCTTTCATTTTGGCAGCTTGGTTCAGGTGCATATCCCTTTCACTGACCCACCAGTGAGGAGGGTCTGAATTCAGCTGTCTGCACTGGGTGCAGATTGTCAAAGGCACACAGTGTATACCTCCAGGCTGGTCACAAAGTAGTGAATAACTGCTACCTTCAGATACGTGCATTTAGGTAAGAGCCAAGCTCAGCTTCCGTACCCATAAGTGTAACCTGTACTGAGGGCTGTGAGTTATAGGACTCATACTAACCCTAACCATCTATACCATACCAAATTATATTTATTTGTAAGGGTCCTGTGGCCACTAAATGATGACTATTAGTCTGGGAGATAGAACTAGAAACAGGTTGTCATGAGGTTTTCCTCTTTGTCAGTCTGTGATAAGAGAGTCATTCGGATAGTGTTCTTTGCTGAGTAATAAGAAAATAGCGGTGAACAAGCAATGCTGTAGCTCAGGTATGACTATAACCAAAGCCCCTTGCAAGAGGAAGCCTGAGTCCTTTTATCATGGCCTACATGACTGTAAAGGTGTTGGGCCCCCAGCTGCTAATAATGATTGCTCTGCTGTTACTCCATGGTCCAAGATGTGTTGTCATTGCAGGTGAACCAAGGTAACAGCAAAGCCCTGGGATCTGGTCTGGGATACCTTGAACACATTTGTCAACTGATAGAGAAGATTGGGCAGCTGCAGGAGCACAATCTGCGTCTCCAAAAGCAAGTGTGCAGCTTGCAGAAAGAGCAGAAGATGAGTCAGATAAAAGAGGTAAGCAGATACCATAGTGTCTTCCATAAAGGCCTAGATGGGAGAGGTTCAAGTCTGTACGAGGGAAAATGCTAATTTAGTTGACCCTGCACTCACCTGGGTTGGGTGCTCTGGTCTTCAGGAAGCCCTCAGGTTCCACAGTGGGCTCAGCTTTTCTTGGGGTGGACTCAAGTTTCTGTTCATGCTCAATTTTGTTTCCCAGATGTGCTTGATTCTGTTGAGTTAAAAAACACCCCACTCACCTCATGTGATGAGAAGCTTGAAGTCAGTAGCTTTTAATTCTCTACAGCTAAAAAGTTCCCAAGAACACATCTCCCAGCACCAGTGCTATCAAAACAAAACATTTCAATGGACCTCCTTAGAAATCATGTTTTGAATTAAACTGTTAAGATCTCAGAATTTCCCACAAAACATACAGCAGGAAAGAGAATCAGTGGTACCACTACCCAGCTCCATGCTCTCTTTCCCTTCTGTGCTTCTGAGCTGCCAAATGAAGAATCTCTAAAATGAAAAATCTCAGTGTTCCCATTTGTCTTCTTCTCTTTTTTTTAACCAGCCAGAGCTAGCTGGGCAATTTGACTGAAATTTACACATTATTTCAGTGTCCTCCTAAACACCAGGTTTTATCCCCTGCATATTTTCTTCAGCTGTACCCCATCTCTGCTTCTGAGTTCTTTTTCTTTCACCCTCACACCATGTTTCCAGCTTTTTTCCTCCTCTCCCACTCTCTCTTTCTTTTTATTTTATCATGATGCCCCAAAGGAACCAAAGGGGTTCATCACACTCAGCTATTTCTTCCCTGCCATGCTGTGGCCAGTCTTCTATTCTCCCAGCAATGACATTCCTCCCCTGGTGCTGCTTTCCCACCTGCTGAGGCTGGATCTGCAGTAAGTGAACTGACTCTTCAGAGCCAAAGCCAAGTTGTGAGTCAGGTTGCAGAGCAGAGCAGCCCGTCATTTCCATGTACCCATCTCTCACCCTCAGAGGAATGCAGCCTCCTACATAGAGCCTGGGAATTGTTAACACATTTCCTGAAGCTTTACAACTGTGAGTCACTGCTCCAAGTAACTCTTCCAAGCTGCAAATCCAGGGTCAGATCCTCATCTGGTGTATGTGCCCTCTCCTCCCCAGCTTCCAGTGAAATGAGAAGCACCGAGCTTTCCTTTAAATAGTTGAAACTTTGATCTTTGGGGTATTTTCCAAGATCTATCAGAAGTGCTTTCTCAGATGCATTTGTCCCATACTATTCAGCGGGAAACTGGACCCCCAGATATAACATTCAGCACTTGCACTGTGCTCTACAAAAACGGATGCTCTCTCCTGGATATCTCTATGGTGCCTGCATCTGCTATATCTGAGCAGCTTTCTGTCATTTTCCTTTTCAAAGTCACAGGCTCTTTATGTAGAAGAGGAACACCATTGCCCCCATTTACCACAAGACATGGAGGTTGTTGTGCACATTGCATTTTGGAGGGCATCCTAAGACTACTCTCCAAACCACATTCACTCTCCATGCAAACTATTAGCATCTAAAGGTTTCCATGCCTTGGACGCAACTGGTGAAGACACAACCCCCAGAGCAGAGGTGGATTAGTGTGGTATTAAGAACTGGTCATGAAGACTTTAGATAAGTCAGTACTCCAAATGCTGTTCTTGAGAGCTGTACAGACATCACCACAGAGACTGAAGACATTTTGATTGTGGGACACAAAGGGGACATGGCTACTCCACACCCTTTGCTTTACAAGGAAATCTTTAATGTTGTGAGCCAAAAGCAGCATCTTTCATCAGATTCTCAAAGTGCCTCCCAAGGGTACAGGTAATGCAAACCGCCATGCCGCGCTGGCAACATACGAGACGGTACATTAAAATTGTCAATTGTTTGGTGACCTCCAGAGGTGCTAAACTGGTGTTGGCCTGTCCTGGTTCCAACATCAACAGACTGTTTTCCCCCTTTCCACTCAAGCTGATAAAGCTCTCTTTGCATCCTGCCGTACTAAATTCTTGTGCAACATGGTTGTGCAAGGTAGAAAATCCCTGCTTCCCACCACACCAGCTACAACAGAAGTACACCAGCTGAAGTATCACACACTGGTAATATGCAAGCAAACTATGGCACCCCCTCAGCAGAATACAAGATATCATTGTGCACATTCCAGAATAAATAGAATTATATTAAAATGTGAGTCACTGTTACAATGGATATGTTTATTTGCATAAATGCCTTAGCCGAGCAGCTCTGTGTTTAGAAACTTGTATTCAATTCCTTCTGGGAAATAAACCCCAGAGATGCTGACTATCAGGCAGTTCAAACACCAAGGAACTCATGGGAAAAAAACCTGTATTACCAACTCCAGATAGCTCAGCCTTTTAGAAAATTAAATAATTTGTCTGTGTTCTGATAGGTGTCAAGACAAGGCTGGGCACCCCTGGGCTGGAACGATTGCAGTTAGTCTGTCCCATCACACTGCCTGGTTACCTTAGGCTATTGCAGCCTGAGAGTCTGCATACCTTTTTTTTTTTTGTCTGGTGCAGGAGTACTTTCTGCAGCACTGCTCCTGTGGAGCTGCCAGCTTCTTCCTCAACTCGTATCAAGATGTGAAGACATTTTTTGCTGGAAGAAGCAGACCTCACAGCCTCCTGGTTCAGACTGGAAACCCTTCTGATCTTTCCATCATCCCAGAAATAGGAGTGAACACTGAGAGGCTGAGCAGCTGCAGTGGTGAGTTCTAATACCTCCAACTTGTCCTCCTGCTTGCTACCATTTGGTGAAATAAGCAACTTCCTTTTCCCTAGGAAAGGCAAACAGGAACAGAGCAAGGTGTTAGTGGAACCAAATTTTAGGTGGAAATATGAGTTTTTAAATGCTCTGTCTACACCTAGTGTTTTAACATTTGCTGCATCACATGTGAAGCAGGACTTTTTCTCTGCAGCTGTGACTACAAAGAGAAGGACAAATACATGATAAAATGTGTCTCTCTTGGAAACACAGCACATCCAAATAGGTCCATTAGTGGAGCCCCTACACGTGGTTTTAAAACCCCACCAGTCAAGGCAGAATTTGATCTACGGTGGAAAACCTTATGCCTGTTGCTAGTCTCCTACCCTCTGAAGCAGGCACAGAATACATTCCTGGAGGATGACTTATTCTATAGACCAAGTGGAAATAAGCCCCAGATGCAAAGCTTGAATCCAGAGACCAACTTTTCCAGAAGGCTAAGAAAGACTGGGCTCAGCCCACTGATGATAAAGCCAACTGGAAAGTCTGGGTCCAAGGTTAGATATGAACCAGCCCACTAAGTGAAGCCAATTAGTTTATTTCAAACCTTGGACTTCAGCCTGCCTCTAATATTTGGTGAAACACAGAAACATCAACGCACCTCCTAGCAGAATTGAGTCAGTGGCCTTTGGGATCTCTAATGCTGAGGCTCAGAAATCTCTTTCTTGGGAGTTTCAGAGCAAACCTGGAATGAAAATAAGACCTTAGGGTTCTCATCTCATCTTGAATCACAGCCTTCTGGCAGCACTGCCCAAATGCCATCCTACCAGGATACTGCTGACAAACGTGAGCAAATTCTTGTGTTTCATTGCAGGAGGAGAGAGATGCCCAGATTCAGGAAACAGCCAGTCAATGGTGGGGCTCAGGAAATTGACAAACAATAGGAATAACAAGGAGAATGAGTTCAGAGAAGCTGGTAGTATGGCTGAGGGACAAGCTTTTCCATCAAAGGACCCTGCATTAAGAAAGGTGAGTGATAGGATTGGAGCCAGGCTCTGAGTGGGATCTCTGGGAGAAGCAGGAAGTTCTGCTTAGGCAGAGCAGAGTGGGGTGCCGTGAGAACAAGCCAACCCTGTCAGCTACTAAACAGGGCTGGGGC
Organism: Dryobates pubescens; assembly: GCF_014839835.1. Taxonomy (NCBI): domain Eukaryota; kingdom Metazoa; phylum Chordata; class Aves; order Piciformes; family Picidae; genus Dryobates; species Dryobates pubescens. The sequence continues at coordinate 19,062,425 of NC_071619.1, read as the reverse complement.
AGTGAGGGCTAGGGTGCTCTGTGCTTCTCTGCTCCCATCCTTACATTAAGACAGTGTGCCAAAAAAGAGCACTGCACACAGCACCATGGGTTTTAGCCCTTACTACATCAAGATTATTTGACATGTGAACTTGGTCATAAGTATCTTCACTACTGCTTCTAGTGAGATTAAACCAAGCACACATTAATCACTACAGATAAAAAATTTCATGGGTCAATCCTTAGCTAGCAATACTTATTACCAGGTTGGCAGCATATCACTGTAATTAGCTCCAGTCCAAAATGCATTTAGGGGAAGACAAATCCGAGGGAATGAATGCTTTTCCTCTCCCTTTCTTTCCATTGTTTGTGACTGCCTTAGCACTTTCAGTCCCTGGTGAGGATCAGGAGTGCCGAAATGCCAGGGCAGAGGCTCTAATCGGAGTATTCTCAGCCCAGCAGGAAAAAGGAAGGAGTAGGTCTCTCATGGGAAAGACTGTCTCCTGAAATTCCCACCCCAAAGTTGCAAACTGATTGTAAACGTTTTGCTGAACTTCAGAAACCCACTCAGTCTGGAAAGGTGCTCCACGCTCTGGCATGCGTGCCACCAAGTTCCGGAGTATGAGCATTATTTTAAGCACATGGGAAGTCCTGATGACTTCACAGGACTGCAGAATCAAGACCCATACTCTTTCAACTGAATCTCAGTGCTGTCTTGTTACACCACACGTATTAATATCGTCACTTAGTGTTGCATTTTGTACCCTGGTGCATAGAATAGGGGAGTTACTGGAATAGGGAATCCTGCCACATTAGTCACTGGAGTGCTAGGTGCTATACACATGAACTGGGAGTCTGAAAACAAAAGAGCTATAAGAGGATGAAAGAAAGGATTATCACACATGTGAAGGACTTGTAAAGAGATAAAGGACTTGACCAAAGCTGAGGGTGTACTTCAGGGCAGAGCTGAGAGCAGAGCCCAGTCTCTCCCCGGCACTGTAAGACGATCTCACTGTCTCATTATTCATCAATTCATTTGCGCCCCCCCTCCCCCTCCCCCCCTTCTTTTTTTCAAGGGTCTGGACACCAGCAAGAGCATCTCGGGATGTACTTGCTTTTCAGAGTATATATTTTACTTGTATCTGCCATTGTCACTGACCAAGCCCCTCTAGTGTGCAGTATTGTATGCCAACAAAAGACGTTCCCCAACCTCCAAAGTTTACTGTCAAATTAACAGTTGCACATGCATTATGACTTACTCCATGCAGTCTGTTGTTCTCCCACCCTCACTGCAGACAATAGCAAGCTAGCCTTCAGGAACAGTCTATCTGGGATATTAGCAGTGCTTGCTTTTCTGGGATGATACCAGCATAATGAGGGACTAATTGCTGAAGCCTCCAAAACCCTTCCACGCCATACGTTAATCCTAGTGGCAAACACAAAGGTGTGATAGTTTAGAGAGTAAACAGTCTCACTTACGGGCAATTAACTCAATAGCAGGGAAACCTGTGTTGCAATTTTCAGCTGAGCTCACGACCTCAACTGAAGTTCTGAGCTGAAAATTTAGCAGTCCCAAGAAGAATTACTGCAATATGCTGGGCACACAGCTGGGCAGCTGCCAGGTTATGCTCCCAGGGTGGCCACAACTCACGAACTGATCGTCAGGACTGGTCGTCCTGATGCTTTAGCGGCAATGAGCCTTGCAAGCAACAGGACAGAATGATGTCCCAAATGTGGCAGGGGTTTGAGAACTTCACTGAAATGGAAATAGTTTCTCCCCATTACGCTAGTCCTGGAGCAAGTCTGGGTTTAGGATTTTTAGGTGAGGGGGTTTTTGTATGTGTTTTTGTTTGGTTGGTTTTTTGGGTGGGTTGGGGTTTTTTTGGGGGGTGTGTGTGTGTTTTTTGTTTTGGGGTTATTTTGTGGTGGGGGTTTTTGTGTGTGTGTGTGGGTTTGGTGGGGTTTTTTGTTTGTTTGGGATTTTTTGGTTTTGGTTTTTGGTGTGTGTTCTGTTCCCAAAGTTTTCCAGACATTACTTTGGGGAATTGAAAACAATGTAGAAAAAGAACATGAAGGTTTTTGATGCATGGCTCCGTTTCAGTTCATGAGTCCAGATGAGCTCAGCCAGGAGAGAACAAACATTAGGGAGGGCCTCATGAGACTCCCTGACCTCCTGATAATCTCTATTAGCATTTCAAATGTAAGTGCCCAATAGCTGTAGCTTGCAGACGTGACAGGAAAACAAAGGCTTGATCTCTTCTAATTCATGGTCCTCAAAAGTCACCACCTTGAAAAGAGCTGTTACCAATGCACCTGGCCTAATAGAAAGGAGAAGGGTGTTGAGCTGGTTTTCTGGGTTGTTTTTTGTTGTAAAGCCGCCCCTGGGTGCATGTAAGTAGGTAGGAAACCAAACCGATTTCTCCTTTAGTACAGTATAACAATGAGGTAAAACGTGCCTTTAGGCAGCTACTCAGCACTCACCAGTGAAGTGCCTTCACGCTCTGAAACCTCTTCAGAAAAAACCGCAGGATCCTAAACACAGAAAAGTTACCGAACAAAATACAAAGAGGATGGTATTAGTGATTGTCCTGGAGAGGTACAGGCTGGCCACCCGGTGCATTGCCGGGTGTTAAAAATTATTTTATGTGACCAGACTCTTATCTGTCTGAAATAAAGCAGCTCCTCTCTTCATGCCACCCTGGAGTACCCCAAAGTATAATATGTTGGCCAGATGAGGTCTGTCACCAACTAGCCTCTGGTCCTTCAAGCTGTGGTTTGGTTTTGCTTCCTAGAGTGAGAGCCATGCTTGGGGCAGAATGAGAGATCTTATGAGGAAGACACGGCTGAGAAACCAAAACAAGCTGGGGCTGTCCTCTGCTGCTCTGAAGAGGTCCTGCCCACAGTTGTACAGGTAAGGCACTGCTCAGGGAGATTTTCACTTAGTGTTGGGAGGAGGTGGTGGGAGATTTACCTCTGGTTGTTGCTGGCTGGAGAAAGTCTGCCCTTTTTCTCCATTGCATATGGTAGTCCTGGCCAGCAGAGCAATTTGCTTCCTTTGCACCCAGGTGCTCTAAGATTCCAACTGGATGATGTTACCTGTGTGAGAGCAATGGAAACATTAGGTTCCCTAAAATAAGGTGCATATCCCCAACAGGGTAAGAAGATGTTGACAATTGGTCAGAGCTATTCTATAGCCTAATTGTTGTTGTGCTCTCTCCTAAGCATTGCAACTCTCCTCTATCCACCTTCATACCTTTCATCCAGTGGAACCCATACTGCACCCTATGTGTGATGGGGTGGGGCAGTTAGGATGAGCTGGAAGGTTTCCTGTCAGAGGAAGAGGAAATGAAGTCTGCTGAGCATGTGCTCATGGATGGGACTTGCATGTTGCTGTAGGTGAACATTTGGGTCAAGCATGAGGTCTCATTTCCATCAAGAGATCCACACTCATTCCCTGGGCATTTGTATATATTCTGGCCTCTGAGCTATGCTGTGTGATGCATATCCCTCTAAGGTGATGACAAGTGCTGCCAGATAACCCTTGCACAGATATTCCCTCTGCACTTGCCAAGTCCTTCCAGCTGCTCTGCTGAATTTGGGGCATTTGTGTATATAATCAGGTAACAGGAAGAGCCTGGGTATCTTACTCACCAAAGCAGGAATACTACATGGAACTGAGCACTTTCTGTTTTTTCAGCTGAGGTCTCAGTAACCTTGAGAGGAACAGCTCTAATGTGCTTAAGCCCTCCTCAGGTTTTAGAAGGTGGGGAAACAGCAGTTATTTAAGCACTCAGGAATGCTCCATTGTTCCCCTTAGACAGCCTCTACCTACCTTACAAAATGCATGAGGGAACTAGGAGTCTTGTAATTACAGCTGGGGGAAGAAAAAAAAAAGGCGAGCCTGTAGATCATGGAATGGTTTTTCCAGCTGGAAAAAGCTTGGTTGGGGCCCAAGCACACCTAACAGGCGAGCTTCCTCCTATTGTTTAGGAAACTGAAAGAAACACAAAGCAGAAAGATCAAACAGTTCCATCTACAATACATGGTGAACCAGCTGGGGAAAAAATACAAACTCTTGTGAACCTTCCATCTAAACCTGAGTAGAACCAAGACTTTATTTGGGCTTCAGCAAAGTCCTGTCTGTAACCTTCCACTTGGCACTTTCTCTGCAGCACTGAGGACACTACCAGTGCTCACCACCTGAGAACTGCAGGCTAGGTCCTCCAGTTGGTTAAGTCGATGTAATTCTAATGAAGGCCCATCACAGCAGCTTCTAACAGAAACAGCTTTGCTATTTTCACTCATACACTGGGCAACTACTACTGTCATGGAAGTCCTGCATGACAACATACCAAATGGATGATGTTTTTATTTACTTGGCTTTAACTGGGCAGCCCCAGAAATCTTGTATTCTGATTTTTCCAGGCTTCTTTCTGTAGCTGATGAATGGTCTTCTCTTTTCATTAACATTCTCCTGTACATCTGCATAAACTCCATACCTCTACTCATACCCCTTATCTCCCTCTATTTCCTCTTCTGCTTTCTAGCTCTTATTCCCCAGCCCTGCGTGTATCTGTCCTTACTCTTTTTACCCCACAGCCTGTAACAGCAATTCACTTGACACTGGCCTTTTCACTGGTGCCTGGAAAAGCACCTTGCTCTTATGGCATTTTGGGTATGTAGCTGACTCCTTTAGGCATAGTGAATCAATGACAGCCCTGCAAATGCTGCTAGGCAGAGCTGTAAAGCAAGAAAGTCTTGCTTGTCTGCAGCTTTTGGCAAAGCAAAAGTTGAATCCCTGATACTCTTACCATTTAAAGCCACTCTCTTTATCATAATTTATGAAATGTGTTTGTCTGGGCTTCTGGTCCTGTTTGTACATACAAGGATTATGGAACTGGCTGGCTTTTCTTTATCCTGGCTTTCCTGGGCTCAAAGATATCTCCCAAGGTCTCGAACTGGCAACAAGTTGGAACTTGGTGCTTAGAAGGAAGCCGAGATTTGTTGCTTTTGACACCCAGTCCCACTTGAGTCATTTGGGCAATTAGAAAAAGTCTCATTGTTTTTGTTTTTGTAACTAGGTCAAAGCAAATCCCCTTTCATGCTCCCACTCTGCATATGATGAATGATCTGTTCCAGGGCAGTTGTCTTGTTTTTCTTCTCTGTTGGCTTGTTTGGTTTTTTATTTGTTGTTGTTGGTGGTGTTTTTTCTTTTGTTTGGGTTTGGTTTTGTTGTGTTTTTTTTTTAACATCCACAAAAGAATCCTCATAGTGGAGAGAGACCTCCATTCTTCCAGTGGGAGAGAGGAGGGCCTTCCAAGGTCTGCCACAAGACTTGGTAGTTTATCATATATTGTTCTACAAAGGTTCAGGTTTTCATTTCATTTTCTTTTTCCTGCTAGTACGTTTCCTCCCGCAAAGCAATGTCTGTTTTGTGCAACACCAATGAATAACTTGATTATAGTATTATGAGCTTAAACAGCACTTGAACCTGGATCTGATCTATGGCAGGAAAAGCAGAGTTTTTCCCTGAATCACTGCAGAATGATCACTCTACAAAGAGCAAGGAACTTACTTTCAGCTCAAACGACCCCCAAGACAGGAACTTTTTGCTTTTCCACTGCGGCTAGTTTTAGTGACAGAAAACTGTTCTTAGACGATAGTGGAGCATCACCGGGTCAAATGCTTACCCTTGTTACAGTTACAGTCTGATACTGCCTAGAATAGTAAGGAGGAACCACCCTGGCCTGTGAAAGCTGGGCTGCAAATTCTGCAAGAGCCTACCTGGATCAGTTTATTGTCTGTACATTGCCACTCCATCCAACATTATTAAATGGGTGAAGTTGTCTCAGGCTAGAATGGCGTTACAAACGATTCCCAAAAATCCAGGGTCAAGAAGGAGCGCATTAGCACCTTCACATACTTTTTCCTTACTTCCCCTAGCTCCTTTGAGGACAAACAGACAGAGACCTAGTCTCCTGCTGCTTGCCATGACTGCTGCCAGGAAGCAGACTGGCCCAGCAGTTGTTCCAGCCCTGGCAGAGATACAGAGGCAGCCATCTCAATGAAAGCAATTGTGCTCAGGAGCTTTCTGATGCTATCCCAAACCCCTTTCCAGGGCAGGATCTAATCTGGGAAGCTTTGGGCAATCTCAGACTTGCATTCCTTTGCAGGCACACCCACCCATAAAGGAGATGCAGCTTTAATGCAGCTGCGTGGGAATGAGCTAACCTCAAATTATGGTGTATGTTTCATGGTAAGGATGCTAGTTTCAGTTTGACAGCCACCAAAAGCTGGCTGCTGCATGACGACTACTTTGTGGTAAGGGTGAAGTAAGTTAAGAAGGACAGGGCAGTTCTAACATTAGAAAAATCCATCTTCAGTATTGTACAGCAAAGGCTGAAAAGGGCCCTAGAGCCTCAGACCCAGGTCTGAATACTACTCTTCACAAGGGAGATGTTTATGCTCACAGCTGAGAAGCAGCCAAAGAATTAAAGGGTAATATTGAAGCACAGTTTGTAAAATAATTCAGAACTGAACAAAAACTCGTGCAACATTTAGGTTAAAAGCAGATTAGTAGCTGGCAAAGGGGAGTTTGCACCACATCAGTCAGGACATTGAACTGAAAAATTTTTCAAAGCGAAGATTTTAAGTGAATAGCTATTGAAATATTGCATGAAAAATCCAAATAATGAACAAACAAGCAAAAAACCCCAAACAAGCAAAAAACCCACCCCACCAACACCAAAATACAGCTTTTAAAAATACCTGCTATTTTAAAAAGTGTTCCAAAAGATTTGTTTTTCATAAGTCTTAGAGACCTGAGCTAAGCTACTACAAACAAGCAGGATGTATTACACTTATTTCAATTAATGAAGAAAAAATGAAGCTGGTGATGGTCCACAGCAGTTGCCTTAGTGTTGTTCTTCAGAGTGCCTCACATCCTGCCTACTACTTCAGGCCAGAATTTTTAACCTCCCTGTGAGGTTCATCCACCACTCTCTCCCTCTCCCTTCTAACTAGGCAGAAAATGCTGGTTGTTCCAAACAAGATGATGTTTATGTTCATCCATTACAGTGTGAGGCCATGCTGTATTTTGTGGCGTTTCTGTCTGGGTAGGGGTGGTGGGTTGGGTGTTTGTTTGATGGTGGTTTTTTGGTAGTGGCTTTTTTTTTTTTTCATTTGCCTGGTTTGTTTTTTTATTTGTTTGTTTGATGCTGCCATAAATATTTGGCCAGCATCTGCTTTGTAGTTTCAGACTGAAGAAGAAGCTGCTTTGGGGCAGTTTGGGTGTTGGGTACATACACACAACATACTAATGCTAAAAACACAGCCACGCATCCTGATGGCTGTCAACTTTAATTGTGTTTTTTCCATTTGTTAAGGCCAGATATTGTGTCTTCGGACCTGAGGAAAACTGAGAGGAACTCCATGATTGTTCTGGGGCAAAATACAAAGAATGAAAACATATGGCCTTTCTGATAACCCAAGTCAAATGGAACAAGGTAAAATAAGTGAAGCAGCATGTAATTCTTTGTGGGCAGAGATGAGTGTCTGCCTCTTCTCAGCACAGGTCAGATTTTTGAAGTTCAAATTATATGGATTTATGCCAGCTGAGGACTGGCCCATATACCTTAATTTTAATAGTCCCCAATTTTATTTAACAAAAAGCAAGGAAACCACACTTTAAAGGTGTCTGTAGTCATATAGGCTACATCATGCAGCCTTTTTACAACATGTTCAGCAGCAAACGCAGTCAGGAGACTCCCAAACAATAAGCTAAGCAAGTATCTGGGGAAAGAGACAGTCTACCCACAACTGAGACTAAAATAGAACCAGGCTTAGCACTGTCTTCCATCTTCCCAACTCAAACCATGGTTAGTTAAGCCCAGAGAAACCCTTTATAATGTCTCACATTCACTGCATGTTTCTCTTTCAGAAAGGCAAAGTGGAAACATGAACGAACTCCAGCTCAAGAACCCTGGGGTTACTGGGGATTACTTTGTGCAGCCTGCATCCTACAGCTGACAACAGAGCAACTTTTATTTGAGTGTTGGAAGGGAAAGAGGGAAGGGGGAGGTTGAAAAGGGTCTGTGGGCAGATATACGCTCAGCTATGTACAGCTTAGCTGCTGAATCTGAAGTATAATGACAAAATCCAAGCCAGAGATGAAATTGCTGTTAGCATCTTGGCAACATAACCAACAAAGACTTTTAAGTAAGATTTGAAAATTCTTTCTCCTCTCTGGGTTAGAAACAGAATTACCTGAAACCTTGAAGCTTTTAAAGTATCACTGCTTTCAGGGGTCCTTCTTCAGCTGAAATCAGCTTAAGCTTTATAGGACATAGCAGCATCTAGAAGAGTGCCAGGGGCTCTTTGCCCAATGCAGAAGTGCCTGTTAGAAGGACAGCCTTCTAAGGGAGGTAGGATGGGTGAGCTGAGCTGCAGTCTTTGCTCCTCCCCAACACAGCTTCTTCCTTCAGAACTGCATCTGGCCAACTACACCATTTTACTGGAATCCAATAGGAAAACCAAGTTTTTAAAGATAGAACTTCCTACAAGACCATTCTTGAATCCACCACAGGATCTTGTGTGCCTGGTCCTCCTGTAGAGACTCCTTGACTCTAGTGCCACCCTACACAGAAGCTGGCATCATGCATGTTCATTGCAGAGACTGGAGTGAGAAGCACTGCAGGAACCAGCCTTTCCAGAGGCTGGAGGGTGCATCCAAGGCAACACCTCAGCTTTGCCAGGTGGCCCAGCTCTTGGACTATTGATCTTTTGGGTGGGCAACCAGGCCTGAATTCCTACTTGTAATTTAAAAGTCCTCTAGCTGTGTAGGTGTAAGCCTGAGGCTGTAAATGGGGTAATGATGCTGCTGTAGGGCTCAGCCTGGGCTCTCTCTGCTGGGAAAAGCCAAGGAGAGCAGAGCTGCAGGGAAGAGTTATCCGAATACAACCTTTTTAAGCTGCTGTTCTTTTGGGCCACACTAACAACTCTAACATTGTGGCCATATTTGGTGGCTCCCTTATCACATGTCCACTGATTCAGACTCAAGGGCCAGTCAGTGCATGCTTCTGAAGGTCCCACGGTCACAATGGTCTCTACACACCAGCTCTTGGTGGTACTAGGCAAAATAATTAATACAAGAGTGAAGATTTAAATAAAGCCACTTTGCCTTGTGTTAAAAGATTATTCTAATCTCTAAATTATGATATAATTGCAAATCAAGCAATTGCTGTTGAAAAATCCCTCCCCAATCCAAACTTGCCTGAGAACCAAGATTTGAGAAGCTGGCAGGAATATACCAACTTCAGCAAACTTGGGCTTTCAGTAACAGAGGCTTTCTCCTTGCTCAGCTGGAGCCCTTGGAGTCATCAAAACCAGAACAGGATCTCCTCTGAGATTCAAAGCACCTGAGCCACACTCTGGCAGGGCAGCTGTATTTTGCAGGGGTGAGTGAAGGCAGCAGCCAAAGTCTGGTTTTCCAAGTCTTCTTTAGAAAGGTTGTTGCTGTTGCAGCTCAGAAAAACAAAAAAAAAAACAAACAAAAAAAGGAAAATAATTTTTAAAAAAGTGAAAATAAAAGAAACCCCCATCTGAACCCCAAGAAACAAACCCCTGTCTGACAAAGGTCTGTGCTGACTCAGAGTTAGCACCCTAAAGTAGGTGCTATGTTTAATGTTTCAGATGTAGCTGCTGCTGTGGGACTTGGTTATTCACTGTATATCTTGCTAGCTTTATCCAAAGCTAGAAAGATTTAACACTTGATTATTCTGTGAATAGTCTGTATCTCTCCATAAATACAGGGGACCGAAATCCTGCATTAATTTACACCCTCCATTCTCCCTCCAGCTTACAGAGGCTAGGGAATGTGAATCAGTGCAAACTGAAGTGCTTTAAAGACACAGCATCATGAACTCATATTCCCTACCACCACATCTCTTCTGCATTATATTTTTTCCTGTTTTGTATTTTTTTAATTGGTTTTGTTTGTTTTGTTTTTTTAACTAAAATGAACTAGCATGCATATTACAGCATTATATGAAATATATCCATGTACTTGCAAAAATAAATATATTTATAACATGTAACATACTGTATAGTTCTCCATTTCAGGATGCATTGTAATACAAGCAAGAAATTTAATAAAAGCATCACTATTACAGACAATTGTTTTCAGATATTTTATTAATGAAGACCTGGGTTGTAGTATAGGAACTGCTACTCATTTAAGGTTTCAGGCAAGCATAGCTGGTCAAGAAATTAATTGTTACCTCCAAGCTTTTAAAGAACTTCATCAGCTCTGGCAAAAGAGGAATTCTGGTTAATTCTGTGGCTGGTGCTGTTCTCAAACGATCCAAAGGGCAAAGAGAGCCTTTGGAAAGTTCAGGTAAGACCAAGTGTGGATGTTCACAGAATTGTCAGGGTTGGAAGGGACCTCAAGGATCATCTATCTCCAACTCCCCTGCCATGGGCAGGGACATGTTCCACCAGATCAGGCTGCCCAGAGCCACAGCCAGCCTGGAGTTAAAAACATTCAGGGATGGAGCTTCCACCACCTCCCTGGGCAACCTGTTCCAGTGTCTCATCACCCTTATGTTCATTTTGAGCAGCACTGTTGATGGGCTTTGCCTCCAAAGCTACAGAGTGGGCAGGCAGAGCAGCATATAGCACTTCCAGAGCAAAGGGTGAAGGGGACAAGGTGTGCTCACCACCAGGGCTTCTTTCTGAAAATCTGGGTTAATTAGCAACACTGCACAACAGCCTCACCTGACAGGTGCTTGCTGGCCTCAAGGCTGCTTTTCCTCATCTCCATAATTCACAGCCCAAGGAAATCCCCTGGACAGGGCAGCTTTCCTTCACATGCAGGACTCTACGGTGACCAAACATACTTTCAGTTCAGCCATATAACCAAACAGTACAGAGTGAAGCTAAAGAAAGAAAGCAAAGTCAAATCAATGAGTCCTAGCTAAAGAGGACAGAGATGGGGGAAGGGGGGCAGGAAGAGCAAAAGAGTACAAGAAAGGACACAAGCAAGAAAGTGAGAGTTCAAAGAATAAAACGATGAAAGAAGGAGGGGGAGAAGAAGAAAAGCCAGAAATCCACCTGAAGGTAAAAGAGCACGTTTTTGCAAGACAGAAATTTGTAGGAAAAAGCAGCAATGAAAGCCACTAATCAGTAGAGGAGAACAGGCTAGAAAAATGGGCACAATTCATCAGAGGAGGAAACCTCCATGTGCCCCAGCTGCCACCTTGTGCTGGTGCTTCACAAAAACAACTCACATCCCACTGCTGCTTGTGCCCTTCCCCTGCTGCTACAAACCAAATAGCAAGCCTTAAGCTTACAAAAATTCCTACCGGGTGGATAAGTTCACTTCCCTGTTCACCCACCTCCACCTGCCGCTTCATGCACCCATGCAGGTCCATTACACCAAGATTCATCTCTGCACAGGAAGGCATAGTCCCTGCAGGGGAAATTCCCTGATCTCTAGAGACTACATGCTCAGAGCTCCCTGTCACTTTGGGACAGTATGTGGAGGACGGCAGGGAGCAGCTGGGCGGCTTCTCTCCTAGCCCTTTCAGCCTCTCCACACAATCATCTAATCTCTTTAAGCAAGTATTCGTCTGTCTCGCACGGGAAGACTCCAGCAGAGAGCAGGAAGGTGTTTAGATCTTGGCTAGCACACATAGTTAAGGGCAGTGCCAGAGCACCCTGCCCAGTGTACTGAAAAGGTGTAGTCTATATTACTCCTCTAATTGCCCTGTTAATTAACATTACAGACAGCTGCTAAAGACTTTTCATAAGGTACATTAAGAGTTTACATTCTGTTTTCCCCGAGAAAGCTCCACCTGTACCAAGGTCATTTAGTTGAAAGAGACACTCCCTAAAGGAGGAGGCTGTTTGACCGATCTCCAGCTGATGACTTCTCCAGCCTGTGATCTTCACCCTCCCACCATACCACCTTATCTTTTCTTCTGATTTTTAAAAGCAGGCAAGACTAAGAGTACTGCTTATCCTGGAAGCAGCAGGTAAAAGCAGTTCTGCTGGAAAAATAAAAATGTTGTAAGATGATTCCTCAAATTTCTTGTGGGAGTAAGAAAGGAATTAAAAAGCAGTTCCTGCCACCTGTTAACACCTTCCAGTCACACAGAACTGGCAGAAGCTAGTCAAATAGAACAGAACAAAACAAAACAACAAAATCCCCACACATATTGGTTTCCTCTCAACAGTACTTGCCCAAGGACTACTCCATCAGTTATAACAGGATCTCAGTTTTGAGTGCAAGCACCAGAGCTCCCCCAGCCTGGGGAAGAGAGGGGGTGGTGAAGACCTTCTCCTTCACCATCAGGAGAGGTTTGCCAAACTGTTTTGTCCAGGACCTCAGGAAGCTAAGAATGATCCTGTTCAACTGCTGTGACTGATCATACCAGACTAAATTGCTCCTAATGTTCAGAACAGCAAGTTTTACTTCTCATCAAGAAAGCACATCCAGGGTACTGTTAATGGAACAATGGCATAAAATTAGCTTTAATCCAAGATCTTAGAAGACTCCTAGCTGTCTGCTCTCACACAAGGATCTATGATTAGTCTTTAAATAATTTGATTTTTTTTCCTGAAGTTCAAACCACCTAGACCCTTGACACACACCCCCTTTTTTTTTTTTCTTTTCAGCTAAGAGCTGAAAAGCTCAGAAAAACAAAATAAAAACAAAAGCAAACAACAACAACAAAACCCTCACCTGCCCTTTTTTGTTTCCAGAGCAAGGTATGCAGGTTCACGCGCAGCATCATTAGGAAGGCTGAGCATCAACAAAGCCACTTAGTCATTCCCTTTACCCTGTCCTAGCAGACTGGCAAGAGAATAGGCAGAGTACAAGCAAGAAAATCCATGGCTGGAGATTTAAAGACAGTTTGAGAAGAGAAGGAGAGGAGAGAGAAGAGCAAAACCAAAGCACAAATGATGCCAAAGCAGTTGCACAAGTGGACTGGTGCCAAGCCAGACCTAGCTACATTGGAAGACAAAGTCCACCAGCATTTACTGCTGAGCATGACATCATAGGGCATGGAGTATCCCTCTGGCCAATTTGGGTCAGCTGTCCCAGCTGCAGTGCCTCCCAGCTTCTAGCCTACCCCATGCCTTCTCATTTGGGACTAAGAAACAGAGGAGGAGAAAGTATCTTGGTGCTATGCAACCACTATTCAGAGAACAGCTACAACATTGGTGTGTTCTCAACCCTGTTTTAGCCACAAATCCAAAATCACAGTAGCATATGGGCTGCTATGAGGAAGGTTATCTCCATTCTGGACAGATCCAGTGCATGTGGTCACAGAAGGAAGAAGGCAGAAAGATTACTTTAGCTTGCTTCAAGTGCAGGCTGTAGTCATGGAGCCCTCTGCTGCCTACTGCAAGCCACCTTTGATACCTTTATTATACACATTCAAACTTAGTCAGATCTAACATTACAGAACTTCTCTCTGTCACCTGGGACACCACCACACTGTGACCTTTTCTTATGTACAGCTAGAACCAGTTTTGAATATTCATCCCAGGAGCACTGACCAAACAATACAACGCATGGTGAAACTCGTGTGATTTAACTGCTTAGAAGCTCACGAGATTCAGAGCCCAAATTCTTCCTTCCCAACTACCAAAAGCTATTTCCAAGTAATTTTGGCCAAGAAATTTAGTTTAGAGAATATTGTTTAGCATAATTAGAGCACACACTCCCAAATGGTTCAACAGAGCAGCTTAGACAGCAAGCTAGCTAGCCCTTGCTTAAGCAGATCTCCCCTTTCAGTAGACTCCTTTTCTGTCACACCCCTCCAGTGATGCATCTTACCTCTACCATATTTGTTTCAGAGAATAAAGCTTCTTGCATCAACTTCTAATCTCCTGTTTCAGGAGATCTTCCTAGTCTTTGCCTCAACACCCATCCCACTCCAGAAGGCCAAGGGTTTCAACTATGAAGAGGTTCCTATTGCTCACACACATTACTTGTCCTCAATGGGAAACTAGGGCAACCATGACATAATCTTACCAGCCCAGAGAGTATCTTTTGGGAAGTGGCATCCACAAAGGTGAATGTGTAGAAGGTGAAACATTGGTAATGAGAGGGGAACAGCAGTCCTGAGGCAAGGCTCAGAAGCACCAGCTGTGTCAGATAATTGTCCCCTGACACCTGAGGAGGAATGGTGAGCAGTGAAAAAAGTGCAAGTCATTACTCCAGCTCAAAGCTATTTACAAGTTGCTTACCCATCTGTCAAAACAGGCTACTGCACCTGTTGCTGGGGATTGATACTTGGTGTGGCCCAGCAGTGGTGCAGGACCAAAATCAGGATCTGCTCTCTGAAGGATCTTGACTTCCACATAAACAGGATCTCTCAGAGTCTTCAGGATAGGATAGCCACTGTCAGTATAGTAGGAACGATACATAGAATACATAGAATAAACCAGGTAAGAAGAGACCTTCAAGATCATCGCATCCAACCCATCAACCAATCCAACACCACCCAAACATCTATCCCACGGCACCAAGCACCCCATCAAGTCTTCTCCTGAAAACCTCCAGTGATGGCGACTCCACCACCTCCCCAGGCAGCCCATTCCAATGGGCAATCACTCTTTCTGTATAGAACTTTTTCCTAACATCCAGCCTGAACCTCCCCTGGCGCAGCCTGAGACTGTGTCCTCTTGTTCTGGTACTGGCCGCCTGGGAGAAGAGACCAACATCCGTCTGTCTACAACCTCCCTTCAGGTAGTTGTAGAGAGTAATAAGGTCACCCCTGAGTCTCTGAGTCTCCTTCCATCTGGGACAGAAGAACCATTCCAGAGTAGGAACAAACAGAAAGAAATTACCTGAGAGCATCCTTTATAGCCATGTCAGTAAGTTCCCACCATGGTAGGGAAGAAGTAGTCCCAGGTTCACCCATCAATATTCTATTATTATTCAGCAGATACCAGAGCCATGCACCCAGAGGCTTAAGCAAGTTCTCCAAACCTATCATACCTGAGGCAATATGCAGCTCCACGGACAGAGGACCTGGCTGGGACACAGCAGAGAGTGGTGGCAATGTGAAGACCTGAATACTCAAGGGAATGAAGCTCTCAATGACAGAGTAAACTACAGCAGACATGGAACCTGGTGGGACATGAAAACTCTGAATCAGGCAGGTGAGAAAGGTTGCTCCAATATCTCTTCTCTCCAAAATGGCAGGATAGTATCTGGTTTAAATTAATCATATCCCCAACCTTTCCTCCAACACTTCCTTTTAACAAATACTTCAAATTCTCTTCAGAATTCAGACTTGAGCCTGCAGAGCGTCACTGCTCAGCACCTGCTTTATTCCTGCTGACTAGAAACATAACCCATAGCCTACTCAAGAGCCCTGTTGTGAAGTCAGAGCTTGTGACAAGCAGGAATTTTTCTAGTGACACTGAACACAGTGGCACCCAGCAATACCAGCATTAGGTTATTATTACCTGAAAGTGCTCTCCATAGTGACAGAGCCAAGGCTCCCAGTCTTCACATCCCTGAATGTCACCAACTCATTCTTATATATGGCCTGGTTTTCAGTCACCTGGAATGATAGACCAGGCACTGTCACTACCATAAAGTCAAGCTGGATTAATGCCATACATGAGAATAGCATTTGGCTTCTGGAAGTCTGTAGGGTGTCCATTAAGTAGCCAGAGCTATGTCAGGTTGTTCCAGTTTGCAATTTCCTGCTATTCCAGCCTAGTGACAGCTGCAGCTCTTAGCTGAAAAGTGGTGCCACATGCAGAGTGGGAACTGGGACACAACAAAGGCAGCACTTATCATGACAGGGACACAGCCAGTACTACACCCACTGACCAGTTGCACAGAGTCCAGGATAATGGGTGGCAGAGTCACATCCTGAGAGATAGCAATGGAAAACTGGCCATCTGCTGTGCAATGAGCTGTCACTGGAGGGAAAGATCTAATCAGTCTTGAGCTCAGGGAAAAGGGATAGAAGGGAAACACAGCAAAGACAGGGCCAGCAAGCCCTGCAAGTTTTATTCCTTGTAACCCCCAAGTGAGTCCAAGCAAGACAAGTGCAACCAGGTCCAAGAGGAGCACTGATTCTGGCCATAACCCCAAGTCTGTTGCAATACATATGAAAGGGCTGTACCCTTCAATGGAACAGAGTATTCTTGACAGCCAAAAATGCAGCCCTAAGCCACCTGGTACGCACCAGTCCTGCTTTGTCAGGGAAGTAAAGAATCCCAGTTGTAGCCCCTCCAGGAGCTCATGTTTGCCTGTGTTACCAAAGTAACAAGGCTTCACCCTGTCCTGAGGGTCATAGCAGCAGCCTTACACTTCAGCCTCCCTGGGTGATAGGCAAGGAGGCACACGGCAGTCTGTCTTGGCTGAAAACAGCAGAACAGACACTGCTGCTTGGAGCATCCAGGGCTGCAACAAACAGCAGGAGTTTGTAGCTGAAGTACAACAGCAGGGAGACAAAGACACAAAAGACACTGGTGGATGGTGTCTTGATGATTCTGCATGCAAATCAAGGGGATTTAAGACTTGGATAAGGGTCAAACACATAGTCTGGAGGTGTCATGGAAGCCTGCTAGAGGAGGGACCTGCATTTCCCTGGAACATAGACTCCTCATGAAACCACATACAAGGGACTGTCAAAATGAAGTGTTTTGCATCAGCTCTGGTAGTCAGGAAAATCATTGTACCCAGTCTCTGTCTCAGTCCCTGAACTTGCAGGCACTCATGCAGTCAGAATATGTCTGGGAGACACAAGGAACATTCACTTGCTGACCCTGCAAAGGAGGCACAAGTTCCCAGCAAGCTGGTGGCTCCTGTGTTCAAACCCTTCTACAGGGAGTCTACTGCACAGCATTAAGTCCCCCTTCCCAACTCCCATACTGACTATGAACAGGTATTGAAAAGTAAGGGCACTCATCACCACAAGATAAAAGCAGCTTTCTTAAAGAGCTGTCGGTCTTACCAGGAAGGTCCATAGGGCACCTAGGCAGCTTCTCTTCATGAAGAACCTTGTGTCCAACAGCATCTGTTCCTTCAAGTGCAACCAGCATGAGGTAATTGCCATCCTCAAGGAGAGCCACACCAATCACAGAAGCCAGGGCAGCAGTAGCCACAGTCCCAGTAGAACCACTGAGGTCACTCACCTATTCAAAGACAGAACAGCCAGCATAGGAGACCAATACTTTCCTGGAGCCATCTAGAGTCCCAGATACTGAGACCCCACTCTGCAGAGTTATGTATCTTTAGTATCTAGGGAAAGAGGAGACAGAAACAGGGGCTTCAACATCCCACAGTGAAGATGAGGTCCACTCCAATCTTACCATTCTATGGGAAACAAGGTTCCAGTCATTACTGGGATCTGGGGCAGCAAGGGTGCATGACAGAATACAGCAGCCAAGACCTTAAAGAATCCAGGCACAGCACTTCACAAGAATGCTTGACTGATAGGTCATATAAACAGCCCCTTGGTTACACATGATGCACTGAAGCTGTTAGAGAACACTCCACATCAAACCCTACCCCTTTTTCCTCCTTCCAGGCATACCTCTGCATTGTGCAAAGATTAACAGCAATAAGAAAGCCTCTTGACACCACCCTCACTTATCCCAAATAGTCAGCACAAAGGAAGCATTCCCTTCCCAGCCTGGAGGTAAGGTGAGCTGCATGTTTTCTTGGCCACAGTCCATCAGAGTAGAATCAGAAAAACACTACCTTCAACGCCTACAACAAAAACAGAGACCAAGAAAATCCCAGAAGATCATAGCACCAAATGCAACACCCATCCTTCTGTCTTGCTAAGGACCATAAAGCTCTTAAGCCTAGCCTTTTTAAATTGTGGAACCATCAGGGATCAGAAATTCCTGAATCATTCAGGTGGACCCAGATCAGCAGTTTAACACCTTCTATTACCTGACTCTGAACCCATCACTATCTACTTGTACCCTTTGAAGAAACCCACAGGGCAGAAGCTGAGCTTATGTCAAGAGATGGGTCTGTATTCATATCACTAAGCTGAGGGGAGCTCATCTGTGTAATTTCCTGTAGATCCCCAGGAGGGTCTTCAAACCCTTAGAATAAAGCACTCTGAATTGTTCCCACTGCTAGCCTATCCAGGAGCTTCCCCTGCTTTTCCCTAGTACTCTATTGCTGCTCCAACTACTCATTACATGACATGAGTGCAAGAAGTTAAGTGCCAGTGCCCTTTTGCTGTTTTAAAGGTGTCAGTGCTTCAAATGCCAGACACAGGGTGCTAGCATAAGCACATAAGTAGCCCCCCATGTGAAATCTGTGAAAAACGATGGAGTTCAGGAAGCTTTGCACACCTAGAAGGAGGTGATTCCCCTTACACACACCTTGTTGTGGACTACACCCCATTTGCAGCGTGGTTGTGTGGAGATAGCTGCAGGACTGTTCCAGACCTGGCTGCCCAGTGGCAGGACAATATGCTTTGTGGGACCTCCACACTCCAAAAGCCGACAGGTAGGCCTCTAATGTGGGCCTGGCATACAGGTAAGGGGAGCCACTGTGATCCCAAAAAAGCTCTGCCTGCTCAACATGGTCTTGCATAGAGCCTTCTCCCTAACCACACATCAGGCTACAGCACCTAAACTGAGCAAAAAACTTTTTCTGTCTTTCCATACAGATGTTTCTGCATTCATGCAATGAAGGTGTGAATGACTTTACACTGTTGCAGAAGTGATGCACACATAGCTTATGCGTGCCTTTTCATACCCTAAGTTTTACAGTGGGGGGCAGTAGCACAGCATGTCATCATGCTCTTTTGTAATCTGCTTATTTCTTCGGAACTAAATCATCACACACATCATCGCATGCTACATGGGTTAGATGAGGGGAATTTCTATTCTTGACCGTTAATAATGCAGTTCCATTGGTAACCACTCATATTTCTGCTCTCAGCAGAGCCTCCAACTTCTGCATGTCTGCACAGCACCATGCAGCAGGCAACCCCCCCCTCCAAGCAGCCCTCATCAACAGGCATGAGAAGTAGCTGAGCCCAAGGGAAGTATCTCCTCCTCTCTTCTATGCTAGCACAGACCATCTTTCCTGCACAGCTGTGCAGCTGGGTGAAGAATGTCACTGTGCCTACCTTGCACACTGCTTATTTCATGTACCAACCAGGAGGGCTGTTCCACAAAGTACAAGACCTTTCCAGCTGCTCTGCACAGGAGGAACTGAAGCAAAAGGATTTCAACAGGCTGACTGCATGGCTGCTGTTTGAGCAGCACTCATGGACCAAATGTTCTCATTGCAGTGTCTGCCTGGACACCAGGTAGATATGCTAGAGAAGTACTCAGGGAAAACATTTGGACTTTGGTGGGGAGTGAACCTTCATCTCTGTAGAAGCTGACTGTTGTGCCAAGAAAGCTTGCCCAACTCTTATAGCCACTGTGCAGCTGCAGAGTGACTAATTTCAGTATAATTTCAGATAATTTCAGTAAACAATAACAAATAAACAAAATATTTCAGAGCTGTAGAGAGATAGCTTTCATTACATTTTAACTCATCAATACTTTCTTTATGCCAATAGGAAAAATGTCTACATGTACTTGAAGAAACAACACTGTAGCTCCACCAAACAATACCTGTGCTGAGAACAGTTTCAGGTAAGCAATATTTCCTACTCTCTACACACACACTTGACAGAAGTGTTGGATGATGTAGAGATGGGAGGCAAGTGAAATGAGCCTAAAATTCACACAAATTAAATGCCTTGTTTGAAAGAATTTGGTATAGGCAGTAGAAGACAGCCTGGCTGAGAGGAAATAGGCAGGTCTCTTCCTCATAATTCTCTTAATCACCCATTCAATAGTTCTCATATTACAATGACCCAGCTGTAATCACCATTTTAGCCAGCACCCAAGACCACCACAAACAATGTAGAGCATGGAGGTATGTGGAGCAAACACCTCTGTAGGCCACTAACCTGAAACTGATCACAACTCCAGCAAGCTAAAATTCTCCTGGGACATCTATCTTGAAAATCCTCTCCTTTCAGTTCTGAGCCAAGGAGACTGTGGCTGTCATAGTGGCAGTGTATGGGCTGCTCTGGATATAGAAATCTCTCTAGAGACCTGTAGGAAGAAAAGGAGACACTAAACACCATCACCAAGAAGTACTGGGAAGAGGAGAACAAAATGCTATGCACATTATGGGACTGTCTCCAAGAGATCACTGTGTCTGGCCTGTACTGTGTACTGTACAAAATGGCAGTGCATGGAGGAGTGACTCAGTCAAAACACTCCTCAACAGAAGCTGAACAGCATCTGCAGACATCAGTGATGTCTGCATCAAGTCTCTCAGGGATGAGGGATGCTGGGTGCACCATGGGCAGGAGTGGTCTTTTGCAGCATCACCTTCTGAACCGAGGTCACAGAAGGCTCAGGCAGAAGGGATTGTCACACATTACAATGACCTAGATGTAAGCACTAATTTAGCTAGCACCCAAGACCCCCCACAAACCAGACATGTAGAGGATGGAGGTAAGTGTAGTGACACAAGGGTGACAGATTTTCTTCAATCTTGTGCTTTTTTTTTTTTTTTTAAAAGGGGCATAAAACTACAACACTTGTGGCCTTTTCATGCAATATCCCTAACACATGCCTTCCATGAACTTCCTGGAGGAGGGAATTTCAGCCTGGCCTTCCTAGACTCTCACATGGATGGAGAGGACAGACCAGCCTTGCCTACTCTTAATGTCTGCAAACAGAAATGAGTACTGAGAAAAACTTTGGACACTACTGTGAAATGAAAAGGCCCGTGGATTTCCACAGGAAAAGGTCTGAGTCAGGGGTTTCCCTCCCTAGTAAATACCAGTGTGTCTGAGAGCATGGGGGGAATATTTGTAATACAATGATTTTATCCTGAAAAAAAAGAGAGAAATATTGAAAGTGTTCCTAATTCCAGGACTCGTAACCAAAGTATGTTCCAGACTGTAAGGCAGAGCTGAGAAGTGAGCCTCTCTTCCCAGGAATGAGGGAAACTTACAGGGAAGGATGTAGAGGTCATGATCCCTGGCAACAGAGAAACCTCGTGCAGCAGTGCAAACTCCCATGAACTCCAGTGTCACCAGACAGAAGTTCCTACAAGTACATAAACTTCCATGAACTGGCCTGGCAACATCTGAGCTGATGCAGCACTTTAGGCCAGCAAATTGACATCTGTCCCAAACTTGTAGACAATTCAGCTTTCCCACCAAAGTATCAAGAACAAGTCTTTAGGAAGCAAAATGACATTTAAAAAGAACAACTAGCAAATTATTGTTCCTATGCAAGAGAGGAAGGGTGACTTAAGGACTCATAGGGAAGCTACAGAAACTTTTGCAAGGGTTGGAGACCCTCACTAGCATCTTTGAAGGGTAAACTCTTATTAACACACTGCTGCCATCACACCCAGCACACTCCAACCAAGCACTCAGTTCACCCAGATTTCTCACTAATTCCCACCAAGTCCCACGTTCTCTACCTTTCCAAACCCTTCTGCTCAGTTAGAATCCTAGAACTGTTGAGGTTGGAAGAGACCTTTGAGACCAAGTCCAACTGCTCACATTGAACTCTCAATCCCACCACTATCACTAAACCATGTCCCTAAGTGCCACATTGACGTGTCTTTTACACACCTCCAGGGATAGTGACTCCACCACTTCCCTGGGCAGACTGTTCCAATGCTTGATAACCCTTTCTGCAAAGAATTGTTTTCTAATATACAACGTGCTTTCTTCCAGTTGTCAGATACCTCTCCTGTTCTCCATGACTTTTCAAAAATGATGGAGAGAGGCTCAGCAAAAGTATCAGCCACCTCTCTCAGCACTCATGGATGCACCCCATTGGGGCCCATGGACTTGTTTGTCTTCAGTTGGTATAAGAGATCTCTAATCTGGTCCTGACTGACCAGTGGAATGTCCACATCCCTCCAGTTCTGCTCCCTTGCTTCTAGAGACTGAGGTTCCTGAGGACTGGTCTTAGGAGTAAAGAATGAGGCAAGGAAGGCATTCAGCAACTCTGCCATCTCTGCATCATCAGTTACAGTATCTCCCATATCATTCAGTAGTGGGCCCACCTTTTGCCTGATCTTCCCTTTATCACTGATGTATTTGAAAACACTCTTCTTGTTCTCTTTCACTCCTCTGGCAAGACTCAGTTCCAGGAGGGCCTTGGCCTTCCTTGTTGCATCTCTACACTCTCTGGTTATATCTCCATAACCCTCCCAACTGACCAGACCTTTTTTCCACATATTGTAAACCTCCTTTTTCTTTTTGAGGTTTACTAAGAGTTCCTTACTTATCCATGCAGGTCTTCTGCCTCCCTTACTTGATTTTTTTTTTCCAAGGGAATACCTTTCTCTTGACCTTGGATGTTTCAATATTAACCAGCTCTCTTGTGCCCCCCTTCCTTCCAGAGCCCTAGCCCACTGGATATTTCTGAGTCTTGAAGAGGGCAAGTTAGTACTCTTAAAAGTCCAGGGTTGAAATTTTACTTATTACCCTGCTTGTCTGTTAAACTCTACCTTGTCATGGTCACTACAACCAAGATTACCCCCAACTTTAACATCTACAATCTCTTGTTGTGTCACTTGTTGCATGTGAGAAGAGATTGACTCCCACCAGAGGAGATCTGTATGCCTGTGAAAGTGTCACAGCCCAGGAGAGACCAGAGGGATACGCACAGACTGAGCAAAGTGAGCACAAGCAGTGCCATTAACTCTGAGGGTCCCTTCTACCAGCCATTGCTGCTGATGGTTGTAACTTACAGGTATGTAGCCCTTGGAGTAATCTTGGGCAAGAAGCCTCCAGCTCTTCTTGAACTCCTTGCAACACACCAGGCACATGCTCTGCAGCCTCCCAAAAAACATTGGGCTCTTCCAGAGCAGCATTTCTTTGGTTATTGGGAGTGCAAGGACTAGTTGTCAGACTGCACTAACCTATACCCAGTCTCTCACGAGCGCAGCTTTTCTCAGATTAGGAAGCTAATCCCCAGAGACCCTATCAAATTCTTGATTTCTCTCTTATCTAGCTGGTTCTCTCACTCTTTCATCTAGGAGACCTTGAAGAGCTCAGAGTCCTGAGGTCTAGCCTCCTTATGTGTTTATGTTATCTCTCCCAACAAGTACTTTCTTGGCTGTTGAGATGTCTGGAGGTCCTTCTGCTCTTGATAGAAGGGTGTTTTATACTCTCCTTTCTTCTGAGGCCAGACACCCCCAGGGATACAGGCAAAGGCAACTGCTGTCCATGAAGGAGAACATGTCAGTGTGTTCTTTGGCACATTGCATGCAGTACAAACTCCACTGATAATGTCAGGAAGACTTCAGGAATAAGCAAGGGTGGCTCTGAGAGGTTGTATAACAAAAGCATAGACAATCCAAATGACACTGAAATACTTGGAAGATGCTCTCATGACAGTGAATTTGTGGGAGTGCCTCAGTAGAAGATTGTGCCCCTAGTGTTGTCTTTCACAATGAACTTTAGGCAAAACAGAGCAAGTTTTAACCTTAAGTTGGCCTCTGCAATTTTTTGAGATAAGGTGTGTCTTCAATGACCAATTAACCTTGAGAGAAGTCCTGGTTTCGTAATACAGGGGCAGTCTAACAAATGATTGACTAGTAGCATTGACAAACTCAGCCATGTGATCCATAACCTGCTGTTGAGCTAACATAGCCCTTCAGTATATAAACACAGGCTCCAGCAGCCAAATTCACTCCTTCCTGAGCCACAGTAGCAAATGGAGCTCCTGGGAGCAGCCACTGTTGTCCTCCTGGTTTGCATTGCTTGCCTGCTTTCCTTCACAGCATGGAAAGGGAGGTCTGGGAAGGGGAAGATGCCTCCAGGACCAGCTCCCCTTCCCATTCTAGGTAACATGCTGCAGGTGAAACCAAAGAACTTGTCCAAAACCATTGAGAAGGTAAGGCCACTTTCTTCTCATTTTCTCCTGAGGGTGAGAAATATGAGACCTGTGCATGGGGACAACCTGTGGCTAGAGCTTGATGAATTACAATCCCAGAGGAGCAGAAAAGTGATGGGGATCTCAGCTCCTCATCCTCCCTGCTGATGCCAATATCATTCAGAACCTGATAGCTAGGAACCCTCACCACACCCAACACTTATCATGAGAGGACCCAGTCTTGATATTGCTAGTCTGAAGGCTGCACTGTCTGCAGTAGGATGCAGCTGCAAGGCCACTTTTCAATTCTTCCTCCCTGTCTGCTCCATGGCCACGTTCTCCCTTGCTTTTTGACAGCTCAGTAAAGAGTATGGACCAGTGTTCACAGTGCACCTGGGCTCTGACCCGGTGGTGATGCTGATTGGATATGATGTGGTGAAAGAAGCCTTGATTGATCGTGCAGACGAGTTTGCCTCCAGAGGACACATGCCAATAGGAGACAGGGCTAACAATGGATTAGGTATGTTTGCTGACAGTTCCTTCTGAGAAGGGAGGGGCTAAGGGTGCATTTGGCAGATTAGAACTGGAATGCACAATGCATGAAGAAAGACTGTATGGAATGGGTGGGTCTCACCTGGGGAAGGGAAGGCAGAGTAAACTGTAATTGCTGGTTTCCACCACTCAAAGAAGGTAGCAGTAAAATGGAGCTGCACAGATCGCAGTGATAAAAGAAAGAGCAAGTGTCAACAGCCACCAGCTGCAGCAAGGGAAATTGTGCATGGGTATGAGTGATGAATTATTCACAAGGAGGTTGGGTATGTGGTGGAGAAGGCAAAAATCAGGCAGTTGGACTACAGGACCTCCAAAGATTGCCTCCAAACCACACTACCACATCAGCACTCTCCCAGGGACACGCTTCACCATCACTGTGAACCTCTGTTCATCTCACATTCAGCATGCCCAGACTGGGTCTTCCCTCTCCTTTATCCCTCTGCAGGGATTATTTTTAGCAACAACAACGGGTGGTTACAAGCCCGACGGTTTGCTCTCACTACATTGCGCAACTTTGGAATGGGGAAGAAGAGCATTGAAATGAGGATCCAGGAGGAAGCTGAGTACTTGTTGGAGGAGATCAATAAAACAAAGGGTATGGTCCATTTGTAATATAGCTTGTGTTTGCAAAACCCCAAACCAACAAAACAAAACAAAATCCCCAAACAACCCAAAAAAGGCCTGTATTAAGGGAGCCCCTATCTTTAGCATAGAATTGAAGTTTCCAGGTATCTGGCCTGTGCACCAGCTACCTGTCATTACAAAGCAGTAATAATTCTGTGATCGTGTACTGTTCTTTTTGTAGGACGCTTCTGTGTCACTTAGAGACTGTGAGCTGGTATTTCCACTAACACCCATAGCTCAGGTTGCCCACAGCAGCCATAAGCAGCCACAGTTTTGGGGGATTTTTTATAGTTTGTAACTTTTCTGAAATCACAGGAGCACCTTTTGACCCAACCTTCATGCTGAGCTGTACTGTCTCCAATGTTATATGCTCCATCGTCTTTGGGAAACGATATGACTATAAAGACAAGAAGTTCTTGTCCCTGATGAACAATATGAACAATATCTTTGAGATGATAAACTCCTACTGGGGACAGGTATGTTCAGTAGCATTTTTAGAGTGGTAACATTCTCATAGGGGAGTGAGAGGCCTCCCTCCCATTGAAGTCCCATTTCAGACTTCTAACTAGGCCCCATCAATGCTGTGCTGCACCAGAGGGAACTGATTCAAGAACAAGAAGCACCCTCACTAATAGAGTTGGCTTTGATGGCTAAGTGCAGCTTCCCTCGAGTTCTGAACACCCTTCTTTTCCACCTCTAGGGCTATGACTACTAAGCAGGCCCCTACTGCCCTGTCAGACTGTCCAGCATTGTAGCCCTTCTGCTTAGCTCGTTTGAGGAGTTTGAGGCCTTCCCAGGCTTTTTGATAACATCCAAGGATGACGTCATGATCATACTAAAGACCTTGATGTTTCTTTCCTTCCAGCTCTACCAGATGTTTCCAAATATCCTGTATTACTTGCCTGGCCCACACCACAAAGTATTTGCAGAATTTGATGCTCTAAAAGCCTTTGTGTCAGAGGAGGTGAAGGTACACCAAGCCTCTCTAGATACCAGCTCCCCTCAGGATTTCATTGACTGCTTCCTCAGCAAAATGGAGGAGGTAAGAGGACATCATGTAGTCCCAGCTCATCTCAAACACATGAACTTATATGAACTCAAACTCAGCTACGCTGAGCCACTTCCTTCTCCCAAGAAACAAAGATGTTGGGATGACCTTTTCCCAAGCAGCTGGACTGTACAATGGGAAGACACCAACCATACCCTAGATATTGTGGTGCTAGAGCTTATAGTTCTAGGTTTGCACATTCACCAGCCACTACTTACAGCTCCTTGGACAGCAGGACCTTCATCTGCTCTCACCGAAACACAGGGACATTTGCAGTCGGATCTTGGCAGCTCTTTCACTGGAAAACAGTTGGCACAGTAAGGACAAATGGGCAGCTACATACTATTCGGTGCACAGCTTGACAGAAGGTTGCTCTGATGCTGAGTTTATGACATAAAAATAGCACTGCAGTGGTTGCTGCACCTTAGCAGAGAAATGCAGCAGTTCTGGGTAAAAAGGTGGGGATGACAGAAAAAAAAAAAAAAAAGGAGTCATTTTTGTCAGCACAGGCATAAAAAGAGTACAACCTTTTCCCTAGGAGAAAAAGAATCCAGATTCCAGTTTCCACATCAAGAACTTGATAACCAGCGCCTTTGATTTATTCCTTGCTGGAACTGAGACAACTAGCACCACCGTAAGATATGGGCTTCTGCTGCTTCTCAAACACCCGAAGATACAAGGTACCAGTCTGTGGCTATTTTACTCTCCAGCTATTTCTTTTGGCTGGGTGTGTATCTAACATCACATCCTTCTCTCAGCTTTTATTTTCTCTCTCTCATATTTCACCCAAAGGAGCAAAGCCTTTGCACTATCATTCCTCAAGGTGACCATTAGAGATTCCTCAGTTTTACTAGTAGCATCATCAGCTGTATTCCCCTCACAGCTTGAGACTTTACTGTGTTCAAATTTTCATCTCCCAGCACTCCTATTTAGCCAAGTCACTAGGAGGACATTTTCCATGGGCTTCAACGGAGCTGTGTTCTAGTCAACATCAAAACCAAGCTCAGTGCTTCCGTCATCTGTGATATTTGCTTTATGGACAGCTTAGGGCTATCTGTTTAGGTAAGTTTAGTTTTACTTACTCTTTTTATCATTTGTGCCTCTCACAACAGAGAAAGTTCAAGAAGAGATTGACCAGGTAATAGGACGATCACGAAAACCTTCTGTGGCAGACCGGGCTCAGATGCCTTACACAGATGCAGTGGTCCATGAAATCCAGCGCTTCATCTCCCTTGTCCCCCTAGCTCTGCCTCACACTGTGACCAAAGACACCTGCTTCAGAGACTACGTCATTCCCAAGGTTGGTAGGCAAGTTCCCTCAAGTTCAACAACAAGATGGCATCACATTTTCTTTTATAAGCCAGAAGATAGAAATGCTATGGTCTGAGCTTATTGTCACTCAGCCCTTCATGATTCTTTTAGCCTTAGGCTCCTGTAGGTCACTTGCAATCCCCTGTGGCTGCTCCATAGGATGAGACTTGAACAGTAGCTCTGTCCAGCACCTTTGCTCACTTGCTCTGCAGCTTTACCTCAACACAGTGCTGTGTCAGCTCAAACCAAGACAGTAGCCAATACCTATCACTGCTGTGATATCTAGCAAGGTCTCCCAAAAGCTGCCTTCCCAAAGAAAGGGTCCCCGAAGAGAAACCAAAGGCACTGATAGGGCTGTTCTATGAAGCTCAGACTTAACGTGGCAGTCAGTTGGATTAAGTGCTCTAACTCACTTTCCCTTCACTCTCTGCTCTTCTTCATGTGTTACCTCAGGGCACTACAATATTTCCCATCCTCAGTTCTGTCCTCCATGATAGTAAAGAGTTTCCAAACCCAGATGAGTTTGACCCTGGACATTTCTTGACAGAGAATGGCACCTTTAAAAAGAGCAACTTCTTCATGCCTTTCTCAGCAGGTAAAGCACAGACATTCTCTCCCTCTCTCTGTCAACCTCCTCCTCTAGGACAACCCTTCCCTTCCCTATAACACACACTCCCTCTTCTCAGCATATTCCCACTGGTTCTTCCCTGCTCTCTAAAACTCCTCCTTGCTAGTCCTTTTCCCAGCTGCATCTCTCATCTTGTTCAGGCCTGGTGGCTTCTCAAACCTCCTACAAAGAGTTGCTGATGTAATGATGTGTGTGGGACCCACTGACACTTTTAAAAATACCTGTTGCCTTCCTATACAACAGTAAAGTCATCCTTAACCATCCCATCCTTCTGTGGTAGCTTCACTTTTCCTCAGCACTTCTTAAGTACCTCTCAGGCTACATGCAACCACTTACCTACCAATAGCCCCAACCCTCTGCTTTCTCACTTGTGCTTTGTGTCACCTTGCTCTCTCTCATCTTGACTCCTGTGATGCCCCCTCCATGTTTATGACTTCCCCTGATCCTGTTCTTCCTTCAAACACCCAAACAAACTGCCAACAAATTGTCATCCACAGTAATCCTGAGAGCCCTCTCACCGCTGTGACTGTATCTGGTAGACAAAACTGCTTAGTACAAACTCTGATCTACTTGGCAGCAACTGTTAACTGCTATTTGCTGTTCTCACTTCTAGGGAAGCGAATATGCCCTGGAGAGGGCCTGGCACGCATGGAGATATTCTTACTCATAGCCACCATATTGCAGAACTTCACCTTGAAGCCTGTCGTTGACCCCCAGGAACTTGACGTAACTCCAACAATGAGTGGGACAGGCAATGTACCCCCTGCCTATCAGCTCTGTGCTCTGCCCCGATGAAAAGCACAAAACCTCCCTCTCTCCATGGTGTCCTGAGTATAGCTAGTTCTTTACAGCTCCCTTACTAATACCAATGGCAGGAGAACTGGCCCACCCTTCTGAGGCCTTCAACAAAGCAGCCCAAACACAGGTACACGAACGGAGTAGATTTCTTCAAAGCCTTCCATAACTGCTCCACAACATTGCAGGGGTGGGGTGGGTGACATTGCAGACTACTGCACTGCTGCTCTGTCCATGAGCTCATTAACCTCAGTGCCTACATCAAACACAGCTCTCATTTCTGTCTACAACCTGTTTCTCCCACAGCACATGGCCCACCAAGAGCAGCTTTCTTTGTACATGGACAGCATTGCATGTGTGTATGTTAATGACCCAATAAAGAAAAATCTGTTTATGAGGATTTGAGCCGTTATTTTCTTTGAGCTGGGACAGCTCCCACATCTGCTTCTCCATGGCAGATTAGGTCCATAGCTTCTGTGGCCAGCACTTTGTGGGAAGGGCTGCCCCTGCCAGACCAAAGGTCCCAACTGTTCCAGCCACTGGATTCACTGCTGCTGCCCGCAAGGAGCTTGCAGCCAGCTGCAGTACACCACAAGTTTGGAAGGCTCATAGTGTGAGAGGGGAAGGGGGTCTTCCAGCCTGGGGGCTAGCAGCAGCAGTAGTATCTGCTGTTCCTGGGGCTGCCAATCCTGATGGGACCTCTGGCTGCTCTTGGAGGCTTCTCCCATTTCTCAGGCACTCCATGGTTCAACCTTCCCACAAACTGGGAGTACTTTCATTGTGGCTCCTCTCTGTCCTCCTCCCAACATCTCCCCCAGGCCTTCAGCTCTTCCAGAGACATCTGCCACCACAACCTTAATTGTCAGTGTAGTCACTTGACATTCCCACAAGAATCCATTTGGGGCAGCTGAGGAGTTTCTCTGGATGGTGTCTCCTGCCTGAATTGCAGACTCACTCCACCTCCCAGCTGACTTGCTGTGATAATTTAGGCTGGATGCCTCCTGCTGCTGCCACACAGGATACACCTCTGGTGCCCTGGGTGTCCAGCCCAGTGGGTGGACACAGGAAGATGCATATTTCATTCCCATAATGTCCTGCTCCCTATAAATCTATCTGCAAAGTCTCTCACTTCCTTTTTCTTCCCTTGCTGCTCCCATGGGAGATGCTCCCTTATCTGGTAATGGAAGGGGAGTTATCTCAAGGCCTCTTGGCCCTGGCTAGGCCTAATGCCAAGAGGAGAAGGGGGAAGGGCAATCTCAGATCTGGCCAGCTAAGATTAGCCTAATAGTGGAGGGGTGGGGGAAGAAAGAGCCCTGGGGGGTTTTGGGTATACCCTCAGGTAGGGAGAAGGGGAGTGCTGGGAGGTTTCTGGGTATGCTGTAAGGGACTCCATATGCTTTGGGATCTCTTTTTGTCACTGTGCTTATAGCTTCTGTAAAACACTCACTGCTTTTTCCATTTAAACTTTCCATCACTTCTGCAATCCATTTGTGTGAGTCTCATCATTTTTCTGCCCCAGTGGAAGGCAAGGGAGGATCTGCCTTTCAACCCACCACACTTGCTAAGGTACAGAGGAGAGAACAGCTGAAGTGAGAGAGAGGCTCTTGCAGGTAAGCAACAGCTGAGAATGAAGGGAGGTTGCCACCACAGGGGCTATATTCTGCAGCTAGAGTTGTGTTGTCCTTCCAGTTTTCTTTCTTTCATTTCAGTTATGGTCTGGACTCCTTCTGCCAAATGAAGAGTGAATCCTTGTCTTTGCAGGCTGTTGCAAGAAGCTCAGGCAACTGAGTGATGTGAGCTCCAACCAGCTCTCTGACTGCTCTTTTCTACCATCAGTATAACTTCAAGGATTTAGATGTTATTTATTAAAACTAAAGTTAGAAGAACAGCAAAAACATCTCTCCCCGAGAACTTTGGTACTCCAGAGCACTCTCATTTTGCTTTTGCATCTCAGTAGTATCATTGCAAACAAGTTCATTTCCAGCTAAAAGTCTGTTTGTCCTGTCCTACATAGAAGTTCATGCAGGCACAAAGAAAAAAACTCTCTTGTTCATAAACTGCAACTGTTTGACCTCTGGTGTCCAGGAAATGCATTGTGGTTATTTCTGGTCCCAGCCACTATTTGGTGCTTTTCTTTCAGTGACAGGGTAGATAGTTTTCATAAATGGATTTTACCTTAGATGGCTCTCCTTTGGGCTTCTTTGTCTTCATGGGTTTTGCTTGCATTTGGATGTTTCATTTGCAGTGTTTGTCTTCATTTACATAGATACTTGTTGTCCCCTGCATCGTAGTCACATGACAGTTCTAGAGGAAAGATACAATTTTGGTGATGTTGCCAGAAGGTATTCAGAGAGAGTATTGAAGAGAATACAGCATGCAAGAGTTCCCACCTCCTTTTGGAACTATTTAGTAGTATTTTGAAGAAACTAACACATTTGCTCACAGCTCGGGTTCATCCCTTCTCCTCCCTCCATTTTTGCCCATGCAGGTTGCAGCTCTAATGCCTGTGTACTCTAAACCAATGGCAAACCACTGGTAGCTTCTCATCTGGAATTGTACCAAAGGGACAATGGTGAAACCAGAAACAGCAGTCATGCAAGAGCCACAGGCAAGCATAAGGAAAAAGCCTACCATGAGCTTTCCATTAGTCTAGGGCTACCCTTAAAGTCAGTCCTGCATTTAGTAACCCAACAGCATGTGCTGTATGTTGAGAATCAATTAACAGAGGACTTACATTTGGAGGTCTGGGAGGGGATGATTCATATTCGTGTTCTTCCTGCCCATCGGGATGTTGATTCATCTAAGTGATGAACAAAGCAGCGGTGAAGAACATCTAGCTGCAATTCACTAATAACTGTATAAGAAGCACAGGGCAGTGAGAAAATGTTCTGTTACTGAGCAGCTTCAGTACTCAGGACATACACTGGGGTAAATAACCACACAGGAGATAATATTTGGGATAGTATCCAACATATCCTAAGCTAGATGTCACCATACTCTTTCATTTGGAACAATCATGGGCTTCAATTGATGCCTGCCCATGCGAATGTCCTTGCAGAGAGGAAAACTCAATGCCTGAGTATCAATTTTATTGGAACATCCAAAACCTGCCTGGTCTTTTAACACAGGTGGAAAGTTTCATTCTCACACTTACAAACAGCAACAAGAAAAATATTTCAAAAGGTTATGTTAACCAACAACTACAGGTAAATCATCTCCCTCAGTACTTTCACACCTTTCTTTCTGAAGTAAGGAAACATGCATCTGTAATGCAGCAGGGGAAGAGAAGGACCCTTTTAGGTAGAACTGTCAATGCTGGGCTGCCAGAGTGGTTCATGGCTTTCTTCCTCCACGGGCAACTTGATTATCTCTTTGGTGATGTGGGTGCTATTTTTCTACCCCAGAGGAAAGAAGCATGGTGCTACAGAAACCTCTGACCCCATTCCAGCAGTAAGGAGGTAGTCAAGGTGCAAAGACCCACCCATCCTGTGGGATGAAACACAGGGAAATAAAAAGGTGACCAAGCAACTATCCACCTTGTATAATTTTGGGAGCTAAGTAACACCTTTGTGGAGTGAGAGGATACCTGAATGGAAGATTTCCTGTGGGACATGACAGAGAAATCCCCTGAAGAGCAATGGCAACAGATTTTTTTTTAATTCCCTGCTAGTGAGCAGATCACTTGGAGGTCCCCCTTCAGTATTTTTCACATTACCTTCTCTTTTATCCTTAGGAGCCTGCAACTTCTAAGCTGAGGTCCAGCCTTTGAGAGACAGAGCTGATAGTCTGAGTGTTTATGGATGTGGTCCTGAACTTCAGAGGGTGTTGAATCAGGTTTCTGATGAGGAGGTCTATGTTCAGAAGCAGCAATGCATCCCGGAGATGGAAGGTAGTTACCTGATTCCAGCTGCAGTTCTTCCACTGGAAAACACAGACCACTGCCAAGATGACTGCAAGGACCAAGGCCAGGAAGCTGGGTATTCCTGCAGATACTCCAGCCACCCAGTGCTTCTACTAACTCACAAAGACAGATAGTCAGGTCAAATGCATGCAGTGCGATCCTTGAACTTTGTCTTTAGTAGCGGAGTGGGTACTGCATAATAGCAAGAAAAGCCAATGCAAGGAACAAAACTGCAGCCCTGGATCAAAACAGTGGTGTCTAGCCCAACTGTTCTGCACACTGACACAGAGAGGGGAAGCAGGGATTTTATTTCAGAGGGAAAATAATCCACATAATCAAATGGATTAAATAATGAAATAAAAATCTTACCCCCCAGAAGAACAATTTGCCTGGACAGTTGTGTTTCCAGATGTATGTGCAGAAGTCCTGAAATAAGATGGTTACATAACACTTCTGAAAAAGTTGGTCATGCAAAGCCAGCAAGGAGAGAAGCTAAGTCAGCAGTTGCACTTAGCAACAACAGCATGTGGTCAGTAACACGTGGAGCACCAAGCTGCACCCTGAGGTCATTGTCTGCATTTGTCAGTTGTAAGCAAGAACCAGAATTCTGGTCCTTCCAACAATGGTTCTGACTGAATGAAAAGAGAATACATGTTTGTTTTGTTCTGGTTTGGTTTTGTTGGTTGGGGTTTTTCTCCATAAAGGAGTGTGAGGCTGGAGAAAAGCATACACAAGAGATAAGCACAAACATATGCCAGAGAAGACTAGGAGAAGCAACACAAAGGAGAGTGGGAAGCCCCTCAATGAGCTTTTCCAACAGTCTGTTCTGTGTTCAGCCTCTGAACGGTCTCTCTGCTTGCCAGGATGCTGGAGGAAGTTGCCTGCAGTCCTGCCTGGAAGATCAGTCAGTGCCTTGGCTCACAAAAACAAGGCATGTGGTGTGGACCACGGGCAAACCCGGTGTACCCCAAGCCAAAACCTGGCTTTTTCTAGTCAGTGCAAAATGTCACACCCAGCTCCAAATAACAAGGCAGCTCCAGCATGAAGAGCATCCATGACACAGGTAGTGATGACAGCAGGTGCTTCACTTACCCTCTTTGCCAAGCTGACCCACTGTCTTGAGCTGACATTGCCTCATCTGAGAGCCACAGGAGCACAGCCTCTGGGTACAGGCCAGGGCCCAATGGCTGTACATGCCTCTTCCAAGGGCACAGCTTGCACCCTCCTCTTGCACCCACGGCTAACAGATGCTCTGTTTAGTGAAGAACAACCATAACCAATACCCATTGATCTTTCCTGAGCTCAGTAAACAGAAACATTGTCCTTCTCTATTCTAAGAGTGGTTGTGGCTGGACTGATATGATTCTATGATTGCCTTCAATTCCTGTAACTCAGCAGTAAAATGCAGTTGAGTTCTGGTGGGGAAGATACAAAACCAGAAAGTATTTGTGTGTCAGAACTAGAAGCAATACTGGGTCCATTGCCTGTAAATATCCTGTGCTAGTGAGAATGATAGTGGGAATGGTATTATGGAGAAACTTAACTTCAGAGGTGGGTTATCAGGACAAGCAGTGCAGAAGCCTGTCCCTGCCTGTAATTGAGGGGCAAGTAAGCATGCACATATGCACCAAGCAGCTGTTTTAAGACACTTAGATTCAGTGTTATTCCTGAAACCCATCCAGTCCCAGAAAGGTGATAATTAAACAAACTAGAGTGAATGAGCAAAGCTGCTGAAGTCTCTCCTGAAACTGAAAACTCTGTTACTCTGGAACATGATACGAAACGGCTGAAAGAGCTTTGCTTTGCCTCTGCAAAAAGCCAGTACAGAGGGAGCTGCAGGAAGTTTCCTTTTTCTGACTGCAGGAACTTCTGTTGTCATGCAATGAGGAGGGCCTGGGTACTTCAGAACAAGGTCAGTGCAGTGACAGCTTGCCAGTAAAAGTTTGAAAGGGAGCAGAGGGAAGATAAAAAATGCTGTCAACACGCATGCAACAATCAGACTCTCTGGATTTACTTCTATTTACCACAGATGCTTCCACCTCCTAGCATCAACTCTCCAACATATGGGTAATACTTCCTTTCCTTTAGCTGTTCTTGCACTTGCTCAAACTGTGATTGCTCATGGACAGAGGCCATCTCAGCTTCTGTGCCTACACAGGGGTAAGACCTGGCCAGCTCTTGGATGAGGCTATGTGCCATTCACTGGGTAGAGGTACGGAAAAGAGATAAAGGAAGATCCCAAGGGTACTGATATAGGGAAGTGAAGAAGATCAACAGAGGTTAGAAGGACCAAACCATTTAACAAGTAACTTTGAGCTGTACTCCCCTAGCTCTGTTGCTCAGCCAAAATCCTTTGAGAGCAAGATTTCGGTGAATGATAATGGAATGAATTCATGATTACAGTTCAGAAGAGAATGCTGTTTTAGTCTCAGAGCCAGCTAGCTGCTGGGAAGAAGGAGCTTTCATTCACAGCCACTTTTACTTGGCCATTTCTAAACAGATTGTGTGTACCTCAGCAGGTCCCATCTCCCAAGACAGGAAATCTCAAGAAGGGTCCACAGCATGATTCAGGGCACAAGCCTCCTCTTTGCTCCAGCTGCCCCAAGGCAAGGAAAAGCTGAGGCAGGTGCTAAAAGTCTAAGCAGGTATCCGAAAGCATTGGCTGCATGGTAAGGAATTGCAGAGCTAAGAAAGGGGCCAGCTTGATTGATCTGGTTGGGGCAGAGAATGGGAGGGCTAAACATTCCCAGGCAGCTTTTCATCCAACAGCTAAGTGGTCCAGTGGCTTCACCTCTGCTGCACTCTGACCTCTCCCTGTTACTTCCATGCAAACAAGACCCAACCCACTCAACAGGATGACTTCCACTCACCATTTTGCTCTTCTCCCTGAGAAATTCCTGCATGCATTAACAACAGACTGCCTGATGCCAGGGTTAGTCCTTCTTTCAGGACGAGTTTCTCTCCCTGCTAAAAACTGAACTGTAGGCCTGCAAAAGAGGAAGAGACAATGGCATATCTCTTGGGACGACTCAGACAAACTGGCTAGGCCCCAGCACATCTGACTGAGCCAGATCACTGCTGGGGCAGGGCCTGGCACATGCCTGGGAAGCTGGGCACTCCACCTCTTCTCTGCTGGCCTTATGGCAAATAAAACTGCTCCTGGCTCTGAGAGCATGATACACACCACAAATTAACCTAAGCAGAATCCTGCTTTTGCTTTCTAAGGGTCACACCTTGTGTGCCAGAGCATGTTTGCTGGAAATACCAGTACAAAGTGAAGGATTTCTGCCAGCTTGATGCAGAGACTAATAAGCCTGTCTGGTCTGTGGCCTTGCTCTTTGCCTGAATTGTGCTGTAGCACTTGGTATTTGTGTTTTTAAGAATGAAGAATCTCCTGGCAGGCAATGGATACATCCCACAGCTTCTCACCTGTGGTGACTGGACGGTCCTTGTGTGCTTTCTGGAAAATTAAGTCCTGTTTCTAGAGATAAGTCATGGCCATATCATGATACAGTACTGGTGGCAGGCAGTCAGTGTGGAAAGGGACATTAAGGGAATATATTAGTTGAATATCAGAGAAGAAATAAGCCTGCAAATGATATCTACATGTATAACAAATATATCATGCACACAGAAAGAACCTAGCTCACTGCAAGTGTCTGTGTGTCTCTCTAACAGCTGTAACTCCTGTTCACATTCCACTTTCTATTTTGCCTCCTTTTTCTCCATCAGCTTCACTTGGGATGCATAAATATCTAGTATTTCAACACTGCTTTGGCCTGGAACTCGCTGTGTGATTGAAGGCTCCTGACCTTTGTTTTGGAAATCATATGCACCTGGTGACTTGACTCTTAGTCTTCAGGCTCATTCTAGGATTATATTGTGCCTAGATACTCTAGGACAGGAGGCTGCATGGGGACAGTTATTCTTTACTTCATCTCCATTGCTGCTTTGCCTTTGGAAACAACTGGGGAGAAATTCGGTCACCAAAAATATTTGAGTGGCTGTAACACACAGAAAGAAATATTGTGGGTGGTGGGACATGCCTGAACTGGGTATATGTTGAGGAAAGAACACTAATGGGATCTTAGCAAGCAACAGAGACATCAAGCAGTGGTCAGAAAGAGGAAGAAAAGCCTTTTAGGTGCTGCCTAGTGACCAAATATCTTGCTGCCACAGTGAGAGTGTGGACCTTAACTCTGCAGTAAGGAGCACCTGGCTCATGCACATCCTGCTGTCCTTTGCATGGGAGTTTCATGTCTCAGGGTCTTTGGGATCTGTGGTTGAAGGCTATACCCTGTAGTGCAGTAAATGAGCCTCCTATTTTGAACTCTACTTACTGACTACATCCCAAATCCCTATGTTGCTTGCAGATCTGCATCTCAACCCACTGAAGCACAAGTACAGAACATGAAACAGTGGTGCAGCCCTTCGGCTGACCAACTTGTTCCCCTGCCTCACTTTGTTAATGCTCAATTGATTGCAAAAGCCAAAGTTAATAGCTCAAGGAAAAGTCACTTCCTGCAAGAGAGCAAATCCCAGCAGACACAAACAACAGTTGGCAGAACAAGGAATGTATTAGGAACTTTCCTTCCTTTGAGGAATTGGTAAATGCATGCATACAACAGAACATGCAACTGAATCAACAGTCTTTAATGAATGCAGAGACTCATTCTGGGCACAGGTACATTTGTGATTACCCCAAACCCCTGCTCTCCTCCCACTCTTAAAAATTGTTTTAGTTAGTGAAATGTAAAACCACAGAAAGACCAGAATACCTATACACACCTCAAAGGGTATGACTTTCTTTTTTTTCCTTAAGAAATTTCCACACATTTAGAATTATTGACTGTTAAGCCCAGTCAGTACAACAGAAATATTCTACACAATCATTGGTTGAAATGCACAGTACAACAGTTGTGAGTGCACCGTCACAAGAGACACCTGCATGAATGCTAACAAGTGTAGTAGATCCATCAAAGCACACTGCAAGCATCTGCAATGAACCAGTCTCGGGAAGATGGCAAATTACCAAAACACAAAACAGGCACGTTAAAGTACGTGGGAAGATCCTACAGTCACTTCTCTCCAGAGTCATCACTCCCCACAGAGGAAACCTGAACCACTGCTTGCCATCTGAAATTTTCCTTCTGTGTAACAGCGAGTGGTGGTATGCTTTTATTCCCAGACTTCAGTCACTGTGATTTTGCTTGAACTGGGGCAAAGGAGAGAAGGACAAACACAGACCCCATCTAGCGCAGCTCACTTCCCCAGACCTGCACGGTCAAGCAGCTTGAGATCAGAGATCTTGCCTGTAAAAAGGCCACAACATTTGAAAAGAGGAACTAAACAGAGCTAAAAAATCCAAACCAGAAATAACATGGTTTTATACAGCCTGCAATAAAGCTATAGACAATAGTACAGTATTGTTCACATGACACTTATTAAGGCTTTGATTATTGGTCTTCTATATGCACATTTTATATACATATAATCTTGTGTGTGTGTGTGTGTATAAATTACTTAATTTTTCTTGTTCTAAGCAAGAAAATATTTTCATGCATTTGCTTCTCCTAGTATTCACAATACTTGGACCATATTCTGTTCAACAACTTCTGCCCTTATCTCCATGAATGTCATTTGTGCCTGAAAATGGCACTGGCCCCACAATTCTCCATAGTCATACACCAGAGAGCAGGTGTCACCCCAGAGCCTGACAGTACACTGGTTATGTAAACATAGTAATCCTTGGATTATAAATACTTTATTAAAGCTAACATTTCTCAGCTTTTAGCTCATTATTTCCCATGAGTGCCTTGATGAAATATCATTCCAAATAAAATTTTTTTGTTCCTTCCTTTCCATGCCAACAACTCAGTTATGGAGCTTCCCCCAAAAGCACAGTTTTCCCTACTTTGTTCCAAAGAAGTGCCAAGCTAACTGTTAATTCCGTAAGTCCATGGCTCAGTAGCTTCCTGTGATCCTGTGAAATAGCTGCAACACAGAGCATGCCTGAGCCAGCTCAAAGTGCTTAAGTCACCATCATGCTTGCCCCCCTGACATGAAATTAAGAGACTGGGCTGTGGGCTAGAGAAGAACAGGGAGGAAGCAGAAACCAGCAGAGCTCTCCTATTCTTAGTCCCATGCCTGGAGCTTGCACATGTTTAACAGATTTCCAGAGCTCACCTGTGGCATGGCCTGTGTCCATTTGACTCAGGGACACTCTAATTACCTCTAGCTCAGCGTTTCTTTCAGTGAGATGTCCTAGGGAGAGCAGTTCTTCTGTGAAAAGGAAGGACTCACATGGAAGCAATACTAAGGAAAGAAAGCAGAGTAACGAAGGCTAAGAAAGCAAACATGGGGGGAGTGAGAAGGAGGGAGAGATTCTTTTTTTAAGATAAGGTCTGGACTGCTGCACCAGCTTTCTGAGCTGCCTTGCCCAGTGTGGTAACTGGAGCATGCTGTCCCCTCTCCAGTCATTAAGCTTTACCACAGGTACATAGTCATGCCTTGCACCACACCACAGCACTTTCCTGTCACCTGCCACCACCTTTCCCTTCCCTTGGCCACTGTGTCAAAGGACTTCCATTCAACATATACCATGATAAGGACTGCAACTCAGGCACTGAGTCCTTCTTGTTCACCATAGTCCAAGTAGCTAGCAGCTCCAAAGGGACAATTGTTCCTGTGCCCCTGCCTACATTTCAATCCACAATAACCAAGGTGGTAAATAGATGGGACAGGAGTGATGGAGTCCCAGCCACCTGGTTGTTTACTTATTGCACAGAGTATTTTAGGCTGGTAGGGAATAGTGGGTGGCTCCCAAGGTCCTTTGAGAAAATCCTACTGAGTGGCCATTCACATCACCTGCTCCAGAAAATGTGTTCAGACAGCTCATGTGTACAGAATACTTAGGAAATGTCATCTGGAAACAGGATATGCAAGAGATGAAGGCTCTTCTCAATTCAGTCTCAGTCTTCACTCTGAACCATGAAAAGCTGTGCAAAATACAATGCTTATGCCCTGGTAGGTATGATTAAAAGACAATTTTTGGTCCTGGGTATGTTAACAAGAAAGGATCATGCTAATAATGTCAGAGGCAAACCTTTGAGAGTGGATTTAGTTATACTTACAGCAAATACTGTACACTGCTTCTGGTCAAGTGCACAGAGGCTTGTAAAAACAAACAAACAAGCAAACAAAACCAAACAAAAACCAAAACACAAACAAAAAACCCAACAAGACCGAAAACAAAACCCAAAGATCACAGTCAAATGTCTTAATCTTCAGATGGAAATGTCTGTGAGGAGCAGTCAAACTACTTTCTCATGTGCAATGCATCTTGAAATTTGGTACTTATGTATTGGGCATGAAAGCCTTTCTTGTTGATGGTGTCATCTGTGTGGAATCGAATCATGATGGAATCTCCTGCAGAGTAGATTTCTTCTAAAGGCTGCAGAAAACAAGACAGCAAAGAGTTGTCAAGTCTGCAGGCTAAATAACTGCACAGTGATGCTAGAACTTAGGCTCACAGACTGGCCAGGAAAAACAAACAGCAAGTGCTCAGTATGTCCTGCTCTGTTCTGACCTCCTTTATTCTCACTTTATGTTTGAAGACTGATGCCAACCCACCCTATAATCCCTATTCTTCCAGTTCCTTTTCGTAAGTCACATTCACAGGACTTCCTGGATATTCTTGTTCCACTCTTCTAAGTTTTCTTTAATTTGCCCTAATCTTTTCAGGATATGATACAAACTAAACTGGGCCTGTTCGGCAGCTGGGGCCCTCCCAGAGTACATTAGCAGCAAAAGAGCCACCTATCTTACGTGTCAACTGTGGTTATCTTCCCCACTGCTGTGACCTGCTACAACCTCCCTGTGCTGCTCTGCAGGACCCATACTTCTCCAGTCATACTCCATCTCTTAGTGTGCAGGTAGGTAGGTGACTGTCCTGCTGCTCCAAACTTCTTCACAGCAAGCTGCTACATCTTTATTTGTTTTCCAGACCATTTCCTCAGTTTGCAGCAATTGCTCACAAACACTTGCACCTTGGATGTCTCTCTTTAAGTGCATTAAAAACCTTCTCCATTGTATTGCTGAAATCCTAGAGAAATTATATATGGAACCTCTGATTTTAAATGCCACACACTGCTGTTCATGCTAATTGAGTCACTCCTTCTAACAAGGACATGGCCAACAGTTGAGGAGACAACATGCCACCCTGCAGGAAACAGGCAGCTCTGCAAGTCCCTCCACTCTCATCCTTGCCATTACATGGCTGCAATGTGACTTGGATTCAGGCAGAAAGTGACTGAGGATTACGCTGGCCTTTGGAAGCTGTTTCTAACATCTACACAACATTTTTGTTGCTGGGCTGAGGTGCAGCAGTGCTCTAGGCTAACAAGGGAAAGCCACTCAGCTAGGTTTTCAGACCAGCTCTGTGCACCAGATAAAATGGCTGTCATCTCTAGCCACAGGAGAAGCAGCAAAACCTAGTCACATAAAGCATTCTCATGATCAGTAGGTAAGAGCTGCCCCTCTCCAAAGAGCACATGAGAGTATCCTTCCTTGCCACTTCTAGTAAGGCCTATGACATCCTCCCCCGCACCCCCAGCTTACCCCTGAGCCACAGAAGCGTCCCAGGCGGGGTGCAGTGCTGTCATAACCATCATAAATCTCCATGTAGTCATACCCACAGTCAGCCTCCTCCTCGATCTCAAAGGTCTGGAATATCAGCTCCACCCCATAACCATCATCAGCTACAATCACCCATTCACAGTTTGCTTGTCCTGGGTAATTGTTGTCCCCAAACTGAGCATGGGAATATAGGTCTTTAGTTTGTACTTCAGCCTTTAAGAGCCCACCACACTCTGGAGGAAGAAAAGAGCACAAAACAATCTCATCAAAGGTCCTACCACAAAACAGACTCACCATCCCAGTTTTGGGCTAGCTGTAGGGAGAAAAGCCCTCCAGCATGAGGCACATGTACAACAGAGAAGGTAATTAACCACTGCACCAAACTGTCATAAACCAGTGAATTTTCCAGTCAACATGAATCCATTGGCCAACACGGCACAGAGAAGTTTGGTCCTTTTGCTACAGAACATGAAGGAAAAGGGATAATCAGTTAAAACTGGCAGGATGGGATTCCATCCACATTATGCTGTAGAAAAATGTATTATTTTATGGAGCAGTTGTGAAAAGGAAAACTTAACACATTCTTTGCACTTGGCCTACACCTGAAATTATGACTTCAGGTATTTTACCACATTAAAAAGCACATTAAAAATCTAGAGACCAAAATAATCCTTTTCTGCCCATGCATTGCACACAGGTAGCCCTGTGCTTGCACAAAACACGTGCTCTTGTGCAGGGCTTCCCTGCAGTCAGTCAGGAAGATGCCTCCTCAACAGTCTCTCATGCTCAGAGCACATTTCAGCTGTTTACAATAGCAGGTATTTCAAAACAGTGAACCTAGGTACAACACACCCACCTCTGGGCTGCCACAGAGAGATCAAGCTTGCTGTGCTGGTCCACAACAAACCTCTGCTTCCACTATAACCAGCCTCTTCCACGTGTGGGCCAATACATTGGATACATGACCCCAATTTATGAGGTTTGATGTGGAACAGAATGGGTTGCTGCTCAAGCAAACACCTTCAATTTAAACAGAACTGAGCAGAAATGTCTGACTACAAGAGACCTCTGCACTGATGAAGAAGTTGGCATTTATGGTATGGTGCAAATAATGGCCTAGGAACAGGTTAACACAATTTACAACTACTTAAAATTCAGGCAAAGCTTAAATGGTAAACAAGGCAGTGAGATTTGATGACATTGCACTGGGAAACTGACAGACAACCAGCTAACCTGTGCTGTGCTTTGCTTGGAAACCTTTCCTTTGCACAGAAGCATCAGAGTAAAATCTGAGAAACATCTTGTTGGTAGAAGCCACTAGAGGGTCTGGTTTCTTGCTGCCACAAAAACGACCAAGGACAGGTGACTTGCTGTTGGGCCCATCGTAAATTTCCAAGTGGTCATAGGCACATTCTTGGTGCTGTTCAATCTCAAACTCATTGAAGGTCTACAGCAGGAATAAGAATTAGGACAGACAATTATAAATCTGAGTATGAGTTTAAAAGAGGATGAAATGTCGAGAATCAGGTCACATTATACACCTTCCCCATAAACTGGAACAGAACAGTGGTGCTTTCAGGCAAGAGTGATCTCAGGATGGCAAAGCTCAAAAGTTCATATGAATATGTTGTGTAACCTTAGTTTTGCTACCTCACATGAGGGCATGACAGTTTTCAACAGCAAGCCTTATATACTCTCATATTCCTGTCACTAACCAACTCTACCTAGTACTGATCAGGCAGTTCTTTAACACTACTTCCACTGAGCACAGGGATCCAGTCATTATTTTGCCAGTGCGTGGGCCACCTACACAGCCTTGGACATATCCAAGGACATGGCCGTATACATAAGGCCACCCTGTAAAATGGAACTGATGCTTCTCCCTTAGAAGGGCTGGGGACTGGCTTTGCCACCACCTTACGCAGAGATGGTCCTAACAAAGTGGGTTATGAGGAAGGGTAGGAGTGGGAGGGCACTTTATACCTTCTGATAATAGAGAGAGCAATGCTCCATATCTGTCGTTTTCTGGAGTCTCCTCCAAGCTGCCTCATGCCTGCCTCATGTCCCTCTGAGACTTTCCATTCTTTTGCAGGCCAGGGACAGCCTCCCAGGATGCCCACCCTTCTCCAAGCACCCCACACAGGACTTCTGGGGATCAACCTCCCACTCACACAGTGTCAGGCAAAAGTCACTTAAGTTCTTCACAACCCAGTCTGTTTGCCACCTCATGTTCCCACTCACTAGTTACTCACTACTTTCACTCGGTGACCAGGCGTAGCAGAGATGTCCCAGGTGCACTCTTTCCGGCTGGGGTACTTGTCAGGCCAGTTTGGACTGCTCATTGTTCCCTCTGCAGCA
Source organism: Dryobates pubescens (assembly GCF_014839835.1). Classification (NCBI taxonomy): domain Eukaryota; kingdom Metazoa; phylum Chordata; class Aves; order Piciformes; family Picidae; genus Dryobates; species Dryobates pubescens. Next base: position 19,018,674 of record NC_071619.1, on the reverse strand, counting down.
TTGAGCTTGTGCTCACAACCAGCTTGAAAGAGAGACAGATCACAAGATGGAGGCACACTGGCTTGGCTCAAGCTGTGTTTGAAGAACCTGGTCTTTCCTGAGGGCAGGGAGTGGGGACCTTACCTTCCTTACAGTCATGGCCATTTTCATGCAGCATGAAGCCGTTTCTGCACTGGCATACGTAGCTCCCAAATGTGTTGATACATTCGTGCTGGCAACCACCATTGTCTTTGGAGCATTCATCCTTGTCTGGTTAGGATCAAACCAACACACACTGAGCTGACAGTGAGAAATAGACTACTGCAGTAGTATGGGAGTTCCATACTCATACTGGCAGCCACCAGTGCAATCCTCCAACCTCAGCTGATAGATTAGTCCAGTCATCTTTTTAGCCCAAATGCAATTCTCTTGCATTCCATAAAACACATCACAAACATGTATGAGGTAGGTTTGAATGGTGAAAGACTCCTTTCTAAAATACACCTATAGCAACATCTCATTCTTTCAGAAGAGAGTCCAGGAAATGTATCATGCAAGTGCAGCATCCTGGGCAATAACGTACCAGCTAGTCTTTATACTTTCAAGTTCCCAACTTCTGATGAGCCTCCATCTTGGAACAGTTCTGTCCAAGAACACAAGGTATGAGCTACTCCCTTAAGCTGAAATATGTCCTAGGGGAAGTTCATTCCTGTGTGTCTGAGACTGCATTCCCAGATCTCATTGCTCTGAGCACAGTATTTGCTGCTCATGGTTTCCCATCAAATTTAGTTTATGAGCAGTTCATCTCCAATTTTTCTTGGACAAGTGCCCTCCCTGAACCTGATTAACCTCCTCTGTCTCCTCACTCCCAAATGTATTTCTAGTTCAAACACACACTACCTAGGCCTTCCTTTTAGATTTAACAGGCCAAACCCCTAGCCCTGATTCTGCTTTGCAACTGTCTTAATTCAAGGCCATTTTTTCCGATCATCTTCTTCAAAAACATTAATATTCCTCACTCTGTGCTGAAAACACAGCATGAAATCAAATTTCCACTTCCATACGATGTACAGTTAACCACCAGAACTGCCTCCTAACAAGGCATATCATACCAAGAGCCGTGGAGGGTTCAGAACAGAGGATCACAAACTTCCATTAGCATGCCCTGCTTTGGTGAGAAGAATTGCTATATAGGAGACTTCTGGAAGTTTTCTAACTCTCCCAACTTCAGAGGACTCCAGTGACAGAACTAACTTCTAGGATCAGGTTACCTGTTTCTTCCTACTGTGAAAGGACTGGAGGCACTCATGAGATCCATGCATCTTGCTGACACTACACCATGAAATGACACCATATGCTGTACCACATCAGGCTCTTTTAAGATCCTCAGGTCAGTATTCAGTATCACTAAGGTTGGAAGAGACCTCAAAGATCATCGAGTCCAACCATTCACCACAGACCTCATGACTAGAGTAGAGAGGACACTAGTGCCCACTGCAGGCTTGAACTCACGACCTTCCCCATTAAAGGTCTTATGTGCTACCAACTGAGCCACACCACTCCCCCAAATATACAGCTTGTTTTCAAACTGCTTTTCTTTAGATACTTGACACATGTCAGAATCCAGTCAATATCAGTATTCAGTATCACTAAGGTTGGAAGAGACCTCAAAGATCATCGAGTCCAACCTGTCACCACAGACCTCATGACTAGAGTAGGGAGGACACTAGTGCCCACTGCAGGCTTGAACTCACGACCTTCCCCATTAAAGGTCTTATGTGCTACCAACTGAGCCACACCACTCCCCAAATCTGCCTGATTTGACAGGAGATTGAGGAAAATTCACCAAAACCAAAAGGTTCAGAGGAAACAGCTAAATAAGTGAAAGGAATATGGCCACATACCAGAGAAGTAATGAACTTTAAAACCTTTCTTGGAGACTGTGTTGTCTGATTTGAACTCCAGTCTCACGTTGTTGCCATATGATGTAATTACTTCAGGTTTCTCTGAGCCACAGAATTTGCCATGAAGCTTGGAGTCAGAAGCCAACCCACTGCGGACCTCAACATAGTCATATTTACAGACCTGCCGAGAGAGGAACAGATTTTTCAGCTCTGTGAACTTGGAACAGAGCATTTCAGTGTAAGGGGACAGAGGCTTGCCTGAGAGGGAACAGAAAGAGTCTTATACTCACACTCCCCACTTCCCGAGATTCTCCTCTGTCAGTGTTCTCACCCACTTCCCTTGCTACCCTGCTCTTAAAGCATGGGTGTGTTTATCAGAATTCTATTTATTTTAGCTAAAATAATTACTCCCATCTTATCTAAGAACCTGTCGGTGTTGAATAAACTTCAGCAGCCTGCCAAATGAAGAAAGAGCCACTTTCCCATTTGCAGCAGGGAAAGCAAGACCTGAATGCTTTGTTTAAAATCCATCCTACCCTTGGCAGGGCAGAGAACAGACTCTCTTACTGGTTATTTTTGTATCCTTGAAGAACTCTATTTCATGGTTCATTTCCAATTATTTTCTTCAAAGGCAGCTCTGGGGAGGGATGGGAGAGGGGATGAGACAGCTCTTAGGTATGGAAAACACCTACAACTACACAAAACTGGTAGAAACAAGAAGTTCATTTGTAACAGAACAGGTTTCATCCTTCCACTCCATAGAGAGCTGTCCAGACATCAAATAGAATAATCACTGTTACTGGGTTATGATATTAAGGGCAGGGAAACAACCAGAAGCTCCACCAGTAGAGACAGAGTTTCCTCTTCCTTGTTCCTCAAGGATTTATCTGCTTCTGAGCTAGCCAATAGTCACACCTCTGAGATGCAGGGACTGGTTACGTACATCATTGCCTTCCAGCTCAAACACTTCGAACTGCAGAGAGATCCGGTACTGGGCTGGAGCTACCACCTGCCAGACGCAGTTTTTGTTAGTAGGATATTCCTTGGGCCATCCAGGGCTAGTAATGGTCCCATTGAGCTTGGTGATGAAGCCCCCACAGGCAGCTGGAGAGGCAATAAATGAACACAAGTTTTACTTGGTTCTGTACAGACACACAGATTGGGCCATGCTTTTAGCTAGGAAATGAATCAGATCCTGGTTGGTGGCACGTTTCAAAACCCAGCCTCCAGAAAAGATTTTAAATGCTGGGGGCTGTGAAGAAGACAGAAATGTCCCCTAGTATAAATCACCAGTAAAACACACGCAGCAAGGTTGTGGCCCTGAGAGCCACTGAAACAGCGTAAAACTGACCTCACTTTTAGTCTATAGCCTTGGGCTTACTGTGAATCCATTCACTTGACATGCAGAATAAAGGCCGGTTTGGTAAATTCACCCAGACTGAGCCTTATTTCAAGTTTATCAGTAATAGAATAATTGGAAGGTAATGGAATCCTAGGGAAGGCACCCCTGTCAACTCTTCAGTGACTTTTTAGGTGGGGACTGCATCTTCTTCAGGAAAAGTAGAAGACAAAGCTAAACTTAGCTTCATTATCCCATTTTCTTAAAAAAAGTTAGGACACCCCATCTTCATCCTCTTGTGGGAGGGCATGGCTTTTACCTCAAAAGAATCAATCCGCTTACTCTTCTTCTGCAAAACTGTATTTGCAAGGAAGCAATTTTTTTCTTGCTGTTCTTTGGTATTAATGAGATATAGTCACATATTGAAGACCACAGGGATAAAAGCACCCTGCATCTTGTTCCCAGCATCATTTTGTATTAATGAAACTAACCCAACAGAGTAGTTTCAACACAAAAAGCTCAGCAAGCTCATTTGGAAAAACAAAAACAATTTACTCTGATGTACACCACTACAAGTTCAAAGACTACCCTTCCTGTATTGCCCACAAATTAAGTTTAAAACAAGAGGTTAAGATGAAGTTCAAAAACTGCTTGCCAAGTTATACTAATTGGCTTGCTCAAAATTGCAAGGAATTAAAAAAATAAAGTAAAGCTTCCTAAAGCCTTTTAGATCCACGTGACTCTGCCTTCATCAAGTCAATAGCAACCTTCCCCAAACAGTTTGACAAAAGCTGAAGTCAGGGCAAACTGGGTGAGTTTGAGAGCACCAAGCACAGTGTGGTGGAGATCCCTACATGCAGAGCTAAGAGCCAAGAACAGTGTGTGAATTCTCACCAAGCTAACAGCTGTATTGTTGGTGGGAAAGCTGACAGAAATTCTGTCAAAGATATGGGGGATTTTGACTCCACAGCAGAAAAAGCTAATCGACTCCTCAGTATGGAGAATCTCTGTTTTTTGCATGCTGGCAAAACATTTTCTTTTATACATAGCTATTAGATAAACAGATATTTTATTCTGCAAAAGGAATTTAAAAAAACAATAAAAATCAGCCTGGGATTGAAACACTTCTGGGCTGCTCAATTGTCAGGTTGGAATGCCCTTCTTATGCTGCACCATGGGAGATCTGGTCTAAATAGCAATCTCTGGGCAGGAAGGATGACTGCTTTTAGAGATGTTTAGTATACTTTCTTTTCTTTTTTTTTTTTTTTTTTCAGCTAAAACTTTATTTTTAATGGAAGGCATTGGCAAAAAGAAAATTTTCAAAGAGGGCATAGGGCAAGGAAAATCATCACCAAGCTTGTTCAGTTTCAATGTTAGCTGTAGCACCCATCCTGTATACAGATTCCTCAATATGTAGGTTACTCACCTTCACAGCTCTTTTTATCAGCTGTCAATTCATATCCAGGTTCACAGGTGCATTTGTAGCTGCCCAGTGTGTTCTCACAGTGCTGCTCACACCCACCATTGTCTGGCAGAGAACATTCATCCATCTCTGCCAGGAGAAAACCAGAATATGTTACATTTTCCCAACCACCCCAATTCCCTCATATTCCTCAGGCAACATTTCTACACAGAAGGACCAGAACACTGGCTGGCAAGCCAAACCCACAGAGCAGGTACTGCAGCAATCCTCACAAGTGCTAAAGCACTCCTACCATCAAAAACTCAAATGACTACAATTACTGTTAGTGGTCAGGAGTGTTTTTCTACACAGAAGCACAAAAACATGGTCTGCTAGAAAAAATGTACAGCATTTTGTTCTCATTTGCCCTTCTTGTTTGTTTGTTTTTTAAATTCCTCATGCTCCCCAGTGAACTGTGCTACCAAGAACCAGCTCACTATTGTGCCAACAATAATGGAGCTATGGGAGACCATACCCTGCTGAACAGGGTGCAGCAAAGGAGCTGGCAGAATGTGCAAGTAGTTCTTAATTTTCATAGACTCATGAAGTCTTGATACCCTAGAGTCTGAAGTTACATTCTTCCAATCAAGTGTCAACAGCTTGAATATATAGATATCCAGATGTACTGGCTTCCTACCCTGGCTTCTGATTCCATGTGCATCCCTTAAAATAGATGGTTTTACTAGCATGGTCATGGGGGGGTTGGCCTCAGTTAGCAGCCAAACTCCCATTCAGCTGCTTGCCCACTCCCAGGCCCCCTATTCCAATGGAATGGGGAAGAAAATAGGAAGAATAGAAGCAAGAAATCTTCTGGGCTGAGACAGGGAAACTACCTACCAATTACTGCCATGAACAAACCAGAGTCAACTTTGAAGAATTTATGGCCAAATAATATGAATATTTGAGTTCTGATTTGGATACTAGGAAGCAAAAACTAAAAAAAAAAAACCAACCCCAAACAAACAAAAAACCCCCACCCCAAACCAACTAACCAAACAAGGAAACAACCCAAAAATACCTAAAAGGCAGGAAATGTTAAAACACTTAGGTAAAACATATTTCTACCCCCCTTTCCCAGGCTCAACATTACTCCAGACAGGTGGGAACTACAGTCAGTACATGACTCTCATACTTCCCCCATGCTCCAGCATGGCTCCTCCACAGGCTGCAGGGAATATTTCCTCTGCCATGAAGTACCTGCACCTTCTCTTCCTCTGACTTTGGTGTTACCTGTGCTGTTTCACACTTTTTGTTCCTTCCTCCTCTTCTAACTGAAATATTCTATTTTCTTCTGTGGATAACACTGTCTTCCTACAAAGCTTTCCCTCAGGCAGGAACCTCCCACTGCAACAGTTTCAGTCCAAACAAATTTTATTTCCTGGTTTCTGTTTGTGGATTTGCTATGAAGAAAGTAAGAATATTTCTTTGCTGCTCCATGCCTGGGTACAGAGTCAATAGTTTTTTAATCTGGCTACTAAATCACCTGCTTGAGAGTTAAGAAGCTGTAATTCCTATGGTCATCAAACCCCACCGTGTAACTTTCTTTGCCTACAAACTTGCAAGAGAGCCTCAGATTCTACAGGGTGACTTGCTGTTAAACTCAGGAAGACACCTCTGCCACAGTCTTGCACTATTGGTGCCTGAAGGAGGCCTTTAGGAGGCAATCTCTGTGACTTCATGGAATCTGAGAAATTTAACCGAGGAAGTCTAGGCACTGTGAGATTTCATAGTATCATAGTATCAGTCAGGGTTGGAAGGGACCACAAGGATCATCTAGTTCCAACCCTCAGGCTGGCCAAAGCCGCATCCAACCTGGTCTTAAACACCTCCAGGGACAGAGCCTCAACCAACTCCCTGGATAACCCATTCCAGGGCTTCACCACTCTCATGGTGCAGAACTTCCTCCTCACCTCCAGCCTGAATCTCTCCACCTCGAGCTTCATTCCATTCCCCCTAGGCCTATCACTACCTGACATCCTGACAAGTCCCTCCCCAGCCTTCTTGTAGGCCCCCTTCGGATACTGGAAGGCCACAATTAGGTCACCTCGGAGCCTTCTCTTCTCCAGACTGAACAGCCCCAACTCTTTCAGTCTGTCCTCACAGGAGAGGTGCTCCAGCCCTCTGATCATCCTTGTGGCCCTTCCCTGGACACGTTCCAGCACCTCCATATCCTGCTTGTAATAGGGGCTCCAGAACTGGAGGCAGTACTCCAGGTGGGGTCTCACCAGAGCTGAGTAGAGGGGGAGAATCACCTCCCTTGACCTGCTGGCCACACTTCTCTTGATGCAGCCCAGGATCTGATTGGCTTTCCAGGCTGCAAGTGCACAGTGAGAGCTCATGTTGAGCTTCTTGTCCACCGGCACCCCCAAGTCTCTCTCCTCAGGGCTGCTTTCCAGCCAGTCCCTGCCCAGCCTGTATTTGTGCCTGGGATTGCCTCGACCCAGATGAGGGACCCTGCACTTGGTCTTGTCAGGGACTGGAATTAAATACCACAATATTTGCCAATGATCTTGCCACCACCTTTTGTCACGGTCTATTAGGATCTCTCAACTTCACTGCATAATGTACTCTGAATCAAACTTTATTAAATAATTATTTTCTTTTTCTGTTGCTGATGGTTTTTTCCTTGGCACCTTTGTGTGTGTGTGTGTGTGTTTGGGGTTGGGTTTTGTTGTTGTTGTTTTTGTATGCACAAGTGCACAGATGAAGAATTTCTGGTTGTAGGTTACAAAATCTTAAGAATTGAATGGATGCCAGCTCACATAATAGACTAGTCTGGGGAACAGGGATTGAACCTTATCAAGTTATGTTTATTTCTTACTGAGCTCATGAAATGAACTTGAATTCACAGTACATTGTCCTCTAATTTGGCAGATTCAAATGAACTGTGACACCCTTAACACATGACAAAAATTGAAGTAGAAATAAATACAGGTCTTATGCAATCCAAATATTGGCATTGTAGCTATTATTTCTGTACAAATGTCATTGAACCCGAGAGAAACATGCCTATCTACCTTACAGCTCCACAGGTGTTTTCCCAAATGTTCTTGCCTATATCAAGTTACCAGGATGCTGGTAAAGGACCATGTCTCAGGTCCACCTGCCAAGAAAAATCTTAGTCTTATTCACATCTTCCTGAAGAGGATCTTGGCACTTCTCAAGCACTCAGAAATTTTCTCTGTGAGTCTACTTGCATTCAAATCTGCATTCTCTCCATTTTTGGGGGATAAAACTTAAACAGAAAGTTATTTTTAACACTCATTGTGCAGTACCAGTACCTCCTTTGAAAATGTCCACATCCTCTGGCATGGGTACATGGAGGTCACATTCTGTCCACTTGCACAACACAAGGTGTTAGCACCTATGCTGATACTGACCCAGTAGGTTTGCTTTCTGTCTTAATCATGGAGATGACGCTCATGCCTAAGCATCAAACCCCTCTACACTCTGAAAGCAATTTGTACACAAACTCGATAGTGGCGGTTGTACAGACAAGTCTAACAGCTCTTAATCGCAAGAAGATACAAAGGTAACTGATCGCTTTGGGATGGGAGAAGGTTAACAGATGAATGGTCCCAAACTTTGACCTTGAGAGGTACTAGATCACATACCTTTAAAAAAATTCGCTGCAAAGCCTGCTTTATTGATGGTTGCATCAGATGCAAACTTCATCCATACTTTATTTGAGCTGGATTTGATATCTTCTGGCTTCTCATAGCCACAGAAGTGACCAATCAAGGGGCTGTATGCAGTGAGGCCATCTCGGATCTCCAGGTAGTCATAAGAACATGCGTCATGCCACTCAATCTGCAATGGGAAAAGGGTGTGCCTGTAGCTCACTAGTACGAGTGCTGTGAGTCAGGCTAGATACCCAGTTAGACTCTGTCCAGAGATCAGCTTCTGAAGGAGCATCCAAACAGCTGGTCACAGCTAGGTACTTGCCTCATGGCAGGCACTGGGCAGTCCTGCAGATGAAATTACATTCAAGCCCCAGCACATCTCATTTCTATTGTTATTTCAAGCTATGAACTGTAGGGAACAGAGCAGAAGAACTAAAAGCAAAAGTTTCAAGGAACAGCTGTGGCATCACAGCTAGGAGATAGTGCTGCCAGCCCTTTCCAGAGCAAGACCAGTAAGTGTTCAAAGCCAGAGAAGCCAATTACACAGATGGGATTTATACACTTATCTGGGTGCTGTCCACTCCTGTCTGTGAGTCATACATCAATAGTCAGAAACAGGTCACTGTATTCAGTATTCAGTATTCAGTATCACTAAGGTTGGAAGAGACCTCAAAGATCATCGAGTCCAACCTGTCACCACAGACCTCATGACTAGAGTAGGGAGGCCACTACTGCCCACTGCAGGCTTGAACTCACAACCTTCCCATTGGGCACCTAGCTAAGAGTGCAAGACATCCTATAACCAGTCAGAGAAAACCACTTTCAAAGCCTGTGTGGCAGAGGCGAACATTATGTTTCTTTGGAGAGTCCACAAACATCTTACAAACTGCCAAGCCCCAGTCACACCAACAGGAGTTTTTCTTGCCTGGATTATGACCATTCAATTTCATTTGACCAGAATGAAACTCAAAGGACTCATGAATCCCTACTTAAAAACATCAACAATTTTGGGGCTCTTCTAATTCTCTTTGTTGAGAGTTTTTGAAAACTCATCATATTTAAAGCTTGGTCTCAAAATCTTGAGCAAAACTCTGGGAAGGAGAAATGATCTTGTGAAAGAGTAAAAAGAAAGATATATAGACATTCTACATTATTATTTACATCACTTTCTTCTTAAAGACTCTACAGAGGCAAAATAATACCCATAGTATAAGATACAATGCCATTTCTCACCTCAAAGGCTTGGAATGTTATTCCTATATGAAAGCCCTCAGAAACGGTGATCTTCCAGATGCACTCTTTGGAAGGTCTGTAGTCATCTGGGTAATTGGGAGACTGGATCTGGCCAGTATCTTTGTGAATTTCTCCACCACAAATAGCTTCACAAAAAAATCAAACAGCAAAACCTTAGGTTGCTCCATACATAGCCTTCTTCCTGATTCAAATCTGTGTCAGCATCACTTATGACACAAAGGCAACACACAGAGTCATGGAAGTCTTTATATACATAGCATTATGTCCCAGTGACTGTGTATCCTGTATTGCTGTGCAAAACTTCTTAGGAGGTGAACTTTTATGGTGTGTTTTACAATCTTGGTCACCATCATAACTGCTTAAAACCTGCTAACAGAACTGAAGGCTAAGAAAAGTTGGCCAAAAAAACCCAAACAAACAAAAACCATTTGCAAATTTCATCTGGCCACACGATGGCAATATTAACAAGCGTGACTTGAGCTGTTCACCAGGAGACCATCAGGCTGACTGCTGTGCTTGGAAAAAAAAAGAAAAGATTTATGCTAAACATAAGAATGAACAAGTTTAGAGACCAAGCAAATGTAATGAAAATCTCATTTGAACAAAGACAATAGCAGTTCTGTGTAATCACCTTCAAGATTATGTCACAAATGAGAGTAAGATCACAGGCTAAAACCTGTAATCCCATGATGAACAGCACACATCTGCAGAAGGCATATGAATGTTCTGGTGTGTTTAAAGCAAGCAAACAAAAAACACTGACAGTAAGTACAAGAGAGATGCCACTGCAGGTTGATACCTGCCAGGTATCAACCCTCTTCTTCCTTAAGGTCTCCACACAATGCCTTGCATTTGAAATTTAGATCCGTGTCTCCCTGTGCTGTCCTGGAAATTGCTTACATTGGGTAACATTGATCTTGCCTGTGAAGCTGCTAATGTTTAACTGTGACGTAGCTAAAAGCACCACTTCACTAGCACAGTGCTAACTTCTTTCCTAGGGAATGAGTGAAAAAGCACTACCAAATAGCTGTACTCAAAATTCACCTGCAGAGCACCATTTAGATTGCAGTTTGAGATCATATACTCAGAGCTACAAGAGGTACTAGAGAGAACTGTCTCCCTCCCCCTACAAGAGCAGAGAACTGACTTATTCCCCCCACAACAGCCATGAACCTGTCAGCCAGCTAACAGTATTTTCTCTATCCACTGCAATAGTTCACACGGAAATTCATCTGAGCCCCAAGTACACTGGAAGAGCCTGTCTGCAAAACGGAAAGAGCATCTGCTGATGGAGCCTCAGAAAGCAGTAACAATGTCAAATTCTGGGCTGCCAGCAGAGTATAGAGCAAAACCGCCAGCACCTTCCCATCTTGAGCCTGATGAAGCGAAGTTAAGCAAGTATTGCTCATGTTTACTGGGCCTTTAGAAGTAATTTATAAATCAATAGGAAAGTTATCAAGAGAACAACAAAAAAAAGCTTCTGCAAAGGGACTTTGGCATGTAGCCAGCGTAAATGTTTTATCTTTCGATCCCATTTAGCAATATGAAGCATGATGCACAATGAAGAACACACAATGGAAATGTACAATGAAGAACAGAGTTGTTGTTTCCCAAAAAAACATTTCTCACCACTTTTTTGTCGTTGTTGGGGTTTTTTTGTTAGTTAGTTTGTTTCCTTTTTAAATTAAAGCAGCTATTACTGGGGAATAACCCGCTGTAAGAATTAAGCTGAGGAACCCACCAAAGCAACAAGCCAAAAAAAAATTACAAACAAAAAATATCTATAATAAGTCTGTTAAAGACACACTATTTTGATCACTAACTCCAACAAACTACCATAAAAGGGGTGTTACAAATCACAGAGTCCAGGCAACAGCTGCTTCTCAGTAAGGACAGAGAAAAAAAATAAACTGAAAAAAATCAGGCAAGCTACCTCTGTCTCTGGGGCAACAATTCCTGCAGAAATGAGATATTTCTCCTGTGAAACAGATTTGCTATCCCTACACTTGTGAATCCCTTATATGCTTTATCTGCACATTCCCAACAGTCCCTTGTTTTCTTCCTTTCCCTCTGTTAGTATCATTATTCATGAGTATATTGGACACTTCCAAAGTCACGTTTGTTTCTATGGCTGGAGAAAGATGATGCAATGTGAGTACCACTACAGTCAATCTCAATACTGTAGAAAACACTGCTTGCAAGAAAATGCCTGTTTCACAGAGAACAATGAAGGCTTTTAATATATATTAGAATAATTGTTGTAAAAATTAAGCATATATGGGGAAGGGATGATAATGATTTGTTAGTGACTTTGGCAGTATTGCCCCTCCACTGAAGTAGTTTCAGTATTCCAGTGCCATGCAACTTTTGAAAGTACCTTCTAATTTCTAGTCTTCTGTAAGTATAACATACTAAGGAGAAAACAAAGAACAATCTTCACATTTGAGGAAAAAAACCACCAAACAAACAACAAAAACAATGACAACAACAAAAAAGCTGCAAAATATATGATCTGAAAATAACTTTGCCTGCTAAATTACTGGAAGGAACTGTGGTAGTTCTAGGCTGTGCTTAGAAAATTTTCCACAGAGCTTGCACAGAAAGTAGTAGAATGTAAATAAATGACCATTGGGTGTAAAAAGGAAAATAATGATATGTTCTAAACAGTCCCATTGGATGGATTACAAACATAAGCTGGTTGTATGCTATCTTTCTCTTTCTTCTTTTGGTTGCTAACTTTTTCTTTTTTCAGCTTCTTCACTTTGGGAGACACTAACTTGCTTCTGCTTGGCTTTACTGACCTTGGCTATATTCTTTGTTTAGGCTGAGTATCCCAACAAAACAATTCTGTGCTCTTTCTCTTGTCTCTTTGTGTCCAGGGCAGTAAGGATGGGGGCAGGGAAGGGAAGGGAAAGCTATTAGCTCCCCTGGTTTTTGGCCAGGGGGGGTTCCTACACTGTTTATAAATTGTACAGAATTTACACTATTTACAGGTATTTGCATGTTCATTGCATTTCGTTATAGATTGTAGTTTTACTTGTAAATACAGCTTCATTTGCTTCCAACTAGACTGGTCTGGCAATTTAATATTGGGGGAATTTTCAACCCACCAAAGGAACTCCTCAGCACTGCTACTTGCAGGGGCTGGTTAGGGCAAACAGAACCTGTCCCATGAATGGAAGCTATTGCTCTGTGCATGCCATACTGTCATCCCCCCAAAAAATGTGGTAATTTCATTGGAAGATCCATACCTTGTTTGCTAAGACAGTGTGCTGACCCTGCCAGTTGCAATAAAAACCAAGAGCAGGGTCTGTATCTAATCACACAGTGAACTTCTGCTAATCCCATGAACCCCTGCATCCTGTTCTGGCTGCTCCATGCATTGTGACAAACTTCTTCTATCTAAGGAAGGGCTGTACCTTCATAGACCGCAAAGAAGCCTTTGCCCAGGATGTTACTGCTGCTCCGGAACTCGATCCACAGCCTGCTGTCCGTGGAGATTACTGCTTCAGGAACCTTGTCACCACAAAATCTACCTAGAAGGCAGGAAAAAGACAATCAGGATCTCCTGGCTGACTGACAGCACAGCACACCACACACCTGTGGCTCCATGCAGCAAACAGTCTGTGCTTAAAAGAGCTGTGCTTGTGTAAAACACCCTCGCACTCGCACCATTTGTGCTTCTGAACAAATATCTGTGTTGCCTTTCCTTCCTTCCTTAATTCACTTGAACTTTGATTATTAAGTGAATAACAGTTTTCTTCAGCTGGGAGCAGAATCCAGTAGTGACAGAAGCAGCTGGTAAATTCAAAAGGGCTCATTTTGATCATGTAATTGGGCAAATGAGCTGCAAGTGTGCAGAATCATTCCCTGTCCTTCCAAAGACGTGACATGAGGGAACATCCTTTCCACGTGTTAGGCCTTGGAATCTTCTTCAGCATTTCACCCAAGAGAAGACTGTCTAAGTCAAACAGAGAGCAGGATGTGGCTGTGCTGATGAGAAATGTCTCATCCTCTGCTCTCAACTCTTCCTGTTTAAGCCTCTGCAGGCTTTCGATCTCTTTCAAGAGAAAGAGATCAAGAGTCTTCTGCACTAGCAATGGTAAATACTCAAATCCTGCCACCAAGATGAATTCCAGAACAGAATAACTGCGGATGGTGTCTACAGCACAAACAACCTCAACTAGCTTAATTTCATGCCCTGCTACCTGCTCAGTCAGAGGCTCCTCAGGAAACCGGGCAAGCACCTAGTATGCACTGAGAGCACACCTTCCCTTCAGCAGGGCTATATACTTCTCAGGGTGATAGGGATCCTGCCCACAGTCAGACATTGCCACTTCTGACTCTGCCTGCCCACCTGCACTTACTTGGCAGCCTCAGAAAGGCTGTAATTCCTCTTCAAAGATGCAAGATCTATACCCCTGTGACAAGGCAAGTCAGTGCAAATAAGGTGAGTTTCAAACTTTCTCTTTAATAGCAACATTCTCTTTAACTACCAACATTTCCCTCTTGTAGAGTGACCTATCCAAATATTATCTCAGACTCTAGATTCACTCGGATACTCAGTTCTAAGCCTGTGTGTCCCCAAGCTGCAGAGAGCTTTTAGGGCAGCATGACAGGCCCTGCAGTGTACCAATAGCATCTCCACTCTCCACTCCACTATAACAAACAGTATCAGCACTGCAAAGCTCCTTCTCCTTGGGTCACTGAGCAACTGCCTCCTGGATTTATACTTGGAGTTTAATAAGGGTGTTGAGGAGAGGAAAAGCAGATGAGGAGCAAGAATGAGCAAACTCTGCAGAGTGTGATAAAGGGCCCATTCATAAAAAGTTATACAACATTTAAAGGCTGGGTTTTCACACACTTCCCTGGGAAAATATGCAGCACACATGTATTTTTTTTCTCTACACAAGAAGTCCACACTTTCACAATTCACACTAATCCCCCTCCCCACCCCCGACCAAACTGCTGTCTGTCTGCCTTTTCCAAGCTAATTTCATGGGCTCAGCCCCTTGCAGGAGCCATGGCCACTTGTGCAAGATCTCCTTCCAGATGGAAACACTCCTGAGTCCACCTGCAGAAAAGGGACAAGGAAATGCATGGATTCTGAAATGCCTTTAAATTACCCAGAAGAAAACAAAAAATAATGAGGAGCTAAGCTGCAGCTGCTGGAGCAATGTTACCTGAGGCACGTGCAGCAGAAAGCAGCAATGAATGTTGCCAACCTCAAAACAGGCAGGAAGCAGCAAAACTGGCTGCCAGTTCTGCTCTGACAGGAAGGCCTACGGAACTCTCTGGAGAGCAGCACACCTTCAGCCTCAGCACCTTGTGTCAGGGCTGGGATTTCCAGTGAGGGCAAGAGGAGTACCCAGACCTCCCTAAGCCCACTGACCCCATGCTGACTAGGCCAGTCTTATGCGGCAGCATGGGGCACAGAAACTCTAACATGGCTGGTGATGCTACATAACCTGGTTGCTTCTTTCCTTTCAGGAAGAAGGGGTTGCCTGATGCAGCGCAACATGCTACATTTTGGGGCACTGAGGTCAGGGCATGGAGTCAGGTTCAGAGCCAGTAGCAAAGCAGGTGGGATCCCTGACTGCTCATCCAGGATAACAAGATGACTTGCAATTAGGAAAGTAGGAGTCAGAAGAACTGAGAGGACACAGAGGAGCTGTACCTCCTTGAGACCTTTGGGTTTCGGAACACAGTAGAGCCCTTGCACAGTGTGATATCCTAAGCATTGTCTATCAAGTTTCCTGCTAGAAGTACAGACTACTGTGTGTATTTGCAAACACATATACTTGGGAAATAATGACAGAGACTTGGGCCAGGAGCTGTATGGCTTCTTCATTTTGATTACCTGACAGTTCCACCCTGGTCTTAGGAAAAAGCAATAATAAAACTCCAGAGGCCACATTTTCAGTCCAAGCCATGCCTTTGACTAACTTCCCTCTCTGCCTCACTTCTCAAGCTGGTAGGGGAAGGAATAGTCTTTGTTACCAAAGAGCTGAGATCATGGATCATTTGGTGTGAATATATCAGAGCAACATCTCTGGAGACATTAGCAGATGGCCAATGCACTGGCCAGATGCATGCTGCTTCCAGGTAGAATTAGGCTGGTTTCTCTTCATTACCACTACCAACACCCTGCCCCAGGGCATCAAGAACACATGAAATGTCATTAAAATGAAATGACTACTCACCCAGTAACGGAGCCTTCCTCCAGTAGCCATCACGCACCTCCACATAATCATACCAGCAAAGGCGACTTTTAAATAGGTCCATTGATGTGAAGTTTAACATAATCTGAAAGGAGAGAGTACACACTTCTCTTTGGGAAGGAGGCTATTTTAAAGAGGATGCCCTACAGATCATGTGCTTCCCCTTGGCTGCAGTGCTGCCTAAGTAAGTACACAGGAAAAAACAGTTGGACAGTTGGCTGGATTTTTTTAAAGGGCTTTCCTCAAAAAAAAAGGAAAGGCTTTGCGAGATATTGTAATGAAACAGTGAAGTACACAACAGAAGACAACACTTTACAACCCATTCTGTAATGCACAGCCACTGCTCCTCAGTTACTAAAATTCTACTTAGAAAAAAGCCTAATTTTTTTTTTTAATTAAAAATGTAATCTTTGGTTTTGATTAAGGTGGACACCATAGAGAAACACACTGCCCCAGAACACAGACGTTTATAGACCCTTATGCAAACGGTGCTTGTAAGAAACAGCTACTTTTTGTTGACAAGTTCATTCTGCCAACAACACTTATACTATCACAACATGGATGCAATGGAGTTCAGTGGCTTTAGAGCAGAACTCAGCATTAAAATGTTATCTCTTTGGTCTCCTTCCCCTGTAACATGGAACACAGGCTTTGCTCTCAGCCTGCGGAGGTCACTGACGAGGTGTGCTGTGCAGCGTTTCTTGTCCCTGCAACATTTGACCCATGTATTAGTTCACATCTACAGACTGCCACAGAAACGTTGTTAGATTAAAATAGGTTTTTTCCCTCAAAGCCCTGGCTGGATGTGCAGAGTGCAGTCTGTAATGATGTCCTTGATTTTGTTCACACTTTTGCAGTTTTTCTGACTCCGGAGGGCGATAGGAGATTCTGTTTCTGTGCAGATGAATATTACAAACCCAGTATCTGTTCTAAGCTGATGCCTCAGTGCTATGATGCTACTTTGTACCAGTTGCTGCATTTGATGAAACAGGTTGAGTTGAAGCATTTAATCCAAAATGGTTTGACTTTTTTTTTTTTTAAACATTAGTGGTTCAGCATTTGGGTTCTGGGTCCTATTCAATACAGCTCTTCTAAGAAGCTGAGAGATGAAGGGAGAATTTACAATATTTACACTGCAAAGCTCCCAGTGCCATAGTTTCCAAACAAGGATGGCTCTTGGCACCTCTGCCCCTGTGAAAGCTGTCCCTGCCACTAGTGGCAAGGAGCTCAACACTGCACAGGACTGGGCTTGCAGGTGGCTGAACTAAGTACCACAGGAAGACAGCTGCTGTAAAATGAGTGAGCTCTGCAACTCTTTGTTTGAGTCTGAGTCTCAAGTGCATCTCAAGGGTGGTCCTCAGCAAAGCCACTCTGCCGAGGAGCTGCCAAGCTGGGCTGTGCATTCTTGAAGCCTAGTACAGCATGAAAAGCCTGAAGGGCTGGTGTTAGTGGATTAAGGAAAGATTTAATTTCCACAGGAAGATCAATAAAACAAAAGGAGCTGGGAATAAAGTGGACAGGGTGGGTGATTGATGCGCAGTGGGGCTCAGCATTTCAAGGTGGGGAGCAGGAGTCTCCTGACAGGGACATTATGCCTGTATGACAGGGGCAGGCCACTGATGTCATTCATGGCTCCTTG
The DNA here is from genome assembly GCF_014839835.1 of Dryobates pubescens. Classification (NCBI taxonomy): domain Eukaryota; kingdom Metazoa; phylum Chordata; class Aves; order Piciformes; family Picidae; genus Dryobates; species Dryobates pubescens. The sequence continues at coordinate 19,001,253 of NC_071619.1, read as the reverse complement.
GCTCCTTTTGGGACCCTGCTTTGCTGGCACATCTTGTCTAACTCATCTGACCAGGACCTGACTTTGAAAGGTGAGCTCAGGCAGAGTTAGTGGGTGGCAGGAAGTGTCCAAGCAGAGTTCAGACTTACATTGAGAGGAAGGCTCAGAGATGAACACACCACTCAGACCTGTGAAGAAGGTCTGCTCCAGCATTATCTCTCCTCTCTTCAGTACTATATATTCCTGAGCCCATCTCTGGGAGGGCAGTGATGGTGCTTAGAAGCCTTTCCAGGCTTCATTCATGCGCTCCAGGCATGTAGAGATCATTTGGCAGCTGCTAACACTGTCATCACAGGCAAAATTACATGTAAGGCAAGTGCAGAGAATACCTCGTGTGCTGGTGTTGCACCTACCTTCTCGCCTGGGGTCACTGAGATCCTCCAGACACAGTGGGAATAGGAGGGGTAGCCATTTGGAAAGCCAGGAGCTGAGAAATTCCCTGTTGAGTCCTGTAAGGTGTCTCCACAAGCTGTGGGAAAGGGGAAAAAAACCCACAGCAACAGGGAGTGACCCTCTGGAAGAAATCATGATCTACCAAAATATTTGCACATGTGTGCAGGCTGGTGGTTAGTACTCTAAGGATGTTCATTCATGGTACCAGCCAAAGGTCACTGACCAAAGAGGTAATGCAAAATTTGTCAGAATTACTAGGATAGAATACGATCATAAGGGCATAGGGGAAACAGCTTTCAAAGAAGCACCCTTCTTCCATCATCTTCTCTCCACATGCTGTCACTTTCAGGATGCAGTCCTACTGAGGAATATCTAATCCACAAATCAAATGCAAAGTATGAACCCCACCTCACAATCTCAGGACTGCTGTTAGCAAATCTGTTTTCCTTCATTACAAGCTGCTCAATTAAGTTCTCCTTAGTTACCATTGTTATGGTTTTGGGTTTTTTTGAGTTAAAACATCCTAACAAAAGCAGGGCAAGCCCCACTGCCCTCATGCTTTGGCTGTCCAGCATCTACCCTGCTGTAGCACTGTGCAGGATGAAATATGAACACTGCACTTCACTCTGCTCTCCACCTTCCCTGTTTTCATGGCCTGGTGCAGTTGATGAAATGTAGATCCCAGGGCGACATTTTGGAAGAAAGTAATATACACAAGCATATGCTCCACTAGGGAGCTGCAGCTTCCAACATCTGGGAAAGCCATGACTACTGTAGTTCCTGCCCTTTGAGCTGAAACAAGGAGTGACCATTTACATCTGCAGAGCAGCTGACTGGCTAGGCGAGAGGATCACAAATATTGAAGCTCCAATTTCTGTCAGAATCCTCACTAAACACATGCAAATACCTATTATGAGGAGCAGGGACCTTGGCTTGCCTGCTTACCCAGTTGTTTTTCCAGTTTCATAACCTGCTGATGTTATAAAGCTGCCCTTGTCCTGCAACTTGGTTTCCTCAGTGACAGTAAGGCAGCTCCCAAAAATCCCTCATTAGGCAGCAGTACTTTGAAAGATCCAAGAAGGCCAAACATCTGTCTCCCTTTCTCATGGAAATGACAGGGGATGCTCCTCTGCCTGATGCTATCACACACTCATTAATTTTTCAGCCATGATTACATTTAGATGGGTGGATCAGAAGACAGAGGTGAAAAGACTGTTCCCATTTAAAAGGTTTAGTATCTTCAAAAAGGGAGAGGCTGGCCTTTCAGTGTAGAGCAGAGTGATTCCTTGTACATGCAGGTGGAAGCACGATAACAATGAGCAATTCATATTTGTGTGTAGAGCTCAATCGCTTGCAGAGCACAGCAAAAGCAATACAACTGTACTCCATTCAGTAGAAAAGAAGCCAACAGGTCCAGTAAGACTAGTGTTTGGTACTTCTGGGATCCAAAAAAATGATCTGAGGTGGTTTTCCCCCATGGTGAGGAGGCTGTTGCACACACAAGCAGCTAGATAGGAATAGGTGAAAAGCAGAGAAGGTGAATGCTTCCGAAATCATTTATAAATTCAGTAGCTGAGTGACAGACACTTCCTGCTCATCAGCTGGTTGTTGGTATGCTTTTGAAAATGCACAGAGAATGGGATGACATGATACAAGGCAGGACCATTCTCAGTTTTCAGTTTAACCATTCCTGCACAAGTAGCAAAGCTACACAGGCATGTTTCCTTTAGCATAGCACAAGACAGCAGGACACACAGTTTTAAAGTCTTTTGTGGTGACTATAGTCACCAAATCCTCATGCAGCAATATCAAATCTAGCATTTACTACTAAAGTAGCAGAATACATCATGCCTTCCAGAAATTTCTTCAGCAAATTTCTTTTGGATTCACCTGGCTTAGTACTAACTTTAACCTAGAAGGCATGAGCTTTGGGGAGTTAAGAAGAATTTTAAACCAGCAGGGCTTTAGAATGGAAAAACCAAGCCAGCCCTAACTGTAGCAGCCATGAGAGCTCCAGTCTAAGGAGCTGGGGAGCCCTGTGTCTTACAATAGACACAGCAGTCATTGTGGCTTGTACCAGGGTGTGCTTGTAACTCATCCTCCATCAGGCTAGCTCTTTTTTGTGGGAATTTTCTCAGGTGTTCTCAGATGGAGTCTCTCTTTCTAGAATGGAAACATCTGCCATTCAGCCTCTGGATTACATTGCATTTTACCTAAAAGTCCTCAGCTTGGCTACTGAACAACATTGTCCTCAACCTAAAGTCTCATTCAGATCCTGCTGAACATAAAATTGCATTCTTTTGGTTCTGAACTCCTGTGCTTTGCATTTTGCAGAGGAGGAAAACTTTTCAAGCTACAGATGCGAATGGGAACTGAAGATGTTAGCCTCATTAAATATACTGCACCCCTTCTCTTCAAATGCAACATGTGAATAAATCCCAATGCAAAGCAAAAAAACCAAACCCAAAACCAAGCAAAAAACCCAACCCTAAACCAAAACAAAAGATACTTGAAGAAAATTTGTTAGGCCTAAAGTTCTAATCATTCTGGCAACAAATATATTCTGAACTGCAATAACTTCTGCTAAAGCTTTGGGGAAAAAATCCTAAAAAGTATGAAAGTTCTACTCTGCAAGTGGAAACCTTGAGACTCAAAAGGGTCCTTGCTTTAAAGAAAGTTGGTTTTTTAGCTTTAACCTCGGGCCAAAATGGCTTTTCAGCTTGCCTCAAGACATCCAAACCTGTAGTTGATGCTTCCAGCTATAAGAATGAAAAGCCTGCTTGGACTAAGTTTGATTCAATAAAAAGAAAACAAAACAAACATGGTGCAAGGCATTCTTTTCTTTTTAATGAGTGTTCAAACAAGCCAATCCCTAAACTAATCTGAGAGACAATTTTCCAAGAACTCCATCATATTCAACAAAATGCAAATTAGAGAAAATTACAAGAAGAAATAAAAAGTTATTTAGAACTAGCACACCGAGGAAAGTTATACCACTCAATATAAACCAAGAAATCACCCCCAAACATCACAGACCTTGAAGGACCCATACTCACTGACCTGTATCTGGGTATGGAGAAGCAGAGGTTTTGCAGAACAGCTACTGACCATTTTCCATGGCTGCACAAATTGTTGTACCACAGAGCAGTGGTAGCCAGCCACTTACTTAAAATGTGACTCTCTGTACTGCTAAAACTTAGCCCTCTTCCTCATGTTCTCCCATCTCTCTTTGGTATGCACATTCTAAGAGAAGTAATCATTTATGATCACATTAGGTTTATGATCAAAGCCACTCTCAATTGGACGAATATGCTGACCAGAACGACCTATTTAGATGAACTCCTAGGCTAAGCTTGCAAAAGAACTTTCTTTCCTTCCTGCGTTATTATGAACATTACAGTAATTCTTCAAAATTAGGGCAACCCTCTCATTCTCCAGAATCTTCTCACAGATGCTTCATTATCTGCAGAAATTCAGCAGAGCTTGTTAAATTTTCTATCCCCAAGCATCATACCTCCCATTTTATCTCTTTTCTCAGTTTCTGCAGTCCATGCCATAGGCACCAGATTTGGTGCCATCTTTGCTTCAAGCATCTCTTCATATACTTTCATTCAATCTGTCCTTAAGTCCAGCAGACTGCTGCTCTGAAATATGGTTTTCTCTATTAACCTATTTAGCTAAAACAGCTGCATAAACTTTCACTGTTTAACATCTCAACTTTAAACTGATCTTTTTGTTCTAACAGGTAAATTCAGTCTCCCAATTGTATCTGTGACACCAGTGCTCTTTTTGCCAATCTTTTCAGACCCCACATAAAGCAGGACCCAGACTATCAGTGTTTAGTATGTCACACATACATGGATAGGTTCTCTATCAAAGCTCTTCCCAGTCTACCAGTCTGTTGGCAGCGCACAGAGGGAAACAGCCCTCCCCTGAACAATTTAAAGCACCAGCTTCCAGCACTCAGTTTCCCAAATCAGTATCTTTGAGCTTTCTTCCACATTATCTCCAAAACCTCAGTACAATACATCATAATCACAGAGATACACTTCCCTTAAGGTTCATCTCTGGGACAACTGTATGAACAATTCAACAGAAGTTTGATGTGTAGAGACCCCAGTCTAGCAGATATCCCTCTGCCACTTTGCTAACTCTCAGTCCCCACTCTCTACATCAATTTAATTTTCTGTGAACACAGCCTCCAATGAATCAATCTGAAGCCTTAAACTGACCAGGAATATTGGCAAAGTACCAATAGGAGATATGTTAGCCAAGTTCAATTCTTCCACAGCATCAGCCTGAAGCATTTGATGGTCTACCTTTCCTGAGTATCTTTCATCAAATGGATCATTAAGGTGCTCTTGAATTCCAACACATTCTAAGTAAACCATGAGTCTAAAGTAAAGCTGTAACCACCTCCACAAGCCATATTTACCTGGGCATTTGTACAACTTCCTTGCCTGAGCGATGTCTCCCTGGCTCAGGCGAATACGCTGACCAATAGTTGGCCGGACACCATTATCATCACGACGAGGAAGGATGGTATCGAGGAAGACCCCTCTAAAGGGAAGAAGAAAGAAACAAGAAGCAGTGAAGTAGGGAAAGTGACATAATGCACAGAAAGTCACCCTTCATCCTGGCAGGCCTCCCATACCATCCCATGGCCATGTATCCCATGCTAACAAGCAAAAGTAATGCACATCGTCAAAACTGCACATCTTAAGGTGGTGGCCCTCTTACTACAGCACATAGCAAGGCAAGTCTGCCAAGCCAGTAAATTCCTCTTTTGATATATCAAAGTTGCTGCTGCCTCTCTTTGAGTGTAGGCACATTCCTTGGCATAAATGTGAAAAGTCAAATAAACATTCCTGCAGAAGATTCATGGCACATCTGGGTCAGCAGGAGCACAGGTTAGATGCTTAAGCCAAAGGAGCAGAGGGAAGGGACATTTGTTCAGCAGTAGATAGGTTTGGGCTGTCAGTGACTGCAGTTGCCACAGATAAGACAAAAAGATCCAGTGCTCCACCTTCGTTCTGCATGAGTTTCCAAGCTAACAACTTCACTTCTCTGCCTCCTTTACCTCACTACTATTTTTCCCATGTGACAGTTCATATTCAGGAACTCTCTACTGCACTTCTGAGCTCAGTAAAGGATTTAAACTCAGGCTTCACTTCCATCAAAATGCAAAGTCTGTGCATCCAAGCAAGAGCCTGCATGCAAGAGAGACCCCAAGGCAGCATTAGGACTGCCATGCTAAAACAGGAGTAAGGAATCAGAAATCTGAACTTCAGGTTGGTAAAGTCCAAACTGTCATGGCCAGGCTGTCCAGTTGACAGGAACCATTTCACTGCACCCCTGAGTACTTAACAGTCTTGGAGGTGCCAAAGCTAACAGTGAGCTTGAAGCTTCAGCGTCAGCTCAATGAGGTAGATTTTTCTTTCTGAAGGACAGGATACAACTGTCAGTAGAGTCTGATGGGAAATCAGGGCAAAACCAACAATTTTCATGCTGCCTAGTCCTGATACCAGACTCTTCAAGTATGAGTTAAGCTCTAAGTATACAAGTAATTCTGTTCTTTGGGCTGTTCAGAGCCTCAGGAAGGAGTTTAAGAGGGTTTTGGTGCATTGGCTTTATTTTAAATAAAAATTGCAAGGAGAGTATTTGGATCATAGCTGTCCAAAGATGCAGTCAGTATTACTGAATGGAAAACATAATTCTATTAAACATAGTGAGTGGGGGAAATCATCTGTAAATACTCAAACTGAAGAAAGAAATAGAGTGGAAGGAATTTCATCTGTTTTGAAAACTGGAATCAGATCTTGTATGTGGGATTTTTTTCCAGTGGTAGGAAAATTCCTGATCAGCACTAAAATCAGTGCTTACAAGCTTTGAGTTGAGCCCACCAAATTTTGACTGACAAATTCAGGCTGGCATTCTACATGGCAGCTGCATGCCTCAGGCTGAATTTATTTAAGTCTATGTATCAAAAATAAATCCTCCAATTCCAGAAATATCATGAACAGATACAAAACAGGTCTGTTTGTCCACAGTAAGTGTTCAAACCTCCTAGGAGTTTACAGAAGAATTTGGTATTTAGCAGGGACATACTTCTGTGCCAGTGAAATGTTCTTTGCAGATCTCCAGGCTCCACCAGAGAAGAATGACAATATTTAATAGAGAATATTATTTAATAGAGAAACCACCACTTGCACATGCATGCTTTTCATTCTCTTTCCCATTTCAGCCTTCACAACTGTATACTCACAGTTCCCAGACTCCTGCATCTAGCATACACCTAGGGTATTACTCACACAATGCAAATCCCCCACATTTTCAAACTAGCCTTGTTACCTGCCAAACACATTTTCTTCTAGAAGGCTGTACACTAAGTTGCAGCAGTAACATTTCTAATTTTGCTTTTTTCCACTGACTGAATTTAGTGCTCCCTTCACATGCATTGCTGAATGTGGCTCCAAATCAGGAAGCACTAAGTATAGTTCCTCTCATTTTTCAGTCAGAGAAACTCAGAACAGAGTAGAGGCTTCCTGGCTTAAATCACACAGGTTCCAGTAGTCCCATGCAGTTCACCGAAGTATCATCTGCTTAACAAGACTTAGGATGTTAAGCTGCACATTTGGCAAGTCCCTCTAAGAGCAGTGGTACTTTGTCTCACCAATTAATAAACATCAAGCAGGCATTATTAAACAGAGCAGCTCAGGAACTCTAACACTAGAGTCAATCTTGAATAAGATACATAAATTCGCCTTCCAAAGGTAGAAAAAGAACCCAGGAACCCTGGATGCCTCCTTCTCCTGCTGTCCAGTCATGAGCGGAAGATGCACTAGCTGCCTAAGTCAAGTGCAACAACCCACCATTGCTACCAGCCAAGAACAACAGAGCTTGAGAAGAGATACTCTCAAGAATCATTAGCACCCACACAGTACTCTGAATCTGTAAAGCATCATGCAAACATTGTGAAATTATCAGCTGATCTCAAGAAATTGATGAACATTCACCTCCAATCTGAGGGCAACAGATACTGGCATTTAAATACCACTCAAGCCAGCAGATATTCAAGGCAAGTTAAGCACTCAGCTGCAGGCAATGCTGGTTTTCTATCCCCATTTGCAGAGGAGAGACAAAGTAACTCTACTTCATGCAATAAAACCTATAGAGGATGTGTATGTGCCTTGTGCAGGATTGGGATGTTGTCCTGCAAACACCTCAAGATGCCCCTTGACATGAAAGCAGTGTTACCTGCATCCTGATTCAAACATGAGCTTTATAGAGGTCATATTTTGTAACCTCAGGCCATGCTGCCATGTCTGCTACCAGAGCTTGGTGAATTAAGGTGACTCATTAATTCCTCTGCTGGAGCATGTCCAGAGAAGGACCATGAGGATGATCAGAGGGCTGGAGCACCTCTCCTATGAGGGCAGATTGAAGGAGTTGGGGCTGTTCAGTCTGGAGAAGAGAAGGCTCCGAGGTGACCTAATTGTGGCCTTCCAGTATCTGAAGGGGGCCTACAAGAAGGCTGGGGAGGGACTTCTCAGGATATCAGGTAGTGATAGGCCTAGGGGGAATGGAATGAAGCTCGAGGTGGAGAGATTCAGGCTGGAGGTGAGGAGGAAGTTCTGCACCATGAGAGTGGTGAAGCCCTGGAATGGGTTGTCCAGGGAGGTGGTTGGGGCGCCGTCCCTGGAGGTGTTTAAGCCCAGGCTGAACAAGGCTCTGGCCAGCCTGATCTAGTGTGGGGTGTCCCTGCCCATGGCAGGGGGGTTGGAACTAGATGATCCTTGTGGTCCCTTCCAACCCTGGCTGATACTATGATACTAAATGTTCTTTTTTGCTAAGTTGCCGCTTATGTTTCTTGACAGCTATAAAAGAATTAGTTTGATGAGACAGCAATTGAGTGTAATTTGCTGCCATGCCTGTAAAGAATGCACCAGGAAATAAAACTTGCAGTCACACTCTGCAAAGTAGGAAACTTTCTGACAAGAACAGAAATGTCCACGGTAAAAACTTGTTACTGCTGTCACTACATCTCTTTTGCCATCCTCCTGTTCCTATATTGTCCCTGCTCGCTACAGGGGGGTTGGACTAGATGACCTTTGGAGGTCTCTTCCAAACCAAACCATTCTATGATTCTATTAGCAACAGACACAAATGAGAAATATGTTTTGCTGTGAACTGAAAATGAGGAGTCACTCATACAGTAATCTTCAAAAGTACTACTGAAAAGAATGTCCACTGATAGGACTGGTTGTGTCTCAGAAAAACTGTCCCTTTCTGTCCTAACTACAAAGTTTAGGATAAAATGGGCCCAGAATTTGCAGCAGCATTTGACCACAGCAAATACCATTCAATTTGCTATCAACATTCACAAGAGTTGCAAACAATAAGGCTTTGCTAAATGCCATCTAAACATTGCTTCAAGACACCAAGTCAGAGACACAGCTCTTAGTGCTTCACGTTCTCCTCATTCACACAGCCTGTCTGCACTGGTGGGGTGCTCATACCATCCTTTTCCCATGTGGACTTTACAGTGTTTGCTCATGTGTTAACGCACCCACTCCAGCTCTTCCCTTGCAGGGTCTTCTAGAGGCCCTCTTTCATTCCTAGCCACTGATTCTTATGAAATTTGCTGGAGCTTAGTATCTTCACAAGCTCTGTGGTTTTGTCAGTTTGGGTTGTATTTGGCCAGCACTTGCAAAACTCAGTAAGATGGGAAGGAGACATGCGTGCACTCACAAGTCTCTGCTGATTAGTTAAGGTAAACATCGTTTCCTTAGGAGAGAAGATGTCGACAGGTCTTGCTAAACTGAGAGCCTGTTCCCAGCATGGCCTGTTTACAGTGAGAGCACAATCAGCCCACAGAGGCACTTAGTGCTCAGTTCAATTACTGCACAAAGACTGCTACTGGGGTGAGGGTGGGTCACAGAGACAAAGGGCTTAAAGAAAACAGACTTTAAAAATCCTATTAAGCACCAATTTAAATTTAGAAGGACTCTTGCCATTTTTATCCCTTTTTGGCCCAGCAGTGTTCTGAAGGACCCTGGTTTTCAAGAGACACAAACTCAAAGGCATCCACAATATAAATAGCAGTAATAACTTAATCCTGCTTTTGTGCAAGACAATTCTAACCATTTAGAGCTAGCAAATGCTGGAAGGGTCCAGCAGATGCCTCGAGGGAAGAAAAACTGTTTGCTTTGGGTATCTGAACCCAAGAAATCTCTAAAGGCTGCAAAGCTCCCTTGTCCAGCCACCATCTCCTCCTGCCAGTACAAGCAGCATTTCGGCAACTTTCATAATTTCCCCCTGGTTGATTTGAAGAAGAAAAAGCACAAAATAATAGGCTAGGCTTGGCACTTCCATACAACTGGGGACAAAAATAAAAGACTTAAAAGCCTCAAAGACACCTTTAATTTTTTCAAGACAAAGTTTCCAAGAGTATGAATATTTGTGCTCTGCCTCTCATCCCCTTTACTCCTGATATGCAGTGAAGGAAAGCTCTTAGGAGGGAGCAATAACTGGATTTCTGGGGAAAAAAAAACTTCAACTAATGCCACAAAATCAAGGTGGTCATCCAGTAAATCTCACACCAAATCCAGGAAACAAGTAACTATGTTCATTTCACCTCTCCATCCAGTAGAGCTGTCTGATCAGAAAATGGGTTCCCTCTGGAGGGATGAGATGAGAGTCAAAGGCAAACAGCCTACACAGAAACTGCCCAGATAGTTGAGACAGGAACAGGACTGAAAACTCCATGAAGAACCTAGTCAAACAGAATCACAGAGCTGCAGAGACCCCAGTCTAAAGCATGGGCATAAATGGTCAGAAGAATACACAAGTAATAAATGAGCTTGAGCTTAAATTCTCCCTCGGCAAAGTTGCTAAGGATTCTGAGCTTTTGGATTGTGAATCTTACGCACAAGCTGGACCACCAAGAGATTCAAAGACAATTTTAGTATTACACTTCTTATATGTGGGCAGACATGCACACACGCCCCCCTGCTGCCTGGGAAGGTTGCCAAACATGGTAACATGGCTTTGGATGCCTCTGAGATTATCAGCACTGGGTGAAAAGAGTGGGAAGGGGAAACCAGGAGCTCATCTTCCTTCATTCATTTTGCTTTTTCTCAAATAGTGTTCAAGCTTTGCAGTGCAGAGGAGCTCACTGTAACTGCCATATATCTCTGCAATGGATCACAGGTCTCCTAGGTTCCATGTATCTTCCAGAGTCAATCACAACTACTGAAAATAGCCCTAAGGACATGTGACCTTGGATTATCACCTGGAAAATGTGTTCCTAGCATAGTGCATGATGCTGTCAAAGTCATAGGTCTCTCCCAGTGAGTTCACTTCCCCAGCTTCCATCTTTAAAAAGTTGTACTCTTGACCTGTGATGCCAAACACAAAGAGGAAAAAAGAAACCTATCACTTAAAAAAACCCAACACCACCACCACAAAAAAAACCCAAACCAAAACCAACCAACCAACCAAAAATCCCACAACACAGACTCCCCCTATTTCTGGGAGCCTAGAATGAAAAGGATATACTCTAACATTCTAGCAGTTTCAGCTAGACATTCAAAATTCATCCAGCTATCTTGACCCTTATTCTAGGTAAAGGCTAGCAATATTTCTTCTTCATTTCAGCTCACAGACCATTCAGGTTTTCTGTAAGTCCAGCAGGAAGTTTTCCACCCACCCAAAAGCCAGGTGGAATAACCTGAAGTGTTATTTTACCTTGCTGGATGTTCTCTCTGATGATTGTGACATGCTGGTCCCTGTCAGGTCGTGTGTGCTCGTGCCAAAATCCCACCACGTGACCCAGCTCATGAGCCACAATACCAAATTTGTCACAGTTCTTTCCAATGGATATAGCCTGAGGGCCACCTCCTCGGCGACCCACATATGAGCAACATCTGGAAAAGAAAACCCACAAACTCATGGAAAACCAGTGAACTGAGGAAGCCTGAGACACAGAAACAGAGGATGGCATCAGGGTCCAGGCCAGGCATTGCATACTATATGTACTCAAGTGTATGTGGGTTTGTATGCATAAAGACAACACGTAAATGCATATGTCTAAAAATGCATATATACACTTAAGTGTTATTCCAGGAAAAAATATCCAGAAGGGTTTAGGACCTTCTTCTGAGCAAATCTGGATGTTAGGAGCAAGTTCTTTACCATGAGAGTAGTGGAACACTGGGACAAGTTGCCTAGGGAGGTGGCCGGGGCACCATTCCTGGAGATATTCAAGGTGAGGCTCAACAGGACTCTGGGCAGCCTGATTTAGCTGAGGATGCCCTGCTTACTGCAGAGGGGGTTGGACTAGAAGACCTTTGGAGATCACTTTCAACTCAGACTGTGGGGGACTGCGATGTATCTGTGAACCCTTGGAAGAGCTCTGGTGAGAAAACATCTCTGTGCTCCCATGAGAATCTGGAAACTCCCTGGACAGACTGAGTGGGAAGGAGAAACCACAAGATAAGATGTGAGGCCACCTGGACTAGCTTAACAAGTAACTATGGCAATGCTATCACTGACCCAAGAGAATCTTGAGAAAAGTTCATTAACCAATTGCAGGCAGCCACACTAACGATACACACAACATATGAGTTGTGTGCTGGAATAAATCAGTCGCTTTTTTGGCCTTCTATATGCTCTGCTTGTGTTTGATTCTTGTCGCGCAGACCATCACCTTATCCATACCCCGACCCCTATACAGCGACACCAGACCATTCTGTGATTCTGTGAAATTCTTCATTATCCTGTCAGTCCTTACTGGAAGTGACCAGATACATTTCTGGGATAGACTTTGCCACATAGCCATTTGTCTCTTCTGACCAAAGCCAGACATACAAAGCCATTTGTCAACAAAAGGAGCGTCTGCAACGTAGACAGCTGCAAGAAATGTCTGTGTCACTTACCCACACGTTCTGTATGTGAACACAATGAAACTCTCTTCATCCGTTCTCTCCACAAATGTCACACAAGTGTGTTTCTCCCAGTGCCTCATTGCTTGCTTAAAGATAGCCCTTTGGCTTCCTGAAAAAGAAATCCAAGAAGAGGAAACAGTTAAGGCATGGCTTTCAGGAAAATCTCTAATGGACTTCATCTGTACAGGGGAACAGCCACTCTGTCCAATGGTCAATCTCATACCTGTAGACACTTCTAGGCTCACTTCCAACTACAGAACTAACTTACTGTATCATCCTTTTCTCTCCTCAAGCTTGATGAATTAATTGTTCTAATTAAACAGATAGCAAACTTGGTTAAGCATATCAATATTTCTGCATATGAGAAATGTCACCTCACTAGGTGAGGGTCATTCTGACAGAGCTGCTGGATGTTCTGATCCCAGCACCATCTCATGACTCAATGTAACATATCTACACAAATCTTTCAAGACCCAGGAACCACAGGAGTGTTCCAGATGGTCCTCAAAACTAAGAAAAAGCTCTCTTCAAGTAGTTCATCTTTAAAATTGCAAGCAAAACATCTAGAGGAATTAGAGACAATCCCAGGATAGTATAAGAAGGTGTAGAGATAGAAGGTATAGGGACAATTCAGGACCTGAACAGAGACACCTAAGAAGTAGGGTATTATGACCATCTCACACTAGCAAGATGACAGGCTACAAAGCATCCCCTCCATAGGGACCGGGTTACCTCCATCAGTCACTCAGCAGCAGACAGAATAGTAATACAGGCAGCAAGGAAGTGCTGCCCCAGAGTGGTACAGTCTCAGGAACCTTCCCTATAGTAGTGCCTTTCCAGCATAGCCTCTGGTACACACAGGGCTGCAGAGTAAGCTGGCATTATCAAGAGGGACTTGAGAGTGGAGAAAGGCCAGAAGTACTTCAGAAAGGCACAAGGTATACAGAAAGGAGCTCCAGGGTGTGATTAAGCTGAGGCAAAACACCAAGCTGAACTCAAGAGAGAAACGTGCTATGGCAAGAGCTGCTTTTACACAGCAACCTAGTTAGTGTGTTGGGACACATACAACAGAGAAGACTCTCTCATCAGACCCTGAGGGATGGGGGCAGCTGTTCTCTGACACATGTGGGGGCACAGCTGTGAATAGCAGGCTACTCAATATCCTGCCAGGTTGCATGAGCTCCTTTGTTTACAGGTGAAGAACAGACCCTTCCACATGGGCTTCACAAACTGCTGGCAGCAGCATGGGTGCTGGGACAAAGTACGTGGGGAACCCAAGGGAATAGTGTTTGCTAGATCTAAGTGGGAGATGGGTGGAGGCAGACTTCTGCTCTTGCTCTTCCAATAGCAGAAGGATCCTTTTCTGGAAACACAGAAGGTGAGCACAGGTTCTAGCCCCTGAAGCAATCAAGAAAAGTGACCAAGTCACACAATTATTTCTTGGACTCCAAGAGAAGGACCATCTCACTGCACACTTCAGTCTCAAGCTTCCCTGTGCAACCTCATGCCCACCCTGCCTCTGGAGGGAGGCTCCCAAGGACCTGTTTTTTTTATGGGAAAGCTCTGCTCCAGAGACCTGCTACACATTTTGAGACACCCCTGAACAAACAGGGAACAATGTTTTCACTACTGACCAGTGAAATTTCCTCCGATCACATAGGGGATGATCCCCCCTGGCCAGATCCTCTCAGCCCTGGATGTGGTTGCCCTGCGCACTCTGGGAGAGGAGTGTGTGTCCATCCCAAACTCATCCTGATATTCCTTCCTCTTCGGTCCTCTCACAAGCATTGTGTTCTGCTTTCTGTCTGCAAGACAGAGTGGCAACACTGTTTAAATCCTCTTTAGTTCCAGGTGCAGCCCTCAAGTAATACCCTGGAGCTTCAGAAAAAGAAAAACAGAAAAAGCAAGATGTTAACCAAACCAGAAGCCACAGACAGGTTTGCCAGTGATTTGTTTGTGACTGCAACAACCTTCCTGCCTTGGACCCTTCATATACACTATGCCAAATCTCTGTCCATACAGGAAAACAACAGCCCCTCCTGCACACAGTGGGTTGCAAATATCTTGTATAGAAAAGGCCAATCCCATGGGAATGTCTGTACGATTACAGGTCTGGACTGATCCCATAAGCAGTGCCTTGCCTATATGAGTGGGAGAAGCCACCTGCAAAATTTGGCCTGGGTGACTTCAGGGAACAGAATTTTAAACTGATTCAGTTGAAACATCCCTCCAGCAAGGAGCAGCTAGCTAGCATTACACTCTCTGCCTCAGAGTAAAACATTTTTGCTGTCCTGGTGACAGTTATGGCTACTTGTATGTACTGGGTCTGGCTGGGATAGAGGTGACTTTCTTCATAGCAGCCAGTAAGGTTTTGGATTTGTGGCTAAAAAAGTGTTGATAACATACCAGTCTTCAGAGTATTGCTGAAAAGCACTTGCACAATGGCAAAGCTTTCTTTTTCTCATGCTACTGAGCCTCATCCACTACCCAGGCAAGTAGGCATGAGGTAGGCAAGAATCTGGGAGATGATGGAGCTGTCACAGCTGAACCAAACTGGCATCCTATACCATATGTCATCATACTTAGCAAAAAAACCCAAAATAAAACCTATGCAGTTTTGTCTCCTAAGGTAGCCATTGCTCAGAAACTGGCTAGGCATCGGTTTGCACAGGGATAGGGGTGAGCAATTGCCATTGCGTGACTTAGGGGTTTTTTGGATTGTCTTTTCACTTATTAAACTGTCTTTACCTCAGCTAATGAGTTTTCCTACTTTTATTTTTCCTGCTCTCTCACCCCTCTTGCTAGAAGAGGGATAGTGACTGAGCAGCTGTGTGGGTGCTTGGCTGCTGGCTGGGGCCAACCCACCAGACTATAGAAGGGAAGCCCACCCTTGCAGAGAGTCCACCTGCAACAAAAGCAGACACC
The DNA here is from genome assembly GCF_014839835.1 of Dryobates pubescens. Classification (NCBI taxonomy): domain Eukaryota; kingdom Metazoa; phylum Chordata; class Aves; order Piciformes; family Picidae; genus Dryobates; species Dryobates pubescens. The sequence goes on along the minus strand of NC_071619.1, from coordinate 18,985,948 downwards.
TGAGCAGGGCTGGTGTCCTAGACATGAAGGCATACACTTGTACAAGGAACAAAACATGGGTTTACAGGGAATAAAAAAAAATGAATAAAAGATACCCAAAGGTCTGGGTGGGGTACCACATTACCCTTTTTAACTGCTTTGTAACTATGATCAGTTGAAGTGGCGTTTTCACTTGACACATGAGACTCTTCTCCCAGGCCTCCTACAAAGGAAAAAAGAGCAGAGACACATGGTGTGAGTTGGCTAGCAGAGCTCTGACAGCAGCTATCAGGGATGTCATCTCTGGGCTTGCTGGCCACAGGAACTGCTCTCCCTGTGCAGGGATAAGAGTCTCTTAAGTCTGATAAAGCTTGGCTCTTCTCCTGGATTTGCTCCTAGCCTACAGTGACATCTTGTAATCTGTGCCTTGATTTCCACATACACTGAATAGGCAGAAAGTGTCTTCCAGGGAAGGCTAACCTTATGGAGATTTACTGAGAACAGGAGCTATACAAGGAGAATGGTAGCAATAGTAAGTACCACTGTTAAATCTCAAAGTCAAAAAGGTACACTGTCAAGGCAAAGAACTCGGTACATTCAGACAAAAACACTCTAATCAATTCTTATACATCTAGCCTGAAATCAGCTTTATCTGAAAATGAAAGGCCTTCTCAGTGATGCTAATACCCACTGGTTACCAAAGCAGGAAGAAATGACATGTTAGCTTCTGAGTACTTCTTGCGCTTCATCCAGCATCAGCTACCCCTCCCTTTTGGAACAGCACTGCTAGGCACAGGGAGGTCCTTCTCTTGTCCATCTAAATGGCTCCCCCCAGCTTGCTTACCAAAACAAAATTGGTTGGTCCCATGATTGAGTGTTCCCTGCCTGACTTTCCTATTTCCTTGTAGAAAACCAACTCATAATGTTCCTGTGACATGCAAGACACCAACATGTTAAGGGATAGATTTGACTGTTTGATGTCACAGCTATTGGTCACAGAAACTACAGGAGTTCCATGGCATCTTTGTACCAGCACTGTGCCTGACCCTCTCCTTTCCTGCAGAGAGCACTGCTGCCTCCTCTCCCCACCAGTGCACTATAGCACAGCAATGGTGGCAACAGCGTGCAGGGGCTGCAAAAGCAACTTCACCAAGCTAAGCAGCTCAGCACACCAAGGGGACTGAGAGGCCTCAGAGCATCCAGAATCCTCTATCATAAGATGAAGACTCAGGGTGAGATCTTAGCAATATGACTTTGTTTTGGGAAGCTAGGGAAGAGACAGAGACCCCTGTCTATACCTCCTACTAGTCTTTTGACCATTAAGGTACCATAATACATAGCAACAGCTCAGTACTTCAGAAAAACTGAAGTATGATGTAGGATCTTCCCTCAATACTGGATCCATTTTGCCCCAGAAAAAGATTTTAAATGTCACCAGTGCCAGAAACTGATCTAAACCAAACAATAACTTGTTCACATTTCTTTTTCAAAGTTCTGCCCACAGTAAAGGCAAACAGCAACTGTGCCAACTCACCTGTGCTGCAGGAAGCAAATTGTGATCTCTCTCCCTTACATAACGTTTACCACTGAAGACTGATTTCTGTAAGTGCCATTCTGTAAATGTCCATACTAAGATCTACAGACAATCCTCTCACAAGCAGCACATAAGAGAGAATCACAACCAGGTAACACAGGAGAGCGACTGAGTTCCACTTCATATACACATAGAAAGGTGCCAGACACACTCAAATTCTGAAAGTTCACAGGCAGCTCATAGGGAACCAATGAAGTCATGCCAACAAGGCACTCCGAGTTTATATAAGTTGTAGAAATTCCCTTGCTGCGCACTTCTGCCTTTCCTTTCCCTTCTTCTTCTTTGCTTTACACTACTGTGCTATACTCGCACCATAGGCCTGAAATACTGGAACAATAAAGGAACAATACTCGATCATATTGGTCAGCTGTATTGACTCCAATCTCCGTCATCTTTAATCTTTGGCATGAAAGCTCTCCATGGTTGCTCTCCATGGTCACTCTAGTAGGAGGGAGAGCTCAATAATGCTGTCTAGGGCAAGAGAGTAAAATGCATTAACAGACAAATAGAACTGACACAGCCTTAGGAAGGTGGTGCTGATACCACCACTGTTGTCCCCCTCCTTCCTTCCCCACCTCAGTATCTGGGTCCTCTGCGAGCAGAAGGGAGGCTGATCTCTGCAGAGGTATGAGCAAGAACAATTTTCTACAGTCTTGGTGGCAAGGTAAAGCATGAAGAGCACAGTCAACCATTGCATGCAAAAAGGGAGATACTGTTATTCATACAGCACTGCTGAATGCCATGTGGATAATTCCAAGAGGAATGTCTCACTTTCACGACAACTGGACATCTTCCAGCCCCTAAACCAGTGCTGCTTTACCAGCTGAAAAACTATTTGGTTTGCTCTGGAGCAGACTTCTTGCAAATCCTCCTCCTGACACTCCAAGGGGCAAGGACAGGGGAAAAAGTGTATCTCTTGAAGGTACCTTTGGAAGTACTTCCAAAGTACAAGTCCTTGGAGGAGGGCTGAGAGGATGGTATCAAATTCTACCTCTCTGACATTATATTACTATATATATATATAGTTATATTACTATAACTAAACAGAATATCAGGAAAGGGATAACAAATGGCAGCAGCAAAATGAACTAGAGGAAAATAAAATACCCAAACCCTCAGCTGACTATAGGTTAAAGCTTCCTGCTCCAAGAGACACACTAAATCAGGGGATTGTCTCCCAAAGGAAGTGCCATAGTTTAACAGAGCTTGACTGGACAAAAGCCACTAGATGTGTGAACAGGAACAAGCCTGATTCAACAAGATGGATTGCTCTGAACTCTATCACTCTTTTCCAGCCTCAATGTCCCATCCCAAGATTTCTCTTTGTTTTCTTTCATGTCCAGTCCTTGTCACTTCCTTAAGCCCAAGCTCAACAAAAGTTTCTCTTCTCAGTTAAATTTTACATCCCAGGACTTCTCACCACCTCCTCCCCCACCTCCCTGCCCCACAGTATGCTATTCTTCACACAATATTCCATTCCATTTAAAGGAAACTCCAACCAGCCATTCACCACCAGAAGTATTAAGGCATGTGGTCTCTGCTGAAGCAAAGGATAATTTTGTATTTCTAAATAAATGCAGCTTGCTTCCACTCACAAACAGATTGCTTCTTAATTGAACTTGGGAGATGAATTATATGGTGAATTAGGAAAAAAGAACAACTCTGTATTTAGTGAATTGTTCCCCTAAGAGGGAGCTGTATGGGATTGAATTGCAAATGACGGCACCAAACCCAGCAGCCGGCCCCTCTCCTGCACCCAAGCTGCTGACCTCTGCCGTGCTACAGTGTCATTCCCGCAGACTGCTTTGCCGAGCTGTGAGCACATTCCTTCCCAGAGATCACTGCAAGCCTTGGTTTCTTATGCAAAGGAGATGTTTGAATAAACTAGTGTGACTAATGAAATCTACATCATCTTTGCATATTTTGTCTCATTGTAGCTGATGAAAAGGGAAAGCACTACACAAAGGCCAGATATGGGTGTGCAGATATACCAGATATTTTCAAACACTACTAATCTCAAGGAGCACCCACACCCTTCTCTCCCACACAGGTGTTTTGGAATCATATATGAGAATTTTGCAGGATCTTGTTCTGATTCACTTGAGCTTTGTGATACCTAAACATGTCTCAAAGATTAAAGTGACTTGACAGATATCTAATCCTCTCTTGTGATTCTTCCCAAGAGGTGAAAGCAGAATCCTAGCAAAACAGAAGTAACTGATGTGCCATAATCAATCAATAAGAAAGCAAAGAAATGCACCTTGCATTTAGAAGCACATAGGTTGCAGGCAATGGGCAAGTCCTGTTACCCCCTCAAAACATTCCAGAAGTTGTATCTCTCTTTTGGACTACTCTGTCATATCCAAGAGCAGAGTTACAGTGCTACTGCTCCAGAGTATGAAATGCCCATGTATGTCTTGAAGCCTATATGTTAGAAACACGGACAAGGAGAATGGAGATTTTTCAGTTTGACAATATGGTCTATGGAAAACAAACACAGTGATAAAAAGTCAGGCTTGGTCTACTACTTACCATAATGAGGTAAGCAAAACAGGACTGATTTTTCTGGGGTTTAATACATATCCAGCAATTAAAAAGGCCTCCAAGTTCACTCTCATCCTCAGTACTTTCTGCCTGTTACTATGCCAAACCAGACATCACCTTTCTCCATCCTAACTGTGTAAGCTTTGTCTGTTTCTCTTACAACCAGAGATGACAGAATTTGTTAGATCACGCCTCTTAACCTTTTTTAACTCCTACATTTTTGTGATTCCTAACAATTTGTCCTGCTTAACAGCTACAACTCCAGCAGGACACTGCTGGACTCACTAACTAGGTAATTTAGTTCCGTGCATGACCTGGCAGAGAACACACAGTGAAGCCCAGGGAAAATTTAATCACTAACTTACACTTGTACAACAACTCCCTGTTCTGTTTCCTGCAGACCAAGAGGAGCTTCACTGACTGAAAGAAATGTCCTGTACCTTAAAATTCACCATAAATTTGAGATAAATCCACCACTCTCACAACCTTGACCAAAGAACAGGTGCCTAAGTTGTTTGCAGGTACTAGAGAGACAGCCTGAGATGGTAGGCAAGGGTCCAGCAAAGCAGAAAGCAGCAGGCAGTAGCATTGCTGGAAAGAAAGCAGTTCCTCTCACTCTTCCAGAAGAGGAAATTAAAAATCCAACTTTGTTAAAATACATCCAAGTTAACCAAAATAAAAGACAACATATTAAGTAAGAGTGAGGTCAGAAAGCATGCCATCTAACCTGTAGGGTTTATGGTTCCCCTGTACCACTGGCATAGGATAAAAGATGTGTAATCTGAGGAAAAAGCAAGACGCAGGCTCCATTCAGTACTCATCACTACCACGACCATGAGAGAAGCTTCTGGAAGAACAGGGTAAGTCAAAGTTGATGTAACATGCTGCTTTTTAACTTCCTCATTAACCAGTGGTCAAGAACTTTATTTAGAGTAGAAATAAAACCATTTTGTTGCACTGGATTTTCTAACCACAGAGAAAGTGATGATTTTATTAAAACAAGCTCTACTGGGAGAATGCATTCAGACTGCAGAACAGATGTTTCCCTGAGCTGGTGAGGAGTCTATAGTGAAAACCTTTCATAAACCCCCCAGGCCCTGGAGATCCGAGCAAATGATTTGAGATAGATCATTCAGCATTTCCTGTCAGTGGAATAGCTCAAGTTCCTTCAATTTACTTAAAGAAAAATGAATTAAAGAGGAGAAGAATTCTGAACCCCAAATTCCCTGCAGGAATCTGTTTTTCATATTCAGAGTAAGCTGACTAGCTGCAATAACTCAGGAAAGTCCCAGAGTCCAGAGGCTTGACAAGCAGGTGCTCTCCACATTAGCTCTGCAAATGATTGTGCAGGGTGAGGACACTAGCCTCCCAGGGAAGTTCATGAGAAGAAGATGGACACAGCTAAGCAAACCCTTCTTTTTAAAGAAGGCATTGCAAGAAATGAGACAACATGACCCATCTTCCCCTCCAACCTTTCAATGGTTAAGGGGAGAAGCACTCTCTGGAAACAATGAAGGACTGAGAAGACTGGAAAGGGCATTTTTCCTTAAGGCTGTAACAACCACCTCCATTTCCTAAGGTAAAATGACAGACAGATAAGAGAGAAAAAAAGAAAGATAAAAGTTATTTACAACCTGTGTCAAATCACTAATTTCTTTCAGTGAGAAAGAGTTCTGCAAGTCCCTGGCTTAGCGTTCTTTTACCGCAGCAAGTGAAAAATTAAAAGCCAAAGTGAGTACACAATTACTTTCACCATGTGCATGTCTCTGCACATACAGTCCCCACATACAGTCTGCAACTCCCCCCTCCCACCAGCATAACAAAGCAGTAATGTGTAGAATCAATTACCCTCCACACCATTGCACTTGCTATCTTGTTAATCTGATGGATCAAGATCTATTTCTAGCAGGTGTTTACCTCTGCACCACAGTTCTCTCAATTCACAATAATCATCCTCCATCCCCATCTCTCCTTTGAAAGGAAAGAAAAACAGAAGTGAACTTGCAGGTGATAAGGAAACATTCAAAGGTAGTTTGGCTTTGCTCATTACTGTTCTAGCAGGCAGTACAAGCCCTCCACGCCACTCTGCTAACATTCCTTCCATCTGACCTGCACTGTTGGATTGAAGGGCATGAGATTTAACACATCTAAGTGCCGGGTTCCACACATTGGCCACAACAACCTGATGCAATGCTACAGGCTGGGGTCAGAGTGGATGGAGAGCGGCCAGGCAGAAAGGGACCTGGGGGTAGTGGTTGATAGTAGGCTGAACATGAGACAGCAGTGTGCCCAGGTGGCCAAGAAGACCAAGGGCATCCTGGCCTGTATCAGGAGTACTGTGGCCCGTAGGAGCAGTGAGGTCATTCTGCCTCTGTACTCAGCACTGGTTAGGCCACACCTTGAGTACTGTGTCCAGTTCTGGGCCCCTCAGTTTAGGAAAGATGCTGACTTGCTGGAATGTGTCCAGAGAAGGGCAGCAAAGCTGGTGAGGGGTTTGGAACACAAGCCCTATGAGGAGAGGCTGAGGGAGCTGGGGTTGTTCAGCCTGGAGAAGAGGAGGCTCAGGGGAGACCTTATTGCTCTCTACAACTACCTGAAGGGAGGGTGTAGCCAGGTGGGGGTTAGTCTCTTCTCCCAGGCAACCTGTAACAGAATGAGAGGACAGTCTCAAGCTGCACCAGGGGAGGTTTAGGCTGGATGTTAGGAAGAAGTTCTTCACAGAAAGAGTGATTTGCCATTGGAATGGGCTGCCTAGGGAGGTGGTGGAGTCACCATCACTGGAAATGTTTAAAATAAGACTGGATGAGGCACTTAGTGCTATGGTTTAGTTGATTAGATGGTGTTGGGTGATAGATTGGACTTGATGATCTCAAAGGTCTTTTCCAACCTGATTAATTCTGTATTCTTTCAGCTTGTTCTCTACCTGGAGTTTCAAACACTCCCAATCATGGAGCTCCTTGGAGAGGTTTTGCTGGTTTGTATCCTCTAGCAGCCTGCACCATGTTTAAGAGGCAGTTGAGCACCCGAAGTACGTATAGTCAATACACTTTGTCTGCTTGGCTACCTACCAGCTCCATCACATGTCATTTAAAAGGCATCCCAAACTAACTGCCAACAGCAGGAAAACTGAGGCACAGGCCACCCTTAAGGCAGAAGAAGAAGTTGGATTTTTAAATCCTGGGGAGTAGAAGTCCAATGAGGGCCACTGTTGGGTAGCCTTAGGCTATCTCCAGCCCCAAGGTCCAGGCTCCTTGGTGAAATAGATGTCCAAATTGTTTGCAGTCATTAAAGAAACTGTGGGGAAGATGGTGGGTGTGTTTGTACATGGCAGAGGAGCTTTTCTCACCACAGTGATCTGCCCATTGAGAGAAGCTGGCAGAGAAGCTGCTCTCTCTGTCCCAGGGACAACTGCAGTTCAGAGGGGAAGTCAGGTCTCAAACCACAGGTCTCTGCCACAAACTGGCTCCAGGATTCAGCGAGACCATCGCCTGCAAGATGAGTGGCTACTCCCCTCCCTAACACAGCCCTGTGCATCTCACATTAGTATCTCTGCTTTAGCATGTGGAACACTAATGTAATCTGAGTGTTTCCTTTTGCCTCTGATCTTTGCCCTGGAGAAACCTGTTACCCGCTCCCCAGGGCTGTCCAAGTGACCATCTGGCCTACAGAACTACAGCAGCAACCACAGTCCAGCATTTCAGCCTAAAACTAATTTGCTTTCTTTCCCCACTTGACAGCTGAATAAATACTTTGTCCTTGCCATTTGAAAAGAGGAGCCACAGCAAAGGCTTTTTTTTTTGTCCCTTGCAGCTCCAGCCTCCTTTCCAAATTAGGCCTGAACAAGCAGCTCAAAGCGAACACATTTATACCACAAATGTAAGCCCTTTCTGTTCACAATCAACCACGAGCAATTTACAACTCCTAATTTATTTGGTTTTTGCTATTATCCACCAAGCCATTTTGCCTACCAGTTGTTTCTTGGACCTGCCGCTACTTCACTGAAAAGGGTAAGCAACTTCTATTTTGTGTGCACAGCAACACAAAGGAGAGAACCTGAGGGTCAAGACACCCAAGCCAGCCTTGTGGAGTGAGCATCCTTCAACAACTGATCTCAGAACTTTTCGATCCCGCTCTCTCACTGACAATTTCTGCCTCCAAACTCATTTGCTAAAACACTCTCAGAAATGACAAGGCAGTCTGTGCAGTTGAGGCAAACTCAATGTTCTATTTAAGCAAGTATTCAAGGAAATTAGGCATTTGCCCAGCTCTGAAACAAATGCACAATTTAGGCAATTTTGCAGTTATTGGGTAAGCACTGTTGAATTTTACGATTAGGGTAATGGATTTAACTTCCAATGTAATTTCCATATGGATAAACTGATCTCCTCAAGTACATTTGCCCATGTGTTCCCTGCATCACAGTTAATTAATATAAAGCTATTTAATAACTTCCACTTAAACACAAAAGACTATTCAGAGTCTTCTGGCATCAGCAGAAGGAACAGCCTCCCAGTGTGTCACACCAGCTGTAGACAAGAACGACAGAAAATTTAATTAAGAGCAATTGAGAGCAAGACAGTTGCAAACAGAAATCAGATGTTATAAATGCTCTACATAATGACTACCCCAACTCCTTAAAGGGTTAATAAAGCCATCCAGCATCAACTCCCAGGTGCTTAAGATGTGACCAAAAGAGAACTTCGGGGATGTGAAAAGCAATGGGGCTGACAGCCAAAGTCAGGCAAAGTCAAGCAAGGAGCAGCAGGGATTCAGCATCGGTAGTGCAGTGGCACTGCTGCAGCTATGCCCAAAGTTGATGGTGGCATCATGTTGAATAGGAAGGAGCTATAGAAATAGGCTTTTTGGAAGGAGATTCAATCATAGCATCAATGAATATCATTTCCACAGATGTCTTTGGGTGCTTAAAAGGAGTTAATTGCTCATTAACAAAATCCAGGCTGATTAATTTATGACGCATAGCATTTGACAAAAGTGATACTATGCTACTGCCTTCCTGGGTAATTTCTGAAAGAAGCATATGAATTGTACTCACAGGATAAACAGGACTAAAGTTTCCACTGAGTAAGTGTCAGAGGCTGAAATAGCTGGGGATTTTTGTTACAATGGAGAAAGCTTTACTGCTTGTGCAGATTAATTTTAGCAATACTGGAGAGCTCATAAAATCAGTAAAAGAAAAAACATGGAAGTCTGAATGTTGGCTGCACAGAAGAAATGAAACCACTTATTTTGACAGGCAGGAGGCCACCATCCAGAAAACCTGATTACAGGGAACAGTACATTTACAAAACAAACCTTGTGGTGCGTGTGACCAGCTGCCATCGGGAACCTAGACAAGAGGGAAAAAATATGACTTTACTCCATGGGGAAGCCAGAGCAAGTAGTTGGGCTGTGTCATTCAGTTGTGCTCTGGCAAGGGCCTGATGTTATCTCCACTTATTGCTTGGAACTCTTTACACAGCCCTGTAGGAATTATATCACAAATGGGAAATAGGAGATAGAGTTTATTTCTCTTGAGTGAAGGATTTCTCTGCTTGTCGCAAGTCAAGTTTAGAACATCACAGCCAAGTGCATGAAGCAATGCTGCAAACCCTACTGGTCCCAACTGTTTTTGAAGCTATGCATCATAGTGGAAAGACCTTAGTCCAAGAAAATTGGAGCCTGCATACCTTCCAGTGGGACAGGCAGAGTGAAGACTCTAGCACAGAATCACAGAATTGTCAGGGTTGGAAGGGACCTCAAGGATCATCTAGTTCCACCCCCCTGCCATGGGCAGGGACACTTTCCACTAGATCAGGTTGCCCAGAGCCACATCCAGGGCTTAAAAACATCCAGGGATGGGGCACCTCTTGTTGCTACTCAGGCACATTACAAACAGCACCTTACCTGCCTTGGGAAGTAGTTGACAGCCTTCCATTAACATCTGTTATTGATTTAAATGTTATCTCAAGAGCCCCTCCCTTTCCCACATCATACTTCGAGGTCATAGAGGGGCTGTATGAAATACAGCAGAAGTAGGAAGAAACCTCATGATGGACAACAGTAAGACAGCATTTGTCAGCATGTGGGCCAGCTCTATACAGGCATCACCTTATGGAGAGGTCTGAGGAAGTGGTAAGGAAAAGAACAAACTCACTTTGACGAATGTAGGAAGGAGAAAATGGTTGAACACACTGAATCCTCTCTGGGCAAGGAGAAAGGTGAAACTGCCTCCTGAGGCAGGAGCAGCAGGAGAGCAGAATGTGCAACACAGAAGCTAGGGCAGGAGCAAAGAAATGAGCTGCTGCTTTGCACCCTTCTTGAGAAACCCACATTGAACAGCTAGGGGAATTCTTCCTTACTGGAAGCAAGCAGTGTGAAAAGAACAAACCAGCAAATCCAAAAGCACAAAGCACTTTTGGAAGTGTAAGATGCAAAGTCTTCCAGAGCAGAACCTGTGCCTATGAATTGAGCTGCAGCTCATCAGATGGACCAGCATGTGTGCCATGCTGCATATACCCAGGGCTCTAGGCTGCAAGCCTGTACAATGGCCCCACAAGCACTGTCCAGCTGACAGATTAATCCAGTAGCAGTGGCAGGATGAGACCAGGCAGACAAGCCTGAGAAGCCAGCTTCCTGCTCCTGACAGCTCTGCTGTCCTGACTCAGGGCTGCTTCTCCAATCTTGCAAGGGACAGTTGCTCTCTTTGCACGTATATATCAGCCATGCTTTAGCACATAGATCACCTTCTCTCCTCTCTTACCATCAGGTACTAGACTGGCAGACTCTGTTCCTGTGAGTAGCAAAAGGGCCTCCCTAAGATCAGCAATTATAGAGAAAAATCCCTCTCAACATTTAAAAAAAAAAATAAAAATTTCAAGTTGGTTCACAGGAATCAAAAAAAGAAAAGCATATGGAGTGAAAATATCAAGCCCAAAGATTAGCATTTGCTAGCAAGAGAGCTTTAACTCCCGGGGGAATTAGAAGGTTCCTCAGCAAAAGACAAGGGTCAAGGGCTTTCTAGGCAATCATCTTTATGCTGGAGAAAATCAGGTAGGTCTGAGAAGGCTGAAAGAGTATTGTAATACTCTGTGCTGGAAGGAAAAAACACAGTATCTGCTTTTCTGCAAAGAGAAGATCGCTGCCTTATTGCACAGAAACATGGATTTGGGAAAGGAGTTAACTTAGGAAAGCAGTGTTCTAAGCAGTTCTTCTAAAGGGGAGCTCCTATCTTGCCTTAGTAAGCTACGGAACCACAGGAAGTTAATTTCGTGGTTGTCTGCTTTGGTAAAACCCCCAAGTGAATGGACTCAGAAAGGTAAAGATTTGGGCTAGTCACAGGAAACTCATTTGGTACAGCTAAACAGACTTCAGCATCAGGCCAAGCATCAGGTGTTTGGCACTGACTTTTCCACAGAGCGAGCTGAGGCTCCACTTCCTGTTAAAGGCTGCATGGACTGCAAAGAGATATCCCTACAGTGCATGTCATGTGTTGTGAAAAACTGTAAGGAGGTATGCAAACAGATGGACTGAGCCCTCAGATAGGTCTCTTGAAGCAAAGATGTCCCTCTACCCACATAAGAGGAAGCAACCTTCACTAAAGATTTCCCAGTGAAAGAGCAGGCCCCTGCAGAGAGTTCACAGATGTGGGTTATGTTACAGCATGTACACAGTTATTTGCATTGCTTCTGAACTGTTATGGCAAATATAGCTTAGATTAAGTTAGCACAACCCATAGATTTGCTCTAACCTTTAATGAATTGAAGGCTGGGCTCCAGGCAGCCTTGAAGCCGTCAATGTTGAAGTCCACCCCTTCTACCCTGAAACAAGAGCTACTACAGCAGAGCACCAAACATGAATTGCAAGGGAAAAACAGTTCTGAGTTTGGTGTGCATGTGCCAAGTCAGATGAATTTAACATTCTCTCCTTCAAACCCATAAATAGATCTTTCCTAGAATCTCAGTCAGTCACAGCCAAAATTCTCTAGATTTTGCATTCTTCTAGAAGTGCATTTTTCACTAACTTAAATTTCACTAGAAACACAGTAGTAGCATCAGAGAGGACTTGCAAGCAATGTGCAACACTACTACTGGCCACAGCACCTAGACTGAGCAACCTCTCCCCAAATGAAGCAGTGGAAGCCCTGCTTGTAACTGCTTCCAGCACCTTAAGCATTCCACTGGAGGAGAAGTCTTATTCTCCACCCTAAGGCTGAACAGCACAACTTTTAGGAGGACAGATGCACTCTGTTTGAACTGAGCAACTGTCCTGCAAGCAATCTCAGCTCAAATGGGAATCAACACCTTTCCTCAAGAAAGGAACCAGGGAGCAATGAAACATGTATCAGGGGCTGACAGCCCACCACAGGCAAATTTAAAGCTGCTATCTAACTTGGAAATCACTGCAATCACCCCCCTTGCACCATACAGGCTTTCCGGCGTGCACTCACACAGGACTGCACATTCTTCTAGTCTCTTCGAGATCTCTCCAAAGTTTGCCTCCATGGCTCCAAAGCAGTTTATGCTCACTGCATTGAAATCTGATTCCTGGGATGTCATGTTATGAAAAAAAGAAAAAGCTGAGCCAGTCCCAAAACAGATAGAGTCCCATGGAACATGGTGACCATGTGCATCTCAAAGCAAGAAAAAGCAAAGCAGTTTGCTGCAGATGTGGGCTGTGTGCAGACTCACTGAAGCAGCAGAATAGCTGCCTCCATTTTCACAGCACACTCAAGAGCAGCAGAGACAGCGTGTGCCAACAAATCGACTCCCTGGTCTTATTAAGAGACGGTTTACAGCAGAACTCTGCCTCATTTGCCAGAGAATAACTTGCACGGCTTTGCTGTCAAAGCCTCCAGCCACTCATGGTAACCTCTGTTCTCTCTGATTTCAGTCAAAATCCTGGGATCAAATATAGCCATGTCCCAAGCTGCACTGTTATCTGAACTACTGCTCACTCCAGCTAGCAAAGATACTCTATAAATCCTTTCTGCCACTCATTTGTAGAAGTGTGAAAGCCTTGTAATGTCCTCAAGCCATGAGCCCAAATAATTCAGGTTCAGAGGCAAAGAAACCCTGTTTTGACTGTTCTTGAAAAGCATTCTTGGCAGCAGCAGGATACAGAGTCAGTGCCTCAGCAGCAAGTCCAGCACAGCATGGCATCGATGAGGGCAGCCAGACTCCCATGTCTTCTGCTCTGCTAGTGCCAGACCTACAAGGGACAAACTTGCCTTTCTCACTCACAGAAGTGCCTTTCAGGACTAGAAACTGCCTCCATGATCAAAAAAACATCAGGAAGAGAGATAATAAATCATAAAAAGTCTCTTAATACCTATGCTGCCTAAAAAGGCTTACAGTAAGCCTGTTAGGATCAATAGGCATGGCAAGAAAAGAAATGGTCTTCCTCTGTGGCTAATGCTTCAGCAGATTAAAAAAAATAAAGCAAAGACAATGACCTTGCACCAGTGGACTCATCTGGGTCCAAAACAGAGGTGACACTATACAGTTTCACAGCCTGCCTGTGGATGTTCTTTTTAGCAGCAGATGAATCCTCAAAGTTTGACTCAAGTTTCTTCTAAATCAAAATTATATTTGTAAAAGTAAATATTTTCATGAAAGGTAAAAACATAATCCATGAGAAACTTTTCAAAACTGCAAGCTCTTTGAAAAATCTTTCACCAAAGTGATTAGGAGCTGATGAAGCATGGCCTTGCTGAGGATAGTGCTCCCTGGCAGGTGTCCAGATACTGGATTCATTTCATTATGTTTGAATCATTACTCTATCTCTGTGTGGCCAAATACTAAGGCTATCTACTTCAACGCTGCTGCATGAGAACAAGCAATGCTCTGAGCTTAGGACCCAGGTTCAAAGGAAAGCAACCAATGGGGGAAAAAGCCCCAGATATTATTTTTTTCTCTGGGTTAGAGAATTAGAAAAATCTTATAACTCTATTCTAGACAAAGACTGAAAGGTCAAGTGTGCAGCTTTACGCCCTCACTGATGAGGGCAAAATTAGGCTTCAGGTAAAGCAGAGCTGACACAGAGACCTGTGGAAAGGAAAGCAGAAGTCTTTTTACTGGAATGATCTAAAATTGGTTTGGAGGAAAGCACTTTGAAATAAACCTTCAGGGAAATCCTGAAAGGGCCCTGACAGGAAATTAACTAGATGGCAGTTCTGAGCCCTGTTAGAAGAGCACATCTCCTGGCATTCGCTCAGTTACTCTACACCGCAGGCAAACACTCTACAAACTCACAGCTCAGAGTTTTCACTGAGTCAGAGATCAACATACAGAACCTAAAAACTTTTTGGATTAAATGGGCTACGTTTATCTGTAGACCTCCACCATGTCTGCCTTTCTCTCAACAAGATCTGAAGAAAACCTCACTTTTGCACCAGCAAAACAAGTTTGCACACAGGATTCTATTGCAAAGCCTTCTGCAGTTCTAAACTGCTCAATCTGTGGTCTTCCTGGCCAATTCTTAGAAAAGAAGCTCCTTTGGAATAATGAAGACTATTCACATGAGTAAGCACTATTAGGTCATATGCTGTACTTCAAAAGGCTTTAAGTACATAACAAGTGTTGCAATTCCCTGTGTAATGCCAATTCCCTGTCTGACCACTCACACAACAAAATCCAGGCATACTGGACAGAGACATCCAATCAAAGCTGAAGATGGACATTATTGCTAGAGCTCTGAAGCAAAGTACCAAGATGGGTACCAGGGAGACAGCTACCCCTAACTGAGCAGTCATCAAGGGGAATAAAAGAGAGCTCTAAACCAACACCCCTAAGACGGAAGGCCCATGACCCTGCTCTATGACTTCACCATGAAGACAATGCTACCTGATGCATTGCTTTAAGTCCTGGTTATCAGGAATAAAACACTAGATAGAAAATTCTTGGAAGCACTGAACTTCAAGGCATCCCACTCTCAAGGAGACTTGCAAATTTTGAGGTTCTGAATGGCAACTGTGGCATTTCTGCAAGCAAGAAATTCATGCGGAAAACAATCCCGGGGCACAGTGATGCTGTGAAATTAAGCTTAGCACAAAGATCTGCGGCAGAATCCAGGCAGTCCTCAGATCACATTCCTTGCCTCTTTCTCTCAGGGGCCTAAAGGTGTACATAATTTTCTTTCTAGACAAAAACTGGAAGTAGGTGAAGAGAGAGAAGGTTTGAAACATCTAACAGTCTCAGCCCTCACCAGCCAAGGCAGACCTTTTACTAAAGCAGGCCATCTTCAGCTGGGTCCCATGGAAAACCACATCCTCTGTCACCCCTAAGTACGTGGGAACTTTGGTTTTCCCCCAGAGCCTGACAGCTGCAGATGCTCCACACAAGCTAATAGGGTGTACGTTTATAAACAGTCCAACAGTGTCAAATGGCAGTTTTCACCCCTCCTCCCAGCTGAACAGCATTTTCTGGGGACATGGAAACAATGCAGACCAAGAAGAATGCCTGGCCTAATAGCATGTTCAGAGCTGCAGCTCCCAGATACGAGGAGCCTGTGTGTCTGTATATACGTACTAAGTACTTCCTCTGCTACACAACTAATCCGATTAACAGCTTTGGGAAACTCTGAAATGTTATAATTCAAGGGGTCTCATTCATGAAAGGTCTTGGGCTGTTCCTGTACAGAGGTTGCATTCTTCCCACTGGAAATAAAAAAAGCAGCAAGCAGGACTTTCTCCCAGGAAGAATGGATCCCAATCCCCATCACGCTGAAGTAGACCACCCTCTTACAATCATAAGTGTCAAGCAAACCCTGCAAGAGAAGAATCAACCCTTCCTGCCTCTAGAGAGATCCCCCTTACAGGGCAGGTGAACACAGAGATCCCTCTGTGCATGCTCTGCAGAAAGCATGACAGTTAACAGGGGACTGCCCATTTGCCAGCTTCCACTTCCTAAGTGGCTGAAGACCAGGGGGACAAATGAAGCTTGTCAAGAGATAAGGATAGGGACAAGTGAGTGATATGGCATCACCATTCACCTAATTCAAAGCATTCACACCAGCCTTGCCCGAGTCAATGAAACATGCAAGGAAGAGACTAGAGCAACAACACAACATGAGCCATGGCTGTAAGAGACCAGTACCTGATACATATCATTAAAAAATTCAGTAAATTTGTCAGATGGCACAGGTCTGGCACCAGTTCCAAGCATTGTCTGACTTTGCTTCCCCAGTAGTTTCCTCACCTAACTTCAGGAAATGACAAAGGGAATGTGGAAGAGATGAAACGCTGCCTGTACCACTTAATTGGTCCTTATTTCCTTATTTATCTTCTGCTCTGAAGGCAACCTAGTCTTAATTGCCTATCACCTCAGAAAGAGTCCCAGCTCAGAACACGGTATGACACAACAACACAGGACAACTGAATTTGCTTCTCTGCCCTTCTCTGCCCAGAATGTCAGCAGCTGTATGAGTTTAATCAATTACACTGGCATCAAAAGTACGCCTCTGTGTTGGATGTGTCATCTTTCATGCTTACTCCAACAGGAAGCTGGAGCACTGATCCCCAGAATAGAACCTACACAATGCTTAGATGCTCTGAAGCCAAAGCTAGGCAGTCACAAGGATACAAAACCAACCACCAGTCCTTACAAATTTGGTACAATATGAGCTGAGATGCACACAGGTCAGGTGAACACACAATTTCAGTGATTGCTCAATCCATTAAGATCATACACTGCAGAAAAAGAAGGTGAGGACAGTAAGAGGAGTCAAAAAGTAATGTCAAACTGACTGTTCCTATTTCAAATACATTTCCTGCCAAATTTGTAAAAGGGAGTTCCTTGTAGAAAGAGATCAGTGCTGTGAATTTGAAAATCTTCTCCCTCAGACAGGACAAAATCAATTATATCAAATTGCTATTTGTTTTCGGTTTAATAAAGTTCAGAGTGGGATCCCACCTCAGTTGCATAACTAAGCTCTGCATGCAGTTTCCTGCCAGTTGGAACAGGCATCATGAATGAGAGGGAGCTCCCTTCTCCCCGAGGATAAAACCAGGCAAATGAAGGCCTCACCACCACAGGGTGGTGTCCTTACCTGAAGTGTGTCTTGCGTTTCCATCTGAGTGCTTTGTTAAGTCATCGGTTCTGTCTATTTGAAACAGCTTCAGATCATCTTCATCTAAAGCGATATCTCCCCAAAAGGCAGCTGGAGAGAAACAAACTGCAATTAGTTCAGTTTTTATTTTGGAAGGAAAGTACAGTTTCCATGTTGCCTGCATCACACCTAAAAGGTGACGGTACTCCACAGATCAGAAAAAAGGTAATACGCAGCGGTACTTTTAATGGTACAGAGTGGACATTGGTGGAGGCCAGATGACAGCATTTAAGTTAAGCCACCATGAAGATCCATCAAAAAGGGCTGTTCAACTGGGATTCATCAGGTTACTTATTGTTACAGGTCTGCCTCTCAACCAAACACTAATGTGATGGGTTTCACATTACAGCCTAAAAAGAGGACAATCACCAGTATTTCCCTAGTTAGTGTGAACAAGTTAGCTAAGTTGCCCATCAGAGCCTGAGATGTTGCACCATCCCCAGGCCAACTATTTGCATAAAACAGGAGGACAGTGGTGGAGAACTCAAGATCAGTAGCATACACCTAAAGGCAGGGCAGTACACTCTCTGGACAGGGACAGTAGGACACGCAGGGCAGTAGGACACTGTCAGCCAGCAGGACCTCATACACACAGTTAGCACTCAGATACACTGCCTTGCTTTAAATCAAAGTTGAGAGTCAGCCTACTGTTTCCACTTTAATGGAGAAATGCCAGTTACTTATCCCCTTGAGAATCAGTTACCCACATTTAAGTCTGCAGAGCTTTTAATTTTGCAGAGGTCCTTGAGTTTTAGCCAGAAGCCATGAAAATACATAAACAAACTGATACCTTGACATTCACAGCTCAGAGAAACAGAACTGGAAATCATCTGAGCAGAAAAGATTATACCCCAGGAGTATTCTGACCGAGCTGATGCTGCACGGTATAGAGATAATATGTTGAGAATTTGCACAAACTAAACACAGGTGAAGAAGCAGTTGAACAAGCAGAACAGATCTTTCATAGACAATAAACAGGTTACAAACAGAGCTAAAACGCGTGTTAAAACGCGTAAGAGAAACCTGTGTAGATTGGCAGGGGGAGGGGGGCAGGAAAACAAACGAACCAACCAACCACACCAGTAAATTATTCAATGGAACAGTACAAGACAACTCAGTAAGTCAGACAAAGAGCCATGTCTGCAAGAGCGACCAGATTTGATTGAACAATTTTTTCTTCTCTTGTTAAGTCAAAAATACTTACATTACTTTGGAGAGGAAAAACATCCCACTGCTACACTAGCAACATCACTGATCCAAGTATGTTAGGCTTGAGAAAACAATGGGTTTTACTAATGATGGTTCTTCACTGAGAGAGTTGTTTACCATTGGAATGGGCTGCCCAGGGAGGTGGTGGAGTCACCATCCCTAGAGGTGTTCAAGAGGGGGATGGACATGGCACTTGGTGCCATGGTTTAGTCATGAGGCCTGTGGTGATGGGTTGGACTTGATGATCTTGAGGTCTCTTCCAAACTTGGTGATTCTGTGAAATGTGAACCTTTGAACTGTAGAAACCTGCAATCATATCTGTGGCAACTGAATAATGAAACGTTAACTCAGAGAGTGACTTCTGATACAACATGGCAGTGCTTGCCTCCTTTATTCTGCATCTCAGCACCTCAGTCAGTACAACAGCATTTGCCAGTGTCACTGTTCTGGGACGTGGGAAGGGTGAGAAGCCTTTGGCTTGGGCACATCCCAGGTGCCACAGACTGCCCTAGCCAAGAGCTGCTATGAGCAGCAAAGCCCTGGCACAAGCAGAGATGCACTTAGATGCTTCTCCCTTTCCCCTGAACAAAGCTGTTTTCCTCTGGTTACCTAGCTACAGCAGAGGAATAGGAGACAGCCTCAAAGGAGGATGGCTCTGGCTTTGTAGTTGGGTCTCCTTAAGAATGACACCAAACCCCAGAGTACAGAAACACAGCAACAGCTCCAGAAGAGACCATAGTACAGATAAACCTACACACAGACGGACATCAATTATTACTAGGACAAAGCCTCTGTTTTCTACACAAACACAAAATGTGGTCCAACTTCTTGGCAATCGAAGCCCTCACAATGAACAGAGAAGTACCTAAAATATTGTCAGATCCCCACCAGCCAAAAAGTCTACCAGAATGGCCAAATATCCCAAGCCAATTGGAAATGGCAGGTGTAAGAAAGCAGAGACACATGCTCCTGTGACTGCAGTTTGAAGAAAGGGCATTTTATCCATCCAGAGACATTATTTGTTCAAGATAATGTAGCAGTCAGGGAGCAAAGATGCAAATGGCATCCCAGGGCATCTGATTCCCTCTCCAGCATCATTTGGTAAGTCGCTATTATACTGGCCCTACCCTCTTGCCAAACCTAACATTTCAGCCTGAGACCATCACTTCAGCTTTGCCATCACTTTAGGCTCTCCATGGCTCTTTTCCTTTAGAAAGCTTGTTTCTCAGGCTGAAGTACAGCATGCCAAAACACAGCTTTCAGGACAAGCCTTTAGCATGGATTTACGTCAACCGAATTGTTACATTTTCCTTCCTAATGGAACACAGCAGTTTTCTCCCAGTTTAGCAATGGAATCTCTTTCTGTTACAAAGCCATACATCATCCTGAAAGATGGCCCACTACAAAAGCTGAATTTGCCTAGCATTTATTTCCAGCTCTTTGCAATCCCAGGGTGCTCCAGGGGAACCATGATTTATCACAGTCCCAAACCAGCTGAACAACTTTCCTTGCTGGAAGTCCCGGCTGAGAATGCTGCACTGCAACTTCTCCTGTGCTGTCAAAGGCTCCTTCCTAAAGGCACACAAGCCTGAAAGATGCTTGCTTCCACCCCAAGAGAGCTGTCCCACAGGAAAGCCCAAGTACTTTATTTTAAAGGGTCACAAGTTCAGAGACTGCTGGCAAATGAAGCATCTCAAAGCATCCTTTCTGATTTCCTTTACCAAGATCTCCTTTTTAATTTAATGTGGGAGGACTTCCAAAACAGAAAACAAAAACAAAAATTGAACCCTCTGAACAGCAGGCTAACAAACTTGGAAACCGGTATTTCTCTTGGCAGAGAGCTCCACAGTGTACAGCCAGGTGCAAACTCTTAATGCTTGATGCAACAGCATGCCAGCTTTTCTTTTAAAAGAAGGAGCTCTTACTGAGGTTGATGGAGCCAATACAAGACAGTTTGCTCCTATGCTGGACTAGTAACCTGCACTAAGTACCTCAAATGTTTAACCTCACCACCTCACACCATATGCAAACAGACAGCATTTGTCTGTTGGGGCAAAGGGAAGGATGACTGTGTTTAACAAACCAACCCAGCACCCAAATGAAAAAAAAAAAACAAACAACCAAAAACATTTAAAAAGCAGCTTGGCAAGCTGTCTTCATTTTCAGCACATTTCTCTCCCAGGAAAACAGCCCATGTGCTGGTGTCTGCGTTGTGTGCTGAGCACAGAGGTGCCACGATGCCTGGAAGGTACGGCAGATGACACTGGGAAGAAGAACTCCTTCTACACAGAGGACAGGCTGAACAGTTTCTCCAGGTGCTTCATGCACAGCCACACAGTCCAAACTCACTAATGCCTTCACAGACCTCATTTTACACAGGGACTTTCTGGGGATGCTTTGTCAGGCTCTCACCCCAGAGCAGTGTGACAGCTCAAAGTGTCTTTCTGAAATCTTCACCACTCTTTCCTCCAAACCATTTTTTCCCCACAACACCTCCAAACAATTCCCTTCTCCCATTCACTGCTTACCTTTTCCCTTTTTCCCTAGCTCTGAGTAGCATAATAAGATTTCAGGGGAGAAAAATAGTTTTGCTGTCTCTTAGAAGAACTCAATACAAAAGTATTCACAAAAGTTTAAAATATTCTTTTTCCATGAACAGTGTGTTTCATCCAGGGCCTTTAGCCAAATTCCTGTTCTTTCTATTTTTCTTTTCCTTTCTTTTCTTTTTTTTTTTTTTTTTTTAATCAAAGACAAGTAGGGAAAAAAATCATCAAGAAAAGCTTCTGGTATTTGACCAGAAAAGTGACTACCATTGTTCTTAAAAGTATGTATCAACACAAAATGCAGTATTGTGGTTTGTTATAAACCAGGTTGATCTCCTAACACTTTAAGATAAATGCGAGGGGGGGGATACCCTTGACCTTCATCTCAGTCAGTTCCAAGTTCATACACCATGTGAGAACCACTTCAGCTCTCAGAAGAAATAACTCCACGCTTGAGAAACATCACCTTATATCTGAGTTTGAACTAATCTCCAACCACCAAGCTGGAGCAAAACCTTCATCCATTTGCTTACCAGGACCCTTTTCCAGGAAGCCCCCAATCCTGCATCAGTATGAGGACATGGCTCAGCAGAGCAGTCACCCACTGGGCACTCTGAGAGACCACTGAAACTTTCTGCGTAGCACTCATCAGGACCAGCTGTGACAAAGATTTGCAGAAAAAGAAGCCCTGGGAACAGGCATATGCTGCCTATTTGGAAAGCTCCATCCAACCCACTCCATCTCAAACATGGCCTCCTTCACAAGCCGAAGCTTTTAGTAAGAAATGGCAGGTTTTACATGCTGTGAGTGGGACAGACCTAGGACTATGCCCTCTAACTTGAGCCAAATGAGCCTTCTTTCTGTGGGGCCAGAGTGATGCTAAGTTAGTGTATGTCATCAGCTCAGGGGGTCTCATCTGGACTCTCAGCCTCTTTGCACAGTTACTGACAGACTTCATAACAGTTATTCCAGTTTAATTTTAACAGTTTTGTTGGAAGGACTTTACCCTCATTCAGCAGGTTTCCCCACAGTGCAATACAAAAATGAGCACAGAAAACAAATAGCAACTTGAACCCAAGTAGATGAATCAGCTTTGTTTCACCAATACTCACATCTCAGACTCTGTTTGTGCTGGTGTTCACAATCTCTGTGCAGAGATGATAGCTTGGTTCCCAAGCAGGGAAGCTTCACAACTGCTTCTGCCAGTCCAAAATATCCAAGGAAGGAACACTTGCAAAATCAACCTTGGCATCCTCAATTTTGTGAGCATCAGCAGGCAGGCTGCCTGTGTATGTTTTACACAGACTCAGCTGTGTCAGCCAAGTGATGAGCACACCACATGGTTGTGGCTCACACTACAATCGAAAGATGTGCTCTGAACCTACCCATGAGATCGATCACACATGGTCTGCTCTCCACCATCTGCATTGCTAAAAGATCCTAGGGCACCAGCAGCCCTTGTTCTACAGTTGATTTTACCATATCCAAATGGTACAAGGGAAAAACAATGCCCCACTTTAGCAACATGAGCTCCATGCTAGAAGTGTTGGGCTTATGCCAACACAGGTAGGCAATAATGAGTGCCACCTCCTGGCAAACAACAATATGACTATGCATGCAGTGGCAAAAACATACAAGTTATTTTTGAGCATTTGCTGAAGCTTCCCAACTTGACAGGTCTGAGTGCTCAGAGATTTAATTTTCAGCCCTGGCCACACTTTCATTAGGGCTAACACTCTGTGGTCTAAGAATAAAGAAATAAATCAACCAACAGATCAAAGTGCATTCCCAGCGGCTTCATATTTCTTTCTTCTCAGCAAGACAGGCCTGCTGCTGTTGCTGAACCACCTGCTGGCACAGGAGCCAGCAGAACAGTATTCTAAAGAATACTAAGATTTACACCTTGAAGAAAAAAACTCAACACATTCCTTTGGAGAACATAACAACTCTGTCAGAGGGACAAGCAAGGACTCCAAATAAGGCAGAGACCAGTGAAAGAAGAGAGACAAAATATCCCAAACCAACACTTTGGAAATAGGGCCAGGTCCTGAGCATCAAACACTCAAGCCAAAGGAAGATGTGAAGCAATCAGCAATAATGAGTCAAATAAAAGCATCAGGACCATCATACTCAGCCATTACATTTTCATCTGGATCAGTTTGTTTCTCTTCAGCAGGACTGATCAGAAAGTGATAAGCTGGCTCAAAGGCTCTGGTAGTAAACCCCTCAAGGGTGTCTAGAACCAGAGCCGGTGTCTGGCATCATCAAGGTTTCCTGGAAATAGGGACATAGCAATTTAGTTTTCAGTGGGCAGAAGTTCCCCTGCCCAGCAAACATTTCATTTATGAAACAAGTCTCATTTTTTTAGAGGAATGTCTTAAGAAGATGGTCCATTTCTAAATGGCAACAAATATTTCAAAAACATCATGGGTTGGACGCGGTGATCTTGAAGGTCTCTTCCAACCTGGTTTATTCTATGTATTCTGTATTCTATGTATTCTAAAACATCCTGGGAATCAGAACTGAAATTCCTGTTCAGACTTGTGTAGAAACATGAATGGCCTAAATTATAATGTGCAGTGCTCCCACAGCACCCTCTCTTGGGAAGTCACCTACAGGAGAACAAATCAGGCTAGAAATGCTAATTCATGTTCAATGAATTTCCTTTCCTGAAAGGTGACAATGCAGGAACAAAGAAATAACTTTGGGCTTGAATTTGTCCAGAGCTGCAAATTCACACATGAGCCCACACAATGGGCAGCTTTTAGGAACAATACCTTCTCTCTGAATGCTGAATGAGATGTTATTTTAACCAAGAACCAGAAAATTCAGTGGTGTGATTACAGCACCTGTAATAATTAGGTTACGTGATAGATTTTTTCATTTTAATGTTCAGAACTCTCCTGCTGCTGGTTGCTTCCTCACTCAAAGCTTTCATGTTTTCTGCATCAACATGGAAGTCACTGCAATTCAGTGATCTATACATCCATGCCTGCTAATATGAGCAATAGAGGAGGGCATGTGTGGACACACAGGTTTGGAAATGCATGCCACAGGCAGCAAAGCAGCTCCCTCTATGGGCTCCTAAATGGTTAAACACCTGTCTCTTCATGAGGAAGCACCGCAGGGCGATGTCTGCTGCTTAATATTTCAGACTACCTTGCAGGGTTAAGGATGCTAGTCTCCTGTAATGTGATGTGCAAGACCCAAGGGACTGGCTTAACCTCTCCTATTTCCCTGTGCTACCACTTCAAAGTGAGATTCTTCATCTTCAACTTCTGTTACCTCAGCATTTCTTCCTTCCACACTAGTATGTAGCTCTCAGCTGGATACACTCTCATCCCACCCTTGCTTGGACATCTCTATCACTTACTGTTTGAGGGAGCAGTCTGCACATAAGGTAGGCTAAAAAAATCCCCATATTCTGCTGTACTGAGCTAGTGGGCTATGAAGCAATCTCTCTTTAGAGCATCCAGGGATGGTAAAAAAGCACACATTCTGTGTCTTTAGTGAGTTCCATCTGTAAACTGAGCAGATGATACCTTCTTAGCCTGTAGAACAGAGTGCAAGGAAATTGCTTTTAAGCAATTCATAGTCTGTCTGTTTTCCAAGTTACACGAAGTTCAGAGCTGCACAGAGTAAAAGCCAGTGGTGACTCAGAACAGATCTTGTATCTTCTGTTTAAGCCAATGGCCTGGCAAGAAGCCATTGCCAAAAGCAAAAAGCCAAACCCTTGATTTGACAACTTTACATAATTTAACCAACTCAAACATTGTTTCTTCTGTCCTAGCTGGTTTAAGAAATGCCAAACCCAGCATTTGCACAAAGCTACAATCACTTTCTCCTCTTCCTGGCCCAATTACAAGGGATTTAAGCAACACCTAGTGCTGGCCTTGCATCAAGGGATTGTTATACAGACAAAGATTTTTTGAACAAGATAGTTCTTTCTTGCAGTATCCCACATCATAGCAATAATGCACAACACACAGAAGTTGGGCATGGGCACAGTACTCAAATTGCTGATAAAGATGGGAGCTGCTGCATCCAATTAATCCAAAGCTTCAGCCTGCTCTGCATCCCCCAGCCCTGCACTAGTGAACATCTTCAGTAATTTGTTATGGAAATCAACAGAGGAAAGAAACATCCAGGACTACCAAACCTTGAACCACTGGGCAGACAGAAGTGGGGTTTTCCTTATAACAGTATGGTGTATTGAAACTCCCTCTTGCACTGCAAAGTGTTTAAACACCCTTAGACAGGACTGTCACAGCTCCTTTTTAGAAGTGAAAGAGCAGAAAGCCTCATATTCAGCCAGATTTAAGGGAAAGCTCAGGCATCAAACCAAATGAAGAACTTCAACACAAAATTTGTGAGGAAATGCTCTAGTCAGAGAGAGAGAGAACATGGCAGGGTGAGCTACATCTCAGCTTACAGGAGTTGGCTTCTGAAACTCCTTGATGTCTCCAAAGCCTCCCTCAGAGAGGTAGAGGGGAAGTAATACAAACATCCCCAAAAAAGCAGCTGGTGCAAGCTGGATAAGCCTGTCACAAAGCTAGCACTGATCAGGTGCAGCTTTTCACAAAAAGTACAGACAGGACATGGGTGGCAGCTGGATCATAATGCAGGGGAAAGAGGAGCCACATATAATTCTCTCCCTCTTTGACAGTCAGCAAGTGGTCAAGACAAGCCCTGGCCTCCTATAGCTTTTGTCACACCCTGCTCAAATTTACTTTGACTAAATAAAGGCATCAGAGACAAGTAACCTAGCCACCAGATACCTCCTTCCCTTGCCACCAGCTCCACCTTGCAGTTCATACAGCTCTCAACCTTAGCAGAAGTGGGATCCAGGAAACAAAACCTCAAGCAGATAAAAGCATTTCATGCTCTGATTCTGCATTATAGGACCCATAAATAGCACAGTGACACTACTTGACAGAGGCAGCACCTTCCCCAAGTGCCTATAAAGTGATCTGTGTTAGCTCAACTTGCAAGGCAGCAACACTGGCTTGGAAATTGTGTTGCTTCAGTTGCCCTTTAAGAGCAGAAGATGGCAAGGTTCTGGGTAATGAAATCCAAGAATGGATTTGTCAATTAATTATGGAGAAAGCTGTACCATGCAAGCCCCATCTCACATCCTCCATCATTTTTGCTGCTCAATATAACTTTAATTAATCTTTCCTTTGGTAATTTGAAGGAAGGGTGAGCACACTGCAAACACCCACTGAGTATTAAATTGATTTCCTGTTTTATAGTCCTCTCTCCATTCCTATTGGTTTAGCTATGATTTGTGGCCCTTCACTTGGAGGTATTTTTTCCACACTAATATAATCCAAAGCCCCAAGCAGCAAACACATCCAGAAAAAGTAACACTTTGCACAGCTGATTGCTTCAGCCCAGTTTTTGCCAGCACACAGTGGATTCTGTCCTGCTCCCTTTTTCTCCCCTCACCCCCCACAACAATTCAAAGCAACCAACCTTATCTCCATAACTTTCAGCATTTTTGCCTAAAACAAAAAAAAAGGCAATGCTTTTGTCCTGACTAAACAATTAGGTCCTTGTAGTTTCCTGACTGCATCTTAATTATCAAAGCACTAATTTAAAGCCTATTCCACTTGCAAACATGACCTCCTGCCTAAGGTACCAGGCTGGTCTTGTACTATAGATATCTGAACCTAAACCCAGAAGACAGGAATACAAAGCTCAGCTGACCTCCCTCAGTGAGAAACACCACCTTACCTTAGGCTTATAGGGCTGAAAGCAAGATCTTTAGCAGCAAGCACATGTCAGTTCACAAACCCAGTCTGGAGTAGGTAGGAAAATAAGGACAACTGACTGCAGCCCAGTGGTGCAGCAATGCAATAAGCTCTTTTTGAAGGACCTGCTTCCCTTCTGGCCCTGACTTTCTGCAATCACCCATTTAAGACTGGAGGCAGTTAGGGATCACCCACTCACCTCAGCATTACCTTGAGGACAAGCACAGGGACCAAGTGCCATCAGTTTCTGCCTCAGGCATTCAGATCCTTGTTCAACACTACTTTCTTGGTACTACAGGTTAGGAGACCTTGACCTAAAACACTTGCACTCCCCTCTGCAGCTGTCCCATAAGACAGACTTTCTGAGCCTTCTGGCCACCAGTTTCAGTCTTCTGGGAGGAGACAATCCAGGTCAGGCTTTGTCCTTAGGTAATTTTTGCACCATGAGACTTGCCCTGGATTTATTCCTCTAAATTAAGTTGAGGAGAATGGCAGAAGAAAATTTAAGACTAAAACTGCTCTAACCCTAAACTTCATTTGGAATGGTGCAGTGGCTACACACTGTCCCCTCACTGAGGACATTCCACCAGCCATGCCCATGAAGCAAAGTGAACCATTACAGCTTATTTAACTGCACCATTTGGGGACAGATGTTCTTCCTCCAGGCAGCCTGACACACTATGTGTCAAAATATCCCTATTCTTATCCAAAGCACTGCAGTAGGAGAATGGGTGACCCCAAACCAACAGACAGGAAATTCACTGCCACCTGCCCACCTGTAGAAGAAATTGGCTCATGGCAAAAATGAGAAGTGGAGCCATTAACTGAGGTGCATCCTCAAAAAAAAGGAAGGTAGCAATCCAGGTCTGCTTGGAGCAAACTTTAAGGCAGGCTGATAATTTAAAACCACATGGTCCTGGATGAAAGGGGAGGTAGTTCATGACAGGTCACATCTATTCAAAGAGCAGACAAGGAAAGAAACATTGGTTCATTTTACTCATTGTTCTTTATCCACCAACACCGGGAGAGGAGTGTTGCAGCACTGTTAGAAGAAAGAAAAGAAATGGACAGCAAGCAGGAAAGAAATGGGAGCTACTTACAGAGGATAGCTAATCTGAGCTGTTTACAGACACCCTGTGAGAGCTCAGGGATGGGAGGGTGGCAGGGGGGTGGTTTCAGCCATTAAAAATACAACGTGAGAATCCATTAATTTTCCATAGAAACAATGTCGTCATAGAAGCGAGACAAATCCAATCAGTCATGCAAATGTGCTGATGTTAAATTCTCAGGCCTGGGTGGGGACTTTGGGTTGCCAAAACCACAACAATGAAGAGATCAGAATGAGATTAGCAGCCAGAGTGGCTGCAGCACTGAATGGCACGGTGGGGGCATGGCATACAACCAAAGGCAGGCACAGACTATAGTGCGGTTCATGCCCTAGGCCAGCCAGAGGTGTCCCAGCAGAGCACACCAAAAAGAAACATCATCCTTGCTTGAGATCTCAGGAACTGGGCAAATGCCACATTCCTGCTCTGCAAATGAGCAAGGACTATCACAGACCAGCTCACTCCAGGGAATGAAAGGCCCAGCATCCCACAGGATTGGGAGTCTTGCAAGCCACAAAATTACAGCATCAAGGAAAAGCAAGAGGTGATAGGAGGGGAAACAGGGAATGCATCTCATAGTGCAACACAGCAAAGCAGTAGGCAACTCAAGCTTAGGAGAGAAACCAAGGAGGAAGCAGGTTGGCACCAGCACTGTCCCAGGCTCATGCTGTTCTGTGATGCAGCCTAAAGCATGGCATTTAGTGATAGAATTGAATCACAGAATTGTCAGGGTTGGAAAGGACCTCAAGGATCACCTAGTTCCAACCCCTATGCCATGGGCAGGGACACCTCACACTGGATCAGGTTGCTGTTGTGTTAATGTGGGGCAAAATAAAAAACCCAAATACTTTTCCCCTCCCAACAAAACAAACAAACAAAAAAACCAAACAAAACAACAACATAAAACCCACCCCCCAAAAAAATCCCAAGACCAAATGCACAACAAAATGAGACCTCCCTCTTCCCTCTAAAAATCAAACTTCAAAACCACTCCCCAACTACTACACATAGAAAATTACAGCAGTACCTCAAGCAGGAGGAGTGGAAATTTCTCACCCTGGCAGCAGAGCACAGCCCCTCCTTGTGAAGAATCCAGCCATCATCCTGGACTGGCCTCACCACAAGTATTTAGGAGTTAAAAATAATCTCTCAAAATGAAGCGCTCCACCCCCTGCAGCACGCAAAACACAACCACAGGGTAATGCCTGTGACCAAGAGGCTTCCGGCTAAGTCTCACTGCATGCAAAAATGGTTCAGAGAGACACATGAACAAAACCAAAAAAAGTAGAGGTCAAAATACATCCCAAGAGATGTTTCACCCAGGTTCACCCATAAGCCAACATACTAGTATTTTTCATCACAAACAGCTGTTTGGCTCGCCTGCTAAGTTTGAAAACAATTAGGTTTACATTGGAAGCCTTTGCTGCTACAGCAAAGGGAATCCCCTTTGCACAGGGGCTGCCTATGCTTCTGGGGTGGCTGCTGGTGCTCACGAGCCTGGGCAACAGCTCAGCCCATCAGTGTCTGAGAAGGGGCACTTGTACCTGCACTATGCACCCCAGGGAAACTCAGTATTTCAGTATTTCAGTATCACTAAGGTTGGAAGAGACCTCAAAGATCATCGAGTCCAACCTGTCACTACTGCCCACTGCAGGCTTGAACTCACAACCTCCCCATTAAGGGTCTTATGTGCTACCAACTGAGCCACACTATGATTGCTTTTTTTTTTTTTTTTTTTTTTTCAGGCCTGGCACAAAGAGTTTATTGGCAGCCCCGGTACAAAGAGCTTGGGTAAGCGCGAGCGAGGACGTGGCGATGCCAACCCAGCCTGGCTCCATGTGGTGCCTGCCCCTCCAACACACCTCAGCCTCCATGTGCCAAGGCCCCCCCAGCTCTGCCACAATGCCACAGGGCACTGTGTGGCCAGGCCACCTCATCTGTTGAGATGAGCCCACGGCACAGGCAGCTGAGCCCACAGCAGAGCCATGCCGGAGGGCAAGTCCATGACATCCCAGCCACACTTACGGTGCTTCTCGTGGCATCAGCGGTGCCTCCTGTGGCACAGGGCTGTCCCAGCTCAGCCAGAGCTGAGGCTGGTGACCCCTCAACCACTGCACAGCCTCTCATGGAGCTGCCACGCTGAGCAGTGATGTCCAAACCAAAGGCATTGAGCCACAGCAGAGAAAAAGCTTAAATACACGAACCCCAAAAGCCAGACACCGACTGCAGCATCCCCACAGCAGCCTCACCAGCAGCTGGACACCAACCATGGTGGCCCCAGAGCAGCCTCCATTGCTGGACACTGACTGCAGCATCCCCACAGCAGCCTCACCAGCAGCTGGACACCAACCATGGTGGCCCCAGAGCAGCCTCCTTTGCTGGACACTGACTGCAGCATCCCCACAGCAGCCTCACCTGCTGGACACCAACCATGGTGGCCCCAGAGCAGCCTCCTTTGCCGGACACTCCCCACATCACCAGCTTGCTCAGAAACAGGTATTTGCTAACTAACTCACCTTGGCCACAGAAACCTGCCCTCTAATGCCATGTATGCTGAAGAGGTGGCTTTCCCAGAAAAGGACAATCCTCTAGGATACGGCAGTGTCCCAGGTGGAAACTGTGCTTCTAGCTCAGTGCAACATGGCACAAAGCACAGGCTGCTGCATGAACACTTGGTCCATGGAGACAACTGAGGCCCTCTAAACCACCCAGTTACCTCTGGTCATTCCCTGCCTTTAAACTCCTACAAGAAAGCCTCAAAATACAGTGCCTTCTCTCATCATTTGTATAAAATAAACGGGATCTCCTGCTTCCCTTTCTGCAGTTCTTAAGCCTTGTCAGCAGCCTGTTCAAATACCTGTCTGGATTGGCACCTTTAAAGATGCAGGGCAAAGGATCCAGCCAGCCAGGCCACCCACCCCAAGAGACACTCCTCAAGGCTGTTTTGTGATGGTGAGCATCACAAGATCATCAACTGCACAACCATATATGAACACTGCACTGTGCAGACATCTCTTCACAGCACACAAAATCATACTGCTGCCCTTGTAGCAGAGATTCTTATTTTGCCATCACCTACTTTTATGTGGTTCCTTCTGATGTCCCAAAACTTCTTCCTTTCCAATCAGTCCTATTAGCAGTGCTTCCTGCACTCTGCTTTCACCACTTCTTCATCCTTTTCAGCTCCCAGATGCCATAAACTCTCCATTCTTCGTCTTTGAGTGTTAGTCACACATCATCCAGACTCAGCCACCCAAACATCCAGAGCAACCACCACTGCAGCCTCAGCACATCAATTAGCACATATAAAGTCAATGGTGTCAATATTCAAGACCATCTTTTATTGTCCCAGCCATACATACCGCAATGAGCATCTAGGACTGTGTAGCAAAACAACCTCCCAATATACAAAGCTCCACAAAGACTTGCATTTCAGAGGCTGTCACAGACCCAGTTACAGAGACATCAGTTTTGGGTGTAATTTCTCCCCATACAAAATTGCACTCAAGATTCACACCCAAAAGCCACAACAGTCACAAAGTTAGCTTTCCTCGCTAAGATCTAATTACTCTCTGTTTACTAAGATTGCTCAGAAAGGTGTTGAACTGAATTGTGCTCTAATTGGACCAAAGAGCTTCAAACTAGTGTGTCAATGTGCAGGTGAAAGGCATGATCAAGGGAGTCACAGACGTACAGTCTAACATTGACAAAACTGATCCCTCACCAGCAGTGAGCAATCAGGAAAGCAGTGAAAGGTTAAGTGTCATTACATCCATTCATCTTATTCATGCAGAGGGTGCCCATGAGAAGGTGGTCTTTGTCAACAGACATCCTGCAACAGTCTGTTTCTCTGTTTCTCTTCAAGCACTTAACTACATCTGGGTGAGGATGTGCTCCCCACTTCCCAAGCAAGCCAGCTGCACCCTTCACTCGCTCAGACACCAATGACAAAAGCCTGCTAAAGAATATGCATCTGTTTCACGTATGGCTCATACAGCTAATTTAAACACTTCCCATATGCTGCCAAAAAGCTGTGACCAAACGCCACTTACAAATAAATGGGGAGATTGTCTGGCTTCCACAGAGAAAAGTTTCATCACACAGCTCAGAGCAACAGCTCCTTTGTTCCCAGGTCTGCCTGGGCTTCTCCAGCTCCTTCTACAGTCAGATGCTGCTGATAGGTCCAAACTCTTGCTCCCACCCAGGATTGTGCTGCCACAGGAACACACTTCATGGCCCACAGTGAGCAGGCTTTGGAA
The DNA here is from genome assembly GCF_014839835.1 of Dryobates pubescens. Lineage (NCBI taxonomy): Eukaryota > Metazoa > Chordata > Aves > Piciformes > Picidae > Dryobates > Dryobates pubescens. Next base: position 18,953,857 of record NC_071619.1, on the reverse strand, counting down.
AAGACCCAAAATGAGCAACTCAACATGTGAAAATCCACTAGGTAAGAGAAATCACTTACTCACAAGACAGGCAGGCTTTTTGTTCAGACCTCACTCTGACATTACCATTGGGTGCCAGGCTGTAGCTGTTAGAGCTCCTCAAAGCATGAATGAAGTTCTGGGGCGCCATGTAAACTACAATTTCACATGTCCACACTTCGCTGTGCCACCGGAAAGCTGCATCTTGCTTTCAATGTGGCCATTGTGGCTTCCTGCACACCTGCAACCTAGCAATAGGTCATTTGCCATGTTACAGCTAAACTGCAGCCAAACTAATGGTCAGTAGCTGGATAAATGGGAGGACTAAACAGGTAGCTAGGTAAGGCTGTCATTCAGGAGTACTGCTCTCCAACAGGTAGATCTGGTTAGGGAAGCAGACAATAAATACCTCTACTTGGAAAGGAAGGGGAGGTTACTAGGATTTAAAACTTTAAAGGGGAAAGTACATGGATTCCACTACTTTCTGTGTCAATAATGGCACATTATACTTGCATATTAAGAAAGCGCAGTGCAGCATCTGTGCCGACTTAAGCAGGCCTTGCAAAGTAAAAGCTACCTCATCTCTGTAGATGAAGCCTGCTGAGGCAGACACCAAACAGATGTTCCAAAGAGCCACCCAAAGATGTGTTTCTCAACCTGTCCAGAAGAAGCAAAGCCATTTTTCTTTCAAAGAAACCCAAGGTAGAGCTGGATGCCCCAGCTGCTCCTCCCAGTGCTCTACCATTAGACAGACCAACTGCTGCTGGCCAGTTCCAAGGTGCTGGAGTTATCTTCCCTCTCTTGTGGATGAAGATTTTCAAGTCCTCACTACTTCACAAGGCAGTCATGCTACACAAAGAGCAGCTGGACCAAGAAAAGAAGAGAGCATTCAGCTCCAAGTTCATTGCACATTGGGCTGTTTCCCATCACTCAAAGCAAGGGGATTCACATCCACCAAAGCTATCCAACTCCTATATCTAGTAGCCACCCCAAAGCATCTCTTTCCTCTTTGGAGTAGCTGTCTGGGACCACAAACACAGTTAACTAGAAGTCCCCCCTGAATCTGATGTAGGGTGAAGCACATGAAAAATTACTCATGCAATTCATTCACATGGTTTCCATCATTCATAAATTCATATGCATAAAGGGGAGGCATCAGATTTGCACTTAACCGACCCAGACAGCTGCAGATTTCCATAAGCACTAAGTGCCTGCAGGCAGAAGCCATTCCTCATGTAATGCTGTTAAACAGCTGGAATGAATGGAAATGCTATGTGATTCAGCATGCTAACAGCAGCCACCTCTGCTTCCTCCACTGTTAGTGCAGGGTCCTCTCTAGTTCAGCCTCTTCCCATGGGTCCAAATTACAGGAGTTATTTAATGCCCTGAACTCTGCAGGAAGCCTGGAGCACACGCAACTATGAGGCTACAGTAATGGGAGGCTACCCTCAGAGAGTGCTAGGAACGTATCCAGGCTTTCCATTGTAGTTTGTCTCCTCATAGTTAGATGTAACTTTTTGGGATATCAGGGCAGAACACACAAGTTTTCTCATGAACAGGAATTTCTACACTGGAGATTTGGTATAGAAGGAAAATCAACACACTGCCATCTCCAAAGGCAAAGTGGTAGAATTCAGAGAGACTACAATTGCTAGTAGATCCTCTGCCACGGTGCCACTCAGCTGTCTAAAAGACAGAGGATTTTTTTTCATCCTTGCTCAGCATGTACCTCCCTGGCCCTGCAAGAGAAGAGAAAGAATCCCTGTCAGCATCAGTCCCCTTCACCCCACAGCTGGATCTGTTCCAGAAGAAGCGTCACACAATTGTATAGTTAGTGACTACCACAATGCATACGCAGGGCTGGACTGAAGGTGCCAAAGCAAATTCAAATTTTGACATTTCCCAGCATTAATAAAATGCCTTTACAGGCAGAGTGAAGAGAGCTTCTTACCCTGACAAGTTGTTTGTGCCCTCTGGATAGCGAACAGTCTTGTGTCACGAGTGTGCCTGTCTTTGAAGTGGGAGGTTACAGTTTAACAAAAGCAGAGAGCAAGGGGGAGAGGTGACAGAGCTGCTCTGAGGCAGCTCCCAGGATTTAACGCTGCCAGTAGGGTCTCCCTGCATTAGCCTTGCTGTGCAAGGCTGTGAAGCCCTTTTTTGGCCCAGGCTCTGAAAACACTTCCCAGGTCCAGGCAGACCAATATGAGGAAAAAGTCCAGCCCAAAGAACTGCAAACAAAAAACTACTTCCAGTTTCCCACAGCCTTAGGCCAGGCCTTGCTATAAGCACATTTGGGCATTAACAGGAGGCAGAGTCACCAGCCCTGCTGATTCCTGTGCCAGCTCTAGATCAGTGGAAAGCAAAATGAAAGCACTTTCCAGAAGGGCTGCCCTGTCAAAATGCATTTTCAGCTACTGAGCTATCATAACAACCCGGCAGCCAGAATCTGCTTCCCCTCCTGTCAGTTATCCTTCTGCAGCCACCAAACAACACAGTTTTTAACCCATCAAATGTCAGTGGTTCTCTGCAGGATACACACCTGCACTTCAATATTAACCTTACACAAGATTAAAACCACCATAGTGCAGTGCTGCCTAACATGGTATTCAAGCTGTACTATTCTGACTGCCCTCCCAATTTTGCACAGATCTGCAGTATAGTGGGGAGCAAACCTTCATCCATTCTTCAAACACCTGCAAGAGCTCCCTCACCATCAGACACTGAAGAGCTGAGAGCAGGAAAATCCGTTGGCAAAAAAGGGCTCTGGAAGTCTGAGGAAGTTCAGAAATTGAGTATTTAAGACAGTCCAGAAAACATAACTCAGTTGCTCCCAACCATTCCTCAAACAAAGCAATCAGCACATGGCAATTGCTTCTGCACACTCAACTATACAAGTAGCCTCATGTCCATGTCTCATCATTTATCAGGACATTACTGCCCCACCATCTTCATCAGACACACTCAAATACTCCACACTCAACAGTCACGCAGTATATACACCACTCCTGAGAGATGTTGATATGATGGAGACTGTTGAACTACAGTGCTGACAGAGGGATGACATAAACATGTCATCATCAAGACCCTTAAGTTTTTGTGTCCTTAGCTGCAACAAAAATAATTCTGTCATCACCACAAAGAAAAGGTTTGCATCTAGCAGAGAGATTTATATTTTGTTTGCATTTAATGCTGGCTAGGCAGGGTAAGTATAACTCATAGTGTCCTTTCACATCATAGTGTCCCTACCACGGGGCATGGCATAGTTTTCACACCGGAAATAGGTATCGTCAGACAAGGAACCAGCATTTCTCTTGCTGGTGATAGCCTCACATGCGAAGCTGGGTTTTGTCTCCTCACCGTGTCTGAGTGCACAGGAAATGTTACAAGATCAGTTAGGTAAGATGGCACAATGGGTCAAAGAGCAAGAGAAATAGATTTCTCTGTTCTTATCCCTAGTAGGCCCTTTGACATCCACAGACTAGATGTTGAAAATCAATCATGGCTCTCATGAAACCTCATCCATGCCACTAGTCCTAGTTACAGTGACTAGAAACAGCCAGCGGGAAATCTGTGGATGACAACCCAAGGAACTTGACAGATCTAGAAGCAATAAATAAAATCCAAAATATTCCCAAGGGGAAAACAAACAAATAAACAAAAAGCAAAGGAAAACAAAACAAAACAAAAAAAAAACACCACCACCAACAGTGCATTGCCCTAAATACACATGCTTCTGCCATCAGCAGGATTCATACACAGTTTATATTGTATATAAACTACCCCAAAGAGGTGTGCTGTCACTGCATGCTTTCCAGGTGCCACTGGAATGAGGTCAGGTTGTGAACTTCCACAAGCTAGGAGGTGCTCCTATCAATTGCTCTCCCCTAGTCAACCCTAGTGCCTAAGTAGAATCTCAAACTAGCTGAAAGCTGTTTCTAAGCTCATACAATCGAAGCTTCTCTCTGGACTGGCATGCTCCAGGTTCAGGGCAAGCCCTGGAACCAACTCACCCACAGCACTGCCTCCATACTTACTTTTGTTGACGCTGGTGGAGAACGTGTATCTACTCTTACACACCTCAACCTCTCCACCTTGTCCAACACACCTGACTGAGCACTGCTAGAGAGCTGCTGCTGACTCTATGAAGATTGTCCTTTTTATTCTTCTTAACCTCACTAGTTCACCTGCTGACTGTCCATGAGATGAACACCACCAGCAGGCACCTGTAGACATCACAATGCAGAGTTACCCACATGGCCTATATGACCATATCACAACTGGGACTGGATAAAGAATAACTTCTCATCTTTTGCAGGGGTCTAGTAGTACAGGCACAATGTTCTTCTTTCTGAAACCATGCTTTCAACCACAAAAACTCTAACAAAGTAACAGGATTTTCAAACTTCCAGTACTAGATGTCCAGATACTACTGGGGTGAGTACATTCCCTTCCTACACTGTCTTTCCTTCCATCACCTCCCACTACAATTTGTTTGACGCTTACCCAGAGTGGAAAGGTGATGAGGGAGCAATGGCATGCACCACCTCTGGTCATCCCCTCTCCACTGCAAGTAAGTTAATGGTCACATTCAAAATTATCCCTCAAGCCTGAGAGGTCCGATACTCAACTGCAAAATGTGCAGCAGAGAAGCACTACACAATTTCTATGAAGACTGAAGCGTGGATACTACTGTCCTTAGCATCTCCCCTCCTTTCCCCAACCAGTGTGATCTTGGAGTTCTTAATGAAAGGATATTTCCTCTATTAAAAGCAGCTATGTTCCTCTGCATGTTCCCAAGACAGAGACAACAATTGGGAGGCTTTGGTCTCAAAGGAGACAAGAATGGAAACTAGTAGTCAACACTAACCAAACTTCTGCAACACTTGATACACTGACTCACAAGTGGGTAAGGAAAGAGTAAAGAGATGCAGACGTTAAGCTCTGGTTCTGCTCATCTCAGGAGACTATGGATGCTAAAAGCTTGTGTAGCTTCAAAAAGAAAGCAGGTTGAAGACAAAGCTATCCAAGATCACTAAAAACAATGAACCATCTCTGGCTCAGGGATTGTGGAGTCTACTACAATCAAGGAGAGTTTCTGGATGTATCCCTCTGGTTTACACCTCCTTTGGCATTTACTGCTGACCCAGTGGAAACAGGGTACTAAGTTTGTTCTGAGGCAGATCAGCCACTCTTAACAGTATGTTTCTATGGGATCATTTTAGCTTTTGCAAAGTTCCAAATAAATAGAACAGATTTGTAAAAGCTCTTTAGAAAGTATTTCCCAAGTACTCATCCATACCGCTGCATTCCCAACAACCTTTTAAGTTCTGGTCTGAACTGCCTTTGGTGGAAAAGAATTTTTACAGAGGACCTTCAGTAAAGCAGCAGGATGTAATCATCTCTCTAGGATGCTCCCAGAGAGAAGACACAGTAAAACCTCCAGTATGTTGGGCATTGAATGACAGGGCAAGGTTTGCAAGCAGGGAAGGAATAATGTGATTACCAGCTGGGAAACTACTGAACATGCAGAGCAGTAGAGCAGCCTTCATGGCTGGAAAGCTTCTCCAAGTCCCCTCAGTTGTAGTTCTATTCTGCCCCAGCTCAGAGAGTAACAATAACAGACTGGATCATTCCTACCAAAGCACCACTGATGGTTTCAGAAATGGAGAAGGTATTCAGAAGAACTTGCTTTGCAGGGCCTAACTTACAGGCAGCAAGGGGGCAAGAAAGAAAATGCAAGGCTAAAATCACCCCCAGACACATTCAGCTCGCTCAAAGCTTCCAGCAGGGGGATTTAGCAGGGCTTAAAGCAGTTCTCTGTGACTCTTTGTCACAGGAGTGTAGGTACAAACAAACAGGAGCTGGGACAAAGGGAGTCAACACATATTTTATTAGTAAAAAGTTAATCGGCTTAAAGTGTGCTACTAAATAAGGAAAGCTTACATTAAAGTGACCCACCAAGAAAAGATGCCATGGAAATAAAGTTATAGGAAGTACAATATAGTCTCTATGTTCTTTTGTAATCCAACATGATAAATATTCATGATTCTGGGTTAATGGGGTACCCAGCTCTCAGCCACCACAATAGTTTTTTGTTTATTCTCAAGACCATGAACTTTGGAACCATGAACCTGAATTTCAGGACTCCGCATTCATGCATGTTAGCAAAATTCAGGCCAAGGCAGGGGGATGGAGACAATGCCAGGACCTTGGCTTGTGATGTGCAATGGAGGCTTCTGGCAGGTTTTTGATAATGAGTAACAACAGCCTCAGGATGCACATAACTTGTGCACCCATCACTCCCTCTGCCTCACCATCAGCAGGAGAGAAAAGGTACCACCTGCAACACAATCCCATCCCTTATCTCCAGCCCCTTCAACAACATGGCTCATTCCAGAATTTCTCTCTCTAAAGGACAATGGCATCCTCAGTTCAGCCCTTAAGGGAGCAGCTGCCTGCATCATACAGCAGCACCATCAAGCAGACGAGAGATCTGCTCTTTACACAGGAAAGAGGACCTGCATACCCCTAAACACAATCCTTTCAGTCTTCATATTAACTGAAAGGATGCTTTGGCATTCTGTAAACAATTCTGCAATGGAGAGATCACCAAGCTCCAAGACCTGCATTCCCACTGTATAGAAAATGTCCATGCAAAGAATATCTAAAGAGCCCCAAGACTCCAAGCCCTCCCCACATCCAGTTGCTCCTGATAGCAAAATTAACAGCTTTCCTAGTTTTGCTATGAGACTTTGCAACTTGTATTAACACATCCAGATTACTGCTCCCTCTTTTAAGGTACGTTTGGAGTCTTTGGGGTTAATGAAGGATATGAGAAAAAAAATTTTAAAAAATAAACCAAACCAAACCAAAACCATAACAACCATAGAAACTGAAAGTTCAAACCCTTGAAAGAAATAATGAGGAAAACAACTTTAAATGCCAGACTGAATGCACTCTTAAGACTTCTGAGCTTATCGGTTTGTTTCTTTACATATGCTCACAACTTAAAGCAAAGACTATAAACTGGCAAGGCGATGAGGAGTTTCCTGGTGCACATCACTCAAAGTATTGACTCACTTTCCCTACAACAATGTCCCACATTCTCCCACATAATGTAGCAAACAACAAAAGCAAGCCTTCAAACAGCCTGGCACCAAACAGCCAGGACCTGTTTTGCTGAGAGTTAGGAGCACAGCTCTCTACTCCGCGTCACACTGGATCGGTCTGCCTGGACTACAAAACGACCTTGTACCCCTTTGCTGACCCTTCAGGGTTTATCTGCTCATTTTAGGGACAGTGCAGCCTAAGATTTATAAATTAATAGGATCTGATCTTCATGTATCTTCCTTTAGGACAACCTAGACTTTAGGACAATCTAGATGTCAAACCTTGCCACAGTGAGCTTTACTTCTCATTTTGGCATAGCTCCTCATTCTGATCAGCTGAACCTGAGCAGTAATATGATAGGCAGTGTAAAGGCCAACCTTCAGACTACAGTTTCCTGTAAGAATACAAAAGTCTAAAAGAAACAATCATGTTCCCTTAGATTTTAAGTCTGCACAGGACTGCCGTAACATGTTCATATACAAAGAAGAGGAATTCAGCAAGAACTATGAAAGCTGACAAATTAATACAAAATATTAAGGTGTATTTTTGGAAGGAAAACTGTTTCTCCAACTGGTGAAATACTTGCCTTGAATCCCAGAAAGGCTCTGTCTAAAAATCAAATACATCAGTAAACAGCAACAGCCTTCTCAAAATTGAGGTACCCTGCTCAGAGTATGCATTTAGCATTCACTTTTGTAATATTTTATCTTTGCCACAGCTGCATTAGCATAAAGGTGGCTGCCTGCAGGGAGGAACACACAAATCTGCAGAGGAGGAGGGGAACTCATTGGGAAGAAAACACTTTCCCCACTGCCTGTGTGGAATTTTGCACAGAATGTCCTGTATCTCTTGAAGCAGGGGATATCCCCATGCTCTCCCATCCAGCTCCAGGGGCATGCCTCTTCCCTTCAGACTTGCCACAATCTACATCCATAATGACAAAGCCGTGGGACAGCCCAAACCTAGCGGCTCCTTCCATTTCACATCAAGCAGAGGTGTAGCTATGAAAGTCACAAGGACTTCAAAAGCATCAGGAGCCAGCTGCAGTTTGAGGGTCTCCATTTCACGCATGCTTGCAGACTCCATGGCAAACATGTCACACCTCTGTCAGGAGGTGAGGGATTGTACAATTGGTAAAGAGGGCAAAAGGACAGGACATGCTCTTCTCAATATCAAGAAGGCAGCAACCAGAAGGTTTTACTCCACATGTCAATATCCCATTACTAACCAGCAGTTTACCTAGACAACAAAGCTTTCCAAGAAAAGGCAGAAACTTAGGCACTTAAGCAACAGCCCTGGGAGACCCCAGCTCTCTGACCAGGAAACAGCAAAAAAACCAAACAAAAACCAACAACCCAGCATATCACATATCACTTTTCTACTGAAGCATGACAAAGAAGAGAATATATGGCAGAAGAGGCCAAAGAGGGGAAAAAACAGAAATCAATAGGATCTAACAGAGCGTGACAGAAAATCACTTCCCCCATAAAAAGAGGTTACTTGCCAGGTTAATGAATCTTTTCTGTTCTGTACTTAGACACCCAGGAAATGGAAAGGGTCACAGGAGCCATGTGGGTGGGAATGCAATCCCTAGAACATGCTTTCAAGAACAATCAAAGGTTAGAGATTAAATCCAGGCAGCGGTCAACTGCACAACACAGCAGCCGTTTGATACACAGGCCAGCTGCAGCTCAGAGTGTCACTGAGCAAAATACACTTCCAGCATTAACAACACAGCAAAAAACAGGCCTCTCTTCCAGGGCAAAACAGACCAACAGGCCATCACAGTCCCATCCCATCCTGTCCCCGCCCCCAGGGAGTCAGACCCAAGAATCAGAGCATCTCTGCCTTCCCAGTCTCTGAGTAACTGCAATGGACCCCCAAAAATCAGACTGCACCAGAAGCCATATTCTGCAAATAAATCTGAAAGTTCTCAGTCCAGTAGCCAAAACTTCTCAAAACTCACTTTTAGGAAAAGAGCTGTGCCTTACTCCTGTTGGGAATACACAGACAGCAGACAAACCAACAGAGAGGCTTCAGGACAACGGCAGGATCAGGTGGCCACAGAACCCTGAACTAGACCTCTGAGGTAACAAACACATCCAAAGCCAAGTGCAGTTTCTCCTGACTGGAGTCCTACTGGCAGGGTCTCTAGAAGAAGTGCAGACCCTTGATAGTTTAACACTCCCCTACCCACATCTAGCTTGAGATACTGACAACAGGCCACCCAAAGAATAGCACTAAAGATACTCAGTAAGCACAGTGCATTGATTTCCAGCCTTTTAAAGGCAACCTAACTTGTGGGTCACTAGATTGTGTACTCTCATTGCCTGCCAGAATCATCTACCAATTGCAGTTTCTCAGCCTAGGACCTCTTGACTCCAGTACAGCTTAAACACTTTTGCATGCAGCTGTCCAAAATTCTCCTGCAGAGCTGCAATACAGACATGGATAATGGCAGACAGAAGTCCCCTTTATTACCATCATTTCAGGCAGCCTCAGAGTAAGCACAGGAAGGCTGTCTGAGAAAGTGTTCCATGTCACATCACTCAGTGCCACATATTGTCATGTCCAAGGAGCTGCATCATAAGCTTCAAAGTAGACAATGTCAGCATTTCTGCAAGAGGGAGTTTTAGCTTTGCAACTCCAGTGCATTTAAGTATTTTCATATCTAGAGAACTATAAAGCAAAACCAGTGTCTTACAGAACCAATACCTTTATCACACAGGATCCTGCCAACACACACATAAGTGCAGACAGTCCTCTACTTCCTCAGTGCCATCTGCCTCTGCAGCAGGGCCAGGCCCCTCTGCCGGGTCCAGCCGCTGCAAGTGGGAGGTGGGCCACAGTTTGTAAATAAATCTCTCCTCCAAACTTTGCTCTCTGAAATCAGTTAACAACTCCCAGAATCTCTCACCTGTAATTCAACAAGCAAAATACCAACCAAACCAACTAATTTTGTCAAAGCTCTTAGCAAATGAAAATGCTGCTCATCAGACAACGCTGTTTGCGAAGTCACGCTGATGAGGTGTGGGAAACTGACAACATCCATAGCTATGATATGAGACATGGAGAAAGGTTAATTCTGGGCACCATTCAGGACCATATCAACCAGCTTCTAACAAGAAGACAAAGGGCCTCAACCATACTCCAACACAAACTCTCAACTGGAAGAGATAAGATGCTGAGCAGACTTGGACTTCTACCTTACAATGCTGTGGTATGGTTAGGGGTTTGCAGATGAGGAGGTTAAATAGATGCTTTTTGCTTGGGTGCTGACATATGCACAAATACAAAATTACATGACAGGATGTGAATTTCCATTTGGATCTAAAGCTGAGCTTGTTTGTGGACCAGCAGCAGCTGCTGATCCCTGACAACCTGTATCAGTCAAGCCAGAGAGTGATTTACCAGGGGCTGGGGTTTCATGCAGGCTTCATTCTCAACACACAGTAAAACATTTCTCTCCATTCCAAGCTGAGCTGACACAAGCTGGCCAAGAAAGAGCAGTCAGTCACTGAAAGTTCCTTAATCAAGGGCTTTTTTGCACACTTAAGCAGTTTCTATTGACAGGGAATCTTCCTGTTCAGGAAGTGCTAGAGGGGATCTGAATGTCAAAGTACAGGTGCCAGTAGAGATCAGCAATTCCAGGAGCTCAGCTACAACAAAGGAGGTAAAAAAAGAAGAAAGAAAAAAGACAACAAAAAAACAACCAGAAGACCTAGTAGCTGAATCAAAACAATAGCCAGTTTCTGCTCAATCATCCGTCTCTTCTGATCAGTGAAAGCATTTCAGCACTAGTAAAAAGCAATTTTGTTCCAGATTCATACCTGCAATACTTGTTCCAGGACAACCAAACTGTGTGTTGTCAGAGGTGCCTTCTTCCTTCCAAGTTGCCTGTCTCCAAAAACAGCATAGAGACCTCCCTGTAGGGTCATTGTTCTCCCCAGTTCCAGAACCAACTCCTTGGGACAGATAGCTCTGGACACTTGATTCAGAGAAGCCAGACCCACCATTTCTCTCTTGTTGCTCAGAGGGAAGAGAAGGAAGACCCAGTAACCCACCTATTACAGCAAACAGCCAGCTGCACAGAACTAATTTGTCAAGGACAACACAGAGCAGCAGGCCAATGCACATCACAGCACAGGGCTGCTGTTTGGTGAGCAAGGAGGAGGGAACCTATTGACCACTGGGAGAACAGTGTGAGTTACTGCTGAGGTGACAGAGGAGATGGGGTACCCTACAACCTGAAGGAGGAAATATTGCAGAACACCTGAGGCAGAAAGCAGAGAAGGGACTGAAGAGATCTTCATGAAAACGGAGATAGTGGAACATTTGAAGCAGATCTCTAGGAAACACTGAGGGAAGCAGGCAGAAAGCACAAGGACAGCAAAGGCAACATGAAAAAAAAATATCAGGAAATGGATGTACTAGAGAAAAGAGACTTAAAAATCCAGTGTATCAGGTACAGAGCACCGGCAGTGTTCCCAAGTACAAACATGGGAGCTTGAACATGCTGCAGTGGGTATTTGCAGCCGTGTGGCTCTTGCCCAGAGTATGGTAGCAGCCACCCAACTGGGAGACACCCACAGACACAGTTTCAGCAGTGAGAAAGAGGTGGCTTACCAATAAAATGCAGCAAGTTCTTATGCTAGCTGTCCAGCAAGGTGCAGGCACATTACACAGGAGGTTAGGACAGGAAGAGAATAAAAGCACAACTGTGAAGGTAGAATATAATTACATGACTGGAAAGTGCCTCAAACAAAAATCCGGGGCTTTGTGAACTTCTGAAACCTGGGGGAGTTGCAGCACAGTCTCTAAGTGCCTTTTTTCTAACTGTTCTGTGACTTATTAATCTTACTGCCACAGAACACCTGAGGAATGAACAGTCTTCACCAGTCAAACCAGCACAGGCTCTTGTCAAGGGCATAAAACTGTGAGCTGCACCCTTCTGAGGAAATGTACCCACTACAACTCCAACTCTTCCCCACCTTACCAGCTTTCTTTAAGGGGGGGAGGGGGGGGGGGGAGGGGGAAGGCTCTAAATCTGCCCAGCCCTTGTCCTGTCTATTGTTAAATCCCAAGGTGTAGGTATAGCACCGAGTGTTACATCTCTCACTGATGATGCAATGATCCTGATGAAGGGAACTGGGGTTGTCTAGTCTGGAGAAAAGGCAGCTGAGAGGAGACCTTCTTGCTCTTTACAGCTACCTGAAAGGAGGCTGTAGTGAGGTGGGTGTTGATCTCTTCTCCCTAGTAATAACTGATAGGACAAGAGGAAATGGCTTCAAGTTGCACCAGAGGAGGTTTAGATTGGATATTAGAAGAAACTTCTTCACTGAGTTATCAAACACTGGAATAGGCTCCCCAGGGAGTTGATTGAATCACGATTCCTGAAGGTGTTTAAAAGACACCTAGATGTGATGCTAAGGGACATGTTTAGCACCAGACTTGGTAGAGCTAGATAATGGTTGGATTTGATGATCTTAAAGGTATTTTCCAACCAAAAGGATTTTATGATCTCATTCAAGACAAGGAGAGAGATCCAACACACTCCCAAAAGGCGTCAAAGATCAAGCATGTTTTTATCAGATCCCATGTAGACAGCTAGAAACTGGAAAGGCTTCAGACCTGACCTGAAGTGCTTCTTTTCCCAGAGATCACAAGGTTTTGCTCTCAAATTCCCCAGGCTAATGGCTTCTCTGCCTGGGAATCTCAGCTTCAAGAAAATGGTTGGTGGTTATTTTGTCTTTAAGCCACAGCGATTAGTTTGTGCTTTGCTAGGATTATAACAATAGAAACCTTAAAACTTCCCTTTGAGGAGGGAACTTCCACTGCAGCTCTAACTCACTGTAAAAGACAGCCTCCCCAATGGCAAATGGCTGCATCACTGAATGCACAGAAAAAAAACACAACTCTCCAGTAGTCCTCACCCACCTGTTTTTCCATCCTGTACCTGCTGTCACCTCCCCAAAGCAGGTAAATTAAAGACTGAGTAGTTTGTTCTCTCATTCTTTCTCAGACCACCCAAAAAGACTCAGTCAACTTCCTCCTTGAGCATTTAACCCTTCCTGCAACCTACCCAGAAAAAAACCACAGGGGGAATGATTGCTGGTAAGTTTTCTCCTTCCTCTATAAATATTTGTATCAACATCAAGGAATCCATATAGCAGGTTATGTCCCAGATTCTTTCTTCAAAGCACACAAGTAAGTATTGGTGGCAAAGAAAGGAGGAAGAAAACGGTATTTTCTGGAAGCCCAAAAATCTCCTAACATCAGGAGACCAGGATTCAGCTCCCATCACTGCCACTACCCTACTGACTGCCCTTGAGCAAGACATTGGCTCCTGCCACCATCTCTACAACACAGAACCCCATGCCAGAGGCACTGGTACCTTCAGCACAGCCGCACTTAGGCTTTCCAAGCCAGCTCAGAGGTTTCAAACCCTCATGGCAAAATCCATAAGATTCAAATGAAATTACTCCACAGGAATCTAAGATTCTGAAATAAAGGGCAGGTTGGCACATGCTCCGCCAGTGCTCCTGCCATTGCCAAAGCAAGCAGGACAACTTGGGAGATTACAGGAAGGCCCTCATCAACATCTGAGTAGGCTGTAACCACAGTGTGGCCTACAAAGAGCTTTCAAGTTGTCTTGCTAATGTGACAAATCTGTGCTTCCAATAGAGAAAACAGCATCTCCATCCCACTCAAAACCTGAGCAATGTTCAAGCAACCTGGACTTTATAGACTCTCTCTCCCCTTTCTCATTTGATTACCCTCTCAAGGCTTTCAGTTCCTAACAGCAAATTCCTCAGCTGCCTACAGAAATGTCTGCACAAGACTCCCAACGTTTGCACCACAATCCAAATGAAATTCACTGCCTCCAGAACAAAAGGCACTGTGCCTATACAAAGGGGGAGCTAGAAGGAACAGAACAACAGCAAAGCACATTTTACGCCTCTCAGGACAGCACTCAGGGTGTGGGGCATGCAGAAGCTGGTGGATCAAGTCAGCAGGTAGAGAAGGAACATGCAAACTGTGCAAGCAGCATCCACAACTTGGAGGAGCAGTAGTTTGGCAGGAAAAGCTGCACTACCACTGCCAGACTGCTTCTCTAACAACTTTAGTGATAGAGAAGAGACAGGACTGCTTCATTCCCTAACAATGCTCTTGCATACCTCTTGCCTCAGTTCTTCCCGTTCTGAGTTCACATCCCAAGCACTGCACAAAATCCATAGGGGCTAACTCACTTTTCTGGTGCTATCTCCCTGCCAGAGCTCCACTCCCATTTTGCAGCCTCCCCACATCAGGCTCTGCCTGCTCAGGAGGCACTGCAAGCCACAACCCAGAGCAAAAGCCATCTCTCTGATCAAAGTCTCACGGAAAGAAGATGAACTTGCTTGCAAGGTTCATTGGTACCTATAAGAAATTCCTCCTTAGCCTGGCTCTCCTCAGTAATGTAAATCCTCCTGAAGGGTACTTGAGACACACACAGAGGCAGCAGGAGACCTAGGCCCTTTTGGCTGCTGTCTCAGAAGCACGTGGCTAGGCAAGCAGATCTGCTGGTCTCCTAATACAAACACCTGCACAGAGAAACACTGCATCACCTGCTTGGCCTGGAAGTCAAGACCTGCAGGCTGTACCATGTTCAGACTCAGTCAGCCTATAGATGGGACATGTCACTGCCTAGCCAGAGCAAACAGAAACATGGGACTCCAAGACAGGACACCCTCAATGGACCTCATTCTGGAAGATGAGCTATCACAGGAAATGCCAGGCTTTGGGTAGCAACACTGCATCTCCATCTCACAGAAGGTAGGAGGCACCACAGTAGGAGCCAAAGTACATAGGAACTGAGATGCTGAGACCAAATCACAGCTTTTTCTCCTCACCTGCTGATTTGGCAAATAGAGAAAAGCCTCCTCAAAGGCTTGCTGCTGGAGGGAGGGGCTCATTGAGCCTGTAAACATCCAGGGGAGGTTATCCAATGCCCATCTCTCCTCCAGCTCCCCTTGCTGACTTAAGTCAGACTACACCATCTCCAGAAGTCACTTTGAACCTCAGAGATTTTGCCTTTCACCACTAATTAAAGGTCACACAAGCTTGCACCAAAGTAACTACCATAACAAATTACAACCTGTTTAGTTCCTTTGGTTCTAGTTTTCCTGAGAAGCCCCAGGAGGATGCTCTTGGTTTGTTTACCAGGTGTCCACAGTTCCTACTGCTGCCTGTCTGTCAGGCAGCCTTACTCAGATCTGCACCCTGGCCTGGGTTTCCTTAGCCGAACCTTCTGAGCAGCAGATCTATTCAAAACACATGTCAAACTTACGCATTTTTCCATCTATAATGGAACAGACTTGGGCAGAAACCTTTGTACCATTCCCTTTGTAAAGCTTCAGTGACCTGCCACAAAACTCAGCAAAACTCACTCAACAGAGTCAGCACTATCTCACCACCCTGGCAACTCAAACTGATAGTTCAGCTCTGGCTCAACTGCCCCTTTATCAGCCATTCAGGCATTTGCCCCTTTCTTTCTACCCTATCAAAAAGGCAGGAAAGCAGCCACAGATTAGGAAAAGGAAATCCTGGATGGCTCAGGTTAAGAGGTTGAACAGCAGTGGAGATATTGCACATCAGCCCTGGTAACTGGATACATGTTTATATCAGTACCTCCCCAGTTGCAATGATTTAGGAGGCTACTGCCCTATGCTGTCCATCCTGCCTTGCTGCTGGAGATTATTGCATCCTTAGCTAATGCTACAGAGAGAAGTATGTGCCAGGCTTTTCACTCCCAATCTAGCAGATCAAACATCAACAGTGTGCACTCAACCTCAGGGCATGAGCTGCAGGGGTGAGGAACTGGCAAGCTTTCACTTCGTAACCTGCCAGGTCTAAATCCATCACGGCCTCTGGGTCACAGCCATTAGCCTGCAGCAAAAAAGAAGTAAAGCACTATAGTTTAAAGAGCTTTGGAAAACATCTAAGTGGAACAGCAGTTTGTCTTCACAATGGGCTAAGAGCCTGCATACCATCTGAAGCTGCAAGACTGTGTGCAGTACCCTGTGCCTACAGCAGCAGTGGAAACATTGCAAGTCTCACAGTGCCCACTGTTTCCACAGACCATCAAAAACTTTCCCTTACAAAACACACCAAGCACCTGAGCTCTTCACAGCAGGTCTGCAATTGTTGCCCATCCACCAGTCATGCTTTCAGACAAATACTGACACCGCCCCACCAGTGGAGAAACTCGGCTCTGGTTGATTTTATAATTCTAAGGAAGTTAAGAAGACTTGTCATTGCTGTAAGCACATGAAAAACAGAGCATAACAGACTTCCTATAGAGGCATTAGACAACAGCCCTGATATAGCCTGTCTTGGAACAACAACTCCATTAGAGGTGTCTTCACCTCATCTCACTTACAGAAACAGATGTCTTCACTCATTAATCTTGGCTGAACTAACCTTTTGAGATGGTGTTTGCAATGAACACCCACTCTGTTGACGGTCTAGTACTAGAAAAGAAAGAAGGCTGTGAATGCAAGGCAGGGAGGGGGAGGAGAGGCAGTTCTAACATGGCTCTGTGTGGTACAAGTCATGCTTGCTTTGTTTTGGGGCTGACTTCAAAACCTGGAGTCATTCAGGGGAGAGACAGGTATATGGAATGTGAGGAGTATCTTGTTCCCCAAGCGCTCTGCAGTTTACGTTGCTACAGCCGACATAGAGAGAAACTGTATCAGAGAGCCAGGAAGCACAGCCAGCCAGGACAGATCGAAAGAACCAGAGTCACTTTCTTCTACAGAAAAGAAGTCTGAAACTTGAGAAAGCTGGTGACAGTGTTCACTGGTACAAAAGGCTGCAGCGAAGCTGAAGGCACAGTACTGTCCTCCACACCCAGGCAGACTAGGTGAGAATGGCAGACTTTAGTACTGGATCTTCATGTTAGACAACAGGAAAGCCTAGGCAACGGTGGGCTAGACTGTCCAATAGCTTCCACTGCAGATAACTGCGTGCCAGCACTGTAAAACACTGGCCTGGTCTCGGACTCCAGAAAAGGAATCACATTAAAAAACGTGTGACCTCCAAAGGTCTTGTTAGCTCCTTCCTCTGTATCAGAAAGAAGACATTGGAAAAGTATTAGAGGCAAAACACTAAGAAATTAGAATACAAAGGTAATTTCTGTGAATGATCCTGACTGAACTGATAGGAATAACACCAAGAGTTTTTCTGCCCACCAGAAGAGGTGAGGATATACAACAAAGGTAGGCTGCAGTTAGCTGTCCAGGCTATTCTCACTGTATGTGCAGAACTGAGAGGTAGAAAGCCTGGAAGATGGGGGCTACTGCAGGAGAAAAAAAGAAAAAAGAAGTGTCTCAGAGCAAAGGTAGGCACATGGCAGGGTGGGGATTTATTTGTTTTTTCTTTTCTGCCACAGACTCCCTGTCTGATATAGGTAAGTCAAAGCAAATATCCTCTATGTGGTCCTTAAAGGAGCATTCCTCATCCTCCACATACCACCTGATAGTAATAACCAACAACAAGCATGGCACACTGCAGATGGATGCCATGCTTTTGAGGAGACAGCAAGGGTAGAACATTTTCAGATAGGAAGGCCAAAGCACTGTACCTGCAGCTCTCCAGGTCTGAACCATAGCTGCATCACTACCAACTAGTTTCACTGGAAAGAGAGAGAGATGAACTCATTACCACTCAGAAGTAGATACAAATATAGTTAAAACATGTTTGTGCCCAGTACTGATTAAAAAGAATTAACCATCCCCCTTCAAAGCATATATCAAATCACAAATGACTTACTGATGCAAGGGAATGCTTTATGCAAAAGCACTCTGTGAACAGAAGAGGACTGAATTGTATTTTGGAATAAAATCCATCACTCACAACACAGCTCACATACAAGGCCAGTTGAACAACTTGCTATACAAGACAGAGGGGCTATGATAGATGTTGCTTTGACAGAGCTCATCTATGTGAGCAGATAGAGCTACAAGTCCACTAAAAGCAGCCAGGAGAGAGACGATAACAAGGGAAGCTATCACTCAGGAACACTGAGGAACAGCTACTAGGAGAGCATTCAGGAGGCAACGTAAAAGAAAGACCAAGACCACGGCACACAAAGAAGCTCCCTCCTTTTTTCGATTTCTAGGGTATCAGGAAAACAAGACTTTGCACAAAGTTCTCTGTAAATGGAACAAGACTAACAAGGTATCGATTGCCAGTTTCCCAGCAGAGAAGCAATTCACAGGGTCACAACATTCACTGATAGCTGGAACCAAAAGGAGTAGCACTCAGATGAGGAGTACCACCCAGTTTTCCAGAGAGAAAACCTGGTGTTCACACTCCTTTTGAATTACGGTATTAGGGATGACAGAAGCTCCTGGAGAAACCAGACTGCTAACCAGGGTTACAACAAACTCAGGAGCGACTCAGTGCAATATGCGAGAATGAAAAACTCTAAAAACGGGATGAAGGAGGAAACTGGAGGCTTCCTGGAGAGGATGCGGCAACTCGCACAGAGACAACTCGAAAGTACGTAGATACAAAGGGGGAGTCTGGTGCCCGGGGCGGTGGTGCCGCCCGCCCGCTCGCCCGCCGGGGAGAGCCGGGATAGCCCCCGGGCCGGTGCTGGCAGAGGCAGCCAGCGAAGAGCCGGCGTGTCCCGCCTCCCCGGGGCACGCACCGCAACTTCGGGCCCGCCGGACCCCAGGACAAGTTGAAACAGCTGCCAGGAGGCTGCAAAAATGCACTGAGAACGCTTCGATAGAGGGGGACTGCGACGAAGGAGGAGGCCGGTGGGTGGGGGGTGTGGGAAGGAGCAACTCCAGCAACACGCACCGCCGGGCATTTCCCTAGCGTTGCAGGGGAGATCCCGCCTCGGAGGTGCGGAGAACAGAGAGCGCTGGAACATGAGGGAAGCTGGGGATAATTTTTTAACAGCTGCCCCAAGGCGTATTCTCGTACCCGGAGATGCAACCCAAAGGTAACGGGCGCAGCGATGGCGCGAGCTGGGCGGGAACGGGTGGGACGCCTCAGCGGGACGGGGAGCTGCACGGGCGCTCCCCGGGCGCCTGCTGGCATTTTGTGAGGGCAGCGAGATGCCGAGGCGGCTCCCGACAGAGTGGGGAATGAGGGGGTGCGAACCCGGGGCCCGTCCCAGGTAGCACTGGGATACCGAGGAGCGTTTCGTGGGGACACCTGTCCCTCCACCTCCGTACTTGCAAACTTCTCCTGGAGTTGCATCCCGCCCGCTTTCCTACCAGCTTTGCAAGGGTCTCGGTATTCCATCAGCTCCTCCGTCGTCTCCGGTTCTCCCACCGTTAAGGCAGCTGCCCGTCCCCCCGTCCCCGAGGTCGGTAGAAGTAGCAACGAAAGCAGCAAACGGCGGAGCGGGGCGGCCCCGCGGCCCATAGCGGCGGTGCGGGCGGCACAGCTGCCCAGGATGCGGGCAACTGCGCGGCGACAGCGGCCCCGCCGCTGCGGGAGTCGTGTGTGTAGTGGTTAGGGGGGAGGGGGGTGCCAACGCTGTCACTCGAAGCATGAGCAGCCAATCACGTTTGCGCCCGCGATGCTGACCCGCCTCCGACGGACCCCGCTGCCCCTCCCGGCCCAGAGCGCGGGTCGGGCGGCGGGGTCCGTCACGGGCGGGGAGCTCGCTCCTTTTCCCGCATTCAAATTATAACCTCCATTTAGAATTTATAACCTCAAGT
This sequence comes from Dryobates pubescens, assembly GCF_014839835.1. Lineage (NCBI taxonomy): Eukaryota > Metazoa > Chordata > Aves > Piciformes > Picidae > Dryobates > Dryobates pubescens. The sequence goes on along the minus strand of NC_071619.1, from coordinate 18,934,007 downwards.
TAATACGATTTGTTAACATCATTATTATTATTTCCCCTTGAAATAATTGCCACTTGAGAGGCAGCCAAAAAGAAGTGGCTTAACTGCTGCTAGGAGAGAAAATAATTCCTAAAACCATGGAATCTTTTGGGTTGGAAGAGACCTTTAAGATCATGATGTCCAATGGTTAACCCAGCACAGCCAAGTTCACCCCGGCAAACCATATCCCTCAGCACCACATCTACACCTCTGTTAAATACCTCAAAGGATGGAGACCCTTCCAGTTCCCTGGGCAGCTCATTCCAAAGCTTTAACAACCGTTTTGGTGAATATTTTTTTCCTAATATCCAGCCTAAACTTCTCCTGCTGCAACTTGCAGCCATTCCTTCTTGTCCTATTGGTTGCTACTTCAGAGGACAGGCACCCATTTCACATGATGGCCTTAAAACTCACACATAAGCAGAGCTGCAAGACCATAGGTAGAGAAAGGTAGGGCAACCCCCCCAAAATAAAAGACAGAATTTCAGCATGTGTATCTATCCCTCTCACTCACTTTTAAAGAGCATTACAGCAGCTTTCCAGGGCAAGTGGGCTGTCTTACTGGAAAATCATGCTTTGGGGTGATCCATATGGAGCAAGACCTGGGAAATCAGGAAGATGGATTGTGTGAGATGCTCAGCCAAATCAAAATCAACACCATGGTATCTGAGCTGGTGGATCCCAGTTGCCCAATGTTGTGTGGCATCTCAGACATCTTTAACTGCACAGTATGGGGTAACACATTGGAAAGCATCATACTTTAGGGTTGCAGGCTTGTGACAGAGGCAGTCCATGCAAGTGGGATGGCTCTGCTATTGACAGAGTAACTCTGTGGGGCAAAGGCAGGTGCCCAAACCCCAGACACTTCAGTCTTGAGTAATCGCACTACAGCCAGGCACATGCTTCCATATGAATTCAATGCTGCTCAGGGCAGCTGCTGCTCAAATGAGATGTTTGGCTGCAGCAACAGTTACAGGTCACTCACCTGTCCGCATCCCACTCAACAAACGCAGCGTTATGCAAAGACACTGTGTCAGTGAGCAGAGGGGTGCTGAAAACTACTAGTCCAGTGGAATATTCTGAGGTACATGTGCATACCACAATCACCCTGTGCCACAACTCTCCTCCATCAAAGGTATTAATTTCATGCTCCCACAGCAGGATCTTTGAAAAGTGTTTCCCATTAGAGCACCAGCTCCAAACTCTCCACTCTGACAGATGAGGGCTTGCCATCAGAGAATTCATGAATTTGCCAGTTCTATTCTACAACAACGAATGGTACCTGAGCATAAAAAAAGCACAACAGGATTTGCACATCTCCTCAGCAGCAATGCAGGCTACTGCAAACCATTCCTGCCTCTCCTCCCCACCCCCTACCCAATAGTGGCTTCCCAGAAAAGACCGAAGTCAGGAAATTAATCTCTTTTTCAAACCTTCACAGAGGCCAAAGGCTGCATCAAACCCTGGCACGAAGTTTACAGTCAAAATCTCTGCTGATCGAAGGCACTGGAGTTTTCTACAGCTGGTGAAAAGCCCGTCAGGTAGAGACAAAACAACCGTCTGGGGAGAATGGAGGAGATCCCTCCTACCAGAAAAGAAAGCTGGCAAGAGTTACTCACTTTCCACCCCCAAGCAACAGGTTCTCCACCTATCTTCTGTAACACACAACACTAGGGAGACACAGTACACATGGCTACACAGGGGCAAGAAAGATAAAAAAACAGATGTCACAAACAACTACCAGCAAGGTACAAGACATTACAGGAAGGACACTCCGAAATTCTTTACAGACATGACATTTTTGTGCTCCTGAGCCCACATTCCGAACAAGAAACATCCTGAGGGAAACTTCTAACACCAGTGTTTTTTCTGTTCAATATGAATTTGGGGGTCAGAGTGGCTGGAGAGCTCCCAGAGAGGGACCTGGGGGTACTGATTGACACCCACCTAAACACAAGCCAGCAGTGTGCCCAGGTGGCCAAGAGGGCCAATGGCATCCTGGCCTGTATTAGGAATAGTGTGGCCAGCAGGAGCAGGGAGGTCATTGTGCCCCTGTACTCTGCATTGGTTAGGCCGCACCTAGAGTACTGTGTCCAGTTCTGGGCCCCTCAGTTTAAGAAGGACATCGAGACACTTGAACGTGTCCAAAGAAGGGCAACAAGGCTGGGGAGAGGCCTTGAGCACAAGCCCTATGAGGAGAGGCTGAGGGAGCTGGGATTGTTTAGCCTGGAGAAGAGAAGGATCAGGGGTGATCTCATTGCCCTCTACAACTACCTGAAAGGTGGTTGTAGCCAGGAAGGAGTTGGTCTTTTCTCCCAGGCAACCAGCACCAGAACAAGGGGACACAGTCTCAAGCTGTGCCAGGGGAGGTTTAGACTCAAAGTGAGGAGAAAGTTCTTCACTGAGCGAGTCGTTCATCATTGGAATGGGCTGCCCAGGGAGGTGGTGGAGTCACCGTCCCTGGAGGTGTTCAAGAGGAGATTGGATGTGGCACTTGGTGCCATGGTCTAGTTATGAGGTCTGTGGAGACAGGTTGGATTCGATGATCCTTCCAACCTTAGTTATACTGTGATACTGTGTGATACTACTGTAATTTTCTGGGGCTTATAATCATGGTGATGGCAGTCACATAGCTACCAACACCTCAGAATCTTTCTCATTATATTTTGAACTGTGATATGAGATGGACCAATACAAATATTTATTTCTGCATCCCAGACAAACAGCAGCTGGTCCATGCTAACAGCAAAGACCTGCATTCAGCCTTTAACATCTGTGGCTCTGGCACCAGCTGAGCAGAAGACATAATGTGTTTCCTCTACTTTGTGCTTCCAAGCAGGTCCCAGATCAGAGAAACTTGAAGGACAAAGATCAGCAGGTGGGGGAATCAAGGTCACCCATGACAGAAAGATCCAGGTTCTCCAGATGCCATCACTAACAGGAAGGTGAAACATACATGAGAAAGGTCTCAAGACTTTCACTGGAAGAGTGAAACACCTTTTTACTCTATCAGGCAAAACCAGGAATAACAAGAACACGTTTCAACGGATGAGTGGTGACAGAAAGTGGTGACTAGGACTTAATGCTAATGCTGGAGAGCAAAACAGCTCCCTGTTAATTTGGTTTCCCCAAGAATGCTCATTCCAAACAGCCTGCCCTTCACTCCTCACTCATGTTCACCAAACTGTGCCGTGACATCAAATCCACCTGTTGAGCCTGGCACTTTGAACAGGACCCCTAAATAAATACCCAACTCAGGAAGATTGGAAATGCAGATGACCTGTGCACTGATGAGTGTCCTGAAGGGAAACAGTGAAGGGAATGGTACTTTTGGAAACCAGTCTAGCATTTAAGGACTTGCAGGCATAGAAGCATATTGCTGTTGCTCTTGTTCTCATTTTAGCAGAAGATTAATAGGGGCTTCATGTACAACTCTGGAAGACCTGGGCATGGAAGACAGAGAAAAACACAGGAATCCTATTCAAATATATAAAGGAAGAGTAAGTATCAGCTGGACCAAGAAAGATTCAGGTTTCAGGCAAGCTGTCTAGCATTAAAACAGGGAAGCACTAGAGTAGATTGCCATGAAGAATCAAGGGAGTTTCCACCACTGTAGGTTTTTGAGGAAGAATGTAGAGAAACACCCATTAGAATAAACTTAGTAACATAACAATCTACCCCCTGATCATACACAAACCAACCAGCTTCTCCTCTTTCTGCATTAGATTGCTACTTCTGACAAAGAGCAGAGCCCAATAGTTATTTCAAAAGGAAAGGCTGATTATCCTTCTATGCTTCAAAAGAACTACCAGTTCTTACAAGATTAATAGCACTGGGCGTTCTTTTCTCTATACTCTGTAGAGAAGGTCCTGGCAGCATTACTTTTGGAGGGTACATGAAGCTGGAAAATAAAAGCTTGAATGTGTGCAAGGGTGGGTCAGCCTGCTTCCCTAATCAGCATCATGGATTAGCAGAGCAACCACTGCCCTTGTCAGTAGGCTGGAGATCTGGGCTGTCACCCACTAAGAACTAGTCTTTTGATGACATGGAAAGTGTTTGTTAACCTCTTCAAGGAGGCAGTCTGCATTGAAGTGCACAAATTCTTCTGTATACAGAGCTCTAGTATAGACATGGATGGACATACAACAGGACATCCTATAGCTTTGAAGGACGAGGAAGGCAGCAAACTAAAATCATGCAATTAGAATGAACCCATAAGGGAGTTCAGAGGCATCTACTACCATTATCCTTATACAAACAATAATGTTGCCCCACTAGAGCAGACTCTGGACATCCCTAACACAAGAGCTGCTAAGCCCTTCCAGCAATGGCTCTCAGTAACTATGGTATTTTCAATTGGCAGCCAAAGCAGTGCATGCAGAATAATGTCTGCTGCCTGGTATTTAGAAGGTCAGTTCATGCCATCTTGATTAGCAGGTGCCACATAAGTGAAAATAAGGAATATAACAAGTGAAAGTATCTTTTTCATGTAAGCTGATAAAAGTCAGTCAAGTTTTGCACTGGTCATGCAACTTCTGACACCAATAGTTAACCATTTGAAAACCATCTATATCCATCGCTATCAAAGATAGCCTTTTCCTCTACAGAATGCCCTCCTGATCAACATGTACAAAAAGCCACCATCTTTTCATGTTTCAATGAGCAAGAATGCACACAGCTCTTTATGAACAGGGTCCATGAACAAAACTGTAGGAACTACTTAGTGAAGACAGAACAAAAGATGTCTCAAGGCCAAAGCACACACACCTTTTTCAGCTCTTCCACAAGGCCTGCTTCTCCCTGTTGCAGATGGACTTGGGTCCATCAAATCTAACAAAGTGACTGAGGCACCACTCCCTTGAAGCCTGTCCCACGGCTCATTCCTCCTGTTTCCAGGTTTACAAGCAGAGATTTTCCTTCCCTGTTCTTAGCTCCCCAAATGTGCCAAGATATTTCTTCTGCCACATACAAAGGCAGATGCAGTCCTGGAGAGCCGGAATACATCCTTCTGAATCCAGAGCATCCTCTGGGTCTGCACCAGGGTTCTCTTCCCTCTGCACTCTTGGTACCCCTGACTTCCACTTAGACTTACTTCATTGCTTCCTTTTTGGAAGGAAACCCCTGCTGCAGGTAGAACACAATGTGCCGTGTATAACTTCATACAGGCACTGCTGAGCACTCTGCACAGCTATCACACTTTGTATCAGATGCTCATTCACTCTGTTAGTACCATTACCAAACTGCCATCTGCAGTCTCCTCTTGCCTATTTTCTCCACCTGTTTTTATGTATCAGTCCATTGCACTCAACTTCCTTATCACTCCTCAAACTAATCCCTCTTAGTACATCCCTTTATCAGCTTGATCTCTGGTCATTGAGAAATCCATGGGATAAAATGAATAGTGACCCCTGATCTCTCTTCCTTCCATCACCCATTTTAGTCTCTGCTGCAGTAGGCTGGAAGTGCCTCATTCTTCTTTTTTTACCATGTGTATTGCCCCACCCAGGAAACACCTCTCACAAGGTTAAATCATTCACTACCCAAAAGAAATCTTCAAAGGTACTGACACATCCATGCTTAAATGTGAGGGGTTCTGAAATCCACTGTACGCAGTGCAGTCACAGGTACATTCACCATGCATTAACATATTGGCATACATTTAACAAGGTTGTCCTGTTACACACAAGCAGTGACACCTTGGGAAGCTAGAATTAACCCACCCATGGTTGGAAAATTCCTTTCTGCTTAGCAAAGTAGCAGCAGTCAGGATTTTAAGCTATCCCATCTGAAAAACAGACCAAACATTTTGCCCATCATTACTGCAATCCTTGAAGTATGTGTGGAAACCCAAGCTACTTCCAGGGTATTTTTGAGCTGTAGTCAGAGACAAGCTGTGGCAGGCTGGAAGTGTGGGTCTTGGCTTGACCACTGGTTCCCAAACCAAGGAGTGTCAAACTGACGTTCCACTACAATCCCCTTTCAGCATTCATGCAGGAGTCAGTTGTGCTTGGAAAGCACTGCACAAAGCTGGTGGGTTTGGCCATCTATGCCGCAAGGTTAAGCAGGAGGGCATGGGAACACCTGTAGAAAAGCATCTGTCAATTCAAAATTCAGAAAAGTGAATCCATTAGTCCTTCCAAAGTATGTTTTGCCAAAGGATCTGAAAAAGTGAAAACATTTCTCCAAGCATCTGCGGCAAGATGAAGGAAGAACAGCTGCGTTTACCTGTTCACCCGCAGGCATCCTTTACAGGGGCTGGTAGCATATACTATATAGATAAAGTGCTCTGCCTGCAATGAAAGGATTTACAGTTGTATTTATCTAAAGCATTTGACTAAGATTGGCTATTGCAACATTACTACTTACCCAATTCTTTGGCCTCTGTACCAAAAGTTGGAAGAGAAACACGGGAGTTGCCAACTGAAGAGTAATCAAAAAGCCTGAATTCAAGAATCAGCCACTGAAAGAGGAGTGTTGGGTGTAAGATCTTTATTTCTTCCATAAAAGAGGAAGGGCTACATCATCTAAGCAGAGAGCTTCCAAATTCTATTAAGCAAGATGGTTCAAGCTATACCCACAGTTTTTTTGGGGGGCAAATAAATAGCCTTGCCCCAAACAGCAACCATAAAGCCTAGCTGGTAAAAAACTGGTCACAGTGTGCACTCCTTCAGAAACCACAAGGAAGGGGGAAAACAAAGCAAGCCCCCAAACCTATTCTTGTGGTAGGGTGGAAGTATCAAAATGTCAGTTTTTTTATACATGGTACTTCTCCAGAGGAACGTGCTTATAGAAACAAAAGCAATGCCTGTGCAGTAAGTATCTTTTCAATGTCACTTTAAAGGCTATACAATTCTATCTGGATACGCAAAAGCTAGTAATTCCAGAGGACAGAGAAAGCAAGTAGACAGCCCACCATTCTGTGGCATTTAAAAGTGATTAAATGAAATTCACAAACGGTTTAGTGACATTTCTGATAGGCTAATCACATAGCAGTGCTCTAAATAGAGAAACAAGTCCATTATCAAAAGAGTCCCTTTAAAAAACTTGTACCTCAGCAGAGTACTTAATGTTTTTATTGTGTGGAGATAATGGCTTCTCACTTCAGATTTAGAAGAACATGGATGAAAAGAGGGCTTCTCACAGCTGTATGCACTAGCAAGAACTAGTACAAAATCCATTCTTTGCTTTAAGTCTCCATGTTTTGGAACAATGGAAAACTAACTGTTGACCCAGTTTATAAGCTCATCTTAGAGATATGCCTGTACTTAAAAAAAGTTATCTTCTGTTAAACAGCAGTGTTCAGCTACAGACACCAACCACTCAGGTGAAGCAAAACTTAATTATTTTCTGACAGATTGGTTAAAATTGGCCAGGGAAAACCAGAGAAGACAGCTCAAATACTTCTCAGAAAATCACATACACCAGGATCTACTGCTTCTATTACCACTCCAGTTTCTCCCAACCTCCAACCTGACCCTGCCAAAGCACAGTTGTTTCTCATTGCAGCTACCACATTATCAGTAATTTTTATACAGAAACAATTCAGTGCTGATCAATACAAATACTTCTCCTTGACAGGTGGTCTACTTCAGACAGCAAAGTGATGAAAACATCCCTACATGGCAAATGCCTAAAAAACTTAAAAGAAAAAAAACAGAATCAAGCCAACTGTCTCTCAGATCTGTCACAAACACATTCAGGATATTTCTAGCTAAATACAGTGCAGAATTAACAGTCATCTTAGAAAGACTTAACCTTTATTGTCCCATTTATTTCACTCCACACTTACCCCCAGTTTTCTCAGTACACTAGCTGGATCACAAAACAGTTTTCTCCACAAACAGTTCAGCCAAGAAGAATTGTTTCGGGCTGGTCCTCCACTTCGGAGTCACATTGTACAACATAGTCGTAAGCAAATTTTGAATTCAAAGCATGGGGTTTGGATATTTGGAAACCACACAGATATTGTATACAACGCTGGCATTCAGCAGTATTGCCTTTTCAAACATTTTCAATTGCAAACTCATCTATTTTCACAATCAGAACATTTTTGTCTGAAAAGTTTATTGTCGTTTTCTGAACACTCTAAAGCAACTGTGCCTTCGATGTTACACGGGTGTCCAGAGAGGATTAACAAAAATTGAAACGGTCTAAATTACAAATGTAATTCCTGCAAGAGCTCAAGAAAGGAAATAGAACAGAAAAGCATGACATACACACATTGTGAAGAAACCCCAACTTTTCATGCAATGGCAGGCAAGATGTAAAAAGCCACCCAAATTCACACATTTTTACACCGAATCATCAAAAAAGTACTCTGTAGTAAATCTGTACATCCAAATACATTTGGGATCTACACCTAAGTTACATTATTTAATGTTATATACACTTATTACCCCCTGTATGATGTCTAAAGGAAAATCTTCATTCAAACCCAAACAAACAAAAGGAACAAAAAAAAAAAAAAAAAAGCAAAAAGAAAAAGAAAAAAAAAAGGCAAGACTGACTTGGAAAAAGAGAATCACTTTAGACATTCAGTTAAAATGTTGGGTTTGTTTTAATCTAGACCTCAAAATGGTTTATTAAAAAACAAACAATCCTTTTCATTAAACATTTTGCTTTCTAACTGTACAGTAAATTGCATTGCAGAGAACACATCCCGACTGTATTTTCTTTGGATGGATATAATATGTAGCTGGATATTACTTCAAAGATAAATAAAGGGAAGTTGGTCCAACTAGAACAACAGCTGATATATTACATGCATATGGGGTTTTTATAGTTTTTTACTTCTTTTTTTTTTTTTTAAACAAATGAGTGTAGGGTATACTTGATATTGCAAATAAACCAAAAAGCACCTGGAGTCAAAATATAAAACATACCTTCTGTCCTGGCAATGGCAGTAAAAAACAGAAGAGTAATCTTTCTGGAACGGCATCTTTACATAATTTAGAAATGTTAAGTACCAGGAAGACTACTAATCCAGTAGTTTTAGCAGCCAAGTTTCCCTCTTTTTATGAATGGAACAAATGCTTTAAATAAACTGTTTGTCCTCTTCACTGAAGAGAGCTAGTCTATTCATCTTTAATGAGCTAGGTCTTTTGGTTTTTTTGTAGGTTTTTTTATTTTTGGGGGGGGGGGGGAAAGATTAGCCACATACTGTAGTAATGCCTACTGCATATAATCCAAGCATTTGCTGTGAACAGTTGGAGAAAGCAGTCAGTAATAACCTAGGATCAATGAAATAGATGTTACTTTAAGCCATCCACAAAATGGGAGACCCATATAGTGCCCAGTGTTGAAATTCAAATCTCTTCTCGCGCTTTTTGTTGTGCAAGTTCATCCCCATGAAAACAGGAAATGAGCCATAGTTCAATTTTCTTATTTTCTTAGTCAATTTTCACATTAGTGTAGATTTTACGAACAAAGGCACTTGTTCCCATGTAACCAATAGCTCCTGCAGAGTAAACCAGAAACGTTGAGTATGTTAGAGAGTCGATCATCAAAATAAGGCAGCAACATACAACACAGCTTAAACAGGGAAAGTCACACAAGGCATGCAATCTGCACACAGAAAATTATTTACCTGCAGTACTTGTTCTCAAACTCTAATTAACTATGCTCCCAGTGAATGTCTGGCAAGAACTCCCCTAGTCTAGCAATCTAAATACATTAAGCCATTTTACCAAGAGGCCATGCTCACTTGGCCTCGATAAATATAGCAGCCCCCCTGCTGCCACCAATAACTGGGTCCCTGTTTCTGAACAGAGGGTAAAAAAACATACAATCACCCACTCTGCAGGGAAGGTGGATAGGAGGATGGGTTTTTATTATAAGTTACATGCCTTCTGGATGAGTGTTTTATTGGCAGATGGCTTTTTCCTTCCCACACAGCACAAATAATAATAGATCCCCATCCCAGGAGTCTTAAACTCCAAGGAGGTCTGTATGAAGAGATTAAACTAGTAGCAGTTAGTACTTAAAGAAAATCACAACCTGTGGTTTTCAAATTAGTAAGAGTCATGAGCAGGGTATGCATTCTCACAGTAGGAATAAAAGAACAGGTCACTGGGTTTTGGATTGGGGCAACAGTGTATGCTAAACCAAAAATACTGCAGGATTAAGGGTATCTAGAAAAATGAAAGAAATGCACTGGACCAAGAATGTTTCTCAGAGAGAGAGTCAGTAGCCTACCTGATTAAACCTAGAACCTCAAGGTTTGCCAGACTTAGTAAATATTGTCGTCTTAGAATATCTGCAGAGTATCTTCAGCGCTTCCAAGCAAAATGAGAGTAAATCAGCCTTGTGGAAGTCAGTTTGGCTAATTCTCAGGTTAGAAATTAAAAATCAAGCAAGAATCAGAGATGGCTGGTGCCATTGCCAGAATAACAGGAAGGAAAAGATAACAGAAGTGAGGGCCTGTAACTCACTACAGAAAACTCACAGCAGCATGTTTGGATGCTCACTAAAGAATGGACTCAGAAAAGGGAACTTTGCTCCCATGAAGTAATGCAGAACAGCCCAGGACAAAGTATGAAACAACATTTGTGGTGATCTAGGTTGCACCAGAGTCACACAAGATGTGTTAAATACAACAGTCTAACCAATGCTAAAAGCTTTCTGCCAAAACTTAATTTTCCAAGGTTTTTTTTTACCTTTATAAAATTAAGGCCATACAGACCTGCAGCTAGCATTGCTGACCACAGTTACGTGGAAACTGGAGAGATCTTTACATCTTAGGGACTGATCAGATAATTCATAAGGTCAGACAAACTCTCACAAAATTTTGGATTTTAGACTACATTCATATCTAATCAGGAAATCTGCACAGGGCAAACCTGACATATCATTCCAATGCTATCAGAGTGGTAAAGAGCCTGTGAGGTCAGCCTCTGTGCTACACAGCATTGCAAGCTGTATAAATATCAGGGCAATCATTCCACTGGTCAGCTAATGAAGAACTTGATTAAAACAAATACAGTGCAGACAAGATTAGGCTGCTGCTCACAAGCATTAACTGAGTGTGCTGAGGACGCTGCAGAGGGAAGGCCTGGCAGTACCTGGAGAGACCAGCAGGGCATTCAGATATGCCCAAACAGGGCTGTGCAGAGGAGGTCTTGTGTGCTTGGAGTCATAGAGGAGCACACAGATTCCTTTTGTGCTGCCTCTCAAGAATCTCATCTTCTGTTGTATGCAGTAAATGGACAATATAATAGCCCTGGTTTCCCACTTTAAGACTCATCCTATTTGGCCGATTAAACCAGATGCTGCCAACAGATTCAATGCCCATTTCAGTTGCTAAACTCATTCCAGAACTTGTTCTTTGAGTGTTTCTCTAGTGACGTGATGCCAGACATCAAAAAGATATTTGTGAGAACAAAGCCTTAATTGTCTTTCGTTTGGGATCTGGAGAATGTGTGTACGAGATGGAACTGAGGGGGAAGAGCAGAGAGGAGCAGCCACAACCTCTCAGCCCCATAAACCAATAATAGCCTATTCTGAACCACAGGAGCTTTATCATGAAGGTCACTCATGTTCTATACCTAAGGCAGGGGTTAAGCCTCAAGGCTACCTCACAAACACTGAATAAAACATGGGGTGAGGAGGAGTAAACCCTAGACAATGAGGACTAAAAAATGTCATTCCAAAACAAATGCAGGATAGTTGGCTCATTTAAATAAATAAATAAATAATCCATAGTAAAGGAATTATTTTATTAGATATCTTATGATATAACTTAGTTATGGTCCACAAAGGTTTATCAGAAATAGACTGCAAGCGTATTACAGCAGAACAACAAGTTTTCAATAAAGAGAATAAGCTGCATAATGAGGAAGAGCAACTACTAAACAGAAAGAAATTCCCATCTATTACTTCAAGCCAGTTAACACTTACTACAGTTGTGAAATTGCAAGCACCAATTTTTTGGTGCTTCAGTCACACTTACAGTATGTATCCTGATGCTGAAGTGTGGTATTGCAAAAGGCCTTTCTATACTACCTAGCTCCTAAGCCATCCACTGAACTGGGGAAAGTTTTATTCTTTTCTGTCACCGAGAGTGAAACATGAGGAGCTCAAAAGGTTTGGAAGTTCTCATGGGCTCCCCACTGTCCAGTCCCAGAACTGAGATGCTCTGCAGAGGGCAGCAGACTTTGTGGATCAAAGCATCCCATTACATGTGGGATTTGAGTTCACTAGGCATTGTAAGGGGCCCTAAAACCAGAGTTAGGTGATATAAGCCTACAGAGAGCTTTCCTGTGGCTGCTTTGGGCCCTAACTAGTTTGTCTCATATCCAACTGTGTGATACTGAACATATCCATTTACGTGAACCTCCAAAGAACAGCTCTACACACTTTTCACAGCAGACATACAGTCAGTAGCACAAACACTGCACACAAATGTCTTTGTTAGACCTCAATGGCAGCAAGTTCCCTAGACAAATGCTTTTTGACAGGGGATTTTTTTTTTCCTTCCCTCCACATGCCGAAAATGGGATTTCTCAATAAAAAGGAATCTCACAGCTTCTCTTCCAACACACTTAAAAAGACAAAAAGAAATCTCAATAGAGCTGTGGAAATAAGATTTAATGTGTTATTTCTGATTTTGAATAAATTTGGATTCTACTCAAAAGTTCCATCAAGTAGTGTCCTACCCATGACAAGAAAGCATTCAGCAATCTTTCTTTTCCATGTTTTAATAAACATTTTAATTACAGAAACTGGTGGGCAAGCTTGGCTTCTGCATCATAGACATTTTAATCAATACCAGCCTGAGTACTTTAAAAAGAAAAGATTAGAGCTGAAAAGTATAAGCCTATTAAAGAAAAAAAATGTCTGCAACACTACAAGAACAGCAGGGAAGTCTTGTAATGTGCCAAGAACCTGATGAAGCAAGATTAGATTGTATGAGAGAAAAGGGGAACAAGTACTCGGCAGTTAAGAGATTATTTCCCTCCCCTTTGTATAAAGTATTACCCACCCAGTCACTTGGGATATCAAGAAAAACATGCTTTAGAGAAAGTAAGTTCCTGTAAGACATGCATCTCAAATACCTATCTCAAAAATAACCTTCCACTAGATTCTATACTACTATTAATTTACTACTAAGAAAGGAAGTATTAAATAAGGATCACACATAAAAAGCAAAAATCCTCATAGGAAAGTGCAAAAGAACCAAGCAGCACTTTCTGAAAGTCATACAGCAAAGGATAAAAATAAAGCTAACAAGTAAAGTTAGCAAGTCTATTTAAATGACTTTATCAGAGGACCTCCATGACAGGAATTATTTTTTTCCGCCCCAAAACAGCTGTCAAAAAAGGTGTATTATAAAGCAATGAAATCTAGCTGCACACAGACACACTCTGCACTCTTCTCACCTGTGAATATTCCAGTACCTATTTCTTAGATGCTGAAGTGTCAGTCCTTTATGTTCTAGCCACCCTCATAAATGCATGCCACAAGATACCGATGGTAGTGTTACCAGTATTGTGATATTGGTGCCTCAATGACTGTACCTAGCTCCTTGTCCTGGAGCAACAGTAACAACTCTGAAACAAAATGCTAGCATGGACTTTTGAGAATTTTTTTGCCAAATTACAATCTTGCACTGAGGGTGAAATTCTGTGTATAGTACATAAATTATCTTCCTACCAGAAGACACAATCCATAGAAGCCTCCTGTATTAGGTAGGAACAACATATAAGCAGAGAACTCCTTGGTATATTAAACACTGCAAGCTTTTTTGAGCACATACACACTCCACTGCCAAAACCACAGAACTAAAATCAGAAACACAACAGTATGAAAAATTCTGACAGAAAACCATCAATATATTTGAAACTTACCACACATTATTCCCAAAGCTGTGCTAAATACTGCCATATAGCCAAAGTAAAATGATGTTTGAAACAGGCCATACATCCTGAAAAGGAAAAAAATGTGAATTTATGCTACATATTCTTCCCAGTTTTTCTCAAGAACCTAATCTGCTAATATAGTATATGATATTCAATCAAGAAAACTACCACTTACTTTGTCTTGAAAAAGTAGTAGTAAAAGGAGTACATGTAAACATAAATCGCAGTTGATGCCGCAGAAAGAAAGCTCGTCCATTGCCTGCAAGTAAGCACATGTCAATCACACACCTTATAACCAAAGGCTTCCCAAGAAGATGCAAAGTGTGATAAACCCTTCCCCCCAAAACAGTGTACTGCTTCTACAGGCTTACTTCACAAAATTTGTATGTTGTTTGCTATAAGTGACAAAAGCCTCTACAGTAACAGCTGCCATTGATGCAAAGCAATGATCCTTCCTCAGGTTCCTGTATTTCTTTTCATACATACATGCAAGCAGAGATGCAGGTACACACAGAAAGCTCTTCTACAAGGGATCCAAGAAATACTTTCATTTCCTACAGCTAAAATCTGGATACGGACACTTTGAAAGGACTGACCAAGACTCAAGTACATTACTTTTCCTCTCTCACAATCTAGTTAACTATGCAAATAATGCAAGACTTACCACCTGTAATCCTCTGCGTTCAGCAGGAAATACGTACAAACGATAGTCACACAAACTGTCACAATGCAGAGGATCACCAGAACCAACATCATGAAGCCATAAACGTAGTAGATCTTGTAAGCCCAGAATGATGTAAAAATGAAATACCTGAATAAAGAAAGTACACAGGTGATGGTGTAATTGAATTTGAATTATTATACTTGTAAAGCAAATTGGTAAACAGGTGACATACTCACATTTCAATAAAAATTGATCCAAAAGGGAGGATTCCGCCTAAGCAAACAATAACAGCTGGTTCCATAAACCTGAAAGATATCAAGATCAGTTTAGGGACAATTTAAATCTTTCATTTATAAACACAGTAAGACATATAACCAGATGATTAGTATAGTACAAAGAATTATTTAAAAGGCATGCTAACAAAACCATTTCTGTCTCATGCCCATGTATTAGAAAGAAGATTCCCCCACAGTTGTCATGTGTATGGACAGAAAGAGGAATTATTCTTGGGGAAATTTGAAACAAAGCCTAAGTGTCATGTCTATCACCTACAGGCACAAAGTTAGACATCTAACTTAAAGGCAAAAGAGAAAAAAAAAAAAACAAAAAAACCCCAACAAACTCTTGCCAAAAAAGGGCTTAAGCAACAAAGACCCAGAACACTGGCCTTGAATGAAAGCACTGAAAACTCAAAGCTGTTGATGGCTACAAATACAGGGGGGAAAAAATGTACAAGGTAATAGTTATATAATTAGGTACCAATGTACATTTTTAATACTACACCATGTCCTATGGCAAAAATTAATACTCAGCCACCTGTAGACGATTCTGTCACTTACTGAAGGTCACCTCTGTGTAGCACTTGCAATGATGCTGAACCTAGCTAGTAACCAGTGATTTAATTTGCAACTTCTTTTATTATTTATAGGGAGAGTTGTCTAAGCTGACAGTGTGCAATTTCATCACCTTCAAGAAAAGTATCTTATTTATTTTTATCTCTGGTGCTGATCCAGAAAAATCCATCAGATTCCCAAGATACAGATCACAATATAAATCAAATCCTAGCACCCAAGCTGCACAACCCACCACTAACAAGACTAAGTGTGCTGTGCTTCCCAGATATCACAGGCATACACGTTTCAGTGCCCCCTTCACTCTGTCTGTTCCGTTCCCCTGAACAGGGAAAGCAAGAAAAGAAATCTATTAAAAATATCCTCTGAGGATACTTTCATTTCCATAGCTTGCTGCTTCCATCTCAGAATTAAATTAATAGGAAAAAGCAAATGCATTAATGATTTTCCAAAAACCCAAGTCTACCTTTGGAGACTAGGCATCCACTCCTTCATATTCACTTCAAAAATAATAAGGGCTTATTCACAATTCAAGCTGTATGCCTGCAGTATTTTAGGCTCTGTGCCATCAAAACAAGCATAGAACTAGGAGCAGCATTGCAAGCTTCTCCCCACCATCACCCTGCAAATATGTTTCATCTTGTACATACAGACCCATTAACCAGAACAGTTCTGCCTCCAAGGCATATTCAATCTTAAATCTGTAACAGGCATTAACTAAAGAGGGAAGGTTTAGTTTTGAGATACCTATATAAGAACTGGGTTGGGACCATCCCCTTTACATAAGAAACTGAAGTGCGTTTCAGGCCAAATGTGAATCAGTGATCCAGGACTGTAAAATCCACTATCAACTATTAACCATAGTAGCTTAATTCGACAGAAAAAACATATTATGGAATCATCAGTAGAGCTGTTCTTCTAGGCACAACTCCATTTAAATAAAATAAGTTACTCCAGAAAAACTTCTAATGATCACACCTGAGAAGTAATTTTAAATGTACTGAAGTGACTAGTTAGGATTTATCCTTATTTTTACCATTTCTTCTCTGGTATGGGACGAGGCACGGCATTGACACGACATGGAAAATTAGGCTGCCCTGACAGATTTCGGCCCAGAACTGTACCAACGAGGTTCAGTGGAAGAATGACAAAGAAACAAAGAGAGCACATTGCCACCTGGAAGTAAAAGATAAAACAAAAAATGAATAAACCAGGTATAAGTTGACAAATGAAGATTATGAAATCATCCCACGTAGCCCTTAGTTGTTATTGCTGTAGAATCATACTCCTAGTTATGTAGCACTAGTCAACATAAAACTGTTTTATCAAATTGACAGTATTTATTTCCTGCAAAACTTCCTACTAAATATTAAGTACATTTTCTTGCATCAGTTTAGAGAACAGACCAACCACAGATTTTTTTTTACGGTTTTCATCTAATCACTATACTCCACACTCTACACAGGAAAGAAATGGAAAACTTCATGATACTTCATCACAGAAAATTTTGTCAGCTTCTCCAACTTCTGCAGAGCAAGCTGTCCCTGGGAGTCAATATTTAGCAGTTAGGCAGTTGCACATAAGACTACAATCACTGGCTGCAAAATTTTTAATCCAATCTGAAAAAGAAACCCAAGCAAGAATTGCAAAGCCATGTCACAATGCTACCAGTCAAAATTTGGGGTTCCATTTTCTCCACTATCCACCAGCCAGGTGATTAAGAACGTGGATTGCCAAAAACACAAGATAGGTTTTTGTGAACCTTTTAAGGAAAGTATTACTGTAACATCAGCCAAGAGAAATTCAGAGAATAGTTTGAGCTACCACTGCAGAAAATGCAGTTTATGCTAACAGGCAGATCTACTACATCTAAAACCGCAGTTTTCCATCAAGCAAACACACACATGATCTCCATAACCCATATTAGAGGAGACAAATTACAAGAGTTTTTCTCCAAAGCCAGTAAATTATAACATACCTATCTCATTTTAACTGCTGCATTTTTTGTTGTACAAAACACCTTGTTAAACACACAGGAACCTGATTTAGCTTGGAGCTTTTAGTTGCCATAGGAGAGACTCTTAACTTCACCAGACCTGTATTCTTTCTAACCCCTTTCTCTTTTGATGGGGAAAGAATATTCTGCTGTCCTTGAGTGAATGTGCAGAATTCAGTTTTCCTTATTTGAAAGGAAACATTGTCAAGGGGAATATCATTTATGTTCAAGTGCCATGTGTTTCATATTTTCTGACAACTGTAGATTAAACTTCATTCAAAGGTGATAATTAAAATTTTTATGAGCATATCTAATATTAAACAGCTCCTGGCAGGCTATGGTGCCTTGACTGCTTAATGCACAAGAGAGAAAAGCAATAAAAATTAACTGTCAAAGCAGTAGCTTGATCTTTCCTGTCAGCTACCAAAACTGCACACTGTTATGAGACTCTCTCCCCATACAGAGGTTACTGAATCTGTACAGTGAAACTGTTTTCTATACATCATCAGGCCAAACATTACACAGAACAAAAAAAAACAACCACAGAAGAGAAGGCTTAAAATAAAGAGTCATTAATTTTATTACAACTAAGTTGTTGCTCTAGGGTGATGATTTGTGTAATAAATTGAGCTGTTGAAAATCCAGGCAGAAGCATTAAGCTGTGTCTGTTTTCAGTAAAAATTAGAGTTTTGACTAAGGATTCCACGGTCACTTTCAAGCAATCTGAAGAAGCACCCTGCTGAATGTATGTAATTAGACTTCTTTCTATTTTTAGCCAAGAGCACTTCCTTATCTGGCTCAAAGCATGAAAATCTTTGGCACTACCAGGTCCTCTTTTTTCAGTGACAGCCAATACCCCTATCAACTTAAAGCTGTCAGGGATGGCTGCAGCCTGGATTAAGATGTTAGAGGAAACGCATTTTTTATTGTTTGTTTAAACAAGGTATAAAAGATGCAAACACTAGGGTCTCAATCCCTAGAGAAATTTAGTGTGCATAACCTTATTTAATTAAATCATTAAAAATGCATACTGGAAGCATTAGCCACACAGGAACCTACTGCTCAAACAAAACAAAAATAGTGTATCTTAAGGAGTTTAATAGAAGCTTCATGGATTCTGCAGTCTGAATATTACATTACTCATAGTAGCTTTAATGGAAACCTTTAAATTATGTATCACACACAGAACAACATAAGCAGTCACAACTTATGAAATGCCAGAATTAAAATGGACCCTTCAAATTCAATTACACTGTGCTCTGTAGAAATTCTGCATTACTCAGTATTTCTGCACAGAAATATCATCACTCCTCAAATGTGTATTGAGAGTTCACTTCAGACCATTTAAAATTCTTTTAAATTATTCCATGCTCCAGTTTTTGCATAATTCAAAACCAACAAAACAGAAAGATGATTGATAAATGCTCCTAAAAGACTGAAAAATATCAATAGAAGGTAAGCCAAGGTATACAATACCTTCAGAACACCTCTATGTTCACTACTAACAGGGTATAATAAACAAAACACCCCCCAAAATCACATCTGGGCTCCAAAAGAACTAAGAATTGATCGGCACCTGCTGCATTTCTATAAAGGTGAAGAGATGAGAGAAAAAAATCGAGGCTTTGTTGTCTCCTTCATATGCTTAGGGAGTTGAAAGCTTTAAACCATTAAGGTTTACAAAGCTGTCACATTTGAATAAAATCTATCACATTCTCTACTGTATTTTGAAGGGAAAGGAAACTGAAGCATATCCCAGGGAAAAGATTAAGCACTTGTTCAGGCTCATGGTGTATTTCACTACAGAAGGTTTGTGTCAGTATAGGTAAGGCAGCTTGCATGTGTATCTGAAAGGGCTACAGGCAGAGTCCCAAGACTGAAGAAAGATTTCAGGAATAAGCTCTGAACCTTTCCAGTCCCTGCCACTTCTTGGAGAGGATCAGACATTAGGAACAAGTTATATAAGACAAACAGCTTTGAAGTTCAAACCAGACTCCAGTTAGGTATATGAAGATCCTGAAAAGCCCAATGAATCTGATTATTTCAAGACAAAGTGTAGAAGACTAGCTTCCCTTGCCTGTCTGGAAGAAGGAATTAAATCACACAGAGGAGACTACCTGGGAGTTCACTGGGAAGTGGCAATGCGGAACGAGCAAGTATAGGATGTTATATTTAAGTACAGTCTCTCATCAGCCTTTTAGCTCAGAGAATTCTTTCAGCACCTCAGTTTCTACTTTTCCCAGATTTACAGTAGTCAAGAAGAGGTGCTAATTCTTGCCAATGATTTAAATCAAGGAGGACAGTTACAAGGTATGGTAGGGTAAAGGAAGTAATTTCTGTGTTCCAGTACATTTAGATGGCAGAGGTTTTATTTCCCCAAGACAGCAGCAGCAGCAAGTTTGCACTAGAGAATTCTGGAAGCTTCTCATCGTTGAAAACAAAAATGAAAAGAGACAAAGATATCTTATCCATAAAGCCAGAGGGCTTCCCAGGGATTTTAACCTGATGCATAACATGGTAGCTTCAGACAGTTTTCATTTCCTTCTATAAACCAGCTTCATTAGTTGATTTGAAGTCATTAGAGCATTGCTTATTCTGATGAAGTTTCCGATTCATAACCTGTTCCTAGTAAAAGTCTGCTAATGCCACTGAAGTTTTATTGACACAGTCATAATGATTCAAACACTTTCATAAAACCTTGAGATCATTAAAATCACTGTGTATAAAGAGTCCTAACATTCTGATTAAGTGACCCCTCAAGTTTTATATTCCCATTTGCTTTACCATGTACACATTTCTATGATCTTAAAATACAAGTCAGTTAAATAGATTTACAAGACAAACCTCAGCACAGGTAGAATTCCATTCCCTCAGCACTCCTGACCTCCAAATGGAAATACAAGTCAGAAATGTGATATCATAAATGCTTGCTCAGCAGTAAAACAGAGCCTATTTGCACACATCAAAGATCAATGTTGTAAACTTTCATGACAGTGCCTTATATGGCTGATAGCTTAGGAGAGAAAAAACAATACAATTTGCCTTTGGGACACTGACCAACTAACATAAACATATCCAAAGACAGAATTTTAGCCTGAGTTCTTAAGAAAGCCAGAAAAATTAAGTGAAGTTTATAAACATGTTTAGCTTGACATTCTATTTAGTGGGGTTAGAACAACAAATTCATGATTATTTCCTATGTTGTATTTACAGGGTTATGTGAGGTTGCTTGAAAGGGTCATGACAACCAACAAATCCTGACAAAAGCCAGAGGAAACAAGAAAAGTCATCATGATCAAATGAGAAAAGTAATCCAACCAGCACTGTTTTTCAAGTGACATGGTTAACACACAGACACAAGACCATAAAGGGATACTAAATACCACTTCAGTAAGTGAAAGTATTTTCTTAAAGCCAGAGCACAGAATCAGAATGGCTTGGGTTAGAAGGGCTTTTAAAGGTCACCTAGACCAACCACCCTGCAGTCAGCAGGGACATTTTTAACTAGATCACATTGCTCAGAGCCCATCCAAAACGACTTAACTTTTTTCCAGGGACAGAGCATCTACTACTTTCTAGGCCAACTGTGCCAGTGTTTCACTATCCACAACCTATGAATTCCTCCTTATATTTTAGTCTAAATCTACCTTCTTTTAGTTTAAAATCATCGTTTCTGGCCCCATCATAACAGGCCCTGCTAAAAGGACTGTCCCCATCTTTCTTATAGGCTTCCTTTAATTACTGAATGGCCACAATAAGATCTCACAGAGCCTTTTCTTCTCCAGGCTGTACAACCCCAGTTCTCTCAGCCTTTCTTCACAGGAGAGCTGCTCCAGCCGTCTCATCATTTTTATAGCCCTCCTCTGGACTCACTCCAACAGGTTGATGTCTTTCTTGTTCTGAAGACTTCAGACCTAGACAAAGATCTCAGGACATTCCATTTCATACTGTTGCCTGATCTTTTATTCTTTGTTTTTTTTCCTGCTTGACTCCAATGATTTGGAAGTAGCTTTCACTTTGAACCCTTTTGTATTGCATTTTAGATTATAACCAGTGTGCACTAGCCATCAAAAGAAAATTCAAGTTTCTAACTTTCCATGCTGCTATAACATTAAGCTTGAATACAAAGCAAAAAGTGTCATTTTAAGCAGAGAGAAGACTATTGCTGGCATTCAGCAGCTGATGCCACAGTTATTAAAATGAATTTCACATGAAGCACCTTAAATCCCTCCCAGAATAAATTTCTAACTAGGAAGCTAAAGCTATGATTCACAATTTTATTTAGAATAAAATGTAGCTCTCCTGTGTCTACAGTGATGTTTAAATTCTCCAGTAAAATCACTCACCATGGTTCCAAAGGGTATAGCTCTTGAAGCATGATAATAGATGGCAATGAAGTTAATGAAGAAGGCAGTTCCACACACCATTGCTGGAATAAGGAAGGCTCCAATAAACAGCTGCTTTATCCATCGCCTTCCTGGAAGGAAAATTCCAAGAGGATTGGTGAGATACAGTGCTACTTTGTTTGAACAGTTAGCAGCAGGCTCTCTGGAATCTAGATGTTTGATTTCTTCCCCTCAAAAGGAAAGCAATAAGAAACAAATACACCAATACAAAAGCCAACTAACAGTTTCACTTGATTCCTGACAACTCACAAGATGCAGCATATGAATCTATTTATTAGGCTAGGTGAAAAGACAAGAAAGGAAATACAGTGTAAGAACATTTCAGCTGAAGAACAGCACATGCTGACTAAGCTGGCCAAAAAACACAGAGTGTGAAATGTAAGTGTATATGTTAAGTTTCAGTTTAGTAGCGACAGAGACAGCCGAGCTGGCCCTGTAACAAGACCCTGCTCACACACTGAGAGTACACAGGAACTGCCTATCCCTGGCATAAAACAAAATGCCAGAGTATTTAATATACAGCAGAATCTGCCATCTTCAACAGCAGAAAAGATAGAAGGAAAGCAATTTCTGAACTCAGGCACAAATGAAACGGTGACACTTATTAGCTGTTATTACAAAGTTTGAGGACTCTGAGGAGCTCAAAAATCCTCTCTTGGTCAATATCTAAAGAATTTCCATTGTCAGTGTTTGGTTTAATTTCTATATTCCTAACCACCATTATGTAAATCTAATACATCATAAATGCACCTGTAATATACACTAAATAAACCCCAGAAAACTAGCATAGGCTTTTCAAGACCATCTGTTTTTTCACCATTAGCCAACATAATCAGCATGTCATGGTTTGGCATATTTGATCTGTAGGAAAATCAAAACAAAAACACAACCAAAAAAAACCCCACCTACAAATCTAGCTCAACTATACAGCACAGTACATTTTATAACAGCAACCCTAATTTACACAAATCTGTTTTTCTACAAATCACTAGGTTTACATATAAACTCCATGAAAAGAAACATCTAACCTCCAAATTCAGAGCAGATTAGCATGCAGTTGAGGCTGAATACTACCAAGTATGTCCTGCCTGAAGAATACAATTTTCTTTTGCAAACTTACCAGAGTTGTTTGTTTTTTTTTCTAAAGCACTGTAGAAGATAATAGATATTGATTACTCTTTTAGTGCAGCACAGGGAACTGGTGGACTGCAAGGATGCAATTGGTCATAACTCAGAGGCATAGTGGGAAGCACTTGAAGATAGCCTGTCCACATTTCTTATGTTGATTTTATTTGGCTTCTGCTCTCTACTGATACTCATTTTGAATTTGCTCTGTATAAGGCAGAGCACATACCAGAATACAGAACAGTCTCATAACCTTCTTTAAAAGATGTTACCCAGAGTTTTCCCCATCCACAATTAATGGTCTAGTAACTATGGTACACTAAGCCTTTCTCTGTTGGCAAACATAACCCCCCAGGTACCTGTAAAGGAGGGCTATGCAGGAGTCATCTGGAGAAGGTAAGATGAACTGTTTAACAGCATGTTATGGAAGAGAGACTATTACACTCCGGATGTCAGGAGCCAAAGGATTACACACAAGAGTGTAACAAGCAATTCGTAAGATACAACTGGTAACAGTTCTTTAGCTCTTACGACTGTTAGACTAACCAAAGACTTCAGCTATATTTAGTTAGAAAATGGAGCCAGTATCAAACAGGAAATAACAAGTTATACATACTCAAAATATTTTATGTTTATTAAGCATTTAATGGATGGCATCTGAATGACCCAGCTCCAGGAAGACATTTTATAAACTGGTGCAAAGCAGAAAACAGTAACTTCTCCATTTAACAACAGAATGAAAAAGGTAAATCATGACAGCAATTTACCTCCTTGTCTCGCATAAAGGCTTCCTCCAAAATATCCATTCACTGGTGATGTTGCAGCATAAACAAATATAGCTGTACTAAGCATTGATCCTCTCCTACAAGAAGTGATTTTTTTTGGGTAAATGAAACAGAAAATTGTATTAGTGCAAAAGATGACCATAAAATACACACATTTAACAGAAACAGTTTTTTATTTAACATTATAATAATATCTTATTTAATAATGTAAACATTTTTAAATGCTTACATTGTAAAATCCGCACAAGAACAGTTTGTATCCAAAGCTTCTGGGAAAGTCTAATTCAGTATAGGAGAAAGTTCTAAGACACTGCACTCTTTCCTAACTTGCATTTATCTTGACTGGAGTACAAAATCTCACTTCTGATCAAAATCCTCTGACATTTGGATGCATACACCTTGTGTCCTGAACTACTCACACGACTTACATTACGTGTAAGATTCTACTACTGCAGATTAAAGATCCTCTTTACTTAATATTAAGGCCAGAATTAACAAAAAGATATTATAATTGTGAATAAGGTTTCTGCCATCCCTCAGAAACTAACTTTTTAAAGTGTTCATCTTACAGAAAATGAGAAAACCCAATTTAGAAACTATAAATACAATAATGAAGCCACAAATCAGCATGGAGTAGTCAAACCAGAAGAGCTTAGTCGTTTTTAAATTATGGCCTCATTAAATGTTGGCACAATTTTTCTGAAATTTTACAGGCAAAGCTGAACAACTCTAAATCACAAAGCCATCTCCAAATAGATTTGTAAGAATCACATCTAAGAATAGCAAGATATAAATGTTGGTCATGAACAGAGCTATTTCTCCATGCCCTTCTGTTGCTCTTCAATAGCAAAAAGCAGCACAGGGATTTCAGAGAGCTCCCTGTATTTTCTTCAAATTGGTTGTCCTGAGAGATTCCAGACTATTGGCATTTTGGCTTTTGATGAACCATTACTGGATGCCTGCCCCACTCAAAGAAGCAATCTTTGGTAGAACCAGCTTCCATGACTGCATGGCTTGAACTAAGCACATAAACTTGTGAGTCACACACATGGTAAAGGAGTGTTAAACTAACATTTGCTTCCATTTTAGAAAGCTAATGGTTAGACAGCAATTAGTTATAAGAGCTCCTATAATTAGAAACACATGTGAAATCCCCAGTGACCATGGATAGACTAGACTGACACAACTAAATCCAAGCTATCTGTAAAATGATCAGTAGACACTAATCTCAAATTATCTCAAATTTTTCTGTTCTTGAGCTTCCTCATTTATGTTTCAAATATTCTAATGGTAAAAGGTCTCAAAATACAAACTGGTATTAACAACACAATAGCTGGCATGAACAAATTTCACTAAGAGATTTCCAGTTGGCTTCAGCTGTGTGATGCCAGACCTGAAGAACACTGACAGGCAATCATTCCTGCAATTCTGGTTTACAGCTTTTTTCACTCACATCACTATTTTCCTAAATATAAGAGATGCCTGCAGCAGATTTAGTCCATTGTTCCATTACATATACAGAATTAAATTCACTCTAAAAGTGATAAAAAGACCTATTACAACAAAAGACTAAGTGCACTTTTTTTTTTTTTAAACTACTGTTCTGGCACATTTTACAATTGCTGTTATTAACTTACAGCTTCCCTACAGTGCACATTCTGAAATGGTTTCATTGCCTCCCTTAAAGGGCTGGCAGGCCATCCAATTAAAAGTGTGTAAGTCTATACAGAAATGTGGCACATGGCAGGCAGAATAGCACCACATGAAAAATTAATATATGCCATGATACTGGTACTACAGAGTGGCTTTTGAAACACACCATTAAAAGGCAGCTAAATTAAAAAACAAGAGTTCTCTCTAGTGGCACACGAGAAGTATTACAACTTGTTAAAATCAGTACTTATAGGGAAAATAGAACAGAGATTTGAAATTTTATTCTTTGTTTACAACAAAGCACTTGTTGGAATAAATAAATAAATCCCACCAGTATCCAAAGTACCACCATTACAGAAAGAGATGAAGTCAAGTCACCAAAAAACTCAAGCACATAAGAGGTAAAGGAAGACAACTAGCTGAACTGTAAGTGGTATGTTAAATTTGAGTACTATTTGTCTGTTTTAAATTAAACCCCTCCAGCCAGGATCACAACCTACCTGATGCTGGAGATTTTACATACAACACAGGATGAGCAGTATCTGTTCTAAACAATGTTAAGAAAATACATTTCTGTTCCTGGTAAAACTTGCTGGTAAGATTGGCTTAATGCATAGTCAGCTGTAAACAGGACTACTCACAAGACAGCACACCACAAGGAAATGAGAGTAAGAAATATAGTAATGTATCTTATCACTCCAGAAGAAACCAGGAGCAAAATATGTATCTTTTAATATTTATTTTCCATACTACCTACCTGTAATGCTGAAGAGCAACAATCTACTTTCATAATGAATCATGTGAAAAGCAACCATTAAGAGTAAAATTAAAGGAGACCAACTCCCACGATAAGAGTAGGACAAAGTTGCAATGCAATATTTTTTAAGTCCTTCTCAATACTACACCTATCTCAAGACTAACAATCAAACACTTCTTTCCAGGCCAGTTAGAAAATTCAATTTGTAATTTTGTTCAATTAAGCTTTTATATTCAGAAGACATGGGACAATTATACTTACTCTGTATATAAATCTTCTATCATTGCAACAACAATGACTATAAGAGACACAGCAAAAATCTGACAACCAGAACCAATAAGCGATGAAAATATTAGAGGGTGACTGGATGGTCTAAACACATCTCCATGGACCTGCTTCCACCCATACTCATCACCTAGATCTCTGTCCTAGGAACAACAACAACAAAAATTTAAATCTAGTCACGACAATTAATGACAAATACATGAGCTAGGTATAAAGGAAAGGTCTGATTTATTAAAGAAACTTCAAGGGCACAAATCTCTGCTGTTCTGAATGCATCAAATCTAAGAGAAAAGTTTACTTTTCAGGTGTTTATGAAAACAACAAAAATTACTACCTGAATGCATAATGCAGTAAAACCTATCAGATTCCCTCCCTGTCCCTAAAACCCTCTGAAGTGCTTAGAAGTATACACAGGGCCTCTATTACACCACACTCATCATGGACCTTGTTTAACCTAAGCATGAGTATGAACATTAACACAGTGACTACAGACAAAATTTTGGGTAGTGACCTAGGATCATGTAAAGAAAGCTAGCACCACTTTCAAGACTCACATAGGGCAGTTTCCTGTCCAACTGAAGAAAGCCATTCACAGCTGCTAAGACAATGAATATACAAAGATAAAATAATCCTTAATAGGAACAGGGTCTGAATGTGGATCTTACCATATCATCCATTTCTTCCTCCTTGCTGTATCTTGCATAATCTTTTCGCAAAGTTCTCATTAATATCATAGACACTAGGCCAACCAGAAAGATCACCATCATAAAAGAATTGAAAATTGAAAACCAGTGAATCTACAAAGAGAAAACACATCCCTAAGGTTTGGAACTGTAAATGTGTTTCCAAGTTTTTCTAATAAGGCTAAATTGTTCCCAGCAGGACAGCTTGTCAGCATTAGCTAAGTAACAATAAAGCCAGATTGTAAATAATGCCACGTTTGTACAAAGGCCCATTAAAACTGGCTTGTAAACCACCACCCATAAAGCTTTTCAACACTCAAGCTTGCTCTCAATGAAGTTACCACAGCTTAGTTAAACACCAGCAGAGTTTGAGCAACTAGCTGCACTTACTCACTTGGTAAAGGAATTACGGCTGCTTTTCTAGGTAAGAGGTTTAAGTAGTAAAAGAGATTTTCACAGCCAACACCCAAAAGGAACCATTGCTTTGGACAGGACCAAGATGTGCAGCAGCAGTATTTTGACTCTGACAAGTGCATCTTCTAATGACCAAAACCTCTCATTTCAGAAAGTAGTACAGCTCAGTAGAACTTTCTTACAGAAATGATAACCACAAGTGTAACCCATCACAACCAATACTGCCAGCTGATTTAGGCTAATGCTTTTTGCTTTCCATTTTCTTCAGGAAAAAAGTGTACCTGTGACCAATTGCAGTTATTCAGCATACAAGATGTATAGTCAAGTCATGTCCCTGAAACTTTATAGCTTCTTATCATGTGAAAGTATTTTCTTGAGCTGCTTTGCATTTGCTGCAGGCTTGAAGACTGTCTACACATTTACTGAAGCACTCCAAAAAATTGGAGCCATCCTGCTTGAGCAGCAAGACCTGCAGTCCTAGACTTGCCTGTTTCATTGTCCCTAAACACTTGGGACATCCAAAGATTCCATGACACATTCTGAAGTAAAGCAACCATTTTGGAGGGGCATTTTTTAAGCTTGTCTTAGAACAATACATACTCTGTGCTGAAAGAAAGATGGGTCAAGGTACTTGTCAAATCGGTCTTCAAACTTCACATCTGATTTCTTCCATTTCACCTAAAGAGAGAAATATTTATACTTGAAAAGGTCATCATAGTATTTTCAGCTATACTTACATGCAGAAACTCAAACCACATTTTTAAAATCATCCAATCTAGATGTTTTCTTCAATATGAGCCTAGGTTCTGGCAAAAACAATGGACTACTGTTCTTAAAGACTGATTAGATACATGTCAGACATGAAATGAATGTCGGCCACCTTGCCACATGGATCTAATCCTGCCTATGCTTACAACCAAGAACAAGAATCAGTCTGGCACTGCCTCAGCAAAGCTCAAAGATGCTAACTTCTAGCTGTCAAACAAACGTTTCAAGATTATAGGAGCTCCTAAGGATACTCATGCTGAAAGTGCCAAAATCAAAATCCATCAACTGACCTTAATTTTCAGTTTTGTCAAATGAATAATTCAAATATGTTTATGTCCCACATTAGATATTTGTAAAATGATGAGGCAATACCTCCCAAATTTCCCCAAAATTTCAGAACAAAGTTTAGAGTAGAAAATAATAATTAAATATGTTCAAGAATGGTGTTCTGGAAAGCAGCACATCCTTCCAAAGTGGGTTGGGTTGTTGGGTTTTTTTGCTGACAGCACACTCCCTTTTCTCAAAATTTCCATGTGCTGCACTGTAGAATATCACCAGTGCATCACTGAGTAATGACAACATCCTCTTACTTCTGCTCCCCCAACAGCAGCTGATTTGCTGCCATGCACTGAGGCCGGTATTCAGTGAAACCATCTGTACCTAAATACTCTTGAGTACAGTTCCCCAAAATTCCTCTAGCATCTAGAGGGAAGGGTTATCAGAGCAGATTTACAACAGATGCCAAGAGGAGAGAAAAGGGCATATATTGAGAGACGATGGCTGGAAGGGAATTGGATGAAAGGGGACAAGCTGGGCCCTAAAAGACAAGCATTAAAATTTTAAAAGGTACAAGCTGAAAGCGGCAGCCAAAAATCTGGAAGAATTCTTCAAACTAGACACTTGAACTGCCAATAAATAACACTAAAACCAGTATATGTATGAATTTATGGCCATACTATCACAGAGTAACAGCATATTACTGCTATCAGTTACTCCAGTAGCTGCACAGAGGACTGATTTGGATTTGTAAGATTTAATCATACTAATGATGATACATATGGTGCTACCATAGTAGCACAAAGTACTTTTCAGATTGTCTTGCAAGATTTGCCTCATTTTTTAAATGCAATTTCAGAAATTAAACACATCTACACTAAGATTCTTTCAAAAGCATGCCAGGATGAGGAACTATTAGGATTATTAGTGACCCTGAAACAGATGCAGCCCTCTGGTGCATATCTTTTTAAAATATGTGACAAGGTACTATCCTTTCCAACAGATTTTCTCTTATTCACTCTAGAAGGAGGAACATAAATGTCAATTGAGTATCACTCGCAACAGCCCTGAGACAGATTAAAAACCCCAAGGCTCAAGTATTAATATCATACCTCAAAGTGAGCAATATTCTTCAGTTCAAATTACAACCTTGTTCAAGATTAGTAGTTCTAATCATTAATAGCTTTCAACATTGTTTTAAGCAGATACATTTCTCATTAGAACATCTGCCATTAAGAAGTACTGCTTAGAACAAATCCACCAGACTAACACCACACACATGCCAGCAAAGCAACTGCCCACTGGTGTCAACAGAATTGGATAGGTAAGTCTTGAGCTCTGGACACTCTGAAGTGTTTTAAGGGAACATCTAATGTTACTTTTCATTCCTGGCAGCTGCTTAGTCCTGCACACCTCAAAATTTGCAGAGATTTCACCTTCACAATGCTGGTGGAAGTTGAATTGGAAAATTTCAAATTTTCCTCTATTAATTTTGCAGTAGAAATAGAGAGATCAGTCTCAAGCTGCACCAGGGGAGGTTTAGGCTGGATGTTAGGAAGAAATTCTTCCCAGCAAGAGATTGGCCTTTGGAATGTGCTGTCCAGGGAGGTGGTGGAGTCACCATCACTGGAGGTGTTTAAGAGCCTGGATGAGGCCCTTGGTGCCATGGTTTAGTTGATTAGATGGTGTTGGGTGATAGCTTGGACTTGATGATCTCCAAGGTCTTTTCCAACCTGAAGGATTCTGTATTTTAAATGTCATTCTAGAAAGCATATAGTAGAAAAAAACGATTACCTGCACTACAAACTATACAACTTGTTCAGCACAAGACAAATGTAATAGTTCCAAGAATACCTTCTGAAATAAAATCCTATGCTGACACCTACTGCTAACACTGTAGAAAAGCAACAAGATGTGAACCACTACAGATGTAAGGAACATCAAAAAAAAAATGACAAACTGAAAAAATCAGATTAGCAAACACTGTTTATTCATTGTCTTTTATCATAGAAATTCAATATAATGGCAGAGGGCTTCAGAGAAAACCTTACTAATAAAGTTACATAAATGGGACACATTTCTGCAGGAATTACAGAAACAAAATAAGCTTCGATACTGACTGCTTGCAAAGTATGAAGGCCAACAGTGGGTTTTGGTCCTAGCTGTGAATCCAGTTCAAATCTATAATGCAAATATCAGAGCTCCAAACATTATAAAAATGCCTATCTACTGGGGGGTCCTCTACACCTCTAATCTCCATACCTTTTGGGACATCTTCCATTCCCACTAAAACATTTTTCTGCAGATTACAGAAGCTTCAGTTTGCTTGAAGTGTTTCAAAAGCCATCATTTTACCTTTATTCTTAATAAAACAACCAAGGTTTTTCAGCAATGCAAAAATATTTTAAGGAGTGAAGATGCATCTTCCTTTAACATAGCTGGATGTGTAGGTACATGTGCTGGGTTAAGCCCAGCCCAGGAGGAGTGGGCTGGAAAAAAAATAGCCTCAGGTGGGCAAACAAACCTGACCCAGTTGGACACAAACACACCATCCTCCGGGAAGGGGCCTCCCCGGTCAAAGTTTATTCCACTCCCACTTCCTATCCTCAACCCTTTTTAGAGAGGCAGCTTGCTGCCTCAGCCCTTTTTCTCCTGTCCTCGGCTCTCCGACACTCTTCCGCTGTTGCTGTGAGCTGTTAACCACATGGCAGGTCCAGCTCCACACGGTCCCAGACACCTAAGGGGACTGCATCCAAAGAGAATCCATCTTCCATCCAGAGAATCCTTTGCTAGCTGCGACTGGTTTTGTATATATTTTTCTTATACCTCTGTAACCTCCCTTTTACTTAAATACCTTTTAGTTTTTGTTAAACTTGCATTTTTTACTTCCAAATTGGTGCAAGACTGTTCTTTGGATGTTTTACACCTCACTTCTCCTCCTGCCCAACTTACTTTCCCTACAGTGAAAAGGGGAGGCAACCTAAATCTGTTCCACTCGGCTTTTGGGCTCCAGGAAAAGCTTAAACCACAACAGGACACAACTTCCTATTTTTGAGATATTTTGCCATGCAGAGTTTCTTATTACAGATGCATCAGCAAGGTACTTACCGAATACGACATCTGGATTTTTGTGTTTGGTACCAATTTCACCTTTCCTTCACTAGTCAGATTGACATCTACAATTCTATTTCCATTGTAACCAATTTCAAGCTTCTTGTAAGTCCAAAGGTAATAGTCTTCTCCGTTTTCATCTGCTTCTCCAACAATGCCTGCACAGGAAACAAGTGCAAGCATCTATTAGAGGTTTGCTTTTCAAATATTCTGAATCTTTTTTCTTTTTTTTTTAATATGCATGATGACATTTTTGCCAGCTGAAGAAGCAACAGAACTACAGTAAACAGAACACAGCTGACCTTTCATGCTCTTTTTTTCAGCTGCAATACCTGGATTACACCTTCAAACCACAGGTATTTGCAAGAAACATTTTTTAATGGCGTTAGAGGAAAAAAACCATGCAGCTAGCTACAAACACTTCAGAAGAAGCAGAAGATACAACAACAGTTTCCTAGTTTTATTGGGAACTCCTACCCGATAAATGACTAGCTGAATACAGATTCAATTTCCCTGAACAGAACTTAGCCAAGACCTCTGTAGTTTCCTTTCACTCATTTTTCTTCCTCTTAATAATTTTACTTCATTCTGTATTCCTCATTAGCTGACTGCCCAACATATGCTTTTTGCTCTCACTTGCACACAGGCATCCCATACTTGCCAAGAATGATAGTTTTTGACTGCTCTGTTACTTTTACTGAAAAATTCAAAAAGTTATCATTTATTTGAAAAATGTTATTACTTCCAACATGGAAAGCTGCTTAGATGTTCCTGGAGCATCAGAACTCAACTGAACCCAATATTGGCCATGATCAAGTTCTTACTTCTCAATAACTTACTGCAAAACGTCTAATCTACTACAGAAAATTTTCAGAAAACATAGTATGCTGAGGAAATAAAAAGGTCAAACCTGCAGTCGCCATGTGAAAGATGACACTTGTAGACTGTGAATGTCAAGGCCATCATACAAAAGAACACATAAAAACAGCAGTCAAGCTACTCAAGGTGAGGGGGAGTGGAAGAACAAGTAGGTGAAGGATATGAAACAGGCTGTCTAGAAGCAGCAGGTATATGATGGAATGGCACTTGTGCGTTACCTGTACTTTTTTCTGTCATGTTTTTTACTCCTGCTCATCTGTCAGCGTTGTCTTGTGTATGCCAGCCACACAAAATCCACCAGTTTGTGCCTATGCCATACAGCCTAACACCTGGCACACCATCTGTTCCCATGGTAGTATCTAAACCCATGAGAACACAGACCTCTAAACTACTAAAAGGACATTCTGATCAATCACTACCTGAAGGAAGGAACTAGCAGTGCTCCATGTACTTTGGCAGGTCTCCTGAAACAAGGACAGTCAAGCACAGCCACTGCAGTGTGGGACAGCAGTTCTGGAGAAAACTGAATCATCTGAATACACCCTAAATGACCTACTGCATTCTTCAGGTCAGGAAATTAAGTGCAAACATTCAAAAACTCTCAAAAAGCAGTTTGAAGTCATTACTTTTAGTTATCAGCAGTTCTTTACTGAAAATGGCATCTTCCTTACTGGGTATTTAGAGGATTTCCTAAGGAGAATTTCAGATATTAACAGCTGTGTATATGAGTTTAACATCAGTAAGCCTTACTAAAATTGAAAACTATGAAGAATATAAACCATAAGCTTAATTAAAGTTTGTAAGGAGATTGGATGAGTGCCAGAAATCCATCTGGAAGAGCCCAGAAGCAAGTGGTCTGCTTTAAGACCAGAATTAAACAGAAGTTGTCTAAAATTCTCAGCAAACATTAATAATCCATCTGAATGTTTTTCTTTTAAACTCTTCAGAGAATATTTACTTTCCATTGGTAGCACAAAAAAAGGGGACTCTAACCATTTAGTTAGGGAAGAAAATTTTGGTTTAATCTAGCTACAAGTCAACAATTAAAAAAACAGAGGATTGAGTGATACAGCACATACAATGCATGCTGTCTAGTAGGGCTCTCAGAAATGGTATTCTGAGTGAGGTGGATTGACATGATAGCCTTCACAAAGCAACAAAAAAGACATTTCAGTACATGGCATTTTTAATGCAAGTTGAGGGTAACTGGTTCAGGATACTGCCTTATTAAAACAAAAATTGTACCCTGCTCAGCATTAAGTGTATTTCAGAGATGTCATTGTATTACTGAAGCTCTTAGTCTTGTGTTAAGTAGATCTGATGCTTTTTGTTCCAGTTACTGAAATTAAACAGCTGTGCAATGACACTCAGCCAAGCAAAAGAAACTAGTTTTCCTTAGTATCTCTACCACCACATTATGTGGTGCTAGACAAGTCTGCACAACACAGTTAAAGACAACAGCAATGTGTAGGAACCACGTGTACAGTGCCACTCATGCCATATTCACACAGAAATATTTATAATAAAAACTGTTTGGTGAGTAGCAAGTCTCAGAGCTTTAAGGCAGCACTGACACATTCCTGTTGAACAGAGTCCCAGCAAAACCAAAATTAATACAGATAGCTATGTTCACAGTCTTCCAAACCGTACTTGGAAGGCAGTGGTCAGAAAGACTCATTCAGACTTGCAGTCTGGTCAGCTCAGGGGTGTCCATTCCTTTGTTAGGAACTCATCAAGAACTGATTACACGTTTTAAAATAAAAAACAGGCTGATACTGACTGACCAATCTGCAGTCCTGCTAGTTTTATCCAGCCTCCAGGAGATACAGACCAAAAATCACCAGCGCCACTCGCTTTCACACCTGATGTCAGATTACACCCTTGCACAATCATCTCCAGTACTACAATGCCACAGTCTTCAGTTAAGTATCATAACTTGACAGCCTGGTTCCAAACAACTACTAAAAGTCAGCTCCTTAATATCATACAAAGACAATACCTAGTACTACAGGTTTGTTTGCTGTAGCATTAGCAATGAATTCTTGTGCATACAAAGCATACTACTGAAGAGTATTTTTTTTAAAAAGGGAATCACAGAAAAATGCATTTTTAGGCTGAGTGCATAAAATTTAGTCACTGTGTAGAAGACTTACTAAGTGTAGTAAGTTCCTCAGTATTTGTGGTGATAAAAAATATTACCAAATTAGATCAGCAAAAAACAGCCCTAAAAAAAGAAATTCTCCAAGACTAACTTGCCACACAGGATTCCAAAGAATTCATTTAACATCTGCCATTCTTTGGCAGTCTAAAGCCTACATAGCTGCCACTAGTCTAGGAAAATCATCCACTGATCTTTTGTTGCAAGGCAAAAAGCATAAAAAAAATATTATGACAACTGTCACTCTTGCATGTTTCTAAAAAGCCTAGCAGAAATTGCACCAGAAATATAGTAAGTGCCACACTAACCAGGGTCTACTCCAAACCTCCAAACAGAGTTGTTACACACTGCAAGCAAACTGCCTGAAAAGAACAAATACTGTAGGAGTACTTTCCCTGTCAAGCATTACAATCTTACCTCTTAAAAACAGATGCAACTAAACAAAACAAAGCAAAACACAGATAATAGATACAGCACAAGTATATCTGGCTGGAGCTCTTGTTCAGTAGATAGCTGCTTTAAAAGACAATAAGTAAATAAATTTAAAGAAAGAGCTACAACACAATGAATGAATGAATGATGGGTAGCATTATTCAGCATACTACCTGTCACAGGACTTTTGTCAAGGGGCTTGAACTGTATTTTTGTAGGTGTTGTGGGATTTCATTTATTTTGTGTGGTTTTAACTCTTTCACAGAACACAAGTTAACAAAGACCTTATTTTAGAGCATTTTGAGGTGCTTTTCATTTCCTTTCAGTTTCTATCTACAACAGGGAGGTTAGGGCTTGGGAGGTTTGGTTGATTGCTATCAGTGAAATCAGCAGTATGTGATCACAGATTACAAGGGAGTTACAAAAAACAGCTTAGGAGACAAGAGCAGTAAGGACACACACTTTTTTTTTCGAAGATAGAAGTACTTTCAAGCTCAGATTAATAACAGTCAGGCAAGAGCAGTTTTAAGAACTGCGTAAGAACAAGTAAAATGAAACTCCTTCATATAACTAGACTGCACATGCAAAACCATTAAAAGCCACTAAATTACCATAAATCAAACAGCTCTTGAGCTAGCAGTAAAACAAAAAGTTTAAACACTGAAAGACTTTTATGAAAGTTATTATTAAAGAACACAATAACATGGACCTTAGATCTGACTTAATTACCACCCATTTGAACACTTTAAGGAATTTCACCCTAACAAGTGCTTGAGAAACAAAACAGCTTTTCACTGTTCTTGCCATTCAGTACTACAAGCCATCCTGCTTCTCTTTCAATGTAATAATCCTTTAATTTGCTTATATGATTTGGTTATGTAAGTTCTACATACTTGTGAGATTCTTGTACTGAAGTTTAGTCATTAAATGGTTCCATGAAACCCACTAGCATATGATTCCTGCAGCTGCAATCAAGTTGTTCATGCATAATACCACTCACCCCATATTGGCAAGTCATCAATATACATCTGATACCAATAGTGATTTTTGATAGCATATACAAATGCATCTCTTCTCCCCTTGTCCAAGTCAACTTCACAGTAAGTGGTCTGCATTACATCATCTGCAAAAAATTAAAGCACAGTTAATGATTTATTAATGAGCTGGCTAAAATCCAGGGCAAACCCAGCAAACGGAGGAATGGACATTGCTGAAGACTTTAACTTTTCCTGGCTATCCTCAGGTAGGTAACAAAGAGGAGCATTTAAAAAGGAACTATTAAAGCAATTACATAATTGCTTTTGTAGTTCTACCTTTCCACATGCAGAAAGGTTTCAAAGTATCCTTTTTCTATTTCACCCTGATGGCAGCTTTACCTGGACAAACTGAGAGCTCTCTAACAAAGGGCATGAAACTATTAACAAATATCTAGAACTCTGTGTATGGTATTATCTCTCCATTTTAGTATGAGGAGGCTCAGACTGGGAACACTGTTTGTAAAAACAAAATCTCTTTTAAAGTTCTCAGTAATTTTCAAGAAAACACCCTAAAGGAAGAAACAAAGCAATGAGGGTGAAGGCAGGAAAAAAGGACAGAGGACAAAAATAGGAATAATATAAAATGTACAAGAGGCTGCAGTAGAAATAAAATTAATCCACCTCTTCAGTCAGAAAGCTGTTTTCCCACAACTACAATTCTCAAGTTAGTAGTCATTCTTCCACATCCCAGTTTCCTTCCCTAATATTTCCTTTTCAAGTGGAAAAAAGAGGAAAGGGTTCATATTTACAAGAATTCAGGCAGCAACAGATTTAGAAACAAAAATAACCCCATTTGCCTGACTTCAATGCCATCTCCTCCTCTCTTCTTTTTGTTATCACTGGAATCAACGACCCATTTGTAGTAGAAAAAATTCATTTGTACTGTACATCTCTAATCTGCATCAAAACTCGGCTTACCTGTTCCTATACACAAACTGCAATATAAAGCTTAAAAAGCAAATCAAATCACCTGCACAGAAAAAGCACCAGCAAGTAGAATTGTTC
Organism: Dryobates pubescens; assembly: GCF_014839835.1. NCBI lineage: Eukaryota > Metazoa > Chordata > Aves > Piciformes > Picidae > Dryobates > Dryobates pubescens. Next base: position 18,896,848 of record NC_071619.1, on the reverse strand, counting down.
CAACACAAAACATTATTTCTCTGACAACGACGAGATGTCGAAAGTAAAATATGCACAGCACGTCTGGTCAAGCAAAAATCAGTGAAGCAAGACAGTAAGAAATCAGCTGAGAGCAGCTTTGCATAATTTCAGTGATTTCTTATTACCCTGGAGAAGTAGTGTCCCTGGCTGTTATGAGAGCGATGAATTTCTGTCTCCTATTTCTTATGAAAACCAGCATTTTCCACTTTTGCTTGTTCAGAGACCTAACAAATGTACTCGAAGCTTCAGGTTTTTTAACTGGGGGGGAACTTTAAAAAAAATCAGGCTGGCTTCCAAGGCTAGTAGGAAAAGGGAATAATCAAGCAATTCTTGTCAACAAGTGCCCCAAGATTTTTAGACCACAGATTACATTTTCAGGACTGATACTGCCACATTCATTCAGGAAAGGGAAGCCGTTAGAGTCGGCACCACACACGACACAGATTTACAAATCCAGGCCTCACTTTGCATTTAGGGTCGATGCCCATTCAAATTTCACTTGGTGAATCCACTGCTGGAAATACTAAAGCACCCCCTGATACAGACACTGCTCGATGCCAGCTAATGGCAAAGAGATTACTGACTTCATCATTCATCCAGAAGATACAGATTGTAAGGGGGGAAAAACTAGAAATGCACATGGCCAGTTTCCCAGATCACGTACACTATTTAGTCACCCATCAGCTACCGTGTACCATCGGCTTCACAGAAAGCATCTGACCCACAGCCACTTTGCTCAGGAGTTAAATGCAATGCAGGTCCAGTACAGAGTATCAATCTGGACAGAGCACCACTGCATTAATAACAATATGTAGATTTTTTTAAAGCACCAAAGGACATGGATGAAGAGGGATTTCCCACCTGCTGGCACATCAGTCACACCTGCAAGACACCAACACCCTTTGAAATACTCTTTTCTGAAATCTGTACTCTTCTATATCCATTAAAAGCCTGTTTTTAACATCATGCCTAGTCTGCCTGGAAGAATATCGCCCAATTACTACATCTCTGATCTACCCATTTTGCATTTCTAAGTATACTCTATGAAGTTCAACAGGAAAACTATTTGTCCCATACTGAATAAAGTTTTCAGTGGGCTACAAGTTTTACAAACCAGTAACAGGACTGTTTTCCATTGTCTGTGCAGGCACAGTTCCTTCCTTAAAAGCAAAGATTCAACTTGGATTCCTTTTATGTGGAGATGCTATCCCCTATGCAACTTAAAACTTTCTAAAGAATTTACAGCCTTTAATCTTTTATCCTACTTGTCCTACTTATAATAAAAGCATCATCAAGTTTCTTATATTGCAGATGTCCTGTTTTGGATACAGCTTTCATAACTTACAGAAACTAAGTCCCATCTGATTGCAATACTCAGATGAGATACCATGTTTAAGTTCTCCGTCCAGTTAAGCACTGGTGATGTAATGAAGTGTAGATAGCCCTATAGGGGGAAAAAATGCATATACACAGAAACTCAAATAAGATTAACTATATGAGTGTTAAAATTGAATACAGACAAAAAGAATTGTTACTATTTGAAGCTCTGTAACTACCAGTTACAGATATATGAAAGGATTCTCATACTGAAGAAAACACACAGAGAAATTCTGCAGTTGAAGACTCAAGCCCGAACACCAAGAAATGTGTTTGCCAGAGAAGTTAAATACCTCTTGGAAAGACAGAGAGGGCGGGAAACAACAGAAAACAAGATCAGCTCCATGTTGACAGCAGGAGCAGGGAGGTCATTCTGCCCCTGTACACTGCACTGGTTAGGCCGCACCTCGAGTACTGTGTCTAGTTCTGGGCCCCTCAGTTTAGGAAGGAGGTTGACTTGCTGGAACGAGTCCAGAGAAGAGCAACAAAGTTGGTGAGGGGTTTGGAACATAAGCCCTATGAGGAGAGGCTGAGGGAGCTGGGGTTGCTTAGCCTGGAGGAGAGGAGACTCAGGGGTGACCTTATTACTCTCTACAACTACCTGAAGGGAGGTTGTAGAGAGACGGATGTTGGTCTCTTCTCCCAGGCAGCCAGTACCAGAACAAGAGGACACAGTCTCAGGCTGCACCAGGGGAGGTTCAGGCTAGATGTTAGGAAAAAGTTCTATACAGAAAGAGTGATTGCACATTGGAATGGGCTGCCTGGGGAGGTGGTGGAGTCGCCATCACTGGAGGTTTTCAGGAGGAGACTTGATGGGGTGCTTGGTGCCGTGGGTTAGTTGTTTGGGTGGTGTTAGATTGGTTGATGGGTTGGATGCGGTGATCTTGAAGGTCTCTTCCAACCTGGTTTATTCTATGTATTCTATGACTGGCATATGATGAGTTGGAAACAATAATATTAAAGTCTTTGGTAAGGATGTTTTAAACTAGACAGTAACCAGGATACAGTAATTGTATTAAGGCAGACCTCTGGGATATTGAGCCCTTGCTACTCCCAACTATAGGGCCTATAAGTTACATCTTCAGAATTGATAATTTCAGAATATTAATTCCAGTAAAAATACTTTTAATCATTCATATGCAGAAAGCTTAGTTTCACTTTATAAAATGCAATCAATTACTGCAGAAGCATGTACTTACTACAAGCATCTTCCTTAAAGGGCACATAAATTAAGACTTTACCGTACAGTGAAAAGCCAGAGGTAGCAGACAACCTTCCAAGGCATTTCAAGAATCAGTATAAAATACACTCAAGCTGCTAGCAGCAGCAAACTTTCAGTGCTAATTCAGAAATCAAGTTTTAAGGGGTTTGGATTTTTTAAAGTGACTAAATGCACTTTCAATTGCTTACCTTTAAATTTGATGTCAAGTCCACTGAATTCTAATTCAACTCCTTGAAGTGCTTCTCCTAGGGTTTCATGGTAATGGCTGATGCTTTTTTTTGATCCCACACAGAAAGGAAGAGAGAAGTATTTGTATGTTTCTTGGCGATTGTGGTAGGGTCCTACTGTATTCATCCATAAAACAACTTCCTCTTTATCTTGGTACTGAAACATAAATTTATTGAGTTAGACAAGAAGCCCAGCAGAATTAAAATTCAAGAAACTCATTCATATTAATGAGCAAGCAATCACAGGAACCAGATACATTTAAAGACAGTTGAGTAACTTTGTCTTTTGGATGGCAGGGATTCTAGGATACAGTTTTCAACCTGCTTTCCTACCAAAAAAACCCAAAACAACCAACAACCCAAAAAACCCCACACCAAAACCAAAAACAAACAAGGCTTAGTTCATCATACAGTTTCTTACAGCCCATGACTGGAGTATCAAAAGAGGGGGATTCACACTAATTTAGTAGAGAAGCAGAAGATAGAGCAAAAGTACAGAAAAGCAGAAATGTCAAAGATAAATAAGCCTTCACAGATTTGTGGAAACACACATCAGTTAAAAGCAAAATTCTACTTTTGTCCACTATACAAATGTCAACTTAATATCCTGCTAATCAAGATCTTAGAAAATAAATCAGGAGAATTACCCATGGTGACAAGTATACTGTATTTTTCTAAAATGCAACTTTTCATTCTTGTAATGGTGTAGGTTACATCTGAAATTCCCAGAAGACCACAATGCCTCCTAGGAAGAACTAAAATTGAACTGTGGCCTATCTACATGCAGAAGGATTATATTTTGATGCAATTACAGCATTCTCACAATGAAAAAAATAACAGAACAGCAAGGAGTTTGGTGTTTACCATGAAATTCTTTCTAGGACTATCCACCCTTCATTTTCCACAGCTACTCTTAGGCAGAAAAATTTATTCCTTGGCTAGGAGCCAAGGAGAAATTACTTTCAAGCCCGTAAAACTTTCAACAACAAAGAAGTCCTTACAGACATTCACCTATCTGTATTAAAATGCTGCATGAATGCAGAAGTGACCTGAAACAATTATTTGCTCTACATCTGAATGCATCTGGGTGAGGTATCAGGTTTGCTGGTTACTACAAAGCTTTTCATCCAACACAACTTCATCACCTGCTACTATTTTAGTAGATTAGGAGGGGCAGTGATCTAAATTTTAAGACACACACACACAAAAAAATCCTGTTTACAACTGTACACACCTGCAAACACAATCACCAAATAGATCCTGACTTGTTTTGAAGTACTATTTTAATAAGCAAACACAGAACACATTGGAAAGAAAAATAAAGTCAAATGCTAATTAGCCATAACTATTTCACAGTCCCAAGGGGAAATACTGTATGCAGTTGTGCATCTCCTGTCTTAACAAATGAACAAAGTTTTTGAACTCCATTCATTCTGAATAACCACAGTCATATCAACAGGTTAACTCAGAAATAATTAGCTACACATGAAATGCTAAAAAAAACCCCAAAACTCTTCAGATGAGGTGTTTAAAAGTTAATCTCAAGGATTTAAACAAACATGCTTTGGGAAACAGTTTAATCCCTTTATACTAACATGTCATCTCAATTACAAGTCTCATCTTTTTTTATTTATGAGGATGTACAAGGGTCATTCCAGCCTTTTCAGTGAGCAATCTCCCACAAGCAACTTTAAATATCTTATTAATTTCCTTCTGAGCTGCAGCTGAGACCAAACACATCACTTTCACAAACCTGCCATTTGCAGGGCTAAAAATTCAGAACATTTCTGAAAGGTAAAAATGCCAAGCAGCAAAGAAAGAGTAAACACCACAGTAAGGGAAAGCAGACATTCTTCCTTTCTGCCAGTAACAAGAAAGATTACATCAGTGCAGCTTGTCCAACTTCAAAAGAAGTTGGGAAAGAAGGAAGGAAAAAAAAAAAAAGTTAGTTCCAGACCACTCAGAAGCAGATAGCAGAATCTGCACTACACCACCATCACTAACTCTTGCCAATGTAGCAAGGGACAAACTGGTCCATATCTCTTTCTAGTCTGTTATGCCTAGTACATCTTCTGTTTCTTACTCTAAAAGCTGCAGAACATATTCTCCACCCTTTCTCAAAGTGGTTTTAACTTGTCAAGAGCCCACTTTAGCATTACTGCTTGTAACACAAGAGCTTACACATGAACTTCACTGCCTCTGTTCAACCTGCAGTAACGGAACATGACAACATTCTTAGGTCTGTGAATTCAGTGCCTGAATAAAGAAAGCATTGACCAATGCTTCACTTGGCTTCTTGTTTCTGACCTGCTTCATACTGTGTCAGGACCTCTGCATTTTTGGAACTAAACCAGATAGTATACTTTCAAGTGACAGAATCCAGCTCCTTAGAACATATTAGAGCATTCAAAACCTCATTACACTTTCTGATCTAATAATGTTAACTATGTTGTAATTACAACATCTACAACAACAAATTTGGCCTTTGCTTGTCTCTTATCTACAGGATACTTAGCCCTCCTTCAGGGCCTACAAATTCTTCCCACAATGACTCCAAGATGCCATGATTCTATTCTGGATAGGAAAGAGATCAAATAAATCATAAACTAAGGATTCAGTCTACATTTTTACTTCCTCCTTTCTCATAACCATCCCAGAACAACTTAAAAGAACTATTCTCAGGACCACTACATAATCAAACACAGCAACTCAGCCACCCCAGGGTACACTCACTCACAATTAGCAAGTCCCTAGTCACAGCAATTTGCAGTCCATCAGGGGCCCCCTCTGATGCCCTCCCAGAATTAATAAAGCTCTAGTAAGAAACCCAGCTTAAGAAACTTCAGCCTGAATTTGGGGTGGGGGTGCTGCCTAGTAGAAAGTCAAACAGATTTTATTCTCCCTACATTTTTGGGGTTTTGCTCGTTCTCAATTATAAAGATCAGCTTTCATGTTTAAATACATTTCCCTATCATGGCATATCTCATCCTTATAAACTTACTCTAGTGATAGGGTAATTTAGTTGCAAGAACTCAGTGTTTTCAAAAAGTTCAGATGTGTGGTGCTTTGTTTTGGGGGTTTGTTTTGTTTTTCTTTTTAATTACTGCCTTCACAATATCGAAGCATCTACAACAAATAACAGTGTCAACACATAGGATAACAGTTCTCATTTAGGCAAGACAAAGAACTACAGTATCTTGTAGGACTGTTCCATCAGCTCTATATGAGGACTTTTCTGTTCAGAGAAGACTAACATGCAACATACTTTGCAGCAAAAAGGTCACTCTACAAAAGAAACAACGAAGTTGCTAAAGAAAATTCCGGTTCCAAGGGGAAGACAACACTCAGGCATGATGTATCAAATACTAGTCAGATTTTGGTAAGCACACTCAGTCTTGCAGTAATTTCAAGTGCTATCATGGCCTCTTCTGTCTTTTCTCAGCAAATATGGAGGCTCCTGCAAAGAACCTGGAGCCACAGAAAACAAGAAAATTTCAGCTCTATAGCACCACCTTTCATTCTTGGCAGAAAAAGCACATTGAAGAAACTACTCTCATTTCTTCAGGAATCGAGCAGCCTTAGACAAAGTGACAAACCAGAAGATCCTGAAGTCTTATTCTTACTGTTCCAATAAGCAACTCTTCAGCTGTGCCCCCTGAGGTCTGAATGCAACCAAGCAAATCAAAATCATGTCAACTTCTGTTAACCTTAGTGGGCAAGTCAGCAGGAACTCACAGTCAAAACCAACACAGAACAAGACAGTATGTGAAAAGTCCAATGGTCTCTATCAAAAATTGTTAGAAAGCAATATAAAACTTGTCTGTCATAGGTTCCTCATCTTCTGGTACCTAACCAGTAAGCAAATTACTTTAACTCATTGAGATTCTGCCAGATCCCAGAAAACATAAAACCATCATGACCTACCTAACAATACAAAGTACAGAACAAACAAAAGAGGAAGTTGGCAACAATGTGCAAGAATATTCATGTTACACATCCAATAAGTTACATTCACCAAGAGTAGCTGCCATCGTAAGAGATCTAAACAAAAAAGTTCTTGCTCTCATTCCACATATGGTAAGGGTCCTGAGTCACTATTGGCCCTATCAATTGTACAGAACTTCTAGAAAAGAAACAAACCTATTCCCGTTACAGCTGTATCTAAACTACTAAGGCTTGCAACAGGGACAAGTAGTAATGAAGTAACATGTCAAATGGTAAAACAGTTTGAAGTAAAATTAATGATGTGCAGAGTAGACTCCCGGTAATTTGAATGGCATAAATCTGACCTAGGGTTAGTTACACTTCAGCCTCAATGCAATTTTGTCTTCATCTCTTATGAAAACAAATGACAAACATATTCCTAACATGAAGGATTTATTTTGCTGTACTAAAGTACTGCTATTTCAGAAATTATTTTTTGTTCTTTCCCTTTCCTGATTTGTTTGCACAGAACTAGATGGTGGAATGGCAGCTTTTCACATGCCAGATTATCAACACCAGTATCCTATTAAGAACATATTAACTGGCAAGGGAACAAAAGGTCAACAATAAGATGCTGCAACCTTTACCCTGGTATATCTCAGCAAGCTCTTCTGGCTTTGGTTCATAAGAGACAATACACACACAGGGACAATACATTCACAGAACTAAGTACTTAACAACTTGGTAATGGGGCCAGAATTCAGAGAGTTCACAGCTTCCAAGTATGAGAAAATACTACAAAACAACTAAGTACCTTTTATTTAATGTAACTTACAAAAAATGTAGTTCTTATTCTGTAAGCATAGCAAATCTGGCTTTGCATCTTATTCTGCATTAAACTTCATATCAGCTAAGTAACGTCAGTAACTACACAGAGATTTATTTTAACTGTGAAAAACCACAGGGGAAGCCTGAACAAGGCTCAGCATCAGCACAAGTTACCTACCACCCGCTGGCACAAACTGATTAATGGGAGATAAACCTTTAGAAACTTTTTCTTCCATAATTGCCACCCAGGTAATGAAGGACAGACATACACCCCAAGTGCAACCACCTATCGGCTATGATCCTTACGACAGCTGGGGACATGTTCCAAAGCAGCATGACATGGTCACACTGCCTGTTCAGAGCACCGGGCTAGAGATGTTGTATATGTGCAAGATAAAATCCTGCTAAACCCATCTACACTGGTAACCAGCTGGGGACGTTCCTGCTTACTGGAGGGAGGTTGGACTACATGACATCTGGAAGTCCCTTTGAACCCCGTGCATCCTATGATTCTATGATTATTCTAGTCCCCCTGCAAAATATTAAACTGACATCAAACTTGTGCAGTTTGACCAGGTCAGGCACGGACTTCCATGATAACACAACTACTGAAGACTTGGGAGCATACACCACTTTGAGGCTTAACAGAAAGACAGCTTCCACACATCTGAATGGTTTAATAATTACTCAAGCACAGCAATATTAAGACTATCTTCTGCACAGCACATGCATCTTTCTTTCCTCTTGCCCACAGGGCACTGTGATGTGGAAAGCAACTTACTGGGTTTTTTTGCACAACCATAGAAGTTAGCATGGTAGCCCTAGAAATAAACTATTTATTCTACAGAACAATTAAGGGTAGATTAAGAGAGGATATCAAAGAGGACATGAGATGGGCAAATTGTTGATATTCTTTTTTAAACCATGAAAACCTGTTGCAAAATAATATGGAGTCACAGCAGGGTTTACAACTACCAAATATTATGTGATGATTCAGCAAACTAAATTCAAATCAAGGCAGTTTATTTCAGAAAGTATGCAATTGCACTCTGTTTCTCAAGGTGAAGTTTGGAGGGAGGCTTTCCACAATGCAGTCCCTTGAACACAGCACATCTTTCAGAGCACAAGGACCAACATTATCTGTCATTGGCACAGCACAGTTACAGAAGCAGGACAGGAAATAGAAGAGGAGACAAGTAAAACGCAAGCTGCGAGTAATATGCCAGGCTTCTAGTCCTTAGTTATCCTTCTAGTTCTACCTATCAAGCTCTGTGATAATGTTTGCAGTTCACATCCCCAGTCTATTAAACGGTGGGTTTCAACCCCATGCACTCCTTTGGATTAAGCAGGTTATTTCTAGTAATAGCTCTTCATTTCTCTCTTAATTGTATGCCTCACCAAAATGTGTATAGGACTTACTGGCAGCACAGCTTCAACTACTGTACAAGCAGTCCTTACGCTTTTACACCTCCTAGATGCACAAAGTTGCTCAGGCACACCACGTCCTGCTTCTGAGACATTTATTTCACCTCTTCAAAATGAGACACAATAATTCCAAAAAGGAATCAGGCTGCTTATCTGCACACACCTTTGTATTCAAAGACATATTTTACTGAAATGTTTTTCTGCAGTGTTTCTCTACCAGAAAACTTACAGATGGTACACAAATTCAATAATTTCATGCCTTAATGTCAAACAAGCTTTGCAGGCTCACGGCGTTAACATACTACATCAGGCTAAAAGTCAAACAAAAATACTTCAATCACTGTAAAACCGGGAATGCTGCTACACAGTACAGGCTGAGTTCTCTTTGTTTTTCAATGTTTGTCATGTATTTCCATGCTTACGGAGCACTGATAATTAAACTGAAGCAAAATTAAAATTGAAATGCTATCTCTTCCCCACACAATTCCCCCGCAACAAAAACTACCAGCACACAGGCAAAAAGCAGGTACCAAACACACTCTGAGGCATGGAAGGAAGTTAAACAATCAGCATACAAGTTTTCAGCTACGTTTCTGACAAATCGTTCTCTTGTGGCCTGAAGTTACACTGCTGCACTGTCTTTTGATGATGGGTATTTTAAATGCTGCGTCAAACCCCAAATTTCTCTTCACTTCCTATTGATTCTAAATACCCAAATCTTCATCTTATAATTGATTGCATACTATTCTTCCCATACAGAAAAGCAGAGACCACTATTGAAGACTAATTCAAATTTAAGATAAAGGATTTATCCTCTGATCCAATGAAGCCACCCACACCAAGTACCTCCAGAAACACCAGTACTTATAGTCCTAGAGCTTCAAGTGGAATCCTCTCATAATTATCTTTTGTAACATTTGCAGTCCTATAATTATAAAATAAAGGACAGACACACATAAAGCATTAACAGTCATGTTGTATTAATACAAAAATACACATTATAAGACGTGTATTATTTTATAAATATTAAATACTATTATGTATTGTAGGAGCAGAAAGGAAATTAAAATAAATCATTCTGCTAACAGAGAGGATTAAATGCTTCAGTCAGTACTTCTAAACATTCAGTGTGCTTGGTACAGATAATGCCCTGTACACTGGCAGTGAAAAGTAAACTGTGGCAAGATACAACAGGACCAAGTGCCTGGCCACAAGAAGCTGCACACTGAAGCACTAACAAGGAAATGGCAGTGCATAATGGTGTGCATTCCTACTAACAGGACTCAAGTCTTAATGCTACAGAAAATTTACATTTTCAAGCTACCAAGTCCTGCATCAGTACAGTAGTATTTCCTCTCCACTTCCACAAATCCAAGCAGAACCTCCAAAATGTAATATAGCACTTTGGTATACTGTTAAAAAAAGGTGAATCTTCCAACTGTAATCGTATTCGAACCAGAAATTCACTAAAGTACAGTACTTAAGGAACACTTCCCGCAGATTCTTAATCTCAGAATCAGTATACTACTACGAAACCCTGTTCATGTTTCATTCATGCTATTAATGTTTGCACTCCAATCTCCTGAACAATATTGAAGTGGTAAATTACCTAAACAAGGAGATAGCCTTCCAAAAAAGCTAACAGTCCTTCTGCATCAACTATTTCTAACCTATTGCGTGATGTTACTAAACTGGACACCATGTGACCAGGAATACTAAACTAAGAGACTGAGTTATAATTTTAAAGAGTTGAGTAATTGAGATGAGAAAAAGAAAAAAAAAAAAAAAAAGGACAGACAAGTCTTCAAAAGGTGTATGTGATTTCCATTGGTATTTATTTAGGTAATCATTCAGAAGACCTGAACTCCATCAGAATTCACTTTAAAAGGGAAAGTGCAAAAAAATAAAAAAAAGACAGCTTAATAAAATCCCTTCCCCCCCCCCCCAAGACTATTGATATTAATAATTAAGAATCCCTCCAGACAAATAGCCTTTAAAACAAACAGAGCTATGATGAAAACCATCTCACCTCAGCAGAAACCCAACCCTAAAACACAGGTTTAGCAACAAAACTGGGCCCTAAATAGTTCAAAGAGTGTCTGCTCCTCAAAAGTACGCAGTAACAGTTTAAGTTTCCTCTCCTTAGTTGAAGCACTGGTAAATCCCATTAGCTTTTAAAAACTTTCAAATGCTTTCCATAAATATATGGAATTAGGCAACCAATTACCTACTGCTTATACAAAACCTACCAATACTTTCTCTGATTCATTAAAAACACTTATTAAGCTTACCACATCACATCTAGAGAAAGTTAAACTGAGCAAGTGTTCACCAGCCAGGCTCCTCAAGAGCACAAAGGTTCTGACAGATGGACACTGCTTAATCACAGCCATGCTAATCCACCCCACTTGTGAAGATGCAAGGATGGTTTTCAGTAAAGACTCATTCCAGTCTCAGATCACAGCATACCAAAAGCCATGGAAAACACTCCAATAAAAAATTGGAAACTGATGAAGCAATGCTACTTACTTCCCAGTGATTCTTTCCAAGTGATACTGCACTTTAGAATAAGTATCCCCATAACAACAAGTGAGCACTCAAGTCAGCAGTATTTTACGCACTCATTTTCCTTAAGGGTCGCAGGCCGAGTGTCTCTTGTCCTGTTCTTATGCCTCAGCCTAGACCCAGATGTACTTCCCTCTCCCAAGAGAGCTGTCACACTGCAGCGTGTGCCCATAGGGCTGTCACTGCGCAGGCAGTGCAGAACCAGGTTCCGAATAACACTTCTGTTCTGAAGCAAATGCAAACATCCTCCCGGAAGAAACGGCTGTTCCCGCTGAGTGCAAGTCAAACAGCGAGGCAGCCCTCTCTAAACAAAGCACGCACCCATGCCACGGCTGTTATCTGCTCCAGGAAAAGGTGGAAAGCACCGCACCCGGCCGCACGGCTGCCACGCTAACTGCTAACACAAGGATGCCTAAACCGGATCCGAAAACTCCAGTAGCCCTTCCTCGAGCACCGAGTGCGCCGCTCATACCAAATTAGAAAGAACAGGACCCGACCCCCTGTATATTTGGCCTGCATGGTCAAAACAACCCAAGCAGCGAAGAAGTCGAAAAGGAAGCTCTGCGGGGAGAGAGCCGCCCGCTTGCTGCCCAGGGGCCGCTGCCTGCCGCGCCCGCTCCCGCCTTGGCCGCGGCTCGTCGCTCCCCGCTCCGCCCCGCCCGCGCCATCTCTCCGGGCCGCTGTGGACGACGACGCCCCTCGGGGACAGCAGGGCCCGCGGATGGGGGGGAGTCCGGGGTCGTGGCCCGACCGCACTCGGGGGAGGCCGGAACCCGCCTCACCGTGTGTTCGTGCTCGTCGGCGCGGGCGCGCAGCGCTAGGCACAGGAAGAGAAAGAGCGCGGCGGCCGCACAGAGCTGCAGCCCGGGCACCGCCATCTCGGGCCTCCGCATCCCCGCGCACGCAGCAGGCCCCGCCGCGGAGCCGGCCCGCGCCCCGCCGCCAACGCCGACCTGCGACGCCACTTCCGCTCCGCCCGGCCACGTCATCCGGCCGCACACCGGCCGCGCGGCGTCTACGGCGGCCGCCGAGAGCCAAGCCAAGCGCCACAGGGTCCCGCGGGAGCGTCTCACAGCCACGGCAGGGGTGGAGCTGGCTCGCCTTCGGCACCTCCACGACAGGGAGAGTAGATCGGTGCCTGCGCAGGGACAACGATGGTGGAAACAAAGGAAGAGTGGTTGAGGCGCTGTGACCTTCCGCGTGAGCGTGCTGAAGTTACTTTTTCACCGGTGGATGCATTTTATAATTCATAAAATCACCATCATCTATCAATCTAGACTTCAGAACAGCGCGACACAGGGCTGCACGCAGGTACCCTCGGCAATAAGGGGTCCTGTTTTCTACACCACTTGTACAAGAAGAAACCCATGAAGTGCAAAAAGCCTGTCAAAGGGGCAGGCGTGGCAGCTGGTCACTGTGCTGTCAGTATTGGCCAAGACCAGGCCTGGGAAGCAGCAGATGAACTTGGAACAACCTCAAGCTGAAATTCTAAAGTAAAAAATCCCAAACCAAACACCACCCCCCACCCCATGCCAAAAAGGTCGCTTTTAAACTGAACAAATACTGAAAGAAGCTGAATGCAGGAGCTGGTCCATGCTGTTACCTGCCATCCATGCCTTTTAGGCACAATGCAAAATCAGAATTCCCCATTTACCACAGACCACCATACCTATAATAAAAGCTTCTCCCCTTGTGATCTAACACATTTAATCTACTTTCCTTGAACATAATTTAATAAGGTGCATTCATATGAAGCCTTCTCCAGATCAGCTGGGGCTTGCAAATGTACTGTTTCAGTAGAAACAAGGTCCCTGTAGAAAGATACTTGTCAAAACCTATTAAAACCCTCTGCTGATATTTTAAAAAAACAAAAACAAAACACCACAAAACAAAACTGGACAGCTTTGTTAGCACCATATGTTTCTTTCTAGCCATTGCCTCTCTGTCCAAAACAGAGTAGCTTACCCTTGGGGGAAAGAGAGAGAGAGAAAGCTTCAGCATCTTCAGTTTATTCAGTACTTAATCAAAACAGGGCCAACCAAAGCCATCTGCTGCAGCGTGCTTTTTGAGGCATGCTGTACAAAGAGCAAATACTTTGCCCAGGCCAGCCAGCTGCCACCTCAGCTTGGTGGATTGGTTGATGCCTGTACAGGTGACCAGGCCATTTACTTTTTACCAGCAGTTTTACTATCTGTTCAGTCCTTGAGCTCTAATGTTTGATGGAAGCACACTTTATTCCCATTTCTCCCCTTCACCCCTGCCACCCAGCATATTCTTGAGTAACCAAGAATCTGGTTGCATACAGTTTTGTGCTCTGGTCTTTTCAGAGCTTGATTTTTAGTGCACTTTTCACCTTGGGTGGAAGCAATACACATCACATGTGTTCACCAACACAAATGGAGTCTACAGCTACAAAGATTCTGCACATTGACCAGTAAGAGGGTTAAAGCAACTAGCTGAAACCAAACCACACTTTTTGGCATGTCAGAAGGTGCCTCTGCTGGCCTACAGCAGCCTTGAAAGTCATGCATGCATCACAGTTGTTTACCTGCATTTAACAGTGAAGTCCTTATAGTGCTGCTCCTTTTTTCCTGGACAAGGTGATAGTTTTGCTATGACTGCTGCTCAGTGAGATCCTAACTAAGCCAGGATCTAATTACAAAGAGAAAACAACATGGAAATGTCTGAAACTATAGCTGTGTCTTCAATTTCCCCTCCTTATGCAATGGAGAGTGGGCCCATACAGTATTTATAATATTTCTCAGCCTCACCTGTCCCAGCTCATCTCTCCTCCAAACTAGAGCACCACATTAGTATTTGGTTTTGTATGATAGTTCAGGTCACACTAAGGAAGTATCTAAGCTGCAAACAGGAGAGAGACTGAAAGGCTACTTCAGCAATACAGATATAAACCATCCCAGTACAGTACCAGCAACAAAAAATCCATTTCAGAGACATGTTATTAGGATTGTAAGAAAGGAAAATGCTCAGGTAAGAGCTCAGATATACCCCTCCTTCAGAAGACATTTGGTTATTGCACGCAGGGAGTTTAGAATTAAAAATTAGCTGGGGAAGATAGGTCCCTGGGCTGCTTCACTCCAACAGCTTTGAAAGGAAATCTGTGTGATGCTTCCATATGTTGCTCTTCCCTTCCTGCCTGGTTACAGTTTTCCCCACATCCTACACTTACTATCTTATGTTGTGCCTTGCAGATGTGGAAGCAAATAAATTTGTCTTATCCCATCACAGCTCCGAGCTTTGGAGCACAGCAGCAGCCAGCACTAAGGAAATGAAGAACTTCTGAGCAAAACCAGGAAGTGGTGAGCAAACCAAAACATGCTACAGCTGATGACAATCAAGCTGCTGAATTTCCTCTTTTACTTTATTTCTTTAATCCCTGCTTGCTTCACTTATCCATGCTACCATTTCCCTCATTCCAGCACCAAAACCTCATTCCCTGCTTCCAATTTGACAGAATAGTGCTGGGATCTTTGCTCTGTTGCAAGGGCAGCACAGGAAGGCAGCTCCCAGCTCACAAGTCCCCTGGCTACTGTTGAACAAAGAGCAAACTGTCAGCGAGAGCATGTGTTGTCAGAGTTACTGGAGAAGACACTGACGTAATTTATTAAAGAAGAATAAAAACAAATCACCTCTGTAGCTACAGGCCTGTAGCACACCACCTGCATCCCTCTATCAACATGAGAGGCTTGTATGAACTGCATTTGGAGTCAGACCCTGCGAGTTTAACGTGGATAATATTTAGCTTATGCCTTTACCCCTAAGAGCAGCAGAAGGTTCTCCACCTTCATTTAGTGCTGGGTGAGTCACAGTCACTGTCATTCCTGCAACTCTGCACATTGGCTTTGCCACCTTGCAAGAGAAAGGAGCTACAGCTCTACCATCTGCTCTCTTACAGATCACAGGGAGTTTACATGACTGGATAGAAGCCTTGTATGTCCATCATGTACCTGAGGGATCACCTAATACAGATGTATCTATGTCTCTCTCAAGGCTGGATGAGGGGGAATGGCTTGGAAACCAAGTAATACATAGGTGAGACAATCAAAGCAGGTAATCACCAACCAATGTAGGTAATGATGCTCAATTCTCTACTGTGAATGTTATTTTGCAGATTCCCATCTTCATGGACAACCAGAGCCCTATACTTGCCCCACAAAGGCCAGGATAAGTACAGAAGCTGGCGTGGGGAGAACAATCAAGAAAATACCCAGGAAACTCTCCTTAAGTTTGTAAGCCCTCAAGCACAAATGAAGCCAGATGCAGCTGTGGCAGATTCACATCACTGGAAAAGCAGCAAGCAGAATCCAACCCTCAGGCTGCCTGTTTCCACTGCAGCAGGCTAACTATACTGCTGGCATTTGTGAGATGTGTGCATTCATAACTGGAGACTCACTGCAACTGCACGCAACACCATTCTCGGTCTGGAGAGACAGATCCTGTGGAGACACGGAACTCCAGAGAGGATTGAGTCAGACAACAGAACTCACTTCAAGAACAACCTTGTAAAGAGCTGGGCAAAAGAGCATGGCATTGAGTGGATTTTCCATATTCCTTACTATGCACCAGCTACAGGGAAGATTGAACGCCACAACGGTTTGTTGAAGACCACTCTCAAAGCCATGGGAGGTGGATCTTTGACAAACTGAGAAAAACATTTAACACAAGCAACCTGGCTGGTGAATAGTAGAGGTTCAGTGAACCGAGCTGGACCAGCACATTCAGATCTGCTACAGAAAGTAGAAGGCGATAGAGTTCCTGTTGTTAGAGAAAAGAATCTGTTAGGTAAAACTGTTTGGGTATTTTCGCCTTCAGGAGAAGCTAAACCTGTCCGAGGGGTGGTTTCAGCAGAAGGTCCGGGTCACACTTATTGGGTAATGCAAGAGAATGGTGAAATTCAGTGTATTCCACAAAGAAATTTAACTTTAGCTGAAAGAGTTTACTTTCAGACTGTTGTACAGCTACATCGTGCCCAAAGGAAGAATCCCCGAGGAATCTACGGTGCACGAACCCTGAGAGCCCTGAGTCAACTGAGAATCCCTGTATCCCTGTTTCCCTTTTCTTCGCTTTGTCTGCGGAGAGACAAACTGTTTTCCATTATTCTTATTTTCTTGGACTTCTGAATCATCTACATCTGAGTATAGCCAGAATGGACTATGAACTCTACTTACGAACTGTAAATATTGTTTTAGATTGGATGGACAGTATGAACAGCCAATGAAATTGTTTAGAAAGAGGTGGACTGTGACTGTTTGAGGCTGTGCCTTTGAGAGACAGTGTTGGGAACACTCTGGCTGAATGTTTTGGTACCAGAACAAAAACACTCTGATATTCTAAATGATTTTCATTGGTGGATGGGCAGAATGCAACTTTAAGTTATAGGGCAGTTGGAATTTTTTCTCAGTTTGGGTTTCGGTCTGTTCTGCCGTGCCAGCCTGAACTGCTTCTCTGCCTGTCTGCTTCTCAGCAAACTAGATGGAGCTGACCTTGAGATAAACAAAACTAATCCTGCATGGGCTTTTGAAGCTTAATAACACCTCTTTTCCTTAATAACTCCCTTTCTTTCTCTCTCTAACCCCTTTTTGGGAAGAAAGGGAGGTGGGGGGGGAGAGAGGGGATTACAGGGGGGGAATCCCTCCCCGAGGAGGGAATTTTGTTGTGTTGTTTTTCTTTGCTGAATATTTCTGTATATATATTGTAAATACCTGTATATATTGTGTTATATATAACCTGCTTTCTATATATGCTTGTAAATATAGCTTTGCTTCTCCAACTGAGTTTAGCTGTGGTTTTCTTTTCTCTGTGGGGCAGGGAGAGCTAGGCCCTCTCTCAACTTACCACACCATTCACTAAGTGCAGTTGTTCTATGATACAGGAGGTCCCTTACCAGTTGCCTTAGGAGTTTTCATGGTAAACCAGCACACACACCACCTTGTTAAAGTCAGTCCTCTTCAGGGAGAAAGGGAACGGTGCTTTCAAGGCAGTATGCAAAACACATTTTTGAATAATGACAACTTCATAATTCTCCTATAGTTTAATGACTCCTGGAGGGAGATTTTACAGCTTTGGAAAGGTCAGTATATCTGTACCAAAAATGTTACACCGCACATTCACTTGCTCCTGCTGTAACAGGTATTCTTCTAACAAAGTCTTCAAAACAGATTAATTTCATTACTTTTTCAAGTATGTTTTCCAGTCAAACCCTTGCAGGCTGCATCAAGGGTTTTAGTAACAATGCTTATCAGGATTTAGTCTCTAAATTATTATGTGTTCTTTCCTGGTCAAAGGGAAACTTCACACTGGTGCAGGGCCATCAAGACACAGATCAGCATTCTTTTTCTCAGCCATGATACTTTTGCTTGAAGTCTCAAAGCACTAAAATTCTTCCAAGGAAAATAATTATGGAAAGCCAAGAACTCCCAGTGAAAATCATGGAGGGGGGGAAATCACCAGAGTTTTAGGGTGGAGGAAAGGGAAGAAAATGTTTGGCTCCCAGTTATAAATAATTTAAGACAATCCAAAAATATCTGTACAAACACACATACAAAGAGAAAAATCTCATATCCCACAGATGTTAATAGATTCAGCGACCTCTTGGGGGCACAGGTGGAGGATAAAAGCCTTCACAGCTCACAGGCCTATGAAAAGGCAGAGAATACAAATGCATTAAAAAACAAAATAAAGAATGGGGTTCTGAAACAACATGTTGCACGCAGTAACATTGTATCTAAGAATACTGTAAAAGCAGTAGTCATAAAAGAAGAAAACCAGGCTATCAGTGATTCAGCAACAGAGCAAAAGCTGAGGCACAAGAGCCCTGTTCCTTTCCAAGTTACTTCTTTCATTCTTCAGCTCTAGTAATTCTACTGTTACAGGAAAGAGACTCCATAACATTTGGTTGGAGTAAAACTTTGATAGTACTGTATCTTTCTCCTGAAAATTAGATGAAAAGCAATAGGAAGAGATCAAAATATTTAATTTTCTTTTTTCCAAACTAATTACAGATAAATTCTTACCAGAGCCAAGTCAACACACAGAACTTACTGCATCCACACATTAGTAATTACTATTTTAACAGCTGGAGAATTTAATTACCATCTGTACTTATCTAAGTCTCTGGGGTCTGGACTTCATAGACTGACACTGGTTGGACTAGAGGAATGTTTACAAGTTACTAATGTTTGTGACAGCCTGATTGTATCAAGCAAAACCTCCAATACCATGTAAAAAACCAGTGTGGTTCATTCTTTGAGGCCAACCAATCATGTAAACAAGTATGCTTTGGAGAGATCTTAATTTTCTGAAAAGTCCAAGGGAATGCTGGAAGGGAATTCCCTCTGCATTACACTTCGTATGTTCCAAGAGGTACTAAGTCTCTTCCAGGGGCAAGATGCTACTCCACCTGGTCAGTTTCAGTGTGGCAAGCAATGTGTGCTTCAATAATGCTGCCCATAGCAGTGTGTGAACTGCAGTAACAGCATTGTTGTAGGTACATTATCAATTAGGAAACCAATTCTACCGAGTATTACAGATGAAAAACATCTTGCAATTTCTAATAGCATGCATTTACATAGTCTAGTAGATTTTGTTGTAAGGCATGTTCACTTCCTGCCACGCTTTCTGCCCAAGGCTTCCATACTGATTCACTGAAAGCTTATGTTTGAGCTGCATTTTAGCTTTACCTGCTTGCACCTCGAGGAGGTACTCTGGGAGGCCTTTCTGGGAAAGTCAGCCTCTCTGCTTGGTGGGCTACTGGGCTGTGGCTTCTAGTTGTTTCTGAGACTTCATTGTCCTACAGAATGAAGAAAAGAGTTTACAGAGGAGCAGAATAAGGCTCGTTAGACTCGCAACAGAAGTGGTTATATTTTGCCATTTGTGCAACTGCAGTGCCATTCCTGAGAATTTTTTTTTTTTTTTTTTTGCATGAAAATGAAGCCATCTACTTAAGAACAGTGGAACAGTGTGTATGAGCTGTGAGAGCTTACCTCACTGTCTCCTTCCATCCCACTGCTGACACTCAAGATGCTCCGAGTGCTGGAACGGTTACTTGCACTACCTGGAGTAAGAGAAAACGAATTTACTATTAAATCCTGATGATTTAACTACAAATCACTCAGAATTCCTCATGCTCACCTCTTACACACAGCATTTAATGCTTGTTTAGAATCATTTATTTCCCCTGCTATTTTTCACATATTCAGGATTCAAACAATGGCATTTCATACAACACAGACCACAGGGCCACAACACTCAGCTTCGCTTTCTTTCTAGCAAATTTCTGCCCTATCTAGGTCCAGGCTTTTGGTTAAATAATCTACCTGAAAGGATCCAGTGCTAGTATCAGCTGACAAGTCAGGTAAATATTTTCACAAGTTGTACACACCCAACATTTATATATATTTAAATTATCAGTGTGGAGGTAAAAAGCACTGAGCACCATCACATATTTATTCCTTGAGCAAATGACTGCTTACAAGGTTTTTACTCCAATAGCTGTTCACTATTCCCTCTCACAACAATCCTTACTCATCACAGGAAGGTTTTATGCTCTATTTCAGAGCTAAAATTGAAGAAGTCTGTTCCAGCAACCTTCAGCAACCATTTATGCAAACTCATTGAACCTGTGTGGACTCACAGTAGGGAAAGGTTTTGCAGCATTGTGCCATTCTATAGGGGACAGCAACTCACAAACATACTCTACACTGCTGTAGCCCATTTCAGTCATAGATACACAATGTTCTATAGGGCTGTACAATACTGGGACACTAAAGTTAGGATACCTATACACTGAAATGGAAGTTACAGAGGTTTCCTCAAAAGATGGGAGTCCCTCCCTAGTCTTGGTGAGGTAACTCTTATCAGCTGGTACAAACAGCAACACTAAGGAGTACTACATAATGTTAGGGTCCATTCTCCAATTATGCCACAGGTAAGAAAGCCAAGCTGCACACACTCTAGTGGCTTATTACAGCTCCTCATATGCAGGTTACTGGATCAGTCAGCTACCTATGGCACCTAACTCTGGACATGAGCTAGCTATAGCTTGTGAAGAGCCACAGAAGTAGTACCCTCACTGAGACTCAGTTTTCCTTTCAGAGGATCAAAATTATCTTAATGATTTCTGCAAGAATTGCTCAGTCTGCAGTAACATCTATAGTGCACCCAAATGTAATAGAAACATGCAGACAGTCCAGATTATTCAAGAGGTCCCATAGTTACCAATGAAAAATGGTAACTTCTACCTGCAACAACCAAAGTAGTAACATGTAGCAACTGATTCCCAGTCTGCCCTGTAACTATGCCCTTCAGACCAGAAGAGCACCCTGCCTGTTGAGTCACTGCAAGGGACCATCCTTTTTCCTGAGAGAGCAGTTGCCATCTATTTTTAAGAACTGAATCTGAGTGATATACCTTCCCTGAGAAGGTTCAAGGGAATCTTTCACTCAGCTTTTAGTTGTCCTCCTGCAGAGATGCACACACAAGATGCCCAAACCATTTGATGTACAGGGAGCTGCTTTTACAGTTTTGAGAACAGCCAGCCTAAGGCATGCTGGGTTTATGGTGGCTGTGTAATTTCTGGGATTCAGGAACACAAGTCCTGTCTCCTGAGCTGACTCCAGAGCTGTGCTGTAGAGAAGGTGACACTCAGGATTTCCTTACTTGTTGTGCTGGACGTGCTTTCTGTTTTCCAGTCTCCTCGCTTTAACTCCTTTTTCGGTGGGAAGATGTTTTTCCTGGGGGTGTATTCATATATTCCACATTCTGGTTTCCCTGATGTATTATGAGAATGTCGAATGGGTACCGTAATCTCCAGGTCTGGAAGGGAAAATAAACCACTCAGAAGGGTCTATGCAAGTATAGTCTATAAGAGACAGCTCTGCTCCTGGGATCAAAGTTAAACACAATCACTTAAGGGCAATCATAACTGCACAGGAATGAATGAAGATTCACTCCACAGATATGAGTATCCTTTCCTCAATCTGGGAAACTGAGGAGTAAAGCCACCTCCCTGTTATTTAGCCAACAGGTATATGGATGTGAATATTAAAGTATCATATAACTACAATACACATAGAGACATTTCTGACTGAAAAGCCCATTAGTATTGTTAGCTGCTTCATTACCAGAGAATATCAGAATCAGAGACCATTACCTGCACTTTTGTCCTTTTTTTGCTTTTCCATTTGCCTCCTGGTTATGCTGTCTCGTAGCCGTTTCAGATTTTCCTAGAAACAACACAAGATATTGTTTTCAGGGCTTTGGATACAGGAGGATGAACAGCTGACATTATATTTCAGCTAACTCTGCAATCAAGCTGTAACAAAGCCTGCTAGTCCTTACTGAAGTCCAAACTATGTCAACAGGTTTTAATGCATTCCCTTCAGAAATCCACATGTGCCTTTTAGAAGCCAAGTTTTTTTCAGATGTTCATTGTGTATGTTAAGGTCAAGTTCACAGACTAACTGGCAGTTGCAGATAAGCAGCACATTTGGTTTAGAACTCTGTTTTCTGTTTCCACTGTGATGCTGGCACATAAACAAGACTCACAATCAAGTAACTGCACAGTCTTTTCTGTATTAATGAACAGAGAATTCTAATTGTAAAGCTGCCACACATCCCACAGTGCAAGGGACAATTCAGAAAGAATTCAGGTTGTCCCCACTGAAGCAAGAAATGTAACTGGGATAAAGTCTCTTCACCATTGTGTGGCAGCATACTGCACCTTACTAGTTAGGAAAGGTGGGGGGGAAAAAACCCACAACTCTTTCAGCACGGAAATGTGTGCATATATAAGAGGAAGAAACCCCTGAATAGGTTGAAAAGCACACAGAGCAATTGCTGTACCATGAGGCAAGATCAGGAGCAGAGACTTTGAAAGCTGCTCACGGAATGGGGCACAGAGCATGCCATTTCACCTCTGCTTCAGAGGTCTACTGAAGTAGCACTGTATTCTGTATTTTCTTTATTGACAGAAGAAGGGAATCCTCTGACTGTTTCTGGGACTGTTGCTAGACTTTGTCCAGCTGCAAAACACAGGTAGCCCTGTAGCCAACAAACACCCAGAGAGGGATCTGATCATCTACAAGACAGAATTTTAAAGCCTGTACACCACGTGGGAAACTGAGTCTTCACTGATCTGAACTGGAATAGAGCAGACAAGCTAAATGCTCATCACACAAGTCCCCTACCGGCAGGCAGGTGCTAGGTGACCTCCAGAAAGGTAATTTATTCAACTGGATTTGGCACAATTCCTAGTGTACAGAAAAAACTAACAATACAACTGCAAGACAAATACATCTGCAAACCAGCTACCTGCTCCCTGCTGCATGGGAACAGCCTCTCCATGTCAGGAGAGAACTCTGCTAGCAGGGGTAATGTGTTAGCAGTCCTCCTGCTACAACCAGGAAACAAACATATATATCACAAGGTCTTCAGTGTGTATACCTAGAGAGACAACTCTTGTTTCTTAAGCAGTGGAATAAGCCTGTACCTGCTGGAACCGGAATGATTCTGATCTCTTTTTCTGGTTCAGCTGCCACTCCTTAAAATGAAGTACAGCTTCATCAACGGTGAGCATGCCCATTTTCACTTGCTCCTGCAACGTAATCAGCTGCCGTTGACCTGGGGTTTTCATTCCAGCAAACGGATCATAAATGCTTGATTGAGATAGGTCCCTTACAGGCCTGACTACTGTTTCTGAAGAGAAAACATAAAAAATACTACTGAACTTGTGGCACCTGCTCTGCTCACTGAATACAAAGAAACTCAAGCACCCCAGATATCAATAAATCAGTATTACAGACTGAATGTTTCCCTAACCAGAAAGGTATTTTGTCCTTATGCCACACTGCTAATTGTCAGGGCTAAATGCCCAACTGAGAGGTAGCCTTGTATACAAATATGTCCCAGGAATAGTCTCTGTTCTTAAAAACATCATTTAAGTGAGCAGCCAAACTGTACTCTTTAAAGCGCTCTGTTTTTTCACTGCAAATATTTCTCTCTCTTAGCAGTCTACAAAACAGCTCTCACTTTGGCAGTCACAAAGCTGGACTCTTTGTATGTAATCTCTGCTGTGCAACTCCAGAAACAGCAAGATGAAAACCTATCCTACTGATGCTAGCTCTTATAACTCATTTGCAGCATAAAGAGGAGTTGCCAACACATGAGATACAAGTTCAGATGTGGTTCCTGGCACTCTCATAGTGCCTAAGAGTGGAAGAATAAGAGCACAGTTTTGGAAGTGCAGAGATCAATGGCAAGCAGTTCACCAAAGGTTAAAACCCAGGAAACAATGATCAACAGACAGTGGCTCCAACCAGACCATCAAAGGTGGGACGTTGACTCCATGAAGTAATATGGGTCATAACATAAAACAGGGCTTCAGTGATCATGATGATCCTGACTGTGGATAAATTCCAAGATGGGGATATGTACAGTATGGGAGGGTACCTCCTCACACTCTGCAGTTATAAAAAGTTTCCAGTGTCATGTAGGTCAGAAAGGTTGGGCCATTCATATAGGACTACTATCCCCAGAGCCTTGTTAAACAAACTCTTCTGTCACATGCCATGCAAATGAATCTATTTCAGCAGATTTGCTTTTAGATTATCAGAAAGTTTTCAGAGTGAACTTCTGACTTACCTTTCTTAACTCTTCCTCTAGGGGTGTAGAGATTCTCAGATCTTTGAGCTTTCTGTGCAAAAACTAAAACAAACATGCTTTATATACTGAAATGCATCTCATGAAGACATTACAGAGCAGCAATGTTTCAATTTATTAGCTTGATTGGGCCCTTATAATACCAGGACTTTTCCTATCCAGTTGGATACGTTTAAACCATCTGGGGATAATCTGTTGTCCTGCTGCTTTCACTAAGAACAAGCTCAGGCCAAGACTCTAGGATACACATCCCAATGTTTTCAGAGAAGGCAGAAGATGAAAAACAAAATTCAAAGTGGATCCCAAAGGCAATCCATCTCCAGAGCCAAGTAAACCAAGGAGATGAAAAATGTGTAGGTTTTTTTGGTGTTTATTCAGCAACTGGAGTCTATGTAAAGGCCATTCTACAGGTGACTACTCTACAGTTAGGTCCTGGTTCCCAACTCACTTTTGGAGATGTACAGCTCATTGTCTGGCTGTGGAGAGCTGGATTCTGGTCTTGGAACAGGAACTGGAGGTCTGCTAGCCACTTCCTGTGGCAAAGTATCTTGTTCCACTGAGTAGTACACATCTTCACCGGATGGCTGGTAAACTCCTTCCTCTGAATTTGGCACATCCACACCACTGCCTACAACAGAGTAGAGTTTGTAACAAAAACAATCTGGCCCCTTCACAGATGCACTAAGTACCACATTCTTACCAAGCTAGCCATTTCAGAGGCAAAACCATCCAGTTTTGCAGTGAGTTAAAGTGCCAAAGCCCTTCAAGACAGGACTTCATCAAGTCACCAACATCTAGTAGCATGCAAGTGTTAGCCACTAAGCTTGTACCATCTGTTCTGGTAAAGAAACCACAGTGGAAAATCTGTTTTTAAGAACTCAAACATTTAGTTCCATTAATTCCAGCTAATTAGCATATTATAACAGTTAACAAATCAAACAGAGCCCTGATTTCCAAAAGCTACTTGCAGTTGTCTACACAGAGAAATATTCCTTTGTCTGAAATGAACAATCACCATCAGATGACAATATATTTAATCTCAGAATAATGTGTCTCAGGGGGAGCTAAGGTCTGGCTTTGGTCAGAGAAGGCAGAAGGAGCACTGAAGAGGCAGTGTAGATCATGTTTCAGAGCCAGCAGTTCTTTACCTCTTTTCAGGCTGCTGTTTTCAGTGGGTGGACTTTTGAAAAAAGCATCTATGATAAAATTCATCACTAGATTGTACTGCCCTGCTTTATACTCAGCCTCTGCCCATGAGAGAAGCCTGCACCCACACCACCAGAATTAATCCCCATTACTAACACAGGGACAAAAGACAACCATTCCTGAATAGATACCAGCTGTGTGCTTGCACTTACTGGTAGGCAGGGGCTGGAACTAGAAACCACTCCTCCTCTTTAAGAAACTAACTGCATTTGTGAAATCACCTCACAAGCTGCTTTTTCTTTTATGCCTCATTTGTACCCACTAAGGTAAAAACAGTGTGGACTATCACCTGTCCTTATCAATATCAAGGAGAAATCTCAAGTTCCATTTAATTGTTTACACTGTGCTACTGCCTTCCCTCTCTCCGAACAGGTCTCACCTTCCAAAAACTTGCGGAGCATCGAGTCTTTCATAGTTTGATAAACTTCATCTCCAGCAGCTGGAGCGTCCGGTTTGGACTGAAGCATCTCCACATCTGAAAGCAAAAATCAGAAAAATGAGTTTGTTGATTATGCCTTTAAACATGTGAAGCAGTGTAATATTATAAAATTAAATATTTCTGACTGAATATTTGGTTCATGACCAAAAGAGCAACCCAGGCAACTGACAAGACATTTGCCTCAAAGAAGGCTCCGAAGTTGGTATGTTCACTCCATTCTGCACAAATCTTTGGCAGCTGCCTGATGCCTAGGCTTGAGAAGTTCTGACAAGGCTCCAAACAGCCATTGAGGATTAGCTATTATTGAGAGTGTTTTGGCTATGTGAAGGTTTTGGCCTCTGCACACTGCTCCTGAGGCCAAAGAGAATGGAAACTCCATGACTTGGCAAAACAAGACATTAAGGGCAATTTGCCCATGACACAGAAGATAGTATTTGTTTTATTTATTGGATAGAAGTCAAAACAGCTGGCTCAGTTAATTAGTTGGACTAGAAGGTGTTTAGAGGGTTAGCTTCTAATTTAGCATTGAGAAAGGAGTGACAGCAAACAATAACATACATCGTTAACTCCGTGTTTTGACATGAAGAATACTGATTTCAAGAAAAAGGTCAAGCTCATTGTATCCCTAAAACTAATGGTAAAACTGAAATAAAATGTGAGGTAACCATGCTCCTAATGATATTAAAAATGAGAGTGATATGAATGGATTGTTAAGCCTTACTGATACAAGCAAATTCTTGAGGCATATTGTAAAATAGCTATAATTATGTAAACTGAAGGGATTGGGTTACATGACAGAATATGAACTATTTCCCTATAAATGTCTTTTTAATATTTGCTGACCTATATTTTTTTTTCCTGCAAAGTTGAAGAGATATGACAAAGGGTAAGAATACACAAGCAAAATTTTGCTTTGCTGGAATGACACAGGGTGTTTTTAAACAAAAAATTATCAAAAGACTCATTGACAGTCACGTGAATGCACCCAATCTAGCTGTAATACCACACCAACAGCATCTCAAGAGCTCTGCAGTTCATGCCAAGTTGTGTGCCACTGGAGCTAATCTGCTCATCATCAACCTAATATAAAGTTCTCTGAAGTACTACTGTACCACATGGAAGCACAGATTTGACATTTGAGCATCCTAAGGAATCAGTACCAGAGAACTGCATATTTCTGTAGAGCAAATTTTCCATCTTGCAGCTACCCTGATTATTTTTAACACAGCTTTTTGAAATGAACCTGTAGCAAATACAGGCCCAAAAGAAAAGCCATTACTTTATGGATTTAGTAGCAGAACAGAATGTGACAACTGTGCAACATTCCTTTCACTCTGTGGAGGGAACAGTACTGTTTTGTCGATACTCTGCAGGATTACTAAACCAGCAGTGCGATAGGATACTGCAGGATTTGTTTCCTACCACATAGTCAATGTAGATAAATTGATTAATTAGTTAATTCTCCTTAGAAGACATGATTGTGACCTCACTACCCCCATGCAAATGAGTCTATCTCACATGGAGATGAGACCTAACATCTCACACACACCAAAACTGAAAAGAAGTTCTTGACTTGGTTAACACCACTTTTTGTTCCCACTTGCTGCAAAAGTGCTAAGAGTTTGAACTTGCTTCCACCAGCTCTTGGCCACTGCCACTGTCTGACCTCAGGAAATAGAGTCTAACTCTTTACTCAAGTAAAACAGCATAATGATGCACACACCCCAGGGAATTTAGTCTTCACACAAATCAAACAGGTTTTCAGCACTTTCAAGAGCCCGTACTCTCAGAGCCTCTCCTGAACACAATTCCAGCCTACTCAAAAAACTGTTTGGCAAAAATGAGCAAGAGGTGCTGGTGAAAAGAAAGCAGAAAAAGCACAGCACTTTATCTGATGCTGCAGTTGATACTACCAGACTGATATGATGGAGATAACTCTCCATTTTTGGTATTCAGTGCTGTTTGCTACAGTGTGTGGTACTCAGTTAAATGATGTTTACCTGCAGCCTGGAGCATATTCTGAAAAATTATGTTTGACTTTATTGGTATTTGAAAAGTGTAAGAAAAGAGAATTGCTCTTCCAAAGCCAGAAAAATGAGATTGAAGAAATAAGGCAATTCAATCTCACTATTAAACACCAGCAAACAGCAGGATCTAGGAAGTTTTCACTAATCACAGCATCACAGTATCACCAAGGTTGGAAGACACCTCGAGGATCATCGAGTCCAACCTGTCACCACAAACCCCATGACTAGACCATGGCACCAAGTGCCACGTCCAATCTCCTCTTGAACACCTCCAGGGATGGTGACTCCACCACCTCCCTGGGCAGCCCATTCCAATGACTAATGACTCCCTCGGTGAAGAACTTTGTCCTCACCTCGAGCCTAAACTTCCCCTGGCACAGCTTGAGACTGTGTCCCCTTGTTCTGGTGCTGGTTGCCTGGGAGAAGAGACCAACCCCTTCCTGTCTACAACCACCTTTCAGGTAGTTGTAGAGGGCAATGAGGTCACCCCTGATCCCTCTCTTCTCCAGGCTAAACAATCCCAGCTCTCTCAGCCTCTTCCTCATAGGGCTTGTGCTCAAGGCCTCTCACCAGCCTTGTTGCCCTTCTCTGGACACGTTCAAGTGTCTCGATGTCCTTCTTAAACTGAGGGGCCAGAACTGGACACAGTACTCAAGGTGCGGCCTAACCAATGCAGAGTACAGGGGCACAATGACACAATGACAATGATTAGGAGTACTTCATGATCTGTAATGGGCACTAAGACCTACCTGGGAAAGGACACTCCCCCCCAGCAGAAGAGGAGGCAATGTTCTGTAGATAAACAAGACATTTTCCAATTTTTTAAAAAATTATGTCATTTGTATCGAAACTTAAATGGAATGCAGCAACTCAACACAGGTGTGTGCAACTCCCATTAAGCGTCAGTTTAAGCAGAATTTGGCTCTTGCACAGTTTATGCACTTTCTGTGTAAATGTGTCCCCAAGAAAAAACGCAGAGACACAAAAACAGCGCAGAAAAATGCATTGAAAAGCCAGAGGTTTGATGAAGAATACAGGAACTAACAGAACACTCTGGTATTCAAGTATTTGCTATTACTTCTGACTCATTACATTGTCCCGTGTTTACCTTATTCTCAAAAGAATTCCTGCCAAACAAATTGACTCTGTAGTACCTAAGCATACTTTGATCAGCCTCTGCAAAACTGGTGGAAGCATATCTTGATCACAATAAATGGGTGTGCTGCCCTACTATTGCTACACTTAAAATAGCCAAGGTATTGTCCTCAACACCACAGCCATAACTACTTGCATAAGGGCTACTCTGACCTGGAGAAAACACCTCAGCAGAAGTAGATTTTAATTTCTTTAAGTCAGTACAAAAGCTTGAAGCTTTTATTTCTGATGGCAGTTCCAAACTCTCACTGATTTCAGTGAGGGTTTGCCTGTGTCAAGCATTGTGTCAATTTAACCTTACCTGTTACAGTACAGGTAGATTTTATACACTCTTCAGACAAGTTGTAAGTATTCTTCAGGCAAAGACTAAGATTACATAAGAAAAACCAGATTTTTCTGTAAAAAGATTCCTGAATGGAAGGTAACAATACATTAGGAGAACTCCAGAAGTAGCAGGAAACCCACGCTCCCTGCTGAGGTATTTCAGACAAGCCTCAACAATGAGGAAAACCTTTTCAAACACAGACTCATTTAGCTCTGCTTTTTAGTAAAGGAATCATAAGAACCTACATTAGGGACAGCTCAAGTTTTTACCTTTCTCATCCTACTAGTCCTACAGAGCCTGCAGCAGCACATTGGCACACCAGAAGAACTTTCTGATGCCGATCCCAGTGACCTCTGGCTGTGCTTGCAGAAGTTTCCTCTAAAGGACATACATGCCTGCTGGGCCTTTGTTGCTGAAGAGACTTAAGGAAAGCAGCCTGACTTAGGCTTCACATGTACAACCTTCCCCATCCTGCAGCAACCTTTCCTAGCTTACCAATTCCATGCCTGTCAGCCAAGCAGGCTCTATTTCATGTACTCATACAAAACACCACCCAAACTCCCTCCTGAGACCTGTGAGGGCAGGAAAACTTGTGCATTTGAACCATTTAACTTAATATGGTTCACTTGACTGAAACAGGCAAGGGGACACAAGCAACTGAGACAGCAGACTGAGGGAAACAGTGATCATGAGCAGGGAAGACGAAACAAGCACCTTAAAACAATCATTTCTTCCACCAATAGTCTGCAGGGCTGGCAAATTATTTTCTTGACAGTAAGCAATTCTGATCTAAATCTGAGCGACTACGAGAATACTTTCAGTCCAGTTCAGAAGTGATAAATTACAGGGAGTTTGATTTGAATCTACCCAAGAAAGGAATATTCCTTCCATAGTTTCTGGGAGATCTGGACATTACAGGAGTGGAAGACAAGTTTGGCTTAGTGGTTTTAAGTTTACTTTTTCCCTCTTCACAGCCTTAATAAATGAGCCCCATTCACAGGTGCACTGACTTCAGGCAGCACTTCCAAACATCCAGAAACTCTCACCCCCCTTACTGCAAACAACCACAGCTTTGTTCCTTAGGAGTCCAACCTGTCTTACTGCTTATCTCCACCCAAAGGCAGAATAAGCCTGGGTTTGGTAGCAAAATATCCCCACAGCAATCAAATTAAACTTCACAGAGAAGAGTTTATGATTTCAGGCTGAGAACTGACAAAAGTCTTATGGATTCTATGATCAAAGAAAATTTATTTTGTAACATTGTTTAAGCTTAAAGAGGAGAAAACCAGCCCAGGACAAATATAGTCTATAAGCTTTTTCCCTGAGCCAGAATTATACTTTAAACTGCAGAAACATTAGAAGTCCTTATGCAGGTACTCAAACTATAATAAGCTAGTTTCTCTGCTCATCATGGGAATCATAACATTCATCAGTGGGATGAAGCTGCTTAATACTGGTACTTAGCTTGGTATTTGGAATCAGGCCATTCCGCCACTCTGCTCTGGTAAGACCTCACCTGGAATACCATGTCCAGATTTGGGGCTCCCAACACTAGAGTGACATGGACCTGCTGGAGTGGATCCAAAGGAGGGCCACAAAGATGATCAGAGGGCTGGAGCACCTGCCCTATGAAGACAGGCTGAAAGAATTGGCGTTGTTCAGTCTAGAGAAGGGAAGGCTCCAGGGAGACCTTATAGCTACATTTCAATATTTGAAGGAGACTTACAGGAAGGCTGGGGAAGGACTGTTTAGAAGTGCTTGTAGCAATAGGACAAGGGGCAATGGTTTTAAACTGGAGCAGGGCAGATTTAAGTTGGCTATAAGGAAGTTCTCTACAATGAGTGGTAAAATAGTGGAACAGGTTTCCCAGGGATGTGGTTGAGGCCCCATCCCTGGAGACATTCAAGATCAGACTTGATGTGGCCCTAAGCAGCCTGATCTAATTGGAGGTGTCCCTGCACACTGCAGGAGGGTTGGACAAGGTGACCTTTGAGGGTCCTTTCCAATCCAGTGCAATCTGTGACTCTGTGAATATTGTTAATGGAATGGTGAGAGTTAAACATCTGCATATCTATCAGAATTAGCTCTGTATTTTTAGCAATAAACCAAGTGGATAAGGATAATGAGTTTTCAATTACAATCTATTCAGTAAACCTGTTTCTAGATGTTCACTTTCTTTTGTTCTCAAGCCATTGAGGTAGAAGTTCAGCTCTTGTTTTTCAGTTGCCAATAAAATAAAATCTTACTTCGTGTTCTTTTCTAACAGTATCTGTAAGTCAGAGTGTCCTTGCCTCCCTGGATCTCAGGAGGGAGAAGCAGCACATGGTAGAAAATTTGGTATCTTCTAAATGCTAATTCACTTGCTTAAGGTTCAGGGAATCCTCAAAGCACTGAGGAAACAGCTCTTGATCTTGTACACCAGCAATCAAAGACAGGTTTAGAGCAATTTTATCAGCCCACCAACATCAAAACTAGAGCATGGTTTCCTTGTGGTGAGAGCAGAAAAGCTACAACCAGCCCCAAATTCTGAAACTCAGCTGAGGCACTGCTGCATATAAAAGTGACAGATCAGTTTATGCCTCTTGGACAGAGGCTCTGAGCAATCTGGTCTATCTGAAGATTTCTCTGTTCACTGCAGGAGGATTTGACTAGATAACCTTTAGAGGTCCCTTCCAACCCAACCACCCTACAATTCTGTGACTCTATGAATATACATACAAAGATCTTCTGAGGCACCAGGGACAAATCCAGCCATGGATTCATAAAGTTCTTTATCAGAGCCAGGATTCAAGGAACACTTCATTAACAAATCAGTGGACAGATGAGCCATGGACTCATAAACAGACTCATCCTCCTCGCCTTGCATCAGCTCTTCCTTAATGTGACTTTTCAGCATATCTGCAGTTTCCTGGAGAGAAAGGCAGGCAAGAAAAGAAAAAAGTTCACATCTCATCTAAATAAGGAATCTGGAGAATCAAAGCAACCAAAACGTATCTCACTCTTCCATCACTGATGGAAAAAAACCAACTTTTAAAAGCAGACCATTCCCAAAGACTAAAGCTCCTCAAAGGAACTAAATTCCTGCTGAAGCTGTCTGGGCACAGCTTTCAACATCTATGTTGTAATAATAGACAATAAAGATAAAAGAAGTTGGTATTGACATGTTCTGAAGAGCCATTATAGCTTCTCACTTCCTCAACTTCATGTTCTACCCAGTGTCTGCAAACTTCTAGAACATAAGCAAAACTCATTCTAAAAATATAAATGCTTGTCAAAGGCTATTTTGGGGTAAGCATAGCTGAAGGGGGAAAGCTTGTTACATGTAGAGTACTTGCAAGAAAGCAAAGTTTTAGCTTTGGTGTAGATTCAGTTTCAGTTCTTGGCATTAGCAGCAGCACATAACACCCAGAATGGGACTACACAGACCCTTTTCTGTGAGATTAACAGGAAACCTCACAAAAAGCAGCTGTTCATGTAATACAGGCAGCTTTCGATTCACAGGACAGCAGAAATCTTTCTCATATATTTGCAACATGGTGGGGGAGAGATCAGTGCAGATCTTCATCAAACCCATACAAGGCAGCAAAATGTAAAGCTTCATCCCAGCCTATTCCCCAACTTCCAACTCTGTCACAAGCACAGCCATCTTCATAGGTTGCAGTACTACAAAGATATTCTTCCCTCCATGGGCCTTCAATCTACAGGGCATGTGTGTCAAAACTGTCTACACATGCTTCTTTCCACAGACAAAACAGGTCAGGCAAATAGCTTATGCAATGCTTTAGAGAGGTGCAGATGAACTTTTGCCAGAGAGAAAACATGGTGAGTAAAGGAGCTTACTAGGATTTCACAAGTACCGCTTCTAGTCACTACCTTGTGGTAGACACACTGGTGCAGATCATTTGTGTGCCTTGATACTAAGCTGCTTGACAGTCAGCAAGTAGGATCTACTCTTAATATGCTTCAGTCACTCTGCTGGTGGAGAGGAGGACATGGGAGAGTGCAGTACCATAATGTGAAGTGGGAAGGACTTCCTAATCATCTCTCATTTACCCCAATGCAAAGACTTTCATCACTTAATTTACAGTTTCTGCAGCCCTCCTGATCTCAGAACAGGGAATGGCAACTTTATTTAGCTGTAGTTTCGAACCCTAAACTAATGTTTTTGTCAAGCAACAAAGGCCAAGAGTAAGAATCACCCATGCCTCCAAAACAGGACTGTGGGAGAATGCAAAAGGGCTGCCTCTCCCTCTTACCACATATTCATCAATGAATTGGCGAAGGTCCTTAAAGCCATGCTTTTCTGCTATGGTGTTTGGATAGTGGCCATATTTGTTGGCTACACTGTAGGCCTGCAGGGCTCCAGGGCATGTAAGCAGCAAGGCGGTGAGGTTCTTCAGCCCATATCTTGCAGAAAAGTGAAGCAGTGTTGGCAATTCCTCATCCCTCTGATCTGAGAGAACAGGAAGATGTTAGAATCCAAGTTTCTCTCTAGCAGCAACAGAACCAGTAGATGAGAAACATAATGCCTAGTAAACACACAGACCAATGGAGTTGTGAAAGCCCTGCAAAGTACATGTACAGTTTCAAAACATAGCTACTATGCACAAACTGAGGTATCTAGTGCATCTCCAGACTTAAACCCTATGACCTGTAGTGAGGAAGCTGACACTGTAATAGGTCAATGTATGTAGGATCACAGGTTTGCAAGGACCTTGTAGATCATCATTCCAGTAGGGTCCAGCTGCTGTAAGGCAATCATGGTGTCACACCAACCCAACTTCTGATCATCCACTGTGCACCTTAAAGCAGAATCATAGGGTTGGGGGAAAAGGACTGTGCTGGGGAGAGATGTTACATGGTACTGGGAGAAGAACAAGAGAGGAAATATAGCAGACATTCTGGAGAGCATCTTTTAATTTTGGTTATGTTTGAGGCTGTCTACATAGCTACATCTCTCACAGTGCAACAAGTGAGTCTGATGCACATAACAAAAAAGGGTCACCTGACCCAAATGACAATCCCCCTTCTTCAGGCATCATCCAAAAATCAAGCTTGCTAGCTGAGATTCAAGATTTTGGAGACAGGCCATGCAGGTACCACACACTGCAGCATTAAGGCACTTCAAGGTAAAACAACTGATGGAGATGAAAATTTAGAAAGAAAAAAAATAATTAAGTATCTTTCAACTTACTTGCTGTCATATCTTCTTCTTCCAGCTGGTTGATTCCAAACAGGTGTAAGCCACTGGCAGGAATGTTTTTCTTGAGAGACTCAGTCAGGAGTTTGTCAAGTGCTTCTATGCTGTATGGCACAATTTTAAAGGCCTAGGAATAAACCAAAAATTATTTTGTTTGTGGGAGCCTGGAGATTCAGTTAGGGTGAGATTTATTAGGTGTCTTTTTGTTTAGTAACTACAAAGTAAGGTTAGGCGCAAACACTGAAGGTAGCAATGTTCAGGTAAAGCAAATAACTTGAATAACTTCCTGGTCCAAAAATAGAGTATCATTAACATGAGCAAATGAGAACCATACACTTCACAATAAGGCAGAATTAGGAAGTCACTCATGCAACTGGGAACACTTCCTACTTCCTTGACAGGCATAATCTTATTTTCTAAACTGTTCCTGCTCTAAGTATGAAGTAGTTGAGTTTGGCTTTTGGACAATTTCTTAGCCAAAGACTGGAGAGCATGCCTATTCCCCAGCCAGAGGCACAGCCCACTACCAACTGCTCCCCGGCTTTGAACTAAAAAGAAAAATAAAGACAGTTTCCCCTGTACCAAGTATGCTGGTGGCTAACAAAACTACTCTGTAGGCTTCTGCTACTTTGCTGATCAAGGACATGAAGGCAGGCAGCAAAGACATCTGGAGAACCTACTTGTGAAAGTGTTACCCCTCTAATTGGGTTCAGATAGCCTATATGTGTAAAATATGATATAAGAACTGAGGAGTGTCTTTAAAGAAATAAGTGCTAAGAATAAACAAACCATTTTATGTTACTCTACCTCATTCAGGTAGTATGAATTATTGCTATCTTTTCCAGGAACTCTTAGGTACAAATTTCCAACCAATGTATTTCTTTATGGTACTTTTTGTTATACCAATTTATGTCAATCCCAATCTTCTCAAGTCACCAAAATCTTAATGTGCTGGTTGACTGATTTTTTTTTTTGATTAGTTGGATAACTTGAATCACCTTAGTCAGCTATTTATTAGGTGGGTTGGGTGATAGGTTGGACGTGATGATCTTGAAGGTCTCTTCCAACCTGGTTTACTCTATTCTATTTGCTTCAGAGACAGAATATTGAGGTTACATAAAGATTCCTAAACAACCTTGCATTTCTTCATTTCAGAAGACCACTTCATGGCAAGCGTTTTTGCTTATGTCAACTCATCTGGCCTCTGAAAGAGCTGGTTTCCAAAGTAGTTATTTGCTAGTCATTACCTGGCACATGAACTGTACCGGGTTGGCTGCGTTAGCCAACAGGCTGCTGATTTCCTCCATGTCGGTATGATAGGTGACAGTTGTTTCTCCCACCATCAAGTCCCCTGAATAGATCTGCAGAGGCACTATCCCAGAGGTTAAATCTTTGAAAAGAAAGAGAAGAAACTGCAATAAAGAACAAGCAATGGTGTAAGTCTATATGAAATACCTTGAGGACAGGAGGAGTTTGGAAATAGTGCCAGCAAGATACCAAAACACTTCCTGTCTTACTGAATTCATTAAAAAAAAAAAAAAGAGAATGTGGGCTTGAACACCAAGTAGGCAAGTACTTTGGAACTATCCACTTCATACCTGTATCAATGCATGTCACCTGTGACCTTTTAAGCACATTGCTAACAGGCTGAGAGAGCTGGAATTGTTCAGCCTGGAGAAAAGGCGGTTCTAGGGAGACCTAATAGCAACCCTCCAGTACCTGAAGGGGGCCTATAGGAAAGATGGGGAGGGATTACTTACAAAGGTGTAGCAGTAGGACAAGGAACAATGGTTTTAAACTAGAGAAGAGTAGATTTAGCTTTAACATCAGGAAGAAGTTCTTTACTACAAGGGTGATTAAACACTGGAACAGATTGGCCAGGTAGCTTGTGGAGGCCCCACGCCTGGACACATTCAATGGCAGGCTTGATTGGGGGCTCTGAGTAACCTAATCTACTTGGTGATGCCCCTGGTTACTGCAGGGGTGTTGAATTAAATGATCTGTGAAGGTCCCTTCCAACCCAGTGCATTCTAGGATTCTAACAATGCTCTAGACCACTAATGTTAACAGTATATCACTTCAAACTAGAAAGCCTCACATCTTTCTACTCCTGGCTTTCTCTGGAGAAGTTCCTAAAACATGGCATAAAATATGAGAGCCAAGGAAGAAGGGAAGAGAAATAGAAAAGCCACTAGGGACTTTGCAACCCCTGTCAGCCTCACCAGTCTCTGAACAAAAACCAATTTAAAAGAATTCCAGTTTACCCATGCACAGGATTTATCTCCTGCCTGCATCTTGGGAGCTTCTTGGTGTTTTGTCCAGTGTGCAATTTATAAGTGTAAACTTTCCCTTTGAAATACAAATATTTTGAATCCCACTGAAATTAATCTTTCCCTGCTTGGCTGGTAATAACTCAGTAAATTATGGAATAGTTACAGTCATGCACAAAAGGAATTAAAAATATTTTTCTCTCACTGCTAGCAACTGCAGAGCTTACATAGTTGTATACTCCATCAATGTGAAGGTCATGTTTATAATTCACAGTGCAAGTTAGTATCTATATCCACCTTTAAATTATAAATCTTGATTTAAAAGAGATTAATTTGAACCTACTTTAAATCAATCCACCTCACTGATTTAAAGGAGTTGTTACAATGACTGCTCATCTCTACTCTCAGAGCTAGCACAAAAACTTTCCAAGAGGACCAAAGCAGACAAAATAAAATAACATTGGAAAAGTAGTATTAATCTGTAAGGCTCCAAAATATTGCCCCTAAAGTTTAGTGAACCTAAAGTTTACACAGCCTATGGGTTTGTAATGTAAATATCTAGAGTGACAGAATATAAATCTAAATTAAAGAGCAAACCAGGATAAATAGTTTTAGCTCTGATAACAGAGAGATCATCACAAACATCAAGCACATGCTGTTATAGTCATGCAACTATTTACTGATACTTACCTTCTCTTTGTGTCCTGCCAATGTTAATGTGGTGATGGTTATGACACACAGTCAATTTCTAAGAGCTTTACAAGTTGCAATTTGCTCTCAGAACTCCCAGTAAAGTGTTTCCACACTGCAACCCTGTTGCTGCTGAGGGGAAAACAGAGCCGCTTAAGCAGCAGTCTGTCTTAGTTCCTCATCACAGAAGTCTCACAGATGAGAATGTTAAGGTCAAGATTTCACGGCCTCAGCTCCTCCTGTATTACAACTTTAACCCTTCTCCCTCTGGCACTTTTCAGGACAGGCAGGTTGAGATAGAAAGGAAGCAAGGAAGGATGAAGTGAGGGTAAAATCTCAGTGCATCTTACTCGGAGCCTTCACAGAGATAGTGTACTCATTCTCCATCTCAGCCAGCAAACGCACAGGCGATGCATTCCCTGGAGAGAATTCAACTTCAGTTTTGACTTCCCCATCTAGTTTGCATTTCATGATAATATACACTGTTGTCGGCACCTAGGAGAAAAGGCATTACAACATGCAGTTTCAAAACATAAAAATACATTTTGTTAAATTCCTTTTCTAGGGATTTTGTTGGTATTGCAACTAACACATAAATTATTCTCTGTCCTGAATGGTTTTCAGGAGCATCTTCCAGTTGCGGAGTAACTGGGGCAGGTGACTTCTGTTGCAGCTTGCACCAGCACAGGTGTATGCACTAAGCTGATAAAAACTCCAGATCTATCAGCTAGATCTGTAAAATTTAGTTTCAGCTCTATCAGTCTCTTCTGTCAAGCAGCACAGCTCCATTCTAAACAGAAAGAAAAGAAGAAACAGACTTTTTCCATCTGAAATGATGCTATACTGAAATGCTGCTTTTC
Organism: Dryobates pubescens; assembly: GCF_014839835.1. Classification (NCBI taxonomy): domain Eukaryota; kingdom Metazoa; phylum Chordata; class Aves; order Piciformes; family Picidae; genus Dryobates; species Dryobates pubescens. The sequence goes on along the minus strand of NC_071619.1, from coordinate 18,858,409 downwards.
AGACAGGAAGCCATGATCCAGGCTCTTCAGTCACTTGCAGGACAAGTACCAGAATTGTCATATTAGATTGCATTCAAGATGTAGGGATACTTGGCTCATGATAATCACCTTACTCCACTTGCCACTCCTGAATCTCACCAGAATGGAAGACAGGAGGTCAAGAGTGTGGCATGTACCCCCTCACAGCACATAGAAGCAGCTGTGCTGGCGAGAGTATCTTTCAGTAAGTGATGCTGCAGTCTAGACAACACTGGGCAATGCATAGGGAACTGAGCTCACTAAGAGACACTGGGGACAGGGGACTGAAAGGGAAGGAATTAGGGACCAATTCCCAGTCTGGTAAAGCTGTCCATTATAGAGCAGCATAATGGGTTGCACCAGCCCACAGTAAGAATGTAGCCCAAGGAATGGACATACAGTACCCCACACCGTATGCGGTCAGGCTGCACCACCAGATGGTCCCCAGTGCTCTTGCATGATCCATGTTCTTCACTCATGGCAAGTCTGTGGGAGTAAACTGGGTTCTTCTCCTCTTCTGTTTCTGTATCAGTCACTGAGTCACAGCCTGAGTCTGAAACAAAGCATATAGATTCCTGTTACATCATTCCTCTTTGCTGAAAATGCAGATGAAACACATCCATCCTGAGAAAGAGCCAGGGAGGTGGTGACACAGAACTTTCTATTCTTCTCAAACTAATGTTCAGAAAAGGGAATCTGGTTGAAGAAAGGGAAACTACAGTGCTTCCTCTTTTTTTTCCTTCCTTAAAACAATTGCTGGGAACCATCACAAAGACACAGAAGTGCTGGAGCAGCACTAAACATGCTTACAAAACAAACAACACATCTTTAAGCTGAGTCCCTCCTCACGTTAGATAGCAAAGTGACCAAACACACTGACTAACCTGTAGCATGCACAGAGTGAAACCACCAGCAGTCCAGGTTTTACTCAGAATCTGTGACCATTTGAGGCTGTGCCTTTAAGAAAGGGGCACACTGGCTAAATGTTTCAACCCATCACAGAATCCCACAACCTCTAGATACATCGAGCTTCCACAAATCAGGAAAGGCAAATTTATTAAAGCAGGTGTTTGTGTCATGCTAATTTCCAGAAGTCAGTCTAGATTTCTTTATAATTATTATTACCAAAGACTTGAACTTAGGATATTTTAAATTCTTTGTCATGCATGTAAATATATTTTTACTATTTTCTATATATTTATATGCAATTTTATGAATTATATGAATGCAACTTTGCTTTCAGGAAACAGGTTTTAAGCCACAATATTTTAGCAAATCATTCAGCTGAAATTTCTGCCAAATAGTGGTGCAGGTCCAGTTAACTTAAAGCATGTGAATCACTGCACATGACAAGTAATCCTACGTGAGTACAAGTAGGTTGCTGCTTTAACATTTGATGTAGAAAGGGTAAAGCCAATAATATGCAACTCTAAAGTTCAGGTAAGGCATCAACACCAACACTGGCATTTCTTAGCAAACCTAGAACAGTACATGTAATTTAGCAAATAGATTTTAATACTGCACTGTGACCGTTTGAGGCTGTGCCTTTAAGAAACAGACAGTGCAGGGACACTCTAGCTGAATGTTTTCGGTACTAGAACAAAAACACTCTGATATTCTAAACTAATTTCATTGGTGGATGGACAAAATGCAACTTTAAATTGTAGGGCAGTTGGAATTTTTTCTCAGTTTGGGAGTTTGGGTTTCAGCCTGTTCTGCTGTGCCAGCCTGAACTGCTTCTCTCCCTGCCTGCTTCTCAGCAAACTAAGCGGAGCTGACCTTGAGATAAGCAAACTAATTCTGCATGAGCTTTTGAAGCTAAATAACAACTCTCTTCCTTAATAACTTGCCTTTCTTTCTCTCTAACCCCTTTTTGGGAAAAAAAGGGAGGTAGGGGGGGAGAGAGGGCGTTACAGGGAGGGAAACCCTCCTCGGGGAGGGAATTTTGTTGTGTTATTTTCCTTTGCTGTATACTTCTGTATATATATTGTAAATACCTGTTTATATTGTGTTATATATAATCTGCTTCCTATACATGCTTGTAAGTATAGTCTGCTTTCTCTGACTGAGTTGAGCGGTGGTTTCTTACTCTGTGGGGGAGGGAGAACTAGGCCCTCTCTCAACCTACCACATGCACCAACACAAACCTTCAAACTACTAAACTACTACAAACAACTACTAAAAACTACTTTGACACAAGGCTATGTACTGAGGATGGTCTCCTGGATTTTCAGACAGCAGCACTAAGTAGTACAGAAAATGGTTTTAATTTCCTAACAGTATTTTAATTGATATTGTCCAAAGCCAACAACTGCAAGAGCCAGACCTCAGTTTTGGAAACCCTTCTTTTAGGGAAAGTTGGACTGCTCTCACCTAGGAGTGCCAGGCTGCATAAAAGAAAATAAAAAACTATTCTCACATCCTTCCCTTAATATGATAGCTATTACATCAGGCATGTGGCATATGCAGAGCAAGACACCATGTCTTTCAAGGAAGAGAAGAGGTAATTGTTACTACAATAGCGTCTCTGTAATCTCTGTTGGCTATTTCCATCATAACTGAATCAGAAAGACTAAGCTCACTGCAAGTAAGAGCAAATGGTGACCAAATTACAGCAAAGCATTAATACCCCTGTAACATGGTCACAAGCTGACACTTGACTCCTGGTTGTAAGGGTACTATGCTAATGGTTCCCAACATGGAACCATTGGAATGGTAATTCGTACCTCTCTCACCAAGCATACGCTCGAGTTTCAGAGAAAAATGAAGCCTAAAGCTGTGGATCTCAGCTACAGCATCTACAGTAAGCAAGGATAAGAGGGGAGCAAGGAGAGACTAAGCCTCTCCCCCAACCCCCGGCCTCTCTGCTTTACTATTATTTGATCCTAGACACAAACTGGCATGTAAAGAATAATTTGAGATTTTAAGAGGTTCTGCTGCTGCCCAATCCTGCGTTGCACTTCCGCATTCATGCAACAGAGCTGACTGTCCAGAGGTCATATGTAAGAGCAGAGCTGGTTGGGCAACACAGGAAGAGGCAAGCAATGTTAATCAGTAATTGGATTAACAGCTGATGGAACAGGCACTCAGCGTTTCTGGTTCTAATTATTCATCTGTTTTTCCATTCATAAAATTCTGCAATTGCCACCTACCAACTTCCCACATAAGCTGTGACATGGTGCTGTTGTCATCTTGAAAATTCCAGTCACATGCTACCAACTTGTAAACGTGCAAGCACTGGAAGTCCAGTACATTTGATAATATTCATGCTCTAAAGTGACACGTTGTTAGATCAGGCTTCCCACTCAGTAAGTAATAATTCATTTGCATACACAGATTCAGCAATTATAGCATTGTAATGGTATCGAGGCTAGAAAGGCCATCACTGAAAAGATCAAGAGACTCATAAAAAAGTTTAGTGAATATCTGAATGGAACTTCTCCATAAGCAGCTGCAGTAGGCAACAGCTCATGGTTATTATGAACAGCTTCTACCTTAACTGGAGGGCCTTTCTGTTCCACTTTAAACAAAGGCTATCTCAGGCCATACTTGTGTCTGTGAAACACTTGTAAGAACAGCAGCAAGGGGGAGGAGATGCGGTCCAAGAAACCCAACCATATTTCCCCTTATGAATGTACCCCTCTCCAGGAAGTGTCAGTAGCTGAGCTACAGAGAGCAGGTCCATGCCAGCCCCTTCTTGCCTGTCCTGAGGGGCTCCCTGCACAGCTGCAGAAGCTCATCATCATGAAAAGCCCAGGGAAAATGCAGGTATGTCCACACGCTTCATGAGCCATTTGGCAGCTTTAGAAACTATTATAAAGCAGGCTGTCATTTTGACCTGCTGCTGCAGAGTGCACACAGCTCGCTCTGTCATCCATTTCCTCCTGGCTAAGCTGGTGGGCTATCAGCATGGAGCTGGCAGCTGTGGTTTCTCAGAAGTCAGCCTTGCACCAGAGGACTCATGAACACCCAGGAGTCAGCAGTCTGCCAAGATCACTCTTGTCATGCAGATATTAATGAAAATGACACAACCAGGCAACAGTTTGTCCACAAAGGTTCTGCATGTGCAGACTACTCCTTCACTGGCACCTGTGAACACTTCCCACTCCATCCATCAGCTCACCAGCTGAGACAACTAGCTTTCACCAGGCCTCAAACTTTCACCTCAGTACACCCAGAACAAGAAGGAAGGTCCTCAAAGAGAGCTCCTGCCATCACCTGAAGTCTGCAACTGGCCAGCCTCCTTTTCTAAGTGAAAACAAGGACAAAGTCTCCCAGAGCAACTCCACCTACATTTCCAAGAAGCAGGCAGAGTCCTGACAAAGCAGTCAAGGAAAGCAGGGAGAGTTATCTTTCATCATGGTAACCTCTGAACCCCACTTTACCAAGGATACAGACCCTCAGCAGCAAAACATCTTGTGATAATCCTGCAAAACTGGCTTACACTGCATCAACATTTCCCCTTTCAACAGAGCTGTAAAATGCATCCAGAAAAGCAGCAAGTGAGAAGAAGAAATAATAATAACAACACCACCACCACACCACAGGAAAATGTAAGACTTTATAAACCTGTGCCTACAGAACAAATACAGCATGGAACATCTCTCCCTTCTCTTCAAACCCCTTGTATACAAGCACAGCACCTAAAACCAGATTTCCAGTTCTACAAATAAAGTGGCCACATTTCATTTGTCCTGTAAAGTTGGAAGTTACAGTAAACTAGTTCCATCTTCAACCAAAGAAACCAGCTGTATTTTACTGTGCTGAGTTTTGCTTGAGCCACTGTGCACAGTTACTTGTCCATCTCTTAGGGAAGCTCTGTCCTTACAAAGAATGCAGCTCAGGTACGAAGAGACCTGTTGGTGGGACCAGTGTTTCAACAGGCTACAAGAGTCCAAAAAGTACAGATTTTACCTTTGCAACCTACTAAGACAATGTGTATCCTTAATACTCAGAAACATACACAGTATACTCTATAAAGCACATCTCATCCAAACTTCAAGGAACAGATTGCCTTTTGTTTTAGAATGACAGGCATGTAACTGAAAGGAGAAAGATGTCTTTGCAGCGTAGTGTGAGAGGCTTTCATGATCTTCATGAAAATTTAACCCAAGTGAATGAACTGGTTCACTTTTCTCGGTTCAGTGTTCACAAATGCTACTTCCAAGTTATTCTTTAATTTCATATTTGAAATTAAAAGTATTTAGAAAAAGCTGAGTCACCAAAGTTGTTTATAATACCAAGGACAACTCCATATCATTCCTAGAAATACTGGAGGGTAGGGATGAGAAAGTGGCCCAAAAAAAACATGCCATGCTTGGGTTGCAGGAACAGGAAACTCAGCACATAGTTCTGAGAAGAGTAATGTTAAGAAAAGAAAGTCTGAAAAACCACAAGAAGTGGAGAGAACATAAAAGAGAAAGCAAGGAAAGAAATAAAATACTATCCACTAGAAAACAGTGGTGAATAAAAACCTCAAGCATATTGGGAACTGGCAGAGAACAGGAAGGTAATCCACAGGATCAAAGGTAACCGCTGCAGGAATACTCCACTTTAGAGACAAATGCAACAGTAACTTCCAGTTGGCTGCTTGGACTGGGCTCAGTTTTCAATTATTCCTGGCAGTCATTATTAGTGTCAGATGAAAAATGGGACCAAGAATGCAAAGTCAGATGCAAAGCACCTCACATTGACATTTCCTCATGAGCAGATGTATGGGTAGGAATCACAGATGGGAAGTCCTTCCTGCATTAGCAACAGATGGAAATGGGAACTGAATTAACATGCCTCTGTACCTCTGTAATCCTTGGCATGGAGACAGTGCCACACAGTCAACAGCTGGGAAACTACCTACCACACATTATCTGCCCCAGCAATGCTCCTCAGCCTCCTCTGCCTTGACTACTGGATGGGGTGTTACAGGTTCACATTAGGATCACTGGTCTGTAATCTCCTCTTCCTCAGCAGCTCAGGAAGATATGCTCTTGGTCTGTAACACTGCAGACTACATGAAGACATCACTCCCAATGATCTAAGCACAGGGAAGTTCCACAGAAGCTCTGCAATCTCCCCAGGATGACAAGACAACACTCAGTAACTTTATTACAGCTTAAAAGACGAAGCTACAATTTGTGACATCCTGCAAAACTCTCTCAGACTTACAGCTCCTGTTCATTCCCTAGCATCCCTAAGCTAAGAGCAGGGCCTTTAATGTAAAGAACTGGATGCATCCAAGATTATTTATATAATTCAGATATTTAGAAATAGGCTTAGTCACTACTAAAGCAACCTGTGGGGACATTATCAGAATTATAAGCTGTAGATAAATATTATCAGTATTTGCAATGTGCATGAAGTCTATTGTAGCCCAATGCTTCCTAACCACACCAGTTCCTGTACATTACTATTCTGGGTTATCACGTCACTATTTCTGTCTAGAATGATAGCAACTAGCTTACACCTATGCTAGCACTGCTTAAATCTCACAGTATCATGAAAGAGAAGCTGTGAAGTATTGCTCTTAATGTGCATAAATTGAGAGTTTATGAAGCACCTTGATGACAAACAATGCATCCACCCTGCAGCAGGGAAGACCATTTCAACTGCTCAATCCTATTTGCTACATTGGACAAATATGTCCAAGGATAAGGACATTCATGCATTTCTCTCAATACCACTTGGAGACTTAGTTAAGATTTCTCTCTGAAGTCTTTCTTTCCAGCATCTGTCATTTAAAACCATACCACCATCTGCAAGCCAGGCTACCAGTATGTTCCCTCAACCTTAACTCCTGTGCAAGAGCATCACAGTTTCCTCTCCTTAACAGGCAATGAGAACCAGCCAGGCTGCAGAACTCCCATATAATAACTACACCCAGAGGGATGACTAATACCTCACCCGTTCTTCTTCAAAGAGCAGGGTCAGAGAAGCATATCTTCTGTTTGAACACAATTTCACAGAGAAAAAGTTTGAAAAGTTCATTTAATTTTGTCCCTTCAACAAGGCGGGGGGGAGGAAGGCATGCACTACAGTAGATTCTACTTCATATCCTCAAGGCCACACCAATAAATTAGCAGAAATAAATTATTTGAGATAGGCCTATTCCAAACACATTCCCCCACAGAGCACCAGAGGCCATCAGTAAACACCAAACGGCCCTCAGCTTCACATTTCTCTGTCCATTCAGGTCTGTACATAGATTCTTGTCCCCTCCTACGTCCAGTTTGCTTCCTTTACTGTACTAGCCCTAAATGACAGTGATGTAAGCAAAAGTTAGCAATCAGTCACAGAAATGCCCAGCTGAAGAGAATCTCCCATGTACTACCACTTCAGCCCCCTGGTTTGAGACACACTCGAGAACATCTTACGCATCTGTCCAAACTGACTTCAAACTCCCAAGTAACATATTCCAAGGTTACTTTATCTTCACAGCTTACATCCAGCATGGGACCACAAAGATGATTAAGGGACCACAGCATCTGTCATGTGACGAGTGATTGCAGGAGGTGGAACTCTTCAGCCTGGAGAAAAGACTTGAGAGGGATCTTATCAATATTTACCTGATAGGAAGGAATGAAAAAGGAGGAGCCAGACCTTTTCATCATCGTGCCCACTGAGAGGACAAGAGAAAATAGGTAGAAAATGAAACACACGGAATTCCCCTTGAACACAAGGAAACACTTTCTTACTTTGAGGGTGGTCAAACACTGGACCAGGCTGCTCAGAGAGGTTGTGAAGTCTCCACATGCAGAGATATTCAAAACCTGACTGGACATGGTCTTGGACAACCTGCTTTATGTGACCATGCTTGAGCAAGGACATTGGACTAGATAATCTGAAGAGGTCACTTCCAACCTGAATGATTCTATGATATGCTCTCAGGTTTCATTTATGGTTTCACCAGTGCAACAGAAAGCCAGTAAGTTAATTTCAATTCATTGACATGTACAGGAGAGAGAATTACAACAGTTCTTGTGGTTTCTGTTACACCATTGCCTTCTCAACAAAAGCTCACTGCCTTGGTCTCCGACATCTCTTATTAGCTCCTCACTAGCTGAAGTAACATTCCTGCTCTTCCTCACCTACAAGGCTCCAGCAAAACTATCTTTTTTTCCTGGCTACCCACCATCCTCCATATCCATCACACACTTCCTTACAGCCACTTCTGATTTCCCTATTTTGCAAGAAGTTTGCTGGTATTGATTTTCTTTATCATCCACTTCACTGCAGAAGAGTTCTGCTCAGCCAAGGCTGCACTTGTTCTTCAACAGCATGGGTCTCAGCTGTTACATGCAGCTACCCCCTTAACAACCTCTGGCCGATGTCAGCTTCCCTGGTCTTTTTCGCCACAAGAGTATGCTTGGGTACAGAAAGTTCAAAGCCACTGATTAGTTAGTAAATGCTGTGTAAAACATCAGGACATTTGCCATTTTTTCAAAACAGCCTGGGTAGGGTCTGAAATAAATTGGAAAAGCTGAAATGTGCATAACATAAAACAGATGTCAACTGAGCTTTGAGAACATTAGGACAATAAAGGTCACTGACTCCAGCTGTGCAGCCCAGACACCCAGCTGCCCAATGCACACAGCATAGCATGGTACAGTATCACAAGCCAGCAAGAGGGCTTAAATAGCAGGCTAGTGATTGCACCCTGGCTGATGACTATATTCCACCAGTCCTGAGCTGGCTTGTACAGTGCCATCCTGAGTACGTCCATGTCCTTAGCACAGCTATTGCATAGCCTGAAGAGCTTCCCCACAGTGCCTGCAAATCTTCACACCCTCTATAGTCTGCCAGGACTGAGAAGCTGTAGAAGTAAAAATGCCCCATCTACAAGAGAGCAAGAGTCAGTGTCAGCACAGTTAGTTCTCAACAAGGCTAGATAGGTGGTTCCTCATTTCTGAATTCATACTGAAATAACAAAAATCAAAATAGCTTTCACTGTGTGATGCCTGGAGGTGCCATGTTCCCATGATGCACAAAAACTAGAGCCTAAGAGCAGCACCAGAGGTAACAGAATAGCGTGAGTAGGGCCAGTGTGCTGGCTCTGAAGAGGTATTTGCCCTCATCATGCACTGTGTCATATGCTCCAGTAGCTCAAGATTTAGCTAGTAGGAAGCTGAAGTCTGGTCAATTTTGCATCAGGCTTGGTTTTTCAGATGTGTGCTGACACCGCTGTTAGCAGTACTGGTGAACATGTGTGAAGAGAAGTACTTCCCAGAGGAAGATATCCAAACAAATCATTTAAAACATGGTCATAAACTTTCTCTGCTAAGTACTGTGGGAACTGAGGGCTTGGAAAAACTTCAGTCTGCTGTAGAGGATGGACTTAACTGAGGGCCTTCTAAGAGCTTCTGACTTCAAAGTCTTCATCTAAAATCCTAACAACGAAGCCCTGGGAGTACAGACTGTGTTTCTCTGTTGGAGAGGTCTGCTAGCACAAAAACTCTTAAGTCACTCATGCTGAGGTTAGCTGCAAGCAACCTATAAGGTAAATAGAATAGAATTAACCAGGTTGGAGAAGACCTTCGAGATCATCAGGTCCAACCCATCACCCAACACCATCTAATCAACTAAACCATGGCACCAAGTGCCTCATCCAGTCTCTTCTTAAACACCTCCAGTGATGGTGACTCCACCGCCTCCCTGGGCAGCACATTCCAATGGCCAACCACTCTTTCTGTGAAGAACTTCTTCCTAACATCCAGCCTAAACCTCCCCTGGCGCAGCTTGAGACTGTGTTTTATTACCAACGAAGAAGAAAGTTTTCATAGTTTCACACAAAAAGGGAACTAGGTACACCTGGGATTATCTTTTCTTCAGAGGAAGCATCAGAGCATTTGCATTTGATGCCATTCACAAATCTTGCTCTGTAAAATCACATGATGGCAGAAATTACAAGTCCCTTTTTCCCCACAGAAGTAAGATCTGAAAATTCATGCAAGTACTCTCACCATGAAACCAGCCTATCCTTCAGAGGAGTCAGAATGACAGCAGACGGCTTGCCTCAGCAACTGCTCTGATGTGCACACAGAAACATGACCGAACTTGTGCATGCAGCTGACAGCTCACATTAGGTAGGGCTCCCCTAACAGTAATGGAAGTCCAGAAATTTGTCTACCAAACTATTTGGAAAATGCTACAGCAGATTCCACAGCAATTGAGTTTGGTTTTTATTTCCTTTTTCTCTCGGTCAATCTGAGATCAATATATACTTGTACAAGTGAGAAAACAGAAAATAAGTCAGGGGGGCTTTGTTATGCAGAAATAACAACAAAAATCCAAAGCACAACCACCCCTTCAAAATATCATTTACATAACGCTAAAGCACAGGGCTCTTTCAGCACATACTAACTTACAGCAGTGAGATTACACCTCTGAGGCAGGACTCTATATCCCACTGTAAAAAGTCAAACTGTAGTGCCTTATCCCAAAGAAGCTTTGTCACAGATGCATGGCAGCCAGCCCACTAAACTGCCAGGCATACAACATACCTCTCTGCTGCTCAGACAGACAGCATAGCACTACCCATAAGATCCACCTCTCTTTCCCAGGGTGGGCCCCAAGAAGCCCTGGGAAGATCTAGCACCCAGGTCCTCTGAGCACAGCCCTCAGTGTGCCAAGAGGCAGCCAGCTGTACACTGAGAGATTGACCTCATCTATGGAGAATCACTTGAAGTGGAAGAAAAGAGACAGCTCAGCTTAATACAATTGATTGATGCATCTGGCATCAGAGAGCGGAGGCTGCTCTTTGGCTGACAAGGCTCTGCATTCAGTGCAACACTGCCAACAGATACACTTTCCCACCGTAAAAATCAGATTTTAGATGCCTCTTTTTAACAAACACAGCTTCTCTCTAGAGAGAAAAAGTAGGAGTTTTTCTAATGCCCCATGTCGTGCTTTGTGCAGTCAGAATACAGTGAGTCAGAAGTGATCGTCGAGAGCTGGCTCCAAGAAGAAATTTCAGGATGAGCACCCCTTTGCACTCTCACACATTCTCCAGCTACACTAGAACTTATTCCTGCTCTGGCCTAACATAACTCGCCTCCTCTACAGTTTAGGAAAGTTCAGACAACTACACTCACTATGTTGGGCTTCTGTAGTCTCCAGCTGTTAATACTTCTGTGCTAGTAAGCCCTCTGTGCTCATTAGGTGAACACTTTCAGACTGGTTGGGTTATTTTTAAGACCATCAGTGCAATTCTTCCATTAACCTCTGCTGTGCCATCACAGGTAACAAGCTGATCTGTTGCCAGTAGGGCTATAACTCAGACTTCAGTGCTAGAGAATACCTATTAGACAGCCTTATTTTGGTTCTGTTATGACAGAAATGTAAGTCTGAAGGAAAAGATAGTTTTCTATCAATCTGGGTCAATAAACTGCAAGGCACAATATTTACAGGCAGAACTTTAGACACACTCTGTTTTTATTTTCAATTTGCATTCAAAACCAGGCATCTCCAAATTCAGAATTTCTCCAAGTCACCCATAGTCTCTCTTGAACTAGGGACCAATTGAGCAGGCATAGAAAAAAATTGGCATGCAGAAATACCTTGTTTACGAGGGGGTTGCTATTTGCTTTAGTTTTCTATTTCAATAAAACACATTATCAGTGTTAAAATAAGGATAAACGATGCAATGTATCTCCCTCCTCCAACCCGAGCAGAATGAACAACTCCACAGCTGCCGCCTTACCTTCTGAAATAGCTTTCTTGACAGCTGCAAGGTAAGCATCAGGCTCATCATCATTTGTGAGTTCTTGCCACTGTGACCAGTCCTTGAAGAAGGTCAAATAGTCATCACAGTCTGTAACACCGCAGAACAGCTTGACAACTTTGTATGGTGGCCATAAAGCTTCCTGAAGGCTCTGAAGGATAGGAGGAAGATAAAAACTCTGCACCAGTTCAGCAGATAGCAAAAGTATGATGCTCCGACTTCTGCTGAACAGGTCCAGGTCCTGGTGGGAGATAGCAGATTTGCCTTCCAGCTGGTAGCTCAGAATCCGATGCTTTCGAACATGCCGGGTAAACAGGAAGAGGTTCTGGAGGTACTGACACCATTCAGTGGCATCACTTGCATACACAATCAGCACATCATATTCTCCAGGGGTTCCTGTACAGGTGCAAGATTATCACAGGGAGGAGGATTAAACTCAAAGCAAGAACCGACCTACAGCATTGCATCAAAAACCCCACAAGGCTTTGTAGTTCATGTCAGAAGGTCCAAAGCACTTGAAAAGAACAGCAGGTATATCCAGAGTGAAGTGTTCACAGCCACAGAGCAATTCTAAGGGCGGATGAACTCCTACTTGCATTTACTCCACTAAAATTTAAGTATTTTTTCCATTCTCAAAAACTTTACTATGAAGGGAATTTCCTATTTAGTTTCAAGTAAGACAAACCACATGTGGACATTCACAGATTTAAAGCATATTGATAAAGGGGGAAAAAAACAAAGCTTGAAAAGGGGAGCTCATCTTTCTGTGTCAAGTGGAATCACATTAGGCTATTCTAGAGCCTCTGTAACACAACTTCAGACCATTACATGCTCAAGCAGAGTAAACACTAAACATAGCACATCTAAAATAAGAAAGGCCTTTATTTAAGTGAGGTCCCACAATGCTTACAGGAAGTCACTATGGGCTTCCATGGCATTAAACGTTTGCTTTCATTGCAGCAGAAAGCAAAATGCCTGCAAAGTATGTGTGCAACTGAAGTGTACACCAACTCCAATGCTCACACACAGCACTTTTATCATTCAGGCTTCAGACACTGAAGAGTTCTTCCCCCAGAACTGCCATATAAAGGTTTCCCAACCATTTCAGCATGACAAACTCTCCCTTCAGAGAGAAAGAACTAATGCAGTAGTGATGGCCATAATGCAGTCTAAAATACCTTCAATAGAGTTGACTTACTCCATAATTCTCAAGTGACAGATCCTACCTACACACTACCTGGCTTCTATGCTGTGGAATGAAATCACTTTAAAAGAAAAGTTCTCACCTTGTGAAGAAGATCACATACAGACTGAACCAGTAAAACATGATACCGTGCACACCAACCAAGCTCAAGAAAACTTTTAAGTCTAAATTTCATTTTCTTATTCACTTGTGAAGAAGTTTACCCAAATTCAAGGATTATGGCTATGGTCCTATGTTAAATTTCAGTGCTGAGCACTTCAGATCTTATTAATAAATTATCTTCCTCTAGTACCAGTTTGACTCTTTAAAAGTGTCAACATTCCAAACCCATCTTGATCCAAAAGCAAGCAAACAAAGCAGATTTTTCTAATTAAAGTAGAAGGCAATGCCTAAAATTTGGCATGGCAAAAACAGCATCTGCACAGAGTGAATTTACCAGAACTGAAAATAACAGTTTTGCAGTCACCTTATTAAAATTCATTCAAAATTGAACAGCCTCCAAAGCCTCCATTCTGCCACCTTCCCCTAGACTTTCCTTAGGAAGTGAAGGTTGAAACGATGTCTAGTCTATGGCAACACAACTCTAAACCATAAAATTACCAACTTTAAATTGTGATTGAGCAGAAGTGGTACAGTTGAGAAGTGTGGAGACGTGCTCTGTGCTCAACCAACAGCATTATGGTTACCTGCACAAACTGAAAGTCTCTAGCAGGGAAAGGATGGTGTCCTAGTTATGAAGAACATGGGCACTGCCATTCAACAGTATCCATTAGGACAGCTGCATGTCTCTGTGTGAATGCAGCTCCTGAACCTCAAGTATTCTCAATGGAGGGGAATCCAGAAACCCAATAAAGCAGGCAAACAAATCCAAAGCCTTGGGCCCTTTAAAGCTAGGAGTGCAGAACTGCTATGAAAAAAAGATGGCTTTCACACCAGTGAGAACACGATTATCACCATAATATTGCTTCTGGCTGAACACCACCAGAAAAAGACAACAGAATCACAAACAGAAACAGGATGCCAGTTGTTTTATTCTAGAAAGGGAGGAGTACCAGGGACTTCTGCTTGCACTGTCATGTGTTGATTTACATGCACCACAGTGGAAAGGGCAGTACAATTATCTGCCAAGTATGGGGCCCCATGCACTGCAGCACAGCCAGCTGAGCCCGACCTCATCAGGTGGAGAGATGATACAGTGACCCTCTGAAGTGCACACACACAGCTTCTAACGTCCTTCCTTGGTATTCTCTGGAAGAATTCCCACCTCCAAGCTCTGGGGAAAGTGGCAGTGGGCTCCAGAATATTCTGACATTCTGTAAAAGGGAATGACTAATCCTAACATCCATTTTTAAGAGGAGTACAGCTTCTACAACTCAACAGGCTCTCCTCCAGTATTCCAATGAAAGGAAGCAGCTGTGCTTGGAGAGGATGCAGGGTCAGTGAGCCATCGACTTTAAACATGCATTGTACTGCAGGGGCACAAAGTATCCAAGAAGCCTTCCTCCTCCAATATGTAGCTAAAAGATGGAAATTTCACAGGCTCTCTGCAAGTTCCCTTCCCCCTTCCAGCATTTATAGTCCAGGAGACACCACCCAGAGCCTTTGCACACAGCAGAAAGGCCTTCCCCTGGTGTTTAAGAAAGGTATCGATTCCCTAGAAAGCACTGCTCTGCCCGCAGGCCATTCCCCTTAATGCCGTGTCAGCTCTCCTCAGGCCCTCTTACCTCAGCTCCTATAGCCTTTTACACTTGCCGGATAAACAGAGGAACAATGTCTTTAAAAGGAGAAGTGAGAAATAAAATTACTGACTTCACTTTTAGAGATGAGGAAACTCTCTGTGTTCATAAGCAAACATACTGTAAGTGGGTTTTAAGGGCAAAAAAAGCTTAAGTCAACAATGGGACTGTTTCAAAGAAACAAAAAATAATCTAGAAACAGTTTTCAATTGCAACACCCTCTTATAAAAGGCTGATGCAAGACTCACTTTCCTGGATTGTGCTATTAGCTGTCTAACAAAATACCTCCCTTTGTAGTACCAATTACTGTCCACTACTCAGGGAAAAGTATGATAAGTAGAGAATTCAGAATGTTTGGGGGAGATTTTCTCCCAAGTCTTCATACACCAGTTACAGAACTCACAGAGTACACTTCAAAACACACTGTATATTCTGACTATTTTACACATAATAGGAGTTCACCTGGTGAACACCAAGCATTTTATTTCTTTAAACCCTGACCTTAGATGGATACAATGCATTCAACATGTTGATTGTGAAAAAACAAACACAAGGAAGCCTTCAGTTCAAGTAAGATACGAACAGCATATGCAACAGCAAGATGAAAGATTTGTGCCAGCCAACCATTTCAAAAAATCACACTCTCAGGTGTAATCCAGTTTAAATTTTAATAATACCTTATTTCTATATTCATAAATTTAGGGTATAAAGTTACTTTTACTTCTGCTTACAAAATGTCAACCCTATTAATAATATTGCAGGCCATGTTTAACTATTTTGTAGAAAAACATGCTGATGCGATTCTGTTGCACTTTGCAATGCTAAACCATAATCATTGGACTCCTTTCCAGTTGTAATTGCCTCTTCAGTGCTTAGTTGCACACTCCATTATACAGCAATGATAGAAAACTTGTGAGATTACAACCTAGGACTGTAGAAATGCTGGTGGTGGAAGGCCCACAGACTAAATAACACAGAGAACATGATATAAAGCTTTCCCTAGCATGTAAATTACACACAGAATGGAAATTCAGTCAAAATCAGAGAATGCCCATGACAAGAGAGAATAAAAGTGTCCTAGAGCAATAGACTATATCAGACCTTCATAGCCCCTCTCTGAGAAGCCAACAAATTAGACTCATCTTCAAACCATGCTTGGGATTAGGGAGGTGACAATCTTTGAGTTCAGAGCAAACATGGGATAGTGGTTTATAGCACACTGTACAGTTTTGATTACCACTATATCTTGCCCACTTAACACTTCCCAAATTTGAATCAGATGTCAACTGTTACTGCCTGTTATTTCACTCTACAAGCCAAGGTTTGACATCTTTTCAACCTACAGATCATATATAGTTTGCCATAGTACTTGTGGGTCCCATAAGGAAAATTCAGGGCCTCTAACAATACACAGCTTTTCTGTGTCATCTTGCACATTCCTCTCCCAAGTAGACCATGACTTTTCATTGTCCACATGCTGGTTTAAAAAAAATTACAAACAAAACCTTTATTCCAACACAGATGAAGACCAAGCAAGTCTATTTTCATCTGCTAGACTAAGTCCAGCTCATATTCTGACTAGATGAAAAAGCACTGCATTGCCTCTTCTCAGTTTGCTTTGGAATTCACGTGCATGGAGGATATACATATAATGCAGTCCAAAATACAAATCCGTGACACGATGTTAACTTCCTTTGAAAGACAATTGCCTATGATATAAATGGAATCTATGATATAAGTGAAACCCAACCCAAGGGGTCTTAATAAAAAATTCTTAAAAGACAGAATGCTTTCAAGAGGTGTTAGAAGCTGCCTGTGTGCCATTAACAGAAGTCCTCAGCACCTTTCATATTTCAGTGTCTGAAGTATGTGTGTTTAAGTCATGTTATGAGGAAACAAATGCATTCTTTGCCCAGCTGGAATGTGTAACACAGTAAAAGTGATCACATGCAGCAATTATTAACATCCTAGCAAGACCTCTCACTGACTGGAATAGAAAACCTTCACCTCAAACAAGTGGAAATAGAAGAATCAAAGTAGGTAAGTTTTGCAAACCCAGCTTCAGTGATTAGGAACATAAGATTTGCATTATGATATGCAAAACTAAAATTGTTCTACTTTACGAGTCTCTGTGAAATCACCTTCTGTTTATAAGGAGAAAAGTAGTTTTGCCCACAAGTCCCCTGAGGCCTCCGTTTAACTTATTTTTACATCAGAAGGAGATACGCGTCAGTGAAACACTAACGTTACTTCACACCCCTAGAATGGCACGTTTTTCCTTTTTTAGATAAAACATACACTTCCCTGCAGGGAGGGGAACTTGCGAATTGGGCATTAGTAAGATTTGCACAACATAGGCTATACCACTCTCTGTCCGGAGTTCACAGCTACATTCTAACACGTTTTACCTCCATGTTACCCAACACATTTTCATTGATGGTAACCTAGCTTAGTTTGTGATCCTGGCCACTGTGGCAAGGAGCATCAAGTCATACCCCAAAAGGGAAGTATGCAAATGCAGGTGGCTAAAGCAGTATTTAGAATTAACTGAGGGCTTTACAAAACATCACAGAAAACCATCTAAGTGCTAAAAGACGTGCAGGGACAGATTCCTCTACAGAACACCGTCCCTCAGAGCTAGCTGAGGGGCCAACCCGAAGCGCACTCACGACAAGAGAACTCTGCCAGCGCCAGCCCAGAATTCAAGCCAAGTCAAGTAAGAGGTGGAAAGCACAGCAACCTGGCTGCGCACAAAGGAGCCACCGCGCCTCTGAAGAGCCCTGGATCCTCCCCTAGGCTCGGGGAGGGGACCATTCTACCCCTTTCTGCAGCAGCGGAGAGCCAGCGGCGAGCAGAGCCGCTCCCCAGCGCCGCCCCGCCACCTGCCCGCTTACGGGTGCCAACGCGCCAGCCAGCCTGCTCACGGGCTGGGCTGCGGCGGAGAGCGGGGTCAGCGTCTGCCCCCGTCGCGCAGCACGGCCCCGGGGGACAAACCCTGCTCTCCTCCCGGCTCCCGGGGGGAGGAGCAGCCGCGGCACTTACCGGGGACTGCCATGGTCCGGGGCTGGCAAGGAAAGGGCAGCTCCGCTTCCTTTACATGGCCAGTGGAGCGGCGCGACACGTCCCTCTCTCGTCCACTTCCTCGACCCCGGCCAGGCGCCCGGTCCCAGCGCTGTCCCGGCGCACGGCCCCGCCTCCCGCCCCGCCGGGGCTGGAGGGAGCACGGCCCGCGACGCCCCCTGCAGAACCGGGCATAGGGCGCTACGGACCGGCCCCGCAGCGCCTGCCAGGTACCCGGCGGGTTCTCCCGCTATAGGACAGAACTACCTTTTCAGCGGTCTCTGATCGTGCATTCCATAGGTGGCGGAGGAAGAAGTCTACAACGAGAATAGGTTGCGTGTTATAGCAACAGAGAAACTCTAGCTCCTTCGTCCCGGTAAACTACCAGCAACTGCCGTGGGAGAGAGCCCCTTTAACTTAGGCTTTGACTTCTGCCTTCAATTAACAACTTTTATCTTTTCCTAGGAGAAAAACAAATTGTTCCATATAGAATAGAAGCAGCTTATTGGTTTTTTTTTAATTTTCCTCCAGATACTGTCTTCTAACATAGATTTACCTTTTTCCCTATGACTACATTTGAGTACAGAGAAAATAAGCAGTGGAAGGACACTGTTGGGAGTTCAGAGAGTAAGAATCAGTTTAATTTTGTCACTGAGGACTAAGGAACAGATTCTGCCTAAATAATTCAGGCTGTTCCTACATAAACTTGGAAAAATCACTTGCACTGATGTGCATTCAAAAACACCTGCTGAAAAACAGTGATGTTTTTTATTGACACACTTCAGCAAAGCAAATGCAGATTCTCTAGTTTCCCAGTCAAGAAAGTCGCTCCCAAGCAGTGAGAGGACATTCCATGTGTAGCTTAGTGTCACTAATATCAGAACAGAGCTGGTTACAAACAGCAAGGAACCAACTGGTTCCTACTAGTCAACTCTATCTTAGAAGTCGGTCAAACTCCTATTTCCTCCAAATTTTTCTTTAACCAAAACTTAGCTTATGAAGTGCATGTCACAACCTGTCAATCAAAACCAGACTATTTGCTCCACAATAAGAAACTACTAGGACAAAACCCACTTCCTGATAATGCAACCTTATGAGAAGCCCCAGGTATGCAGGGAGGAAATGAACCCTTTCCCATCTGAATCGTTCTGAGTAAGTACAATAGAATAAAGAACACTTGGGCACTGGAGAACTGTGCCAATACAGAATCTTCTTGGGATATCGGTGAGGGGCAAAAACTCACTAGTTGGAAACTGGAGACTCCAGCCAAATTATATGAATATTACAGAATAATACACAGACACTAAAAAAAACTAATAAACCAGATGGATAGCCATGTATATGACCTTATAATTTTTGCTCCACATTATTTCCCCTGTAGAGTTGTTTATCTTCTAATTCCAGAATAAAAAGTTAAAAAATAAAATCATCTTTGTAATGTTAGATGAGAATTTCAACAAACTTTCAAATGTTTTTCTCTTTAAAGCCTTGCAGTATCACACAAAGGCTAAGCACAGTCAGCTTCCTGCTTCACGGGAACCCATGGGGCCTATCCATATATATCAGTGTCACTTCAGATTATGTGTATTTTATTTAATCAACACAAACCCCACAGGAAACCTTTTCAGGGTTTAAGCTTCTGAAGTCACTAAACTGAAATCAATGTGCCTCCCCCAAAAGAGCTTAAGTAAAATAAATGCTCATGTGTTGTTTCATCAACTTTAACAGTAAACCCCACCTAAAAACCCAGACGACAAATGAGACCAGAGCCTCTTCACACCCTAGAACATTAGACTGCTCTAAGAGAAAGTTACACAGCTTTTAATTAATTAAGAAGAAAATGAGGAAACTGAGATCCCTGTTCTCCTTTATCCAAAACAGACTGTACAAGTCTTGACCTTCCTCCCTTCAGTTCATGGCAGCAAGTGAACACAGTTGCATTTGCAGCATTATTTTTGAGTGCCTGTCTTATCCCTGTCCAAAGAAAAGGACTAGATTGCTTTCTGGTGCCATTGCTTTTTTGCTAGGTATTTTGAAGGGGTAACAAAGAAAGGGTTCAGTAAGTGTTTAAATACTCATGCCATAACCACTCTTTCTTGGCCACAAGTTAAAAAAAGCAGAGACTTCTCACTGGAATGCTCTCTTCTGAGGTGAACAGCTCTCTCTGCAGGCTTGACCAAAGAGATACACCAGCCAAGGGGAAGGACTGAAAAGGTAATGATGAAGAGGTGAGGGGAGAAAAGGAATTCACAAGCAGCAGCATAGATCCATTGAATTGGATTGATTTTCAGATCCCAGGATCTCCCACTACTGCCTTAGGGAATACAAGAACAAAATAGCTCTTCTTGCATGATTACTATCAGGTCATGTGGACAGTTGCAGGCACAATGCCGGGGAACACACACCTATGAAGACAAGCAGCACACAGCATCTGGGAACAGATCTAACTGGCAAAGGCCTTGCAGAAGAGGGAGAAGCTTAACCAGGCAAGAAGCAAAGTAAGCCAGTGAAGCAAACACAGCCAGTAATTTCCCTGGTGCCTCACAGCAGTTGCTTCAGACAGCTGGACTTAAAATAAGGATCATTTACTACCAATGGCTGCATCTCTTCCTTTCTAATGCAGACAGAAAACACAGAACTTGTGCTGAGCTTTGCAGATGAAGCTTGCAGCTGTAGCTTACTGTAGATGGAAGCTACAAAGAACTGAGAGAAATACTGGTTCCTGGAAAGAGTTTCCTTTCTACAACACAGCCCTGAGTTATTCCATTTGTTACAGGGGCAGGCCAGATCAGGCTATCTGAAAACAAAGTACACATATTTAACAAACTCTTAGTTGAATATTCTTTTTTCTACACTACAATCAATAGCTGCTGTACAAAATTACAGTCTTACAGTGAAATCTACCACTACATGAGCTGCTCGTAATTCCACAAGGCACCTTCCAGAGACACCAGCCACAGGTGTGCTGTGGTGTGCACACAGTGTGCCCAAGTGTGTGTTTAGTAGGTACTGCCTAACTGCACACAAGAGGGACACAACTCCCATACATTAAGGCACAATGGTGTTTGGAAAGGATTAAGAGCAGAGGGCTAGGCAGGGGAAATGTAAAGGGTTATAGCTGTTTGTTTGACCACAGCAGCCCTAACTCAGGATTTTCAGCATAGGACTCTCTTTCTTTGCCCTCAGCAAGCTTTATGGTACATTCTAGTCAAGAGAATAAAAAAAATAAAATTAAAAAAAATCACAAAAGCAAGGTGACCAGAGCACTACAGTCATCAGAACAATGCTTTATCTGCACAGAAGAAACCTTTAGTGGAGCAAAGTGGCAGAACCACCTCTCTGGATCTGCTGGCAATGCAGTCTAGGATGCAAGCACACACTGCCTGCTCATGTCCAGCTTCTCATCCATCAGCACCCCCAAGTCTTTTCCACAGGGCTGCTTTCTAACACCTCATCCTCTAGTGCACATTGATAATGAGGATTGTTCTGGCCCAGGTGCAGAACCTTGCACTTGCTCTTATTGAACCTCATGAGGTTCACCTGGGCTCACCTCTCCAGCTTGTCCAGGTCCCTCTGGGTGACATCCTGTCCCTCTGGTGTAAGGACACCACCACTCAGCTTAATGTCATCTGCAACCTTGCTGATGGTGCACTCAATCTCACTATGTCATTGATAAAAATATTGAACAGCACAGGTCCCAGTACGGACCCCTGAAAGACACCACTTGTCACTGCTCTCCATCTGGACTTCAAGCCATAGAGCACCACCCTCTGGATGTGACCATCCAGCCAATTCTTTATCCATTGAACAGTCCACCCATCAAATCCATATCCCTCCAATTTGACAAACAGGATATTGTGGGGGACCATTTCAAAGGCCTTGCAGAAGTCCATATAGATCACATCCATAGGTTGTCCCTTATCTACTGACACAGTCACTCTATCATGGAAGACCACAATGTTAGTCAGGCAGGACCTGCCCCTAGTAAAGCCATGCTGGCTGCCCTGAATCATCTCCCTGTCCTCCATGTACCTCAGCATGGCATCTATGAGGATCTGTTCCGTGATCTTCCCAGAGAGAGGTGAGGCTGGAAGGTCGGTAGCTCCCAGGGTCCTCCTTTCTAGCCTTTTAAAAATGGGTGTGGTGTTTCCTTTCCTCCAGTCCATAAAGACTTCACCTCACTGCCACTTTTCAAGTATCATGGAGAGTGTCTGGGCTTGTTTTATAGCACACTGTTCCTGGGCCTGCTGATGAATCTTTGTGACAACATCCGACTCTGTCTGCCATCTCCAAACTCTATGGGATTATACTCCATTAACAAGGATGCAGTTAGCCCTGAGGTTGCCCACAGCATAGAGGAGACCATGGTCTCCTCTATGAAACAGCCTTCCTCCCTCTGCTCCCTACCATTCTCCTGTTGAATGATCGTATTTAAACTAGTAGATAAAGAGAGGAGGAAGGGAGTTTAAGCAGACTATTCCCTCTTCCTATGTCATATATGCCTTCTTGAGCCTCTTTGCAGAGACTGTCCCAGGTTCCGTGCTCCTCCTTCCCACTGTGGATCCCAGGTCTGCCTTTGCACAAGCAGTCTTCTACCCCTTCATCCAGAATCCGCGGGAGCCTCTTCAAGTACTTTTCCTCCGGGAGGATAGCTGCGACCCTCCGCCAAGCTGCCATTGCCGAAACCCAAGACCCGAGGCGCGGCCCCCACCTTCTCTGTGCCGCGCCCAGTCACAGCGGGCACGGCGGGGAAGGCGTAGGCGACACCGACGCGGACCACGCACACGCACGTCGCTACGTAGTGCTGCGCGCGCATGCGTGCAGACGGCACGTGGCGGCGGGACAGCATGGCGGAGTGCCGCGCGGTGCCCAGCGACCTCTTCCCCTTCGTGCTCGCATTCCTGCACGAGAACCAATTCGAGGGCTCCGCGCGCGCCTTCGCTAAGGAGGCGGCGACGGTGAGCGGGGCGGGGGAGGGCTGGCGGCGGGGCGTGCGGGGCCCTGTGCGGGGCAGTGTGCGGCCCAGCTGCGGTGAGCGCGTCCGGGGAGTGGGGCTGGCGGCGGGGCGAGCAGGTCTGGCGGTGGGGGGAGCCTGGCGGCGGGGCACTGTGCGGCCCGGCGGGAGCGGGGCAGTGGGCCTAGCAGTGGTGGAGGGCGGCTGGCTGGCTGACTGACTGATTGATGCGGCCTCTTTTCTTGTTTAGAAGGAGCAGGACCCTAATGCAGCCTCCCTTCTGGACATCTTCAGTTACTGGCTGAAGTAAGTACCCCACCGGCGGCAGGGACCGCGTGTACCGGGCCCGGGGGGTGGGGGGTGCAGTGGCTTTGCCGTGGTGTCCGACTCTCTCCAGCACCAGATTCTGTCTGGCCTTCGCCTCGTGGTCCCTAGCTCAACCTTTCTACCTGTAGGTCTCCAGCGGCCAAGAAAAGAAAGCTTGTTCCCAATGGCTCCCAGGTGAAGAGGAAGCCCTCCTCCAGTAGCGACGACAGCTCTAGCGAGGAGGAGACACCCCCAGCCAAGAAACCAGGTGAGGTTTGTGAGAAGCCCTAGGGCAGGCCAAGCC
This sequence comes from Dryobates pubescens, assembly GCF_014839835.1. Taxonomy (NCBI): domain Eukaryota; kingdom Metazoa; phylum Chordata; class Aves; order Piciformes; family Picidae; genus Dryobates; species Dryobates pubescens. The sequence continues at coordinate 18,835,114 of NC_071619.1, read as the reverse complement.
AGGCTTGTGTTTGTCACCTGGATATAGAGCTCGGATGCAGTGTCTTATGTGAGGTCCTTCTGCATCTATCAAGGACTGGTTTTGTATTGACAGATCTTATTTCCAGCAGATCTTTTGACCATGGCACACAGGATATGTTCCCCCCAGCTAAGGGTGATCTTGTTATCCAGTTACAATTTAAGTGCACCAGGGTTTGTGTCTGTTAGAAAGTTTTATCTGTTCAGGTTGTGTATTTTTGGCTGAGGCTGGTGAAAGTGTTGGGCTCTATTGAATTTTGAATGTGCTATAGAAGTAGTGCCTTCGTTACTTAGTCTATATTGAGATTCTGCTTCCCAAACACTCACTGATAAGATACCTGGGCAGGGTTATTACTCTTTCTTGCTTTGGCACATGGAATTTATGTATTGACTTACATATTGAGTGAAATTGGGGTTTGAGTGCATGTAGATGGGTTGATAGTCTTTTTATGGGAGGTAGCTACCTCATGATTTTTTTCTGTACTGCTTTTCAAGGATTCTCAGTTTCACTGAGAACTTAAAAGAACGGTTTCTCATCTTGCTATTGTAGGAAAATGATTCAAGTTTTAGAAGTGCTTTCACATTTGTTAAAATACACATAATTTGGCAAAACTGTGTGGCTAGGGTTTGGCAGGGTCCTCTGTATTGGTGCATGCTATGACCTCTTTGATCAGTTATATGCGGTCACATCCTTGAGTTCCAAGCATCCTTACTGACCTGCTGCTGCTGTTGTGAGTTTACTACCCTCCTTTCTATCAAGTCTATGTCCTGGTGCTGTCTGGTGTATGTTGGTATGCAGTGAGCTGTATTTTTCCCTTTTTATCTGGAATTGTTTTTGCAACTTCCTTTAACTATGGTGTATGCAAGTTTGTGTATCTAGTGGTAGATTTGTGGGAGGAGGAACATAGAAAGAAAATTAGTCTTAAACTGTAGTCATCCTAAAGTTGAATTTGAACTTAGATCTGATGATGATGATGATGATTATTATTATTATTAAAGAACAGTTGCAAATACAACTTGAGGCAAAATGATTTATTTTGGTCTGCTTTGTTAAAGGAAAACAATAACCAGAAAGGAGTAGATTTGGCTGAGTGCCTGAAACCCTAACACAGCATTGCAGTAGTTCTTTTTGGAAATCTTGTTCACTGTGTTCTTCTTAGCTGGAATGTGTGTAGACCCAGTTAATATTATCTCAGTGTGTGGAGGCAGTTTCCTTGTGGGGTGTCATTTTTTTGATGATAAAAGTCTGCACTTAAATGTACGTGTGAGAAAGAGAAAATCGGGAATTGATTTAATTTTCCTTTCTGCCCATTTTGGAGGCTTCTGCTGAACCCTGCTCAAGAAACAAAGTTAGCATTAATGAACTTCAGTCATGGTTTAATGACCTTAGTATGTCCTTGTCCCCCTGATACATGTAGGGTAGGGTATAGGTACCTGAATCGTGAATTAACTTACCATCCTTTATTTGCAGCTAAAGCAGCAGCTGTACCTAAGGCAAAAGCAGTCCTTCCAGCCAAGAAAGCAGAGAGCAGCAGCGAGGACTCCAGTGATGATTCAGATTCAGAGGAAGAAAAGCAGCAGCCAGCAAAGGTCAGCTTTTCTTTCCAGCCTTTTTAATGCGTGCTTGGCAGTGATGGATAATGGCAAATTTGACCAGCAGAATTCTCTCTGGAATTTGGCTCACTTTTCTGAACTATAAAGCATCTAGAGTGGCTCAGGTGTAATGTAAGAAGACATTTCTGCAGTGGATGCTGTGCCATTTGGACTTTTCCCATGTAAAATTAATTTTGTTGTATAGCCAGGTCTGCTTCTTGCCTTTATCCTAAGACTGCCAGGGCTTACCTCATTTGCATAAAAATACTTCAATCACTAAAATAGTTTTTTTATATATGTGTATATATATAAAAAGCGAAAGTCCTCTTTCCTTTTTCTGGAATAATGATGTCGTTGTACAGAGAGGAGACCAACCTTAGCTTCCCAGTCAGTATTTGCAGTCTTCAAAATAGTGTGATCTGTAGAAGGAAGAGAACAGTCCCAGAACTGTCCCATTTTGAGGAGGCAGAACTGGAGACTGAGGTGCAAAGTCTCATGTGGGTTGCTGGGAGGTTTCCTAGAGTAAAATTGCTGTGCAGGGATTTTCAGGCCCTAACCATTAGGCAGAGAGGAGTTTTCAAGTCAAAATGGTAACCTCTGTGAAAAACATCCGTTTGTATTCTCTGTACATGTTACTTACTTATTATCCTCTCTTTATATTAATGGCTACAAGGGCTAATTGGTTTTCCCTCCTATTGTTTAGAAAGGCACAAAACCTGTGGTGAAGCCAGCTGGAACCAAAATCCAGCCTCCGAAGAAAGCAGAGAGTTCCAGCTCGGACTCAAGCAGTTCAGATGAAGAACCACCAAAGAAACAGCCACCAAAAACAGTGACACCTAAATCAGGTATTTCTTGTTGTGTATTAGGAACCAGCACAAACCCAAAAATGACAGCAATGAGGGCTGTGTCTACCTGCAAAGGCATGTGTATTGACATAGCAGTCTGAAAATCTGCCATTTGCACTTCAGTCCAATCTACTGACGTGGAGGAGGTGTAGAACTGATTGCAAATAAAACATCTGATCCTAAATGCTGCATTGTTTGCATGAGTAACTGTATTCAGCAACTTTAACTGCTTAGGCTGTGCTTTTGCTGGCGTGAGCCCATCAAAGAGCCTTTCAAAGTCCTAGAAGTTGCCGTGAGCTAGTATGGACATTTTTCTGAGACCTCGCTCTAAGCTTGCAGTAGGATAAAAGAATAGTTTCGCAGTATTGCCTCAATCTGCCCTGTTGGCATTGTGTGGTTCTTTTGTCTCTATGATACCTATGCTGGTTATAATGGCATGATATCTACCATATAATACTTTCTAATGTTGTTTTTTTACATATTTTTTACCTATCTCAAAAGGAAGTAAAGGTGCCCAAGCAGCCACCAAGGTGATCAATGGAAAAGCAGAGAGCAGTAGCAGCAGTAGTGAAGATTCTGATGACAAAAAGGCTGCACCAAAGAAGGTAAACTAGACCATTAATTACTCTGTGAATAACTGGAGGAGTCTTGTAAGACTGGGTGTATCTCTGTGGAATGTTTAGACAAAGGCACAGACAATGAGCACAGCATTTGTGGGTCTTACACCTCCTTCTCCTTTATACAGTGAGATTGTGTTCCAGCACCACTCCATGCACTGGCTTTCTTCCATAATACTTCCTTACTGTTTTCTCTGCTCCTTGTATGTTCACTTTTGCATGACCCTTTCATGCTTAGCTGTCTCTAACTTTGAGTTTTCCACTAGGGAGTGTTTAAAAAAATTTTCTGCAACACAAAAATAGTCACAGTTGTATTTAATCAAGTGGCAGTTGCTACCATTTCAATCAGTTCTGCCCCCTTAGAGGTTCTCATTAGGGATTCATGCAAGCAGGAAACAACAGCAGAGTGGCCAGAAAGATCATGATGCTCAAGTGTTTCCTAAAATTTGCATTTGAGAATCTTTGTTAACCTTTCCCACTTTGTCTTCAAAATTTGCTTTAAGTGAGGGGTAGAGTTAAACAAGATCCACATCCAGGTGTCCTCACAAGATTTCTGTAACTTCTTTTTTCATGTATATTTCTTTCCTTCTTGTGACAAGGCTGTTCCCAAGAAACCGGCAGCCACTCAGCCACAGCCAGGAAAACACAAACCTGCCAAGGAAAGCTCCAGTAGTGATGACTCATCTGACAGTTCAGATGATGAAAAGCCACCTGCAAAACAAAAGTCAAAATCAGGTAAAATACTCAATTCCATTGCTGCCAGGTGAAAAGACACTTTCTGCTAGTCTCACTGTCCCGGGAGAAGCATATGCAGGCCACAGGCTAGTCGTAACTGCTCACAAGATTCCAGATGGTGCTGGCAGCAGTTATCCTGAACCAGAAGTACAGTGGCTCTTTTCATGCCTGCTATTTGGGCTCAGCTTACAGTTCAGTTCCTCCCATAGCAAGGAATGGGGAGTGAGAGAGGTGGTGACAGGCTGTGCTTGGTTTGCTGCATGTCTTTTATTCAGGCAGCCTTTAAGTACTTTTTTTTTTTTTTGCAGGCTTCCTGTCTACCAGGATTTGGGCAGTAGTTTGCCAGTGGTTTTGTTATTTTGAAACCCCAGCAATTTAAGCTTTTTTATATTTTTGTGTGAATTATTCAGGATGGTTCAGTTGCAACCCAGCTGATGGGTTAAGGGCCTCTGTTCAATATTTTAAAGTGCTTTAAGTATTCCAGGAGTGAGCTGATTGGAGTAGAGGATCAAGGATTGACACTAAATCTGATTCTCTAACCAGATGATTTGAGAGAGATGTCAACAACTGACATCTCTCTGGGGTTTTTTTGAAGAAAAGTTTGGCAACACAAGATTCCATTCATCTGAAAGTGCAGAGAAAACTTCTGCAGAGATGGTTGGGTCAGCTGAACCCCAAGAGGAGAATTAAATTCAGTGGGGTGGGTGTAACCTTTGAAATTATAAACTAGTATCCTTTATTGTAGTTACAGAAGGGGAATAAATGAAACCAAATCACAAAAGTATTTTATTCTAACTACAGCAAACATCTCACATGCTGCTCACATTGTCATGCAGGCACCTGAATGCTGTCTCTGTCTTCACAGGTCAGTACAGTGCTGTACCACCACCTCAAGCTACGCAGAAAAAGAAAAGCCTTGCCAAGACTCCTGCAAAAAAGGCTGAAAGCAGCGACTCTTCAGACAGCAGTGATGAAGCAGAGCAGGTGCCCAAAAAAGGAGGAGCAGGTACATTGTTAGAAGAGGCAACAGATTAAGGAGTACATGGCACAAATGATGTTTTTGCAATGTCTTGATTTCCTTGAAAAAGCTTTTTGACTTTGGTTTTGTATTGCTATTGCGTCTCTGCATTGTGTACCACCTGTGGAGCTAAACTGTGCAGACTGGATTACTGTGCATGTGTTGGTGTGAAAAGTCATCAGGATCAAGTTTATGGGGAATAAGCCAGGCTCACTATTGCAGCTGGACAGGTCTAGGTTCTTGGTTTTTGCTGTGTTGCCTGAATAGCTGGTGTGATTAGAAGGGAGCTTTTTCATGTCTGGAAAGGTTTGGATCTTTGGACACAAGTTTGGTGTGCATGCGGCCCATTGATTTTGAACTTTGATTTTTTGCAGGCAAAGCAGTAGTGGCTAAACCAATCACTGGTCCCCAAAACAAAGCTGTGACTACCAAGAAGGCTGAATCCAGTTCTGACAGTGACTCAGGTAATTCAACAATTGAAGGTGATTTTTTTGTGTTAGTGTTTTTTTTGGCCAGGTTGCTATATAGTAGTGTATCTACTAGGATCGTTAGCATATGAGCACTAAAGTTTCGATCCCCATAGCAAACTAGATGTGAAACTGAAAAACAGGAGCCTCCTGTGCAAAGGGGAGACATCAATGAGAGCATTGCAAGTACACAGGGCTGGATGAAAGGGATGGGGCATCACGTGTATTGGGTTTCTCCAGGAAGGTTCCTAGTTAGACTTCTTGAGTATATGCATCTTAAGATTTTGGGTTTCAGTTATCCCATCGTGTTTGGGAGAAGTTTCTGAAATAAAAAGTTGTTTTTACCCAAGTTCAAAATGGATTCAAAAGGTGCCTTCTCCTAGTGTGACCCTGGTTCCTCCCAGCCAAGGCCAGAACACCCTAGAAATGGGGACAGTGTGCTTTGTCTCTTCTGCTGATCAGGTTTAAGGCTTGCACTGCTGTATTTCACGTGTAAGTTCCCTGTGTGCTACATTTCCCCTCCATGTTCAAGATGCTCCTGTTCTGTATCTCAGTGGAAGGGACTGTGGGTGGCAGCTGCTTGTCTTATCTGCAGACTGCTAGCATTAGACCGTGTAACCCTTCAATTAGCAAGAGTTCTGTGTTTTCTGGTTTTTTTGCCTGGCTTCTCGCAAGTGGAGAAAGTTTTGATTGTTACTGTTACAGGATTCAGTAATGTTGGAATAGTTCAGGCTTAGCAGTTCAGATTGCTGTGACACATAATACAAAGGCATATTTATAATGCAGTCTCCTCAATCCATCCTTAGACTGCTGCTAAACATATCTGATAGAGGAAATAGCTAAAATGAGATGCTGGTCTGTTGCTGCCTCACTTTCCCTGCTTTGTCAATTTTATCTCCTTATTTCTTGCCTGTTATTTCATGTTTACCGCAAGGCTTTTCTTGATCTTTTTCTCCCTCAGTTCTTGGCAATACCTGTACTTTCTCCAGTCCCTTACTGTGTACTTCTTATATATTGTTCTTCAAATATCTGCTTCCTAGTGCATGCATTAGTGAAGAACTTGAACTGCTTGTTTCCACTTCCTCCCAACAAAGAAGATATGTGGAAAGATGAATACTGTCCCCACGCCATTCAAGTGTTCATTAGATGCTGCTTATTGTCAGTTATCCAGCAGCTCAGCTTTGGCCACATCCCATCTTGCTTTTCACTTCCCCATGAGTTATATACATGTTATTACTAAAGCAACTTGCACCAGAAGCTTGTTAACTTAACATCCTTATTTTTGTTTAGATTCCAGTTCTGAAGATGACAAGAAGGTAGGGAATAAACTCCCAGCTAAACAGCCTGTGGTAAAGAGTACCACCAAACAAGCGAAAGTAGTTGTCAAGCCTGGACAAGCAAAGAAAGACTCCAGTTCCTCCTCTGACAGCTCAGGTACTGGGGTAGGAGAAAAGAGGGATTTCCAAATGCATGTTGTTCTTGCTCAAGCATGTGTTTCTAAGCAGGTTATGAGGGTGCAGTGGGACAGCTGCTTCAAGCAGCTAATGAAGCGCACTGTGTATCAACATCAAATGTGTGTGCTAGCTTAATGTTAAAGGAATGGGGCTTAACCTTGGTTATTCTTATTTCATTCTAGATTCTGATAGTTCTGACAAGAAAGCCCCTATGAAGGCCACGACTAGAACAGCAACCCCTGCAACAAAGAAGTCACAAGCTGCCCCAAAGAAAGCTCAGAGTAGCTCTGATTCAGATAGCAGCTCTAGCAGCTCTGAAGATGAGAAGAAAAAAGGCACTCCAGCTAAACTACCTGGCAAAGCAGCTAAGCCAGTGTCCAAACCTTCTGCCCTAGTTCCCAAAGCAGGCACTTCTGACTCTGATAGCTCAAGCAGTGAAGAAGAAAAGAAGCCAGCAGTGAAGCCAGCCACTAAATCTATAGGGGCAGCAAAAGCAACTGTGGGGAAGAAGGGTGCAGCTTCCAGCAGTAGCAGCTCATCTGATAGTTCCAGTGAAGAGGAAGAGAAACCCAAAAAGGCAGGGAAGGGGGCACAGAACAATTCTAAGCCCACTGCCTCCACAGAGAAAGCAAAAGGATCCACAGCAGCTGCAAACAACTTAAAATCTAAGCCAGCTGGTGGCAGCAGTAGCAGCAGTGAGGACAGCTCTGAGGAAGAGACTGGAAAAGTCAATGGAGGTACTACCTGCAGTCTGTGAAGTGGGTCTGTAAGGCAATGTTATGGGCCAAGCATGAATAGGGGCCTTTCCTAAATGATCTCTTGTGTGCTATTAGATAATGTCATCTGGTGCAGTAGGGCATTATCTGAGAGGGAAGAGATGTTTCTAATTTTTTGTGACCCTTTATGTCTGTATTGTGTATTTGCTGGCAATGGAATCTATGGTAACATGAACTACATTTCCATACAGTTGTTGCCAGTTGCTATTTCTGCATGCACAAAATGGCTAGTGGCAGCTGGGTGGGCTGCGGGAGGACCTTGTCTGTATTGAGTGGGACATCCCAATGCACCATATCAGTCTTTATCCCTCCCAGAAGAAAATGACTTTGAATGCACAAGTGATGTGAGCACTTGCATACTGTGTGACTCCCAAGAACTGGAGAATGTTAACCAACATGACTTTGAATCACCCTAAATCATTAATATATAGATACCATATTCCATAAAATTATTCATTAGGATAGGATGGCAAAACCCTTACTGACCCAGAATGGCTGTTAATATGGTAAAGCAGTCTGCTTCCTCTGTGAGGTAATGCATGTCATGTCTGTTTCAACACTGTTTGCATTCTTGGGGAGAGATGCTGTTGCCTTTTCCAACATTGCAGTTGCTCCCTTTTGAAGTTTTACTGCTGTACATCTAACAGGCACAGTTGGGATGAAACAGAAGAGGAAAGATGTTCAGGAGTCGGAGACACCGCATAGTAAAAAGGCAAAGATCAAAGTCAAAACACCACACACAGTTCCCAAGGTGAAACGGGTGAGTGAGACTGAACTCTGGTGACTGGTGGGAAAGGGATTTCTGCCTCCTGAGCAAGTGATTTGGGGGAGGTTAGGCCCACAGTATTACTTGCATTTTTGCTGCCCTCTCAAGCACTTGAACCTTCTATAGAGGGCCCTAGGGAGTGCACATGTCTGCATAATACTATTCTGGCAAGGACTGATTGGATATCCTTGCAAAGAAGTATGCCTGGGCTGCTGTATCTTAATAAGGGAAAGAATTACAAATGTGAGAAACAAAGACTGAGGCGATGTGAACTCCCCCTGTATTTGCAGGGGAAGGAGGTTGTCATTAGAGGAGTATCTTACACGTGTATGTGTTTACTGTTGCTCCTTTTCTTTCTGTCTAACAGCCAGCCTCTCCATTCCGGCGTGTAAGGGAAGAAGAGATTGAGCTGGATGCTCGCGTTGCTGATAACTCATTTGAAGCAAAGGTAGGATTAGGTAGTACCCAGAGTGGTAACACTTGGCTTCCGCAAATACAGAGCAATCTTGGTGTGCTTGGTGGTGGTCTCTGGTAGGAACTTTTTCCACCAGGAGGTGCTGTTGGGCACTGACAGGAGGTTCATGGGAGAGTGATACCTTCTTTGGTCTTAATGTACTTAATGTTTGCTGGGTAGCATGAAGTGCAAAGCATTGCCTTTACTCTCTTGGGGACTGACCTGAATTTTCTTTTTCCTCTCCCACTTTGTCCCTCAGAAAGGAGCAGCTGGTGACTGGGGTGAGAAGGCTAACAATATCCTGAAATTCACTAAAGGCAAATCTTTCCGCCATGAGAAGACGAAGAAAAAACGAGGCAGCTACCGTGGGGGCACTATATCAACTCAAGTCAATTCAGTCAAGTTTGACAGTGAATGACAATATTTCCATTGGAATTCATGAACCATCTGGTCACTGGAAGGGCTTGGATGGTCATGTGGACACTATGGATATCAAGCCTGCCTGGAATGCTACCTCCCCATGTCCATTGTGGGGCAGGCAGTCCCAGTACGGGATGTGAGAGAATAATTGGATGTTTCCCTCTTCTGTTTCTAACTCTGGTGTAGGCCCTTTTTTGGTGCCATCCTTGAGCTGGTGTAATTGGCACCACTAGGGTGATCACCAAAAGTTAATGTTTCTTTTCCCCCCACAGTCTTATTTTTAAAAGACTGGCAGTGATTTTTCATTTTGGTTTCCTGCCCATCTAGTAGAAGAAAGTGAAATCATTCTCCTGTATCTTAAACTCCCACTTGTTTTCTCAGCCAGTTTAACTCTGGTACCTGTGAGATGGCAAGTATTGTAACTTGCCTTTGGCTAGTTACTTTAAGAGCAGCAACTGATTTGAACTCTTTGGCTGTAATCTCCAACCCCACCTGACATTTCAAGTTCACAGCTGCAGTGTGGCAAGGTTGTTCTTTCCTGTTTCCTTCTTTCATGGTTTCACCTTCCAATAAATTCCTACCTTCCGTTCCTTACACTCCTATTGATCCCACTAACAAGAGTAGTTGGAGAAGCAGAGTACAAATACACTTTAGTAGCTGAGTAACTATTGCTTGCAGTTGCAAGTTGGGGCCTATTTTTGGAAAGACCAAGGTCTGTGGTACCATCGTGGCAGTCTTTTAACACTTTTCATGTGGAACATAGCTGGGGAGTGCAGATGAGCAGAAATGCTACTGTATGGAGGTTGTAGCCTTTGACTCCATGGGAATGGGTGAAGAGACAGGAGAAAAAGCCCTCTTTCCTGCCCAGCTCTGCTTTTTGCTGTGTTTTTGTTTCAGAGGCTTTGACCACAGTGTGGCGTTATGCCTTGTTCTCTCTCAACATAAAATGTACCAGCTTGTGCTGTGCAGCTTATTATGAGTCAAGATGAATGTATCATTAATGCCTTAAATTTCCGGGTTGGATCACTTGCTCTTTGAGCTGTTTTCCATCTGTTTAAATTCCTCTCAAAAAGTAAAATTCCAGTTTCCCCATAGCTCAAAGACAAAGCCTGGTGCTTTAAGGATTTAAGTGTTAGCTACAAGTACATGTTCAGTATGGGGAGTCTCCAAAAAGTTCAGTAATTTGCAGCCAAAACAGATTTCATGAGCAACCAAGATAATGTAACAGCTTACTGCTGTTGAGGAGAGGGTTTGCTTCCCCTCTAGCTGTGTGAGTACCTATTTCCTGTGCAACTTACACTGAGTAGAAAAGGGTTCTGTCAACTACTTTTCTTCCCCTGTTGGAAAGGTTAAATTAATTTTAGTTTGTGGGGCAGTTTGTTGAGCCTGTAGCCAGTGTGGACAGCAGCAGTACATGTTTGAGAAACTGAGTGGTCTGAAACCTGCTCATTCCATCTCATGGAAAACTGCCAGCCAGCAAGAGAGGCTGTGTAGGGGCCTGTTTTCCATGTTCCCATTCCCTCCCCAAAGGGTGACAATGAGAAGAGCCCTGTTGTTACGCTTGTGTACAAAGCAGTGTCATCTAATTGAGGGTTGGAGGAGACTTGATGAGCCACCCCCAAATACATGATATGCAACTTGTTCCAAGGAGTGTTTGCAGGATTTCCCCTCTGTCTTGCACAATCTCACTCTGGTGCCTGGATTCTAGGTTGCAGTGCAGAGGGGTCCAGGAGGCCCCCTGGTCGCTATAAGGAATTGGAAACCAAAGGAAGATGGGAAGAGGGTATTTTCTGCCTAGGGATTTGAACATCATCTTGCCATTTGCCCTCTTCTGTTTATCAGAAACTTATGTTTGGAAGTCTCAAATTTTTAAAACACTGTGGGTATTTTAAGTGGGAGAATTGTAATGTGTCTGAGAATAAAGATTGCTGCCTTTGTAGTCTGACTGGAGCTGGTAGTTAAAAATGTGGAACAGCAGGTGGAAAAACGGAAAGTATTAGGGCTGGGGATAATGTAGCCCTGTCTCTATACCGTTCTACAGCCATGTCTTGTCTCCTTAGTTACATGCTCATGTGGATGTAATAGATCAGAAGTGAAAGGTGGCCTGTGCAGCTGGCTGTCAAGTGTCTGCAAGAAATGTGGATAAAACTAGAAGAACATTTGCTTATACCATGATGAACTGAGGCTGCTTGAGTCCTTTCCCACCAGAATATCTGGTCAGCTCCTCTCAAATACTGCTACCACGTTAGCTGGCAATATAATTTAACTATCATCAGGCTGTGAAAACAAGAAACTATACACATGATGTAAACATTGTGCATCTACCTGGTTAAGTAGTTTTTGTCCCCTTAGATCTCTTCCTCCTCTGCAGCATGTCTGCAGGGAAACTGTTAATAGGTAGGGCTGGGCGGAGGTCTTGTGTGCTGTAATGCTTAGGGTTTTTACTCCTTGTACTATGCCTGTACAGGGAAAGTTGCTATGAATCACCAACTGGACTGAACTGCAAGTTGCTTGAACAGTGCTACAGCCTTCCACTCTGAATGTGATGCTGTAGAAGGTGTAATACTGAAGTTTTGGTAAGAGATGCAAAAAATGTCACTACCCTTACTAGAGATCAGCAGCTGCCTGTGCAAGTGCAACAAGTGCTGGGGGAAGGAATGCTTTAGAAGACTCAAAGCTATGTGGTTAATGCTGGAGCTGGACTACGAGGACATACCCCTCTGCTATGTGCTATATGGTTGCCCTAGACTACTGTCCTTGCCATCCCCATTCCCCTTTGTGCCATCCTTTCCATGTTGCTGTCCTGCCTGCTGCGTGTACAGCTCTTTGTCCTTACTGACTGGCAGAGACTGCAGAGGGTCTAGCACCAGTCCCTGGAACAATACTTTTGGCACCCTTTTGTCACGCTGAGCTGTCAGAAGACACAAGTGAGAGCTACAAGCTTTGCCTCCCCGCCCGCTCTAGCGACGGGAGCGGTTCTCTTGTGCCCCGGTGTCCGCTCTACCTGCGTGCGGCTGAACGCTTGGCTTGGCCTGGCCGGGCGGGGTGGGGCGGCCCGTGGGTGCGGCCCGTGAGCCGGGGCTGTACCGCCCGGCCCCGCCCGCGCCCTCCGCCAGTCAGCCTGAAAGGGGAGGCGGGCGGCGGCTGCTCCGCTCCCACCATCGCCGCACGGGCCGCTCTCCCAGCCAGCAGGACTAGCTGCAGGTGGGTGCCGGCACCGGTGCCGGCGGGCGAGGGCAGCAGAGGGGTCTGGGATGGGTGGTCCGAGAGGAGCCGATACGGGGACAGCTGCGGCCGGGACTGCTCACGCCTCGCCCCGCCGCGGCGGCGACGCCTCCTTGTTGGGCTACCTATGGCCAACGCTGGGGAGCTCTCCGCTGCCGAGCCGAGCGCGGCCAAGGGCTGCGGAGCCTGCCCCGCCACCGGCCGTTCTGCTTGGCTACCATGCGAGCAGGAGGGTGCTCCTGGCCCTGGGTGCTGGCGGCGACAGCGGGGTTGGAAGGCTGCGCTGGAGGGTGGGCAGGAGCCGCGGGCGGCGGCAGCACTCGCGGGCGGCAGTCTGTCGCGGTGCGGACGGATGCCGAGGGGCCGGACTGAACCTGGTCAGCTAATGGCAGAAGCACCTGGCTGCTGCTGGGAAGGAGAGAGGGAAGCGGTTTGAGCCCCCAGCTGTCAACTTGAACCTGGCTCTGCCAGGACGCGTGGGAGCAACCTCGGTAACCAGCGGGGCTACTGAAGGGCAGGAATTAAGCACCTGCTCAGCTGCACAGGATCGGAGCCTTGGCACCTGAACAAATGTTCAAAGCGCTTTTGTGTAACTTGCTTCATCTTCCTCTAGGAGATTAGATCTCAGGAGTGTCTTCCTTCTGTGCTGCCTCCTCTTCCTATGCACCCCTCCTCACCCTTTCTTTATGGCAGCTCAGCCAGGTCTCATTCCTCTTTTGTGTTCAGAGCCAAGAAGCTGTTTGGTTTGGTGTTTTGAGTTTAGTTTTTTTTCTGTGAGGGCGTCAATTGTCTTACTGAAGATAAGACTCACCTCCAGCTTCTCTGCTCCTGTAATTCTGTCATATGTGATCAGACTTGTCTGTCAGGACTTTATCAATCCCCAGTTCTTCCTACACAAGGTTTCACAACCTTCTGGGATCTTTAATGACTTTTTTTTTTTTTTAATGTGGTGCTTCTCTGCAGATAGAAGCTGGAATGACAGGGCAGTAATAGAAGACTTTTCCTTCCCACTCCCCTTAAACACTTGTCTAAACTTAAGTCTGCTTGTATCTTTACAGTTTTCTCTGCAGTCTCAAGAACTTGTTCAACTTGAGAGTCATACAGATGTAACCTGTTCTTAAAATGTGCACTGAACTGTTGTGTGCTCTTGTGGGTTTATGCCTTGTATCGATATATGGAAATAACCCCAAGTCTTTCTGTCTCTTGCATCAAGAGACTATAAATAATGTTTAGAAACACTTCCACACTGCAAATCTGACACTGCTCAGGTGGAGCACAGCCTCAGCTGCTATCATCTTGCAACCATGAGGGTAAAAGGCTCTCTGAAGAGCCATGGTGTAACAAACCCTCTCTGTCCCTTTCAGAAGACAATCAGGAAGCCCATGGATAAGGAATGGGGGAAAAACATAATCAGATTTAATGTATGATGAGAAGCCAGACTGGAAAGCAGGTGTTTGACACCATCACCCAGCTCAAGTTCATGAAGACATGTATAGTTTCAAATGCCTTCACAAGCTGAGATACAGATCTATATTTCTCTTCTCAGTTGTTATAGACCAGTATTTTCTTTCTTCCTGTGATTTCCTGGCTGTGACCTATGTACTGCCAACCTCCTGCTGGTCCATAGGTTCCCACCTCACAAGTAGAACTTCCTCCATAAAACTCCAGTGAGCCAGGAAGGATGTTTAAGGTCCAAATAGTTTGGAATTGACTGGGGACTACATCCATCTTTGTCCAAAATGGGTGAAGATAAGCAGAGTGCTTTCTGATACTATTGTGTAGAAGCAGCAGCAGAGAATGTTGTGCAAAGTATGAGTTGTTCTTCTGCTGACCTGGTCTTTTGATTATCTGGGCTTTCTTCATTCTTTGTGTTTCATCCTGATCATCATGAAGATGGCAAAAGAAACAAATGATGGAGAGGTATCCCATTTTTAGCACTCTTCACTGTGGGTGGGAACAGTATTTTGAAAAGCTCAGGGCTGCAGGCTGCCTGGGGAGGCTAATACTTGAAGCAGAGGTTTTATACTTGCTTATTGTTTTGTAAACTGCAATGCTAATATTAGCATATCATAATATTAATACTATTATTTTAGCATTAGTGTTATTTATGCAGGTGACTGATGAAGGAGGAGACTGTGATAATCCAAATCCAGAGAACAGAAGGCCACCAAGGGCTGGATTGGCTATAACTGAGGGTTAGACTTCCCTGCTTCAATATATGCTTTATTAAATTTACTTTAGGCAGCATTGTATCTGTTAGTTTTTTACTCAACCTTCCCCTGAGAAGCTCCTGCTTGTAGTGTGACCTCTTCCTGCGGAGCAGAATTGCTCTCAGAGCTGCATACCTGCCTGGTTGCCCTGGGTTTTGGCTTCTGTAAATTAGCCACAACTGGATTTACTGTCATCAGTCTGATGGGAACAGATGTACCTGTTTCACTCAGGATCATAGCCATCAGATGAGGCAAACTTTAGTTTCTTATTTCTTGAAACATTTTGAGTACCCATTTGAAGATGCCTTTTCCTGCCTTCAAATGAATTGTGCTGCTTTGTTAAGTCTTGATTAGCTTCCAATGAAAACATTTCTTCTCACTGTGAGCAAAAACTGTAGAGAGAGTAGGATACAGGAGGGAAAATGATTCAGCCCTATGGATATGGGCTTCCAAATCCTAGGCAGGAACTAGGTAATACAGAACACTGGAAGACAAGAGGAGACATAAGCAGGAGGACCCTTGCTCTTAAAGCCTCTTCACTGTCCTTTCTTTGTGGGCTCCTTTGTCAAGCCTGCTTGCTGTCAGAGGCATTAGTACTTCAACCTAATGAAAGGCACCTGAATTCAAGAAATAATGTGTCTTTAGAGCTGTAGCTGTTCACTTAGTTAAGTGGAATTGATGTAATTTTAGTTGATGTCAAAGTCATACCCTGTCAAACAGGTTGTTGTCTCTCTGCTTGATTATTGCTGCCTCCCATTTCAATTTCTGTGAGTTGCTGTGACTTTGAAACCAAACTCCCAGGAACTGAGTGGCCAGATGTGCAAGACACAGGGCTGTGCTGCTGCTGCTGCAGTGGCAGTCAATGAGGATTCCCCCCTGCCCAGCCCTCCTGCAGCTGGCTCTGGTCATGGCACTTACTGAGTGGCCAGCCCTGCCCTGCCTACTGCAGCAGTGAAACCTAAAGCCTCTGTGGCATGGGCTTTTTTAATAGTTTTCTTGAATCCCAACTTTTGGCTCAAAATGTCAGGGGATGCTCTGCCCCTGGTGAATCAGCCAGCTGTCTTAGCTTTACTGAGCGCTTGTCATGACAACAGGGATGGGTCTGTTCTCTCTTTACAAACCTCCTCCTTGCAGTGGCACTTTTATTTCTTGCATTATTTATCTGATTTAGCCCCTAGCCCAGGATTTCTAGGCCACAGACTAGGAAGTGGTGTTGTCTGCTCTGGATCTTGTGTGGCATCTATTGTTTACTTGGATTTTGCACCTCTGCTGAGGTGCAAGCTGTGAATTCACCTCCTCACAGAATCTCATTTCTGTGCCCAGTGGTTTGGAGGTTTCTCTTGAAGACCACCTGCCCAGAGCCCAAGAGTGGGTGCAGGTAGCTGAGCTCCCTATGCTGCAGATAGTGTTGCATGGACCACAGCACCTGCCCCTGCTGGAAGATCCTGCTGCAAAGCTCATCAGGAAGCTTTGTTGAATATTGGCAAGAAGCAAAGCAAGGAGGTGAGGAGGTGGATTTTGAGCCTTCCCTCATCTAGGCCCTTGTGTGCATAAGGTCTAGGTCTTTTTTTCTCCCCCTTTGCTATCAACCTCAGATCCTAACAGAGACTACTTACTTAACAAGGGACAGAGAGCAGACAACTGCTCTTTGAGCTTGTAGTTATGCCTTCATTATACCCCAGGAACACTATAAAAAGCAGGGATGTGCCTGGTTGGAGCAGAGCAGAGATTAGCTCTAGTGATATTGAGCTGGGGTAGCAAAAAAGGTCCCTTGCTCCAGCCTGGCATCCTCTCACCACTTAGCAAGATTTACAGCCTCCCTTGTTGCTGGAGCAGGGAGAAGGGGTTCCTGAGCCAGCACCTTCTGGGATTGCTCCTCCTGTTAGAAGGGATGAAGCAGCTAAAAGCAGTTTGCAAATCACCTGTGTCAGCACCTGCCCCAGGCCTGAGATGGACAGCTTATTTGTCATTTGGATTTTGGTAGGCCCCAGAGGGCTCCAGTAGAGCTGAGGGTCTCAGTAATGTTTGGCATGTAGGTCCTTGGTCCTTGCTGGAGACGGGTGACAATTCTTTTCCCCTAAATAATTATTCCTTTCACCTGCAGTTTCTTCACCTTTCACTTGTTGCCCAATGAGAAAACACTCCACCCCACACATAAAACCACTCCTGCTATTCTCAGTATATTCATGCATGTGTATGACCTACCAGGTGCCCCAGGGCAAGCCTGTACCTGTTCCTGTCATGGAGCCTGTCCTGAGCTTCCTGCAGTGCTGAAGAAAGCCAGCAATACAGAGCTTCTACCCCTTCCTTTCTCTCCTGGAAGCTGCATGTGCTCTCGATTTCCTGTGCAGCATTGGCCAGATGCTTCAGCCTCATTGGTATTGAGCAAGATAAAAATCCCACATGGGCTTCTCAAGTAGGCTGAGACCTTAGACCAGCTTTGTGGGCTGTAGCTCCATAGTGGCCAGTACTGCTGGCATGGGTCAGCCTGTTCCCCCTGGCAGGGAGGTAGGATGCTGGGTAGATCCTTACTTTTCTTGCAGGGCTCTACTCTCTTCTCTCCAGCTCACCACCTTTGTATTCATCCTTCTGGAGCTCTTGCTGTCTGGGTCCAGCCACCCTCTTGGTGTCTGAGAGCATTCTATGTGTTTTTCTCATTACTCCTGCAGGCACAGCCACCTTTTTGGCTCTGACTTGGAAGAGTGGGAGTCCAAGCACTAGTAGGAGTTGCTTTTGAAACAGGAAGGTCTCAGCCAGTGGCTCCTCTGCTTCTTCCTTATGTTGCATCCCAATGTGGGCCAGGAAAACAATGAGTGTGGGAGGATGGAGTATAGCACTTCTATTCTGATGTCTGCATCCGCACTTGTTATCTTTGCTCAGCGATACCGAGCTGCTGAGGGGAGTCTGAAGACTGTATTTAGCAGGATGTTATCCATGACTTACTTTCCTCCCTCTTAATTGATCAAGCAACAGTGGAGAGGCTGGCAGAAAATCTTGTATCAAATTTTGCTCTACTACATCCCTACAGCCCCCTTGGGGCTTAGCAGGTGGGGCCATCCAAAACTCACCAATAAGTGTTGCTATTGTAATTTCTTCCCTCCTCCCTTCCTAGCATGTCTGAACTGGGTCCTCAGGACAGAGCTCCACTTCTGACTATTCCCAAATAATTATCACATAATTCTTCTCCCAAAATAATGTAAGGTGTGGATGAGGTGCGCTCGCTTCCAGTGATGAGGCAACATGCCTTACACAAGAGAAACATTGCATGTTTCACCAAACTAGGAATGGGATGATAGCTGTAGGAGTGTGACTAAGGGGCATCAGTGTGTCACAGGTGTTGCGCACAATCTCACAGCTGCTTGCTGGGTCTGCCCCCTTCCTGTGCATTTTTATCATGGTGCCTGGTTTTCCTTCCCACCCCTTTCCCTGGAGACTCCCTATCCTCCTACAGCTGATTCACAGTAGAGCAGCTTCCCATGCAGACTTCTGCTATGACCTTTGGGACTGTGGCTCCTTTTGGAGTGTCCTGATGTGACCTGGACTTTCTCCAGTTCCATCTGTTCTGAGCAAGGTGGCTTGCCAGCCTTGAAAGGACCAAAGCTGGAGCGTGTCTCTCAGCATTCCCGTCAGGCTCTACAGACCCCCCGTGATTCCGAACACAGATCAAGGGCTCAGAGGGAGCCAGCCATTCTGTCTGGGCAGAAAGAGAAATTCAATCCAGCTACACTGGTTCTGTAGCTGTAACTGGGAATTGAGTGGCAAATGTCTCTGCTGGTGCTGTGACCCAGCCAATCTCCTCCAGCCACTCTCCCTTTCTCATTTTCTGCAGGTTGGTCTGCTAGTTCTTTCACCTTAGGAGCATAGAGAGGAAGGTTTGAATTTCTGGAAAACTCTCTCGGTACACTCTGTAATCTGTCTTTGGTTGTTTATTTTTTACTACTATTTCTGTAACTTTTCATTGCTTTTTGCTGGTGTGTTTTTTATTTTGGTTTGGTTTTGTTCATTTGTTTGTGGGTTTTGGTTGATTTTGTTCTGTGTTTTGTTTAATTTTGTTTTTCCAGTGATAAACTCCAAATTGTTCTTCTCTCTCAGCTCATGAGCTTCTGGCTTGCTGCTACAGTCCCGGTTGTTAGTTGCCTGAGTTCAGGACAAAGCATTTTGTGCTATATTAATGGCTTGTTTCTTTCCTTTCAGCAATGAAGATGATGAAGGTGCTACCATGCCCTGCTGCTTTTCTCTTCCTAGTGGCTGCATTCAGTGTGAAGACCTCTCACTGTGCCAAGCTGCTGATCATGCCCACCATAGTCTTTGACAGCCACTTGCGAGTCTTCATGCGAGTAGCAGAGGCACTGACTGACCGGGGCCACGATCCTGTGCTGCTTCTTCATGAGGGTCGGGATATAGAAACGCACCTGCCTGGCTTCCGCCTGCAGAGGTACTGGGGTATCTTCAGCACAGAAAGCGCAGATGCCTGGGTGCAGGAGAAGATAAAACGTGTCTTCCAAGGGAAGATGACCTCTTTGGAGATGTTCTCCTTTTTGGAGAAGTACCTGGAAAACTGTGACCTAGTGCTGGGAAACTCTACCCTTCTGCAGAAACTTCAGCATGAGCACTTTGATCTGCTGTTGGTGGACCCCAATGAGATGTGTGGCTTTATCCTGGCCCATATTCTTCATGTCAAATATGCTGTGATCTCCACTGGTTTCTGGTTCCCAGCAGAAATTGGTGCCACTTCCCCTGTTGCCTACGTCCCTGAGTTCAACTCTTTGATGACAGACAGGATGGGCTTCTTTGGTAGGACTTGGAATCTCCTAGTCTACATGATCACTCGCATTGCTACAAAGCTGGTCATCCTGCCCAAGTTTGAACGCCTCATGGAGAAACACAGGGTGGAGCCCAAGACGTCCATGTTAGATCTTGTCCATGGAACTAGTCTCTTCTTCCTCTGTAATGATGTGGTGTTGGACTTCCCCCGTCCAACACTCCCCCATGTAATTTTCACAGGGGGGATCCTTGCTGAGCCTGCAAAGCCCCTTCCAGTGGTAAGTGTGGAAAAGCTTTGAGTTGAGATTGCACTTTAACCTGGAGAGTATGCAGTGTAAATATTTTGAAGAACCTTGTCAAAGCTCTGAAGCCCCATGAGCCTGGAAAGCTGATGTGTTTTTGTGCTTGGGTACAGCAGAGAGACAAGGAACACTGAGGACTGTGGTTTGCAGTGAGGATGTAGAATAAAGTTGTCCATTCTGAAGTGGGATTTGGCTTCACTCTCCATGTAAAATGGTGTGTGGAAGTCCTAAATTGGCAGCTTTGTCCCTGGGTCCTGATCATGACTACTTTGTTCTGATACTGGAAGCGGAAATGGGAAGAACATTTAGTCTTCATTGCTTCATCACCGATTTATGTCAGAATTTCCTCTGTAATCCTATTTCTCACACAGGGAATTTCTGCCCTCAAGCTTGTAGGCTTAAGAACCCATAGCGAGAGCTGTGCTTGTTCCTTCCTGAAATTCAATGTGGAATCCCAAAGTATACAAAACCCTACGTCATCCCCTTTTTCTCAAGGTTCAGCTCCAGTAACCCCAGAGGCTTTCTCTGGCTAGTACTTCACTATCTCTAATAATAAATTCAGAGCTATCCGTAGCAATAAATTCAGAGGGCACAAGCTCTTAAAGCCTCCAAATGAAGATGAGGTTGCAACAGAACAGGACCTGTCTGCCATTCCTCCCATTACTACTTCTACAAACACTGTGGGGAAATAAACCTGGATAATTACACTTGAGCAGTGACATGATGGACATAAGATTCTAGTTTCAAATTACTGGAGGCCTGTCAAGATCTTTGATGGCAGCT
Source organism: Dryobates pubescens (assembly GCF_014839835.1). Lineage (NCBI taxonomy): Eukaryota > Metazoa > Chordata > Aves > Piciformes > Picidae > Dryobates > Dryobates pubescens. The sequence goes on along the minus strand of NC_071619.1, from coordinate 18,814,668 downwards.
TTAACCGAAACCACAGGTCCCATTTTTATCTAATTTAAATTAATTCTATTTTTTTTCTAAGTTGAAAGGAAAAAGTGAGGTCAGGTCCTTTAGAACTGAAGTTCTCCAGATGCATATGGTGGCACATCACCCTTTCCCATGTGGCACAGCATGCAGAAAATGCAACCTGTGTAGAGTGCTCCAAAAGCTGTGTCTGAGCGGCTGCCTCACAGCTCTTGCAAAACACTGGCTTGGTCAATCTGGCTGCATACGTGCCTGGCTTGTAAAGAAGGGAGTTGTTTGCTGGGGCATTACTCATGTGCTTCACAGCTTCCAGAACAGATCCCAGAGTGCCTAAGGGGAAATGATGGAGATAAGTCTGGAGCCCTACAACAGGCAATGGCTGTCATGCTAGTGGGTAGACATACCTGTGTCCATTTTACAGGACACTAGCAGAAAAGAGGGCCTCTGTAACTCTGGAGGTAGCTTGAGGAATCTCCCAGCTTAACTGGAGTAGAGTTACATAAGTAAGGTGTTTATTTCCCTACAGCTGAAACACTATGATTTTAAATTCCTCTAATTAGGACTCAGGTATGTATTTGAGAGCTGGTGAGAGCTTTTTGTGATCAGCCATGCTTCCCTAGCAACTTTAGGGCTCAATTACAGTGGATAATGTCATTATCTGTTTATGAGTTATCATATTTTTATTTAGGAAAGTAAAAGCAGCACTTTCTTTTCTTTAGTAGTTTTAGTGGTTGTACTGCTCAGAGGATGTGAAACTCAAGGGAAAAAAAACCCAAAAAACTACAAACCAAACCAACCTACAAAATCCCTAAATTAAAATTTGTTGGGTTTTTTTACTTTTGGCTGTTGGGGTTTTAGGGTTTTCTACACATTCCTGCATAGATTGGTTTGAGTCCCTGAAGCATACAGCAAAGGACAAATACTCCAAGAGAGTAAAACTGAAATCCTGATGTAACACATGGGAAACTTGAAGCAGGACAGAATCCATATGTCAGCCCAGCCTGACATAGAAGAGAAAAATATGTATTTGCTCCCTAGCAGCTATGACAGCCAATTTCTTCTCCCTCCAGCCTTCTGGCCCTGGTTGAAAAATGCATGAATTCTGTTCAAGATGCTTAGCTGTTTATGTGACATTACAGGTAGCCTCTAAATGAAAGATAAACAACTGTGGGTTTTGTTGAAGCTGTAGCTACTTCTCTGCAATGTGATCATGGGCTAAATCTGCTACCTTCAAGTAGCTGTCAAGGATAGGTAGAGGTTTCCTGGCAAGATGGCAAAACCTTCTGCTGCCTCCAGGAGCTTTCAACATTGGAGAGTTTGTGGAGAATCTCCAGCAAGGTGTCCCTGCCTCTGCCCGCATGATGTTTCACCTGTTGTATCAGCCTATGGCTAGATACCCCAAAAGGCCTCCTGCCTTAGTGGTGATGGAAAATAGCCTTCCTCTTTTCTACTCCTATTTCCTTCTCTGCTCTGTCTGCTCCTGTGTGGGCCCTGTGTTTTCAGAGCCCTCCTTACCAAAGAGTGCAATTACTCAGCGATGCAATTGTTGCCTCCCGAAGAGGAGGTAATGCTATGAGATGCAAGTTTTGGACACCTCCCTGCAAGCTCCCAAGCCCGGGAGGTGCTCAAGTAATTTCTGGCTGGCTGGATGCAGAAATCCCAGTGGTTTTAGAGATCATTCCCTGGTGAAAACAGTGTAGTTTTGTGCTCCTGGTGAATTTGGTTTCATCCTTTCTCTAGACAACATTCTGCTGGCAGAGGCAACAGTGGGAAGGGCCTTTCTCCAACAAGACTCAAAGGCAGCTGTGTGTTTTGCCCATAGGGTCTGCGTCTTTGGGTGGAGGCAGCAGATGCAGGTGTTGTTGTTGTCTCCTTTGGCATTGGAATCCGAGCTCTTCCAAGTGATTTGGTGGAGAAGATGGCTGGGGCTTTTGCTCGTCTCCCACAGAGGGTGGTGTGGAGGTAAGGAGGGAATGGGATTCCTTTTAACTCAAGTTTGATGAAAATCAGTGTTGAGTGGTGTCCTTCTCAAAACACAGAATTTACTTGCCATGTCTTGATTTGATTGAATGTATAATTATTCTCTATGTATTTCTTTTCCCTTTCTTCCCTCTCCTTTATCTCCTCCCACAGATACTTTGGGCAGAAGCCAAGAAACCTGGGTGAGAATACACTGATGATGGGGTGGCTGCCCCAGAATGACCTGCTAGGTAAGGCTGGGCTCTGTGTCTGTGTGTGCTGCTAGCAGCATCCCTGGAGTTTAGCCCAAAACACAGCAAAGGCATACAAGGACAACAGCTCCTGACTGGGCCTAAGTCTGTTGCTTGTTGCCAGTTTCATCTGTTCAAAACACGGTCCTCACCTAACACCTGGTTGAAAATGCATCTTGGCCACTATCTTGCTTCTCCTGCAGGTGCTATGTTGCAATCTCTGGACTGCCAAAAGGCAGATGTGTTCCCAAAGGGTAGCATTCTCTCTGCTCAGCATACCTGATTTTTCCTGAGCATGTATCAATGCTGGGTGTTGAGGAAGCCACCAGTAGCCCTGTTTCACTGTGGAAGATGCTGACCTGCTGCTGTTTCTTTGCCTGTAGGCCATCCCAACGTGAAAGCCTTTGTCAGCCACTGCGGGATGAACGGGATATTTGAGGCAATTTATCATGGTGTGCCAGTGGTGGGATTCCCTTTCTATGGGGACCAGTTTGACATCATGACCAGAGTGCAGGCAAAGGGCATGGGTATCCTCATGGACTGGAGCAGAGTAAAAGAAGAGGATCTTTACCAGGCTGTTGTCACAGTTATCTCTGATCCCAGGTGAGGCATCCAGAAGCATCAAGATGTTCCTTGGTGCAGGCTGTATGTAGGGACTAGTACGTCCCTGTATTGACCTCTACCACAGCCTGTGGTGGCTGCTGGATCAAGCAGATTTGCAAGCATTGCTCAGCTGACCAGATGCATTAGTGCCTCAATGTCCTAATATTTGGTCCTCACCTTGAGGTCTCTCTGGTCTTGTCCAAACAGCTTTCTGCAGAAACACAGTGCAGAGTGAGCTGCAAATAATGTTCCACCTGCTCCTTCTGACAACCAGATACTCTGCTCTATCCCAGATCTGCTGCAGAACAGTGACACAAGAGTCCCACTTTGTAACAGGAAAATTTTAACTGCTAGTGTTTGAAATGCTGCCTGAGAGCGTTACCTATTAGAAGTTCTCAGCTGTAAGTTGTTAAGACTTTACAGCTCAGTACCTTGAAGGATTTGACCAGTCATCAGGTGTGCAGCTGTTGCTTGATGCTGGGTGAGGCCTTTAGGTGCAAACTGCCCTCAGAAAACCACAATGCACATGAAACCACTGAGCACGGATTTGAGAGCTGAACTGTCAGTCTTGTTAACAAAGCATGAAGTGAAGTACATTCTGTTTTGTGCTGCCATGGCTAACAATTGCCTTCAGAATGGCTTTCAGAGGCATATATGAAGAGATTCTTGGAAGAAATTTTGCATTCCCCTGAGTTATCATTTGGTATTTGAAAACAGCCCTGGACACCTCAGACCACTTCTTAGATAGGAAGCTTCTGTCAGAAAGATAACTTCTTGATTTCTTGCTCTGCAGCTACAGAAAAGCAGCCAAGCTCATCTCAGCTTTGCACCTGGACAGACCGATGCACGCTCTCAACAGGACAGTGTATTGGCTGGAGTACATCCTTCGTCACGATGGGGCACCCTATCTTCGCCCTGCTGTCTACGATCTCTCCTTGTATGAGTACTTCTGCCTGGACATCTTGGCTCTTCTCTTGTTTTGTCTGGCCGGTATTGGATTTGTCCTCTACAAATCTGTGGTGTGGTGCAGAAGGAAGGGGGCCAGCCCTGTGTATCAGAACGGCAGTTGCGTGAAAGGCCACTTCACAGAAGAGAAGAAATTGCAGTAGTGGCTCAGTGTGTTCCAGGGCACATCCTGTCACTGTGAAACAAACTGCTGCTGTGCCAAGAAATGTACAGCATGCAGGCATGGAGAGAGGTAAAAGATCAGCAGGTCTGGATGAGAAGAGAGCTGGGAAGGAGGGGTGTTGCAAAGGCCTGTACACCTCTGTGTACAGAGCCTGAGGGCGGGGACACGAATTTAGGCGTGGGTGGAAGCATTTGGCCAGGATACTGGGAATGGGGCATGGGTAAGTAGACTTCCAGGGAGGAGTGTAAGTTGTTCCCTTTGTATTGCACATCGGTTTAGATGCTGGTGTTGCTCTTCTGTCTTTTTTTGATCTTCTGTGGAGGCTCTGGCAGTAGGAATAGCATTTCATGTACAGCACATACAATTTCTCCTCTGCCTTGTCACCAAGAGCCCCAGGAGTCAGGATTCCTTTATGTACAGGTGAGGATCTGAAGTAGAGCTGTGGACAGGGATGGGCACTGAAAATATCATCTACAAGACAATGAAATTGGTCTAAGTTCTGTGGGTAAATATTGTTCTTCCTGCTTTGATCAAACCTCTGGAATCCTGTTGGTTTGTGCTAAATTATTATTTTTTAAAATAAAGTTATATTCTTTCCCTTGTGTGGCAGTTCTCCAGTCTTGGTTTAATGTGAACCTGCAATCCTTGTAACAGGATGTCGTTCAAGCAAGAGTTAAAAGATTTTTCCTTCTCAGTACTGGCGCAGTGGTCTCCACATACTTCTGGATCCCTATCAACCTCCATCAGCAATTGATTTTAATCTTCCCACAGGGTTCCAGGCAGTGCCTTCCCTCCTCTGCACAGCATGTGACAGATGTGCATGTCCATGGAGTCTCCAACCCTGTGATAAAAGAAGAATTTGGAACAGGCGTGAGTGCCAGGACCACAGTAAGAGCAGCCAGTAGCTCAAAGAGCTTGGTGTAGGCAATGGGCCCTCCAGCATGTTTATAGAAGCAATAATCTCTGCTCTTTCTGAAGAAAACAGAGATGCCTGCTCATTTAATCGTGAACAGGTATACTATTGCCCCACCTGGGAACATGGTATGGAGTGATACCTATGTGCTTCTACTCAATCTGGACTCTAAGCTGAAATACCCTGGGCTGCAATTGCACAAGCCACCTACAGCACTGATAGATGGTTCAACTGGTAAGGGTCCATGGTGAGGGGCAAGGGTTCTGTTCTGTGCTCTCACCTAGGGCTGCCACAGTGCTGGCACAAGCACGAAAGTAACCTCATTACTACAGCTGCTGTTGCTGGTGTTTCCAGGCTGTTCTTGCTTGCTATTGCATGTGTTTCTCTTTTTGGATGAAAGGTGCATTGCCACATGCAACCTAATGAGCAGCAGTTTGGCTGAACTCCCGGGATGCTCTGGGTTGGGGCAGTGCCAAGCTTTGACTTGGTGGCTCCTCTGAGGCTGGGTAGTGCTGCCTTCCTTCTCCAGCCCTCAGCTTGCAGAGGGGCTGTGATAAAGATTTGAGACAAGAATCTCATTTGCCATCAAGGAGAGATAAAAAGAGCCTGTAAACCTAAAATGGGATCTGTAACTACCCCATGGCAGAAACTGCTCTTTCTGGAGTTTATTGCTACCTCCTGGGAAGTCCAAGCCTGACCATGAACAGACATGGGCAAAGCAACCAATTGTTCTTGCCGGCAGCCCTGTGTGGCTTCATGCTTTCCAAGCTGAGCATGCAGAGTTAATTGTCCCCAATGGGAGGTGGGAGAAGATCTGAGCAAAGGGAGCTCCTAACAGGTAGTAGGGGAAAACCATGGATTGTAGATAGTGGTAGAAACACTGTCAACCTGTCACTTTTCTGCCTGTGAGTTGAAATTGAAAGTTGGATGAGGTTTGGAGTTTTTAGGGGGGTGAGGGGGAAAGATACTGCCACAAGTTTCACATCATGCTAGCTCATTGCCAGGTGAAATGTGATGGCTTTGTTGTTCCTAGGAGAGAAGTGTGGACAAGGGGGTGGAGGTAGGGCATTTTGCTCAGTTCTTTGTCATCTCTGAGGTAGAAGAGAGATCATTACTGCTGCCTACATGAGAGTTGTGCTATTTAGATAAGCCTGAATATAGCAAATGAGTTGGGAAGCTTGTGGCTTGGTGATAGTGTTAGATTGCTTTGAACTTAAAGAGAAAAAACAAAAGTGAGAGGACAAATGCACAATGTTTGCAGACACTGTCCAGTGGGGTGGCTTGTCTTTGCTCCCTGCAGTCCTTCTGTGTGGCAAAACATAGTGGAGGTGAGGCACTGCTTCAGTTTGGCTGTACCCCACAGCATTCACTAGCCTTGGAGGAGCTGCAGGAGAGGGTACCATCATCAGCCTTACCCAGCAAAATCCTTCAGGCCAGATGCAGATCACCAGTGCTGGCAGCACAGGGGTAACAGTGGCACCATGTCCGGATGGCATCAGAGACCTCCACATTGTTTTGAAACCTTAGCAGCTTGTGTGGACTCACAAAAATGTGAGTCTATTTTTCACTTTTCTGAGGACATTGCCTTCTTACTGTTCAGAGTTTCAGAAAGAAATTCAAGCCAGCACCACATACAGCATTATCATGTTATCTCCTATCAGATATGTCCTTAACTCCTTAGGCTTTTGAAGACTACTTTGATTTCAAAACCTATCACAGAGTTAGGATGCATATGTATCCAGAGACTCACTATATGTGTGTATATCTATAGTGTATTTAAAAAATTAATCCATTTTTTGGGAACTACTTCTAATAGAGGAAGGCACAAACCTGCCCAATGATCCTGAGTTAGAAGTGGACATTCAAAAAGCACCCCTGAAGTAAAAAGAGTCTGTCAGGAAGCATTCTTTGAGTTGTGGGGTGGTTTTCTGGAAGTTTTTTGATAGACTCCTTAAAGATGAAGGTTCTTCTAGATTTTCCAGCTTTATTGCCATCCTCCATAGATCTTTTCTCTTCCTCTTAAACCTATGCTTTCTCTCTTTGCTTTTCTACGTGTTATTCTTTGAGTATTAAATACAGAAGGAAAGTATAACAAAGCCTTAAGCTAGTTATTAAGTTCAATTATGAATAATGAGTAGCCTGTTCCATGCATTAACAGCCTTAGTGGGGGAAGGGATGTAGGTGAGCTTTATCCTTGAGGCAGTTCTGCTTTCAGCATAGTACCTGATCCCTGGGCAAAGTGCCCTTCCCTATCACAGGCACAGAAGCAGGCAGGTAGGGCTGTGGTGTAACTTAAAAAAAATAACACTATGGTTTATGAGGCAGCAAGCAGGGAATGAGCTTTATCTTTTTTTTTTCCCTTCAAGGAAAAGTAGGACATGAGTCAATAGTTTTTGGAGGACTGAAGAAGCCTCACCCAGGAACTGCAATCCCATCTGAGCCCTGTGCAGTGCCTTCTGCTGCTCCACCTTGCTCTTGGCAAGGCACAGGGAGCCTGAGAGGGATTCTGAAATGCCAGCATTCTGTATGCAGAACTCCCTGCAAGGGCCCCAAACAGCTCTGTGGGCAGAAAGGTGATTGGGGCATACATGAGCCAGCTTTTCAGGTTTGCCTGGCCCTGGCAGCTCCTCACAAACCTGCTCTATGCATGAGGCATGGCAGCCCTTCAAGCGGGAGCCATCCCAGAAGTTGAGACGCCCTGGGTTTGCAAATGAGCAGGTGATGTCCAGGCAGCTCCATCCAAACCCTGGGCTGGGAGCAGTTTCTTGCTGGGGATAGGAAAGGACCGACACCACATGCTTGTACCACTCCTGTTGTGACCCCTCTGTTTGCCCAGCACCAGTGGCCATTGCACTGCTGGAGCACACACATTGGGACCTGGCACTGCCTCAAGTGCTGCTCTCCTGCAGGACTTTGCAAATAGCTAATAAGCTACTGCTGCTTCACCCCCAGTGCTTCTGTATGTGGGAGGGTCCTCACATACCTCCTGGCAGCATCTCTACAGGAGAGCCTGGTCGTGGACCACAGCAGTGTTACATGAGCTCCACGACTGCTTTTTCCAGCCTGGTAAGGTAGGGACCAAATGTGTCAACAAAATTTGGCTAATGAAGAGGAGCCGTCTCCCTCTGCAGGCAAGTGTGAAATTGCTCCAGCTGTTAAGGGAAAAGCCTCTAGGAGGAGATTTGCCCCTGATGCATCCATGTTGGCTTTTCCTGATTATGTGCTTCAGTTGACTTGTGACAGTCCCCAGGAGGATTTGTTCCATAACTTTCCCAGGGATTGAAGTGAAGCTAATGGGTCTATAATTGCCTGGGTCCTCTTTGGAACCCTTCTAGTAGAGGGCAGGGTGGTGACACTAGCCTTTCTCCAGCCTTCAGGGATGTCTCCTTATCTCCGTGACATCTCATAGATGATGGATAGTGGCCCCACAACAACATCAGCCACCCCTCTTAGCACCCTTGGGTAGGTATTTCACACTGAGGAATCAAATGACCCCAGACTGTGGGTGCCCGGTTCCCAGCAGTGGCCATTTGCCACTGAGGCCACTGTTGGAGTAGGCATATCCCCCTGTCACCACAGGGACCTCCCTGGGGCAGTGTTACAGCAGGTGGAGCTGCACAGTAGGGCTTGCTTGTTATACCTCTAACCACCCCTTTTCCTGGGAGCAGGGAATTATCAGGTTGGTGTAAATGTCCAAACCCTGATTTATTCAAGGAGGGAGGTTTCCTTGGAGGGATGAGCTGTATTTCAGCAGTGGGGATTACCGGGCTCACCATCTGTGTTGCAGAGGCCACCATATTTCAGGCTGCTGGAGTTACATGTAATTGCCAGGCAGTAGCTGTTGTTATTCCTTGTTCCTGGTAGAGAAAAGCCAGCTGCTGTGCTTGGCACAAGCTCCCAACAAGGAGGGTAAGGGCAAACATGACACATGCCACCAGAAGTATATGACAGGAGTACTCTTACTGTCTCACCTAGGTAGTGGTGTCAGGCAGGGAAGGGAGATAAAGGGGAGCCACAGAGCAACAGTAGGTATGGTGGTAGGGAAGGGCTTCTCTGTGGTTGACTTACAAAAGCCTGCTTGGTCACACTGTGCAGGGACCACACAGCAGCATCTCCTCGGGTGGTCTGTGCCCTCTTCTGGTAGCTGAAGTCAGAAAAATTTCACCTGCAAATAAGGCAAAACTTTTGGACAGTGACATGATAAATATTTGGCAGGCTTGTTTAACCTGGAGAAGAGGAGACTCAGGGAAGATCTTATTGCTCTCTACAACTACCTGAAAGGAGGTTGTAGACAGGTGGGGGTTGGTCTCTTCTCCCAGGCAACCAGCACCAGAACAAGAGGACACAGACTGAAGCTGCTCCAGGGGAAGTTTAGGCTCGAGGTGAGGAAAAAGTTCTCCACAGAAAGAGTTATTTGCCATAGGAATGGGCTGCCCAGGGAGGCGGTGAAGTCACCATCCCTGGAATGTTAAAAAAAGGCTTGGACATGGCACTTGAAGCCATGGTCATGAAGTGTTGGGTGATAGGTTGGACTTGATGATCTCTGAGGTCTTTTCCAACCTTACTGATTCTATGATATGGTATGCAGCTTAAGCTAGTTCCCTCTCAGTTTCTTGCAGCTATACTGGCTGATGTCTGTAGCAGGAATAGCTGTGTAGCAATCTTCTTAAGGAAAACTTTATTGTTTAGTAATAAATTTCTAGCAGTGCTATAGTAGAGATGCCATTGACTAGCCTAGTCCCCATCTGCTTTGAATTCAGTTATGTGCATTCCTTTAAGGCAAGATCTTCAGACTGAACCATGTGCTGATGTAAAATTCAGGAACCTCAGTAAAGAGCTTTGCAGTGTTGAGTTCTCTTCTGTTGTTGGTAATCCTGGAAGACTAGAGTGATCCTGCTTCATTGTGAAGAGGTGAGTGTGTTCAAAGTGCTAGGTGGAACCATTTAGTAGTTCAAAGGACACAAGATAACTTTTTGTTTTTATGAACTCTGAGAGGAAAAGGAAGCTTGGAGGATGAAGGGAATGGTAGCACTCATGAGGGTTAGGGGCAGCCCCACATATCTAGAAAAGTATGTTAAGTACAGAAGAATAAGAGCTAAGCCATTTTCTAAAGCACCATACATTAACCTGTGTATTCTGCCACAAAAAGAGGAAAAACAAACCAACCAACCAACATCACACATTCTGCAGGTGGTAAACTTGGTGTTATCCCTATGATACGAGCTCAGTAGAGGGCTTAGCTGGAGCTGAACTTCAGTGTCCTTCATGTAAAGCTTCAGGTCAGGTGATCTATCAGTTCAGGCAGAGGTAATGCTGGATTTTGGACTCTAAGGAAGGAAACACTAATGGCTGTGCCCTGAATGAATTATGTACTCAGGCTGCTATTAAGGCTGGTCTTTTTAAAATCTAAACTAACTGGGAAGAAGGGTTGAATGGTTAATTTTCATTACAACTAAATAGACAAGAAGCTGAGGATCTCAGCAAGAACAAAAGACAGAGACTAGCGAAAGGTGATCTTAAAAAATTAATTGCTTTGCTCTGTTTTCCCTTGCACTTGTCCTCAGGGCTGGCAGAGTGAGGGATGAAGCTAAAGATGTATTTTGGCAAGAGATGAATGAACAAAGCTGAGAATAACTACAGACAGTAACAATTTGACTGAGTTAGGGTCAGGCCTGAAGGCATCTCAAAGGATGTCTGAAGGAATTGTAAGCAGTATGGGTGGGGTGGAAAGTTACATATAGCACAGGGCTGGAGCTGGGGAGCAGAGAACCCTCCAAGCCACACATGAGCCTGTATGTTGTGCTGCTGCCACTGCCCACAACTGCCTAACAAATAAAAATATCCCTCAGCTTGTCCCAGGTCTGTCTGAAGTGGCCTTTAGGGTCATATTCTTGTTTCAGAAGAAATAATACCCCCACTTTCAGACCTGTGTTCATTCCCTTGGGCCTCAGCTCTGGATTTAAGGCTGCTTTCTCATTCAGCTTTAGCTTCTCTGAGTCAAATGGGCCATTTCTCCCTGCCTGTAGTTTGGGCTAGGAAGTAGGAAGGAGCTGTAGAAACAACTGCAGACCTTTTGAGTAGCATGTAAACACATTTCACAGGTCAGTGTTTGGATTACAACCAATCCATGGTTTGTCAGCACTTCCCAGTAGTAAATGGAGCACCTACATTGTAGGGAGAGGTTGTGTGTGATTAGGGAACTTATATTACAGTAAGCTTTGCACAGAATGGGCTGGAAAAAAAACAGCAACTCAGATGTCATACCAAAGGCTTGGAAGCTGTCTTCCTTCACAGATCACAACTTGACAACCAAGGGTAATTGAATCAATTCAGAACTGGATAAAGGAGCTTGAGGTCTCAGCAGCACTTCCCAAAAACATTTCATGAGCTCTTCAAAAAGCTGCCAAAAAGAAGGCAAGGTTCTGGTAGCAGTGAACACAGCTTTACCAGAGATCAAAATAGTCCTGAGACAAAATCAAGTAGGATGAATGCTGATTTTTTTTTTTTTTTTTAGTTTAGTTTATTTTTGTGGAACAGCAGACATGGGCACTTCCACCTCCATTTACAGGAATAGCATTGTAATTCCACTTCTGAAGCAGGTGAGATTTACAAAGCAAAGTGATGAACTTTCATTGTGCTCTCTCAGTTTTGCCTGGGATTGGCAAATAGACCAAGACTCCGCAGCCTCAATGGGCTTCTACTGGAGGAAAGAGATGATTGGGGGGAGGGGGGGGGATAACTATAAGTGCAGATGAATTAATTGGGCTTTGGAGTGGGAGAAGGAAGTGAAGAGGGGCTCACACAGAGCTATTGGTCTGCCTGCATGAAGGACCCTGTGGCTTTTCTGTTTGTCCTAGTAAGGGAGAAGATGCAGGGTGGAGAGCTCTTGCACACTATAACCAACACAGCTAACAGCTCACAATGGTGGTTTGGTTAATGCAATAGCCTTGTTGTTGTGCTGTGGTTCATTTTACTCTGAGAAATTCTGAAAGTTGCTTTGTACAAAGTCTCTCTTTAATGAACAGTTCAGAAACCATAAATAGGTATGTACGTGAGTAAATGTTATTAAATTCATCCTGAGCTTTGAGATTGTGTGATAAGATGTAGCTGATCAGGTTGTTTAAAGGACACCTTTGTTCTTAATCAGAAGGATTTTTTTTTGTGTGTATGCATTTGTTCAAGAAATTGTTATGTAGTCAGATTGGTCTCCTCCAACCTCTAAACTTTAAACTGCAGTGACACTGATGAATTACATTGACAAACTGTCTGTTAATTTCGAGTTACCCAGATTCTGCATGTGTATTCAAATCTTCTTTTCAAACTGAAGTTTGAAGACACAGCAGCTCTAGGCAAAAACCCACCTGCTCAATGCAGTTGTCTTAATCACTGTTTTCAAACACCACTGGACCTACTTACAGACTTTGAAGAGCAAAAGGTTTTGTAAATGGTACATGCTACCACAAAACCAGCAAAAGAGAGCTTGTTTTTAATCATTAGGGTTTTATACAGGATTTGTAACCCTTAGCTTAGAGCCATGATACCAATTCACCCAAAGGTGATTGCATATTATGACATCTTTGGGTTAATGGTTCTTGATGTTAGCATCATTTTGGTTCATCCTTAGGACATTAGCTACCTCTTACATTATTTTCCCTTTGGAGGTGTTTCAGTGAGAGCAACTAGGTCAGAGAGCAAGAAGTAACTCAAAGCACTAGAAAGGACTCCAACTAATCCCCTCTGAGAGGACTTGTCATCCTATTCAGTGGGTCTGCTTTGGTTTTGCCCTGTTTGGGAAGCACAGCCTAGCATGGCAGAGAGAAGGCAGTCCCACTATGTGTTCCCCAGAAGCTGTCTTTTAGTGTATGTATACGTGAAAGGACAGTACTTTGGCTAGCTCTCTGCAAAATTTCTCTCAGATGCCCTGCTTTCTTGACCATCACACACATCCTTCAGAACAACCACCTCCAAAAGCTGGATGGTGAGGGTCTGGTTCACACATCAGGGCTGTATCATGCCAGTGTAAAGAAGAGATATTATTGCTGAATTGTCTCTTAATGACTGCCAGTCAAACATCATTTCAGGAAGCTACAAGGAAGTCCTCTGGTGCAGATATTAAATTCTAACGCTGTTTGTATCAACCTATTTGGGTGCCTCTTGCAAAGCAATGCAGGTGACCTGAGACTGGAGAAGGAGAGGGGAGACTGATGGACTGCTTGCAAGGAGGAGGGGATTATTTCCTTGGGCCTGAGGGCTCTGCTACTTCAGGGGAGGACTGCTAAGAGCTGAGGAGTCTCAGGAAAGAGCACAGTAAGACTACTGGCTGTCCTTGCTTTTGGAGAAGGAAGGACTCTGCTCAGAAGGCGATGCCTTCTTTCACTTTTGCAGGCTTTTGCTCCCCTCTAACGGCCAAAGGCTGAGAAACACTTTTCTGGAGACCATGGTATCACAGGCTCTGGCAACTGCTGCCAGAGTGTGCCCATGTGCAGGCACCAAACTAACTTCAGCTCCAGGCTGGCTCACAGTTACCTAGCACTGCACTGGGGATGGGGCCAGGGTCTCCCCCAGCTCTTCCTGCATCTCTTATTGTTGGGTTTTACTCTCCGTGTTTTTTGTTCCACCTTCCAATAAATGCACCTGTGTCACCATGGCTGGGGGGAAAGGGTTACAGATAAACATGAGAAAGAGAAGCAATGAAAACAAATCTGTAAATGCACACAGATGGCAGAGTCCTCCCTGAGTCAACACCTCCTCCTGCCTGCATCAATAACTGAAGCTCTCTGCCTTTGAGACTTGCACTGCAGCACTTCCCTCTCATTGGAATGAATTATGCCCACTGGCTAGGTTTTACCCAAACCAACTGTAACTGTTCTTTTACAGACTTTTACAGAGGCTCACAAGGCCTCTATCTGCACAAAAATATGTGTTTGTGTGCTTGAAGCTTTGGCTTTTGCACAGCTATGCTATTTACTATGATCTATTACCTCCTGCTGCCCTTTTTGGAAAAAAACCCAACAACTCTTCAGAGCATCCCACATTTGAAACGTCATAAAATGTAAATACCTTGGTTTGTATTTTACATCTAGGAATTACCATAGAATCATAGATTAGTTTAGGCTGGAAGGGACCTTTAAAGGTCATCCAGTCCCAACTGCCCTGCAGTAAGCAGGGCCATCTTCAACTAGATCAGGTTGCTCAGAGCCCCATGCAACCTGACCTGGAATGTTTCCATGGACAGGGCACTTAGCAACTCTCTGAGCAACCTGTTCCAGTATTTTACCATGTATATGGCAACAAGCTTTAAGTTAGCGGAGTGTAAGCCTAACATCCCTGGGTAATTCCTCCTGCATCTTCTGTCAAGTTCTTTGCTGCAATATTTGGTAAACCTGGGTTGCTTTCCAAATTCAAGCAACCAACCAGGAGAGAGATTCTGTTTCCTTATCCTTACCATTTCTTCCTATCTCCAAACCAAACTGCAGTATGTGTAACAAAACCATGGTTTACCTGCTGTGTCACCTCTGCTGGTGTCAAAAGATATTTTGATCAAGGAAAAAAACAACAACCAACTGTTCTTTCTTTTGGTTGTGGGGTCAGTGTGGCTGTCCCTGGGAAAGCCCATATACGAAATCATATTCTCCACAGTCATGAGGGACATAGAGTCAGGACATTATCCTAAGCACTAATGAAAGTTTCCAGCTTAATAAAGACACAATGAACTTTGGAACCTGCCTGGCCAGGATCACCCTAGTGTCTAAGCCTCTGAGTAGGCTGGCTCGTACCTGGTGAATGGGATTTGTGCCCTCAAGGCAGTGGGCTGGAAAGCTGCCTCAGGGCTGTAGGCTGCAGGATCCACTTCCTAGGAGATGGCAGAAGCCAGTGTCCTGTCCAGCCTACCTCGTCGAGCAGGCCCTCTGCTCTGGACTCCCCAGTGTGGTGGGTAGGAGCAGAACAGCTCCTTCCTTGGCTTTGTGAAATGCAGGAGCAGTCAGCTGAGGTGATGGTGTTTGGAGGAGTAAACTGGCCTGCACGTTTGGGAGCTCTTTATAGGGACAAGGGGATGGTGAACACGTGGGAGTAATGGGGTGACCTCTCTCTTGCATGGCACTATCTGGGGCACTTTTTGCGACAACTGTGGTCCCGATGAGGCGGTCACTGGCTCCCTCCTCACACACGCCTACAGCTGCCCCAGCAGCTCCCTCAGCGGCACCGGACATCCTCGCACGTACAAGAGCATTGTAGAGGCAGAGCAGGGGACGAGTTGCAGAAAGGAAGACTTGAAGGGCAGGAGGAGACGGAGCCCCAGGCTGCAAGAAGAGGTGAAGCAGGGCTGGAGAGCCGTCGGGGACCAGGAGAGGCGAAGAATCTGCCCGAAGGCTTTTCCCATCTTCCGGGCGCGGTCGGGAGCGCAGCATCGTCAGCCCAGCGCTGCCCGGGCACTGCCGCCGGCGCGGCCTCCAGCTGCCCTGGGTGCTCCCAGCCGCTAGGTGGCACCACCGCGCCTGTTTCCGCCCCGGACGCGGTCCGCCCGCCCAGCGAGGGGCGCAGCCCGCGCTGCCGCGCGGAGCCTGGCCACGGCGCCTCTGTGGGCCGAGGGGAGCGGAGCCTAGCTGCGGCGCTTCCCGTGCCTGCCGTAACCAGTGCTTGAAAGGCAGGCAGTCAAGGCAGAGACTGAGTCCACAGCCATCTATTTACGTCAGCCCAGGTTTTAATTTCTCCAGCAGGTATTTGGATATTCACATCATAGAATGATTTGGACTGGAAAGGGCCCTGAAGGTCACCTTGTTCCAGCATCCCTGCCACGAGCAGGGCCGTTTTTGTCTGGACTAGGTTGCTCAAAGCACCATACAACCTGGCTTTGAACAATTCCAGGGAGGGGGCATCCACAACTTCTCTGGACAACCTGTGCCAGCCTGTTCTGTTCACCACTCCCACGGTGAGGAAATGTGATGTTAACGACTAATCCAAATCTATCCTCCTGTCTGGTAAAGAATCCCTCCTCGTCTTTCCAGTGGGGACCCTTTAAGTGCTGGAGGGCTGCTGAAAGGTTTCCCCACAGCCTTCTCCTCTCCGGGCTGAACAACCCCAACTCTCTCAGCCTGTCCTCACAGGTGAGGTGTTTCAGCCCCCTGACCATCTTTGTGGCCTTCCTCTGAGCCTACTCGAGCAGATCCACGTCTTTCTTATGCTTGGGGGTCCTCAAGCTGGATACAGTACTCCAGGTGAGGTCTCACTAGGTGAAAAACGCAGAATCGCCTTCCTCAGACGGCTGATGACATTCCTCTCAGTGCAGCCCAGGATGCAATTTGCTTTCTGTGCTGACTCACATTCAGTTTTTCATCCACCAACACCCACAAAGTCTCTCCCTTCAGGGCTGCTCTCAAACCACTTACTGCCCAGCCATGTTTGGGATTGCCCCAGCCCAGGTGCAAGACCTTGCACTTGGCGTTGCTGAACTTCTTGAGATTTGCATTGGCCCACCTTTCAAGCCTGTCAAGGTCTGTCTGGATGGCCCCCCTTCCCTCCAGTGTGTTGACCACGCCACACATCACCGGCAAACTTGCTGTGAACTCCAGTCTGTATTTTGGAGCTCTGCTGAGAGACCATGGTAAAAGCTATCATGCACCAAGCAAGAGACAAGAAGTCTTCATTGTATTAACAATAAGAGACTAACCAAGGACAATGTTGTACTGCTTTTTCAGCAGAACAGGTAAAGACTGATGGCAGCCACTGAGAAAACAGTTTGGTGCACTCCTTGTTAGCCCTCAGATAAAGACAGCTATAGGGAAAAGGATTACACAAGTCATGGTGATGACAGCGACTAAAAGTCTGGCCTTGAATAAGGAAAGTGCAAATAAGATAGTATTTAGATAAATGGGAATTTTTCAGACCATCTGAACACGGTGAACTTCATGCAAAGCAATCCCAGGAATATTTGTTTTTATCTATGAGAACTACCGGGGAACAGTGAGGCATGGAAAGAGTGTAAAATGCAAGCTTTGTACTTCTCTTTCAAAATGGAGGTCAAAAGGCATTTACATCCACCCACCCACCACCCCAGAAATGCTGGAACAGATAAATCTCACTACTTGTAAGCACTACTTGTGAGCAGATGCCAAATGGACATGTCAAGAACAGAATCTGGTCAAAAGAATCTGCTTTTCCTCTATGACAAGGTAAGGGCATGAAAAGGAAGAGCCTTGGCTACTATTTAAATGGTTCTTAAGGATGGTGTAGATGGAATGTTGGCTAGGTACAAAACTAATTAATTAATTATACCCAGAGCATTATCTACAGTTCACTGTTAAAAAGGAAGAGGTCTGTTAAGTTCAGGGGCATCTGTTCTGGGTCTGGTGTTATTCAGCCTTCCCATTAATAATCTGGCTGATGGAAGAGAAGGTACACTTGCTAAATCTGTATAGTGGGAAGTATCCAGTGACAATTGCCAAACAGGTCTTTAAAATCATCTGCTAAAAATCACCTGCTCAAGGAGATACAGGCAGGGAGGTACTGGGGACTTGTGAGAGAGGTAGGTCCTGAAGGTCTGTGTTTGTGATGGACCAGAGAGCATGATATCCATGTCCTAGCCCCATGGGGAGGGAGCCAAATGTGGGAGGCTGTTCTAGCTCATCTGCATCAGGAAGGCAGGTGGCATTTAGAAAGCAGGGGACCTTTCCCAGAGCTCTCTTCTGCCAACTTCCTCACTTCATTATTTACTGTTGTCCACTTCTGGTGTCTGCAGATTTTTAGGTTTTCTTGAGGTGGTGTGCATTATTAGGTAGCATTTCACAGAGTGGTCTCAGCTCAGAGCTGGTGTGTGCTTTGCCATCTGGTTTAGATCTTTCATGAGGCAATACCTCTGACTGTAGAAACAGATTCCACCATTTCCTCTGTACAGGATTGGAAAGGAGAAACTTGAACCAACTTAGCCAGCCTGCAGAGCCACTGGCCACACATTTGCATGTACCAGTTGCCTCATATGGGTACTGACCGTGTCTATCCTGCTCAGAAACAAGACTGGTGTGGTGTAACATTAATCAAAATGACTGTCTGATAAACCAGCATCTAAACTAGGTCTTGACTACTCCCCACTAGCTCCAGTCAGGAGAACCATGTACTGGACTTGGCCATCTGCTTCGTGTATTTGGCCATATCTTTCATCATCTGAATGCTGCAACAGTCAGCAGCAGCCTACCTTGTACACCCCCACCTGAGCCTCATCTTTTCTGAGAGACAGCTTCACAAGCATCATAGCAACGTAAGAACCACCAAAGCTGCACAGAAACTGCTCAAAGAAAAGAGCAGCTGCTAGAGCAGGTTAGAAGGGAAGGAGGAGCTCATGTCGCTCTTGGCTTCAGCTGGGGAGAAGGGAGAATTTTCCTTCTCTCCCTAGACACATCACCCAAGTTAAAGGAAAGCTGTGTCTCCCTTCGTTTTTTTTCTCCAGACAAAGCCATGTCTTTATGAAAGATGCTTGTTCTGTCTTTTCCACATTCTGAGCTGTGCTTGAGGCCAGCATGGGGCAGAGGAGCAGGGTAAGTGGAAGAGGTGTAGGGGAAGCAACAGGTGTTTAAAGAGCTCAGCCTCTTCATCAAGGAGTAGTAGAGGAGTGTGGCACCACCTGGCTTGGGTTGTCAAGGAGAGGAGTTGAACTCAACTGAGTGAGTTGGGCTCAGTGGAGAAGCCCAGGCCCTTCTTTCTTGCCTTATGGGAAAGAGCTATGATGGAGAAGGGAGTTAAGCACAATTGTACCAAGATAAGTATGTGTTTGGTGGGAAGGCTGACGAACAGAGACGTCAGCACAGAATGGAGGCTAACTGCCGCAGCTATTTCAGCAGCACTGGTAAGATCCAGGTTACAATGGCCTTGTCTTAGATGTGCTGTATCTGTTTTAAATCTTTGTGCTTTGAGTGCATGTTACAGAGGTTTGTGCTTCCAGTGGTAGATGGTTCAGTGCAGGGTGATTTGGCTCCCTCATTTTGGATTAGATCAAAGAATAATTTTGTTACAGTGACATTGGGTTGACACCTGTGATTGCTTTCAGCATCTGCTTATCAATACCTTCAGCAGTGCCTGCTCCCCGTGGAATAGGCTTTAGCAAAGACCAAGTGGCTCATGTTTTTCTTGCGAGACCTCTTACTGTGAGCTAGTGAGGATCCCTTCTTAGCAAAGAACTTGCTTTCTCTTTGCATGCTAAGAACATTGAAGAAACCAGGTTTATGCCAGTTTGGTTGTTCCATTCATCCAAGTAAGATAGTTTGTTGTGGTGATGTGGTTTGTTTACTATTCTTCCTAAGAGAAAACAAAATATTTGGATTGGGCTTCCCCCTTGGAGCATGTGCCTGGTGAAGGAAAAGGGAGCTGCACTAGGTAGGGATGTCCGGCTCACCTGCTGCACATGGGTCTTCCTTAGGCCCTTGTAGGAAAGTGCTGCATCCCTCTGCACTGGCAGAAGCAGCTGTCCTCTTGGCACATGTATGTGTCAGAAAAGCCACCTCTGTTTTACAGCTTTCCCAGCAGAAACTGCCAGTAGGGCAGGTTGCTGCAGCTGGCCTCTCCCCTGGGGACCACTGTTCAGAGTGGAAGTGCCTGGAAGGGCTCCCCTGCTCTGGGCTGCTGGGAGCCCAAAGGCACTGGTCCCACCCAGAAAGGTGGGGAAGCCTGAACCAGCAGAGGCTCAGCCTTTCTGGGTGGGTGCATGATGACAAAGGAGCAGGGAGGGGCTTGTCTTCCCTTTGATATTGTGCCTGTGGACTTTTGCTGTCCTCAGAATCCAGGTATTTGATTTCTGAGTGACAATTATTGCTCTCCCCACACTTCAGGGCCCTGTTCAGACATAGACTGCCTCGAGTGTTGGCACCCAAGGACATTCACTTCTGCCTGAGCTGCTGATGCTTGATTTCTGAGTCCAGATGCAGCTTCATGCTCTCAATAACCAGACAGGTGGAAGTCTTAAAGGGATTGTGCCAACTTTTATTGTATTATCTTTCTTTTGGAAATGGGATTTGGAGAAGGGAAAGGAGAGAAGTGTGCAAAGGGGAGCTGACTGTTGCAAAAGGAGATACTGTGGGTGTACACTGGCAAAGGTGTTCCTGTCTGACTGGAAATGACTGAAGCAGTAAAGTGTGACAGGCAGGATGCCACCTCACTATTTGTGCTTGCTTTATGGGATTTTTGGTTTTAAAGTCTACTTTGTAGGTTATTTCATGTACAAAACAAAACCCCCCATATTTTAGTGTCTACATATGTATTTGCATATATATAAGATATATATATATACACACACACACACACATATTTTATATCCTTACAACTCCTTGTTCCTAAAGGCTTCAAGTCTGAAGGTCCATGTGTATATATGCATTATAAAAAGAGATACCAATCATCTGAGATGAGGCTTTCCTTACTGGCTGTGTGAGGGTCAATGAGGCCCTGGGCAACCTGGTCTAGTTGAGGATGTCCTTGCTGACTGTGGGGACATTGGACTAGATGACCTTTGGGGGTCCCTTCTGGCCCGGAACATTCTATGATTCTACAGGTAAGTGGACAAGATGCCTTTAAATGAAATGTTGCACATATGCATGGAGAAGGAGTCATCCAAGCCCTGAATGGCAGCCTTCTCATTGCCCTCTCCCTGGCTGTTACCTGCAGGGATGGCATCTGGCTGCTCATACTGTCCTGGGGATTTGGGGACTTCACACCTGTGGGTCTCAGAGGGGCAGATTGAAACACACTTGGTTCTGCTGCCCCTGGGTCAGGAGCTACACTGTCAAGGCTCCTATTTCCCAATGGGGATTCCAGTAGACTGTTTTGGTTTCTTTACCATGAAGGAGGAGGTTTGGTGAGCAAGAGGGGAAGGATTTTGGGAGGGGAAAGACAGTCAAAATTCACCATACAATAGTTAGACAAATCTTCATAGAGGTCCGTCTGCCTGCTCACCACTCGCTTGCTCTCTTGCTGTCTAGTGTTCACTCTCATTCTCTGCAGGACGAACGCTGTTGTAGGGCTAAAGGTCTCCTTTTGTCAGGCTAAGGTCAAGTCCCTGGTTGGTGGAGTTGCAGCCCTTCATACGGGCCTGTCCACAGCATATTGGCAAGGGCTCAGATTGGAAGCTGCCGTCTGCACCGCTGGGTAGGTGAAGTTAGTGTGCTGCTTGGCCTTCAGCCGCAGACTGGCCAGGCTGGAGTTGCATGTGTCCCTGTACATGTAGGGGCTGGCTGTTGAGGCATAAGGACAGGCACTGGATGAGACAGCAGAGTTGAGACTTGGGCTGTTCAGGTTGTTGATATTTCCCAGGTTGTTGAGACTGGAGGCTGGTACTCCAGTCACTGCGGAAGGGACCATGGATGAAGGCATGGTCATTGAGGCGATGGAGCTGGGTGGGGAGAACATGGGCTGGGAAGAGAGGGGACTGACATTCATGGAGTTGAAGAATGGGAAGCTCTTGGCTGAAAGTGGGCTGGTGGTGAGCCCCTTGGTGGCCCAGTTGTTGTAGGAATAGCTGGAATACATGTCGTCGTAAGGCTGCATCAGTCCGTTGAACTGGGCTCCAAAGCTGTTCTTGCAGAGTTCGGCCTGTTGGTTCCTCTCCCGTTTCCTCCACTTAGCTCTGCGGTTTTTAAACCAGACCTGCAACAGATACAGGGAAGGAATGGGTATCACTCTGGGCTGTCCCTGGAAGGGGCCTTGCCACAGTCTCTTTCTCCAGCAAGGCAAGACCTATAGAAGGGCCAAGGATGTTCCCAGTGACCTAGGAAGCTGAGCATCAGGAAAGGGTTTGCAGGAAAGTGCCTGGGCTGCAGGATCACACCCCAGGAAGGATCACCACCTAGATCAAAAGCCAACCACTGTCATTTTGCAACACACAGAATAACCCACCTCACTCAACAAAAGGACACCCTTTGTATTGGGAAAAGGAAGGAAAATACTTGCTGTATTTCCAAGTGACCACAGCTCAGGGGAGGGCTTGGGATTCTGTGACCTGGGAGCAAAGTATTTGGTGAGAGATGCTGAGTGGAAGAAATAACCTCTTTTGTTCTGACTTCACCTTGGGACCAGCTGGGAGTGGGGTGTTACAAGTCTGTCTTCTAAGAGGAAAATCTGGTAGTGTTGGATGGACTCAAACAATATAACTTCCTAGAGCATGGAAGCTGCTGGAAGGCTATTCAGAGTGCTGCTAACTCATATTTCTAGTAGCAGAGAGAAGCTCTCATTCCAGCTGGAGCACTGCCATGCTATGCCTGTGACTGCATAGTAGTTTGGGAACCCCAAAGAGTGCCCTCCAGCAAGGCTAAGGCTGGGGGATGATGGCACTGCAAGCAAGGGGTCTGCTGGGTCAGGGCACTCAGCTGGTGGGGCAATCTGGGGCAGAGCCTGGGCTCTGCATCTCACTGTGTTACTGCAAGATGGCACTGGATAGGGAAGGTATCACCAGCACGGGCTCTGTGTGTGAGTGTAGAACTGTGTGAGGTGTTTCCAAGATGGACATTTTCTGGCACCCCTAATTCCTTCCTTGGTTTGGGGACAGGTCTGTGGCTTGTAGCACAGTCAGCTTCCTCCCCACAAGGTTTGGCCTGGGAAGAAAGGTGGGCTGCAGTCCTACCCGGACTCGTGCCTCTGTTAGGTTGGTCCAGACTGCAATCTCTTCCCTGGTGCTCATGTCTGGATAACGGTTTCTCTGGAAAGTAGCTTCCAGCTCCTGGAGCTGCTGGCTAGTGAAGTGTGTCCTCTGCCTTCGCTGCTTCTTCTTGAGTGAGCCTTCTTCAGTGTTGGAGTCGTCTGTCTGGTTTTGCTGGGACTTTTCAGTGTCTGCACAAGAAACAGAAAGATGGGAGAGATCCTTCAAGTTAACATGGGTGCTTGGATGCATTTGAGGAGCAACAAGTATGTGCTCAGTGAGGTCCCCCTCCACCACAGCCACCAGCAGCTCCAGCCACACCCACAGGTGTCTTCCTCCTCCCTTGTGATCAGGCATCCAGTCTGCACCAAAACCAACAGCCCTTTGATGCAGTACAGCTTGCCTTTATTTACCCTACTGTCATGAATCTCAGCTTCCAAGTGACTGGATTTGGATTTTCCAAACTTCTGGTCTCTAGTTTTCATTTGTCAGTTAAGATGGGTCACAGTGGCAGAACTTACCCATGCCAGCAGTTTCCTACTCTGCTTAAAACTCTCTGCCTCAGGTGCCCATTGGAGAAACAGAATGGAAATTGCCACTTGCAGCACAGCAAGAGATCCAGCAGTGGTTTTGTGGACAAGTGATGGGAAAAGGCAAACTGCCAGTGACAGCAAATTGAGGGGCTTAAGTAAACCTGAGGAGCACAAATTTTTATCTTTCATTTTTACTCTCCTGCTGTCTTACTCAGGAGCACATATTTTTATTTTTAAGAAGCAGAAAAAGACCTCTCTTAGACCTTAACCATGACAGCATCTCCCTATCCTTCCACCACTGCTCTCCTCATTGACTGGGGATGCCTCTCCTAGAGGCAGCATCTTTCATTTTGTTGCCCCTTAAGTGAACATCTTTAAATTCTCCAGTGTTCATCTTGGTATCTAACTGTTCAGCCTCCTTCAAGGCATTAAGTTGAGGCCTTAATGCTGATCTTTGGGCTGCTGTGGCTGGAAATGGGCAGCCAGGTACTTCCCTATGCCACAGCTCCTCCTAGGGCTGTCAGTACTCTGCAAATGGGCAAAATGCAAATATAGTTATACACCTTATATTTGAGCACTGGGGCAATCTATGTAGCATGTTCAATCATAACCCTCTCCCTGCTGTTCCTGGGAAAATACTCCTTGTACCTGCCTTCCTCCAAAGAGAGCAATGCTGGAGTTACAGAGAGCAATGCTGGAGTTACAGAGAGCAGCTGCAGGAAAGGCACTCGCTTTTCATGGAGGGAGGCCTGAGTCTCTTCAGAAAAGGCTTGTTTAAATGGGCATGCTTTGCACTGTGGGCTCCTCACAGGCTCCCCATCTCTGCTGCTGTGACACATTTAATGCTATCTACCAGCAGGAAAGCTAAAGCAAGGAGAGCAAGCTGGCTATTGCTCATGACGACAGAGTGCAAGCTGGTTCTGTTGAACAGGAAGGTGCTGTCTCCCATTCCCACAACCAGGTTGTGTTTCTATCCAGGGTGCACCCACACAAGAATTTTTTTTTTTCAGGTGCAATCCTTAAACACCCAAAGCCAGAGGACCTGAAAAGTGGAACAGTAGGAGTTGGCTGTGGTCTCATGGTACTCTCTTCATTCCCATAAGTATTTTCATGTGGGGATCCCATGTTCAGATAACTCTTGGAAGCATGCTCTTAATGTGGATCTTTAGAATAGTGTTTCTTGCCAAGGAAATAAACTTGGTTTCACTAGCTCAGTGCTCCAAGCCTAGTTGGAAGAGGGAGATTCCTGCATTATCCATCTTTAAAACAGAATAGAAGGGGAGTGATGCCACTAGGTCTGAGATAGTTATTAGGAATGGCTCAGTACAGAAGGGACAACATTTGGTTTGTTTGATCATCTGCTAAGTCTGGGTTAATTAAGAGTGCAATACATATGGGGATGTGATCCCACAGGAGCCCCTAACAAATGCAGATTTCCAGAAGGGCTGCTGCCAGACAGGAGTCTGTGCCCTGACTGGGAGCTCCTGCTTGGGACTGCCCTTCTTCACATAGGATGAAATTAGACTGAGAGGGAAGGAGAATGCAGGTAGCACAAGCATATGGGCTGCATCTGGGGGGAGGAGCTCACCAAGTCTCTTGCTTTGCTATTCACCTTCTTATTACCTTCTGGTGTAGAAATTCCCATGAACTTTGTGAAGTCCAAGGAGATGTAGGAATCCTGACTTTGAGCCTGGAAAAATCTCTGCAGTGACATGTTCCTCTTACTGTCCTCTCTGTTTAAATATCTGCTACCTGTGGACCTTCCTGAGAATTGCTTATAGGGAGTGTCATCTCCATTTCTGCTTCTTCTCTAGGCAATGTCCTCTGTAAATGGTGCAGACCTTGGGCATTGCAGTGGGGACCAAAAGCATGGAAATACAAGGAAACAAGGGACACTGCAGGACAGACCTGGTGGGTGCCCTGAATTCATGCTGAGAAGCAGAATATGGGGAGCTGCAGAGCAGTTTCTCACCTTCCTCATCCTCACTCTCCCCTGACTTGTGCTGCCTGATGAAAATTAACAGAAGAGGGTGTCACAAACCATGCCATGCCATCAGAGGACACTTGGGATCTTCAAGAGCTGAGCCCAGACAAGCAAGGTTTGTGCTCCCCTCCTGAGTATCTCTTACTCTGTGAATGAAGGAAACAGAGTCAAGGAGGAGTAGGAAGGTGCTCTCTTTAGGAGAGGCAAGAAGTGCTAGAAGCACAGCTCTGCCCCTTTGTGGGCAGACCTTGGTGGCTTACTCTGCTCTGCCTGACACCAGTGACGTGTGGCTGTCATCAGCCTCTCTGGTGTGAATGCAGAAGCTGCCAGCCTCTTTGTGCAGGTAGTGCTGGCAAACACCACCTCCCAGAACCATTTTCTTTCTAGGCTGTTTAAGACAGTGGGGAGTGACATAGTCAGGCACCCAGTGTTTATTGTCAACCCAAAATAGGTCATGGAATATATCTCGTGCACGTTCTCCCACTCAATGAATGACTGCAGTCATAGCTAGAATTAGCTGCTCATGCCTAATGTTAAAAAAAGTCAGCTCCCAAACTGGCAGTTCTGTGGCATGCCAGGGTGGGTTCAATCAAGAAGGCCACTTGAATGGAGATGACCACCGTGCATCCAAAGCAGCTGAAAAGGAGCCACTGAGCTTGGGGATGTGCCCAGCTAAGGTACGCGTGCAGTGGGGAATCTGGCGGGGGGATTCTCTGACCATAGTTATCCTGCTGTAACTCCCCTCACGATACTTACTCTGGGGAATTTTAATCTGCAACATTATGCTTATTAGCTTTTGCAAGCAGGTGAGTCTGGAGGCCTTACACAGGGAGCAGCAGACTGTCCCCAGCCCTCACCTCCCTTCATGATGGCACTGGCAAGAGGCAGCTTTGCATTGTCTTGCCACATCCAGAGCAACGAGGAATGGAGTGGACATAAACCAGACACAAAATCCAGGGGAAATCATAGCATTTCATAGAATCAGAGAATGGTAGGGGTTGGAAGGGACCTGTGAAAATCATTGGGTCCAACACCCCTGCCGAAGCATTTGGTAACTGACTTCTGAGCAGGTTTAAGTGGTGAAGTTTCTTCTTCAGAGCATGATACAGAATACAACAGGATTAGGGGTTGTCCAACTTTGGAAATGGTCAGTGGCACCTCCTTGGACAGCAGCAGCTCACTGTGGAGCCTTGCACCAAGGCACAGGTGACCAGGCTTTTCCAGTTAAAGCATGGGCAAGACACTATTTCAACTCCTTCTAGTAGCCTCAACTTGGAAATTTGAGCACAAGGTTAACCCATAGCATGGAAGCTTCAACCTAAGCAATTTAGGTTGTGGTACAAGAGGAAGCCCAGTCTGTCCCTGGATGCACCACTGCTGGCTCCTGCAAACTACTGACTACTCACATCCACCCACAAGAACAGGTTGGCAGTTCTCTTGCATCCTGAGCCTTGTACTCACCACTGTGATCCTGCCCTTTGCAGCTGTGCTCGTGTTGAGGGGTTCCAGAATCTGAGAGAGACAAGGCTGGGCTACGAGCCTCTGCGTCTGCCAGCAGGTTGAAATCCATGGGGCAGGGATGGGTGGCAGAGTAGGAGGAATCTGAAAAAGCAGCAGGGTGATTAGGGAGATGAATCTGCCTGTGTGACCTCTCCCCACCTTCTCCAGGAGGCACTTGCCAACCCTTGACGGAATGTCTAGGAAAAGCAAAGGATCCCTGTGTGATCCTTGGACACTTTGAGTTTTCTGGCTAGAAAATGAACATTCCAGGCCTTCTGCTGAGCTTCCCTATAAATCAAAAGTCATCTAGTGACACTTCTATTTGCAGCCTTCAGAGAAAGAGCCTCCAATTTATAGGTGACATTCAGACTGAAATAGCAACGCCAGGAGCATGCTGTGTAACGGAGATCTGAGGAAGTGGTTCTGAGCCAGCCAAGGGCTGTTAGCACCTTCCCCAGACATCCTACCTCTCCCATCCTAACTGCCGAGCTTCCCTCCTCTTTTTCCCCTGCTTCTCCACAAATGAGTCAAGCTCAGGTAAACCTGCTCAGAGAGCACTAATGCAGAGGTACATGTACACATCCCAAAAGAAAACCACTGCTGTGCATGGCACTGAGAGGAAACCACATCTGCCTGCACAGTCACTGGCATAAGCAGGGACCCAGGCAGTGCAAGTGCACTCCTTTGAGGTACATAAGGACCTCTGGAGCCCAAATTAACATGGGAATCACATTACACACCCTTGGGTGCCTGCAAATGATCTTGGCTGCAGCAATAGCTCACTTCCAGCCTTAGGTCATTCTGCATGAAGGTTCCCCATGTCCCCTGAAGTGACTGTCCTGTGCTTGTAAACCACTTCCCCTGGCTGAAAGCATCCCAGCTAGGAAGCTGGCAGTGCTGCTTTTCACCACTGGGACTCCGCTACCACCTCTTTCCACACCTCTCTGTCCCAGAATCAATTATTCTCCTCATAATCTTCCAAAGAATCTCCATATTCTTCACCTGTATTGCCCAGAAGAGATTGGCTGCGAGCACCACTTTGTTCTGGACCACACTGAATGCTCACGAAGAGGCAGGCATGAAGCATTAAGTGCTGCAAGCCCAGCCACATCACCTTATAATGGTGCTGACCCTGTGATAGCCCCTAATATGACTTTCAGATCATAACTCTGATGTGTGCAGTCCAATGGACTGTCAGCAATGCAGGTGTAATAGTTTCTGAAGGCTGGACCAATTTGAGAGGACCACAGCAGCTCCTGAAACTCTGATCATCTCAACTAATACCTCATCTTCCCAGCTAGGGAGCCTCTCACTCTAAAAGACAACAGCAGCTGATGCACTCTGCCGGGATCTGGGACCCCCAGGCTTAAAGGGGTTTGGACCAAGTGATTGGAACTTCCAAGTCACAAGTGGAGGTCAGTTGTGAAGAATGGATTCTAGGTGGTGGACTGCCTGGCCCCTCAAATCCATGCATGTCAGGGAGGGAGTCTGCTGAAAGTAGTATTTTGTCTGGACTGTGCTAGCATTTGGACATGTAAACAAGAGATTAATCACATAGCTCTTGCACCTCCTTTGGAGGTGGATGACAGTGACTAAGACTGTATTTTCAGAGCTGTCTAAAACCTTCTGTCAATTTGAGCAGGGCTGCTGCCAGGGCCCTTGGCAAGGCTGACACCCATACCTGCAGCGTGCTTCCTAGGCTGTGGTGAGAAGGCAGGAAGCCATTTCTAACAGTTATCTGAATGGTTTCTGCAGCAGGTTTTGCTCACAAAACCTCAAGCAGTTTCCCTTGATCTCCCCTTTACTAGACCTCCATTCCCAGCCTTTCCCAGGCACTAACAAATCTGACTCAACACTGGCCTCAATCCGTACTCCCAAAAAGCAGCATCCAATGAAGAGACCTGGTGCTGGTTTCCCAGACCTTCGCCTTGCTCCAGGCTTCTCCTCTCCTGTGGGAGAGAAGTGGTGGGGGCTCCATCTTTGCCATGAGGCTAGTTTCCATCTCCACCTCACAGTGAGCCTGACCTTTGATGTCTGCCGGCTGTGTAAGCTCCTGGCAGCAGCAGGGCACTGCCCTGTTGCTTTTTGCCATGTGTATGTACACGAAGTGATGTGACAGGGGCCGTGTTTCCTTTAATACCTTTGCATGGAGTTGGGGGAGTCCATCTGCTGCTGATATTGCCATGGCTTTTAGCATTACTCTCGGAATTATGCAGAAACGCGCAGTGAATTAATTCCACGGATTAAGTCTTGATTAAGATGTGTGTCACTTTGCTGTCTCAGAATTTATTAAGAGCCCTTCTTGAGGCTGCGGCAGATGGAATTTCTGCCCAATGTTTGTAGATGATAATTTCCCCTCTTCTACAGCCATTTGCATATGATTGCATCTGTCAAGCACAATTTCCTCTCTTCTAGGGCTTGACTCTCTACTGGACCAGATTTAAGGAGGAATTGCCTTGCTGTAACTGAAGGACAGGGTCCTTGTGTGCAGGGTCCTGTTTGCTTTGAGACTCCTTTTTGCACATCTTGCACTGCTTTCATTTGGGCAAACTGAAGCGGAGATGGGAAAACCAGAGGAGAGTATTTTACAGTTGGTTCCATAGGTATGAATGATAATACAAGGTACAAGGCTCAGGGGAAACCAGTCCCAGTACTGAAAACTAAACTTTGTGCCTCATCACTGCTGGCACAATGTAGTGTGCTTGTCCTGCCTCAAAGATACAGCAGGCACTCTAGATTAAAACCAGTGTTAAAGTCTGGTCCATATTCAAATTGAAACTGGGACGTGCAACTCGGAACAAGGTTGCTCTCTGAACTGAATTTAAACCTAGGAGGATTTCAGAGAGGAGTAATGACATACCTACTGCATGTGCCCTGCATGGTGGCATAAAGACAGGCCTTCCAAGCTTGCTGTGAGCAGGTCGTGGAGAAGCAAAAACGACGAGAGGGGAAATCTGCTCAACACGATTATGAAGGACCACAGGAAAAGTCTATGAGGGGGACAGCACAAGAGCTCTGTACCAATTTATTTACCCAAAGGCAACCCCATGCCACTGACACAAAAGCCTGCAGGTATTACTCTAGATTATACATCCCTTTTAGATTTAATTAAAGGAGCTTTCTTCCACACTGCTGCAGGCATAGACATTAAGAAAGCCAACTCTAAACCCTCATGGCATTTCTGCTACATCATTTGCCTGATCTCAGAGTTACTGCAACTGGCACCTCAACAACGTCTTTAGACAAAATCAGATTTACCATCTCCATCTGAGTCTTCATCTCACTTTCTTTCAACATAAAAGAATTGTTTCTTTTAAGGACAGTTCCTGTACTAGTAATATGCAGCGAAGCTTGCTCTGGCACCTGTAACTCCTTCCATGGGTGTATGTAATTGCTCTCAAGACAAAGGTCCCCCAATCTGTAATAAACATGTCTTTTCTTCCAGTTGCTAACCTTGCTTCCAGAAGAAAATTTTTCACAATGGGAATAATCTCCCAAGAGAAGTAGTGGATTCCCCTACATGCGTCAGTTTTAAGACTCAGCTTGACAGGGTGCTGCGCCATCTCATTTAAACTACACTGTCACCTAGAAAGGTTGGATCAGATGATCTGTGGGGTTCTCTCCAGCCTGGCATTCTGTGGTTCTGTGAAACGTGCATCCCCTTCCTGGCTCCTGTGCGAAGCTGCCAGCAGCCGCTTGCTCAGGACCTTTCAACCAAACAGGGAACTCCTGTCCCTGCTGCATGGGCACAGTGGAGAGCAGGGGGAAGACAGCAGCTCTGGCTCCGGGCTTTTTCTCCTTTCAAATTCACCCCCTATTTCTGCATCATTGTCAGGCTGCCCAAGCCAGAGCCATTTAGGCAGGAGGAGGGCAATCCTACACAAGGAGGGCAACATTGTTTACAGAAAAAAGAGCAAGAGAGGTGTGACTCCTCTCAGGCTCTCAGCAACACACTGCTCCATCACCCAGGTGCAAAGATACCTTTGCTTGGTTTGGTTGTGAGTTTTCTGTTTTGGTTTGGCTTTTTGTTTGGTTGATTTTGTTTGTTTGTTGTTGGGGGTTTCTGGGGGACAGAAAAGAAATATAAAGGCTGATTGCAAGCCAAGTAATGCAAATTACAGCGATAGCTTTTCATAGAGTCATAGAATGGTGGGGTTGAAGGGACCTCTAGAGATCATCTAGCCCGACCTGCTAATGCAGGTATGCCTACATCAGCTCGCACAGGAACCTGTCCAGGTGGGTTTTGAAAGTCTCCAGAGAAGGAGACTCCACAACCTCTCTGGGCAGCGTATTCCAGTGCTCTTTCACGCTCAAAGTAAAAAAATTCCTCCTTCACTGAAACCTGTGTTCCAGTGTGTACCCACTGCCCTTGTCCTATCACTGGCCACCGCTGAGAAGAGCCCAGCCCCATCCTCATTACTTCCACCCCTTGTTGGGATTTGTATGCATTTATAAGATACCCTCTCAGTCTTCTCTTTTCCAGCCTAAAAAGCTCCAGGTCTTAGCCTCTCCTCATCCAAGAGATGCATCAGTCACCCAGTCATTCTTGTTGCCCTCTGCTGGATTCTCCCCAGTAGTTCCCTGTCCTTCTTGAACTGGGAAGCCCAGAACTATGTGATATAGATGTTGCCTGCTGAGACCTGCTTTCAGATGGACAAGTGTGTGGTGCTCAGCACCCTGCATGACTGTCAGGGAGCAGGCCAGTTGATCTGGAGAGGAAAAGCTGTCTGTTGAGTTGTTTTAATGTTTTTTGGCTCCCCACTGAAATGTAGACATGCTTCACAGGGGACCTGATAGTTGGGGTCCCTAGGCAACAGCACAGGGACCACCGGTGATCCACAGGTAGGAGGTAAACTCAGGTACCAAGCTCCCCCCAGCAGACTGGCACAGCCCTGGAGTTCTGTGAACTTCCCTCATTGCCTGTGCCTCCAGCCAGGGCCACAGTAGCTGCAGCCTCTGCTCAGAATTGCTGATCTCCACAAAGGATTCAGGGTTATCCCTTGGGCTGAAAGGTGCTCTGCAACCAGTTGAGGGGGTTGTGCCTTTTCATTCTTCCATCCCCTGAGGTGAAGGTATGTCTTCCTGCTCGATCAATCCCACAAGTCAAACTGCTGGGAGTAACTAGATTCGTGATGGCAACTGGCTGGCTGTTTCACTCCTCTCAAGCTCATGTTCCCAGTGGGCTGTCTTGCTTTTAGCAGAGATAAACATATGGGACTCTATTCAACTGTACACTTTCAGAAAGATGATCTGTCTTGGTACTTTGGTCCCCAGCAGGAGCTGAGCTAAGGTGGAGCAGCCCCTGCCTCTTCCTCTGCCCCATATCAAAGGGGAAATGGCTGAGGCTGTGCACCTGTACCCTCCTGGGAAGTGCTTTTTTCCTCTGGATACATGTGTTTGCTGAGGGGTTGGTACCATCAGAGTCCCTGTGGGCTGGGATTTCAGGTGCCACAGAGAACACAGCACACAAACTGCATGGCAAACCAAGAACCACACTGTCTTTGCCATCTGACAGGAGTGCTGCCTGTGAGGGGGTCCTTCTCTGCTACTAGAAAGTAAAAAAGATGGGACCAAGAAAAGAGTTAATCTGTGTTTCTTCAAGATTACAGAAGTAAAATTATGGGGAGACCAGGGTCACCCACTGCTAAACATCTCAGTGCAGCTTTAAGTCTCTAATCTTAATGGAATTGCAGCAGGAACCAAGAGCGACCATTAATCACTGGAAGATAAACAGCAGCAGCCAACCAGTGACCCAGAGCACGGAGCCATTACAGGACAGGAGAGCAAGCTGCCTGCCTCTAAAAATTTCAGGCTGTGCACAGCCCCAGGCTGGTTAAGCAGCGCTTTCGGGTGCATACTCAGAAATGGATGAGTCACAGGTTATAATAAACTTTATTTCTCAAATTAGTCCTTGCAAGTTGGGCACTAAGCCCTGAGCTCCATCACTGGGTGGTTTTGTGATGGTGTGTGTTGCTTTGAAGCCTGAAACATGGTCTGGGGGGTTTGCCTCCCATCCATAGGAACTGCCAAAGCTCTCTCGGTCATTTTGAGACACTTATTGCTGCCAGAGCAAGTTGCCTGTTTTGGCTGGCACTGCCCTGCACATGCTGTGGGCTGCAAGAGCATCATTGGTGGTATGTGGTGCCATGCTAACTGCAGCAGCAAATGTTGCCTTTCTGAGGAGGGGGTCCAGGCTGTTTCCACTCTCTTCTCTTTCCATACATGGCTCCACAGAGAAGTTCCTGATAATGTGAAACAGAGAGAGGAGGGGGAGATAAGACACTATGGCTGACTTGGCTTACGATGTAGGTAAAGCCATTCAGCTGTTCTGGGACTCCATCCTTCATCTCAGAAATTATGTTGATGAGCCTATCTGAGCTGCTACAGGCCATGAAGCAAAATTCCTTTAAGTGCTTCCAGATTCTTAGATAAGAGGTGCTAGGGAAATGCCCAGCCTTGCTGGACACTGCCTAATGCATTCCCCAGGGGCTGGTGGCAGCTTGCAAGGTGAGAGCAAGCCACTCACTTCCTCTGCTTCAATAGAAGCCTCCAGCTGCAGAGGAGAGTAATGTCTGAAACTTCTGCTCTGGGCAGCAGAGGGTTAATGAATTTCCTGTATTCCGGAGGATTATCACAATGGAAACATCCCAAGGATTGACAGCTCCATACCCATGTCCGCAGCAAAAAAGGTCCACAATGGAATGTGTCCTGTTCGCTTATTTGATGGGCTGCACCGTGCCCCTGCGCCAGGGAAACGCCCTGATGTAACCATGACCTGTACATAATGCATTGTCCTCTTGGATAGGTGCAGACCCCACTGAGCTAAGGCATGGGGGGTCTGCAGAGACAGAGAAATGCGCTTGGGCTTGGCTTTAAGCAAGGTGTTACCTCTCAATGCTGCCCTTAGCCCACCTGGATAGTTTTTGAAATGGTGCCCAAAATTTGGAAATGAAGAGCTAACCCTAACACAGAAAGAAAGTCCTGACAGACTTTCTGCCAAGTTCCTTTTTTTCCTAGACTAGATGTTCATACTTCTTGCATTCCTGTAAGCACTGCACTGCCGGTCTCGCTGTGTCCGGCTGAGTTTCCGGTATCCCTTGGACACTCTGCTTCAGCAGGCTTTCAGCACCTTGGCTCTATCAGCCAGAACTGGGATTTTCTTTCTGACAGACTATGCAGTTTTATTAATAAATCCGTACTTTGTTATAGCTTCTTTTGTTTGTTAGGCATCTGGAAGAAAATAAATCAGCAAAGGCTCTGTTTTGCCCAAACACTTTGCAATCGTACAAAGCTAGTGTGGTTGAGGCTTCATGGTGCAGGCGTGCTGGGAGTTGAGAGTGTGGTCTGCAGTTATGGGGAAGAAATGTCCTTCAGGGAAATTAATCCCTTTGCTTTGAAGAAAGGAGAAAAAAAGACTGATTTTGGTAAGAAATTCTACCTAGGAGAATCTTGCAACCTAAACAAAGGACCTGCTAAAGCAGAGTGCTAGCACTGGCCTGGGCTGCGTGTACCAACTCAGCTTGTCCCTGGCATGGCCTACTCCTGCAGCCCCAGCAAGCTGGCTTCAAAGCCACCCATGCCAGCGCTGCAAGATCTGCCTGCACAGCCACAGCATATGAGGGACTGTAATGTTCCCTTGAACTCACAAACTGAGCAGAAGCAGAGCAGAATTGAGAGGCACAGGCAGCCTGTCTGCAGCTTGGGTGCCCAGCATGCAGTGCTTGTGCAGCAGCAAAGGGCAGCAAAGCCTGGCACCAGCAGATCAGTATGCATTGCTGTATTTGTTCAGGTGAATCTATGAATTTGACTAACTATCCCAGCAAAGGAAACTGACCTAATTCCTGGGGTGGTGGCGCTTGCAGCAGCATGGCAGGGTCGTTTCTGTATCTCTGTGGCCATAAAGTTGGCCCATTTTTGGGAGGCTCAGATAGGAAGATCAAGGACTGAAGCTCTGTGACTCTGGCTGCTGTCAGGAGTTCTGTATGCAGATGGAGGGCAATGTATGACTCAGACATTACCAAAGATGTAAATTACTCTCACAATTAGTAAACAAGCTCAAGAAAGCCCCTAATCAAGTGGGTGATGTAGAGGGTTGAAGGTCAGGAAGGATCTGGCCATGCCATCGGCATGTCACACCATTATGGCTGACTGACCTCAGTGCAGTGTAGAGCTGACCACATCCACCATCCGTCAGCACTTCTGCTAGAAATCCTTTCTGGAGAAGTTCAACTTGATCATAAACATTTGTTCTGTGTCAAAACTTGGCAAATCCAGCAGCTAGAAAGTTTTTTTTTCCCTTTTTTCCTTTTTTTTTTTTTTTTTTTGGAGGCGGGGGGGAGGTAGTGCTGAATCATTGTCTTAAACCAGCCTGGCCAGGGGATTGTAGGGCTACACAGGGAAAGGTAGTGACTACTCAGGGAGCCCTGACAGCCCTACCAGCCACCATGGCCAACAAGTGTCCCTTTCGTTAAGGCACCGAGGGCCCAGCAGCAGCTGGCTCACTCCAAGGCATGTGCTGTCCCATAGTGCAATCCCACAGCGCCGGAGGGAGCTGATGTCTGCTGTGCCTGGCTGTAAGGTTTCCTGATGATTTGTCTTCTGTTTTTGTGGGGTTTATTGTTTTCTTTTTTTCCCACCAAGCAATTTAATTTTTCTTTCCTTTTTTTTTTTTTTTTTTCCAAAAAAAAAAGCTCTCTGGCAGGAAAACCCTCGCAGGACACAGGCTGCCATGAATAAAACAAGCAGATTATCTCAGCCCGCAGTATTCCTCAATCTCCTCTTCCTCGGGATACTGCAGCTGGTAGGGCTGGGGCAGAGGGAGGGTGGCTCCAAGAGAGATGCTGGAGCTCACACTCCCCCACTCCGCCTTTATGGACCTTGCAACATGCCCTGAAGGTCAGCCTGTTTACCCAGACATTGTTTGAAGGGGCCGAGGGAGGCGATTAGCCCTCCCTCCCCGCTGCAAACACTGCCAGGCGCGATCCCGCAGCGTGTTGCAAGCCGCCTATATCGGCAGGATCGGGCCCGCAGATCGCCTGGCTTTCGTGCGGTGCTCCCGCAGCGACCCGGGCAGTTGTGCGTACCGGGGGTAACGAGGAGGAAAGGCGGCTGGGCGAGCAGAGACCGCTGGCAGCCCTCTGTGGCCCCAGGCTCTCACCCAGCTGCCCCGCTCTGGGTTGTGGCACACCGCCCCATGTCCTGACATTCGTGGGCACAACAGACATCGCAAGCAACAAAACAAGAGGTTAGAATTTCAAGATCCCGAAAAAGCACTATGTTACAAAATGCAATACGTGTACAAAATCCGCCTTCCCTCCACCCGCCCAAATCGTTCGTTCTTCCATCTATTGGAAGCTGCATCCCAAGCGGAGCCTTGTGAGGTAGACAGTTCGGGGAGGTAGGAAAGGAAGGTTCAGAGCCCTAATTACTCATCCAGCCTTGTCCTCAGGCCGTCTCGTGAAAGTGGTTCCGAGAGAAAAGAGGGTACAGGCAACTGAGCTGTCTCAAAACACTGCCGCTTAGGTCACGTCACCTCCCTTCAACCACCCGGCGAGCCTGTCTGCTCTGGGGAGAGGACCTGACCCCCAGAAATACCTCTGGCTTCACACATGCC
Organism: Dryobates pubescens; assembly: GCF_014839835.1. Classification (NCBI taxonomy): domain Eukaryota; kingdom Metazoa; phylum Chordata; class Aves; order Piciformes; family Picidae; genus Dryobates; species Dryobates pubescens. Next base: position 18,778,569 of record NC_071619.1, on the reverse strand, counting down.
CCTGTGACAGCCTGCAGCAAGCCCCACCGGCAGATCCAGGGTGGTGGGAACAGCCTCCCACCGTGGCCTAAAAGCACATCTAAGCTAAAGCACCGGATTTTTGGAAATGTAAATTAAGCGGCATCCCCCTTTTAAATGGGATGCAGAAGTGCATACTGTCACTTTGGAATTTCTCCCCGGTTAGTTATGGATCCATACTCAGACTAACCTTTATGTAAAGATTTAATTTTTTTAATTACATGCATATAATATACACATGGAAGAAGCAAAAAAAAAAAAAAAGTAACCCAGACTTGTAGAACTGGAAGCTGGGAGTATAGTGGCACCAAAAATAAAACTGATGGAACAAAATGGGAATTTCATGTGGTTTTCATTGTCAAGTCTAAGCTCAGAAACAAACAGGAAATAAAATTGGCTAAAACAAAAGAGATTTCTTTTTAAGCATGTTCAAATCTAAGTGGGGAGCTGCTTTACTTTGGAGGGATTCTCTGTTTATGTGTTTTTCAGAAAGAGAAGTAAATAAAAATGTTCACACAGATCAACTTGATTTACAGTTAAACCCTCATTCTTCTTACTGGTCATTTATGACAAGCTTTTTAAAGAAAATTAGGTTTGCATAAATGGCAGCACTGGAAAAGGTAGAAAGGCAACAAAATGATGTGGGAAAACAGTTCTGCTTGAGATGAGGTTGTGAAGAAAACAAATGAGAAAGAAGAAGACAGGCAAAAGTAACTACAAACTCTTTAGGCATTCATTTTATTTAATCTTTGTGCTCTTTCAGTTTTGGAAGGCAGCTCTCCAGGCACCGAGTCTTCTAAGCCCATGCCATGTCACTGATGCTGCCCAAGTAGCAAATAAATGCATTTATTTGGCAAGAGTAGTCTGCAGGATCAGGGCTCCATGAAACAGAGCAGAATATGTGCTAGATCCTGCAGATGGAAGTGTTTCTTAGACTCTCAGATTTGAGATTGTGGAACTTCTTTGATTGGGGTTTACAAACAGTTGTCTCAATCACAGTAACTCTGATGGGGGGTTTTAGGGGTTAATTTAATGCGGGCAGGATCCAGCTCACTAGATCAGCTGAGATCCTCAGCAGCTACAGCCCTGTTAATACATCTCCAAACACCTTGAACAGCTAAAAAATCAGATAAAATTAACATTAGATTCTGCAAATTCAGCTCTGGTTCCCCTCCTCTTTTGCACTAGTTAAAAGGTTTGTTTAAATGTTTATTTTCTGGTGGAGTTGGCATTTGGGAGAGAGCAAAGAGTACAGATTGAGGGTCAAAGACTAGGGGTTTCTTTCTGACTCACATCAGATAGCTCTGCCAGAGCTTAGTTTCTCCTCAGCACAACAGGGATATTTCCCTTTATGCTAAAGCATCCAGAGATCCACCTATAGAAAGGCTAGGTAGCTCCCAAGGTAAGGTGCAGCTCTTAGAAATGAGGGCTCCGAGCTTGAACTTGTACCCTGCACATCAGCAGGAAATTTCCTATTCAGTGTGCAGAGGACTGGCCCTCTTCCCAAATCCTCTGGGCAATAGTCTGGCATAGGTGGGGAGAGAAGAGGACCTCCCTTGCTCAGTCCATGTCTCTTTCTAAAACCTAATAACAACAGAAACATTGCTCATCTTCTGGCCAGCTAGATTTCCTAGTTGCTTCCTGAAAACAATTTTTAATATTTAATTATTGCCAAAAAGCAGGAGATCCATCACTAACCATCCTGTAGGAATTTGTGGCCCTGGCTAGATTGCCTTACCCGTCCTCCTCTCGGATGGGAGGGAGAGATGAGGATTTCAAGCAAAACTGTTCCTACAGAAGCAAATCCCTCTGTGCTGAGTCCAGCCCCAGTCCCTTATGCTGCCAAGCCTCCAGGAACAGCCTGTGGACTCCCTTAAATGCCCCAAGGAAGCCCAGAGCTAATAACCAGCTTCATTCAATTCCCAGTCACATTATTATCCAATCTGCCAGAGGCATTAATATTCAGGTGTGAGGCAGGAGGAGGGCAGGGGTGCTGGTGAGGGGGGAACAGTACACAAAGGAGAGGAAGGGAAGCACTGCAGGCTAGCCTCAGAAATCATCTTTCTCTAGCCAGCCCATTTCAGCCAGGAGTTGACAAGAGAGTTTTTCCTACAGCCTCAGTACTAACTTTTATGCCAGTTTGCAGTGGCTGTTCCCCTACCAGCAGCAAATGCCCAGGTTTGGTGCAGCCTGATGCCCTTGCCCCCCTGTGGCCCATGGAAAGAAGGTGAGCTTTGCCCCCTCTGCCATCAGGCCCTAAGTAAATAGCAATCTCCCATTTTCAAACAGCTGAGCCTGCTCAGAGATGCCTTCTGTTTCTGACCCTCCTCCCCATATAGCCCTACAGTATCATGCCGCTGCCTTCCCAACACAAGGTACACAGCATGAAACCAACAGTTCTCCCCATCTGCGACTTCATTCCCAGCCCAGGTACCTCCCCTGTCCCTAGAGCCAGGGCACATGTGCCAGGTCACGAGACAGACCTCATGTCCCCAGCTCATCTCATCTTCCTTTTGGAGCGGTCTCCTAGATCAGGTTTCTGGCTTTTTCTTTTTGGCAGACTCCAAAGTCAGCCTCACCTCTCAATCTCAAGGTTTTCGGTAGCATCTGACAGAGAGAGAGAATGCCACTCTCTGCCAACTCGCTGCAAGGTACATTAACCAATACTTTTGCAATGCACTCACAATTTGCAAATCTATTAATTGCCTTAATTAAGCCCTTATAGAAATGTAATAAATATGAAATGAGGTTTGTGACAATTTCTCTGACAGCGATACTGCGTTTTAAGCCAGTGCCTTGGACAGGCGGCAACTCAGAAATACAGGTGAGCTTTCACAAGAGGAGTCTTGGCTGCAAGTCACTCAAGCCTAGTTAACACCAGTAATAAGAAAACTACCACTCTCAGCCCAACCCCTTTCCAGGGTGTTGGGGAACAACATTTTCCCATGAGGGCTCTCTGTAAGGGAATATTTGGCATGGTGTGACCATTTGCTAATTAGAAATAAATAAATAAAAACTTCAACCAAAACCCCACTTAAAAACTCTGCTTCATGTCTGCAGACATTTGTGGAGACTGAAAGCAGCAACCAGGCTCTGCTGGTCCCCTAGGAGCCAGCATGTATCTCTTTGTCCCTCACAGCAAGGCACCGTTGAAGCCTGCACAAATACCCATCCCTCCAGCTTGCCAACAAGTCAAGGGGCTGCAAGGGTGCACAGGAAGCCAGGGAGGCCCTGATCCCACTGCCGAAAAAACATTCCTTTTCCTGCCTTTGGAAAGTGGGTCAGGATCAGGGGTGACCCTCCCAAAAGGTAAAGGTACCTTCAGCTGTTGTTTTTAGCATCTCACAAAATTGCACAGGGCATAAAGCCATTTCATCCCAAACACTCTCCAGGCCACAGATAAGGCACGCGGGACCCACTCGATTTCCGGGGGGATGCCATATTCCCACCTTTGCCTTCAGCACTAGTCTCCGATTTGGAAGTACCCGAATCGTAGGCCCATCGCTCAGGAGGCTGCTTCACTCTGAGACGAAGGAACAGGCAGGCAAGTGAGGGACTGGTTCCGATTCCTGCACTCCCAGCTCTGCATCTCCTAAATAGCCGGGACGGGTGGGAAACGCCATGTGGAGCCCGAAAGCTCCAGCTGTAGGACTGCTACTCCGAGCGGCCCAGCCCTGGACAGAAGCGGGAGCTGCACCGACCTCCTCCACTGCCTGAGAGCGACAGGGGGGGCCGACCCCCACCCAGCCGCTCTCCTCAGCTGTCCAGCCGCGGGGGCGCCGGCAGAGGGGCCGACAGGTGTGCCCTGCTCAGCGGCACCGGGCCCGCCGCCCCCCCTCCCAGGGCCAGCAGCTGCGGCAGAGCGCGGGCGTCGGCCCCCGCCCCGACCGCCCTCCCCAGCGAGAGCCGCGGCAAAGCCGTCTTTCTTCTCCACCCTGAGGACGGGGGCAGAGGGAAAGACAAGAAGGTGCCGCGGTGGCGGACTAGCCCTTCTCCCGAGGCCGCACTCGTTGAGCGGGAATAGCCGGGGAAGCGGCCTGTACCTGACTCCGTCGGGCGCCCGCTGCAGTCAGCCAGGCTTCCCGAGCACCCGGCGGGGCGCCGGTTTGCAACGTGCCCCCGGCGCCGAGGAGGCGACAGACCCCGTGTAAGCGCCCGGAGTTCCAACAGCGGGCTCTCACCACAGCCTCCCGGCGCCGAACGGCCGCGCTCTGCCGGAGCGACTCGGAGCCCTCGGGAGAGCTGCCGTGAGGGTCAGCACGCCCCTCGCTCCTCCACCCGCAGCCCGGCCAGGTCTATTATTCCTGGGCAGACCCCTGGGAGTCCCGGCCGCCGAGGCGCCGCAGCCATTGGCGTCCCGAGGCAGGTTCGCCCCGTCCGCGGCGGCCGGCTCGCCCTCTCCCCGGCGCTGCAGGGAGGTCGGCTCTGCTGTAAACAACAGCCATCCCGTTACATAAATATCATTTATCCAACTGTCCAAAAGCCGTCGGGCTGCCTTCCTTTTCCTCAGCGACGGCTCCCCGCGCCCTTCTCCCCCGGACCCTGCAGACAGCTGAGCCGCAGCGCCGTTATTTACAGCGAGCCCCGGCTAATTTAAACAGCCCCGGCACCGCTCGTCCGAGTGGAAAATGACTAAGTTTAGCAACGGCGAGAGGCTCCGGACGGAAGGGGCCCGCGGCGGCCTCGAAGGGACGCCCGGTGCTGCGGCACTCCCGCAGGGGCCACGGGCCTTGTGGAGCTGGAGCTGAGGAGGCGCCGCGCCCCACCGCTGAGCAGACGGCGGTGCCAGCGCCATAGGGTAGCTCCGCCACAGGCGGCCCCGGCAGCCCATCTAGCTGGCAGGGCAGGACTCAATCCGCCCGCTCTCCCCCTGCCCCTGGCTGCTGCCACCCCTTGCCCCGTAGGCGACGGCGGGCCCTAGGCGGGAGCAAAGCTACCCCGCGCTGCCGGGCACAGCGCGCCCAAGCCGGGGATGCTCTTACCCTGTGCTAGCGTCGAAAGGGCTGTGGATGGACGGCGCCGCACGATCGGGCTGCTGCCGAGAGGCTCACGGGCAAAGAAGGGGAGAACCTCGCCCGGGAAGCCGGGCACGGAGGGCCACTTACAGCGACTCCAGATGCGGGCTCAGCTGGGCAGCCTTAATCCTGCGAGAGGGGCGAAGCTGGCCCGCGGCCCGGGCTGCGCTGCCGCTGTCAGAAAGTAAATCCCCCCGGCTCCCCGGGCACTCTGCACTTCTCTGACGACCCGCGACTCACGGGGAAGGCGGAGGGCACCGGCCGACTGCCTCCCATTCACGCTGGCCATTCACTTTATGGCGGGTGGCCGGCGCCCCCCGCCAGCTGCACCGGGCACCCCGCTCCTGCCCGCCCCATTCCAGCTGCGCGCCCGCCGCCGCCCGCCCCGTCCAGCGCTGCCCGCCCCTCGTCCTGCCCCTCGTCCCGGCCGCCCAATCGCAGCGCACCTCAGTTACATCCCGCCTCACCCAGGGCCCCGAACTCGCCGAGGAGGGCGACAGGCCCCGCCCCAGCCGCGCTAGCCCCGCCCCGTCCCGCTGCAGCGTGGCCATCGCCTGGGCCGTGACGGAGCCGCGCCGAGGCTGTGTAGCGGCGGGCGGGTGCGTCCCGGGCGGTGGGTTTCCGCTCTGCCAGTCCCGAGGGCACGCAAGGGGCGTCTGTGTATGTACAATATATTGTTGTTACCGCTGCCGTTACTGTTGTCTGCGTGCGCTGTTCGCTGCTTGGCGATCCGGTACCTTGGAGCCTCCGTAATGGACATCCACTCCTCTCAGTGCCGGCGCGGCGAGCCTGTCCGGGCTTTACAGTTCGTGCCACCAGCCAGGCAGGGGGTTTTGAGGAGCCCCGTCTATAGTTGGCTGCTGGAGGCACACCCCTGCACGACGGAGATGCTAGGTGATGCTAATTGCGGGCTAACACCACACGCCCGCGTTCCGGCTCTCAGCCGTACCGGGAAGCGCTTCTCGAGAACACCGTGCCGCTTGTCCCCGGGGCCGGGAAGCTGCCAGGTGTACGGAAAACGCCGCGCTCCCGCCCGCTGATGGCTCTCTGGGAACTCACATGCTACTTGTAGCTGAGACTGCAGCCTGGCTCCAGATGAAGTTGATGGCAAAATCTCGGTGCAGTAGTGCAGGGTGCGATCTCTCCCTGAAAAGTCCCCAAATGTTCGTCCCGCTGCAGCAAACCTTGGACGTGTTTGCACACGCATTTCGGTACCAGCAGTCACGTCCCTCAGTGCTCGCAGAGAGACGTTTGCAGAAGTCAGGCTTAGCCTCTCCATCCAGCCCTGGGATGCCAGAGCCTAGGGGAGAGGTTTATCCCTGCCTGGCGCTTTCAGAGTTAGACGCATGATTCTATGGTCTGATTTTCTTAAGGTCATTTCCACGTCGACCCGCTTTCTGATTTATGATGCCAAAGGTCACCCTCAAGCTCTTCTACTGACATGTTTTAGAGATTAGGAAATAACGTTGTGAGAATAGGAGTGAATTGTACTCTTGGGTGATTTACGAGACATTTAGGGAGCCTGCTAAACACATAGCGTGGCATATAGATATGTATGGGAAGACAAATGTGTACGAAGAAACACAGGATGTAAAGAGAGGTTAAGCAGACCCAGGCTTTATGGATTACAGTTCAAAAAAGCATGCACAAATGCGTTAATTCAGTAGAAATACAGGGAGTTGAAAAGTAGTCACAATGCTGACACACTTGTAAGAAATGACTGTATTTTTTAATGGTAGTTATCTGGGGTTTGTGTTACCTTTACTTTAAAAAAATAAATAATATATTTTTCTTGCCAAAAATGACAGCAAGCTAGACCACATCTTTTTCCAGACCAAATTTTAATCAATTCTGGCATAGGCTTGTCTCCATCAAGAGAAGCATATGCAGTATAGCAGCACTAGCACTTTCCACAGGCAGTCTCTATCACACCAGGCTGCAGGGAAGCTGAAAACCCTATTCAGAATCTGCAGCAATGAAAGAACCTTGGTTTGAGTTGCATGTCTCTCCCTCAACCATCAGTAGCCTCCAACAAACACAGTTGTGCTTATGCTTTCAAGTAATAACAAAACAAAGGTAATGTTAGCTGTTTCCCGTGGGCAAAGGGAAATGTGAACAGTGTAATGTCACAAGCTTGTTCCCTGTGAAGCCCAACATGAAGACTACTCTATTAGACCATCCAGGGACCTGCACTAGGTGTCTTTCATTAGGGCAGCCGTGGTGTAACTGGGTCTTTTGGGGAGGGAATGCTCTAGCATTTGTGATTGGAGTGTAGTAGCAGATCTTCCTGGTTAACACCCAGACCTTTTAGCTATAGTGTATCTTATCTTGCCAGCTGGAGAATTAACTGCTGAGGAAGATACCAAGATCTTCACCTGGGTTCAGGAGACAGATGTTCCTAATTTATATAAAATAAAAATGAAATAATAGAAAAGCAAACTAAACTCAGAGTGACCTGATTCACATCTTGGCAGAGAGATGGGATATGCCAAGGAGGGAATTACTCAGCATCTTAGACATGTTTCATTTTTGACCAGTCAGGAGGATTTTGTTCTCAGAGGAAACTCTGTCTCTGCTACATGCTATATGGGTCCACTGCTCACAGAGAAGAATTAGTGGAGTTGTTGATTGTGGATCATAGTTTCCATCTTTATTTCTTAACTGATCTTTTAGCCATGCTGCATCCATGCCATCAAATGCCTTGAAGATCAGGACTTGGGCTTGAATTCAGCTTGGCTTCCAAGCCAAAAGGCGGTCTAGAGAGCACAGGGTAGGTTTTTTGGTAGCCAGGCTCCTACTGCAGCATGCTCTTCTGGTTGGCATTTGCCAAGTGCTGTGGGCTTCATGCCCGGGTGTATCACGTAGCTATAGTCTAGCCAAGAGGTGATGAAGATATGACTAACTGAACCCGGGATGTTTCTGCCAAAAAGGCATGGCTTGGCTCAGCCAAGAAAATACAATGGAAAGCATTACATTGGGATGTTCATTGGGAGAATTTCATGTCACTGCGAAGTGCAGGAGTGTTCCTGAGACACGGGCTAAGCAGAACAGCTGGCACAGTACTGTAGACTAAGGTGGGTACTCTGCAGCTTCAATATTGTACTTTGCATAATTTCCAGAGAAGTATTTTAATATTTCTGAGCATCTCCACGTAGCTTTGTAGTGTCAGTTGTAGGTCCTGACCCAAGTGCAGGTTGCACCAGATGCAGCACATCAGTTCTCATCAGGAGAGCTTTCAACTGGCTTTGGGCTAGCCTCTACCTGATCTTGCTCTGAAAAGGAGCAGCTGCTTAGAACTACTGTGTTCAGCATTCAGTAGCATTTTTTTGGATGCTCAGCTCTGGGGAGAGTGACTGCAAGTAGTTTCTAGCTGTGACAGATGCTTGTACCTTCTGAGTCAATTCTTTCTGTCTACACTCTTTCTGGTAAGCCTCTGAGAAATGGCAAAAGCCTGCAAGAAGAAAGGATGGAAGCTTAACCTTTTTTTGACTATTTAAGCTCCCAGAAAAATTCTAGTTTGCATGTGCCCATAGGTCTGATATCTGAGCTTGTAGATGATCATGAACTGGCAGGGGCTGAGCAAGAGTAATGGACCATGCAAAGCTGGTCCCGTCCATTGGTACAGGTTGCAGAGGCAGGGGTGGTTGGCAATATGGATTTGTGACAGTTTCATCAAAAGCTTGTAGGAGGCAGGCTATTACATTGTCAGTCTGGACCTACATTAAGGTAGTTGGTGTTCCCCGTGAAGATGTTGCTCTTTGCAAGGAGCTGGATGCTCAGGTGTCTGGATGAAAGCAGGTGAGTTGAACAGGTTGCTTGATCAAGACTTGAGGGGGTAATTGTGAGTTTGCAGCCCTTCCATATGCTCCTTATGGGCTGAGGAGGAATACTCAAGATGAAAACTGCTGAATAGCTGCATCTTTGCAGTGAGGATACAGTCCAACTTTCCTGAACAGACAGCAGGAACCTGAGGGATGTACACAAACTGTATTTGTCTGATCTTTGGTTGTATTGTACCACACAGTATATAAGAACTAGTGCATTACCTTGAGAAGGGGACTGTCCTGTGTTCTGGTCCTACCACCTAGATCTGTTAGTGTAAATAGAGTGCTCCAGCTTGCCTACACATGATCTGCACAGGCTTGTGCACTGCTCTGGCAAAGTGCTGCTGGATCAGACAGTTCAGGCAACCCAGGTTTCCTGGCTGCTGCTGAGCTGGGGATGTTGGTGCCACACTGTCACATCAGCAGGATTTTCTGTGTGGCCAGGGTGGTGCTGGGCTGTCTGAGGGCAGACTAACGCAGTGCTGTAGTGTGAGTGAACTCTCTTCTCTCCAGGCAGTGCAGGGCTGTACTGGATTTTTTTTTCTCTCCAGACAATGCAGTGTTGGATTGTAAGTAAAAATGCAAAGCACACTGCAATGTTTGCTCTTTATTAATGCACTAAGATGCATTTGGGTGAAGCAGAAGGCTCCTGGCTGGCTTGGTTTCAAGCTCCGTGACAGGCTTCCATAAATAACACCTTAGCAGGGTTCTGATTCACCAGATCAGGCTGGGTAGGAAGCCTGAGCTGTGCAGCTGGCACAAGAAGGGACAAGAAGACATGGAGAGGGCCCCAGCCCCTTCTCTGGGAGGGCAGGCAGGCTTCACTGACATGGACTGACCTGTGCTGTGTTGTGTGCAGTAGCCTGAACTCCCTTCCCTGACCAGGGAGTGGATGAACAAAGTGGCAAAGACAAACACCTGTGAATCTCCGAGTGGCTGGCAGGTACCACAAGGGCTTTAGCAGCTGCTGGAACAGGGCAGAATGGAAGAAGAAAACACCAGCAACTAATCTGCTTGTTCTGCAAACCTTCACTCATTGCTTAGGTGGCTTTTGCAGTCTCTCTGTGATAGGTATTTGACCTTCTGTTTTATAGCCGAGGAACACAAGCTGAAAAGTGCATGTACCACAGCTGCAGCAGAGGCTGGAGTAATGCATCTTTCTTTGAGCTCATGGATAACCCATTGCAACATGCTGCTTCTTGTTCCACTGTTGGGGAATAAATGTGCCAGCTTAATTCAATTACAGCTTAAATTCCAAAAACTTTCTGCATGTCAATTAAAGCCCAGTTGAAAAAAGTCCCCTTGGCTCCAGCTGTGAGAGCTGGGAGGAAAGGACACATTGATTCTTGATCAGGCAATATTCAGGCAACTATTTGTTTGGAGAGTGAAGAATATGGTGACTACTATCTCCAGTGTCCCATCCCACAACAACCTCTTTGGAAGCTATGCCCTTGAGAGAGGGACGTGATTATATCTGGCTATCTTTTAGGGTGGCACTAGAGTCAGACTCAAGATTTGGGTTTGGCTGGCCTGGGAAGAATCCTGTTGCATATTTCTTTGGGCTTTTGCCCAAGAACTTCCCTCCTTCAGATGTGCTTCATCAAATGAAATTGTGATTAGGACAGTCAATGTTTTTTGACCTTCACATTTCCTTCACCTTCAATATGATTTGTTTTCCCTACAGACACTGCAAGATTTTGGGGTAGCTGCTGCTTTGATCACTCTATTACTCGCCACAATAGGTCCCGAGGCTGACATGGCTGGTCTACAAAGAAGCTAGTGCTATAAAACTGTTAAGTAACTGCAAGGACCTTATGTCTTCTGCCCAAAGTTCAGTAGGCTGAAGAATAAACAAGCAGAGTGACCCCGGCAAATTACTTCCATTAAAGTACACAGCATTGACACCCTGATGTAGAAAGCAGATGAGAAAGTTGGACCAGCACAAAGAATTGGTTTTGCTAAGTGCTATACAGTTGCCAAGCAGTGATTGCCTGTGCTGCAAAGAGTTGACTAATAAACCGTCTTAAAAGAGCAATTAAACCAAATTGTGGTCCCTGGCTGCCAGGCTAGCTGGGCTGGATGAAATGAGGCTGTAGCACACAGCTTGTAGCCCAACTTGGGCAAGGCCTCCACTGCATTCAGGTTTGAGGAAAGGTACCAGGCAGGACCTAGAAGAAGGAAGAAGCTGTGTGCACACCTCTGGGTGCTGTTGTGTGTACTCTCTTAACAGCTGTATGCTTTGTTTAATTAATTTGCATTTTTCTGCCAGCCCACTCATGGCCTGCCCTCGGGAAGCTGTTCTAGCAATGACAACAGTAAAATTGACCTAAAGAGGTGCCTACGAGGAAACAAACTGCTTGCTGGGCACCGCGTCCTAGATGGCTCCAGAGAAGAAACTGGGAGAGGCTGTAGCAACAGGTTGGGAAAAACTTCCAAAGCATGGAGGAGAAACACTGCTGCAGCCACTGCTTCACCTTTGCCACGGGAGACGGGCGGTCCTTTCCCTCGCTGTTTCTCCTCCACGAACACCCCCAGGCACGGCACTACAGGGCCCTTTCACGATCACCCGTCATACTCAGGGGGGCTGAGCTAGGACCCGCTCCCTCACAGACAAACACCGAGCCACCTGCGGCATCGGACCAACCTAGCCCAGAGGCTGTGCCCAGGACACCCCTCACGCCCCTGGGCGCAGCGCCGGCTCACGGCCCAGCCCACAATGCTTTGCGAGGCTAGCCCTTCCTCCGGCTTCCGCTCAACCATCTCAAGCGAGGCCTCACCCTGGGATCAGAGGACTCCTTCGCGATTGGCCAACGGTTGCACTAGTTCTACCCTCTCTTCTCTGATTGGCTTTCTACCGCTTGTCACTGGAGGGTCCGCCTCCTCCGGTTTCAGACCGTGACCCCATTGGGTATTTTTGGGGACAACTGGCCGCATCGTGCACGGGTTGGCTTTGTGGGCTGTCTGTCGGCGCAGTAACCAGGCAGCGGGTTGTGGTGCGCATGTTTCCACGTCAGTGAGAGCGGTGCGGAGCCGGTTTCCCTTGCCAGTGCCCGGGAGGACTCAGCGCTCCGAGGCCTCGCCGGGACTGCAACTGCCTCCCACCGTCGCCACCGCTGGGAGGGAGGGCGGGACACAGGGAGGGCCAAGTCCTCCCGCTCTTGGCGCCGCCCGCCTGACCGGTATGTGAAGCGGCCACCGCCGTGTGGAGCAGGAGCCGCCATTTTGGATGCGGGGGTCAGTGCTGGGCGGCGAGTGCCTGTCGCGATACTGTCGGAACGCGGGGGCGGCCGGGAGGGAAGCTGCGTCGCGGAAGCCTTGCGATGCCGATGGGGCGCGTGGACAGAGCTTGGCAGTCCCGGTGGCGGGCAGAGGGTCAGCGGCAACCCGCAGCGGGGAGGAGGCGGCAGGGGTTGGCAGCCTCCCTCCGCCTCTCGGCGATGACGCGACACGCGTTACGTCCCGCCAGGGGTGCCCGCAGGGCGGGGGTAGATGGGTCGGGCTATGGGGCTGCCTAGCTCTGGGCAACGCAGGCTGCAGGCATAAGGGAATAGCACAGTGAGGGTTCGGAGCCCTGCGGCTTGTGGCCCCTCCGCTGCGCCCGGAGGGGCCGGGCCGGGAGATGCCATGTGTGCACTGTCCCTCCTCAGGCATCCGCTTACCGTGTGGGAAGTTGGCTTCTTAAAAAGCCGTGGAAACAGAGGCTTTCCCCAGCACATAGCTAGTTTCTTAGCTGTTGCAGAACGAAGGCTCAGATCTAACGTCGAGTGTATGGTATGAGTTCTACTGGTACCACGTTTCTTAGTTTCAACGGTATAAAGTAACTGAAAGACAGACAATTCCTATCTTCATATTTACTCTGCATTTTGACATGTAAATGTCAGTTGCCTTCTCTTCTTCTTTCCCAGGCTATCTCGCTGTTGCAACCAAGTGTGGAAACTTGCAGGAAAGTCTGTTGCACCTTGCTTTCTGGTGTGCCTCTGCTGTCATGTCTTGTTACTGTTGCTTGCCTTTTAAAGGGTGCTTCAGATTGTCCAGAATTTTCCCATCACCAGACTGCACATTTCCTTGCCACGCTTACAACTTAATACATTTTTGTTATTTTTGTCCAGTCACTGGGAATTAGCCTTTAGAGAAACATCTTGAGTCCTCTGAACTTTGGCTGCCTGTGGTGTTTATTGCAGAGTAGTTATTACATGGAAAAACTCAAGCAAGTTAGATTTCCTGGTGCAGACACATGCACCTTCTATGTGTGATTTAGATTGCAGGAAAGGGAATTTTTCATTGTCCTGTAGGAACTGTTAGTGATTCATGGACTGAAGTGAGTTGTGTGTTCTGTTTTGGTGCAGATTATTATATCAGGACTGGAGAAGTCAAATCTAGGTCAGAAACTATATAGATCATGCATTATCATAAACAATGCAAATTCAGGTCAATAGAAGCTACTTTGAAACTGTACCTTTCTTGCATATGTAGTGATTATGTTGTTATTTGTTATTTCTGTATATGGGAGTAGTTTCACTGAGTTTGAGTCAATTACCATAGCTGAAGGCTAAAGTTTTTGATAGGAAGAAGTAAGTCGATGGACATCTGCCAGACTCTTTCACCTGTGATACTGACTCTTGCTTGTTTCCAGAAGAATTGCAGACGTTTTCCTACAGGGAAGGGAGTGTTTCCTTGAAGTGTATCTGACACTTAGTGGTACCCCAGGAAAATTCTGGGTTTGTGTGCACTGTGGTGTTTTGAGGTAATGAGTTCCACATTAGAGCAATGGCATGTTGTGTGCACATGTGATATAACATTGGCAAACGTAAATTTTCTCAGTGTTTTTATATGAAGGTTTAGCATTGGACACTTACTTTGGCACTCTCGGATTGCTGATAATTACTGTCCATAGAACGTTACTGAATGATTTGAGAAGCACGTGAATGTTAGATTGGTTTTTTTTGTGACATGCTTAGGCATCTGCCTTTTTCCACTTGTAGTGTTCCTAAACATGTTAGCAGTGAGCCTGTAAATGCTATCAGCATCCCTCTTTCTCATGGTTGTCTGGACAGCTGTGTGGGCTGGGTTTGGAGCTGTCATTTTCACTGTGCTGTTTGTCAAAGTTCTGAGGGCTAGTCTGCAGGTCTAGGCAAAGGTATGAACATATTGTGAGAAATAAACTAGAATTTATTCAGGATTAACTGAAGAGATAAAGATCTAAAAGGCGTTTAAAGTTTACTAGATGCCTTTCCTGTTTTTTTTCCCTTCTCCCTAGCTCAAGACCACAGAACTTAATCCATTTGTTTCTGGACTGAGTCCACTATTTTGTGTTTGTTCAATGGTTGCTTTCAAGAAAGACATTCAATCTTGATCTAAAGACATCAAGAGGTGTTGGAACCATGACTTTGCTAAGGAGATTATTTCAACTTTTATAATTATCTGCAGCATTATTAATTCTGTTAACCTGTCCAGCCAACAGTTATATAATATTTCACTCTTCAAACCACACCTTTGTAACATGAAGCCTGAGGTTTTTTGTACATTGAATAAACATGTAGTGGTTTTGCTTGACTGCCTCCATCCTCTGGTAAACCCAACTGATCGTTCAGTGCTGGTATAGCAAATCTTGCAACTCTTCTCTCTGCAGCTGCAGAGTGTTAATTTTGATCTTAAAAACTTCTTTCAGTGTAGTACATCTATGCTGAGTTGTTGTGTGTGATGAAGATACAGTTGAAAGAATTCATACTGAAATTACCTGGTAGCTTAAAGGGCTTTGGTAAGTGTAGAGTTTAGAGCAGCTGTTTCCACTGTTTCAAATAAACTTAGAGGGATGGATGGTCCTTGTGGTGAGTTTAGCTCACAAGGTGCATTTCTGGAAGTAGCTGACCTTCTCCTGCACACAAAGGTTCTTTGTGTGAATAAAGGCAGTTGACGATGGTTTACTTTGGAATGCATGTGTGCTATTGCTTCGTTAGCTGCAAGCTTAAATGTAAAGCAGGATTTCCCCTATCTGTATCCAGTGTTTGTGGACAAGTGGGCTGTATGTGTGATGTTCAGAGATCTGAGTGTTCATGCCTATCTCCAGCACGATAGTGTATTTCAATTGCATTGGATCAGTAAACTTTTTTACTTCTGAATAAACTTACATTTAATGGCATCTGCAGTGAGGAAGGGAGTGCATTCTCACCAAGTTATCTCAAATAGTTAGTGATGAAAGAATGTAACTGCAAAAAAGTGCTTAAAGTTTGCAGGATGTTAATAGCCCTTCCAAGCAGCATGGGTTTTTTGCACCTTGCTTGAAAGGATCAGCACATTCCATTTCCCAGCAGGTTAAAATGAAAAGGTGTAATTTGGAGGTTTGTGTTTGTCATCTTTTTATGTTGCTGTTTGGAGATGGCACCAGATAGCACTGTAAGACACTCATATTCCTGAAGGACTGAGTTTAATAAACTTTTCTGCTTGATTCCTTTGGGTTAAAAGTATAGGAGAAGAAATAGGAGTCCTGCAAGCAGATCCAGTAGTATGCAGAATAACCTGTAAGCTTTGGCATCACTTTAAATATTGGCAGAACTATTGAGTATCTGTGTATGTGCAAGGCATGTGATACATATGTCTGGTATTTCTTTATACACTTCTCCAAATCAAGCTGGGCGAGTCTCTCTTTCCATGTCAGTTTGCTAAATGCTTGGAATGGCTCTACAGAGTTTACATGCTTGATTTTGTTTTGTAACAGTGAAAACAGGAAAACCAGATTTGAATGTATGAAGTATTTCCCAAAAGTACTTCTGTGAATCAGTTTTTGATCTCTGAAATGGAAAAAATATGGAAAATATCGGAATTACCAAAGGAATAAAAGATAAATAGTAAAGAATTTTACACAGAGGAGAAAAAAATCTCCCATTGATGCCTTGTAGTAAAACAAAGCCAACACACTAGTGTAGGAAAATATTGTGAGCAAGGATGTTTTCGTGCAGTATTTTAATGCATTCATACAAATATGCAGTAAGTTACTACTGAGAACAGGCATCTCTCAAGCACTAGACACATGAGTAGGAAGAATATCTGTGCTGTTGTATGCAGCTATAGAGGGAGGATATTGCACTTTGTTTTTCAGGACAAGCTACTTGGCAGAACTATTTGTTTATTTTTGTGAATCTAGTAGTGAATGAGAGAAACTACTGATTGGATCTGTCATGGCAGTTCCTATATTATAAAATATTTTGGTTTTGCCCCTAATTTATTTTGTAGCACTTAGAAATACTGTATGTACAATTAATCCAATTAATTAAGGAACAGTTTTGTCATAAGATTATTCATCCTGTTGCAAAAAAAATCCCCAACAGACTAAGCCAACAAATCTTATATTGGCTTGATAATGTATCTTGTTATCTCCCTTGACAGTGTATCTTGTTATAATAATTTGCCGCCTTTCCATTACATATGGAGTCCTGAAGGAAATTAGTCTCTTGCACACAGAGGATATTTGTGTATTTGAAGTGTTGTTGATAATTTAAACATGTTAATCAATGTGGATCTTGACAGATTTGTGATGTATGCGCTGAAGTTTCTTTGGTGGTGTTTCTGAGGTTTGGAGTAACCCAAGCTGTTATAGCTTTACTTATGCTACATGGGCAAAAATCCTTCTTGTATTCCCTCTGTTCCACCACTTGCTTTTTTGCCCTTGTATTCCATCCAGTTTTGTTTCTAGTTTTGCTCATTTAATTGTGGGGTCTTACCCATGACTTTTTTACTTGCCGACTTGCTTGAAAGCTTTTTTTTTTCATGAAGCAAGTGTGAAATCAACATCTGTTATAAATTACTTAATTTTGTCAGAGTTTAAAATCTGAGAGAGATTTGCTTTGGCCAGTTTATTCCAGCCACTGATACTTATTTAACAGAGTACAAGACTGACTTTGTGCTCTGCGTAGAACTTTGTGACTTTGTGTAAAGCGCCGGAGACGTGTTACTGCATTGTCATGGATGCCTGTCCTGGTACCCCTGACCTTAGCTGTCTGAACTTACATAGACTGCAAAAAAACCCAAGGAAGTGCCATAGCAAAGCTGTCTCTTGCTTCACAGATGCACTATCATAACTAACTCTTTCCTTTCATGGTCTTGAAAATACACTCTGGAAAAGCATCTTTCTTTTGTCTCCCTTCTGACAAAATGATGTCTGCCTGCACATAACAAAGATCCAAAAGAGTTTCCTGCATCTCTATGGGCCTCCTGCTTGACTAGGGCCACCTTGATATCTTGTGTGAGGAAGAGCTGGAGATTAATTTCAATTACTTTTATTTTCAGGACAGTCAGGATGGTGGATAAGAACATATACATTGTACAAGGTGAAATCAACGCAGTGGTGGGAGCCATAAAACGTAATGCCCGATGGAACACTCACACACACTTGGTAAGTTACCTTGATTCGTTGCTCCCTGTTCATGCTGCGGCAGAAACCAGCTGATTTTAGAAAAGTCCTTCCATATATTTTTTTTTTTTTTTTTAAGCACTTGTTGGAGTAACTTTTCCCACTGTTTTATGTTGAGCACTATCGGCTTTTGTGTGCTAGTGGCTGCAAGAGGTACAAAGCTAGACATCTTCTACCTGTGTACCCTGTAAAAGCAAACCCCCCACGTTGTATTCAACATGGGAATTCACTTCTTTAGGCTTTTTATTTGCCTGGTATTTTGCATACATGTGCTATTTTGCAAAGCACAATTATTTTATGTCTCTTTTGAGCCCTCTTGGAGAAGACAGTCTTCATCATGAAAGCCATAAAATAAAAATTGGGGAAGTCATTACATAGAATATTTAAAAATTTTTCATGTAGTATCTTTTTTTTTTTCCCCTTAGCTCTGTTTTGTCACTGCTAGCTGTGTTCTGAACTGAAACCTGTAAATAGTTTCAAACCTGTTTTGTGAAAAGCCATGAATACAGTGTTTTTATTTCTAATGATCCAAAGTCAGTTTAATGGCTTCCACAGTGTAAATATGTGCATGTGGCATACTGTATCTGTGGTGCACTTTAGAATGTCACATGTATAGCAGATGGCTGTCATCCAGTGCAAATGGTTGCAGTTTGTCAAAGGGCAGGGCCCTTTTTCCTTATAACACTCATTTCTTCATTAAAGCTTGCTGCCACCCAGTAGGAGGTGTGGCTGCTGGGTGTACTCAGCTTGGAGAAATTGCTGATCCTCCTTATTTTAATATTGTAAAGATAGGCTATAAATTTTGCACTGTGATTCTTTCTTCAAGTTATTTTAATGGCACCAAATGTCATTGTATTTCTGTTCCCATTACAATCTGCATAGATTAACATTATAGCAAATCCAGATGAGCCATTTCAATATAGTATGAGGTAGCTTTGCTCTGAAATTTATTGAACAGCAGAAGGCTAATCAGAAACACTTCTAAGGGCAATAAAACCAAACCAAAATGCTCAGTCTTGAACCTGTGCTTTGATATTTGAGCTGTATGACATTGGGGAGCTCTATTAGGGAAATAAAAATGCTTCTCTTGATTTTGATAGAGTAAACAGGCTGACAGTGATAAACTCAACCCACAGTACTTATTTCATATGTAGGTAAGATCTTTACACACCCATTATTAAGGTTTCAGGAATGTGTTTGCCTCATTAATGACTTCCTATATATATAACCTATAGGATGAAGAACGGGATCCCCTGCTGCATAGCTTTAGCCTCTTAAAAGAAGTGCTGAATAATATAACAGGTAAGCTTATACAGAAATCACCAGGTGTGTGTCCCTGCTAGGATAAGTGCAAATAAATGTACAGGTCTACTTGTTTGTCTTATTTACTATCCAGAGGTCATATATTGAATAACAAGAGAAGAGCAAAACCAAAAAATATATAATTTTAGACAAATAATACAAACATAAACCAGTACACAAATACCACTGCTGCCATTATGTGCATATATATGTATGTGTATATATTTTTTTGTGTGTATTAAACACACGCATTTTTATATATAAGTATGCATGTTTCTTAAATTGAAGCTTGTAATAATGTATAAAATCTGATGTATTATTATGCATAGTCTTTCTGTGCTTTGTTTACACTTTCTTATCTGTGAATGATGGAAAAATCTGTTTAGAAAGTAGCCTCCCATTATCTGTTTTTACATTCTTTGGTTTGTTGGTTTTCATCATCTGTTGCCTCTAACAAGTGAAGCACAGACTACACTTTCCATTTGGGTCTCTTGAGCCTTGATGTGAAAGGCTTACATTGTGATCAATTGCACTGAAAAGAGCTGGAAATCTATAGTGGTTGCAGAAGTAGAACACACTGCCATGATGTATATCCTGACAGTTGTCTTTTTCTCCCCAACCCATCTTTTTTCCCCTCTTCTCCCACATTTTGTCTTTTTGTAGTTTCAAGAGTGATTAAGTGTAACCTAAGTATATGTTGAGAGTCTGGAAATGAAGCTAATCCTAAGATGCAAGTGGTATTCTGATGGTTCTTCCCAGGATTTGTCTTCCTGATTCTAATATTTGAAAGGAAGCTTTATTTCTGTTCCCTTTATTGCAGCAAGTGCTCAACTTAATGTTGGGTAATAGGTTGGACTTGATGGTCTCTGAGGTCTTTTCCAACCTTATTGATTCTATAATTTTAAGTTTGAGATGGACTTTCTGCATTTCTAACAGTGAAGTATGCCTATTCTTGTGCCAGCATTGAACTGGGAATCCTATATAAAGTATGTTCTGTAGAAGTACAGTAGTGCTGCTTCCAGGTGCTGACAAGAAGTGCTGAGGATATGTGCCAGTTCTAAGTCCTTACTCCTGCCTTTTTTTGTGGCTGCTTGCAAGTGTTATGCTTCACTTTTCTTTGTCAGTTGAACTTCCCGTGGTTGTGAGCTGGACTCTTCTGTCAGGTCATGACATCTTAGACATCTCCTGCACAGCTTGCATTTCTGGATGTTATGCTTGTACCAAGACTACATGATGGTCTGGATTTATGTTTCTTTCGTAAGTGCACTCTTCTCCTGTAGGATATTCATGAAGTCAGCAAAAGGGGTTTGGGAAGAAATTTTCCTTCCTTTTTTTCATATGAGAGAAAATTTTCTTTAAAATAAGAGTTCTGGAGTTCTTTGCCATTATTGCAAATATCTCTTCTCATCAAGAAGAGCAGGGAATGTCAGGATGCTCAAATAAATGCAGTATGAGTAAATGTCAGGGACTGGTCATTTACCTAGAGTAGCTAGATAAGCTAGATACAGTGTTCTGTTGACTTGTGGAAAAAATGCAAGCCCACTATCTGCTTGTGTTACAGAAAGCAATACTTAATGTATTGATAGATTTAGGGGCTTCCCGAAGTCGTCATGTAAGTGTTGTCCATGCTGAGGTTATAATGCTTGTATGATGATGGTAGTGTGTTGGTTTGACTACATGGGGCTCTCTTAAACATGTAATTTCAGCCTCAGTGACTGCTGTTTACTGACTAGTGTCTTGAGATAGGACATCGTTGCTGTGCTCCATTTTTTTTTTGTCAGTTTTAGGGATGGACTGGTTCCCAAGCAATACTTTGAATGATATGGTCTCCTGCCTCATCTTCCAGGCAATGGAAAGTCCAAGCTTAGTTTTTTTGTGGGTGGTGGATTTTTTATTTTTTATTTTTTTTTCTTTAATTTTTTTTTTTTCCTTAGACCTTCCTTTCATGTCTCTTTCATTAGCTCATGGAAACGCATTTCTTTTATATTTAAATTTATTCAAGCTGTAATCTTTGACATTTGAGTTAGCTTTTAGTACAATTTTGCATTTATAGTAATATATATTATGTATTTTCTCAATCCCCCAAGAACCCATTTTAATCTGTTCCGGATGCAAATTTCAGGCTGCCTTGTCCCATCTCCCCTCTTGCTCTCGCCCTCCCTTCCCCTCCCCCATGGAGCATGTTTGATCAGGTGTGGCAGGAATATCCACTGTCAAGCTGCGCCCTTTATATTAGTCAATATTATCCTTCCTTCCCTCCCACTCCCTTCATTCTCCTCTGGGCTTTACCAGTTGATTTATAATTTTGGAATTCTCATCGGAGTCTGTAATACAGTTTGTTCATTATTTAACCAAAACCTGTTTAATGAGCAAAGAGAGGCAATGTAAATGTTAGGCATGTTGCAGTGGAGTACCTTTTGTTCTCCTCTGAGCTAGTGGGTATTAACTCTGTCTTGACTGCGATGCTGAAATACCCTGGCCAAGGGTATAAAGATGCACTGTATGCCTCCAGTAGCTAAACATTCCTGTTCCAAAGTATTGCTCCTCAAGAGTAGCTAAATTACATAACATATTTTATTTGGTTTCCAAAATAGTGAAAGCTTGCCTGCAACTAGGTAGTGATATGCCATCCCGATGTAATGTCTAAATGGGTTCTTGAAGGAAGCATCTAGAGAAGATGCTCTTGCTCAATACTAACCAACCCATGATTATGGTAAGAGTACCTAGCTAAGGGGCTTGGACCAGAATTGTGTGAAGTGATGTTGCTCTTTGAAATTCTGATGGAGAAACTTAATTTATGGCAATTCTGTGCAGACATAAAAACAGTCTAATAATTCGAAAAGAGCAGTGTGTCTGCTTGAATTCACTGTCTTTTTATTGTATGCCATTTTTACAGTTACATGGGTGCATGTATTTTAATTTCTCTTGATAGTAGTTGCTGGAATAACAGAAAGGTAAAACAGACATTCTGTTGTCTTGAGTGATGCCTAAGTTACTCCAGGATAAATTTCGTATCTGGATGCAAGTTTCAATAAGATAAGCACTCTAAGCCCAAGTTTGATGTGGTGGCTTGTGTTGCAAAGGCTTAGAAAAAGCAAAAATTGGTGTCCTGAGTTGTGACCATGTGGAAGCAGTGACTATCAAGCTTTGCCTGTGCATGCAAAATTGAACTGCAACTACATCTTCAGAAGTTATTTTAAAACTGATGGAAGCCTTCGTACAAACCTGTGTCTAGGGTCACTCTCGCCACAATTTTCGTTCAACTGCTTTTTAAAGTGAGCTGAGTATCTGGAAAATGTGTCTGGATGTTGAAATATTTGTTCCTTTCCTCACTTTTATTATGGATTTAGGTCGACAAAAGGAAGCTTCTTTTTGATGTTCTCTGATAAGTGAGCATCTTCTCTTTCATGAGTGTTTCCAACTTAGGATGCTCTTGAGCTCACTAGGCAGAGGTTTTATAACCATGTGTGGAAATAAGAGTTAATCATATGCCTGCATTTCCATGTTCTACTGAGGATTAAATTTTCTTAAACCTTGGTGTGACTGTTGAAGTCTTCAGATCATTTCAGTATGATGTAGAGGTAATGAGCAGGTGTGTCTGTAGTAGTTCTCCTCACTGTGGAATTTGTGCATTGCTCTGACCGGGGGATGAGCCACTAACCAGTATTTTTGTGACTGAGGTAACAGCTTACTGGTATGTAGGATCACTCTAGGAAGGAAAATGACTGAATACAACTGCCGTGTACCAATCATCACTGTAGTGGGAGAAGCAGGTGTTTGTGGAAAGTGTGTGCATCGAGAGTCTATTTAAATAAGGTTTAAACTAGGTAAACACACCTGTGAAGAGGTACTTGTGTATATTTTAGGTCCATGAGTACCAGACTTGAAGGTTTGAGTCCTTTTATCCTCTGGTGGTTCAGAGTTAGTGCATTTAAACAGAAGCTGCAAAGTAAGCTGTTAGAAGCACTCTGATTTCATGCACATTCATGACATTTTAAATGAATACTTGTACAGTGGGTTCAGAAGAATCTTTTCCTGGCTTATTTCACACAAGGAGCTGCTGCAAATCTCCATCTTTAGAGGGTTGGCTGGGGCATTAAGAGCTGGCTAAAGGTCAAATGGCTGTAACTGTAAGAAAGCCTTTGCCCAGTGTACTGACTTAATATACTTGTTACTGTAGCCATCAGTTTTCTGGTATGTAGATTTGATTGCATATTCATTTTCTTGTTGCTGAGCTCTGGAAGTTCAGTTATAAAACAATAAAGGAATTTTATCCTGATTTGGGGTTAGTGTCTGAACTTTTTCTGGAAGATCTAGTTTTAAGAAGTGAGACATTTATAGTAAATATAAATGTGTGGCCTCTTCTTAATGTTATTGAATAGAATCTTGAGATGTTTATTGTGGTCTGCTCAAGAAATCAGGAAAAATTGTTGTGGGTTTGTTTTAAAGATGTTATTAATATCTTGAGTTTCTGCAAGAAGTGCCTGGACTTACCATGAAGTAATAAATACTAATGATCTGTAAGATGTGATACTTCCCTTTGTTTGCATTGAAGGATTGGATGTTATCTAGGGCAGACATTAAAAAAAAAAAGCCTAAGCTTTTTTCTGTTGTCTGTTAGCCCCATATAAAAGATCTAGAAGACTCACTGATGTCCTGGATGGTGTCTGTTCCTGTGATAACTCAAGCCATTTTTAAATAACAGGTTTCCTGGTTAACTTGGTATTTTTGAAGACCAAGCAGCTCAAGCTAACATCTTGCTATTGTTGCATTCTCTGTAAAATTTTTGAGAAGAATTGAAAGGATGTAATAAAGTTAGGAAATTGATCAAGTAAGTTTTTTTTCCCTAACTTGAACTTTAGAGCTTCACTCTAATTAGTGGATGGCAATACAATGCTAGTCCATATTAAGTAACTTGACACAGTGTACAGAAGTGCTGATTTCTGTCATCTTCTTACTGTAAGAAATAAAAAAGATGAAGGTGTCAGTCTTAACTTGATGCTTTGGTTGTAGGCTGAATCCAGACTTCATTTTTGCAGTTTGCTTAGACAATGCAGTAGAAGTAATTTTAAAAGCAAGTTTCAAGTCTTCATGTATCCAGGCATCCATGCAAGTGCACAGAAAATGTAAGCCAGCGTGCAGTATTTTTGCATTGAAGCTGCAGATAGTTCCAGATGCTCTCTCTGAGAGAGATTATTTTTAATCTCATTGTATCATTAAATGTCTGTCTTATGCCTGAGGTATTTGAATTTCCCGCAGGTAAGAGATTTCTATTGATGGTTTTGGCATAGATTTTCTTGATGTTACTGAAGAAATAATAAACCAGAGTTGTCCCAGGTGGTTGCTAATTTTGTATTTTCTGAGGAATTTTCCTGGAGTGACACTAATGTGCCATAAGAGTGGTAGCTGTAGCTGTACTGGGAAACCAGGGATGTGAACTTCTAACAACAAAATTGTCCTAATTTTACTTAAGATTTTGTTTATTTTCTGCATAAAGGAATAAAGAGGAGGAATGTGCTTGATGGAGACTAACAATGTTTGTGAAGCTTATAGATGCACCAAGACAAGCATTATAACCTTTTCCTAGGCTTGTCTGTTGTGTGCAGGACATAATTTGTGCAGTGTATGAAGAATCAGTTATGAACAGGGTCACTCTGAACTCTCGTGGATTCTGTTGAATTGTTCATTGAGCCCTTTGACATAGTTGCTGCATGAAACCAGCACTCCTGCGATGGAGAAGCTTGTCATTGAAAGGTTGTGTAACTAAGTCTGAACAGGCAGGAAGGGCTAAACTATGGTTGTGTATGATCCTTATTTTGAGGGTTCTTTAGCTCTAGTGTTCATCTTCTATTTTGTATTTCTGACTACTAAGAAACTTACTGAATAAATCCAAAAGATGTGGAGTTACTTTAGGAATATCTAGACAAAAAATACCTTCACCAACTCAGTAAGATGATCTCCATACAAGGTATTTCTGCATTTCTCTTAAAGTCAGGTCATTTGAACTGACCCTTCTTCAGTCAAGTTCCACCACCCTTGCAATACCACCTAATCATTGCTTTAATACAGTTCCTTGGGCTCAATGTAAGACTAGAGCTTAGAGCTTAATGGTGTTACATCTGTGCATGGCTAATGACTGGCAGGTACAGGCAGGAGGTGGTGCTGTTGGAAGGAATTGTTTCCTGACCCCTAATCCTTCAGGACCCAGGGATTTAGATGGACAAGCACTCCTGGCTGTTGCTTGGCAGAGTTCCCACAGTGGGCTTGTTCTGTAACACCAGCCTTCTGTTACCACTGCAGGGCTGGGCTCTGAAGAACTGCCACATGTGCACGGTGTGCAACTGACTCTCTCTTGTTCCACGCTTGTTGAGCAATTACTTTCCCACTTGTTGGGTACTCCATTATTTCCTTCAGTTACTGCTTCTGTGTGAAGTGGAGCCATAAAGGAAATGGCCTAATGTACATACATTACAGGGCAATAAATTGCAGTTTGATTTGGTAGAAAGGCAGTACCAGATGCTCTGTTGAAGTTAAGGTTCATCCTAAGTCATCCATGGAGTGTGGTGTTTTTTTTATGGCAATGTCTCTGTTTTCATCAAGACTAGTTAAAAGGAATTGTGGCTAATTAAGAGATCTTAAGGCTGTCTGCATTATAGTAAAATCCCTCTGGAAGTAGGAGTGTACATGAAATTGCTAAATTCCAGTAGAAGTTCAGTAAATATATAGCTCTTCTGTCTGTCACTTTTCTTTCAATTGTCTTCTCCCCTTGCTAAACTAACCTGTTAAAAGCAGCATCTGAGGAGCGATATACTTCAAAGAAGCAATAACTTGTGTCAGAAAGTGCAGGCGCATTATTTATGGAGTTGCTTAATGTTACAGGACTACCAAGAAGTATTTGTCATATTGTAGAAAAAAAAAAATTCTTCCAGCATGTTATGGACCTCCTCATTGTAACTTCTTAAAAAAAAAAAAAGTTGGATAGTCAAGATCTTGGTGGATGGTGGTTTTTAGTTGTTGGTTGGCTTGGTGGTGTGGTGTTGTTTTTTTTTTTTATAATTTGCCTTTAGCAAGTGATGCAAACCAGCAAATTTATCCAGAAAAGTTTTGGTATATATTGCTTATAATATAGTAGCTTAAAGGTAGGGTTTGAAGTCTTGAGGTCCGCTGAATTCTGAGGTGAAAGAGATGTCGCATCATAGATGAGTTTGAAGTGCATTAATTCCAGTGTTGGTGCTATCAACAGATAGTTGTGAATGGAAATCTGTGAATTTGTTAATACAGTGAAGATCAGGCTAAATTGTGAGTGAGTTTATATGTAAATCTTCTAGGGACACTGATCAGTAAGTGTTGTCATAAAATTGTAGGAAATAAAGGTCTTCTTGAGGAGCAACCTTTATCAACTAGTCAGTTATTGCAGAAAATTGAAAGATCTACAGTAATACTGTATGGTATACTGTACCCATGTGAAATGCCATTGGAAGTGTTAAACCAGCCTGCTCCTGCTTTGAACTCTCAATTATGTTTGGACATTTCTTGTTTAGTCTAAGGACATGCATAGACATAGGCTTCTCATCACTTGAACTTGGTAAATTGAATGTGTCCATGCATGGTGCAATTGTGAAGTTAAAACTTGTCACTTCAAACTACTTTTCTATTCTGTCATGATGTGAAAGAAGGAGGATGTGTATGGTTATGTGACAGTTGAGGAGCAGCATGATGCATGGCGGGGGGGGGGGGGGGCGGAAATCCCTCAGTGTGAGATGGATAGAAATGTAAAAGTAAAAGATGTTGGGTGAAAACTTGCGATAGAAGCAACTTTTGTGGGTGATTTGGCTTTATCTGTCTTCTTGAAATGGATAAACTATTTTCTCAACAGCTTGGGCCTAATGTATTTTGCATTGTAATCGAGGTTACACAGTTGTGATACCCCACAGCTGCACTTGATTAATACTTGTCTGAGTATACTAAAAGCTTCAGTGATGGTGGCACTTTATTTGATCCTATGTCTATACCCTAATATAAACACTTCTGGAAGTTCTAATTTCCATTGCTGTCCTTGTACCAGCAGTAATCTGAAACTTACTCCTAGCCATACTGAAACAGTAAAACAGAATAGTCTTTTAGAAAGTATATGCTGCCTTTGCTTGGTGCAGGAGTCTGAATCCTTAGATAACTGTAAATGATTTTTTGGTGAGTGCAGTTTTCAAAACAATGCTGTTCACTTTTGATTGTGTTTAAATGTGATTCTGTGAGGAAGATTTTTATTAAAACCTTTGTGCCCCATTACTTACCAGAAAATTGTCATTTTTCTTGATACAGTGACAAAGTCTGCCAAGTTGACTGTTGACATTTAATTTACCTCTTGATTAACTGCTTAAATAATTTAGGTGGCAAATTGTAAATATAAGGTAATACTGAAATAAGTCATGATGTGCTTGTTATCTCACTCATGGCATTTTGAAGAACAGTCTATTAGACCTGGGTATAGCCTAGGGAGGGGCTTTAGTCTAGAAATAAAATGAGTGGCAGCAGTAAAATATGTTTGCTTATGTAAGCATCTTTAGTAACTGCACTTAGGAACTTGGATGTTCTTCAAAGCGGGATTAAACAGTTTATAGTGGCCTATAATAGTTCTGTAATAACTCTCATGGCAGCATGGGAGGAGACATCATTAGTTGTTTTTCACTTCAATCTGCGGTTTTCGTATTTGTTATTCAGAAATACTGTGTTTTTCTTTGTATGCTCTAATTTTAGTTACAACATTTGTTTTTTTCAGTGTCTGAAATGAAAATACATTTGGGCAGAGTGAAGATCCAACAAGCACTATCAAATTGTACTTCTGTGCTTCTCCCCTCTTAAATATATTCTCCCTCAGTGTGAAATTAGCATTTCAGATGTGATCAAGCTGGTACACGGAGAACACAGTCCTGGGAATATTTACTTTGGTGGCATTGTTGATGATGAGCACAAAAGTGTAGGAAATAACCTTTGCTCAAGTATTTACCAGTCTGTTAAAATATGGATGCTTTTCCAGTTGAAACAGGAGTATTGTGATGATGTAACAAAACTAGATTTGGGGGTTTGCAAAGAGATAAGGTCTAAACCCCAAACTTTTCTGAAGGTGTATGTGATGTGGTTTGTTTTTTTTTTTCCACATGATAGAGGAGTCAACATTTTTACCATGAAGGCTTCTGCTACATAAGGGGAAGAAATACCCTTATTTGGGAAATAACAAAGTCACCTTTCTTGGGGAAGAGGCTTTGTCAAGTGTATTGTAGAGGAAGAAAGCAATAGGACAACTGTAACAGTAACTGAACAATAGTTCAATAATTGAAAAACCAAAATTTTTCAGAGAAAAAAATAATGCTGAAGAAATATGACATGGGGAGGATACCATCACAGGCATCCTGGAATGCTTAATTTAATGGTTGCTTGGTAAAGCTTTGTGTCAGAGACAATATGACCTTAATGATTGCAAACTGTTTTCTTCCTTCTGCTTTTACTAAAAATCTATTAAATATCTGAAAGTAAAGTTCATTCCTATTCATTTGCCTTTAAGTTGTACCTTCTTTTTGGATGATGGTTCTTAATGCTGTTGAGTTTCGCAGCTCATACTGGTCCTTGTTCACATGCACAGGACCCATGTGCTGCAGCGGAAGGTCACACACTGCCTTTCACTCTGCTGGAACAGCAGGTGATGGTACCAGCTGTTCACATCCCCATATTAGATGCCTGAATTTGAGCAGCTGTATGAGGCTGCTAATAAACTCCAACATGTAAGACAGTTCATATTTTGCCCACATTTCACTTGATCCTACTCAGCACTAGCCAGTATTTTTTTTTTTCCACATCTTTCAATGCTACCCCTAAGATGCTCATTTTCCTTCTTGCTGTGCTTGTCTCCCCTCAATATGATGATGTGCCATTTAGATAAATGAAATGTGTTCCAGTGGGAAAGGGCACCAGAAACATGCAAAAATGCAGGGTTAAGGAAGCAGGACTAATCCTTCTAGCAAAAAGATGTAAAAAATTTTGGATTTTAGTGCTATAGTGAAAATAATCCAGACTGTTCTAAAGGATGTACTTCTCCTTAAGCAATACTAGTTTTGAATACAAAGATAGGTGGGTGGGTGTTTGTTTGTTTTAGAAGAATGGATCACAAGTGCTTTTGTTCTGAGGAACCTCTATCTGCATTCAGCCTGCTGAAGAGGTCTTACGTGAATCTGCTATTAAAAGAAGGTTGCACTGTTTTTTAATTCCATCTTGAGTAATAAAATTGGCCTGACCATGAGTTTCGATATATCCACAGTTCATTTCAACTTGTGCTTTTTATTTAAAAAGCTTATTTGTGACCTGTTAGGACCCTCTGTTAAGCCAGTTAAATAAACGGTGGAAAGGTTGAAACTGCCTGTGTGTGCTTTCCAGAAAAGAGGAGGAGGGAGCCAAAGGAGGGATATTTACAGTTTGAAACCCTTTCAGCTCCTTGGTTCACTTCTTCCTCTTGCATCACTGATTTAGCTCACATCTATGTCTCTGGAAGACTCCTACTACCTAGAACTGAAAAATAGCTTGGTTCTACTGATGACCACCAAAGTGATGACAAAGTCTTCTTTCTGATAAGATTCTGAAATGTGACTGTGGTATATTTTTCACTATTTCTAGTAGTTTTGTTGTTTTGGTGTCCCGTCCCATCCCACCCCCCTGCTATAGTCTCAAAAATGCCCTTTGGAGTAGAAGCCATATTAAGGTAGGAGCTGTGAAGAGTGCCTTTTAAAAATGAGGAGATTGAGGTAGGAAAGAGTTGATTAGGCCCTTTGCTCAAAGGCTCTCAGGGAACTTAGAAATTCAGTAAGAGCCAAGATAATTATCAGAAGTCAATTGTCGCCTTACAAAATTCTGAAAATAAAAGAAACTATCTGTGCAGTCAGGATTAGAGGAGGTAGCTTATCAGAATTATAAGAAGAAAGTGTTAAAATAGTGTAAGAGACTTAGCTCAGAAGAAATAAAGCTGGCTTTTCATTAGATCCACCACTCAACTGATTTATTTTTTTTTAAATTTATTTTTTCCTTTCCTTTCCCTCCCCGGATGAGGAGTTGGCTTTCCCATGGCAGATTAGAGCTGTAAGCTTCTCGTTTAGCATCTAGCCTTTTTTTAGGCAACCTTACAATTTCTTTCTAGACACCCAGTATTAAGTGGTTGAAAAATCCAGTGATTTATAACTGCATGATTCAGATTTCTTTATTTTATTTTTTACTGTTCAGGTGTCTCTGTCAGCCATAAAGAAAGCACTTGAAGTAAATAGCTGTATCAAATGAACTACCTCTTGTCCCCACAACTGCTTCCAAAATAAACGGAGAATAATGCATTACGTGTTTTATCTCCTTTAACGCTAAAGGCAAGCAAGAAAGGAAGCATGGATTAACATATAGTGATTTCTAGGAGCTGTTCTTGCTCAGATTCCTCTGTGCTTGGGCTGAGTGGCAGGGACATGTGGCTCAAGTGCATCTGGAAATATATCACTGGCAAAATTTGGTCGGGTAAATATAGCAGGAGCGGGTTGTCAGGGTAGGAGACAGATTGTTCTGGGAAAGGAAGTGGTGTCTGTCTCTTGTCTGAATAACAATTTCCTGTATTTCTGAGAATTACCTATCTCTTTCAGTGTAGCAAAGGTACCAGCAGGATCAGACACATTTGCAGTGTTCTGTTGATAGAAGTGTCACCAGAAATTGTAAAATCAGTAGAATTTGCTATGGAGAACTGATGCCAATACATCCCATGGTATTTAAACAGTAGTGGCAAACACTTGGTTCTTCTAGTTTAAGCTCTTTTGGAAAATATGCAGGGACATCAAGTGTGAAAAGTTATCTCCCAGAGTTTCAGGGCATGGTAATACTAAAGAATCCTGACTTTTGCTTAGGTGCATAATTTTTTCTAGGAAACAAACAAAACCCCCACCAAGTCCATATTCTGGAATTACTTTGTTTGGTTTGATAAATGATTTGGTAACAAGGGTAGAAAAAGCCATTAACAAAGATTTCCTCCAGCAAGAACTGATAGGTGAAGGCATAAAACTTCTCGAATGGTTGTGATACTGAGTCAAAGCAATGCAAATTTTTTTTTTTTTTTTTTTTGAGAAAAATGAGCCAATAGCATTGGAGTGGCCTACAGAAACCTATGCAAGCATAGGAGGGTGTAGGCTATATTTTACAGAGAGAGATAATCATGGGCAATGACAATTGAAAGCTTAACAGATGCAAATAGTACAAAATGGAACAGTAAATTATAAACTTCTGAAGTTTCTCAGGGGACGTTGGAGATGACTACAGATTAGAAGAAAACAACTCCAACCAAAGCCCTGCTTAAGCATTGGTAAAGTATTGCATAACTTCATCTGTACCATTTGCAGCATAATCTTGATTCAGTGGGCTGGTTTTTTTTTTATCTGCTTGCTCAAGGATTTATGAAGGGCGGAACTCCTGGAAATTTTGTGTATGGTAGCTGCCTGTGGTTAGTTACTGCCTGTGCAGCTTGTCCTGAGAGGTTGCACATTGCTTCACACTGTAGTGAGCTCAGACTGCTGTCCTGTGATGTGGCTGTGTCTGGGGTGGGGTTAGCAACCGACAGGTGCACAGCATACCACATGAATGTGGAGGCAGAGAATTTGTGTCCAAGGGCATCGGGGGTAAATAACTGTAGCTGTAAAAACTGTTACAAGAATGCTAATGTTTTCACTGAACAGTGAAAATTTGCCCCATGGACTTCCACATAATCTTCAGTTTTTATCCTCAGAAGTCCGAAGAGATAAACTGATGTTGGAGTTTTCTTTAGCGTATAGGAAAAAAATCAGCAGTTTCATGGGATATACAACTGATTCAGACTAGAGGCTGTCCAAAACCACTCTGTACTTACAAGCAGTAGGATAAAATAAGGGATTCTGTGATTTTTGAGTAAAACCTGCATGACTGAGTAGAGAAAACTGTTTTGTCAATGTACATTGTTTTTGGAAGCCCTCAGGATTACTTCATTATTTCTTCTGATTACACCATGTCCAAATACTGTGCTGCTTGGCATGACTTAGAGGGATAAAATCTCCTCATTTCTCATTCACAGCACCTAATCCAGACTTGTTACTCTGTTTATTAGCTGTGTTACATAGCACATCTGATTTGCCTTGCCTAGGCCTTTCACCATGCAAACCTCAGCAGAAGAAATGGTGCATTTTTATTTTTAAAAACAATATGTCTCTTATCTCAGGTGTTCCAGCTTCCAGTAACTGAGATTTGAAGTCTCTCTCTTAAGTGTCTGTTTCTCTTTCAGACTGCCCAGATGTTGTTCCTTAGAGGCCTTTTAATTTAGTTCTTTATTGCATTTGGTTTATTTTATTTTCTTTGCATGGCTCACCCTGGAATAAAACTGAAAGGGCTGAACTTTGTGTTGCAGGTAAAATTTCACATCAAAGGACACTTGCATTGTCTGATAGTCTGGTACCAGTAAACTGCTGTTTGTTTTTCTGTGCATCAGCTGTCAGTGTGTATGGTGACTACTTTTTAATCCAGAATCTAATAACAGAAATTAAATCAAGCATAATATGTTATCTTTGCTTATGTGTCTACCAGCATTTAATAGGAGGATGTTGTTCCTTTCCCCAATATTTGTATAAAGTTCTGCTGTGAGGACAAGAAGCTGAGATTGTCTACAGTGCATTAAAAGTGTATTAAAGGAATCAGGCTGCAATATTAACAAGAATTGCAGTTACATAAATTAGAAAGAAATCCACAAGAGCCAAAATACAAGGAGAGTATGTGTAGGGCTTTGAAATTGTAAAGAATTAGAATTGTAAAGAAATTGTAAAGACGTATAGATGTGGTGCTTAGGGAAATGGTTAAGTGGTGGACTTGGCAGTGCTGGGTTAACAGTTGGGTTTTACGATCTTAAAAGTCCTTTCCAACCCAAATGATTCTGTTACATGCAATGAAATATGGCATAGTATAAAGAGGCATACAAGAAGGATGTTAGTTTGAATAAGCATAAGAAGCGGGGAATCAGTATAGTAGTGGAGTTTAAATTTCCCACAGTGTTTCTGAACATTAATAGCAGAAAGCCAGAGTATTCATAGGCTGAGAAAAGTAATCTATTTCCTTTGACTTGTTAGTGAGCCAGATGACTGTCTTTAAAGTAACAGAAAATGTACAGATTTCTGTTGCTTTAGTTTTTACCCACCTCTTGCACGGAGTGCTCTGCAGTGTTGCAAAGCAACCAAAAATGGATTCAAAGTTGAAAGCAGGAAGAATAATAGTAGGTAATTTGTGCTAGATGAAATTGGAAGGGAAGGAACAAGATAAAGATTTAGTAATAAGTGAAAATCAGAAAAATGCTCAGACACTGCTGCTGTGAAACAACTATAGAAGGTTTTGGACCTGATTTTGAGAGGAAGGTGACTAGAATAGGAGTTTTTTTTCTGCAGGGATTCCTTCAGGACACTATTCCACAATAAGAATTGTTCTGGATGTGTCTGCATGACAATCTATTCAGGATGGCTGTAGAATTACACGTGACTCTGATCTGGCTGTGTGGATAGGTGTCGTTGGATAAATAGAAAGTATTTGATCTCTGTAAGTATATCTACTTCATGCAACAGTCAGTTGCAACTGCCTAGGTGATACTGAAATCTTACGGTATTCAAGCCGTACTTACTGGCAGTAAATGCTGAATTGTTAACCTGATAATCTCAGCTGATTAACTGTGTGTCAAAAATAATTGTTTCCTTTGGAACCTTTAAACTGTTTTACTGTTTCAGTTACTGATTCTGGGACAAGAATATGCAAAATAAAATAATGAAAGGAACAAACAAGGACATACAGAATCAAAGTGAGAACATAGTTACTTTGTTCCTGACCACCCCTTGAACATCTTCAAAACGGTAAACTGTATGAGAATGAAGATGATCACCGCCTTGTGAAATACCTTATTGTCTGGTACTTTCTGAGCTTCATGTTACTTTCCACTTCATGAAAATCACCTGAAGCATTATCTTAGTTTTATGTTTCAGTTAGAGCCCACAAACTCAAACCTCACAGAACTGTATTAGCTACAACAGGCTATTGTAAAATATTTATGCTGCAACCTCTTTTTTTCTTTGAGAGAAGAGTCACCTATGCTTAGAGACAGAAATGCAGTGAAAGCAAGGCAGAACTTGGAAGCAGGACATAGACCTTTCAAGTATATGTTATTCATGCATAATTGAGGGTTTATACTTGCAGAGGCTGCCTGAGTTTCTTTTAGTGTGCAAATAGCACTTAGGGCCAGATGTAAAGACCGCAGAAAATGCTCTGCAAAAAGAATGCCTTTCCAAAACTTTTTTTAGCTTTGTCTTCCATTGCTCTCATTCAATTTCCCCCTTTTTTTATTACTTTCAGGGTTTTTTTGGATTGCTTGGTTTTTGTTGTGTTTGATTTTTGTTGTGTGTTATGTGTTCCCATGTAAGCCCATTAAGACTCTACTCTTTCTGTCAAACTTTACAATCAATGTCATTTTCAATAGGAAAAACTCTGTATTTGTCTGCCAGTTCTTCTCACTTCCTGTTCTTAATATCCCTTGCACAGTCAGCACTGAGATTTGGTGGGGCTTAATATAAAGGGGCTTAGAAAGGCAGGTGCTTCTGGATTTGAATTTATGAGACTTCCAGACATGGAGTGTCATATGTGCTTTATTTTTGCCCCCCTGTCTTCTTCTGTAATGCTCTGTAGTCTGTAGTAGGTTGAGTTGTAGCATTCATTAAACCATTCCTCGCATTCCCTACTTTGAAAGCTTATCAGGACTGCTTTGATTTAGTTATCTGGAACAAAAAAAAAAAAAAAAAAAAAAAAAAGGGCATTTGTGAAGGTTGGAATGGAGCTCTGGAGCAGTAATATATTGGGAGTTCAGATTCAAGTCCCAGTTGTATTATTCCTAGGGATTTATTTGCCTGTGTACACACAGGAGCAGAGTGATGTGTATGGAAGGCTTGCAGGAATGCAAATTGGACACATTTTGTTTGGACCTGTAGGGGATTTTCACTGCTTCATAATTTTTCAAAGGTTTGTTATACATCAAGCAGCCACTGCCTCTTCTTTAAACCTTTAAATCCTCCCTATTTTTCCTGTTCTAAAGGTCAGATTTTTTTGACAACTGTGTGCAGGAACAAGATTTGTTAAATCCCTTCATTTTTATTCATACAAATATCAGCATTTAGTGAGAAAGAGTCACCCTAGGATTCAGAAGCACCTGAAGCTCAGTACAAGCCTTCTGAAACTAAATTCAATTCAGAAATGCACCTCTTCAGGACTGAACCTGCCGTATGAATACTGACCCTTGGCACAGCACAGAGAATGCACATGCATCTCTGTGTCATTGAGTGGGCTGGCTCCACAAGGTGACTTGTGTTCTCATAGCTGTGAAGCCATGTCTTTAATCTTGTCCTGGGTGCTTCCTGGGTGTAAGGCTCAAGGCTGAGAAGCTGTCATATCTGAACATACCATATTTACTTATCTAGCACTAATGCTTTCTGGTGAGACAGAAAAGTACTTTATTTTGAGCCTTTTTTGTTCTGATCCAGCCAATGAAGTAACAGTATTAAATCATTTTTTTACAGTTAAATACAACACAACTTTGAAAAAGCTATGTGATGTGCTGCTGATCTTTGGGATGTGATTGAAGACTATGTATGCCCTTTTTTTTTAGGGGTGACTGGTAATGTTTTGCTTCTTGGAGAGCTAGTCAGAGGCATCATTAAGTAGCTGTGAAGTCTTCCTTCATGCCTTTCTTCAGTGTGGGTGAAAAGAAAAGGTTTAGGAAAGAGAAGCTCTGTTAGTTTCAGTTGACTTAAAATAGTTGACAGATGACATCTGGCAGGTCCTACTGTGATGTTTTATGCAATACTGTAAACAATTTTTGGAGCAAAATGCTGTACTGGCAGGGTGGAAGTTTTGGTGTGTAATTGTCCATAGGAAAAATAATCTGTTAACATAGGGATAATGGTCAGGGGTTTTGCCTTTTTGTCATCTGCTAGACTTCATGGGGTTGCTGTGTGTTTCCTTTGTTTAAGCCTGCCGTAGCAGTTGATAATTTTGGAGGGAAGTGCAGTAGACAGCTGCAAAGGCTGATCTGGACAGAATTCTGAGGTCTTATTTCATCACAACAGGATTCTCCACAGCTAGTCTATCTGCTCCTCAAGGTTACCTGTGATGTTTATGTCTTCTAGTACAGTTGAGCCAATTAAGAATGAGAACTGTGTTCCCCAACCATTGTCACTGTGTCTGTATAAACTTATGGATTGTTAGATGTGCAGAAGTCATTCTGCTTACACAGCACATTTTGTGTAGAGTTGTGTACAAAGCAGTTTTGTAACTTTGGTACGCTAAAAGTTGCCAGTATTATGTACAACCTCAGGCAATGCCGATACGCAGTGTATTCAAAACCTTTTCTGTT
The DNA here is from genome assembly GCF_014839835.1 of Dryobates pubescens. Lineage (NCBI taxonomy): Eukaryota > Metazoa > Chordata > Aves > Piciformes > Picidae > Dryobates > Dryobates pubescens. The sequence continues at coordinate 18,742,536 of NC_071619.1, read as the reverse complement.
CAGAACCATTTCCATCACGGCTAGCAAGACAGTACACTTCCATGGTAACTTCTATGATGTTTTTCCTTTGAGTTTTTTGTATATTGATGAAAAAGCATGGAGTGGGGGGGAGGGTTGTCAGAGCTGTTTTCATGACTTCCCTCATTTACTGTACTTAACACACCTGATACAACACAAATGGTTAGTCTGTGATATGGTGTTAGGAAGAAGAAAGAACATCTGTGATAAAATCTTTAATGTTTTTAACTGTTTCAAAGATACTTCTCTGGAGATGTTCTGCAGGTAGACAAGAGTTTCTCTGCTGCTTTAGGTGTTAATTGCTTAAGCAGGTACAAACTTTGCTCATTGCTTCTTGTGAAGTCGTCAGCCTCATAAGAGTGGCAAAGAGTTGTTTTGGAACCCTAGGAACTGACTTCGGAGGCTGTGCTTGCTCATTCTGTTTAGAAAAAGGTCTTGATCCTGACTGGCCTCAATGCCAGGATAATAGTTCCATTATTGAGTATGGTGTTCTGACACAGAAAAGTGATGGTCCAAAGTATTTTAGTATGCTGCCTGCTAGCCAAATGAAGTCCACTTAAAGTCTGGCTAATTAAGAACTGTTTTGGCAGGCATATATGATGTGTGTTAACTCATCACTTCTCCTGTGCAAATGGCTTCAGTCTGCTAGGTGACAAAATGTGGTGGGCAAGGATGACTTGAGCTTGATACCAATACTGTGCTTAGCATCTTACTGCTGTGTTTATATCTGTCATACTTGAATTGGGTAAAGCCCATGTTGGGTTCCACCTTGTCCAAGATGAAGATTGTGTATGGGGGCTGAAGAAAAGAACATAGTCTGTTTTATCAAAATAACAAGACAACTATCACCACCTTGGAAAGAGACCTGCTGTGTGGAGGAAGTGTGTTCAGACAGTGTTGCTAGAATAGCTTCAACAGATTACAATGGAATCTGTTGAAGATTAACCTTAGTGCTTTATAGACAAGCCAGACCTTCAGAAGGGTTTGACCTGACGAGCAGTTTTAAACATAAGGTCCTGGTTAGTCAGACTGAGAAGGAAGTGAAGTGCATAAAGCTTGGCCTTTTTGGTGATTGCATTAAGAGGCTTTGGTATTTTGGAGACTTTTATTTTTTTTCTTCTCAATGACTAGTTTAAATGTGTTCCACTCAGCTTACTGGAGCCTCAGAAAACCAGTGGGGAAGGCTGTTTGCGGGGCATTAAGATAACAGCTAACTGAAAAGACAAGAATAAAATTAAAACAAAACAAGAGGTAATTGCCTTTTGTGTAGATAACCTGGCCTGCAGAATCTTGATTGTGCTGATAATATAGGCCAGATGTGACTTGAAATAAGCCATGAGAAAGAGATTTCTACATGGATAATGAGCTGTCTGAAAGCATAAAGGATTAATATGTTAATTTGTTAGACAGTGGGATGCAATTTATTTCAATGAGATGCGCATTTTACTGTTGTCTTTGCTGGAAAATGTTTGGCATGACACTCCCACCCAGCGCCTCTTGCAAGACCAATGGGAAGGTTTCCTTGGTGTTTGTGTAGCAGCCAAGGCTGATAAAAACCGCCTGACCTGACTTGTCTGCAGCTTCATCCTGGCCAATTCTCTTAGCTGTTTGGAGATGATTTAAGTCTATTGAAGGTGTTCAAAGGACGTCTTGTAATTTTCTCTTCCTTTTTTCAAATATCAGTCAGACTGATGAATCCCTTCTATTGCCAGTAACACACCTGTAAAGAAGAACGTAGTGTATAGTCTCTAAATTAGTGCTAAAAGCCTCATGGGCTGGTGAATGACCAGGTGTTAGAAAGGATAGTACTGAATTTTCTTTTAAGCCACCTACATAGCACAAAAAGGTCACACTTTTAAAGGTTGGGGTTTGGTGGTTTGCTTGTCCTTTGTGTTTTGGTTTTTAATTAGCTTTCTATTATCTGAAAACTTGATTCCCATACTTAAATTACTGGAATGATGGCATAATTCCTGCTACTGCTTATGTTACCAGCAACACAAATGTGCAATTCTGGTGCCTACATGGGCTTGGGAGTGACTTGTAGGTGAGGGCAGAAAGGTAGTATTTTGGAATGAAACTTTACCTTTGTAACCCAGACTGGAAGGAGCACAAGTCTGCAAGCTTCCACATGACTTGGGGCAAATTGTAGTGGTTAACAGAAGTCATTACAATGAGCTGCCTTGCAGTGACTGATTAGAGGCTCTAAATCTGGTTTGGGGTCTCTGAAGTGTTAACAGAAGCTTTGTGTAAGATACAAAAGCAGCTTCTGAACTGCAGCCTCTGTATTGCTGGATTAGCTTTGGCCAGTAGTTGCATCTTAGCCTGGAGAAGAGGAGACTCAGGGGTGACCTTATTACTCTCTACAACTACCTGAAGGGAGGTTGTAGGCAGACGGATGTTGGTCTCTTCTCCCAGGTGGCCAGTACCAGAACAAGAGGACACAGTCTCAGGCTGCGCCAGGGGAGGTTCAGGCTGGATGTTAGGAAAAAGTTCTATACAGAAAGAGTGATTGCCCGTTGGAATGGGCTGCCTGGGGAGGTGGTGGAGTCGCCATCACTGGAGGTTTTCAGGAGAAGACTTGATGGGGTGCTTGGTGCTGTGGGTTAGTTGTTTGGGTGGTGTTGGATTGGTTGATGGGTTGGACGCGATGATCTTGAAGGTCTCTTCCAACCTGGTTTATTCTATGTATTCTATGCAAGAGACTAAATGGCAATTGGCCTGCTGCAGGGGGTTTTGATAGTAAGGTAAATCAGATTGCTAATAATTCCAGTTGTGGCTGGTGAAGCAATGGTGAACCAAGATCTCTGTTCTTCTGTAGCACATTTCAACCTTAGCTGCCTACTTTTGCATATCAGAAAGGAGATGTGTCTGTTTGCTGTGCTGTGCATCCCCTGCTTCTGGATGGTCGTTAGTTGCAGCAAACAACAATTCTAGCATTCATGGAGGCTCAAATCCAACTTCATTATTCTTTGCTCATATTGAGTCTTCTCTCACAGTTTATTTAATCCCTTGATTGTTTAAGCAGTCAGTATTTGGAATAGCAAGCATGGAATCTATCAGGCAGATTACATGGTTATTGGTTTTGGGTTTTACTGTGTTGTGATGGAGTTAGACTTGGTGGTAAAGAGAGAAGAATTGAACTGGCTACCTAAAGAATTTCCTCTTTAACAAAACTGGGGCAGTTTCCTTTTTAAAATGAAACATTTAATGTTTTGAAGCTTGTTTATAAGCCACCTTTGGGAGGGGGGAGTGAGGGGAGAGGCTTTGATTGCTTTATAGGAAACTCCAGTTTAAAGACTAAAATATAGGATGAATTTGTGTTAGAAAAGTAGTAAGTAAATACTGCTCAACCATTAGAAGTAAAAATGTGTCTCATCTAGTAATGCTGCCTTCCTCTTCAACCCCAAGTAATTGCAGCATGTCAGGTTTGAGTGGACTAATACTAGCTTTGCTTCCTACTTAAAACAAAGTTTTAAACAGAAGGCTAGGATTTAGTTTCGTCTGTGACACGCAATTCCGTACGTCCTCTGAATGTGTAGAGTGTTGAGTATAGAATGGATTTCAGAGAATTTGTCAGTAAGGTTCTTTACACTGAGATAAATTAAAAATGGTGGTGTAGGGGTTTTGTCTTGAGATGAGTTGGGTGTTAAGGGAAGATGACTTTTTCAGGCTTTGAAATGAGAAGGAATCTGCATAGCCTAGGCACAAATGGCATAAGTAGATTTTTAATAAAGAAGTTCTCCTTTAGTGACCAGAAACTTCTGCAGCTCAAGATATGGATGGTTACAGCAGTGATAGTCACCTGTTCACAGAATCAACCAGGTTGGAAGAGACCTCCAAGGTCATAAAGTCCAACCACCCAACACCATCTAATCAACTAAACCATGGCACTAAGTACCTCATCCAGTCTCTTCTTAAACACCTTCAGTGATGGTGACTCTACCACCTCCCTGGGCAGCCCATTCCAATGGCAAATCACTCTTTCTGTGAAGAATTTCTTCCTAATATCCAGTCTAAACCTCCCCTGGCACAGCTTGAGACTGTGTCCTCTTGTTCAGGTACTGGTTGCCTGGAGAAGAGACCAACCCCCAGCTGGCTACAACCACACTTCAGGTAGTTGTACACGGCAATAAGGTGTATTGCATCCCCTAAGCATCCTCTTCTCCAGGCTGAACAACCCCAGCTCCCTCAGCCTCTCCTCATAGGGCTTGTGTTCCAAACCTTTCACCAGCTTTGTTGCCCTTCTCTGGACACGTTCCAGCAACTCAGCATCTTTCCTAAACTGAGGGGCCCAAAACTGGACATAGTACTCAAGGTGTGGCCTAACCAGTGCTGAGTACAGAGGCAGAATGACCTCCCTGCTCCTGCTGGCCACAGTACTCCTGATTCAGGCGAGGATGCCATTGGTCTTCTTGGCCACCTGGGCACACTGCTGGCTCATGTTCAGCCTACTATCAACCAGTACTCACAGGTCCCTCTCTGCCTGGCTGCTCTCAAGCCACTCTGACCTCAGCCTGTAGCACTGCATGGGGTTGTTGTGGCCAGAGTGTACAACCCGGCACTTAGATGTGTTAAATCTCATGCTCTTGGACTCTGCCCATCTGTCCAGCTTGTCAAGGTCCCTCTGCAGAGCCCTTCTACCCTCTAAGAGATCAACACCTGCTCCCAACTTGGTGTCATCTGCAAACTTACTAATGGTGGACTCAATCCCCTCATCCAGATCATTAGTAAAGATACTTAACAGGATGGACCCAACACTGATCCCTGGGGCGCACTATGTGCTGGGTTAGGAACTGGCTGGAGGGCTGAGCCCAGAGAGTGGTGGTGAATGGTGCCACATCCAGCTGGCTCAGCCCTCCAGCCAGTTCCTAACCCAGCACATAGTGTGCCTGTCCAAGCCAGGAGTTTGCTATGGGGGACAGCCCTCCTGGGCCCCTTTGTTTTTAAGGGATGTTTCCCAAGGTACCTTCTGAGTTAGTTCCTTAAGTAACCTGAAGGCCACCCTCCAGAAGTCCAGAGTGAAGGTTTTCTTGCTGCCCCTCTTAGCTTGACTGTATATTGAACACTCAGTTATCTCATGGTCACTAGACCCCAGACAGCCTCCAACCACCACATCTCCCACCAGCCTTTCTCTATGTAAAGATATCCTCCATACACTCTAAGAACCTTCTAGACTGCCTTCTCTCTGCTGTGTTAAGTTCCCAACAGATATCTGGCAGGTTAAAGTTACCCACTAGGACAAGGGCTGATGATCTTCAGACAGCCTCCCCCAGCTTACAGAATAATACATCAACCTCTTCATCCTGGTTGGGTGGTCTATAACAGACTCAAATCAGGATGTCGGCTTTGTTGGCCTTCCCTCTTAATTCTCACACACGGACACTCAACCCAGTTGTCCTTAATCTCTAGTTCCATCGCATCTAGAGCCTCCCTAATGTACAGGGCCATCCCTCCACCCCTTCTTCCTCCCCTGTCTCTCCTGAGGAGCCTGTAGCCATCAATTACAGCTCTCCAGTGTTACAACACTGGAGGTAACCATTCCTATTCCTGTTCAGATGACCCCTATGCCGAAATCTCAGGTTGGTGTAAAGGAAAGTGTGAACTGGTTGTAGCTCATACTTAGTTCTGAGATTTTTGTGAACAGTAAAATAAATAATATTGCAGCATAGCAAATCATTCTGCCCTTAGTTCTAATTAACCTTTCCTAATCCAGGAAATTATTGTAGTACACAAAAGTTGATTAAACCTAACCTTCAGGATCTGCCAATAATGCAGTCATGTGATGTGGTGAATGGAATGTGGCAAATAGCTGATGAGTTACTCTGAGGGGCATTGGATATGGGCCTTGTGCCTCCAAAAATTAGACAGTCTATTAAAACAGTCATGCGTTAAATAATACATCACCGTGTCCCTTTGTGTTTCTTTTTTCTCATCAGGTGTCAGAAACCATTAGGATCAAAGATTTCTTTTTCAGTTAGATAATAGGCATGATAATAGGCGTTATGAGGTGGAGGAGAGGTGGTGGCCAGCAGTCCTGACACTGATTAAGGGTACCTTCCTAATTTCCCTCCCCCCCCGCTCCCCTTTTTTTTTTGCTAGACAGAAATCAGTGGTTTGTGGGCAATAAAATTAGGTTTTCATGCCAATCTTGTAGTATCAATAAGTTGTTTTCTAGCACTAAATGCGGATTGGTAGGTAGAATAACTAAATGAAACGTGAAGTGTGAGATGAAGGACAGTATGTAAAAGAGGAGATGTGTATGTACTTTTGCCCCCAAAATTCAGACTCTACAGGTGGTGTTTTGGTTTTTTTCCTGCTCTTCCTTGAGTTTTTAAAGATTTTTGTAAATTAGATACTCAAATGCAAGTCATGCAGAGAGCAGTACAATCATGTGTTTATTTATGCATGAAAATACCCAGCTTCCTGTTATTGTTGTGCTGTTGTATTACGTGCAAGTGCTTCCCCCTGTACCCCAAGCCCCTTCTGTAAGTAATCACTTTATCATAGTATCAGTCAGGGTTGGAAGGGACCACAAGCATCATCTAGTTCCAACCCCCCTGCCATGGGCAGGGACACCCCACAGTAGATCAGGCTGGTGAAATTTTATCTACACTGCACTTTCATCTGTTTTAAGGGAGAAGGTGAATTTAAAGTCCAGTACCTTTTCTATATAATACTATGTATAGATTACTTTTCTCCTGTTTTGAAATTCCATTTTGAAAGTTAGTATTGAATAATAATGTGTAAACAAAACCCCAATGAATGTCTCATTCTCATTCATTAGGTTGTTTCTCTTCCTCTCCCTTAGAGATGAGATGATGGAGCAGGTATCGGTGGGTCATCAAATTGTACGTTAATGCTTTCCCCTAATGTCCAATTGGTTTCTCAAGAGGACTGAATGCCTCTCTTTCTTGAATACATATATGGATCTAACATGAACTGAGAAATGGATAATCTTCTACTTCTTCTTCATACATCCAAGCACCACTTCTTCTGAATCATGAAATATTACTGCTCTGACTTCACAACTAGGTATTTCTCATACCATGGTTCAGCTGCAGTCACTCCTAGGGTAATGGGAACAGAGCAATTGGGGAGATAATCGACGGTCTCTTTTCTGTTGTTGGAGGGTATACCTGGATAAAAGTAAAATGTACATGGAGTGGATACGGGAGTCTTTTTTTTCCCCCATCTTTTTTGTTTTAAGTAATAACTTCAACTGTGAGGCAGTTGTTTTCATTATGAAAACAGTTACTCCTCTATATGTGCTCTTGGAGGAAGAGATGATACAGTAAAGGAATTCATCTCCTGGGAGAAAAACTCTCATATACTACTCAAATTATGGAACTATGATCAATCTTCAATATTGTGCAGTCCATTAGTTCTCAGACTGTTGATTACAGTATGTTGAGGGTCTTAGTGCAGTGAATGCAGAATGATACTCAACAGTGATTTCAATGGAAATATTTCTCGGAAGTCTGGTGACGAATGCTGTCGATGCAAAGTGTTTGCTACTGCTTTAATGTATTTAATAATATTATTTGTACTTTGGTAGTTCTCAGAAGCTCCAAGTGTAGTTAGACTAGTTGTTTTTAAGTGTTGAGTGTGCATAAATATTAGAGTTGAAAGTAGCACAGAGCAGGAGAGGAGGCATTGCTGCCACTTTACAGATGGGGAACTGAAGCACAAAATTAACTTTCTAGGTTTCCTTAGGAATTCTGTTGTACACACTCCAAGGAGTTACATCTGTGTTTATTGTGGATTTAATCTGGTGTGAAACTGCAAAGCTACCTTTTCATATGTGGCATGTTGAAATAAATTGAAATGAAATAGGGTTTCTTTACTGGAAGTTTTTACTTTTTGCTTCATTTTAACTTAGCCAAACAGAGAGCTAAGAATAGGAGATTAAAATGAGATTTAGACATATGTGCTTCTCCATTCCCCTCTTCCCCTGAGATTGTAATATGCTTCTGGTAGAGAAAGGAAGTCCATTGTGGGCAGAAGAATTTAGTAACTTTTTTTTTTTTTAATATTGGCTAGAAAGCCTTTAATAATCTCATTAGTTCCAGTGGTGTCAAGTCTTCATGACAGCGTATGTTTGCAGTCAGCCATTTCTATCCTAATATATTTCTGTTATAAAGAACAGATATTGTTCTGTATTATATTGTGGTGGACTGCACTGAAATTTTCTGAGCTGAGCCTGTTGGACATGATTTGTAGGTACAACTCTGTGAATGCACAATGCTAGAGAATCAAGTCTATGGATTTGAGCTCCTAAGCAGATGAATTGAAAAATAACAGTTCTCTCCTTGACTTCCTCTGCTTTTAAAGTGGAGATGTGATGGTGGCAATTTCTTCGTTACTTGCAGATTTAGGGCACCATCCATTTTAGACATTGAGCATGTTGATCAAAGAAGGAAATGAGGTACTTCTCATGGCTGGAAGATGAAGACTGGACTCTGCAACAGCTGTGGCTTCTGGAGTAATTTCCTGCTGTCCAGCTCGTGCTCTGTATTAGAAGATGACTGCACTGGGCAAAGTTGACTCATGAGCTAAAAAAAATCTAAGGTCATCCTGGCATAGGCTTTTTGCACTTGTGGTGGGAAGAAAAGTTTTGTGGCGCTTTGACATTATTAATGATAAACTTAGTACTGGAATGGCTGGATGTGTTTTATTGGGGCCATGTTGCTTGTTTTGAAGCGATTGGTGTGAGCTAGAAATAGCATGGTGTAGTACTTCCTCGCCTGCGTTTGCTCAGTGCTGCCGTGGGGCTGCAGACTCAAAGCCCTAAGGAGCAATCTTGACAAGGTGTCTGTGTCTTCTTCCTGATCGATGAACATGCTAGATGAATTATAGGGAGCCCTATCTGACAAAGACAAAATCAAGCAATAAAATAGAAGCATCTAAAATTATCAATAAAAGTTCTAAATGACTTTCCATTCATTGATTCACATTCAGCCAAGGTCAGGGAAGATGTGACGGGGACAAAAAAAAAAAGGGCACCTGCAAGATTTAAATTTCAGGACTATCTTCTGAACCTGCAAACCCACACATATAAATTATTCTTTCTGAGCTACTTAGTGGTCTCTGTAGGGTGAATGAGGCCATTTTGTTTCTGCTGTAATTTTTCAGTTTGTATATTACATTTGGTGTAAAGTGTATTTGGAGAGAGACTAGTCTTATTTTAAGAATGACTTCTTTCTTAATCTCTGAATTTAGACTTTGTAGTGGGAATTCAGGATCAAGGTGATTATTCTTTCTTCTTGTTGGGTTTTGGTTTGTTTTCTTCCCCCCCCCCCCCCCCCCTTTAATTTTATTTCTTCTGAGAGTCTGCAGAGGACTTTTGAGCCTTTGTCTAATTGTTTAGTGGTTTTGACCTTAATCTCTTACACAGAAAAGGAGGAGGAGGTTGTTTTTGCAGCTATTGCTGTTCTCACTGGCCTGTCCTTAATAAGTGTTTGCAAAGATGATAGCAGCTTTGTCATGAACAGTTAAAGCTGCCTTCTAACGTAGGCATGCATTTGTTAGGCTTTGGGGACTGATGCGTAGGTTGGACTCTAATCATATCTGGTTGTCAAGAGAAAGCTCTATCTGATTTCTGCGCCTGATCAGTCACTGACTGATATGACAGCCCATGTGTCTGAAGTGTTGAGCAGCAGGTAAGTGCTGACACTTTGATTGGACAGGCCACAGTTTGGGGATTGACAGCAATGTCTGCAATGACGTTGGAAGAGCAGCCAAGAATTTACTTTCAGTGGACAAATGGGATTAGTTACTATGTTTAGCTGACATTAAGCTATAAATTATCTGAAAGGTGGAAAGAGATTTTGCTCAGAGTTCATGTAGAATTTCCATTTACTGAACTGACTGCACTGGGTCTAACTGTTTACACGAGTCTTCCTGTGCTGTGTTTTATGTTTCTCATGGATGTTTATAGTACTTAATTTGTTTCACCATGCAAAGAACCCAGTTAGGCCTAGTCATCCCAGGTGCTGTGTAAAGCCATAAATTCAAGACTCGAGGAATGTTACACTACCCTTGTTCTGAAAGTAGTTAGCTATTTGCCTAAAATTAGGCTGATAAGTATGTGTTGAGCGTGGTGGTGTTTTCACTTATTGATAATTTAATATTTAATGCCTATTTCATTGAAATGTTAATTCTTAAAGGTGCTCACACCCACATGTCTATTACAGTAATTCATAGATTCTTTTCAGAAGTGGGAAACACTCTGGCTTGCTCAGCTCTGTGGAGAAGGTAGATTGCCACTGGTGTGGTGTAGACCTCTCCAGTCTCAGATACCAGCTTGTAAAAAATTTTCAACACTGAGTTGCTTTTTATCTGTAAGTGCAATAAACATTCTCAGCAATCCTCAGCTTGAGTTTTGGAGGATTTTATTCCTAATATTCAGCAAAATTAATTACCTCTTTTAAGATAAAATATGCAAAGGAAGTACAGCAAAGCTAACATCTTGAAGATGTAATAAGAGTTGGCCTTTGGGGAGATGTTTATCACAGTCTTTAGATGACAACAACTTTCTTTTTCAGGTCATGGATTTTTGCCTCTTAATTCATCTTTATGCAGTTAATAAGTGTAGAATTTTTTTTTTTTGTCTAAAAGGTTTTATTCACTTAAGTTACTTTAGTTGTCAAAATTTGCTGGTATTGCTTCTTAAATTTTGTTTATTTATAACTAGCTCTGAGGGGAAACAGGGGAGATCCAATCACTGAAGAATAGACTGTAAATATAAAATAACTATTAGTTATCAGTTTTAATTAAAAAATTGTTTTGCTAGTTAATTTCTATCTTTTGTGGCAGGACGCTGTTTGAGTGGTTTGGTGCATTAACGTGTTGTATGTGGCTACTTTGTCAATTGTCTATTAGTTGTGCAGCCACAATTCATTTTTAAAATGAACCTTAGGAGAAGGAGTTCACAGTGCTGCTCTACAAGTTCTGCTGGCTGTCCTCTTCTGTTGCAAAGTTTTTGCACATGAAAAGGGACAAATTTTGAACATTGCTGTCTTACAGCTGAAAACTGCTTTGCACACATCACAACTTTGGGTTGTCTGAACAGCTGATTTTCTGTTGAAGTGTTCTGTTTTCATGTAACTTTCTCTGTTGAATGTTTTCCTCAGTCTTTGTCATGTAAATTTAATTTTGTGTGTGCATTATGAAGGATGCCCCTTGACTTGAGTGAGAATCTTTGAGGGGGTAGAGCAACTGAGTAGGAGAGAAAGGATAAAAGGTTATTTGCTTTTACAGTACACAGGTATCACCTCCTTTCTGTATGCTTTTTTTTTAATGTATCTGTATTGTTGATGCTGGTGAAAATTTATTTCAGGAAGAGTCTGTTAATGAACTTTAAAACTGGCATGTTGCAGGCTGCAACATTTGTAGTTCTGGCATTAGTGCACCAGATTTTGTAAAGATTTTTGATGCACTGATTAATGTGGTATTCAAAGTATTCCATATTCTTGATGAATACTAGGATTTTTCACTCAGTTCTTTCCAGTTACTCGTTACTTAAACTTTTAGTTGTTCAGACTGACTCGAAATTAGAAACCACCAGCATGTGTATCCTTGTGTATATTTCCTGTGCAGAACTTAGTGATTCCACCTACAGAGTAAAATTTTAGATCCCAAGAGTTGGCTTTACACATCTTCACAAGTGTAAAGCGTACTTGCTTTCCAGCTTCTAGAGTTAGTTGTATGCAGATATTAGCTGTACCAGGATTTTCAATATTTTGACTTGGTAACTTTCTGATTTCTTCCTTTTCCATATGAAGTGCTTTTAATTGCTGTTGTTTTTCTTAATTTCCCATGTGACTTACCATCTATCATAAATGATGCTAACAACGTCCTGCAGTCCTTTGGCTATTTGAATTTTGTATCCATGTCTCCTCTTTTATTTGAAAGAAGTTGATACTGCTGAATTTGTTTTTCAAAAGCAGGAATGAGAACCCTTCTATATTAGTGAGGTGAACCAGGCTTCTTCGTCATCTTTTTAAAATCTATTTTATTTTTAAGCCCTAGTACTTGAACAGTACTGCATAAGAACAATCATTCATGCAAGTGCAGTCATCTAATGCATGACTATTTAAAATAACTTTGAAATGCAGATAATTGTAGGTGTGAGAGGCAAGTCTTTTCACTGAGTTAGATTTTTCTCTGCAAACATTTCTCGCTTAGACTAAAAGTCTTGTGGATGTCAGCTTGAGACAGTAGATGAGACTTAATATAATCTACTCATGTAAGTGGTAAATGAACATTCCCTTTTGTTCCTGTAGTTAGGGATCACTTGCCCTTTTTTTTTATTTAATGGACAAAGGCTTCCCTCTGCAGTTTGAGTTTCACCCACTACCTCACGCTGACAGTAAATAGCCTGCAAAAAATGTCATTTGCTGGGAGATTGTTTTTCTGTTTATTGGAGGTGACATGAGCAGTGGGGCAGCGGCAAAGAGGCCGTGTTGCCATTGCTAAATATACATCCCTGACAATCTGATAATAGGTTCCAGGAAGTTCAGTGGAAAATTAAAACAAAGCAACATTTATAGCTGATTGAACTTGAAAAGCAGTTTTCATGTTGAATGGCAAATATGTGGACTTCAGCATTCCAGGAGACTGATGCAGCTCCACTGGATGGGCCTGACCTTGTGTGCAGAATGGACTGTGGACACAGCAGCAGGCAGAATGGCTTCATCTATAGAGGACTTCATGGGGAGGAAAAATTTGCTATGGTGCACAGAAATAGTTCTCACATATGCCTATATTTATACAGTGTCCACAGGTCTGAATAGCATCTTTCCTATGAGGGTTTTTCAGCGTGTTAGCACTACAAGAGTGTCTGGTACTGGGACTGTCTTTGTCCTTTCCAAAGTGCTAATAATACCTTGCCATCTATCCCTCTTCTGAAGCTGCGAGGAGAGTTTGCTTTTACTAGTTTGGTAAAGTAAGGTGAAAGTTGCCAAATACATTTTCAGAGGTAGCAGGGGACTTGGGTGTTAGAGGGCTTGATTTTCAGTGTCTTGCTTTCATCATTTAAAAGACTGTCCTCCACCAAACCATAAAAACCTAGAAAACAAACAACTTAGAAGATGTTCAATGTGTAATAGTATTTTGATTGTTTATAAATACCAAACTGGTCAGGAAATGAAGCTTAGAAGAAAACTAGTTTCTTTCTTATAACATTGTCGGCTAAGTTACTCCAGTTACAGCTTTTACTGCTCAAAAAGCAAATTACAAGTAGAATGGTTACCTGTCTTTGAAACCTGTCTTATAAAAGCATATTTGATGAGGACTGCCTTAAGAGAAATCAGAAAGAGAATTTTAAAGTGAGGTACTACATTTAATATTTTTTTAGTATGTATTTCAGACTAGAGTAAATTGGGCTAAAGTAAATGTGAAGAGACAGCTAATGACTCCTATTTGGTCACAAGAGTATAAGGTTTACTGCTTTCTTTTGGCTGGTACTCTGTCTTAGAGTCTGCACATTCACTATTAAGGGCATGCATAGATGAAAATCTGTCAAGTGGTCTTAGAAGTCTGGTGGATGTTATTTTGCTGTTGGACTAACCATAATGGTGTTTGAAGATAGCTTAATATGAACTTAAAACTTTCAGACCTGAAAGGTGTTTTTGGTTCTTGTAACAATAATTTTGAATAATGAGATTGGAAGTTCAGCTTTGTGGATTTTTAAGTATTCCACTCAATGTATCTTAGCTTGTCAGCCTGCCATTCTAGAGTTAAAAACGTGGCTATATTGCATATGTCATTACTCGTCATGAAAAATGTGTCTAAGAATCTGACTATATCTTAATGTGCATTTGAAATGTAAAATGTTTCATACATTCCACAATAGTATGGCCTGCTACACAAAATTCTAAAGCAACTGGAATGGTTTTGTCTGCATGGCCTGGAGCATATCTTTACTTTTTAAGAGGTGCACGGAGACTTGAGTTCTTTGATCACTGAGGGCCAATGGAGTACAAAACTTGTGCGCTTTGCATCTTGTTGAATTTTTCTCCTTTGTCCTTTCATTAAAAACAACCCAAAACCTCCCCAAACCAAACAAACAGGTGTAAGAGTATGAGCTGTGCAGTTCCTTGCTGCCAGATATTTCTCATGTGAAAGAACAGCAGATTGTTTACAAATATAGAAAATGTCAACTCCATCTCTGCTCCACTCTGATTCTGGAAGGTTTGGACAGTGCACTTGGTGGGTCCCTTCCCATCTGCTCAGTTGCATATGATGCAGTTCCACTTCAACTCTGTTTGCTGGTGTTTAGTTTATAAACTTAGATAAAATGACACGGTTCCCTCACATCACTTAGTGTAACACGAGTTCAAGACTTTCTGTCGTATTTAAAGCAGAGGTCTTTCTCTGTTCTCTTGATTATGAACCACTTGCTTCCCAGCAGTTGTAGCCTATTCAGCCACCTATTGTATCCAGGCTGAGTTTTTCAGGCTGCTGTTGTGCCTGGAGGACCTGCTGAGCTGTTAATAGCTTGTAACAGGCCCACACTCCAGTTTAACCCAATCTCGGACTTCTTTTTGTTTGGTGGTGTTTTTTTTTTTTGTTTGTTTTTTTTTTTTTTAAATTGTTTAGGGTCTAGAGTTTTTCAGCGAAAGCAGGGATACTGCTGACTCAACTTCCCTTCTTCCATCTACTGTTTTTCCCAGCCAGTCTCCAGGATGCAGCTGTTTGACTCTTGTAGATTCTGTGGTGCTGTGAGCTCTAAAAGGCTACTCCTTTTTCAGCACTCAACTACATCTAAATTTGCAGTAGGCTAAGACTGACTTCAGGAATTTTGTGTTAATGATTAGGGTTGATATTCTTACATGCCAATGAAGGTGGGGCCAGGGCTCCTCACTCTGGGATCTTTGTTGATGCTATGATAAAATGCATCATTCTGTCAGAAAATCAGTTTATTTACCTCTGTCAGTCTTCTTTTTGTGTTTCAGTGTAACACAAACATTATAGGAAGGGTTTTCTCTTTCTTTTGAACTAATCTTGCTTGCAATAATCACTCTTGCCAAGAATAAAGCAGTTCAAATCTGTTGGGAGTCTGACATCCTTTTTAACCTCAGTGCCATGTTACCCTTTCAGATTCCCCTGCTGCTCCCATCCTCTCTGAACACAGCTCACTTTAGCTGTTAGTTCCACAAACTCATTTAAAATGAGTAATCTATTATAAGTAATGAGGTGTGTGCTTTTATGTGAAAGAAAACAAATCAGCTGCTGCGCAAGCCTTTCAAATTCCTGAGTGTGCTTGGAGGTGTGGGTTACAGGAGACGCAGATAGCAAGTGAAAACAACTCTATGCTGGGCTCAGCTGCTCAAAGTATTTGTGGTGTTGTGTGTTTATTTATGAGGCTGTCTTTGCTGGGGATTCGCTGCCCTGTGTAGTGGTAGGGAAGACTCGCAGGCAGAATGAGGAAGCCCTCATTAATCTTCATGCTCTTGTTTAGAATTTCTTGTGCTGCCTGCTGCGGCTCCTGTTGGAGCGAGGACTGGCCTCTTGCAGTGAATTGAAATGGCTAAGATTAATATTAATCCCTTTAATACTGCAGCTCATGATATAGTCATTAGGTGACTTGGAACTAATCCTGCCCACCTAACTAGTGTGATTTATTAAATACACATGGAGGATTTAGTGTGAATACAGCTTGGTGGAATAGGCATCAAATAAATACCACTGTGTATCTGTGTTAATGCTGGCAGATTGGGACACAATTGCAGAACAGGCTAGGAAGAAACAGGAGTGCAGGGGTACTTAACCGTACGGTTCAATGGAGTTTACCTTTTGTTTGGATTTGTAGTAATGATTTTTCTGGCTGCACACAGCATGTGCCAAGAGGTAACCACAACCTGAATGACACATAAAAACTAGAATTAAGAGATTGGGGGCAGCATGGTTATAGTTATACACTGCCCTCAACAGCAGAAATTGGTCGGCTTTCTTGCTTTATTGTGAGGAGATGGAAAATCTTCTGCTGTGATTGTCCCAATTCAGTATGCCCATTAACATAGCATCTGTAAATATTCAAGGTATAGAATAGGAAGATGGGCAATTAGGACTAAGATAATGAGCATTAATCAGCTATTCCAAAATAACAGTTTCCTGTTACTACGGTTTGGGAAAATAGCTGTTGTTTTTTTTTTCTCCTGTGCATGATAGGGGTCTCTGTGGAGTTCTTTTTGATAGGTTGTTTACTGGTTTTGGTTAAGAAAGACTCGTTTAAAGAAACAGTAAAAAACAGTGGCCTGTGCAAGGGGTGCCTGTGTATATAGCTCTGAAGAGAAGACTTCCTGACATCAGCCCTGGTGACATGCTCATTGTAATATGCTAGGGAGGAGAGATCATGGATATCAGTTGATCAGTTTCTAGATGCTGGAGGTGGAAGAGCATGAGACTTCAGGAAGTTATCTAAATTCAAGTTGATCAGTGCCTCTTAAAGCTGACAGTCTGCAAGGTGCTGCGTAGTGAACAGTACAGCATTACTTGCTTATCCTTGAAGAAACCTTAGCATGCTGAAAAGGCTACACAAAAGCTGTCAAGGAAAGATTAAGATCTATATGCAAAGATTTTTAAGCTCTTTATGCCTCTCATTTGCTTTTTGCAGTTTAAATCTTTTTAGTTAAAACCACAGAATGTTAAGCTTTTATTGAGACTGTTTCTTTTAAGATGCTTTCAGTAGCTTGTGCATGGAGAAAGGATAAACAAGGACCCAACACAGCTGGACCAGTAGTATTTACCAGAGTAGGAAGTAAACCTGGTTGTGGCCAGATTAGTCCTTCCCATATGTGGTGCAGAGGGGCAGATTTGTTAAAACCAGAGCTGCAGGCTGGAGAGGCAGAGCTGGGTGTCACAAAATCAGGAGTTACTTAGTAGTAGATTTTATTTTTTCACTTATCTTTTTAGAAAAAAAATTGGAGTCCTATGTCTAAAGAGTATTTGAACTGAAGAGAGATTATCACTATGGAAGGAGGCCTTGCAGTCGGTCCCACTGACTTCTTCAACATTAATTAAAACAGAAAGTTGCATTTCGAGTTGAAATGCTTACCTAGGCAGAGATTTTGAAGATGTTTGTTCATTATCTCACTAGTGTTTAACACAGATTAATCTTTCTGTGCAATGGCACAAATACTGAGCGCTTGCTAACTCTGGGCCAGTATCTTCTTCAAAGTGTCAAAGTTTGATACAGTGGTCACGTTAACCCTAAGTTCTTATTAACCATATTTATTCTAACCAGCTGTTTTCTTTTTACTTAAAAAGAAGAAAAAAAGTTTCTGTACCTGTTATCTCTTCCCACCTTCAAAGACGTCCCTTTTTGGACTGAATGTTGCCTGAGTCCTCATCCAGTTCTGACTGTACTAAGATCTATGTTCCTGGGACATTAGCCTTTAAAAGGGTATGTATGACAACTCATGGTGTGGTTTTTTGCTTTTTGTCACTTGGGATTGGAGTATGAAGCTGTCTGGCACCTTAAGCGTGATCTGTTTTGTTTTGAGCCATGTAATAGAAATCAGAAAATGCTTAATTACAATGGCAGCAAATAAATTTTTAGTGAGATGAGTTAAAATGTCTGGTTTGTTTCAGAGAGTATGGGACTCAGCTCGCTGTTCAGTTGTCTTTATCAGTCAATGTGGGAATACAGCTGTGACATCTCATAAGAGATGCAAGGTCATGCACTAGTTCTTCAGAGACCATATACAATTTCTGATAGAATAAATCTGGTTGTAGCAGAGGAAATTCAAAGTATGCTAAATATGAAGCTTGCTGAAATGTATGTTTTGGTCTTGTGTGTTTGGTGGTTTTCGTTGTATAATGTTGTTGGGTCTGAAATACAATTGCCCGATAGAGAATGGTAAGATTGTAAAAAGAATTGCTGTCCTGTTTAGTGATAAATCAATTTATATTGTTTAATTTTAAAGAAGTATTATTTATTTGTTGTTTTACTGAGTAATAGTAATAGATCCCTGGATTTCTTCTCTGAAGTACCTTCTCCCCAGACTCACCCCGCGCCGCCTCCTTAGCACTCTGCAAGTTCTTCAGAGGCTAACAGGACAGTGCAAAAGTTTTGTTTGGAAGTCCAGTGTGTATAGGAGAATCCACTTATACTCTGAAGTTTTATGTCTTCTGGATAGCTGAGTTGATTGTTACTCTGAAAACATACTAGAAAGCTAAGAAACTGCTAGGACTTATTCCAGGAAATTAAAATGTTAATGTAGAGCAGAGCAAGATACAGGATTATTCCTTCTAAAGCTTAATAATGAGGAGGCAGGGGGTTTTGTTAGCTTACCTGATGGCTGTTCATGTATTAGTCAAATTATTTCTGAGATAGCTGCTTCACTCAGAAATTTTTACTTTAAATACACAGCAGTTGTGATTTCTGTTAGTGTGTGTGTGCTGGGTTTCACCATCCTGGGGGTGTGTTTGAAGAGCCCTCCTTCACCCAGGGGACAAAAGAAATCTCATCTAGGTGGAAGTGGTTTCTCCCTCTTGGGAGGAGGGGTCCCCGGGTCTTAATTGGTCTGTTCTGCTCCCCCTTCCTGTCCAGCAAGACTATAAAGGGGAGGACGTGGCAGCCATCTTCTCTCTTTGCTCCTGCTTCGCCTGTTTGAAAGGACTCACCGCTGCTGCCTGCCGCCTGGTTCTGCCATGTGGTCGGGCCTGACCTCCTCCCTGCCTCATCCACGCTTCTCTAAAGGACTGAAATCCACATATATCGAGGGAGATACAAGGCCATCCAAGTTTGGTTTTGTATATTCTCCTACTCCTCCTTATTCCTTACCCTTGTAAATCCCCCCTGTTACTGCTATATATATATATATTTATATTTTGTTAAAAAATTTATTTCTCCTACTTCCAAACTGACTCCAGACTGGTTTTTGATATGTTAAACTCCAGTTAAGGCTTAAACCACCTCAGTGTGAAAAGTGTTTTGCTTTGTTGTAGTTGCTTGCTGTCCAGATTGTCACATTTATATATGCTAATGTTTGTTCAGTGGTTGCAGGAGCTACTAAAAATACAGTGAAGCAGAAGTTGGTAGTGTTTTGTTGCTTGTTGGCTTTTCTCAAAGTTAAGGTAACTTCCATCTTCTTTCTAAGAGTTACCTTTAGTAATTTAGAAATTCAAAAGAGCCAGACCCCAAATCAAATGCACTTTAAGAGCTTTCCCAGATAGCATAGTTAATAATTATTGCTATCTTGAATTATAGTGCAGTTTGTAATTGGTTCTGAAGTCTGTCTTGCTAGGCAGCCACACCAATTCATGCATAAAAGTGAACGAATAAAGACTACAGATCCTGATATGCTATTAAGTAATTTGCCCCCTCCTCCTTGCATATTATATAAGGAACCTTAAAAGGAACAGCTGAATAAGCTCTCTAGTTGGTTTCTGGGTTTGATGGCCTCAATCATTGGAAGTCATGAGTAAAGCCTGAATCATGAGACCTTAATTAATTTTGGAGTTATTTAAAATAGTTTGAGATTCGCATCGAGGTTTCATTTTTCCAAGTGGTCCTCTGTAAATCTTAAGGATAGACAATTAACTCACTAGTAATCAAGGGATTCTCCTTGTAGCTAAGTCCTTGTTTTCTAGTAGCATGGCTGTTCAAGGTAGGATTGTAAGAATTACAGGATGGCTGAGATTGTAAGGAACTCTGGAGATCATCTGGTTCAACTCCCCTACTTAAGCAGGGCTCAGGACCACATCCAGGCAGGTTTCTAATATCTCCAGGATTGGGAACTGCACAACATACTTTGAATTATTGGAAGTTCCCTACCCACACCACTGAATCTGAGCTTCTTCCACTGTCTCCTCATTATAATCAAGTTTGTGACTGGCACTTAATATTCTTTTAGGGGTTTTGTTTTCCATGGTGTGTGGAAATGGATTTTGTTTTGCCTGGGAAACACTGAGGGAGACTTAATTGCAGTCTTCTGTTATTCTCTTTTAGGTTGGGGTAAAGAGAGAAACATCTTTTAGAGGGGTCATGAATTTTTAACAGGAGAAATTTCCTTTAAGCATAGGGGGAAATTCTTTATGAAGAGAGTTAAATACTGGGGCATAGGAAGAGAGTGCAATCTCCAACCGTGGAGTCTCTTTAAAGTTTGGCTGAACAAGGTCTTACGCAGCCTAGTACAACTCGAGAGCAGTCCTTTGCAGGAGCAGGAGATTGGACTAGATGACCTCCAGAAACCTCTCCCAGTCCAAGTCTTTCTGGGATTCTGTGCTGGTTGATTTTGCAATTCTTAATCTCCATTGTGTAGTTATCTCTCATCAGCTAAGTGCTGCCTGTTTGTTTAAAACATAATCAAGTTGATGTTTAAAATCCCTGTGCGCACACACATGCTCTTCCCTGTTCACTCTCTACATGTCCTCTTTTTATGTACTCAGATGGCATTGATGTCTTCACTGTCCACTCAGGTGACTTCTGTGCTGACACATCTAGTCTGAAATGGCAGAATCAACTCTGCAAGACTACAGGCTTAGTTTTCCAGTATGTTCCAAAAGATGTGAGAGCAGGGGAGGGAAGGTTTACTTCCATTTTGATTTCCCCCCATCCCCCACTATGGCACTTCATCTCTGCTTGAAATGTGAAGTGGATCTGAAGGATTCTGCTGTTCCCTAGAGCATGTCATTATCTGTTTGAAGGAACCTAGCAGGTGAAGCTAATATAAAAGGAGCATTTCTTTTTCTCCGACTCTCTCAAATGCACACAGTTGTGGATGTTTGTACTCAACAGAACCAGTGTGAAATTTAGTCACAGCCACAGCATGTGTTCCAATTTTCCAGGGAAAGTTTCTCCCAGCTGTGGGTTAACCCCTTCTGCACTACTCTTTCCATTTCTCCTGCATTTTGCAAAATTGCAATGAGCAGTTTCTGTCATCAAATAAACCTTGACAGCTAGAAGCATTAGATCGTACTAGGGAAGGGGATAAGATTAAGTACAGTGTTGATGGGATGTATGCAAAAGATTTAGCTTCTCTAAAAAAATGGAAATGCTTGTATTTAAGGAGACAACTTGTACAATCCCTGCACCCCTCCATTTTTTCCCTTTGCTAGTGACAAATCTAAACTGAGATTAAACTGCTGCCAGTAGTATGCAAGTGCATCTTACCTACTGCGTGCACTGCTGCTATACTGTTGCAAATGTTCTTACCTTAGTAAAGCTGCATTCGTCTTAGTGCTTTTGCCATTCTGACTCCTAGCCTTCAATTATATTCTTGAGAGATGATACAGATACCATATTGATGAAGGATAAAGCGTGTGCCTTTCTTTAAAGCAGTCTGTTGTGCTTAGAGTGAGGATTTTTTTCCTGCTCATAAAAGGAGTATGCTTACCGGTATATTCTTGCTTCAGTTTTGCAATCACTTTTTAAGAGAGCTATTGTAGCAAGGGATAAATATGCTTGACTTTATTTCTCTGTATGAGGAAAAACATGTCTTGAATTACATTTTTGAGTTATCAGTGTATCCTTGTGTAAAACAAACAAACAAAAGCTTCCCATCAGCATGCTGGTATAAAATGAGTGTGCTGGCTTTCTTCTCAAGAGGGAATGTATTCTGTATTTCTAAGTTAAAATCCTAATGTTACTGTGGTAAACAACCCTAGTTTTTAATGTCTAGTAATAAAGCAATTCCAAATCATACAATAGGATTTTACACCATTTTACACCATTCTCTGACAACTGAGTCATTTTACACCATTCTCTGACAAAAGCAATGTCACAAATATGGAAAATAATGCATACTCAGCACTGGCCATAGTAATCATTGTGAGGCAGAGGATGAACAAGATAGCTGCAGAGGAAACATACTAGGGAAGGGGACTCATCAAGGTTGGACTTGATCTCAAAGGCCTTTTCCAACCTGATTTACTCTACTCGGCACTCTCTTCAGCTGCTCTTTCTCTTTGGCCATATGAAGTTATGTTGTGGCTTCCTTTGCCTGCTGCTGCTTTCACTAATTTCTCTATTTGGATTCTTTTTGTAGTGTGATTCAATACTTCTCAGAACACAAAAATGACCTCTTCAGAGGGCCTGCTGCCAGATCACAGCAGTTTCAATTGGAAACTTAAAAGATGAAGCAGGTGCTGGAAACTCTTCTCCCTTTGGTCTGATTCATTGAGTGCCAGCCTTCAGCTGAGGAATGGAGAGGGGAGGAGAATTGATTTTGTGACTAAAATCTTGGACTGATTAATATTTGCAGTGCTTCAAACAGTAGCATGAAGCTCTGTAAATTAACTGAATTAGTGGAACTTGAGGTGGTTATAGTGTCACTGGAGGAGTTGTTCTAGATCTGAAATTGTGACTCAGGACTAAGGTGCTGCTTGTTTAATGACATAGTATCTTCAGCAGATGCTTTGTTAGACAGGAGCAGCATGCGCCCATATTTTTAGTTTTCTGTAAGTCCCTAAATTTGGTAAACTATGATTTTATATGGTGTTTGTTCTTTCTTTTGATTTGTTTGGATAGTTTTGGGTTTATTTGGTTGATTATTTCATTTTGAGTACTGTGTCCAGTTCTGGGCTCTGCAGTTTAGGAAAGATGTTGAGTTGCTGGAACATGTCCAGAGAAAGGCAACAAAGCTGGGGAGTGGTTTTGAGCACAAGCCCTATAAGGAGAGGCTGAAGGAGCTGGGGTTGTTTAGCCTGGAGAAGAGGAGGCTCAGGGGAGACCTTATTGCTGTCTACAACTACCTGAAGGGAGGTTGTAGCCAGGTGGGGGTTGGTCTCTTCTCCCAGGCAACCAGCACCTGAACAAGAGGACACAGACTCAAGCTGCACCAGGGGAAGTTTAGGCTGGATGTTAGGAAGAAGTTCTTTACATAAGGAGTGATTTGCCATAGGAATGGGCTTCCCAGGAAGGTGGTAGAGTCACCATCACTGGAGGTGTTTAAGAAGAGACTGAATGAGGCACTTAGTGCTATGGTTTAGTTGATTAGATGGTGTTGGGTGATAGGTTGGACTTGATGATTTTGAAGGTCTTTTCCAACCTGCTCTGGTCTGGTCTATTCTATTCTACTCTAGAATAGAATAGAATAGATTTGATTTCAGGTTGGGTTGGGTTGGGTTGTTTGGTATTTGTTTGGGTTTTGGTTTTTTTTGTTTTGTTTTGTCTTTCCAGTTCAGTTACAGCCTGAATCTGCAGCTTTTGCTTAGAACACTGATTTAGAAAATCAAAAATATTTTCTAGGGATGGTTCTGGAATGAGTTCCTGCTTTGTATTCAGTTATTGCTACTGCTAACCAATAGAAGATCTGGGAAAGGGAAACTTCAGTGAGTGTTAGAGTGGCTACATTTGTAAGCTAAAGTGTCAAGAGGTGTGGGTACATTTGGGTTTTTTTAATGGTGAATGAGTGCTTCTGCTGTGGAATTTTTCAAGGGCTAGTGTTAATTCAAATAGAGCCTTGTGAGCTCTGGTGTTTCTTAACCTCTAGTGTGTAACAACAGTAACAGTTTTGGTGTAACAGCAAGTGCTGAGCCTCGAATGAGTTTATCGGTTGAATTTGGACGTTTGATTCCAAACCTCGATTTAGCAATTATGGTAATCTTTGAGTGCAGGTCGTTTACTTCTCTGGTTTATCACTCAGCATTGACAGGTGAGAGTGGTGCTAGGAGGAGAAAAGCCCACATCTGGTGAAGAGATGTCTGAGGAATGGTTTTTGTAATGATGAATGAGCATGAAGGATTAAAATATTTCAAGAAGTTTATCTTCAGGCAATGCTTAGATATTAGCCTGAGCTTTTTTGGAAATCTAATTGTGATGTTAAAAGAAGTTTTGCAGAAACTTCGTATTCCAATGTCTAAATAGTCTGGACCAGGACCTGTGTGCAAGTGTTTTCAGAGAAAATACTAGCTTATACATCATTTCCACTTATTATTGGAGAGCAGTGGAAATGTGAAAGTGAAACATCAGTTGTATTTTTCTAACTACCCTTGACAGGAAAAACTTTTCCTTCTGCTCATCACTGATCCTCTTGTCTGTTGCCTTTTTTTTTTAGTCAAAACCATTCTTTTTTAATACAGTGTGATAAAACATCCATTATTTGTAAGCTGATTGAGCATAAAGTATTTCATTATAAAATGGTCATCCATCACTGGAGGCTGGGAGCTGCAAAAAACATTAACTGTGCGCTTTTGGCTGGAATGCAGTTTCTCCAGAATAATGCAGCTTCTGTGTAAAGTATGCAGCATAAAAAAAATCTACTGTTCAGGAAAACAGGTGCTTGCCCTTGCTCTCCCAGAGCTTTGGGATTTCATCCCAAGTTTTTGGAAAGGCCCTCAAAGTCCTTATGTTACCTAGAGTCACTTTCTGGTTTTAGGCACTGGCCTCAAAGCTGAGCAAAATGCTGCTCTGTGTCGTGTGGTTTCATTCTGACAAGGCTGTGACAATTTACTAGCTGTTTAACTGCTGCCTTTCAGGAAATCATTATTTTCTTCTCCTCACTTGTGAGCTCCCCTGAAAGTTAGGTTGCCTTTTTTTCTTCTTTTTTTCCTTTTTAAAAATAAAATTCATTAATAATGACATCCCAGAAGGTGCGTGGATAAGCAATGCCAAGTTGTTTCTTAATGTCCCTATTGATTTCTTTGGTACTTCACAAAATGAATACTGATTTTCTATGTAATAGATTATTAAGATTATTTTGATCTTACCTTGTACTTGTCATATTTCCTTAACTTAAATATGAACGTGACAAGTAGTTTCCTTCACCGAGAGTCTTAGTTAACTTTTTGTTTTGGGGGAAACATGGGATGATAGGGCAGGAAGCCTTTATTAGATTGCTCTTACAATGAGCTGCTTTTTTGAGATTATTTTCAGGTAGTGTAATGGCACAGCACTTAAAAAGGCCAAATGTGTCCCCTTTTCTTATAAGGAATCGAAACGTAAATGAAGTGACTTGCCCAAAAGCATGAAGAGGAGACAAATGGCAGAGGCTGAGACTAAACTGGTTTACTTGCCTGTGATCAAGGACACTGCTACTATGTGATGCTCAATTTTTTTTGCACATATGCTTATATCCTGTCAGAGCAAATTCTATAGGTCTAGGCTTGAAAATCAAAAGACAAATTTTCTGTCTTTGCTTTTTACCAAATCTTGGGAGCAAATGCTGTTGAAGTATAATGGTTCCATCCCACAGGTCATGGCAGCAGAAATGCTAGGGGTCAGAGGTTAAAGCAGAGTTATGTCCACTGACCTGTTCAGTGTGTGTTCTATATTTGTTGGGGAGCCAGGCTGTGTTGTGCCCTAAGGGAAGGAGAGAGGGATTGAAGAGGCCTACATGAGTGTGTGAACTGAGGACTGGCTTGAACAAACAGCCCTGTTTATCTGAGTCAGTTGAAGTTTTGTGCTGTGCTGTCACTTTTAGATCACTCTTGCTAGACAGCACTAGTCAGTGATGGCCTTTATAGAGTTAGGACAGGATCACTCATTTGAGCTTCAGAAGCACTTTAGTGGTTCTGTCTGTCATGGGCATGATCAAAAACATTTACAACAGACTAAAATAGATCTATTTGGCACTTTCTTAAAGACTGTAACCAGTATTTTACCTTGATTTCGGTAAAGCATTTGACACTGTCTCCCACAGCATCCTTGCAGCTAAACTGAGGAAGTGTGGTCTGGATGATCAGGTAGTGAGGTGGATGGGAACCGATTGAAGGAAAGAAGTCAGAGAGTTGTGGTCAATGGGAAAGAGTCTAGTTGGAGGCTTCTATCTCGTGGAGTCCCTCAGAGGTCAGTACTGAGACCAGTACTATTCAATATATTCATCAACGACCTGAATGAGGGCACAGAGTGCACTGTCAGCAAGTTTGCTGACAACACAAAACTGGGTGGAATGTCTGACACACCAGTGGGTTATGCTGCCATTCAGTAAGACTTAGGCTGGAGAACTGGGAAGGGAGGGATTCAGCAAGGGCAAGTGTAGAATCTTGCACCTGGGAAAGAACAACCGCATGGACCAGTATAGGTTAGGGACTGACCTACTGGAGAGCAGTGAAGGAGAAAGGAGCTGGGGCTTCTAGTGGATGGAAGCTTGACCATGATCCAGGAATGTGCTTCTGTGGCTAAGAAGGCCAATGCCATTCTGTGGTGTCTTAGGAGTGTGGTTAGTAGGTTGAGAGAGGTTCTCCTTCCTCTCTACTCTGCCCTGGTGAGGCCACATCTGGAATATTGTGTCCAGTTCTGGGCCCCTCAGTTCAAGAAGGACAGGGAACTGCTTGAAAGAATCCAGTGCAGAGCCACAAAAATGATTAAGGGAGTGGAACATCTTCCTTACGAGGAGAGACTGAGGGATCTGTGGCTCTTTAGTTTGGAGAAAAGGAGACTAAGGGGTGACCTCATGAATGCTTAAAAATATGTAAAGGGTAAGTGCCAAGAACATGGAGTCAGGCTCTTCTCAGTGATGCCCAGTGACAGGACAAGGGGCAATGGGTGGAAGTTGAGGCATAGTAAGTTCCATGTAAACATGAGGAAAACTTTTTTCACTGTGAGGGTGACAGAACACTGGAACAGGCTGCCCAGCAGGGTTGTGGTGTCTCCCTCTCTGGAGATACTCAAACCCTGCCTGTATGTGTTCCTGTGTGATCTGGTATAGGTGATCCTGCTCTGGCAGGGCAGTTGAACTGGATGATCTTTGGAGGTCGCTTCCCCTGCTGGTCTGTGATTCCCTTCCTAAGGTATAGTGCTAGTAGCCAACGTACCAAGATGTTACTCATACTGCTTTTACAAGCCTGCTGCTCAGGATACTTGTTATCTATCATCTGTTAAATGACCATTTTGGAGAAGCTGATGTGTGACCATGGAGTTGTTAATGTCAAGCCATACGGTACCTGAATCTTTATTTGGTGTTTACAGTCTTCCTAGGAGAGAGATGAACTGTCAGTATACAAATGGACTGTTTATGTTAAAAAAAAAGTGTCTAAATTGGGAATGTTAAGGATGTCAGCAGAAAAAAAGCTGTCCTGGATTGCAGCTGATCAGTAGCCAAAGGTGTTGCAGAGGAAGCTTTTACTCAGTCTGGTGCTTGAGAGTATCATGTTGCCACATGGAGACAGTTTAATTCATAGGCTACCCATAGTTGTTTGCATTGTGAAATAATAGTGAGGCTTGATGAGGCCCTGGGCAGCCTGGTCTTGTTGGGGATGTCCCTGCTGACTGCAGGGAGGTCGGACTAGATGACCTTTGGAGGCCCCTTCCTGCCCAGACCATTCTATGATTTTAGTGTAAGTAGGATTTGTATTGTTGTTTAGACCTCCTGATGTGATCATCAGCATTCTGGGTAAGTTTTTAGAACTGGCTAGAGCACAATGAGAAATCCAAAATGCCTAAAATTCATTAATTTCTATCACATCAGCTTCTTCAGACAGTGCAAGTAGAACAAAATCTATAGTCTATAACCTTACAGGTTGCAGGAAAAAAATTGGCTTTTGCAAGTTTTCTTGGTCAAAACAGTGGTTTAAGAAAGCCAGTTATGGACCTTGACAACGAAGATCATCTCTTGTTGGAGAACAGCTAGTTCAGGCTGAACCCCAAATGGCATCGGTCTTGCTTCTTGGAAGAGGAATCATTCCAAACTAGCTGTACATTTTTTTTTTTCTGCTGAAGGCAAATAATTTCTGTTTAAATAAGTATAGATCCCCAGAGTCTGGAGGAGCAGGCAGAATAGGAATCAAAAAATACTTCACCTTTCATCTTTTAATAAACTTTGCTCTTTCCTTTGGGATGGTACTTTGACCCTAGTATTTAATGTGGTTTGTTAATGGAGGCTGATTTACTGTCTCCATATTTAGATGTGGTAAAGTAGCAACATTTATCCTCCCAGCTGCTAGAGAAAGTAACTGCTTGTGTATTCCTCTGTCTGGGCTGCTGTAAGGATAACTAGCTTC
This sequence comes from Dryobates pubescens, assembly GCF_014839835.1. Lineage (NCBI taxonomy): Eukaryota > Metazoa > Chordata > Aves > Piciformes > Picidae > Dryobates > Dryobates pubescens. The sequence continues at coordinate 18,714,630 of NC_071619.1, read as the reverse complement.
TTTTGGGAATGTGTGGGATCCCTTCATTTCTTCACATAGGTTTGCTGGGGTTTTTTGTCATTGATTCTTCACAGTCATTGTACTGTTTTACAGTTGATGCATGATTCCAGGACATAGAAAAAACTTACTTATTGTATCAGTTCTGAACTCCAATATTATTTCCATCATGCCTATCTTGTTCAGTAGTTACCCAGGTTGCATTGCATTCACAGATCTCTTCAGCTGCAGGAAGTGTAAATGAGTGTTAAATCTCAAGCTTCTGCTTCCCTTCATGAACTGTTGGCACCTTGTGTGAGTAGATTGCTCTAGCACACAGCAGTATGCAGAAATTAATTTCTTTACCTATTCTCAAGTACCTAATACTCACTTGTTTTCATCATTCTAGGAAATCAAGGTACCTTTTAATGTAGGTAGTCTGTAGGGGGGAAAAAAAAAGCTGCCTAATATTTTTGCTGTTGCAGTGTCTTAATGGCAACATCTAGATTGACTGCCACAAACTCAATCTCTTCTTCCTTTGCTTCTGTTCTCTTTTCACTCCCATGGGTTTTTGAGATCTGGACAATTGTGTTTTGCCATTACACTTGGGAATTTTATTTCCTGGCAGTAACATGCTGAAGTACAATGTTTCCTAGATTAGTTCAGGTTGGATAGAAAAATTTGTGTAAATCATAACAGGGAGGTATGTTAAACCTTTCAGAAATTTTTGTCATTAAAAGGTTCTCTTTCCTCTGGGGCCATCAGCTTTTTCTTCATTTCATTCTTTGGATTTTGTGTCACTCACTGATGCTGTTTAGATTCTCTGACAACACACAAAATGTCTCGGCTTGTTTGGGATTTGTTGTTCTTCAATTTACTTTTAATTTTTCCCCTTGGCACTCATGGGTTTCCCTTGAGGAAGGGGTAAACAGAACAGGGTAACATCCAGATAGCTAATTGATGATTAAACTGTAATCTTTTTCTCAAGCCTCTTAGAAATAGTGAAGCTTTCCTTTTCTCAACATGGTGAATTTGCAATGAGAGAGTGGTGGACACACAAAGCTGTGGAGAATTACTGTGCTTTAAAATACCAAGGAAGAAGTTTTAATTTCTCCTGGGCTTTTAAATTGCCTATTTAGTTTGGGCCTGGTACTGTGCAAGATGTGTAAAATATCAGAGTGAAACAAGTCCACTGACTGAGTAGAGTTCTGTAGAGTGTTACAACCTAATTGCTCTGCCTTCGACATGTGCCAATTTCTTTTGGAGAAGAAAAGGAGTGCTTAAACATGACATACATCAAACTTGTGCTGTCAGTAAAATGGATGGATCAGTCCATCCTCTGGACTTGGTAGTGTGCAATGCAATTCCCCATAGGTTTCATTTGGCCTAGTTGGCCTTGTTAGAGTGGCCATGCTTTCATTCTCGTATTAGGAGGGAACCTTGGGAAACCTGGCCCTAATTCACAACAGCAGCAAGATCAATAACTATCAGCGTTTGGGCAGGGGTGGGTGAATTTGTCATGGGATGACTGCTTTTTGCTTTGGTTTAGTAATTTAATTTAGAGTTGAATGTCATAGGATCAGAGGAGTGCCTGTGGGTTCTGAAATTCAGGGTTCATCAGAACTGCCCATTATTGTTTGCTGTGGTTTTCTGTAAGAAATACTTCAAAACTATTTCAGCTGGTTCTAAAGGAAGACAGAAGGTGAAGCTTACCTGCATTTTACTCACCTTTTTGTTGTTGGATGGTGGGTTGGGTTTGTCAAGATGCAATTATTCCCCACTCTGCTGTCTCCTCAGTGCTACGATATAAAGGCAGAATTAAACAACTTTTACTTTCTTAATAACCTGCTACTCCAACAACTTTTTTTTTTCTGCACTTAGCAATCTGTATGACTGGTGTTTAAAAATTCAAAGAGAAATAAGTAGTTGTGTCTATACTTTTAAGTCCGTCTGGATAGAAACCATGAAAGCTTATGTTTTGTGTAGCTCCATACTTCCTGTTGATGGCATTTATTTTCCTTGTGAATGAAATGAGTATCTTCTATTTCTCATAATATCACTCCCTCTGAAACAGAATAGGGTGGCTTGGAATAACAGCGGAGACACAGCTGGAGTTTCCAGTTTAATTTTGGATGAATATACTCTTGCAAGTACCTGCTCATGAAAAATACCCAGGGTTTTTTAATGGGCAGTCTGAACAGCTGAATTTGAAGCATGGCATCAGATGAAAAGCTGGATAACTAATGGCTAACACTGGTGGGATTGTCAGAGCTCCTGCTTCACTGGTAGAAATGAAGTATTTTCTTCCATAGGAAGTATTTAAGTGCTGTCCTGACCAGAGAATATCAACAGTCAAATGCTCAGTATGCATTCTGTCATTCTTCTCCAAAATAAAAATCTCAGTTCTAAGGGGTGCTTGAGATCTTGGCACTTTGGAACAATAATTTGTTGAAGTCATGTTTAATGAAAGGGAGAAAAACACATGAAGCTGGAGTGTGACAAATGAAAGCATTTGTGCCATTGTAATGAAATTAGGCAAATAGAACAGGCTTGACAGCTCTGGGTTCCCCCTGTCAAACTGCATTTGTAATTCTAGCCTTGCATTCATGTGTAGCTGTGAATGGCACAATTTCCCTCTTGATATGGTGGGCCTGAACCCCTGAATGACCAATTCACAGAGAATTAGCTCTAAGGAGTATATTTTACAAGCATACTGAGAAGGTTTGCAGTTAATTCTCAGGTCTCCTTCACTGGCTTGACTGCCCCTAATTTTGGGCTGGTGTTGACTTAAATCATATGTAAAGCTTTTGATAACGCTTCCAGTCAAATATTGATTTCAGCAGTATGCAACACTTGCTTCCCTACATCCTTATGGTGAACATGTATGCTGTGTTGTGCAGTTCCAGCAGCCTTTTAAATCAGCTTGCCTTGCAGCATTTCTAGAAATAGACATCTAGACTCGTGGCTCCTCAGCTTTTCCCTAGCTGTCAGAATACAGTTCTCTTAATCTGTTAAAACCTTAGATTTTTAAGTAGCACTCTGTTCTCATTTCAGATGAGAAAATCTCTATAAATCTGCTATGCATTGCACTGTGTTGCAAGGAAAGAAAAACAAGACCAAAACAAATCTCCTTACAGGGAGAGATGGAAGAGGATTCTTTACACTTGAAACCTTGACTGTACTAGAACTGTGCAGAGGGCAACATGTGCAGGAACAAGCTAATTGGGATCATCTGTCTTAGCTGTTTTACACTTGTTCCCCTACATCAGTTGGCTTTTAGTGAACTGGAATTAAATGTTGGACAAAACTTTGAAGCTACAAGAAGTTGGGGCATGTCTTTCATTGCAGGTGCAGGAGGCATATATTCCAGTCAGTCTGGAGAATTTGTTTGTGAAGTGGTTAAATAAAGACCTCTTCCAATCATCAGATGTAGAGCTGCTGGAGTTGTAGTTTTGCTGAGGGGTGTAGAATCAATATGCATGTACTGTTGTTGGCCTCTTATCTGACTGGCTCTATATAAAGCAAATTCAAATTTTAAAGGAGCAAATTACTGTAGTTCTGTTTGCTAGATGTGTTAATCTCGAAATTAATTAACAGATAATCATGGGATTAACAAAAAATAATATCTTGTTTCCCAGTGATCCTTCATTGTAATCTGGGTGAAAATAAGACAAAGTTTAATCAGTTAAGACTTCAGGAATATTTTAAAAAATATAGAGTATGGTTTATTCAGTACTTTTGGATGGCTTCATATAAGGCAGCTACAGTTTTGCCCTTTTTACTTAAAACTTTTCTTCTTTAGGCTGGAGGTTAGGAGGAAGTTCTGCACAGAGAGAGTGATTGCCCATTGGAATGGGCTGCCCGAGGAGGTGGTGGAGTCGCCATCACTGGAGGTGTTCAGGAGGAGACTTGATGGGGTGCTTGGTTGCATGGTTTAGTTGATTAGGTGGTGTTGGATGATAGGTTGGACGCGATGATCTTGAAGGTCTCTTCCAACCTGGTCTGATCTATTCCTTTCTATTCCGTTCTTTCTATTCCGTTCTATTCTCTCTTAACTTGCTGAGAGACTTCAGGGACTTCTCATCCTTGGGTGAAAAGGCAAAATGTTTAGTTGTTTGGTAGATGGACTGAGACTAAAATGCTTATGCAGTCCCATAGGCCAGAAAGGCAGTCTTTGCAGAAAGCATGTTTTTTGGTGAGGCAGGAAGCACTTGCTGGTACCTCAGTTTTCTGTGGCATAGACTCATCGAGCTCCTAGGCAGGAGCTGTGAAGAGCTGGACTTCTCCGTTACAGTGTTGCCTTTTATCTTTTTCTCACTTTGAGAAGAAATGAGAATTCCTGTTGGTTGTACAGTTCAGCATGCAAGCAGTGAACATAATAAGGCATGCTTGAAACATTGCTCTTGTCTGAGCTCGTCTGTGTTGGAGGTGCGTGGGATACAACTGAGACAGCCTTTCTGAAGGCTGGGCGTCAAAGGCCAACAGCTGCTGCATAAGAGGAGTCCAGGTCATGTGGTTTGAGTTGCAGTTGCCTGTCCTGGGGACAAATGATGTTGAAATAACTTGTCATAAATAATTTTTTCTTGTTCATTTACTCTGATTTGGAACGCATAGCCGATCCTGATAAGAGTCATTCAGGAGTAAAGAGTTGAACTGCCAGAGAAAGCAGCTTATGTGAGCGTTTTAGATCAGGAATGTGCCAACAGTGTGCTAACAATAAGAAACCTCTTCCAAGGGGAACCTGCTTCTGTGCTTCAGGAGAAAGGGGATGCCCAGCATCCCCTTCAGCTTGTTTGCTGAAGTGTCAGAATTGCTGGATGGGATTGCTGAAATGGGAGTTAGGTGCTTCAACATGAATTAGTTGTTTAAATATCTTCATAGACATGTGTGTTTAAGCACAAATAATCCATAGGAGGAATGGAGGAAAGCACTGTGGTCTCAAAGGAATTCTGTCATATTAAAATTGCCAGCCTGAAGATTTGGCTTTCTGATATGCTATTTAAGATATTCTTTCCCTTTTCAAGCTACATGCACTGCTTTGGATTAGCTGAGCATTTTTGGGTGTAGTGTTGGTGCTGGTATCTTTTTGCTTCCCTGGGAGTTGGACTATGTGATCTTCAGAGGTCCCTTGCAACCCTTACCATTCTGTGATTCTGAGATTTTGTTTAAGGGAATTGTATAAAAAGAACAGGGAATGCTTTCCAGCTACTCCCCAAAGCAGCCCAGGCTGTATCATGTTTTAATATAGTTTTCCCTGGCTTTGAATAGACAGAAAAGGAAGGCTGCTTGGAGAAGTCCCTAGTGAAATTTTGCTCTCCATGCGTACACTTGTTCAGTTTTCCCCCTTGTAATACCTGAGGCTGAAGTCACGGTTTCAGGGCTGGTGGGTTTTGGGGTATGTGTTTTGGTTGGTTGGGTTTTCCTCAGAGTTGAAATAGTTATCTAAGCAGAGAACTACCTGGTGTTTTCTAGTTCAAACACTGAGAAATGTCTCTTGCTAGGAAATATACCTGGAGAAACTTCTGTCTCAGCAATTCTCAAGTATCTCACTGGTTATGGTGTCCTCACTTGTAATGCCTGAATCTGAATCCAGCAGAGCAAGAACCAGAGAGCTGAAAAATCAGAGCTGCTTTTTTTTGGAAAGCTTTTGTAAAAGTTAAGCATGTACTGCCAGGCATTCAGTATTGACTTTACATGGCCTTTGCTTTGGCGAAGGAATTACTAAAGTTATAATTGATTTTACTGAACGTTCTGAGTCTTTTTGCAGTTAGTGTCACTTTGATGAAGATACAACTTGCTAGGCAAAACAATTGCCTTTAAAGATTATGACTGGGCCTTACCAAAATACTGTGAAAAGAGCATTAGTGTGTTCTTGCTGTTCTGTGCTCTAGATAAAGTTTGAGCTCTGGTAATAAAAGTTAGCATGGAGTATACCTTGCAGTTCTAGTTACTCATCTGAAAGAGCTGGCAGGTTGGTTCTGGGCACTGTCACATTCAGTATATAAGACCATGAAAATCTTTTGGCGACAGAGCTTCTGAGCTAGCTTCACTGAGCAAAATGAGATTTGAGTTAAAAGGACTGATCTTTGATTAACTGACATGGTTGCAAAATTTTTACATGGTTAAAAACTTCCAAATAGCTTTAATACCATTTTCAGAAGCTGAGCTGGTACTTCAGCCAATTAGAGTAATCTGCTTCAAGACAGGATATAGCAAGAATAGCTACAGCATGAGTGTTTTTCTGTGCTCCCAGTCTTCCTATTGAAGCAAGTACTGCTACTGAGATAGAGTTCTGCATTGAAAAGGGAGCTGGTGACCCCTGTAATTCCTCACTGCCTGCAAATGTTGCTGGTCAGAAGAGCTCATTGTAGTAATGAAGTGAATACTCCACAGATGCAGACAATTAGCAGTGTGCTTCGTGTTTCACTGAAATTTAGATCATTTAGACAGTAGTCCTTTAGTGGGTACATCTTGCAGTAAAAATATTCTCATCTTGTTTAGTATGGGGGTTTTCAGTTTTGGTGGTTTGGGTTTCTTGGTGTTTGGTGGTTTGTTGGTTGGGTTTTTTTTGTTTTTAATAGCACAGCATCAGCTACCTGGTCTGAAATAGTTCTACGGCATGTAGAGGAATCTAATCTTCTAAGCTTCACAACTTTAGCTGAAAGAAAAAGCCAAAACTTCCCCCAGTCTTATAAAGGAAATGTCTAATTTTTGTCTTGAAAATGGGTTGATGGAGAGCAGAACCTCTATCCTCTGCTAGCAAGTTTGTCTCATTTCACCAATGCAGCTGTGTACATTTGTTGAGGTCCCATTTTTCTTACTAACCGAGGTGCAGTTTTTCCATCCTGGATCTTGCTGGGTCAAAGAAAACTGGGAGAATTGACAGGATTTTGTTAGTGCTGAGTGTTACAGAAAGGATCAGTTTGAGGGAAGAGGAGCTTGAGTGTTGATCCATAGTATCTTACTATGTTTAATATCATGCAAGTGCTTGTAACTAGACAAATGTTCTATAAAACACGCTTTCATCAATGTTTATTTAAGTATGTCTTACAATCATCTGCATTTCCATGAGCTATTGAGAGGTGATGTAATTGTAATGTCACACCCGGATATTATCTGATAAATTGGAGGAGTTGATCTTGAGCCAAAGAAATTGAATCATCACTTTCCTTTTAACCTCTCGCAAGTTAGTAGTCTTGGCCTGATTTGAACCAGTGGCTGAAAGGCAAGAGACTGCATAATGACTCCCAACGTTCTTTTCTTCAATTGCAGTTTTGCAAGAAGTTAACAGCAAAACTATTGCACTTTGGTATTAACTATTTAAACCCCCCAAAATGGCATTATTCCTGCTTTGCATCCTCGCCGTAATTTGTCACAGTTATGTTAACATGCTTTTTACTTTGATACTCAATGCTTTTCATTAGAAACTATGATGAAATGGAATTTCCCTGATCTTAGATTCAGTAAGGTTTGCATATATTTATTTCAATGAGTTATGCTGGTAGACAGAAAAGCAGCAGCTAGTCTAAAGAGTTAGGAATTACAGGGTTTCTTTCTCCCCCACCTTAAAGAAGCTCATAAGTGCAATATTGGATCATCAAAAATATAAATGCCAGTGTTCCTGTGACACTATTAGCTGTTAGACTTGTTAACTTTTATTAGGAATAGAATGTAGCTTTCAGCAGTTTGAGCCAAGTATTTGTCCTTAAATGTTTTTGGTCCCAGGATTATTACAGTTACTTTTAATGCACTCTTCTTTGCCTGTGTACTGGCTGTATTGTGGCTGCCTTCACCTGCTTCTTAATGCATTTTCTCCTAAATCCTCCTCAGGACTCATCTTAACTTGATTCCTTTATTCCTTGTGGTGCTCTGGGTTTGGTTTTTTGGTTGGTTGGCATTTTGGTTTTGGGGGGTGGGGAGGGGCAGTGGTGGTGCTGTCACTTTCCCTAGTTCTGGCTGTTCTTTTATGTGCCTTTTTTTTTTTTTCCATTCCTAAATCCTCCATTGATAATCTTGAAAAGTTCAGAAAGCTCCTTAGTTGTCTTTCACCATCTTAACAGCTTAGAGCATCTATCTTCTTGTATTGCAGCTTTAGAGAGGATACTTGCTGTCCAAAGCAGCAAGTAGAGAAGAGCCCTTTTTTCTCCTTCGATTGAGAGGTTTATACAGATACTCTGAAAACTATACAGAAGGATTTTTAAATATGTCTTGTGGTTTTTTCCTCTTTTCCAAGCAAATTTCTAGTGTTGCAGAAATACAATTTATGTTCAAAGAGCTGCAAGAGATCCAACTAACCCGGTTGTATATTTGTACTATGCATATAATTAGCATGAGGCTATATATATAGTAGGATGTTACAGTAGTGAGGGAAGGTGGGCAAGGTCTATGTAGTTAACGTAATCACACAATCCCAGGAGCACTAAGAAGATGCAACCGTATCTGCCAGTTAATTAAAGCAGGAATTTAGGCAGCAGTGGTTCTGTGGTGTTTATATAATGTTCTTTTGAGTATCATCAGAAAGTGAACTTCACAAATCATTGCTCTATATACACGTGTGCATGTGTGTGCGCGCATCTGTGTGTATATATTTAAAAGCAACCCTGACCTTCCCACTAGCCTCCTGAGACTAAGCAGGCCTCCTTCCTCTGAGATTAAGCTTGCTGTAGATTCTTAGAGAAAATGTATCCTAATGATTCAAGTGTAATTTAATGGCTCTTTGAAATTATTTTTATTTTAACAGAGCTCTCTGAAATAGAACCCAATGTCTTTCTTCGGCCTTTTCTGGAAGTAATCCGTTCTGAAGACACTACAGGCCCCATCACTGGATTGGCCCTCACCTCTGTGAATAAGTTCCTGTCATATGCACTAATAGGTATGTTATGTGGCATCCTGGGATTTACCAAAATGCCAGGCAAATGTATCTCCTTGAGACATGTCTTTGGCCAGGATACACGGATGCCGTCTTAATGAGGAGATTGTGGAAATAAGAAAGCTATCATGAAGGCTGGGGAAATGGGCAGCTGCACTTTGTTAATATCATATCTGCTGGTCTTCCACGGCGCTGCAGCAACGGATGAAAACAAAGCCAAAGCTTCTGGTCTGCCCTGACTGCCTTGTGTGCTTATGGCCTTCTGCTGAACTGTGGTGGTCACCAACTGCTTTTTAATACAGTCTGAGCAAAAAGGCCAGGGAGGGGAGAATCCCATTTTGCATTGTTCTAACATACATAAACACAGTAGAATGTGTTTAGTTTTGTGAACTAACATTTCTGCTCTAGACTGAGGATGTTTTTTGGCCTGGTCCCAGACCCTGTTCAGTGGTGTGCCAGTACCCTTTGCTTGTCTCAATTGTTGTGGCAGAGACAGTTTTGCTGTTGCTCAGACTTTCAAATGTGCATGTTCTCCTTTATATTTGTGAAAGAACAATAATGTGCATGTGGTCAGTTCCCATGGCTCAGCTGGCTTGTGGTAACTCATTAGCTGGCTTTCTGTCTGCCTTCTCCGTTGTTACTGGTGCTTGATTTTTTGGGGGGTGTAAATTCTGTTAGTACTTTCTGATCATACCTGTGTGAATTACAAAACTTGTTTATATAGTCTCATTCAGAGAGAATTCTTTTACTTGTCTTGCTCTCCTCAAATTCAGATTTCTCAGTTGTTTTCCTCCCTTACATTGTAAGTGAGCACTGTTGAATTTTTGATGCTGTTGTTTTAAAGTTTTTGTTCATTGCAGTCAACATAAGGTAAATTAGAGAAAGAAAGGGCTGAATGTAGGGTATTTCTGTGGGAAAGACCTCAAATTAAATTAAACAAAACTGAAGACTTGTAGGGGGGAAAAAAAAAGAGTGTAATGGAAATGTAGTGTATCAAGACATCAATTAGTGGGCAGTATTTGGTATAATTAAGTGGCAAAAAATAATGAAAATGATGCAATATTGATGTCACTTCATAGGTCAACAAAGAAATCTTAATAAATTAGCCTGTAAACATGCCTCTGAAGGACTAAGCAATGATGCAAAGTGTATTAGTTTCAACATAGAGTGAGGGTTGAACTCTTCTTATGTGGTTAGAGTGGGATCAGAACACCAGAATGGTATCACATGTCCAGGCAAATGTCTGTATAGGCAACTGGCTAGAAATTCTTGATTTGAGGCAGAAAGAGGGGAAAATGTGGTTCAATGTTCCAGTGTTTCTCTAGCTACTTGTTATTTAGAGTATCAGTTAGGTCACTCCAGCAAGGGTACATTCCTGTAACTGTTGGTGAGCATGTGTCTTTGAGGTCGATAGTGGAAAAGACCCTCTGCCTGCTCTTTGTTGTGGAGAAGAATTTGTAATCTAAGACATCTGTTGCTGCTTCAGGTGACATTCACAGCGGCCTTGTCCTTTCTGCTGCTCCAGATACCAGTGAGGCTGGGATTAGTGGTGCTGACTGAACATCTGGCTAGGGTTGTGTTGTTAAATTAGAGCTTTTTGGTTGTATATTTCTCCTTGTAATATAAGCCTAAAGGTAATCTAAAGACTGCCTAGGAGATGCTTAAAGCTGTCCTTAATATATGAATCTGTTTCAAACTGTATGGCTCAAGCAGGGACAGACTCTAGCATAACTACAGAGGGGAAATTTCAGTGTGGCTGATATTTGTGGTGCATTTTGGAGCTGCATAATTGACAGGTGAAACCAGCACTTTTTTCAAAAGCATCATTAACTGTGTCTGTTCTGTGAGTGGATGGCTTTTGCTGTACACACTGGGTCAAAAACCAGTGGGCAGTGAAAGAGCCAAACTCTTCTGATCTTTGCCTAAGATGGCTTTCTCTTCCTATTTCCAAAGTATTTCTTTGCTAAACCTTAGGCCGTTTCACTGTTTTTCTTACTCTGTCACATGTCAGTAGGTGGCTATCTGTCTAGTTTTCAGGCCAGTATTGCTGACAGGCATTTTTAAAAAATAGTTAGAAGATAATAACTCTTGAATAGCCTTTGAGACATCTCATCTCTATTAGTCTGAGATGCAAAGATCTGTTCTGAGACTGTTGGATGCTGCAGTCACTATAGTGTGCAGTCACAGCTCGGTTAGATAAAATGACTTGATGCCCACCATGTGTGTGGTTTAGTTGGAATAGTTTGTCTTACAGAGATGATCCTCTGCTCTGCAGTAAGTACTACTGTTTCAAGAGCTACAATCAATAAATTACACAGCAATTTTTGAAGTACAAGAAGAATGTGCAACAATGCTAAACTGTGGTTTGTTTGTTTTTTATCCCTCAGATCAGTGATTTCATTATTCAGCAGTTTTGCACTAGCTAGCTTGTCAGCTTTTTTGAGGAGCTCAAACCTTAGCTACAGGAAGACTAGAGGCTGAATTCCACAACTGTATTTTCCATCTTTTCTTCAGAAAAGGAATATGCTTTTCCTGCTGTTGCTAAAAACTATACATCTGTATGCGAGCAACTGTTGTTTGACTTCCAGTGAGAGGACTTGCTGTTTGAGGAGTTTGAAGCTTGTTCTTCCCTCTAGCTCCACTATCTCCTTAGTGATTTATTTTAGTTCCATTTAAGGCATTACTGAGCAGGCTTTTGGCTTTCCTGAATTTCCCTGATGGTTGAGAGCCTGGATTTTCAACTTTCTGCCACTGATTGTGAGAGTACACCCCACATGGAATGTGGACCTCTAGAGGGGGTTTCTAGACCTTTGCATTGTAAATGGCAATTTTCAAACTGATATTTTGGTTCATACAAACTGGGGGTTTTGTTAGTGATTCTGAGCAGGCATTGACACATCTTCTAATACTGGTTACTCACAAGGGAGCAAAGAAGCAATCTCATCTTTTCTGTATCTTGTTTCTGCAAAGCAGAAGTATCTTTGCTTTTAATTGAACTCAAGAGGCTTTATAAACTGACCTGAATTTGTGGAGCTGTTCCAGGAAGCCAGGACTGAAGTAGTCAGGCATGATGTGTGTTGGGAGATAGGTATGTTTATTTTTTAGATAGGGGCTAGAACAGCAAAGCAGTAATCATAGATCTGTTAAAGCAGCATAGGCTCTACTTGCATTTCCTTTTCACATGAATAATTTCTCTGTGACTATGACTAAATGTATTGCTGTCCTGGTTTCTGATGTAATGCAGTTACTTTTCATACTAGTAGCTGCCATAGTGTTGTGTTTTTGATTTAGTATAATCCTAGAGCAACTCACCTGTACTGGAAGAGGTGATAATAGAGTGAACTGTGTTCTACCTGTGGGAGCCTTTTCTCCAGCAAGTGTCATCTTCCTCTTGATGTCCACTTACCTGCTTTCCACTGTAGTTGTTGAGTTTAGTTAATAGTAATGCTAATGTAGGTCCTGGCACTGTAGCACCCCTGGTCCTTGCCAGGTTTAATTGAGGCAATTTAGAATGATCCTACATCATTATTGGTGGCTTGGTTAAGCTCTTATTTCCATTTGTGAATAAGTGTGCATGGGGCAACAATACGTGTTGGCTGATTTTATTGCCTCCGCTTTTATTTTATTGCTTTTGGTAAAAGACTGGTAGCTTCCAACTGTGTTATGAGCCAGACAACTGCCTTTGACAGCCAAACCTCTTATTTAATGCTTCCAAGTATCAGAGTTTGGCATCCCGATGAGTGCTGCTGCCAAAGCAGGTAAAAACTGACCTACTGGTCTTAGAACAGTGTCCTGGGTAGCTTAATGAGCTATAACTAGCGAATCAGGAGAGGAACTTAGTCTCAACTATGAAAGATTATTTTGTGTGTGTGAGAGACAGAGAATAATGTCAAAAGTAGGCCAGCTCTACCCTTACTGGGGATGTGTAACAGATGGCAAAATGCTATTCCTATGCAAAGGTATAGGATTCTGAAGTACACGGATGGCGTTTCAGTTTTGTGGAACTGTGACGTCTTTCTCGTCCTGCAGCCTTTCAGAATCCTCACAATGTGGTGGTCTTGGAACTACAGTAAGGGCAGCTTTCTTTAAGGCCTAGAACTTAGTCCCTTACAGATCTGAACACAACTGGAGTCAGAGGGAGTCTGCAAAGTTTCTCTGTAGAGTTCATGAGGTCTTGCTTGATTCTTGTGTCAGCTCTGTTCTTGCTGGAGTTTGAGGCCCCATTGCCAATTAATGAGGTATTAGCCAGTGTTTAGGTTGTCTCTTTTCTTTCCTAATGACTGTTTAGGTAGGAAGGTAACAGGATTCTTGCCCAATGATGTATTGTTTAAGTGAGAATGAAATCAAAGCTGGAGGCAGCTTTTCCAAAGCCACTGTAATGTGGCACAAGATACTGTTACTAGCAACAATCTCATCCTAAACATTCTCTCAACTGCACCATTGTTTGTAGCTACAAAAGTCTGAAATAGAGAGAAGGATCCTTGATGAATGATTGAAGTGAGAGGCCTGCAACTCCGATATCTGAACTGTGGCGTGTCTGTCCACTGTTTTCTCTGGGGAAAGCTACTGGTCCATTCCTTCCCGAGCTCTTATTCCTTGGGAGGGATACAGAACAAGAGACAATTTTTCCTTCTCAATCTAGTGGAACCTGTTTGGCATTTTCTCTTCGTGGGAGTAAATTTGAGGCTCCCTATTTTTAAGAGCTGTTTTCTCTTCATTCCCAGGGAGCAACTGAATGCATTTAACAGCTGATTGTGCTGTATTGTAGGTAACAGGACACAGTCTTATGAGTTGATGTGTTAAAACATACAGAACCAGTAACAGCTGAATTGTAATGATTTTCTTTGATAGGTTACTTCTTTTTGCAAATGTAAATATACTCTTGATAAAGTGTTTCTGAAAGCTGCCTCTTAAAAAACCCCTTCTGTTACTGAAGGGTGAGTTTTACTCCTGCAGTGTCAACTCACTGAGTCACACAAATTAAGGAAGCAGATGGCAATAAAGTATCTCTGTGTAGATGTCTCCCCACAGAGGTGGTAGGCTGTAGGTGGCCTTTCTCTGTCATGTATTTTTGTTCTTATTACTCAGATCCCAGCCATGAGGGCACAGCGGAGGGGATGGAGAACATGGCAGATGCTGTCACCCATGCCCGATTTGTGGGCACAGATCATGCAAGTGATGAGGTTGTCTTGATGAAAATCCTGCAGGTAAGTGGATAGAAATGGTAATTACCATAATGGTTGCTGCCCATTGTGGAATATATCTTGTTACACGGAGATGAAGAGAAAGGAGCAATGTTTTGGCTCTGTGGGAGCTTAGTGACAGACTTTATTTTTAAACAGATGGCTCATATACCTGTGGTAAAAGCTTTTCCAAATGAAAATAATTAAAAGTCTAAATGAAATTATTTTTAAATTAAGGGCTTGATAAAGAGGTAGGGCTGAAAATCCTACCTTGTATGTGGTCTACATTAGTGAGGAGTAAATTAAGCATATGGCTCTCTTAAACTTGTTTTTCAGACAAAGCTTTTGTAGAGCCAGACCTGTGAACTATGCACCTCTTTGGTCTCTGTACTTTTCAGCAGTTAGCTGGTTACTGAACTTCAATATTGGGTTGCATGCAATATATCAGACCATTTTTAGAAGTGACTTGGGAAATTGTTCTTGTCTCCTGGTCTGTTACTTGAGGACAGCATTCAGTTTGAAGTGACTCCTGGAAAACCTTTATGACAGTCCTTGAGGAAGCTAACCTTCTCTCCAAAATGTATGCAAGTGTCATTGTACTTCTGGGACATATGTATGCTGTTCTTTGCAGGTTTTGAGAACCTTGCTGCTCACTCCAGTGGGAGCCCACCTCACCAATGAGTCTGTGTGTGAGATCATGCAGTCCTGTTTCCGGATATGCTTTGAAATGAGGCTCAGCGGTACGTCTGTTCGTACTTCCATACTTAAGAAATGCTTGAATTGCCTCAGCGTTAACTAGACCTGTTGTAGAACACGCAGCCATGGAAAGCTGCTGCGCTTTATATGATTGTGCCTTTCTACAACTTCATGGAGGAAGATTCGTTAGTTCACTGCACAACTTTTGACTGCTTTTTTCCCCAGCTGTGTGGCGCCACCGTGTGATTCCAGCCCCTCTCACAGTAATGTGGTGTTGGAACTGGTTTTAATAAATTTGCCGTAATCTCTGTAAACAAGGCTCGGAGGGGAGTCTGCTTGAAGAAGCCTCTTGATAATATCACACTGAGTAATGACACCTGTGTTATTTGTTTTTGTCTTCACAGAGTTATTGAGAAAATCTGCAGAGCACACTCTGGTCGACATGGTGCAGCTGCTCTTCACAAGGTAAACCTGCTTGTGTTTGCCTCAGCATTGCCGAGATGGCCCTCTAAGGACAGAAAGATTCCATGCTTCCACTTAAGGGCCCTACAGAAAAATCATCCAAAATGGTCATTATTTAGAGGTGGAAAGGGATGAAGGATTTGGCACTTTTCTCTTGGGCTGACCCTGTCAGACTGCAGGGAGATCAAGGTAGGGATGGTTGCCTGGTTTAAGATGTCCTTTGAGGAGAGATGGACAGCCAAGTAATGAAGAGCTTTAGGATAGGGAACCAGTTTGAGGACATAGAAGGCAAACTTCACTCTAGAAAAAAAGAAGTGTTCTAAAAATATAGCTCTCTTCAGGAGAGAGAGTAGAAAGGGTGAATAGCCACATGTTGATTTCAACCTGAGAGCTTTGACCTCACATATCAAAGATAATTTTAAACTCTTGAGATCATGTGTCTTGGACAAATGTTCTGCCCTTTTCATCACCCTTCAGGTAATTAAGATCACTTTTTTAAACTCATTTATTTAACTGCAAAACTACTTCTCTAGGTAATGAAGTAATCATAGACTTTCTCTGGGTGTTGTAAAAAGGAAATGTGCAGATATAGAAGTAATTCCAGTAGAAAAGGATTGTAGTGAAACTGACAACTTGTGAAACACAGCTCTTATAATATTTTTTTTTTTCCATTATCACACTCCATTCCAGAGGGATCTCAATTATTTGTGTTTCCCTCTGTGTACCCTGTGTCATGCAGTGCACTGGGTGAATGTGGGGCAATCAATCTATGCAAAGAGGAAAGGCTGCATTACCTTTTTTCTCCAAATACATGTGTGAATTTTGCTTACTGCTTATTCATTTCTTACTGTGCATCCTGTCCTCTGTCCTTAATCATGAGGCTTGGAGACACCATCACTCTCTATGCCCATAAACATTTGGATAGAAAAGCAAGGCAGAGACAACAGCAGCTGGTTTGGCCATTTTGCTTTCCAGAAAAAGGGACAGCTAAAGCTGTGCTGCAAGGCTTTTATTCCTTCAGCAAGCAGAGACACAAATGTAGTAAAAAGAACAGAAGGGAAAGCAGGGTGTATGGACCTGTCAAGCTGTATGCATTTGTCATTTTATAGCATAGGTGAGAGCAGTCTACCTCCTTTACTTCTGAGACAGGAGCTGCTCATCTGAAAGTATTCAATTTAAACATGGATCCATTGTGCACCATAATCATGTATGTACAATGCAGAATAGAAGATAACTGTTGGGGTTTCTACAAAGTCAGTGAAAGAGTTTGCTAAGACCAGTGATAACATGTACCCTGCAAGAGTGCTGGTGTGGATGACACTCTGGCTCAGCAGTTGTTTTTAGCAGTGTCAGAGAAACCTGTTTTGAACCAATCTCCTTAGTCCACTGCTGAGAACATACACAAAGGATAAGAAACTGTACTTGCATGACCCTTAACATCAAAAGTCAACATAACAAAACTGCTATTAGCAGTAATAGCATGTGAAGTACCTGTCATCCATGCTTGGGGTTTTTTACCCCTCAGCAGCTTTTGTCAGGAAAATAAATGAAGAGCATCTCTTTGTGGGTTTCTAGTGTTTGCACTAGAAAGACCAGTCTTTTTTTTTTTTTTTTTTTCCTGCCCCCCCTTCTTGTTAACCTCAAAAAGCTTATATATTTTGGCTTGTTCTTTGTCTTTCAGGTTGCCTCAGTTTAAAGAAGAGCCTAAAAGCTACATGGGAACGAACATGAAGAAGGTAAGATTTGGCTCTGTGATGGCTGTTCTGCTCTTGTCTCAGGCTTGCACCCATCTCTATATTGTTTGTTTTCACACTTGTGTTTCTTCATTCCCTCAAGTCCCTAGCAGACTGAATGAGCATGTTTAACTGCCTAAATTGAGAAAGCTTCATTAATTTAGTGAGATTAAGCCCACATAGTCCAGTAGTGAATCTTGTTAGTGATACTGCTGCCTTAGTCAGTCCCAATTCTGGGAACATCTATCAGCTGCTGCGAGTTAGAAAACTCCAGCAAGTTATGGGACCTGATGGTGATGTCCTCTGATCATTTGCTGTTTTCTACTCTCTCTCCAGATTCTTTCTCATCTTTCTTCATTTGTTGCAGGTGTAATACTTAGCTCTCAGGATATATTTGTCCAGTTCTCCTTATGCAGAAAGAAAACTTTTTGAGGCTGGTGGAAGAGCATGAAAGCATTATGGAATTGGACTGTTGTTGAAAAAGCTTTGGTGGCTACTAGAAGGGGCAGAATTCTGTAGGGCAAACCCTAGTTCACATGGATGATGCCCTCTCTGTTAGCAGCCAAATCCAAGTGAACTGGTCATTTTCTCCCGTTCTCTAAATGCACAGTTTTCTGAGGGTGGGAGGTCCAGGTTTGTTCAACACCACCATCTCCCTTCATACAGTAAGATTTTTAGCATCTGGAATCACTATGACAAATAACCATAAATGTGACCTTACCTGATTATTAGTGTAATAATTTCTTAAGTGGAGAGAAGTCTGTGTGAAGACCTCCATATACACTTCCATGCATATATATTCTTTATTCTCTCTATATAAAGATTGCAAATAAAGATAAAGCATTATACTGTTAAGAGCAACAGAATTGCAAGGGTGTTAGAGAAGAAACTTCCATCTTTGAACTTATGCTGAATATACTATTTATAATGTTATAACTTTCACTGTTGGGTTTTTTTTAGTGGAAAAACGTGGCAACATTAATTAAATTTACATTTCAGAGCCAGCATAGCAGCGTTTTGAGAGACTGAGGGTTTGCTTGTAGAAATCTGAAACTAGCTTGGGGCTTTACTTCTTGTGTAGCAACCACAGTAATGATTGCTTGTTTCCTTTGCTGTGGGAGAAAAGTGGTAATACTTGTGATAGTGGTAGGCTGGCCTAAGGAAAGCTTACTAATGTACTGCAGGTGTCAGAATTGCCGTGGTGTGTGCATAGAAGGTGTGAAGTGAGGGTGAATTTGAGTTTAGGAAGGCTGCCCTCATCAAGTGATGGCTGCTTGCAGCTCGGTTAAGTGATGCTCTGTCTTGTCTGATCTGTGCAGTTACTTTGTGACTGTCTCTTTGCTCTGCATGCCAGGAGTCTGCTGTCCAGTCTTGCACTCTGCCAGGTTGTTATTCTCTTCAGGTTTATTTTGCTTTGTTTAAACCATGCATTTGCCTATCTTTCACAGATCTCTTCATATGTCCTCAACAAACTGGAGCTAAGTAGTGGGGAACAGCCCAAAGCCCTGAAACAATTAGAGAGGGTATTGCTCTTTAAGAACCTGAAGGTCTCTCTCTCCCTTCTCCCTTCTTACCTTACTCCCCTTTTCCTTCTCTTGTAAACACCACCTGAGAGATAGATGTGTGCAGCAAATCTCCCTCCACTCATTTGACACAGCATGGCTTTTGGGGACAATGCATGCAGTGATTGCTTTGCAGTGTTGTGGCTGCAGCTGGGGCAGGCTTGGGAAGGAGAGAGACCCTTGGTTTACTGCAGCATTCAATGTCTTGGTGCGTGTCACCTAAGACACTATCACAGCATCCTCTGAAGGAAACAAGTGGGAGTAGGAGGGCAGGGAAAAGATTTGAGTCCTCTACGACAATGAAAAACTGAAGAAAAGAAACACAAAAAATATAGCTTGCTCTCTGAAGGCTCAAGTGTTGTTTGTCCTAGCTGTTCATATTGGTTATAGCTGTAGCGGCATACCTGAGGAGTCTCTTGATCCAGCATGCCTTAAACAGTTTTACTCATGGTGAATTTCTGAGCTTTGTTACTTGGAAGAGAGACACGGAGGTCAATACTTTCTAAAGCTATTTGAAGACTGCTGCACATTTTCAACATCTTAGGACATGTTTCTACTGAAATTAAATATGGTTCCCAGCACAGTATTTGCTGTTGGAGGGTGAGTGGGGCTGAACTGAATTGTGAAATGTGTTAGTTCTTACTAATTCCCCTAGAAATTATTTGTAAAGAAAAGTTGTAGGCCTGCAGACTGCTGGTTTTGGAGTGGTTATAGAGACCCTGGGATACTCGGTTGGATGGGACCCTTTTCAGTTTTCCACGTTGATTCTTAAACTTTATGTAGGTTTAATTTTTGTCTGTCATTAGTGCTATTTGGTCTGAAAGGAGCTGAACAGATCATTTAGAAATGCATTTAGTGGTCTTCTGTCCTGTGTCTGTGATCAGGGTAGGTTGGAAAGACAGTGTCTATAGACTTGCAGAGTTACACAGAAGAAATGAGTACGAAATGTTTCCTTTGCAGAAAGCATTGTGACTAAACATTGGGTTCTGCAGTGGGAATTAGGAGGAACCTAAATCAGAGTTCTCACAGATTTTGGAGGTGTATTATGTTCATAGTTGTCATATAAGCATTTCACCGGGTAATCTTCACTAGTTATTGCAGTACAGGCAGGTAGGTAAGTGAGATGATTGGACTGTATTGATGTCTCCAGGACTTGGATCGTGGACATGTTCTCTCTGCATGCTTTTGTGTCTTGAACGCTACTTGGTGTGCTGACCGGTTCTATGCTGCATTTAGAATGAGCTCATGTTTTAGTATAATCACTTTAGTTACTAATCATTGGCCCCTGCGCTTTTCTCTTGAGGCTTACAGTATCTTATGGAAAAACAAACGAGTGCAGGTAAGGTGGCTTGTAGAAAAACGAGATCTCACAGACCCTTTAAAAAGAATCTTGTAGTACATACATTTTTCTTCACCTTCATAGACTTAGTTTTATTGTTAAAATCATCTATCAAAGGAAGCATTTGGAGTCTTCTAATTATTTTCTTCTTCTGCAATTCAGTGTATATATTTCTTTATGCAAAGGTAACCCAGATACGTGTAATGGAATTTGTACTGAGTTCTAAGATGAATTAACTGTAGCTCTCGGCTCCCTCTTTACTCTGATTTTTAAAGGGTGTATTTTAAATACTAACTTCAGGTGGCTCTACTGCAGAAGTACAAGCTTGATCTAATCTGAGCAACATTAATAATTATAAAACTAATGCAACTATAGTACCGTGGAGCATTGGAGAGGAAAGCAAAGCTTTAGATTATCTTTTAAATGCCATTTACCTGTAGTATGTAGTCAATAAGGCAACCCTTAGGTTTAAAAATCTCAGCCTGTTAACATTCAATCAAGCTTTCTAGTGAAATCAAGAAATTGTCTTGGCAATGAAGCTAAAAACTGTGATTTTTTTTTTCTCACATTTTTAATTACATAAAAATCAAGAACTCATGGGATTGTTACCTTTTCATTCAATACAAAATACAAATTAAAATACTACTTTGCTGTCCTTTGATACATGTATTGTTTGAAAATTCCTAAACTGTTTGTTAAATGAACATATCAACCCCTTGGCACTGGTGACATACTTCTAGTAAGCTTCTATTACTTCTTCTAATACTTCTCTTTGGTTTTGCAATTGAATTATTTTTTTAAGCTATGCAGTTGTCGTAGTAGCTTGCTACCTGTTACTTATAGGGGACAGAAAAAGAAAAAAAATAATTAAAAAATCAGTGGAGAAGAATGATATGGGAGGCAGTCCCAGGTAATTCCCATTTGTAATTCTAATAAAAGAATACCTGTTTGTGTAGAATGTGGAATACTGGATAGTATGAGATAGGAAAAAATCTGCTGAGCCATCTCACTTGTCAGTTAAATTGTCAAAGAAAAATACCCAAAACAAAAATTCCAGAAAACCGAAGACGACCAACCAAAATTTGGGAAAACAGAACACACAAAGCCCCCCCACAAACAAAAATGCACCACACACACAAAACCAACCAAACCCCCCAAGCAAAACCTCAAAAAAAAAAAAAGCCCTCAAAGAAACAAACAATAAACCAGCCAACAACAACAACAAAAAAAAAGAAAATAAAAAAGGCATGACAAACCAAAGCCAACCAAAAAAGCCCCCCACAGTCAAAAAACCAAAACCCAACCAACCCACAGCAACAGTCCCACATAAATTTAGATTCTTTCCTGAATGTGTTGTTCTTTGATTAAATATTTCACATTCTTTAAAAATTGACTGAATCTTTTTGCTTGCTTGACTGAATGGTTGGTTGGTTGTTGTTTGGGGTTTTTTTGACTCAGTCTCTGAAAGACAGCACAGGTTTGTCAAAATGATAACAGATGGGCACTTATCTTAGAAATCTCAACAGGAGAAATCTCAGAAGGTTGGAGCACCTCCCCTATGGGGATGGGCTGAATGAGTTGGGCCTGTTCAGCCTGGAGAAAAGAAGGCTTCAGAGAAGACCTTATAGCAGCCTTAAAGTACCTGAGAGGGGCTTACAAGAAAGCTGTGAAGGGTCTTCTTTACAAGGACTCATTCTGATAGGATGAGAGGGAATGGATTGAAGCTTGTGCACAGTAGATTTAGACTAGATATTAGAAAGAAATTCTTTAGAGTAAAGGTGGTGTGACACTGGAACAAGTTGCCCAGGGGAGTGTGGATACCCCCTTCCTGGAGGTGTTCAAAGCCAGGGTGGATGAGGCCTTGACCAATCTGGTCTAGTGGAAAGTGTCCCTATCCCATGGCAGGTGGGTTGGAACCAGATGATCTTTCAGGTC
Source organism: Dryobates pubescens (assembly GCF_014839835.1). Taxonomy (NCBI): domain Eukaryota; kingdom Metazoa; phylum Chordata; class Aves; order Piciformes; family Picidae; genus Dryobates; species Dryobates pubescens. Next base: position 18,692,875 of record NC_071619.1, on the reverse strand, counting down.
CCTTCCAACCCAAACCATTCTGTGAATCTGTGAATACAAAGTACAGAACAGTCACTAAAAATGGGTACTGTGTCTGAGGAAAAGTGCTTTTTTGAAAGGACTAGTGTTGAAGTAAGATGGTATTTGGTGTTGTGTGAAAGGAGAGGTCAGAGTGAGCTAGAATTCCGTCTGGAAAGGGGAAAGAGATAGAAAAACAGTAGCCGAACCTAGAAGGTTTTTTTGCCTTTGAAGAGGAGTAGTAGCTGAAAGGAGGGCAGGTGCAGGAAAAAAACCCCACTAAAGAATATAGGTGTCTTCCAGAGAATGTAAATCTGATGCTAGGAATGTTACAGCCTAAAATATAACTTAATTGTGATGAACTTGCAAAGAATACCAAGTAAGCACAGGTAAGGAGACTTGCTAATTGGCTTACACTACATGCAGGGTACCTGTTCAGTGGTTAATTTTTTCACCCCAAATTGAAGAGGTCTTAAGCATCAGAAAAATTGACTGCAGCTACCAAACCCAGAAGTTCAATCCTCTCTTCAGAGGGAAGTTGTTTTTAGGTCTGCTGCTGCCATTGTCTGTGTGACTAAATACCATATTCGTTTTAGGAAGTTCTGGAGCATCTCTCCACGCCAACAATAATGGCACATTGTGGCAAGTGCCACACAGTCTGCATTGCTTCTGCTGTGGTTCTTGTTTTCCCAACCAAAGATCTGTATAGGATCCTGGTCGAGAAGGATGTCAAGGGTTAGGTTAGACTTAGATCTGAAGAAGAGTAATGACAGAAAACAGGTGAAAGCAGAATGTGGTTTGTTTCTGTACCACAGGGGTGGTACCATGAGTGAGCAGAGTGTTAGAAAACACAAATTAGTAGTGAAAGATACCTGAAGGAACATGATCGTGACATACTTATGAAGAGGCACGTGACAGAACTGCAGACTGAAGTATGGGACTAGGTGCTGAGGCTTCGTCCTCAGCCTTAGTGTATAGAAGTTGACATTTTAACTGAACATAAAACATAACCAGTAGTTGCTTATTTACTTTAATTAATGCCCTTTAGCAGTCTGGAAACATTGGCAAAAGCAAAGAGATTTGAGATGTGCCTGTAGGTCTGAGAGAATTCTTTATCATGGAGTCATTAAGATTGGAAAATACCTCTAAGGTCATTGAGTCCAACCATCAACCTAAGACCACTATGGCCATTAAACCATGTCCACACATTTCTTGAGCACTGGGATTATCCTAATGCAAAGTTGTTGATATTGATAGGGAGGCAGAGTAACTGCAGTAAATTGTCCCTTGATTTGGGCATGGAGTTTTGGCTGATAATGTGGATACTGGGGAGTCAGGGGCTGGTTTGCATGGGTTTGAGATGCTGAATAATTTGTGTGATAAATTAAGTGCTATTGCCTGACTTTAAGGGTTTTGAGACGGCCTTTTGTGGGTTGGCTTGCATAATGATTTGTGCTGTGTGTTTCTGCTGTACTGATGTTCATACTGGTTATTGGTTTTCAGTTGAAAATGAGAGCTGGAGGAATGAGTGAATCCTCAAAATGGAAAAAGCAGAAGAGATCACCAAGGCCTCCTCGACATGTAACCAAGGCCTCTCCTGGGACAGAACAACCAGCTGCCAATGCCAGTAACACTGCAGGTAAGCTGAAATATGTTTCCACAGACTAGACTGTATCTGTTCCAGAGCTTTTTTGGAAGCTACCGTTATTTAATTTCTCTTAACATGTTGTTTTGCATTAGACTTTTTTAAATCTCAGTTCTCAGTGAGTACAGCAATAAAACTTCATGTAGCTTTTCAGGTCCAGGAGAAAGAGTTTGAAGGAGATGGAGTATGTATTGATGGAGGCAAGCGTGGTTCTGTGTCTAACATGATAGCATTTTTCTGCCTTCAAGGTGCCTCACAGGTTTATGGGGACCTGGGGAGATAGCTGAGATTATGGGCAGTGGAGGAGTTGAAGGGTGCAGCAGGTACACGGAAGAGACTGAGAACAAAACCACTTGACAAGAGGAGAGCTAAGCGGAATGGAGCGGGAGGGGAAAGCTTCCTGCAACAGGAGGACATATTCTTTCCTGTGTTACTGAAGGATCCACTATAGTGTGTGGATGTGGTGGTAATGAAGGAAGACCAAAGTGTGGCAGAACTGAGGGATGTACAGGAAGTTATGTATCAGTGCTGGGTGAATGAACAGATGTCTTGCTAGACATGTGAAGGCTGAAAGCATGCACCCACGATCCATAAAATTTGAACAAAAGTTTATATTCATTAAGGACCAGGGAAATATGGGGTGCACTTAAAACTCTTAATGGGAGAATAGAGGCCTTGATATGGTTACAAGACATGAAGAGTTTGTAGGGAAAAAAGTAGAGGCAACAGCAGAAGTACCTGAAAAGGGATTGTGCGCAGGAAAATAACAGATACATACGTGAATCCCTTCTTCATGTGCTTTGATTCAGCCCGCAGAAATGGTATAGTAATTAGTGCTGTAAGCTCAAGAATATAATTTTGGGGGCTTCCATATCCTATTGTTGTATAGGAGTAGACTAAATAGTTAGAACTGTTTTTAACCTCCCCTGTGGATAAATGAGTCCGTCTAGCTGCAAAGTACTTTGTGTCTTGTGCACTCTACATTTTGACAGCTCAGACATAAACTTTAACAGTGAAAGGAAGCAGACAGGAAGATAGAAACAATAGCTGCATAAAATACCCAGTTCTGACACTTAGTCTGTCACAGAAAGCTATTCTGTAAATGATCCCAAGTGTGTTTCTATACAACAGCATGATTGGTGAAAACTAAATAAATTGTAAACGTGATCAAATTGCATATAACTCAGAACATCCATCCAGATGAGAACTACATAAATCACCATTACATTTAAATTTTCAAATAGGTATTGAATTCCATTAAACAGCATTATAACTCCTGTGACATTTTAGGGGGAAATTTGAATTGCATTGCAAAGTATTAACACTGACCTTGTAGTGCTGGGTAATACATTAATGATGCTTTTTAGGCCAGAATCATAGGTTTAGGAGGTGAAGAAGAAAATATTGCAAAATGGATTGTACATTCCATTACATTTCTTAAAAATTAAGTCATGTCCTACTACTTAAGACATTTCCAAAATTCAGGTCAGCAATAAAATACCACTGTGCAAAACCATAGAAGTTTCATGTGTGAATTCATAATGTAACTCTGGCTTGTGCCTTAATTGCCATGCCCTGCAGTATGTCTTCTCTTTCTAAAATAATTTGGGTTATGTTTTTTAAATTCTCCTCAGAACCCTGAGAGCAGTACATATATGTGGCTTGGGGGTTTGTTTGTTTGTTTTTTCCTAAATCAAAACTTAGATTCTTGGAGCATTGTCTCATATTTAGAAATTGAGCAGTTAAGGATTTTTACTGTTTCAGACCCATCTGAATTCCATATTTTTAGGAGAGTTAATGAAATAGGCAAGTTAAAATTCTCACTTTGAAGGAATGACTGATTCTCAATGACTGACTTTAAAGTGGTTGTGGCAATTGTATCAAAGAGTACAGTACACCTTTTTTTGACTATTTTCAAAATCCTCTACTTATGGAAACCCTCTGCACCTTTGTCTAACTATGTGAGCTACCTTATTTACTGAGTCTGTAGATTCCAACTATGGTGCTTGATTTGGAGAACTGCTAGTATGTCATCTGGTCACCTATTTAATTCATAAACACCTAGCAAAAGAGAGCTTAGTTTTTTGATGTTCTCTACATTAATGTGTAACTATCTGAGACTGAAGTAATGATCAAAGAAAATTTTGTTGCTGTATTCAATGTATGAATTTGTGTCTGAGGGACGGAATAATACCAATCTCTTTGCTTCTGTTTCTCGTCAGCAAGTGGAGTTACTTTCATAGATGCTCCTTCTCCCAGCTCTTCTGGGAGCTCAGAAAATGTTTCATCTGTGGTCAGCCCTGCTACAGACAGTGGTTTGGAGTTGTCCTCACAGACTACCTCCAAGGAAGACCTGACAGACTTGGACCAGGTCACTCCTTTGGGACTTAATGCAGGAACACTTTCAAATGAGGCCAAAGTTACTGAAAATCAGAATCAGCCTGAACTCCAGGTACATGGATGTAATTTATAAAGAAAATCTCCAACTCTAGATGTGGATTTAGCACACTTACTCTTTTTCTCTCTCTCCTTTTAGTCATATTTCAAGGCTTAGGGTCAGATTAGAGCATTCTTTGCTGTAAGTGATTTGTAAATTCATGAACATTCATTCTTTTTCTCCGAGACCATCCCTGTTGGCTTAGAAATGATAACTGTGCAGCACAACAATGCACTTACTAGCTAGTTTTATTCCTGCCAATACTATTAACTTTAATTAAAGGAGAAACATGCATGAGATCTGCAGAACTCATCTTTTTAAAATAATTTTACTTGAGTTTGTAAAAGTTCACCTATTGGCATTTGTGCACACGCATATATATATTTCACTGTTGTGAAATGCAACAAACTTGAAATGAGGCCTTTGCCATTAAGTTTTTCCTCCTGTTATCTCCACTTTCCCTGCTGAGTAATACTGTTGAGAATGTGGATCACAGCTGCAGATACTCTGATATTAGAAATGCAAAGAAGTGGTAGATAGAAATAGTGTGCTAAAATATAAACCGAGGCCTAACCTCGCTGATAGGTTATAGGAGTGTTTTCAAAGTAAAATCCTCAGTCTCACAACCAGAGTTAGGTAAAGTGGATGAGAACTAGATGGGAGTGAAAGGGCAAAGGGCTGCAGATTATCTAGAGGCACTCTTCTCTTAAGCCTTATTTTCCTGCTCCTCTTGCATTAGAAATCTGTGTATTTTTAATAGTTCTAAAAGGATCGTGAACAAATAACCCTTCCTTTTTGCTTGTCTAGTGCTTGTTAACTCTTGTTTTGCTTCTTTCATTCTTAAATGACTGATATTAATGAAGAATGAAAGTCTGAGGGAGGAGAAGATCCAGTCAGCTTCTGTCGAGTCTATCCCTGAGGTCCTAGAGGAGTGCACCTCTGTAGCAGAACATTCTGACTCTGCCTCAGTTCATGACATGGACTATGTAAATCCCCGAGGTGTACGTTTTACTCAGTCTTCCCAAAAAGAAGGTGAGAGTTGGGCAGTGTTGCTAGAGTCCTTCCCCCTTTCCACTATTTTGATTCACTTTCTGCTGAGAAGGTGATAAGCTCCTTCCTACTCCTCAGTGGGTCTGTAACAATTTAATTTCCAACGCTTGTTAGGCACCTGCAAGAAGTCAAAGTGACGTTCAGAGCGCTAATCTCTCTTTTTCCTTTAGGAGCAGCACTAGTCCCATATGGGCTACCATGTATTAGAGAACTGTTCCGCTTCCTTATCTCACTCACCAACCCTCATGATCGCCACAACTCTGAGGTGATGATCCACATGGGGCTGCAGCTGCTAACTGTTGCGCTGGAGTCAGCATCCATTGCAAACTGCCAGTCCCTCTTGGGGCTTGTAAAGGAGGAGTTGTGCCGGCACCTATTTCAAGTGAGTCTGTCTTAAGCTAGCATGGCATATGGCAGTGGAGAGTCAGACCAAAGAATCTTTGGGAATTTAGTAGTCTGAGGTTTGGCAAGTCTCAGTCTTCTGCTGCATTACAGTGAGAATTCGGAATCACACTAGTGAAACTGTTGTTGCAAAGCCAGAGAGGTTGTCATATGCTGTTTTCTTCAGACCAGGGCCAGGAAGGATGAAGGTGACTTAAATGAACTATTACTGTGGAATAACACTGTTGATGTAATTGGTTTTGTGATAATTATGGATGCAAGTTCCCAGTGTAGTAGTAGGCAGAACCTTTGGAGTACCAAGGTATTAGCTGCACAAAGGACATCTCAGAGGCAGGTCTTCTCCCCAGTTCTCTCTCTACTAAGGGTCTGTGGACTCAGCAAAATAACAAAGCTGTAAGAGAATAAGAATGCAGGAAGGAGAAAGGAATGAAGTATATTCATCCTCACTGAGGATGTGAGATCAGGGTAGAATAAGGGTTGAAATACCATTGCCATGGGAGGCAATGTGTGGATCTTGAAGGTGTTAACAGGTGTTGCTTGCAATGCCAAGCACATAATGACTGGCCTTTGTAACTCTTAACATTTGGATTTGTTTCTTGTTCAGTTGCTGAGTGTTGAGCGGCTCAATCTATATGCAGCCTCCCTCAGAGTGTGCTTTCTTCTCTTTGAGAGCATGAGAGAGCATCTGAAATTCCAGCTGGAGGTGAGTTTGAGTATCACTAAATGCCTTGTAACAAGTTTATTTGGCTTCGGTTAAATACATGTAGCTAGGCAATAAGATACAGTTGAAATACCAATTTGCTTTTGTGTAAATGACACAGTGAGTTATGGGTAGGCCATGTAGGCCTTTTCTTATTGCATGTTGTCTTTGAAATTGGTGTACTGCACTACCTGCCTTTGTACTGTTATTGTAGAAAGATAAATCCAGGTGCACTGAACAGTACAACTACTTGAAATCTTTTTACAACCTCCTTCAGAATGAGCCATTGTTAAAGATGGAGTGTCAGGTGGGAAGATGAAGCTGAAATCTATTTCTGTAGTCCTCAAAGCTATTCACTGTTCTGCTTTCTTTTTTCTTTTCTTAAACTGAGCTGCCATGTGTTTCTGCCAGATGTATGTCAAGAAGCTGATGGAAATAATCACTGTGGAAAACCCGAAGATGCCCTATGAAATGAAGGAGATGGCTTTGGAAGCCATTGTTCAGCTGTGGAGGATTCCTAGTTTCGTGACTGAGCTGTACATTAACTATGACTGTGACTACTACTGCGCCAACCTCTTTGAGGAGCTCACCAAGCTGCTCTCCAAGGTGCTGAACAGCAGGGGCGGGGCTGGAGCAGGTCACTCAGAACAAGGGTCAGCATAGATGCAGAATTTCAGAATGGGGAGTGGCCAAAAGATTTGGGGTGAATAGACTGTAGAGATTAATAAAGCCATTTAACAGAAGAGGAAAGAATAGCTATTATGCTATAATCATGTCAGAGCACTGAGTATATGCTAAAAAAACTGTGTGAGGAAAAAATTAGGTGTTCTGTTGAATGCTTTAGGCTTCCCTAAGCTGTTGGGGAAAATTTCTTCCCCTGTTGTGATGGGAAAGGTATGAAAGTTGACTAATACTTACATTTTATTTCCCAGAATGCCTTCCCAGTTTCTGGACAGCTGTATACCGTCCATCTGCTGTCTCTGGAAGCACTGCTAACAGTGATAGATAGCACTGAGGCACATTGCCAGGCCAAAGTGCTAAGTAACATACATCAACAAGAGAAGGAAGTTGTCAAATCCAGCCCAGAAACCATGAACAACACCAAAGAAACAAGCAATAGTAAGATCACTTTCTTTGATGTTTTGATATTAAGCTTAGACTTGTGATAAACTTGCAGATTTAATTTTGGTAGCTGATGTAGGCAGCTCCAAAATATATCTTTTTCAGTCTTCCTGTTGCATCTTTTATGACTACACGCTGATGTTAGTAACTTTGCTACTTGTAAAATTTATGGATGCTAAAATGTGCCCCTCGTGTGAAACTTTATATAAAGGCCATGTGACATCTGGCTGTCACACCAGGAGAGCATGCTGTGGAATTCATACAGAAAAAATACTGAGGGTGCTGAGAAATCACAGTTATTTGGGGCCCCTCCATTTGAATAAGCACACGCTCAGTTTAGAGTCATTGGTTTAACATTTCTCTGTTGCTTCTGTTGCTGTCTTTTCCCTTGGCTTATGGGTTTGTTCATGTGGGGGGGTGTTAACTTTTACATTTTTAACTTCTTCAGATAGCGAGAGAGTACTCAGTGAGGGAAGATCTTCCAGTGCAGTCTCAGAGCCAGCTGGGGCATGTCCTCCCACCAGTGGCTGCCTTATGGCTGACCAGATGAAGGAGGGCTGCATGGAATTGGAAGCAGGAAATGAAGCAGGTAATATAGTATTCTCTATGGCACCCTGACACTCTGAGTGTGTATATGCTGAGAATGGTCCTGATATTTGCTGACTGGTCCTGCTGTACTATAGACCCCTGTAGCCTCTGTGTGTGTGTGTGTATTGAAAATTAGAAAGATGGATATGGTGAATATCTGATTATTATGTGTGCTCTATGTGCTTCCCAACTGTTGCATTTCTTCTGGGAGGGTGTTTGATCTGGTGGGTCATCATGAAGCAAAAGTGTGTGAAATTCTTGCAAGTGCTTGTTGTAGTGTGGTGGTTTAACCCAGCAACATCAACAAAACAAACTGTCACAGTGCTTAGTACTTTTAAGGTAGTCACAGGCTCTCCAGGAGATCACTAATGCAGGTATTCAGAATAGCCAGAAAATTTAATATGGTGGATGTGTGAAACTGCCCATGACAATAAACCACTATGCAGTTGTGCTGAGGAAAATGTGGATGGCAGGAGTATAGTAACTGAATAGTAGGAGTGTGACTGGCATTTACAGGGCAGCACATTGTAGCAAGGCTCCATGACTGAAAGCTTTGATGGGACACTGTAGTGGGCTGAGTGCTACTCTGGGGATAGGTTTAACAGTAATGATGCTTTGTCCCTCTAGCTGAGAAGCATATCTCCAGGAAGCCTACTCGATTTTCCTGTATCCTTCCAAGCTCCCAGGAACTTATGCAGATTAAGAAAAAAAAGAAGGTATGATTTGGAATGTATTACAAATGGATCTATGAGTGTTCTTCTTGTTTCCCATCCCATGTGGGTTTTATATAACTTAGAGATGTTGAGTTCTGGTCTCTCCTGGTAAGAATTAGTCACTGAAAAATCTGCTACCTTGCGAAGCCAGCAGTCGTCATTAGGTGTTCTGGTTTAGTTGTATTAGAAGTTGGAAGAGGTCTTGGGGACATTTTGTTGCACAATGTGTAAGCTAGGTCCATCTGATTTCTGGGTGGGAAAGTTGCTGACTTTTCTTTGCCTTATATGGAGATAATTAGGGACTTCCATCAAAAACCTCAGGCTCCCTACTCATCAAAGCTGTAAATGGGGCTGTACCAAGAACAGAAATGAGCAGTCCAGCCTGGTATTCTGATTTGTTTGCCTTAAGGATAACTGAAAAGATTGCCTGGATTGTGGCAAAGCCATGCTTTGTATAGATGTCTATTTCTTTGTACAAAGAAATAGACATGTATGACATAGACATAGAAATATACATTATATGGTCTAAACAGAGCATAGCTTGGTTCAGCTTTTCCATTCCCTGAGTGGTTCCAGTCTAGGTCTAGTGTTTACAAAGGTGCTCCATGCTGATGGCTTTGTATTTATCTGCTGTCTTGTGTCAAACCTCAGGTATTGGCCTACACATTCACCTCCATGATGGCCAATGAACCCAATGGGTTACATGAGACTGTGTTTTGTGGGGGTGTTTGTGTTGGGTCTGTTGGATGTTTTTTGTTCATAGATGTTCTTTTTGCAGATTTTTGTTCTCTTTGCACAACAGATACATGAGGTAGTTGGGTTATTTAGGAAGAAAGAGCTTACTAAATTTCAATATGAAAATGACAGACATTCTGTTTAAAACATGAGTGGCTGTAGTAGTAGGAGCCAGCTGATGGAGTGGAAAAAGAAATTAATGTCTTTGAATCACTCATTGGTGGTAAAAATAAAGGTTTTTGATTTGTGCCTGACTTCTCTCCCTTCGGGGTAGGTGTTTTTATTTCCCATGATTCTACTGGCAGTAGTGCTCATCATGTTCATTTGTTAAAGCAAGTTCCAGCTGGTCTTAGGAAAAGAACAGTGCCTTACGCTACAGCAGAGGATGGAAGGATGTTCATATGTCTGCTGCTTTGCCCAGGGAAAGTCCTTTCCTGACTGTAAATCTGCTAGTGTTTTCATCTTGAGCATATAAACAGGGCACACAAGACATTCAGCTTAAGTAATGACAGCAGCACGTTCTGCTTTCTCCAACCTCTGAAGTGCTAAACATTACCACAACTGGAAGGAAAAAAGATAAATAAAATTATGCATCAAGTGGAAAGTTTTCTTTGTTTCCAAAAGCAATGGCCAGAAGCTCAGAAGCACAGGACTGATGTGATTATAAATGCAGTGCAAACTGCCAGCAGTCTGGTCTCCTTTCAGGTGGTCTTAGAAATATAAGCAGTTTATAGAATACCCTAGGGCTTGCATTACAGGGTTTGCAGCTAAAGAGAAATGCGTCATACAGTCCCTTCGGGCATGTTATACTGGTGCAGTGCAAGGTAATTTTGTAATGCACTCACTAGCTCCATGTGCACTCCAGGCTGTTTCAAGGTCTGTGTTTCACAGCATTTTGAGGATGATCACACAGGCAGGGGAAGCAGAGAACAGAGGGCTGGTGGATTCTGACATACAGAGAAACCCAGGGGAGCTAGTGGTCATGGTGGTCACAAATTTAGTTCACTAGGTCATCGCTAGCAGTTTGACCATGATAGGGAACTGACATTTATTCTGGTGCCTTTAGTAAAGTTCATACAGTTTGTGCTTTTGGTTTTTCTGAACACCACCAAGAACATTCAGTTAACCCTTTCTTAGGTGTTTTATTTCTCTGTGACACTAGTCTGATGTCCTCAAATATGAATCAAGCAAGGCACAGAGTAGTTGACTTCCCTTCAAAACCAAAATTGCACTTTCTCTTCCCAGCCTACCTTGTAATGCTGGAATGTCACATGTTCCTGGGACCTTGTCTCACTAGCAGAATGTTTTCTGGTTCTTAGATTAAGCTTTTGTGGCACTTCCTCCTTGCACCTGCTGAATAAGTGCCAAGGATTCCTGCTGCCTGTCTTCTGGCAGTGAGGTAGAGTACCAGAGCCGGAACCCAAAGAGGCCAGAAGAGGGTGTGGAGCATTACTGCTGTTGTAACTGGGTAGAGGCAATCTTGCCACAAGCCTGAGGTTCCTAAGAGACCTTCCTCTGCTCTGTTCACATACTAGGGCAGGTGAGGCATTTGGATTAGCAAAGATAATTGCTTGATGAAATGTCAAAGCCTTTCAAAGATGGCAGCTCATACTTGCTCTGCTCAGTATTATTTTATAGCAAATCCTTGTGATAAATGCAGATTTTTCTGGCCTTGGTTAGCCTTCTCACTGGATTACAAAGTACAATAAGGTTGATCATACTGAAGTTCATCTATTTTATACTTTTGCTTTTGGTTCAAATGCACTTCAAGCTTGTAATTATCAAAATGTCTCCTCCAGCTCTTGATAACTGGCACAGAGCAGTTCAATCAAAAACCAAAGAAAGGGATACAGTTTCTGCAGGAGAAGAACCTTCTTGCCACTCCCATGGACAACAATGAGGTGGCCAGGTGGCTACGGGAAAATCCTCGCCTGGACAAAAAGATGATTGGGGAATTTGTGAGTGACCGTAAGAACATAAACTTGCTGGAAAGCTTTGTTGGGTGAGTAGCTTTCTGTAGCTCTTTTATCAGAAAGGAGTGAAAGTTCAAAGATTTCTGTGGTTAAAAAAAATCAGTAGAAGAATAACTCCTGGGGCACTGGATTTGTGTTGCTTGGTTTTCTGTGTACCACTGCGCCTCAATTCTGTGCAGCTCTTGCATATGCTAGCACCTTTGATGCGTATAAAAGTACAATACTTAATCTCTTTTAAGTGTCTGTGAAGACTGGAGTGATGATTACATACACAGTCACCTGTAGGATAGTTGACTCTGTTACTATCTTTTTTTAATTCATCCTATATTTCTTCTCTCCCAACCCTCCCCTCTTTACAGTCTTCTCTGTGAAATGTAGTATTCTGATGCTGAAACAAATACGATTGTAGTAAGTTTATCCTACCTATCCCATCCTGTTTCAGTTCTTCATTGCATTTCATTCTTCTTGCAGGACTTTCAGCTTCCAAGGTTTAAGGTTGGATGAAGCTTTGAGACTTTATCTAGAGGCCTTCAGACTACCAGGAGAAGCGCCTGTAATCCAGAGACTGTTGGAAGCCTTCACAGAACACTGGAGGGTGTGTACTTGGTGGGCAGAAAGTTCAAAACTATGTGCATCTGCTTGCCCTGATGGATGTGTCAGATCAAACTGCCTATATAAGCATACTGTGCCCTGCAGGCAGCAGCTGTTGTTTTGTGGGGTATGGCTGTGACACAGATATTTGGTGTGCTGCTTGGAAGTTGGAGCCAGAACCTTGGATTTTTGTTTGTCCAAGAGATGGTTCAGTACCATGGGTAGGAAAATGACTCTTGTGGGTCACTGACATCACTGTTCCGGTAGGATTAATTGGAGCATATGTTTGCCTTTCAGAAATCAAATGGGTCTCCGTTTGCCAATAGTGATGCCTGCTTTGCCCTGGCCTATGCAGTCATTATGCTGAACACTGACCAGCACAACCATAATGTCCGCAAGCAGAATGTCCCAATGACTCTGGAGGTGGGTGTTACTGTTCTAGGCACCTGTCTTCCCTGGTTCTGATATCAGTGTAGTACCTCGTTTTATCTTGATGGCATTCTCTTTTTTTTCCCTGGCATTTGTCATTTGTTTACACAATAAGGTGATGTGCAGCTGTGAAGTTTGTTACAGTTGGAAGGGGGAGCTGTGGGCAAGAGGTAGTCTGAGGAAATACAAGCTTAGGAGACAACTTTCCAAGTTCATCAAGAGGCTTCTGTGTGTGTGAGCAAATTGTGTCTTAAGACATAGTAAGAATGAAAAGATTGTTGATCTGCTGTGGGATTCTGGAGGGCTTGGCTCTGTGAGTGTCTACACAGTGCTGCAGACCTGTCGTTCTGATGTCCCACCTCGATTAAGCATGTGTTACCTTGTGTGTCTGTTTTGTCCTTGTGAGCAGAGACAGGGGTTGCTGCACACTACTACTACTAAGAATAGCATTTAATCTTTGAACTTGGAGGCTGATGAAGAATGCAGGAAAATTTCCATCTGGTTCCATGAAAAACAAGCAGTTAAAGGTGGAGCTATTAGGAATAAATGTTGGTGTAACTTTTGACAGGAATTTCGCAAGAACCTGAAAGGCGTGAATGGAGGCAAAGATTTCGAACAGGACATATTGGAAGACATGTACCATGCCATCAAGTAAGAATCTACCTGTCATTTCCTTGTATGTAGAGAGCAAACTAGAGTTGTTTGGTCCGTGAGATCTCTGGAGGGTACAGAGAGAGAGACTCGCCAGTCGTGCCTTTTGCCCTCACACCAGCTTCCAGCTACATGTGAGGCTGTGGTAACAAGCCTGTGACGGTGATTGCACTGGTTTTGTATCTTTGGATTCTTGCCATGGTATTTTAATCCACAGAGTTCAAGCTAAAAAAAAAAAAGAAAAACGTTACTTCTGTTAGTGAGCAAGGCCAGCACATGTGAAATGCTGTGTCTAAGAAGGCTCTATTCTCCAGATTGTGCCTTTAGACTTCTTTATAAATTTAAGTGTTGTGCTAAAAATGGTGTTTCATCCCCAGTACAGCACTGATGCCTTGATATAACATGTCCAGGTCTTGATTTCATATGTTTGCTTTTGAGCTCTTCATAGGAGGCTACTGTCTGTTCCAAGCTCTTCTCCAACCCCTGAAGCTCTTGGCACACTCACCACTATTTGATGAGAATGCCTGGTGGCTGAAGCCCTTTTGTGCACAGACTAGCTCTGGACAAGAAGCTTTAAGAATAGCTCTAAAATCTAGCCTATCAGTAAATCGAGGCCCAGCCAATTTGAAGCTGAGAGGATTACGTCTCTGAGGAGACAGGATACGCCTCTGACTCTCAGCCAGTTTCAGTCTGCACTGGCTTGGGAGCAGGGCAGTGTGATTAGTCTGACCCTCCTCCCTTTTGAGCCTTTTCTGGGAAGGTAGGGATGCTTTGTGTGCTAAACCTGTACTAAATATCTAGAAATTCTTCAAGAAGTAGCTCTGGCTTTCTAATAGAGAAGGAGTCTTGATTGATTTATTTATCTCCCCTGATGGTGTTTTTAATTTTTTTAATAGTACCCTGAGAATGTGTGCCTCTATCCCAGTCTATTCCCCTTTATCATCCCTTCAGCACATACTTCTGCTTTTTCAGTATGTTCTATGGCTGTTGGTATATAATTTCAGTATTGCTCCATCTCAGATAGATTGCCCCAGTGTCATAGCTGAGATTGAGGAACTGTTGTTTTCCTTGTATTATTAGGGAAAAAAACCAAAACAAAGCAAAACCCAGACTGTAATCTGTAGAGAGTAGTTCATGATCAGGATCTTAGCATTTCACTTTTGAGTACAATTCATTTCCTGAGACTTTCCAAGTAAACCCATTCACTTGCCTCTGTCAACATTAATCAAATACGGGCTTTCGGAAAAAAAAATAAGCTCTTGACTGCAAACATATTTTCCTGTGTAATCTCAGCAACGATTGCTCTTGTCAAAATGCACAGCAGCCTGAAAATGAGGTTATTTCTTATGCATAAATCAGGAGGGTCTTTATAGTTGTCATTAGCACATGAAAACTTGTTTCCCAAGTGAAGCAAGTTATTTTTCGAATGTTGCAGAAAGACCTCTGTTTTTCAGGTGGACTCAATCTGCTGTTCTTAGTAGATTTTGGGCTCTTGTTCAATTAGTTGGTCATTTGCAGCAAGTTCTCTCTTGTACAATGTTACCTAAGTTTAGGGAGAATGTATTTATAGTTGATATCTTTTAAGCTGGAATTGCAAATGCTACTTGATATTAATCATAATTGTTTTATTACTGTACATCTTCCCACCTCCCTATCAGGAGAAGACTTGATAGGGTGCTTGGTTGCATGGTTTAGTTGATTAGGTGGTGTTGGATAGTAGGTTGGACATGATGATCTCAAAGGTCTCTTCCAACCTGCTCTGCTCTCTTGTACTCTGCTCTCTTGTACTCTGCTCTCTTGTACTCTGCTCTCTTGTACTCTGCTCTCTTGTACTCTGCTCTCTTGTACTCTGCTCTCTTGTACTCTGCTCTCTTGTACTCTGCTCTCTTGTACTCTGCTCTCTTGTACTCTGCTCTCTTGTACTCTGCTCTCTTGTACTCTGCTCTCTTGTACTCTGCTCTCTTGTACTCTGCTCTCTTGTACTCTGCTCTCTTGTACTCTGCTCTCTTGTACTCTGCTCTCTTGTACTCTGCTCTCTTGTACTCTGCTCTCTTGTACTCTGCTCTCTTGTACTCTGCTCTCTTCCACTCTGCTCTCTTGTACTCTGCTCTCTTGTACTCTGCTCTCTTGTACTCTGCTCTCTTCCACTCTGCTCTCTTCCACTCTGCTCTCTTCCACTCTGCTCTCTTCCACTCTGCTCTCTTCCACTCTGCTCTCTTGTACTCTGCTCTCTTCCACTCTGCTCTCTTCCACTCTGCTCTCTTCCACTCTGCTCTCTTCCACTCTGCTCTCTTCCACTCTGCTCTCTTCCACTCTGCTCTCTTCCACTCTGCTCTCTTCCACTCTGCTCTCTTCCACTCTGCTCTCTTCCACTCTGCTCTCTTCCACTCTGCTCTCTTCCACTCTGCTCTCTTCCACTCTGCTCTCTTCCACTCTGCTCTCTTCCACTCTGCTCTCTTCCACTCTGCTCTCTTCCACTCTGCTCTCTTCCACTCTGCTCTCTTCCACTCTGCTCTCTTCCACTCTGCTCTCTTCCACTCTGCTCTCTTCCACTCTGCTCTCTTCCACTCTGCTCTCTTCCACTCTGCTCTCTTCCACTCTGCTCTCTTCCACTCTGCTCTCTTCCACTCTGCTCTCTTCCACTCTGCTCTCTTCCACTCTGCTCTCTTCCACTCTGCTCTCTTCCACTCTGCTCTCTTCCACTCTGCTCTCTTCCACTCTGCTCTCTTCCACTCTGCTCTCTTCCACTCTGCTCTCTTCCACTCTGCTCTCCAGTTAGAGTAAGGAACTGTGAGACTCTGGTTATGAATCACCCATCATACATTTGGTTTCTTGATTTGATGTTGTACTACTTGGTTTTCTGATATTTGATGTTGGCGTAATGCGATTATTTACGTTATTCTTCTCTAAGGTGCTTGTGCCTACTGTTGACAGCAGTGCAGAAACAATTTAATTTTTTTTTAAATGTTGGAGTAATGAGATAAGTGGAGCACTCTAATAGGGTGAGAGTTGGGATAGGGAGGTGAAGCTATGCCAGTGTGCTGTCCAAAATTTTCTGTCATTTAACTGCACTAAGTGTGGTGGTTTCACTTGTAGTGTTAGTCAGCTGCTTCTTCAATACTATCCTTACACGGTTGCTGTTAGGTGCTGCTGAAAGCCACCAGACCATATCCAGGATATAAAAGAGGAGCGGGGGAAGCAGGTAGGCCCAGGAAAATAGAATGTGTTCAGGAGGTGGCAAAATCACTCTAGAGAAGGTGTCACTTAGCTTTGGGGCCATGTAGTGAAAGCACTGTGTAAATGTTAGATTTGCCTTAGAAGGGAAAATTCACCCTTTCTGCCTTCCTCCCTTACAGAAATGATGAGATAGTAATGCCAGAAGAGCAGACAGGTCTGGTGAAGGAAAACTATATCTGGAATGTCCTGCTACATCGTGGTGCCACAGATGAGGGAATATTTCTCCATGTGCCTCCTGGAAGCTATGACCATGATCTCTTCACTATGACATGGGGGCCAACGATTGCAGCACTTTCTTACGTTTTTGACAAGAGCTTAGAAGAAACAATAATCCAGAAGGCTATCTCTGGTTTCAGGTAACTCTTGCATTCATGAAGACCCAGAAGAGTTAGTGTGGCTGTTTTCTCCTGTTTTACTCACTCAAGATACCACAATGAATATCAGCTGTCACTTTTTGTATCAATTGAAGAGCATTTTATTGTGAACTGTGGTTCAATAGTTTTGTTCTGTCATTTGTATTGAGTCATGCCCTCTTGACCTCTTGGTTGCCACTCACTGTCTGGCTTGACTGCTATGCTGTAATAAAAGAAAGTGCCTGGAATATGTATTGTTAAACTCCAACCTAGTTATATTTAAGATCTAATATAGTTACGCTGCTTAGAAGTGAGGAGGAAAAGTCACTCTTAACTTGCACAGGGATGCTGGCAAAATCCCTGTATATGAACAAAACCTCTCATGTGTAAGAGGCCATAGCTGTGGCAGAATGGAATGGGGGCTTTTTCTTTCTCTCTTTTCTTTCCCAGATGATCAGTGTTCAAAAACCTTGCTGTCTGTGAGAAGCTGTTTTGGAGTGATCTTTGGTCACGCTTAGTTTGGACCAAATGATACCTTGAGCAAACTTCTAAAGCTCTGTTAATGTACTGCTATAGCCATGATCTCTTGGAAACTAGACTGGCAGTGCTGCTGCCAATCTCAGCCACTCTTTTATGTCAAGACAGGAGATTAGGTATATTGGCTCAGGTGCAAGCAGTCTATCTGTTCAGACTCACTTCTTAAAAGTGATCCTTGCATCAGCACAGACAAATATCAGGATCTATGGATGAGGATTAAGATTATTTGAAGGATAATAGTAGATTTCTATAGGTCAGCATTCATTGTAAGTGGGTGGAAAGGAAGATCTAAAAAGTCAACAGGCTGTCTGATTTGCTGTCCTGCAGACAGATTTGTCTGTGCTGACTTATTACAGTATTTTCTATTTTCTTCCTTCCCCAGGAAATGTGCCATGATTTCTGCTCACTATGGCCTTAGTGATGTGTTTGACAATCTCATAATTTCTCTCTGCAAGTTTACAGCCCTCAGCAGTGAGGTAAGTTTGCAAGGAGGGAGGAGCAGCATGGCTTTTAGGATATCAGAGCTCTTTTCCTCATTAAGCACTAATACTTGCTTACTCTAGTTCTCATAGTATCTGTAGATGTCTAATCAGCCTAGTTTTCTGCGGGAGGCAATCAAAAGTGTGTTGTGAAGCAGGACTTCCATAGGTCAGATATGCAAATTTCCTCCTACTCACTCACAAGTGGCAGTTTACACAGAGCACAATGCCATTATGTAGAAGAGTTTATTCCATCTACTTGATCTGAGGAGACTTAGATCTCCCTATGACAAACACAGTGGTCATCCATGATCCCAAGTAAGTTTATGCATATCAGCTGTTGAATATTTAGTTACAGGGCTTATGTGGTACCAAGATGGGCTGCTTTGTAAGCTGTTTTAAAATGTAGGGGCTGTGCATCCACCCAGCATAAAAGGGTTAGAAAAACAAATGCTTTGAGTTATCAATTGGTATGTGGAGTCTGGTAATAAGGTCAGCTGTTAGCCTCACTTTTTGCAAACCCTAAAGACTAGTTGCATGGATTGTACTGTGAGAATTGAAATTCAGGGTATAAAAGTTGGTGTAAGCTTTTTTTCCCCCCCAAACAGACAGTGTGGCAAGCAATGATTTGTGCTAAATAGAAGGCAACAATTCCTTTAAAGGGTTAGAACTCGCAAAGAATCTCATAACATTGCTCTAAGAACACAAAATACCCACATTCAGCAGAACAGAATTGCCATGCATACCAAAAGAGGAAACAAGATCATTCAGGACTGAAAACTTGGGAGTAAAAAGACCAGGACAGGTGATTTTATTTTTTTTTTTTTAAACTTTTTTTTCCCAATCCCTTGAAGGGATAGAAGAAAGGGAATAGTCCTGCAAATTAATGGGATTAGGCTGCATCAAAATTGGATTGTTTGAACTTGGTGTTTAGTATCACTTGCATTCTGACATTGGTGACAGAAGAATGTACTAGACTGACTGTTAAAAGACAAAAAATCTGAAACGGAGAGGTTGTTTTAGATTCACTCTTCCTTTACAGCTCAAAAATGAAGAGATGAAATACTTGACCCTCTCCAGGCATACCAGACCTTGAGACTACCAATAGATAACACAAACAGAGGAATGTCTGCCATGAAACAACTGTTTGACATAGATTTACATAGTAGAAGTAACTAGACTAAGCCCTCAGAGGCACCAGCTATTGCCAGCTGCATCTCATCTAGTTATGAGAGTGGAATCTGGAGCAGTCTGAGGTCTCTGTAAGTTAAGCAAGCATGTCTTTAAGTGATGATGTAGAATCAGGGACTTCTGGATTTGAGAAGGGCTGTGAGTTCTTATCTTTGGCCAGATTCCAAGTACATCAATTACTTTCTGCTGTCCTAAATTCCTGTGAGCCTTGGAGACAGTAGTGGAATACGACAACTGAACAAATATTTGAAAGACAGTCTGGTGAAAAGGGAGAAGGAGGGCTGTCTTCAGGGGCTGAGGAGACAAAACAAAGAACAACTGTTAGAAAGCAATGGAAGAACATCAAAGTGTCATTTAGCTGCTAGTCACTTCCCAGGTCACATCATCCTAATGATCAGGCATCCTCTCCAAGCACTGCAGTTGCTATGCATGGCTGCTTTGGTTGAAAGAAGAGAAAGGGAAGGGACTCATACTGACTCAGTAGTAGCAGCAGAACTCCTGTGTGTTTTAATTTAGAAGTCATAGCTTGTTGTCACAGTGTAAAACTAGGCATATTGCCCTTCACACTCTCAGACTTCATGTATTTGTGTGGTTTCCCCATAGCAACAATGGCAGAAACAAACTGGTTGTCACATTTCTGCCAGACTTCCGTACTGGCCTTTCTAATGGAGTTCACCTCTAGATCAAAGACTGATTTTGATAATAGTTTTGCCAGCAGTCTGGCTGAAGCAAGAGCTAGGTTTTTCTGAACTTCAGGTCTGGGATTGGAAGAGCCACGTTTTCAGTCCATCTTATTGCCCATCTTTCTCTCTCCTTCCATAATGAATGAATAAGTATGGATTTTGTCCACATGAGCAACAGGATGGTAAAGCCCACTTCTTGTCAAAGGAGCCTTGTAGTGAGCTTAAGTAACTGCAGAAGCACAGAGCATGTTGGAGTGTGTGATAATAGCTCACGTGCTTGCAGAGTTTTTTCTTGTTTGGCAGCACAACTTGGTTTAAATGGGCTTAGCACAATTTTTGTGTTTGTGAGTGCCTTGAATCATGGAATTGTGATCCAGCAGCTATTGGCAGAGACTTCATGTCAGGCTTCTTCACTCTTACCTCGAATCCTGCTGTTGAGTAGTATGGTAGGTGTGGCTTTGCAAGCCAGTAATGCTTTTATCCATAGTTTCCTTCTTCAACAATGAACTGGAGTAATTGCTGCTTCCAGCAGAGATGTGTTGTAGAAAGCTTTGATCCTGGAATGAATTCCTGTAGCAGAATAAATCAATGCTAGTGAGTTTTCAGCTAGTGAGTTTTCAGCAAGCACTTCCAAAATGCTCTGTACTGTTGTTGGAGATCATATGTCTAGGTGGTTCAGTGATTCAGCTTGTACTGGGTAAGCTGTCTTGTCCTTGTTTTTGTACAGAGTGAATACGAGCTGAGGAGGTGCCCGAGCATTGTACACACGATTGTTGTATTTCCTGTAACCAGTTCTGAACAGTCTGCCCTAATTTGTGTTGAAAAGAAAACATCTCTTGCTGACCGATTGCCACTCCCTTTTCTTTCCTGCAGTCTATTGAGAACTTGCCCACTGTTTTTGGAAGTAATCCCAAGGCCCATATTGCAGCAAAGACTGTGTTTCACTTGGCCCATCGCCATGGGGACATTCTGCGGGAGGGCTGGAAAAACATCATGGAGGCCATGCTACAGCTTTTCCGAGCAGAGCTGCTGCCCAAGGCCATGGTGGAGGTAATAACAGCCAGTTCCTGGGTAACTGAAGATCAGGGAAGTGGGAAACTGGTTTTTCATAGAACCAGTTCAAAGAGGAGGAGAGCTCTCTTGCAAAGGCCTGACTGATAAAGTCTGTGCAGAGCTGGAAAGGCTGTAAAAGGTGTAGCTTTTATGTGCCAGTACCAGCCTCTTTGGTATAATTTCATATACACATGTGTTTGGGGTTTTTTTTAAATTTACTTTTTGTTGGATTTAAGAAATTCCAGCATTTGTCTTACTCAAACAGATTTTTTTTATACTGTGCAGAAGAGGGAAATATTACAGGCATGAAGTATTAGAGCATTGGTATTGCCAGATGGGTGTGATGCTTTTCTGAAGGAGTAAGGGGCTGAAAAGCTGGGGTAGGCAGCTGGCACATGGGTGGCTGGATGTAGTGTTTCATCACTATGTGAAACCTACAGGGCTGGCAGGGAGAGGCTGCAAAGTAGACAACTGATCGTCTAACATATTCTGGTCTGTCTTCCAGGTCGAAGACTTTGTGGATCCTAATGGCAAAATCTATCTGCAACGTGAGGAGACACCATCTAACCGGTGAGACCCAGACAGTTGTTCTTCTACCAAAGCTGGAGAATAATATGGTTTCTTGTTTTCTGACTGATGCTGGTGTCTTCTCATTTGCAGTGGTGAATCTACAGTGCTGAGTTTTGTTAGTTGGCTTACCCTGAGTGGGACAGAGCAATCTGGTATGAGAGGGCCATCTACAGAGACACAGGAGGCAAAGCGAGCAGCTCTGGAGTGCATAAAGGTATGGGCTGAAAAAGAACCTGTTTTTGTTCCTGTGGTTAAAAGGCAGCAGCAGCATAAATAAATAATCCTGTTTCTAGGCAATATTGCAGGTTCCAGGGGAACTTGGGAATCGTAAGAAACTGCAGAGGAGTGTGTCTGTATTGACAGCTAAAGGGTCTTATGCACTGTTATGCACAAATGTAGCCACATGAGAACAAGAATGATGCCCCCCAAGAGGCTGTAATCTGCCCTTGGCATCACAGTCCTATAATTGAAGACAAACTAATGAATTCTCAAATGAGCAGTCTTGTCCAAAACAATGTTGAGGTGTGTGATGCCAGCATGTGTGGACAGAGCGGTTACCTGTTAAAATCTGTCTAACGCAGATCATGTATGTTAAAGGTAATGGATGTTAAAGGAGTGAACTAGATGGCAGGAGTTTTCTTCCAGGTAATTGTGTTGAAGCCCCTATATCTGTCTTTCCTGGGAACAAGCTGAGTTTCAGGAGAATCCATTTGTATGCCTTTCACATTCCCCCCCCACACACACACGCTTCTCTTTTCTCTCTTTTGCAGCAATGTGATCCTGAGAAGTTGATCACAGAAAGCAAATTCCTCCAACTTGAATCTCTTCAGGAGCTCATGAAGGTGAGAGAGATACTGCTCAAGGAATTGGACTGGTGTTGAAACAAGTATGCTGTCATGCATATGTGCTGTGTATTTGCCTAGCTTCTCTGTCCCCACAAAAGGTCTTAGACCTATTTAGGATATGAAGTCAGTCATTAGTTCAGCTATTCACATGTAACTATTGTGCTGGCTGCCATAACTGCTTTGGTGGCAGAGGAAGACATTAAATTATGTAATGCATTTTAAAAGCCTTGAGCAGGTCATGGTGTTTGAAAATATGTGTGGCTCTATGTAGGATCTTAAGCTTATGATTTTTTTATCTTCCCTGGTATGCTGTGTGCCTGATAAAAACATTTTGAAAAGGCCACTTTAGAAGCAAGAACTGTAGAGAAGTAATCGACTCTGTGCCCCTAGGTAATGTGGTACCTAGCTGTTGTGGGAGACGTAATAAGGCTGGACTTACTAGTCTATGAAATAGAGACGCTTATCTGCCTGGGAGAGGGTAGTTACTTTTATCTGGTTCTTATAGTGGCTTCTCAGGCTAGTGTGGAGTTGGAGACTACTCCAGGGTGTGGGAAGAATCTGGCTGCTGCTTACTACTTCCAAAAGCAAATACAGTAGTGCAACCATTACAGTGATGCTCTATGAGCTGGCAGTGCGTGTGCTGCCTAATTCCATGGCTCCTTAAAGTGTTAGTACCTTTACCTTCAGGCTGCTGGAATTGCAGTTCACTGACTTCATCAATAGGGCACATGACTCTATTGAGGGTTGTGCTGAAAAAAAGGGAAAGGTTTATCGAGGCTTACTGCAGAGGTTCAGAAATACTGAGTTTCAAAATGAAGATAAGTGAGCAAACCCCAAAGAACAGTACTTAAAAGAGCTGAAGCACAACTTACTGTTTGGATCGCACAAAGACTGCTATGTTGTTGACCCACATGGAGAAGCAGTGATTTAGATCCAAGGAAATGTTATGCTCTTACCCCTGTTATGTCAGGCATTCTCCCTTCAGTTGCAAGCTGATGGCTTAATACAATTAGTTCCAGTACTTATAGTCATTCCTAAGTATGTCTTGCCTTTTCTGTGCTTCCCATATTCTTGGCAAGAAGCTGCTGGCTTTCAGTATTCTCCTCTACCTGAGAGACTTCATCAGAATTTAACATCTTTTAAGTTCTACTGTATCTTGCATAATTAAAAAAAAATAATTCCACATATTTAACTTGACCTCTATCCAGTGTGTTTTTGTAGACTATGCATGACCTCACCAGACAGTAAAGGGCAATTTTGCTTAGACTCAAAGGATTCTGTTGGTCCTCTCTTATTGCCCCCTCAGTTTCGGGGGCTCATGATTCACAAACATTTCCTGGCTTTTCTAGGCTCTAATCTCTGTGACTCCTGATGAGGATACATATGATGAAGAGGATGCTGCCTTCTGCTTGGAGATGCTTCTGAGGATTGTGCTAGAGAACAGGTATGACCTTGAAATATGTGCAGACTCACTGTAAATGTCCCTGCTTTGCTGCAGCTGCTGCCTGGGTCCAGGGAATGACTTCCGTATGTGTTTGATTTGCCAGCTGAAGCAGCATGTGGCTGTAAGTTCAGGGCTTAGCAATTCTAGTCTACCATGTGCAAACAGAGGGGCCGTTCACCCATGAATTATTGCTTGGTACCCTGAGATTTGGAGAACATAAACTAAACTCTGGAGGGGAGATTGCCTGATCCAGAACCCCACCTGATTGCTGTGCAGTAATGAAGTAAATCAGAAATTCGACAGCTTTGTTGTCTCTGTGTGTCTGTTCTTAGGTCTCCCATCTGGAGTGTTTCATAAAAATGAGGAAATACTGGCTTGTCTGGAGCTCTGGGAGAAGTAGCTGGGTTCCTCTTGTTTCATCTTCTTTCATCTTACATTTCCCTCATCCTTGTTGTGTCTAGGGACCGTGTGACCTGTGTCTGGCAAACTGTCAGAGACCACCTCTATCATCTCTGTGTTCATGCAGTGGAGTTCTGCTTCTTGGTGGAGAGGGCAGTGGTGGGGCTGTTGAGACTGGCCATTCGGCTCCTTCGTCGGGAAGAAATCAGTGTGCAGGTAAGGGATTTCTGAAAGTCAGTTACTGGGGTTCTGTGGCTACACCTAGCAACATAGTAAACCAATTATTGTTGGATGGACCCACACTGTTGCAGGTAACAACAAACAGCAGTTGTAAATAGCTCTAAATGAAGGGGAACTTTGCTGAGGAGTGGAGTGGAAATTATAGGATCTGTTTTTCTTACCTCCTTCTCTGGCTAGGTTCTCCTCTCATTGCGTATCCTGCTCATGATGAAGCCAAATGTGTTGTCAAGAGTTAGTCACGAGGTTGCCTATGGCCTTCATGAACTTCTGAAGACTAACGCTGCCAACATTCACTCTGGGGATGACTGGTACACACTCTTCACCCTCCTGGAGTGTATTGGGTCTGGGGTGAAGCCGCCTGCAGCCCTGCAGGTTACAGCAAGGACAGATAATGACACAGGTAAGACAGGCCAGCTTTTGCTAGGAAATCTGATGCCCGCCTGCCAGATAAGCAGCTGCTTCCTCAAGCTTTTCAATTAGCAAAGGGGACTGCAAGAAAACAAAGCTGATATTAAACTACATTAGTGAGATTAAAGACCAGCACCTGCTGTTCAGTCCTACCCTATGGTCTGTCCCTGTCTCTATTCTGCCATCTCTTCCTACTTTGTGAGCAGCAGTCCAGGTGCTAGTCCTTGGGGGAGCAGTGGGAGGAAAACTGGTATCAGTTGTGGCAGCTGTAGAAGATCTTTGCTCTACCCAAGGAGCATTTTCTGCTGGTTGTGGTCTGGTGCCTTGGGTAATATAGCCCTAATCTCTCATCTGGGCTTATAATGTAAACCCAGCTGTTGTTTCTGTCATACTTGCTTCTTTTGTGGGACTGACTCATTTCTGTCCCCATTTTAAGGATCTCATAATGTGAGTTCTTCTTCATAATTCTATTTCCAAATCCATTTGTTCAGAGTGCCTGACCCATTCCCACAAGGCCAAGACATTATTTCCCTTTTCTCTTGACTGTGTTAGAAAGATGGTCTTTTCAGCCAACTTTCTGTGTCACTTTAGCCAGTTGGCAGTGTATTTGAGGCTGACAGCTTCAGACTTTCAAAGCAAGCATCAAGAAAATACTTTTCCAGAAGCCTTCATTTTCATCTTTGCTTTTCTAGACTTCCTTGCTAGCTCCTAATACTTTGTGCTAGATAGATGGGAGAAACTTGATTTTGCAAACACCTGTGACCTTTATCTTTTGGGCTATCTTCTTTCCTTGTTTTTAACTGCTTTTTTCTTTGTTCATTGAGCAAACTACTTTGACTGTGGCACCTTGCATAACAGAGCATTAGCTCCTTTACCTTCTCCTGAAATGTTTGGTGCACTGTGTTCATAGCAAGCCTCTCTCTCAGCTGGTGAGTTTCTAGATAATGCTGAATGATGGAGAGAATGAATTTCTGCTTCTAAATAACATTATGTTGATAGCTTAAATTTGGCCCTTGCAGAGATTTCTGTGCTTAGGACACATCAAATTGAAGGTTATCCTAAAGGTCAGGGAAAGTAGATCTGACAGGTGTGGATCATGCTAATGTAGATTGCTGTTCATGAGAAGACTTGACCAGTATTAGTGTGGAGATGAGTGAACCTAGAGGCCCTATGTGATTCATGTCATTCTGTGTTGCGCTTTTGGAGTTGACTTGTCTGAATCTACTACCTCCAGTAGATCCTACGGTGTGTGGTGCATCTGGTTCTTACAGAGGGTCAAAGCGTTGGACTGCTTGCCTTTTTAAAATTCAGCCACAGTCAGGCTGACAAGTGACATAGCAAAGGATGAAAAGCCCTTTCCCTGTGAAAGGGAAATCCAAACGTACCTGCAGAGCAGAAATAGTGCAGAGATCTGTGTTTCCTGCTGTCTCCTACCATGCTGCCCCCAGTTTCTTCCAGGACACACTGGTGGTGTGCTGATCTACCTAATCTGAATTGCTGCTCCCTTACCCACAACTGCTCTTCCTAGTTCTTGATTTAGGTTTGATCTAAAACCTATGCCTTTTGTCTTGAAGGTGCTCAATCAGACAGTGAGGTCTCCTCCTCCTGTCATCCAAGTGACATGAGCCTGGACCGTGGCTACACTTCTGATTCAGAGGTCTACACGGACCATGGGAAGCCAGGCAAGATGCATCGCTCTGTGACAGATGTGGATGTCATGAACAGTGGCTGGCTAGTGGTGAGTAGCCAATGAGCTTCTGGTGCCTGACAAAGACTGCTCCTAGCATGATTGTGAGCAGAGTGTGTATAGAAGGGACAGAAAGGATATGACAGTAGAAAAGAGAGCTAAGATGAACTGATGGTGTGAAGAGAGGATGGTGAGGAGGTGCAGATGCAGAGGAAGCTTGGAGGCAAGTGAGGAAGAAAGGGAAATGGATCCTAGAGAAACTTTACCTCTAGGCTTCAGAAGAAAGGCCCTTTCAGCCATGTGCATGAGGTGCTGCTTGTTAATGTTACACTCTCCTGCTATCCTCTTGCTGTGCTTTGCAGGTGGGTAAAGATGACATCGACACCTCCAGATCTACTGCTGTGGTCAGCCGGTTGGGGCCATCTCCTCTTGTCAACCAGTACAGCCTGACTGTGGGGCTGGATTTGGGCCCACATGACACCAAGTCTCTCATGAAGTGTGTAGAGTCCCTGTCCTTCATTGTACGAGATGCTGCCCATGTTACACCAGAAAACTTTGAGCTCTGTGTCAAAACCATCCGCATCTTTGTGGAGGCGAGCTTGAATGGGGGTAAGACGGCCCTTGGTTTGACAGTCAAGATTGGGTTTGGAGTAGCCAGTCAGCAAGAAGTGTGAAATCATTGTCAGGAAATGGGTCTCTAACCCCAAGAAAATGGTCCGCTGGCTCCTGCTGGCAGGAGGGACCTTACTCTTATCCCTCTCTCTGGGATGCAGAGGAGGTCTGGAGCTGATCTAGAGGTACCAGTATCAGCTGTTGCTGAAGACTGTTCTGAGAAAGAACAGTAGAAGGAGGTGGCTGTCATTTCATAGGACATGGTACTCCACTTGGGATATTCAGAAGGTGTGTGTTGAAAGGCAGATGGTTTGTGGTGGAGTGTGTAGATGGTATGTTGCTGCCTCTTGCTTTCCAGGCTACAAGTCCCAAGAGAAGAGGGGGAAGAGCCACAGGTATGACAGTAAATCCAGTCGGTTAAAAAAAAAGCCAAAGGAAAGCTCCACACGGCGACCGCGGGTCCTGAGCCAGCACCAGGCGCACACACACAGTGATGAGGATGAGGATGAGACCATCCCTGCCAGCTACCACACTGTGTCTTTACAGGTTAGTCAGGACGTAAGTATAGAAAGGATTTCCTCCTCTCATTTCCCATACTCAGGGCCCTGCTAGCGAGTCACTGGAATTCTTCCTGGAGCAAGGCAGGGCTGCATCCTGGGTTGGTGGGCATTGGATGACAGACGGTGGCTGTGGTGGCAGTGTGTGGTTCTGCAGCAAAAGAGGAAGACTGCAGTTTGGACAGGAAGAAGCAGAATAGCAGTGGAGGCAGAAGTCCTCTGAAAAGTGAGGAGGGTGGGATCTGGAGCTGTGAAACACTGTAGTAGGTAAGATGGATGTGGATTGAGGTTTGAAAGCATGGGGTTCATGTAGGATTAGTGGGGAGCCTGACAGGTCATCAGAGCTTGTGGAGAGAGGAGAGCCCTGTGGGCTGAGGCACTGTGGTTTCAAGTATGGAAGACTGGGTGAGGAAGTGATTTCTCTCTCCAGCTGGTACTTAAAAGGTCTGAAGGCACAAGCCTGCTGACTGCCAGGCTGCTGTGCCTCAGTTAAATAGCAGAGTGGCTAGACTGCTGTCACTTGCTCATACAGAGCTGTTCTGAGGGAGCTTTGCATCTTCCTGTTCTTCTGTTCTGGGGGAAAAAGAAAAAAAGAAAAAAAAAGCATTGCAGAGGTTTGTCCCTGGACTGCACAGCTGCATCACTGCATTTCTCCATCTGCCTGGGAATGGCAGTGTTTTGTGCCAGGAAAGACTCCATTCTGTCTCCTGGTAGGATTGGGATGCTGTTCCTCAAAACCAGGATTGACAGTGGCTACTGAACCAACACAAATCTTGCTGAAAGTGCCTGGCACTTGACCTCTTGGAAGGCATAGACAGCAGGGCCTGACACCATCTCCATAGCTACACAATGGTTATGTACGTACAAGAAGCAGGCCTGGGTAGCCCTGAGCCGTTCTGCATTGGTTTGGGTGAGAGCAGGGACCAGAGTTGCTTCAGAAATTCAAGTCCTGTGTGTTGCTTAATGTAATGCTTGATTTGCAGCTCCTGGACCTCATGCACACCTTGCACACACGAGCTGCCACCATCTACAGCTCCTGGGCAGAGGAGCAGCGCCATCTAGAGACAGCAGGCAGGAAAATCGAAGCGGATTCCCGAACACTGTGGTCCAACTGCTGGTGTCCTTTGCTACAGGGTAAAGTCAACTCCTTGTGATGAGAGTGAGCAGAGACACTTCCAAAATAATGGCAGCACTCAGGAAAGTTGAGGAGCCAAGAACTAACTGCAGAAAGCAGGCAGAGATTGTTTCTAGGGTCTGTTGTAATTGGAAAAGAAGTTGCATTCTGTTGGAAAGGTGTATTTAGCATGAATTAGCTGCCATCTTCCTTCAGGACCTGACATTAGATTCCCTGGCTGTGGCCTCGAACAGGTGTAACCCTTATTTCCTCTGTGTTTTCTTTTTCTCTTCCCCCTTTGTTTTCTCCTCACCCCCCCCCCCCCCCCCGCCTTTGTTTTCTTTTCCCCACCCTTTTTTTCTTCATCTTTATTTTGTGTCTTCCTCCTGAGACTGCAGTTGACCTTCAGTAAACTTTTTTACTCTAGATGGTGGAAGTAGGGATGTGATACATTCCCTGTGGGCTTTGCCCTGAATCCTTCTCTTGCAGGTATTGCTTGGCTGTGCTGCGATGCCCGACGGCAGGTACGGATGCAGGCACTCACTTACTTGCAGCGAGCTCTCCTGGTACATGACCTGCAGGCTCTGGATGCCCTGGAATGGGAGTCCTGCTTCAACAAGGTAACCTCCTAGCAGGGCTGGGCCATGTAAACAGGAGACCATTGTCATGAAGAGCAAAGCTGTGTGCAGAAGTCATAGAATGGTGTCCTACTTCATCACCACGTCATTGAGCAGCTTGTTCACCACAACAGACAAGTCCTTCCCTACTCTGATCCTGTGAAAAGTTCCTCTTTGTTTAAGCTTCTGATAGAGCTTCTTGGCTCTGAATCCACTCATTTCTACTTCCCATTGCTGCTTCTGCATTCTCTGCCTACAAGCCACCAGTCCCAAAAGCTAGCTCCTTTCTGTAAGACGGTCTACAAATCTCATTAGTCATTTTTCAGCTCTGGAATATCAGTGTGTCTGATTCTTCAGGTGCTGTTTCCTCTGCTAACCAAGCTACTTGAGAACATCAGTCCAGCTGATGTTGGTGGAATGGAAGAAACTAGGATGAGAGCCTCAACACTACTCTCTAAGGTGAGCATGCTTCTGCTGTCTGAAAGATTGGTAGAAACCACGTGCCTCAAGAAAAACCATTTAGTCCGTTAGCTTCTCAGCATCTCTGATGTGGATAGGTATCAGTTTGCCAGGTTAACTGTCTTCAGTGCTGGGCTTCTGCACCAACTTCTGCTCTTGGGGCATGCCTTCTTTTCAGCATTGTCTCTATGTTCCTGGCCTTTGGAAAAATTATCAGGAAGAAGTTTGTGACTTCACGAAGGATGGAGAGAGCGTTTCACTTGACAGAGGTTGAAGACAATCTGTTGTGGTGAAATGAAGAGTGTCACAATCTGATAGTATTGAGAGTACTATCAGTACCTAAGGTAGAGAGTCTAAAAGAGCTAAATGACAGTGATGCAAACTGAAGTGGCCTCATGCAAGGGAGACGATCCACTCCTCTGCATACACAGCTGAGAGGACTGGAGGCCTCTGGTGTGGTCAGAGTCTGTGTGTGCTCCGGGCATGCCACAAGGAGGGGCAATTCCTGGTTTACAATACCAGGGTGTCAAGCTGCAGGCAGCAGTCCTGATACGACTTGTTGACAGCAGTTGTGGTTTCTTTCTAGGTGTTCCTACAACATCTCTCCCCACTGCTGTCACTGGCCACTTTTGCTGCCCTGTGGCTGACAATCCTGGACTTTATGGACAAATACATGCATGCTGGGTCCAGTGACTTACTGGTAAGGTGCTGAAAGTGATGCTGCAGTGCTTTGAACAACTATTAATTGGTTTTAACCCTCTAAACTTGAAAGGTGGTTTGTTGTTGGTTTGTGGAGTTTTTTGGTTTGGTTTGGTTGTTTGGTTTTTTTACCCTTGTAATCCTTGAAAAAAACACTGTATTCCACAGTATCTTCCCTCAGCCTCTGTTTCCAAGGCAGCCCATCAGCTGCTCTGATCTTTTGTTCATTGCTATATGTCCATTCTCTGTGTCCTGAGGAGTATCTGTGATTACAGCTGGAGGCCATCCCGGAGTCTCTGAAGAATATGCTGCTTGTAATGGATACAGCTGGGATATTCCACAGTGCTGACTCAAGGACAGGATATTCGGATCTCTGGGAGATCACCTGGGAGCGGATTGACTGTTTCTTACCTCGGCTGCGGGATGAGCTCTTCAAACAGACAGTCATCCAAGGTACAGGGGGCTTCAGGAAAGAAGTCTCAGACCCAGCACTTCCACCTTGTCCGTAGTGCATGGATGCTGATGAAAGGATGGACACATGAGACTGTGGAAGCTTGGCATAAGGAGGGCAAAGAGAGTGGACAGGAGGAGTCAGCAAAGTGATGTGTGGGCTCACTGCTTGTTTTGTTTTCATAGATCCTGTCCCCAGCATACCAGTCGAGCAGCAGCATCAGAAATCAATAGCGCCTGCCTTGCCCCCTTCTCCCATGGGGGATGTGAGACCAGACACCCACCTGGTTCCTTTGGAGAAGTCCTGTGAAGTGGGTGCCAGTGGTGAGTCCTGTTTTCTTTATTCTGGAATTGTCTTCCCAGCATGGTGGCATGGATCTGCATGATCTACAGTGACCAGGCCTTTGGTGTTGTGGGTCTGTTCTGCTTCCAAATGGATAGATTGTGGCCTTCTTGCTGAGGTTATTGGGGTGGGCAGAAGTTGGAGCAGAATGCCTGTGATGGGCACCTGCTCCTTAAGGCCTTCCATAAAGATATGTGGAAGGGACAAGTCTGACAAGGCCCCTGAGTTGACCTTCAGACCTACTTAGCTTCTAGCTGAAAGGTGACTTTGTCAGGGCCTGTGTAAGGATTTATTTTGTCTGTCTTTTTGCAGAGTCAGAGAGACCTGCTGCACCTGCCTCACCCACCATCAGCACCTCTGCCCCTCCTTCTTTCCCAGCATCAGCTCCAATAAAGACAAGCCCAGTTACAGACATACCTCCTACAACAGCACAGCCACCACTCATCCTGCAGCCTCTTGCCTCTCCACTGCAGGTTGGGGTGCCACCTATGACTCTGCCAATCATTCTCAACCCAGCTCTAATTGAAGCCACCTCTCCTGTTCCTCTCTTAGCTACTCAACGGCCCACTGACCCCATGACAACCTCTGAAGTCAATTAGTTTGAGGGTGTCTGTCTACGAAGGAAGTTCTGTGGGTGGAGGATGCTGGCCAAATGTTCTCTGGTAGCGGGCATGTTTGGTTTAGAAGATGATGCCAACCTGGACAGAAGGGTTGCTGCCACAATCTCCCTGGCATGTGTCACATTCTGCTCCCTTCTTGTGGCAACCACTTAGAAATCCACCTAGAAATCCCTGTCTTCTTGGAGGGGTGCCCAGTTCCACTGACCAGTCTCCTTCCTGCCGTCACAATCTCAGGGTCCAGGCAATGCTTGCAGCCAGCAGCCTGGGACCAAGCTGCCACCAGTTCATCTGGTGAAGAGGGAAAATTCTTTGATGTCACAGTAGAAGGACTGCCTCTCAGATTATTCAGTCCAGTCGCTGGTCAATTCCCCAGCCATTCCCTAGCTTCCCTGCCCATGCTTCTGGTCGTGCTGCTTTGTTTGGGCTCTGGGCATGCCTGGGTTCAGCAGGTTGAGAATTTTGTGTAGAAATGTCGATCACTTACAGCACAGCTCCCAGCTTGCTACATAGGGCTTGTTGTCTGCTGCAGCTATGTGCTTTCCTTCTGCAACAAGGATCACAGCAATCTGCATGCCAGATAGGAAGCAGGGGAGCCTGGCAGGGGCAGCCCTGCTTTCCTCCCTCCTCCTGTAAAAGTAATCTGGCTTTCTGGTTGGAGGGAGCAAATTCAGAAAGCTCTGCCCAGTTGAGCAGACAAGGAAGAAATGCAGTCCTGTGAGCTGAGAGCAGAGCCCTACAGCCATCTCTAAAACACTGCTTGGAGAGCCACAACCGCAGGGTGCACACCAGTGCTGTATTGTCCACCATTTGCTATATTGACCTCTTGGTGTCCAGCCCCATTCCATAGGAGAACATCCTCTTCAGCTAGAGAAGATGTGGGGATCTGCTGACAGATGCCCAGCAAGTCTGCTGTGCTTTCTCTTGGAAGCTGTGCAGAGACCTCACCCTTCTGCACCTTCTGGTTGTTGGGATCTCGTCTCCTTCTGTTCTGCAGCTGAGGCTCCGGTAGTCATTCTCGTGCTTCTGCCTTGCAGCAAGGATGTCCCACTCTTCTCCCCCTCATGCCCAGAACAGATCTGGCTGCCTGACAAGTGCTGCATCTCCATTCTGCCTCCTCTCTTAATTAGTTGGCTAAATTCTCAATAATACCAATCTTGGAAATCCCACTGGTGACTGGGAGGAGCATGGGCAGACTCCAACCCAGTTTATACTGTACTGAGAGGAACCTGCATTTGGGGTGAGAGTACAGCCAGTGTATATATAGAGTAAATGGCTACAAATCCAATGGACTTTTTACTGTGTAATAAATACATCCTGTACATGAATGCTGCAATGTTGTACTCTGTTTCTGTTGTGGTTCTGTGGCTCAGAGCTTTGGGAAAAGTGGAATTTAGTTGTCAAGGTGCTGTGGCCAGCTGCCAGCCCCCTGGCAGGATCCTCCAACAATGCTCTGTCTGCAGGGAGCATGGAGAAATTTGCCCTGACATGGTCACTCCTGTGGAGGCTAGCCATCAAGGGGCTAAGCAGAAATGGTTCCCATCCTGGGCAAAGAGGAACAGTTAACAGCTGGATTGCTCTTGCTTCTGGCAACAGTTCAGTGATGGCCAGGACTGAAGATACAGACTAGGTCTGAGGAGCAGGTGCCAGAACACAGACCTTACTGACAACCTGGCTGACTTCAGAGAAAGAAGCATTTTCTGTCTGATGAGGAAGCAGTCTTCATTTCCACTGACAGGACTGGGACAGGAGGTGAGAGATCCTGGGCTCTTCCAAGGCTAATGCTTGCCATGGATGTGGACAACCAATTACGCTCTTGATATTTTCTAGTTTGTCTTGAGGCAAAGATCCATGCAGTGCCACAGTGTCCTCAGAGCTGTGCGAGACATCAATGCCTTCCCTATCACAAAGATTCCGAAAGACCCCTTGGTAAGGGGTTTAAAACCCCCTTTAAAACAAAACCCAAAGGGGTTTGTCTGAATTACCTGAGCTAAGGTCTAAATACTGCTGAATGGAAGAATGTGCACACTAAGAAAGTCCCATTAATAAATCCTGGTTTCCTTACTCTAATTTCCACCATTCCTGGAATATTTTCACTGCTGCAGCCCCCTCTTCCTTACCCTTCCACTGCTTCCAGATCATGTCCTTCCAGCCTTTAGATATTTTTGTGCATGCATTTGAATCTGTGCTGCCTATGGCCCTTGTGTATCCAGCCCGCCTCTGTCTTGCATTTCAGAGCCTTTGCTCATACTTGCAGCTCTTTTCTGAGCTGTCTCCAAAATGCTCACTGAAACCATTGGTCATTTTTCAGGTTACTTAACACCAGCCCTGCTGCCCTCTGATCCCCAGACAGTCTGAAAATGCTGAAATCAAGAGTCTGATTACAGAGTTTGATTCCTGATTTTGGCATCACTTTGGCTTTTTCAAGTGGTGTCAGCTAACAGCACTGCCTTCACATAGTTGTTTGGGGATGCTGTGTTTCAAGCTGTATGTGCAAACCCAGTTCCTACTGAGAGCATTACATCTTAATTCGGACAATTATGGCGCAAAGCAAAAGCCACCCGAGGAAACTGCAGGAAGCAGGACTGGAATGGAAAGAATGTTGGCTGGAAAAAGAACTGCAGTTTAAACGGTTTTTAAACAGTTTTCACTAGACTGTAAATAGGAATGGACTGGAAAACCAGAAAAAAATGTTCTGTGAATGTTGTTTGGATTTTGCAATAACAACATTTCCTGTGTGACAGAGAAAAAAATAATAGGGAGAGTGCTATCCAAAGGAGATCAGAATTAAGTGAGGGATAGCATGCATGGTGATACTTTTATCACTGAGTCTCTTGCACTCTATTTGTAACAAATTGCATAGAAGACATGGGCTGGTGGTGAGGAGCGGTGCTCACACCACTAGCCTTCAGGTCTTGTCTCAGCATATTCTTTTTATAGTCTTGGCCCTTTCTCATTTTCGTAGGTCTGACTCACTGTTTCCAGAGGAGGCTGGACAGGCATCACCACAGTTTGGATTTACGTACCTCTTCTGTTCCCATTTACAGCAGCAATTTCCACTGCTAAAACAGACTAGAAGTAAGTAGTGAGATTTACTGTGTGTCCTTAGGATGGGTTACTGTGGAGGCAGTGCTTTCCTTATGGATGTGAAGCTTCCTAGTGAGAAAAAGTCCTAAAGAAAATGAAGTCCTGGCTGTAAAACATAAACTTGTCACTGAAACTGAAGCAATGATGCTTTTAGATTAAATTTTAAACTTGAATCTGTGCATACTTAGAACACTTGATCCATAGGAAGGATGTTCATGAAGTATCTTCCAACAGGGAGCTGGCTTGTTTACTCCTAGAAATTCACTCCTAAAAGTGCCAGCTGTTGAATTCCTCTGGGAAAATCTGCACCAATTACAGCACCTAAATCATCCTGAAACTGTGGTGCCCTACTCCTTCACCCCACCTGTGCAGAAGGCAGCATGGCAGGGTTTGTACCACTTGCCGGGTGGCCAGAGAGCAATGCGAGTCCCACCAAGGCAGCTGGAGGCAGCAACAGCTGCGCTGCTGGCCTAGTGCCATTTGTTCCCATTGCTCCCTGACCACACAGCCGTGGAGGCTGCTGGGAGAAAGAGGGCCAGGCCTGCTGTCTGCCAGCGGACAGATAGGGAGGGGTCAGTTTTGGAAGCACAAGCAGCTCGGGAAAAGTTCTGGAGTGCAGCTCCTTCAGTGAGAGGTCTGGGAACTGATGTGCTGAATATCAATATCAGGCCCTGGGCCTGCAACAAGGCTGCCTGGAGTGTGATAAGATCCTCTGAGACTACAAGTCCCAGTATGCAATATTAATCCTCCAGTTGCATAAACTTGCACCCTGGCCCGGGTGAGGTGGTAGGCAGATGGAGCTCCTCTCAGTTCCTGATAGGGAAATGAGGCTGCTGTGGCCTTGCCACAGTCTGGCTGCTCTGCCAGGTGAAGTTGCACTTCATCTTTCCACATTTCCTTGTGAGAAAAAAGGAAATTTCTCTGGACAGCAGGGTGGATGGATGGCTGCTAAACTTTAATTCCAGGGGAGTGCCTGAGAAAGGAGAGGTCAGGCTAATGGGGTCAGGACAGGGCAGGAGGGTGGATGGTGGCTTGCCATGTGTGAGGCAGTGAAGTCACTGGCTGTTCAGTTAGAGTGCAAGTTCAGTCACCACTGGGGCAAAAACTGGGCCTTGTCCTCAGGAGAGATGACTAAGCCCATGCTAACCCAATAACCATGAAGAGAGACTAAGCAAGGTCTTCTGTGCCCAGTTGCCACCTGATACTGAGATAGTGCCTTTCAGGCTATACTTGCTTGAGGAGGCTACAGCCTCCTGGACATGGGCACAGGGATGGTGCTGGGGGCAGAGTGCATCACCTGGGGCTGGGGGAGAATGAATTCTCAGAGGCCCGCAAGCCACTTGTTGCTGTCCAGCTTTGGTAAAAGCCGCTCCAGGCCCCAGCTCCAAGGAGGGCACGTTTGGTGCTGAGCGGTGCCCGGCCCACCCCTCGGCGCCGTTTTTGCCGTTGTCTTTCCCGCCCGGCTGTGTCCCGGAGTCAGGGCCCAGCGCTCGGAGCTGCGGAGGCCGACCGCAGTGCCTGCCCTGCTGACCCGACCGGCAGCGGCTCCGTACAGTACTCCGCTCCCTCCAGCTGCCTTCCCCGGCTTTGCCTGGCCAGAGGGTGCCGCCGCATCCCGCTCCGGGCCAGCAGCGCGGCCGCCACGTGGCGCCCGGGGCCCTCCCGAGCGGCCCCCGCTCCCCGCCGGACGGGGCGGGCTCTGCCAGCCGAGCGGGACCCGCGCTGCCCGCGGGGCGGGGCCGGCCTGGGTTGTCCCGGCACGGCTCGTCTCGGCTCTGCACGGCCGGACCTCGATCCGATCGCCCGGCCCGCCTCGACCTCGGCCTCGACCTCGATCTCGGCCGCCCATGGGAAGCGCGGCCCGGCGGCGGCTCGGCAGCAGGAGGCAGCGGGGAGACTCCCCTGGCGGCCCCGCTCGCCCGTAGCTCGGCGGGGCATGCCCGGCCCGAGGATGCCGGCCTGGGGGATCCTGCCCATCACGCTGCCCGCTTTCACCATCACCGGCATGTGGATCGTGTGAGTGCTGCGGGACGGCCCCGAGCCGCCGCGGCGGTGGGGCCGGGGCCGCCCGGGCTACGGGTAGTAATGCTGTGGGTTGTCCTAGGGCAGGTGGCTGCGGGACGCCGGGGGCCTGGAGGATGCTGTGGGCCAGAGTCTTGCGGACCATCGCTGGGCCCGTGTCGTACTGGGGCGTTTCTGCACGCCCAAGTTGCTCCTACACCTCCCCATACCCCCACAGACACCTTGTGTGAGAGCTGCGTCCCCTGCAGTAGCGCTGGCCTGTGCCCCCCTGGCCTCATACCCCTGGCACCTCGTGGGTTCGGCTGATACTCAGGTGGCATGGCAATGGCCCTGGGAGCAATGCCACCAGCCCAGTTTCTGTAGTGCCATAGGAATCCACCCTGTGTGGAGGGATAGGAGGCACAGCTGAACATTTGTTCGTCGTGGTGGAGGCAGAGTCAGTATCAGCTGGGTGAGCGGCACTAGCCCACCCTGCTGATCCCTTCCCAGGGCCTTGGCCCTGGGATCTTAGCTGGTCATGTAGGGCTGTCCTGCCCTGGTCTGTCAGGCATCCAGTGCCACTGCTACAACAGCAATGGGTACTGAAGGAGGGACTTTTCCCAAAAGCACAGGGACCCCCAGTGTAGGTGATGGGGCTTTCTAGGGTGTGGGATGGAGCAGGCAAACCCCAACCATGTAGGTCGGTCTGAGAGCTTCACCCCTGTGGTATCCCCTGTCCTTCATGACAAAGCTGGTTGTTGACTTTGGTGTAGGGAACTCATGTTTCAAGTTTTCCCCCAGGAAGCCTTACAAAGCCCTGGTTGTCTCTTGTAGGTGATTCTGGAACCCCTTCAGCCCTCAGCAGTGCAGGTGGGAGGTGTTCTGCTCATGGTCCTCAGAGCCAGAACTGCCCTGGAAAAGGGGGTCTTGGGTCCTTTTTCTAGCCCCATCTAAGTCCTGTAGCCACCTGGGGGATGCAGTGTCCCTTGTCAGCAGAGCAGCAGGTTGAGCTGGGCTGCTGATGGGGCCATACTGGGATGCAGAGCCCTGAGAAGGAACGGGCCAGGTGGTGACAGATCCTGCTAGAGGAGGACAGTGCTGTTTGTGCCTCTTAGCTTATTGCCCCTTCCCAGGAGGGTCTGGAACAGGGACTGGGTGCTTGGTGGGCCATCTGGGAAGTGGCTGGGTCAGGGATATGGGGGAGGAGGGGAGTGCTCTTGGTGGGCGGCCCTTGGGTAGGCAGTGCTGCTCCTTGGTTCCCCCAAACTGCTCCAGTGCCCTGGCAGCTCTCTGCTGGCATCATCCTGGATGTTACCTGGCCAGCTCTGGCAGGAGAGGGGTTTACTTACTGATGTTGGCGCCTATTTTTAACAGCCACAGTGGCAATTTGAACAGTGTGTGGCCACCCTGTGCTGTGGCTGCCACACAGAAGGACTTCCTTGCTGTCCGGGCAGGTCGTGGGGCTGAGATCCCCCTAGAGCTGAATGGAATGCATGTCATGAACCTCTTGTCACACTGACCAAGGTGCAGGGGCGACTCCACAGAGATCAGCAGAGCTGATCTGTCCCAAGTGCCCTGCCAGCGCAGCAGCTACTTTTCCAGACTTTTAGCTCTAGGTGCTGGCCAGCCTGGGGCTGGGGGAAGCAGGGCAGAGCCCAGTGGCCATAGGTTGACACCCTACACAGTTCTAGCCTGGTAGAGAGCCCCGGTGCTGAGGTGGGGGGCTCTGTGACACAACCCCCAAGACTCCTCAAGAGTCTGGGGATCACGGCAGCAGGATGGAGAGGAGGTGCACAGGAGCAGTTCAAAGCACACTGAACTGGAGCAGGAGGTGGCTCTTGGCAGGGAGGAGGGTACCAGGGAGGGGGGCATGATAGTGGGAGCTCCCTGGAGCATGGGCTGGGCTTACACACTTAGGTTTTTTTGTTCTGCTTTGTAAAGCCAAGAGGTGTCACAGAGCAAGTGCTGGCCTCTGGCACCCAGCGAGGGCTTGTAACCCCTGCTCCTAGGACTAGTCGAGTGCTAACCAGGAACAGGGATACAGGGAGGTAGGTGGCTGCCTTCAGTAACCCTTGTTATTGTCTCCCCTAGGTATGCCATGGCCCTCTCCAATAACCACATTTGCCCTGTCCACAACTGGTAAGGCCTGGAGGGGCAGCAGGGGCTCTTCACCATGGACCAGCTCGGTTAAAGACCCTATAACGCCTCATTCTCCTCCAAAACTGTCCCACTTGAACCATGCCACCAGATAGCTGAGGTCTCCCCTGCACCACTTCCATGCCAAATGGGAGGTCAGGGACCAGACTGACCCTGTGAAGGAATGTGGGAATAATGGGGAAGGTGGGAGCATTGATGGGGGTACAGAGCCACCTTCTCCCCCTGCAGACATGGTGGTGACAGTGAGGGGCGTAGTTGACCAAGGGTGTGTGTCTCCTGTCCGGCCCAAAAGCCACTTTGGGGAGCAGAGCTGCTTGGGAGCTAGCTGCTGGCAGGGTTGAGATCCACATTTGCAAAGCAGTGAGGACGCCAGGGCCAAGCAGGGCTATCAAAAGGCACCCTCCCGCCCCTGTCCGGGCTTGCCTGCGGTTATGGCTGCTCCGGTGAATGGTTGAGCCCTGCTGTAAACCAGACTGGGAGAAGGAGACCATTGAACAAACACAGCATGGAGAAAGTATGAAAATAAGTGGTCAGGGAATTACAGAGGACTGTGTGTCTCCATGGGAAAGGTTGAAGCTTGCTTGCTTGCTTGCTTGAGGCTAAATCTGGCAGTACCAGGGGGACGCGATGGCCCTGCATCACTCAGCCACCCCGCAGGCAGAGCTGCCAGCAGCGCCCTGGGATGGGGGACAATGTGCATGAGGGGCAAGGGCTGGGAAAAAACCCTGTTTGCTCTCTTGGCAGCTTCTCTTGCAGGGCTTTCGGCTGCTTGTACCTCCTTAAAATTCTGTCCAGAAAAATCCATGTTAGTTTAATTCTTTCTGAAGTGTTTGAAGAAGAAGGGAAAAAAAATAGTCTGCTGCCATTTCCTGCCTGATGGCCGACTCTGCCCTAGGAAGAATGTGTGTTGGGTTGTCTCCTGCACAGCCAGCCCTTAATGATGAATAATGCTTCCCGGCCTTGGGCTGCTTGCTTTAAACAAAATAATAAAAAACCCCTCCCCAACCAAACATGGCCCCAAGAGCAGCTCCTGAGGAGGCCATGGGGCTCCATGCCTCGCTGGGGTTTCGTGGTCGGAAAACAAAGCCACCGGTAAACGAGGAGACTGAAAAAATAACAGAGCCCAGCCAGGCCCTTTCCAAAAAGCCTCCCTAACCGTGTGCTTGCTGAGCGGCTGGAGGCAATTGATGGACAGCCTGAGCAGAGGCAGCGTGGTATTGTCCTCCCAGCATGGCTCCTGTCCCTGCCTGGGGGCTGGAAGTGCCTGAGGGGGGCCTTTGTGAGCACAGGGGTGGAGAGGAGGGCTTCCTACCTGCAGGGTGCCTAGCTCCACCCGTGCTTCCACCCTGGGGATGTGTGGCAGGTCTGGCACATAGGTGGTCCCACTCTTGCCTGGGGCATGGGGCTGCAAGAACCCCTTGAGCCCAACACCTCAGCCCATGCACCTAGCAGGTCCATATAGCCTCCTGCCTCACTCTGGCCTCTCCCTTGCAGTCACAGGGACTCTGGGTGGGCAGCAGAGGCGCAGGGTAGGGGGCATTCTGTGAAACCCACGTACAATGTTCCTGGAGGATGCTGTTGGGTGGTGAGTTACTCCCTGGAGGGGCTTGGGCCTGGGGTGTGGGCACATCTCTGGCATCAAGCTGCGTTCACTGGGGAGCAGCTCTGCTGGTCTTGAAAGGCCTGTGAGCAGGAGGATCCTGGGCAGCAGCTCAGCTCTCCTAGCTGGTGCCTTTGCTCCTGGCAGGAATTACAACCAGTCATGCGGTGTGGATGGCCCTGGCTCTTGCTGCACACTGGACCACATCCCCCTTGTCAGGTGAGTAGCTGTGGGGGTGGTTATGCAGGGTCGGCCAGGGGTTGAAGCTTCTCCGAGAGCTGCCCTCAGGCAGCCCAGGAGTGTGTCTTTGGGAGTGGGGCAAGCACTACACCCCAGTCACCCCGTGCTGAGGGCTCTCTGGGCCTTGTCTTGTCCCCGCAGCAAGTGTGGCACCCTGCCTCCTGAGAGCTGCTTCTTCAGCCTCATCTGCAGCCTGGGCTCCTTCATGGGTAAGTGCCCGCTGTGGGGCCAGGAGTCACCCTGCAGAGCTCACCCCTGGGCAGCAGACAGGCAGGTGGTGAGGGGTCCCAGGTATCAGGGTGTGATGGGGCTGTACCTCTCTCCTATAGTCATCCTGGTGGGGCTGCTGCGCTACGCCCACCTCCTGGAGCGCCTTGGGCCGTCCCTTCTCAACACCCTGGGATTGGCCACCGGCTGGGTCTGTGCTGCAGGCCTCACCATGGTTGGAAACTTCCAGGTAAGGCATATCCTCAAGGAGCTCTCAGAGGCGTTGGGGGTGGGAGGGGAGCTTAGCTGGAGTGGGTCTGACAGTGCTTGGCAGTGTAGAATTTGGGATGGTTGTTTTGGTCCATCCATGCAATCCTTTGCTTCTGCTGGGTACTGAGCAGGCACTGCGACTTCTTTGGTGGTACACACACAGTTTTGGGTTCAGATTAAACTGCTGGGTTTGGTTTAACCCTTATCTGAGATCATCTGCACAATCCGTCCCCTCCATAGTCATGTGGCCCTGTGTGGGCAGGCACACGCCAGCCAGCCAGAGAGCGTTCCGGCCTGGCCAGGCTGCTGGCGTTCCCACCGTGGATGTTTGCTGCTCAGGGGGCAATGCCAGGAAACGTGTCTGGGCAGAGCTTGTGCTCCAGTGTCTGAAGCAGTCCAGGGCTTGGCAGCAGACAGCAGCTCACCCCCATGCCTGCAGCGCCAGGCACTGGGCTCCCAGCAGCTGCCTGCTCTCCGCCTGCTGCTGCTGGTCACTTCCGCTTGGCCAGAGGCAGCTGCTGACGCTGCTCTGCAGGAGAGCCTTCACTTGCCCCGATCCCCCATGTGCTCCAGCCACAGCTCAGCAGCTCTGCTGAAGGCAGGCCTGTGACCCCCAGCAAGGTTGCTGGCCCGAGGGGCTTGAGAGCTATCACCCCACTGATGGGAGAAATAGAAGGATTACAAAATTCCAGCTGCAGGTAGTGGGTCCAAATCTGCTCTTCACCTGGGAGCTGGACACGGCAAGTTCCCTGGATCTGCTCTGGGCACTGCCTGCACCCTTGCCTGGACACAAACTCATCCCTGGAGCAGAGCCATGCCAGCACCTGTGATCTCTCCCTTGCAGGTGGATCATGCCAAGGTGCTGCATTACATCGGGGCAGGGGTGGCCTTTCCCACCAGCATGCTGTTCCTGCTGCTGCAGTCCATCCTCACCTACCGCATGGCCAAAACCCGTGGACAGTACTGGACTGGCCACTTACGTAGCATCCTCACCTCTGTGGCCTTCCTCACTCTTGTCTTCAGTATCCTTCTGAAGGGTGTGGGGGGGAGATCTGGGATGGGCTGGCAAAAAGTGGTCCTTGTAGGGCCTAAGCACCTCATGTCCTCCATCCTTTGGTCAGGCAGCAAGGCACAATGCCAGGAGAGAGCTGGGCTGAGGGTGAGCAGCTTGCCACAGGTGTAGGCTGGAGGAGCAGCAGTATCAGGGCTGTGCAGGGTGTGCTGGTGGGCATCTCTTGGGGCACTGGGGTGCCCCACATCCAGTATGCCTTGGCTTGCTGCAGCCCAGTTCAGCCACTGCTGCAGAGTGGAAGGGCCAGTTAACTGGGGGTTTTAATATGACAAAGGTATATCAAGCCCTTGGCACTGCAGAGTCTGAGTTACCTCTATGAAACCCAGCACAAAAGTGCTCTACAGGTGCCAGGCAGGTGCATGGCAGCACCTCTGCCAGCCAAGGCTCAGCAGCAGCCACTGG
This sequence comes from Dryobates pubescens, assembly GCF_014839835.1. Taxonomy (NCBI): domain Eukaryota; kingdom Metazoa; phylum Chordata; class Aves; order Piciformes; family Picidae; genus Dryobates; species Dryobates pubescens. The sequence goes on along the minus strand of NC_071619.1, from coordinate 18,650,212 downwards.
ATGACCTGCATGTGGGGTGAAGGAGGATTTGGTGAGCTGGAATCTGCAAATACTGCACCAGGGAGAGTGGCACAAGAGCAGATGGAGCAGGGCTGGAAGGATGGTCCCAAGTGTGTGGATGGGGAGCCAGGGCCTTATTTGGAGCTGACATTAGGGATAGATTTGGAAATAAGGTGGTGGTTACTGGGAGGGAAGGGAAAAATCATGCAGTGTACACAGGTCCCAAAGAGGCTGGTGTGGGTCTGGCTGGGGGTGAGCAGCACAGGAGAAAGCCTGGGGGGTGCTGATGGGCCTGGGATGTGCCCCCTGGCTCTGTCACCACAGCAGGCAAGCTGGAAGCAGTCAGGAAGCTGGAAAGGGCAGAAGTGCCATGAGGCTGTGCCAGATGGGAGGGACAAGCAGGGCATGTAAGGACAAGTGAGACAGGACTGGTGCTTGTCTGCAGTGGTCATGCTGCTCCCTAAGCACTGGGAACGGGGAGAAGGAAAGCAGCAAACCATGGTGGGGTTGGTGTGGGAAACAGGCTGAGGCATCTCCTAGTGGGATTGGGAGAATAAGGAGAAGGCTCTACTCTGTGCACTTGAGGTCCCTGCCTCTTCAGCCTCCCCAAATCTTGGTCTTGTTGACAGAAGGCAGGCAAGATAAAGGCTTCACCTGGAGGCTTCACCTCTCACCTGTGGAGGCTCTGGAATTAGGTTTCCCTAAAGATCCCCAATGGGCATGAGAGAAGAATAAAGAAACTCTGGTAGCAGTAGGACCTGGTGGAGAGGGAGCAGGTCCCTCTTCTGATGTGAAGCAGCTGGCAGCACAGAAGGATGGGGAGTGCTGCAGCACTGGGTTGCAGCAGCCCAAACCACCTTACTGAGAGGATGGAGGGCTGAGGAATTACATTGACTTTAACTGCATGTCATGGGAGGATGGGGATCATAAGCCTGATTTGAGGAAGAAGTTGACAGGTATGAGCACCCAGGGTGAGGCATCTAGGCACCTAGCTTGCCCTGAGGACTGCAGCCTGAATTCCCCCAGCCTCTTCAGAAAATCCCTTCCTGCCATCAGAACTGTGATTTACTGCGGCTGGGTATCACCACCTTGCCCATGCCGGGGCCCTCCCGATGCTGAGGGGAAGCATGTAGGGTTTCTTTGGTTTAGAGGTAATGGGGTGTTTCTTCTGGAGGGGGGCTGCTCCTGGCCACCCCAGCATTCAGTGGCAGTGGGTCATGATTCTCCATGGGATGGTTGGGGTCGATCTGTGCTTTCCTTGATGGGGATGCCCTCAGGTGGTGTGTTTTTCATCCAGGAGAGCTTCGTGCTGCAGCATGTGGCAGCCCTGTGCGAGTGGATGTTCATTATTGATGTCCTGGTCTTCTACGGCACCTTCACGTTTGAGTTTGGGGCCATCTCCACAGACACCTTCTTGGTCCTGCTGCAAGCCAGTCAGACCACTAAAAGTTACAAAAGCGAGAGTGGTGTGTCCAGCACAGGCCAAATCCATAGCCACTCAGAGGGCCTGGCCATGGCCTGACCTCAAAAGGAGGCAGCTCATGGTGGGGACCCTCAAACTGGGCTCTGCCAGTGGATCCCCTGCCTTGAGTGTCTCCAAGACCACAGCTGCCTCGGAGTGCGTGTGTGCATACACATGGACATGTGGTGCCCTTCCCTCCTGGTGGGAGCTGCAGCTGGGGCTCCTCTGACAGCCAGTGTCACCTGAAGGAGCTACCTTCTCCCTGCCTGCAGGGTTTGGGGTCTCTGCTGGGATACAGGGATGCCGGCCTGGTGCTGCTATCAGCAGAGCCAATATTTGCCCCTGCACCTTCCTCCAGGCTTTCCCCGTCTGAGGCAGCAGCTGTTCAAGGCAAATCACATAGAGGCATCCTTCTGTAAGGGACACAGGGGAACAAGGGGCTCACCCTCTCTTCTGCAAGTCAGCATGATATGCTGGGAATGGGAGGTTTGCTGTTCCTCCCTCTTCCACAGCCACAGGGGGAGGGTTCAGCAGAAGAAGCCTTCTAGACAGTTGCTGTGACTGTCAGAGAAGCCAAAAACCCAGAGTGCCTTTTCCCCTTTTCAGGAAGGTGATGGCAGCAGTGCTGGTCTGTCTGCATCCCCAGTGAGAATGGCAGTGAAGGGTCTCTCTGCCTGCCTGCAGGTAGTGCCTTGTCCTGCTGCAGGATGACACCAGCAGCCCTGGGCTGGGCCACACTGGCCCTCCTGGCTAGAGCTCTCACTGCTCAGGGCCTTCCATGCCTTCAGCGGGTGACTTTCCCTTATCTTTTCAGCTTGGAGAACTGCTGAGGCAGGTTTTAGCTCCTGTGCCACAGTGTTCCTGTGCTCCCTGGTGGTCAGTTAGATTAGGGAATGGTTCTCTGCATTTACCATCGCACCAGGAATGTCCTGTCCTCTAAGCAGTGTCTACAGAGCAGCAGGGTTCTCCATAGTGCTGCCAAGCTGGGGTGTCCCACCAGAAAGCCTGCACCCTCCAGCCCTGGCCTGCCAGCCGAGGGGTGGGCCACTGACAGCCTTCCCACCATGAGAGCGCAGGCACAGAAAGGGGAACCATTTCTGTAGGGCCTGAGGAAGTTCACACCCCATTGTGGTTCTTCTGGGACTCCTAAATCCGTCCTCCGGTGCCTTTCCCAGCACTCGGCCCAGCCAGACCTGGGTGTCCTGGGCTGGGATGTAGAGTAGGGTGAATGTGTGTGTATGTATGTGTGTGTATACAGAGACTATATATATATATATATAAAAGTTTTCCTTTGTCCCGGGAGAGGGGCGTTTGCTGCTGCTGTGAGCATTGATCAGGTTGGGCTTCCTGATTTGCCCACCTTTCCAAAACTGGCCTTTAAATCTACCAGTATATGTAGTTCTGACTTTTATATCTAATATATGTTTAAATATATATATATGAAGAGAATAGTAAATTTACAATAATAAAAGTGAAAATCAGGCACGGGTGAGGCAGATTGTCCTTCCCCCAGTGCTGGGCTCAGGGAGTGACCAGCTTTGGGGCACGGTCCAAAGGGATTTGGGGCTAAGGGTCCTGCGGCTCCCGAGTGAGAGCCGCGACCGCGGAATGCGTCTCCCTGTCCCCAGTGTCAAGCGGTTTCACCTGGGATGCCGCAGCCTGAAGCTGCATGTCCCGTTGGGGGTTCCCCTGACACTCCCATGCCGCTGTCCCAGCCGGGCGGAGCCGGACCCGGGAAGCACCGGGAGGCGGAGCCGGGCCGGGACTTTCCCGGACCCGTGGCCGGGGCGAGGTTGTCGCGCTGGGGTCGGGGCTGAAGGTAAGAGGCTGAGGCGGTGGGGGCCGAGCCGTCGGGAAGCAGGTGAGTGGGTGGAGGGCGGCCCGCGGTGGGGGCCGCAGCGTGGGGGTGCCGGTGCCCCGGAGCCGGGGTAAGCGCGGCTGAGCCGTACCTGCCGGGTAGCGAGCAGAGCTGGCTGTATCAGCGGGGAGGGTACCTCAGCCGAGAGCCCCATGTGGCCGGCCCCGGCGCGGGAAATGCTTCCGGGGAGCCGAGCCCGGCCTCGGGGCACGGAGGTTTGGCAGTTCCTGCGTTCTGCCCCAACCGCGCTCCTCGGCCCCCGTCGTGTGCGCTCTGGGTGACGGCTGCAAAGGTATCCTGATTCCCAGCGCAGAGGGAGCCCGACTGGTCGAGAGGCTTGGTTTCAGTACTAGGGCTACTCGTCCTTGATGAGGGGTCTGCAGCAGCCCCTAGCCTCCCGAGCACTATGGGTCACGCCGGTCCCTGGCAGCCCCTCGGAAGCTGCGGGGCCAGCGGGGAGGACATGGTGGGAAGGTACCGGGGCGGGGGAGAAGGTAAGTCCCAGCGCTGGTGCTGACACGCGTTTCCCTGCCAGCGGGGAAACTGCTTGTTTTCACGTTTCCGTGTTGCCAGTGAATAGCGGTGCATACTGGTACTTTGCTGTGTCTCTCTCACCGCTTTGCTGCCTGCCCTGATGAGAAGAGATCCGCGCCCGCAGGCGCAGCCAAAGGTGCTGTGAAGGCTGACGCGGCAGCGGTACCGTGAGCAGTGGGCACCAGGTGGAAGCGAGAGACGGTGGGGGCCCGGCTGGTGCGCAGGGGGGTTCTGAGGGCGCACAGATACGGCCGGAGTTACGGCTCATAACACGGCAGGAAAGCAGCTCATTTGCAGGCCCTAGAGGAGAAAACCAGATCAGTGGGTGGCGGGGGTTTGCTAAAACCAACCTGATAGCCACAGGGGGAGTAAAGGCAGTTAATGCAGGGAGATACAAATGGCTTCGGTGCTCGAGGGCAGGCTGTCAGGGAGAGGATGGCTTGGACAGCGTTCAGAGTGAGGGCATTTCTCTCTGCCATGCTTGTAGGCCAAGAACTCAGTTTTCAGGAAGGGAAAATAACTTTCACAACAAGGTCCGTGTGAATACTGTGTGAGAGGGGCTGGGCAGCCTCTTGCCAGTAGCTGGATTCTGGTACGGAGCAAAGCACAGGATTTGTACAGAAGGTAAGGTCAGGTATTTAGAGACCTTATTTGCAGGTGCTATCAGGCCCCAGAGGAAACAAAATGCTCAGGGAATAGTACCTTACAGGGGCAGCCAGGTAGGTGGCTGGAACATGTCAGCTGTACACCAATGCAGCTCGGAGCAGAGGCATGCTTGTACCATCTGCATTCTAGAGCACCTTTTGCTGTGGCTGCTAAATGCTCCCACTGCAGGTAGATAGACTGGACATTTCTCTCCTGCCCACGGGGCACTCACTCTGCAAGTCACCAGCTATCACAGGAGGAAAGAAAATCGCACCTGTATTACTAGGGGAGGGTATGCCATGCAGCAAGGGTGCTGTGGCAGTGCTGTGTTCTGGGGTACTGAGTCACAGCTGAATTGCTGGTTTCATCCCCGCACCCCCCCATTCCCAGCAATGCTTGCAGAGCCCTTCCCGAGCCCCAGGAAGGTCCAAAGACAGGGAGGAATTAGACCAGCAAAGTGGAGGCTGCAGTGTGTGTGCGAACCTAGTGTCCAGGCCAGATGCACTGGGTATCACAGAGCAGGGTGTGCTGCTGATGGCAGGAGGGGGAGATAGGTCCTCTTCTGGGATGTGTCAGGGATAAAATCCAGATGTACTACGCTCTTAGGGGAAACCCAGGGGCCTGGGGGCCTGAAAGGCATGCCTGCTCAGCACAAGAGGAGGGACTTACCTCGAGGGCAACTCTTGAGTTTGCCTGAGGTTGCTCTTCCAGGAACAAGGAAATGGATGATGACGCTCCATCTGTCATGAGTGAGGGGGCTTCCTCTAGCATGCCCTGTGCTGGTATACAGCCAGCAACCTCCCAAGCGAGCCAGAGCTGCGTGGATCAGGGAGATGCCAATGCAACCCCATGATGTTAAGTCATGCTGTTTGCTGCAACAAGTGGAAGTGTCTGTGGCAGTGATGAGTGAGCCATGAAAACCTCTCTAGAGAGGATAGGGATGATGGCACTGGAGAAGGGAAACTGTTCTGTTCAGTTTGTTCAACATCTTCAGGCCTGGGCTTGCCCAGCTGCCAGGCTCAGTGGGTAGGGTTCAGGTGGCCATTCCCAGCACACTGAGGAAGGATGTTTGCCCCCTCCTTCACCTCTCTGGGAAATCTGTGCCAGCAGATGAAGTGGCTAGCTGGGGGTGGAAGGCTAAGACTGCCCAAGCAAGATATCTGGTGGCATGTAACAGCAAGCAGTGCCTGCTCCTTCCCACAGGCTGGTAGAGGGTTGTGTCCCTGCTCCCAGGCTCTTGAAATCCCCTGCAGAACAACAGGAGAAAGGTCCCACCTCATTTTGCAGTGATGGATCTCTGCTTTCACTCTCCTTACATTTTCTGTTGCACCTGCAGGCCCCTCAAAATCCCTGCTGCACCAGTATCTGGGCTGCATGCTGCAGGCAAGCTGGGCCTGGGCTGCTGGAGCTCAGCTGGGCTCCAGTGGCAGGCCAGCTGGGAAAAAACTCAGGTATGGCACTACATGGCAGCCTCTTTGGAGGACCTGAGTGGCTGGAAAGTCTCCTTGGAAAGGCTCTTTTCAGCTTCTGAAGAGTATGAGTCACGAACAGGTTGAACAATCCCCTTCCTTCCCTTCTCCCACACACACAAAATCCCCTGAACGGGACTTGCAGCAACCACTGATTCAGAAATTCATGGTATGAGGGCACTGTGGAGTCAGATACGGGGGTTTTAATTCTTTTTTTTTTTCTTTCTTTCCGTTGCTTAATGAGAAGTGTGGAGCAGTAGAGCATGCCCAGGGGCTCTGCTCTGAACCTGACCCTTTGCTAGAAGTCTCCGGTGGTTTTCTGTGGTTAGGCAGACACTGATCCCAGCAGGACCCTCATCTGTGGTAGCCGGCAGTCTCTGCATCGATGTTGGGGCTGGATGGGTTATTGAGACCAGCTTCTTCCTCCCCGGTGAGTAGGAAGGTATGAGTGCTGTAGGTGGCAGGGGAGGGGTCCTGCTGCTGGCTGTACCTTGTTGGCATGAGCAGGGAGCATGCCTGAGGGTGGTGGGAGGTGCTCCCACAGGGTCTCTGGGGCTGCCACTCCTGCTTTGAAACCAGGTACTTCCTAGCAGGAAAGAGGGAATGGGAACACGGATGGCAAATGCCTCTCTCAGGCCACACCTGAGGAAAGGATGCAGGGGCTGCCATGGAAGTGGAAATTGGAGGGGTAGGAAAGTCCCTTTGGGCTGTCCCACTGGCTTTGGCCTGCAGAGTCCAGAGTGCTCCCACCAGGCAGCGGGGAGGCAGCAGACTTTGAGGCAGTGCTCTGAGGGAGATGCCCCTGTTTGGGTCCAGGAGGGCTTGGAGGAGATACCTCTTTGTGGGAGGTGGATTATCAAGGTGAGGTGGTGCAGGGCAGGGAACTGGGAGGCCCCTGGGGCTGGTGCCTGGTCTATGGTCTGGGTGGTTTCAGCTGTGCTCCCCCGCACGGCTTGGGAAAGGGCGGGATGGCTGCGCAGCGGGGACTAGCGCCTAAAGCAGGGCAGGGATGGCGTAGAGGGGCAAACCCCTTCGTGCTCCCGGGGGAAACTCGGGACCTTCGGGCGGCCCGGGCGCGCCAGGCAGTGCCCAAGCGAGAGCGGCCGGGGAAGGCGGGCGGGCACCGGAATTTCCCGCTCGTCCGGAGCCCGAAGGCCACAAGTGCCAGGCGGCGGGGAGAGCGCCGGGCCGGGGGAGCCGCCGGCGGGCGCAGGATCGGCCGTACGGGCAGAGCCCCCGGGCAAGCGGGCAGAGCCCCGGGCAAGCCGGCCGAGCCCCGGGCAAGCCGGCCGAGCCCGGTCCCCGCTGGGGCGGGGCGGTGACGTGACGCGCCGTCCCGTCATTTCCCGGCTCGGCGGGGTTTCTAGGGACTTTCCGGAGCGGCGGTGTCTTCCTGCCGCTGCCGGTCCCCGCTCACCCCCGCGCTCTCCCCACAGGCCGCCGGCCGGTCCCGCGCAGACATGGACGAGCATTTCCAGCCTGTGAGTCCCGCACGGATCGTATCGGCCCCGTGGCGGGGAGACAGCCTGGCCCCTGGCCCCTGCCCCGCGGCTGGGCTGAGCGCGGTGCAGGAGCCCACGGGTTGGGGAGAAATAGGGCTCTGTGTCCACCCCCGGGGGCCCAGTGGGAGCTCTGCAGGTTCCACTGGGGTGGGTTGTGGAGGAGGGTTCCTGTCTGTACCCAGGGTGGGAGGTGAGGAGGTCTTTGTTTACCCTCAGGGTGGGCAAAGGGAGTCTGCTGGTGTCTCTGGGGATGGTCAGTGAGGAGTCTACCCCTGCCCAGCCTTCTTCCCCATGAGGAATTTGAGATCCATGCCTGTCCCCGCTCTGCCCTGCAGGGTGGGCGATGGGGGTCTGTGCTAGACTGCCCACCTTGGGTAGGAGATGGAGATCTGTACCCGCCCACGAGAGCATCTGGGGATTCCAGCCCCAACACACTCATCTTCTCTTCCATCACCTAGTGCCTGGATGGGATTGACTACGATGACTTCAATTTTGGCTCCCAAATGATGGAGCAGAAGGAGCCCCTGATGGAGACTGGTAAGGGCCCCTCTGGCTTTGCCATTCCTGGGGGTCCCCAGCTGCAGTGCAGCTTCTCAGCAGGCTGATTCACGCTTCACAGTTCCCATGGGTTGTACCCCCATTGTGGGCTGGGGTGAAATCCCTGCCCCATGCCACCAGGACAGGGACTGTTCTGTCTGACCCCATTGTTCAGTGTACCAGAGACATGAGTTTGGGACTCCAGCCTCCTGAGTGCCAGAGCATCCTCTGACTCTTCTTCTCTCCCTGCCACTCTGACCTCTGCTCCCAACTGGGCTTTAGTAGCACAGAGGCTGGAGGCCCCGAGGAGCACCATGGGACAGACAGGGGTCACTTCTCCATCAGCACTGTCCCCATACCTCTAGCATCCTTACTGGGAATGCACACTTTGGTTATCCAGTTTTAATTAACAGTGCCTCTCTGTTGTCCAGTGGAAGGTCCCTACCTTGTCATCATCGAGCAGCCAAAGCAGGTAAGGATGTCACTCAGGTAGGGGCAAACATAGCTGTCATTTCCTGCTGTCATGGAGTCATGTCTGGACCATGTTTGGCTGACCCTCTCTTTGCCTCCACAGCGGGGGTTCCGTTTTCGGTATGGATGTGAGGGCCCTTCACATGGGGGGCTGCCAGGAGCATCCAGCGAGAAGGGGCGCAAGACCTATCCCACTGTCAAGGTGAGCTCTGCCCTGGGGAGGGGATGGGAAAGTGTCTTCAGCTGGTGTGCATAGACACTGGAGGAAGGATGGAAAATGTTTTATTAAGTGTGATGTGTCTTGTGACACTGGAAGGATGGGAGGGCTGTGGCAGGAGGGGTCACGGGGAGGGATTGCAGGGGTTTGCAGAGAGTCCACTATGCTACTCCACTATTGCACCTGACTTCCATCTCCTTTCTTCTCACAGATCTGCAACTACACCGGGGTGGCCCGGATTGAGGTGGACCTGGTGACGCACAGTGACCCTCCTCGTGTGCATGCCCACAGCCTGGTGGGCAAGCAGTGCAACGAGGCTGGCAACTGCATCGTAATTGTGGGACCTAAAGACATGACGGCTCAGTACGTGTGAGGGAGACCTGGGGTAGCCTCAGTGTGGTTAAGGGGCTGGCTGCAGCTTACAGGCTGGTGAGAAGAGAGAGGTTAGTGCATGCAGGAGCTGGGTTTGCTGACTGGGGCCAGGAGTGGTTTCAGACAAGGTAATTGGTACAGCTATGTCTCCTAAGCATTTTGCCCAGGCCTGGATCCAGCATGTGCAGCTTGTTTTGGGCTTCTGTCCTCAGGGTTGCAGCTTCCTAGCTTTGCAGATACTTTCTGTAGCCAGCCTGAGTCTGGGGTTATTTGGCAAGTGCTGCAGTCATGCTGCTGATTCAGCCTGGTCCCATTTGTCTCCAGCTCTCCTGGTCCTCTCCTTTGGTCTGGTCACCTGTGAGAGCCTGGAGTTACCCAGTCACCTCTTCTCTGGGCTCCTTTGCTCTCTTTTGCGATTGTTCCTCATATGTCCTGCACACATTGACACCCTACCATCTGAGTCGCACTGCTCTGTGCTTTGCTCAGCTCTTTCCCAGTCACAGGAGCCCACGTGCTGCCTCAGGCTGTCTGCTCCCAGTCCTGACACTCCCAAATCTCAGTGGGATCACTCTTCCTCAGATTCAGCAACCTGGGTGTACTCCATGTCACCAAGAAGAATATGATGGAGATCATGAAGGAAAAGCTGAAGCAGCAGAAGATGCGCACAAGAAACCATGTGCTGACAGGTGAGGGCAGCCTGGGGACTCGGTGGGGCTTGGAATGGCTCATGGCACCCCATGCTAACTCCAGTACCCCATCATGGGGCAGGCGGGGGGACCCGCAGCCCCATCCCCTCGCCTAGCTTGATGGTATGTCCTTGTGCCCTGGCAGAGGCAGAGCTGCGTGAGATTGATTTGGAGGCAAAGGAGCTGAAGAAGGTGATGGATCTGAGCATCGTTCGGTTGCGCTTCACTGCCTACCTCCGTGACAGCAGTGGGAACTTCACACTAGCCCTCCAGCCTGTTATCTCTGACCCCATCCATGATAGCAGTAAGCATGGGGCCAGACTGGGGAGGGAACAGGGCAGGACAGGGTAAGGAGGTGTGGGATCCTCTGCCACAGTGGCTCTCAACACCTCTGCTTGCCTTGCAGAGTCTCCAGGAGCTTCCAATCTGAAGATCTCAAGGATGGATAAGACAGCAGGCTCTGTGCGGGGAGGGGATGAGGTCTACTTGCTGTGCGATAAAGTTCAGAAAGGTAAAAGCTGTTCCCTCCAGCAGGCTGCAGGAGAGAGCTGGGGCCACTGGCTGGTCAGGGGTCCACATTCCTGGCGCCTGGCTGTGGGGCAGGGAGATAGGTGGTGCCAGGCTCCTTCTCTCACCAGATGACATCGAGGTGCGTTTCTATGAGGATGATGAGAATGGTTGGCAAGCCTTTGGGGACTTCTCCCCTACTGACGTACACAAGCAGGTACGGGGGAGGTAAGGGGGTGTCCTGCCATGCGTTGAGGCAGGGGGCCTCCTGTAGGGTCAGGGAGCCCCATCCCTTGCTCTCAGGAGGAATGGAACTCCATGTCTGTCTGTGCTGCCCACAGTATGCCATCGTCTTCCGCACGCCCCCCTACCACAAGCCCAAGATTGACCGTCCAGTCACCGTCTTCCTGCAGCTGAAGCGGAAGCGGGGCGGTGATGTGAGCGACTCCAAGCAGTTCACCTACTACCCTGTGGTGGAAGGTGAGCACCCCCTGGGCAGGCTGGCATGCCCCGTGCTGCCACGGCTGCCACTCACCCTGTTGCTCCTCTCTCCCTGCAGATAAGGAAGAGGTGGAGAGGAAGCGCAAGAAAGTCCTGCCTCAGTTTCCCCAGCACTTTGGTGGTGGCTCACACATGGGGGGTGCTGGTGGGGGTGCTGGGGGCTTTGGCTCTGGAGGAGGTGAGTGGGAACTTCTCTTCACCCTCCCTGCTTGGGTGGCCACAGACTGGCCCTGGGGCCTCCCCACTTCTTCAGGGTTCACCCATCCTCCTTCTTGCTCTGTAGGTGGGAACCTTAGCTTCCCCTATTCACCTGGGCTGGCCTACAACAGCATCTACTCACCTGGCCCCCACCCAGTGACAGGCTACCAAGGGGGTGTACAGATGAAGAGCCCTGAGGTGGAGGCACCTGGGAGTGACAGGCAGGCACCTGCAGAGAGCACAGGGAGCACATACTGCAAGGAGCTGCAGCAGCATGGTATGAGGGGGCTGCGCTGGTGTGAAGGCTGGGAGACACTGCTCCGGCGAGGTGGCACAGGTCTGAGACCCGTCAGGGCCAGATGTAGCTCTACTGTGCACCTGAGGTGGGATTGCGGGAGGGTGGATGGGGCTGCTGCTCCTGGCAGTGACATCCTGCTTTGGTCTCCAGCCCAGCAGTGCCAGTTGTGGATGCTGGCACTGGCCCGTCGCAATGCCCATGCCCTGCTTGACTACTCGGTCACTGCTGATCCCCGCATGCTGCTGGCAGTCCAGAGGCATCTGGCTGCATCACAGGATGAGAACGGAGACACGTGAGTGCACAGGGGGTTTGTGGAGAGAGTGAGGGAGCCTTGTTGACCATCAGAGCCATTACAAGGGGTGGGAGGTGGCAAGGAGGACTTGGAGAAGTGTGGAGCTAAGCCAGGAGTCATCCTGCTCTCTCCACAGGCCTTTGCACCTTGCTATTATCCACGAGCAGACAGCTGTGATCAAGCAGCTGATTGAGGTCATTGTTAGCATCCCCAACCAGCAGATCATCAACATCTCCAATAACCTGCAGCAGGTACATGCTTCCCAGAGCAGCCAGTTCTGCTCTGCCTGAGACTTGCTCCTATTTCCTGACCCTACGGGCTCCCACGTGACGGGAGGCTGCAGGGCTGAGCATGGTGCCACTACACTGGCAAGGCCAGTGATGCAGAGCTCAGCTCCTCTTGCGAGAGCTGCTGAGGGGGTGCTGCTGTCCTGCAGACACCGCTGCATCTAGCAGTCATCACCAAGCAGCCCCAGGTGGTCCAAGTCCTGCTGCAAGCCCGTGCTGACCCCACTTTGCTGGACCGCTATGGCAATTCGCTGCTGCACCTGGCACTCCAGGCTGGTAATGAAGAGATGCTGAGGATACTGCTGTCCCACCTGGGCTCAGCTGCCCCTTACTTGCTCCGCCTCCCCAGTTTCCATGGTGAGTTGGGCTTGGAGATAGTGAGCAGGAACTTGTTGGGGCCATTGTGAGCTTGGCTGCATGGCTGCTGAGTCTTGCTGTTGCAGGCCTCCTGCCTGTGCACTTGGCTGTGAAGGCAAAGAGTTTGTCTTGCCTGGATCTGCTGGTCAGGAAAGGAGCAGATGTGAATGCAGTGGAGAGGCAGGGTGGGAGGACCCCACTGCACCTGGCTGTGGAGATGGAGAATCTGAACATGGCCACTCACCTGGTGAAGAAGGTATGAAGGAGGCTGGTGGTATGGTGGCTGTGGGACTGGGATGGGGTGTCACCTCCTACAGGGCTCTGGCAGAAGCAGAACAGCCTTCGTGGTCTTGGGGTGGCAGAGGGTGGGGAGCACAGCACATAGGCAGCACATCCTCATCGTTTCCTGCCTTTCTTCATAGCTGGGAGCAGATGTCAACAGCAGGACTTTTGCCGGCAACACCCCCCTGCACCTGGCTGCCAGCCTGGGGTCCCCCACCCTCACCAAACTGCTCCTCAAAGCAGGTAAGGCACCGCCCTCCCTCCTCTTCCTTTCCCTCCCCACAGCCCTGGCTGCCTGCACCAGTGAGTGCCTGGGCACAGGGACAGACCCCTGGGCCAACCTTTCCTTTTAGGGGCTCAGTTCACCCTTCCCTGACAGGAGCAGACGTGCTGTGTGAGAATGATGAGCCTGTGAGTCCATCCTCATCAGAGGCCAGCAGTGACACAGATGCTGACCCTGAGGAGCAGGAGGTGGCCATGCAGCTGGGGGAGCTGGCCACAGCTGTGGAGCACAGCAACCCCAAGCCCTTGACACATGGGCAGTTGCAAGCAGGGCACAGACAGCACCGCTGCCACACGCCCCTGGACCTGACTCGTAGCCAGAAGGTGTGTGGCACAGCACAGCAAACCCTCTAGGAATGTCACTGCCAGGGCCACAGCACAGGTGGGGCACAGCTCTGAGAGATGCTTCTGGAAGCCTCTCCACGTCCTGGGAAGAGCTGTGGTAGGGGGAGGTGAGGGAGGGTTGCTTTAGGGGATGCTGACGTCTGTGCGTCTGCCTGCAGGTGCGGGAGATCCTGTTGCAGGCCTCCCAGCAGGGCCCTGAGGTAGAGATGCCTGCTGCCCCCCAGCCAGGTGAGCAGCCCCTCTTCCCCCAAAAGCATCATGGCCAGGCAGAACACCACCCTCCTGGTGGTGAGGATGAGCAGCGTGTGATGGAGGTACCGCTCTGTCACAGGGAAGGTCCTGACACTGGACAGTGAAGCGCTGCAGGGCCTGGAGCAGCTCCTGAACCAGGACTGCAGTGGGTCAGACTGGATCGAGTTGGCCAAGCGCCTGGGGCTCTGTAGCCTGGTGGAGACCTACAAGGACACCCCCTCACCCAGTGTCAGCCTCCTGCGTAGTTATGAGGTCAGTGTCTGGCCAGGGTACCCCCATCCTCTCTGCCCTTCCAGACACTGGCCCCACTCAGTGTCCTGTCTCTGCAGCTAGCTGGGGGCACCATGGGGGGGCTGCTGGAGGCGCTGGACTCCATGGGGCTCCGCAAGGCTGTGAGGATGCTCCACAAAACAGAGGCGCTGGAGAAGCTGCAAAGCACAGGTATAGGGAATGTGGGGCTGGGGGGAGTGTCCCTGGTGCCCCCAGCACTGCTGACAGCACCCCTGGGCTTGCTTTGCAGAGCTGAAAGAAGACAGTGCCTATGGCAGTGAGTCAGTGGAGGAGGAGCAGGCACCCATGCTGGCCTTGAAGCCAGGACCAGGAGGCGAGCTGCCCCACAGCCAGCAGCCACAGGTGCACTGAGAAGTTGGCAGCCCCTCACCCTGCCCTGCCCACACAAGTGCCTTTGGGACTTGGGGTCTGGCTGCCTGGACTCAGGGGGACAGGACACAGCTGGCTCCTGCCCTTCTCTGCTCTTATTTAATGGTCCCTCCTGTGAATAAAGGGACACCCTTTCCTTTAGCCTTTGCCCTCCCTCTCTCCAGCCCCAGCCCTGAACCACAAGGCACTAACATCTCTGAGTTCTGCCTGGGGCTGGGAGTCCAGCAGGAAGGAAGCAGCTGCTGGCTCTCCTCAGCATCACTCCATGCTAGGGCTGTCCCCATCCATGGGGGAGAAACCACAGCGCACAGAAGAAGTGAAGAGCAAGTTTTACTTCAGTAATTGAGAGAAGAAGCTGTACAAAGGTTTTCCTCCCCCCGAGCCACCTGGGGCAAGGGTGGGAATTTTTTTTTTCTGAGTATATTTTTTTCTTTTTTTTTTTTCAATAGACTCAAAAGAACAGAATAAAAAGTTTGACACATTCGCAGTCAGTGCTGAATCCAGCCAGGCCCTGGGTGGCTGAGAACAGCATGTGCCAGCCCCCTGCCCACAGCCCTTCTGCTGTCCCTCCCTCTGCACCCTGGGCACTCCTCTGACCCTGCTCCACCACCAGCTCCTTGCTCTGGACATACATCTTCCAGCCCACCCCAGTGACAAGGGCTGCCCCAGCCTGCCCCTTACCTTGGCAAGGAGGGAGCCCAAGGCCAAGGAAGTACTGCACCACTGCTGCTGCAGCATAAGGACCTTGCACTGCTGCAGACTGGGCTTTGCTGGCAGCCTTTGAGGCCCTGGCCAAGCACTGGACAAGTGGCATGGGAAGGAAAGCTGGGTCTGCTCTGTGTCAGCCCTATAGAGCAGTGGGGAACCCCAAGTCAACTTTGGGGGTTATCTCCTGGGAGTACTTGCATGCTGCTGCCCAACATTCCCCAAGTACAATGCTCACAAACGAGGCTGGTCCAGGCTGTGGGAGGGCAGGTGTCATTGAAGCACCTCATACAGCCACAAGTGCAGCAATGGGTGCTGCCATCCCAAGGCTGCCTTGGTGCCAGTGGCCACAAAGCTGTCTCTGGAGGGTTGCTGGTGCCAGAGCAGGGCTAGGAGGCTGGCAGCAGCACACACAGGAGCCCATGTTCATCTTGCTGCAGGTGTGGGGAGCTTGGTCTCCCTCCCCTCAGTGCAGTGCTTACAGGATATGGCTGGGTTTGTCATTTTGTTTTTTTAAACAGTTCCCAAAAAGCATCAAAAGTAGCCCCAAAAACCTCCCTGGTGGGTCAGCTCGATCTGGTACTAAAAAGTGCAAAACTGTATCACAAAAACTGTTCAAAAGTTGTAAGAAAGCGGGGAAGGTGCAGAAGTGGCTGGGAGGGCAGGGAGGGGCCAGGTGCCATTGCTCTGGCTCCTCTGGCCACCAACCCCAGGAGAGGGTATAGGCCCCCTCCTGTCTGCCCCTCCTGGCACACCGGAGCGAGAGGAGAAGCGGCCACTGGCTTTGTTTTGCTGCATTTTTGTTGTCTCTTTTTTTTTAAACCACTGAAGAACTGAGTGCTGTGGCTGGGTTTCAGTTGCTTCCCCTTCCCCAGGGTAGGGGAACTGGGTCCTGCAGCCATGCGCAGGACAGACGGGGGAAGGAAGGAGTCTGACTGGGCCAACGGTGCGGGCAGCTGCAGAAGGGCTGTCGCCCCCCCTCAGCTTGTGCCACAGATGAACTCATGGAGGGTCTTGGCTGACACGTGGCCTCCACCCTGGCACCAGGGGGCAGGTGCAGAGCTGCAGCACGGGCGGCTGACGCCCCTTGTTTATGACTTCTGGGGGTGGCCAGAGGGAGCGTGGCCGGAGCGCTCCGAGACGTTGCGCTTCACCTTGGTGGCTGTGCTGGAGGGCTCCACGTTGAGTGAGGGGCTGGAGCGGGACTTTTTCAGGCCATCATCCTCCCCGCCTGCTGCATCGCAGAGGGTGGACTCGAACGCAGCCAGGTCCTCGGAGCCAGCCTTCAGCTTGGCCCGCAGCAGCATGGCATAGGTGCTGTAGCGGGATTTCTGGGGGGGAGGGGGCACAGCGCAACAGAGAGGGGGTTGGCTTGCTGAGCACTGCCTCTCAGCCAGCACCCCAGTGGGAGAAAGCCCGTGGTTCCTCCCCCCCACCCAGCATCCCAGGGCCAAGGGAGATGGTCACGGTCCCAGACCACAGCACTGGCACAGTGTCATTCAGCTGGTGGGGCGCTCGGGATGACGGGCGGAGCCAGGGCTCGCCCAGCTTACCTCAAATTCCAGGTACTCTTCCTTCTGCTTCAGCTCCTCGTACTCCTTGCCCTTCACCTTCTTCTCGGGCAGGGAGGAGCGATGCTCCAGCAGCTCTGCTGTCATTGCTTTGCACTTAGACTCATGGCTTTTCACCTGCTCCTCCTAAGGAAAGGTGGCATCAAGTTAGTACCCAGCTCTGCCCCCTGCCCTTGATCCCAGCAGTGTGGGCTGGCCAGGGCCAGAATAAGTTTTGCCTCTCCTAGGTCCAGTTAGGGTCACAGCTTCTGCTCCTGGGTTTGTTTTGGTTTTGTTGTTTCTTAAACAGCAGGTAAAAGCACAGGCCTTTGGGGGCAATCTACTTGCCAGGGGCTGGCTGTGGTCTTAAAGCAGAAGAATTTAATGCCCTCTAAAACAAGGCTGGTGGGTTTTTAATCTTTCCTGCTCTATGAATGACTGCTCTGGCATGTATGAGTGCCAGCTAATAACCCTGGCCAGTTTCCTTTCAAGGTCCTGGTCCTGGCAGAATCCTGCAAGCCATGGTGTGGGACCACATTCTTCTCCATCTCCCATCTCCACTGCCAGGAACAAGACCTTGCTGTCCACCCCCAAGCTCAGTACTCACTTGCTTCTCATCTCCTTGGCCATGCTCCCTCAGCCTCACACCCTTCCTGGGAGGCAGGAGGCCATGTGGCAACACATAGGTCCCCTCCAAAGGGAACAATGCCACCAGTAGACCCAGTGGCTATGTCCCATGCTTCCTCAAAGCCATCAAAGCCCACCTGGGACAGCCTGGTACAGGAGCTGGGTAGCAGCGGACGGCTGAACTTCTTCTGGGAGCCAATGGCTGCAGGGAAGGGCGGTGCAGAGAACATGGCTGCCACCACATTGATCCGTGTGATCCACGAGTGCATCTGTTCAGGGTTCCTGGAGAAAAAGGGCCAAACCACAGATGGGTTCTAAGTAGCACTATCTGTGTCACAGGCAGAATGACCTGTCCTGCAGTCAACACCTGAATCCCCTAGGCCTGGCCCTGGCCAGCCATGGCACCTGGGGCTCTACCCTCAGTGACTTGGGCCACAGTGGAGTGGGCTGGAGTGGGAAAAAGAGGAGCGGTGCAAAGCACAATGGTGACACTGGGTCCCGCTCCTTCCAGGAAGGCCCAGGAAAGAGCAACGTGCCCCTAAGCCCCAGCCGACTCCATCTCAGTCAGACAAACATCTGCACCCCAGCATGGGACCCAGTCAGTGATTCTGGGGGGCTCACTGTGCTTGGAAGAGGAAGACCCTCCAGTCAGCTGTCCTGAGGTAGAAGACGTTGGGTCGCTTGCTGTAGTCAGATGCCCGTGTAGCAAGTGAATGGTGGATGCTAATAGCGTTCTTCAGCTCCTCTTCTGCCAGTGCCTTCCCTGGCTTATACTCCTCCTGCAAATCACAGGCATTTCAGAGCCAGCTTAGGGATGCACCCCACCATGAGCCAGCTTTATGAGGCCACACTGCTGGCAATAGTGGGGATTAGAGATCACCTTCCATCAGACTGCAGCAGGCTCTGCCGCCAGCTCATGCTACACCCATGGGGAGAGGCTGCACAGCCTTGGGTGCATGGTCTTGGTGATAGCACTGGGACTGTTTTCCACTGCCCCACAGCTGGACATCATGTGTGCCTGCAAGAGACTCCATGTGCAACCCAACTACCTCCATCCCCAAAAGCAAAGACCGCAGTGCCTCCCCTCTCATCAGCCAAGCCTGTGCATGCACGTCCCTTGGCTGGCAGCTGCTTTCACTGCCCAGGCTGAGCCCAAGCACCCCAAGAACAGGGATGCTAGTAGGTTCCCACTCAAGCAGGTATGGTGCTGAGTCTGCTTAGACCAGGCAATGACATGCACTTGAGCACCTCTCAGTGTTGTGGGGACTTCCAGGACTTCCCCACTGGGATGGGGACAGTCATTGCCCTGGCAGGGATACAGGTGGCCCTGCTGCTGCCTACCTTCTGCAGGTAGAGAATCATCCCCTTCAGGATGGCGTGGAAGGGCTTCCAGCCTCGCTTCCCTCGGGGTGCTGCCAGGGAGGAGAGAGTAGCCCAAACATCATCCCCAGAGCCAAGCTGGGGAAAGGCATCCCCCCCCCCCAGTCACCTCCTCCTCCAGCTAGCCCTGCCACAATGCACGTCACCCCTCTCTGGGGACAGGCAGCACGCCAGGACTGCCCCTGTGCACCTGAGCCTGTGCTGGCCTCATGGCTGGCAGATGGTACTGCTGGCAGGAGGGCTGCCTGCCGCCTCCCGGGGCTGGCACCGCTGCACTCCCTGCCTCGCTGTCCACATTCGGCCTCCCCGTGGGGGGACCAGCACAAGGCAGCGCTGCCTGCCAGGTAATACTGGCTTTGGAAGGCAGCTGCATCTAATCAGATCAAGGCAGCATTAGATGGTCAGGGCTTAGAGGGGATTTCATGGTGGAAACTGTGAACGTGCCTGGCAGTGTCCAACCAGCAGCAGCTGCCCACTGTGCTGCTTGTTTGACCCATGACAGGGCACCTTCCTTCATCCCTGCCATTCAGTGGCCAGGGTGCATCCCCTGGGGAACCCACTACACCTTCCTGCCTGCCCCCTTACCAGCACTGTGACCAGGCAGGGAGTGGCTTTCAGGCTCCCCAGCCTGGGGCCCAAATTATGCCCAGCATAGACAAACAGGGCGGAGAAGGCTGACACTGGGTGCAATAGTCACATGTCATGTAGTGACACCAACCCTTCTCCCCATTGGCTTTATGGAGCTTACTGAGGCTCTTCTGCCCCAACACCCCCACCCCTGCTGCGGGCTCCTCAGGCACCTACTTTTCTTGCAGTCAGGATCAGCATGGATCTTGCGCACCAACAGTCCGTGCTTGTAGGTGGCGATGCTGGCATCTTGGGAGAAGTCCAGGAAGGGGTTACTGCAGCTGCTGATGCGCTTGATGGACTTCGGGTTGGGGTCTGCCAGCTCTGAGAGGGACTTTCTCAGTTCTTCCTCATCTCTGCCAGACACAGATTTGGTTGGAGAAGGGTTTGTTACTTTACTGGGAACAGAAGACACCAAACCTTCTACTTGTGATAGTGCCACTTGCAGGCCTAGCTTCTAAAATGAGAGTCCAAAGCAGCAGACCAGGCTGAGCAGCCTCCAAACACCATTGGTGAGCATCCCAAACCCAGCTATGCCTCTGTGTCCGTGTCCATGCCCCTGCCCCTTTAGGCAGCTGTGGCACTGCCTGGATCCTATAAAGACCCAGTTCAAGGTGGGGCCCCTGCCTGCTGCAGGAAGCTAGAAGTCTTTTTGGACAGGGCTGGGACTGATGCCAGCCAGGCTCATAAGTCAGGGGCCATGGAGGAGCAACATGCCAGGGCTTAGCACTACCACTACCCTGGTCCATGGTGTATGGACTCACAGGTCCCCAGCTAGAAGCAGAGAGGGTCTAGAAAGGGAGATCTCCCCAAAGAGAGACCCAGGCTGTAGTTCTCACACCTGCAGGGCAGCAACCAGACTATGGAGCTCAGAGACATCAGCAAAAGGGTTCAGGTAACCTTGAGTTGTGAGGACTCAAGTAGCACCAGTATGAGGCTGAAGCACGTGTGGGCAGGACCCAAGCAGCCCCAGGAGCTGAAGGGAGCAGGCCCCTGCCCGCGCTATCCCTCCAAGTCATGGCCCTCATGCTGCGCGCAGGCCGCTGAGGACAGGCTGCATTGGTGCCACCACCCCCCTAGCCTGGCAGGAAGATGTGGGAGCCCAGAGCTACAGCCTCCCCCCCTTCCTCAGAGCTGCTTGCTGCTAATTAAACCCCTCAGCATCTGCCAGCGTCTCCATGGCAGCAGCCCGAGCGCACTGGCTCAGCGCTGGCGGTACTGCCGTGCTGATTAATCCCCACAGCGCGGGCGCTGCCACTCCTGCTGCTGGAGATGACAGCTGTGGGCGAGGGTGCGGGCACCCTGTGGGGCCCTGGCACAGCCACTGCCTCTCCACAGCCCGCCCACGCCCACCTTGGGCATGGCCACCTGGGCATGAAGCAACAGCAGTTAGGAGAAGCTGGCCTCAGGCAACCTTCCCCCATGGCATGTCAGAGAAGGGGTCCCCATGGAGCTGCTGAGGGCAGCTGGGTGTATGTTGCCCACACCCCCATCCCAGCCCATCCCAAGCTGCCCCCCACATCTTCACAGGAGCACCTGCCCTACAGCATCATGGCTGGGGCAGGGCAATGCTCACGTGGGGAGGACAGCAGGGACAAGGAATGTCTGGGCCTCAGCAGGGTGGCCCCATTGTCTACCCAGTGTCAGCCAGCAGCATCCCCTGGGAAGGATACTCACATGGCCCACTGCAGCTTCTCATTCTTGATGGAGCCGTATAGTGTCTGCAGGAAAAAAAGCAGGCAGTCAGCAGGAGAGTGGTGCTGCAGGTCAGGGGGCTGCTCCTGGGGATGGAGAATGCACACCAGGCTGGCCCAGGGGCACTGGAGTTTAAGGCAACTTCAGGTCAGTTCATCCTGGTTCAGCCCTGTCTTGGCTAAGTCAGCCAGCTGACCTTGTTTCAGGGCTAGAGACACCTCCTGGGCCTGCAACCTCACTCACACCCTTGACACAGTGCTGGGGACAGCTCTGGCTGTCTCCCTTCTCCTCCCCTCCATCTCTACCTGCGTATGATGGTGGCACAGCATTAGCAGCATGACAGTGAGCTACACCAAACATTTCCAAGTCCTTGGTAAAGCTGCTTCTTGCTCCAAAGTGGCCAAGACTAGCCAAAGGGACAGCTTTCAGGCTTGGGCCCCAAAAGACCAAGCCTTCAGGCTAGACTTCAGTGGTGTATGCCTGCACCCTGCTCAGTGGGACCTCAGCCTGCTCCAGGACCTCCAGCAGCTCCGAGCCACAACACTCCACAGCCAGCAACCTCTTTGTGGTTGGCTGCCTGTCCTGGGCTGGCAGAGGTGGGCTTATGGCAGCTCCCAGCATTCTGCAGCAATGAAATGCTCCTGCAAGAGCACACTTAGCCTCCAGGAAAGACTTAAGCATAATGCTGGCCCAGGACTTGCAGAGATACCAGTATGCTGTCATCCATGAGGCCTGTACAGGGCCTCGTGACTAGTGAAAGCAGAATGGATGTTTGCCTACTGCTCATCTGCTGCTGCTGTTTGAGGTGGCTGTAGACTGTCCCTAATCTCTCCCTAGCACCCTTCAAGCACTTTGCCCTCCCTGACCCAAACACTGTCGAGTTTAGCAAGGCAGGACCTGCTGTCTGCATCTCAGCACAGGAACAAACTAAGCCTGCCTGCAGTGGGATGTTCCAAGGTCCCACTTACATACATAGAATACATACATAGAATAAACCAGGTTGGAAGAGACCTTCAAGATCATCCAAGTGTTTGTCCAGTCCTAGTTGGGTGCAAGCCAGAAGTACTCAGCATGGCTCTGCAGTCAGGAAGGCCCAGAGCAGATTTCAACACAGTGCTCACAGAGGGCTTCAGAGCAAGATCTGGAAGGCATCATCCTCACGAGAAAGTAAGCTAGTCTCACACATGCTGATCAGGCAGCTGTCAACATCCATCACTGGGCTGGAGACTGTTGCTGAGAGATTTTGCTGGTGGCTGAGAAGTACAACTGGAGGCATGCAGGGGCCTGGGAAAGCCAGACAGACCACAGGCCCCAGCAGCGTCTGGGGAAGGACATCCATCACTCCCTTGAGAGGCACACTGGCCAGGACAGCACAGGGACTGGGTTCCTTCACTTCCCTGCTGGGGAAACACTTGTTTCTCAGAAGAGGAAAGGGATTGCCCTGGTCTCCTGGGAAGACAAGGGTGAGGTACAGACTCAGTACCTGAGAGGAAATTACACCCCAGCCCCATTCAGGCAACCCCAGAGCCAAAGGGGAGAGGATAGTGAGGTATAAGCAGGGAGTACCTGCCAGCAGACTGGCAGCAAGGCAGCCACAGGAGCACAAGTTAAAAGAGACCTAGCGCAGAGTCTGGGGATAAATAAAGAACAATCCAAAGTCCTGCAGAACATAGGAGCAGAGCAGGAGGAGAAGCCAGCATCTCAGAGCAATGTAGATAAGGAGTTGCTACAGGAAACAAAAGGGAAGGGATCTTTCTTACTGCTGGGGATGCAGCTGAGATGCTGAGAACGAACAGACACAAAAAGGAGACTGAAAAACTGTCACAGAGAAGTGGGGATGGCAAACTGCAGAAAAGCTCCTTGGGAAGAGTGGGCAGACTTGCTTATGTGGCTTGGCTTCCACTTGGCTCTGTGGCCAGAGATGGGGCAGCTCCCTGTCCCCAAGGTAAAGTGAGCCACCTGAGTTGGCACTTTGGAGGGCACAGCAAGGTGCTGCACCAGTGGTGACTGCAGCCCCCAGCCCTGCACAGGGTTTATGGCAGGATTGCTGCCGAACACTGACTGGATGAGCTGATGTCAGAAGATACTCAGGGAGTAATTCTGGATGGCACAGTGTTGGAGAACAGCCTGGCAGAGAACTGTGCTACAAATCCTGGACTCTGGGACTGTCAGCAGACACTTCAAAGGCTGAAATGCTTTGTGGCTTCAAAAGGCTCCAGCCACCCCGATACAGCCCTGACAGCACCACACATGCTAAGCACCTGCATCTCATAGAGAAGGTGCTGCTCAGCACTCCATTATGGGCCAACAGTGAAAGGCAAACAGGGGGACTAGGGGATTGAGAAGGCAATGCAAAGCTTCATGTCTGCATCTAAATCCTGCCAAGACTCGGCTTGGCTAAATGCTACCCTCAGCTGATACCCATCTCAGGAACAAAGCTGGTAGACTCAGTCCAAGTCCTAGCTGAGAAGATGCACTCCACCCACAAAGCCTACCCTGCTTTTCTGGTCCCACTGCAGTACTGCCACGCTCCAGTCCACTAAACTTCAGGTTCTCTGGTGCATGGACCATTTCTGCTGGGGAAGCACAGGTGGTGCCGGCTCCCAAAGCCTAACTTAGAACCATATCAGCAGAGACCAGAGACATGAGTTTCATCACTCAGCAGGTCCCTCTCTCCAAGCTGTCTTTACCTCAAGGATTCACTCCCCCTGGGATGAAAGGGTGGCACCTCTTGGTACCTCTGACCTTGCAAGTGTTACCCAGAAGAAGGTATGATCCTGGCCCCATGCCACTGCAGTCAACCCCAAGTGTGGTTGGAATTTTTGTCATTGGCAGATTATGAGCTCACTGCTGCAGTATGCCAGGCCAGCCCTAGACATGCGCGATGCTGAAGAGACCTAAGAATATACTGTCCCGGCAGGATTTCTAACTGAATCAACAACATCCCTCTTTGGTGACCTCACTCCCAAAAGCAGGCTGAGAGGACATCCCTGAGTCCTGTTTCAGCAAACATCTCAAGAAAGGGTGGAGAGCTGCCCTGGGCAAGAGGCAGGTGGCTCTGATGCTCCAGCCTAGCCTCCGTGCCAGCCATACACCAGCAGGGCAGGGAGAACACATCCCTCCTCAGCTTCTCAGTTTAGAGCAGACCAGAGGGGAGATCCAGTGCTGGTCTGGGGAGCTGGGCACCAACCTGACCTGGACATAACTTTGGCACAGACAAGACTGTAGCAGGGGCTGTAACCTAGAATTCAAGTAACAGAGGAGGCTTAAGGCAGAAATCGAGGCAACTGCAAAGCTTTAATCCTTTCTGAGGTGCCTCTTGTATGAATCGTAACTCTTACAGACACATCCCTTTTCCATTCTGCTGGTTCCTGTGCTAAGCAACACAGTTCTTGGCTCTCAGCACTGCAAAATGTCCTGTGCAGGTCAAGGCTCCCCTTCCTCCTGCCAGCCCTGTGACCAGCCATGACTGTGTGACGTTCTGCAAGACAGACTTCACAGGCACCAAATGCCCTCCCTGCAGTCATTCTCCCTCTCTTTGTGCCTGGCAGCATTTCAATGTTAGAGCTCAACTGCTGGCTTCCCCCAACTTTTCCTTGGCAAAATACCGTTCTTTACAACCAGTCACAAAGCTGTCAGGTTCCTCAGGCACCCAGGCTCCCAACTGTGTGGATGCAAACAGAATGGTCAGATCAGGGCTGTATGTCAGATGGAACTGTATGTATGTCAGGTCCCCAGTTCACCTTGGCAGCTGCCTCTGCACCTCTGCTGCCTGCCTGGCACACACAACCCATGTTTCAGAACAACTCATCACCTGCCATGCACTAACACTGCTGCACACATCCTGTGTCCCCCCTCCACTGCAGAGGGGCTCCTGTGTGCACACACAGCAGAGTGACTTGGGGACAGACTTGTTTCCCCATGGGATGGGCTGCCATGAGGACAGTGCCCTGTGCATCATTTTCCACCCTGCTGCAGGCAGCATAGCAGGCAGTGTGCTATGGCTACCCATCCCTGCCCCACACTTTCAAATCAGCAACATCATAAACTGCACATTCTTTGCCCAGTAAATTACCACCCCCAGGACAACAGACTCCTCTAGCCCTCCCAGTGCAGCTCCACAACACGGGAAGCAGCGATCGAGCATCTCCCTTTCAACTGCATATTTCCATCCGAGTGCGTCACAACTTAATGCTGCCCCCAAATCGTACTGCGCTAAGACAGCACTGCCGCTTGGCACAGCCGTGACGTCCTCGCCGTGCCGGTTTTCACCACGGGGGCAACCCAGACGACTCTGGAGTACTCCTGCTTTGCCCCCAGCCTGCCTGCAAAGCAGGGGCCGGTGAGGACTCTCGACTGGCTGCTATGCCGGAGGCTGGCACCCGACCGAGGTGGGACGCGCCCAGATACAGCCTGTTTGCTTCTCCCTACCTAGGACGGATGCACACCAGCGAAACACCTCCAGAACGGATGCCGGCTCACAGCGAGCACCCCCTTGGCAGTAACAAGCCCTTTTGTCCAGGCAGCCACTCCTTCCTCTCCAGCTCCGCTCGTCTGGGAGCAGGGGATGAAGTGCTGCCCCTCCACACTGCCTTACAGGTCTACCCGGCTGCCTGCCCCTGGCCGGGCTGGCACGGCTTGGCACAGCCCTTGGCGGGGAGCCCGCAGAGCTTGTCACTTATGCTAAGCCGGAGGGCAGGTCCCAGCGGTACGGTACTGTCCTGGATTCTTCTCGCAGTGATGTTCTCGAGAGAGCGTTGCTGTCAAGCCATCATAAACAGCGCAATGTCACCCAGGTCTTGCCGTGCTCTCGCTACCCGCGCGTTCGGGGTGGGATGGGGGAAAGATGGCAGAGCTAGAGATGGAGACCCTCGGGCGGAGGGGGCCCAAGGGGGACTCGGCTGCGCAGATAACAGGCAACGGGAGACAGACGGGGCTGGCTGTTCGCTACAGCCACGCCAAGGCTGAGCCTCTCGCGGCGGGCGCACCTGCGTGTGCCCGGGCGTGTCTGTCCGTCTGCCCGCCAGCGTCCCCGCCGGCGCTGCGCATCCCCCCGCGGAGCCCCCCCTACTCCCCAGCCCGCCGCTTACCGGCTTCTTCTTGCGGCGGTTCTGGAGGCGGCTCACCACCAGGTCGGTGTAGAGCACTGGCTTGAGAGTGCGGGAGCGCTGGGGCCAGCCATAGCAAAAGGTCTCCACGCCGCGGTAGTTGCGCCCGTAGCGCACAGAGCACATGGAGCGGGACCGCATGCGCCCCGCGCTGCTGTTGATGCTGTTGACGCCGATCATCCTGCCGGCGGCGGGGACAGGGGGGCGGCGAGGTGCCCGGCGGCCGTGCCCGGCCCTGCCTGCCACGGCCCCAGCCGCCGCCGCCGCCGCCGCCGCCTGTTGAAGCCGGGCCGGGCCGGGCAGGACTCGGCGGCGGCTGCCCGACAGAGGCGGGGCCCCGCCCCGCCCGCCGCAGCCAATGGCGACCCGCGGCGCCCGGGCCGAGCCGAGCCGAGCCGATCCGATCCGAGCGCTGAAGCGGGACCCGGACCCGCGCAGGCAGCCGTCGGCACCTCGCACAGAAGGCACCGGCCCTGGCGCCGAGTCCACGCGGACTGCAGTAGCTGCCCCCGGTGCCGCCGCTGGCCATCCCTGCCTCCTTCATACTCTAGAAGGTGTGAGGCGGGAGCAGGTGACCCTTCTGAGCTCATAGATCTGGGGGGGCAACGGTGAGGACATCTCCTGGGCTCCAGTGGCCAGGTGGCACCTTCACTCCGTGCAAGCTTGGCAAGCTTTAGAGCTGCTGCTGCAGTCTAGCCCACCCCACACCAGGGACCCCCAAAAAGGGTAGGAGCTACGAGGAGATGGGCCCACCCCACATTTAACCCTCCTGCTTGTCCCTTCGAGGTCACACCAGGAAAATCAGGAGCTGGAGCCACCTAACTCCAGTACATAGATGCTCCAGGCAGCTAATTGCCGTGAAGAAGTGAAGGGCTGGGCACCCTTGCAGAAGGCTTGAGGATCGATGTGTAATTTCGTTAGGCTTCAATGAGTAGGAGATGTGGCTAGTGGAAGAGTGGAAATTTTCCATTCTGTCCTAACTGCCTTGCACAGTGATCACTAGGCAAAACGTGTGAGGGAGGGGGCATAGGTGCCTGGCACACCAGGTGTACTGGGCTGCCCCTGAGATCGGAAGTGAGGGGTGCAGAGCCAAGGGAGACAGAGAGCAGGGCAGCGTTTCACTCCCAGGGGAAACAAGCGAAAAAAAAAAGGAAAAAAAAAAGCCCAGAGGATTAGACTGAGCAAGCGTTCCTGTGATTATAGCTCAGAGGTGGGAGCTGGGGCTTTCTTCCCACATTATTAATCACTTACCCAGCACTCTGAGCGTCAGAGCCCTGCCATTGTGCCTCCAAGCTGAAAGGTGGGGGGCCCATCCTACCTTCCTCCCCCGGGGACCCAAACTGCATTGTCAGACTTAATTCATTAACATCTATGAAGTGCTCTGGGCTCCTAGGCTGGAAAGCAGCACAGATTTGGCTCACTCCTGCAATCACTTAGCCGTGCTGGGGAGAAATGGGGTCTGATTTGGACGTACTGTGTTGCTGCCAGCCAGTAAAGTACATGGGCAAGCAGAAAGACTAAGGAAGATGAGGAAGAACTCAGGCTTCATAAAGTGATAATTACATGCAGGTCAAATCTACATCTGAGTACCAGGCAATCAGTGAGTGAAATCCCAGGAGGCCTGGGCTAAAATAACACAGGCAAGAGAAGAGCATCACCCCAAAAGCTAAACAAAATACCACCAATTCCAGGATGTCCTGCTTCGCTTCACTTCATTGCTGTGTGGGCAGCTACCTTCATTTGGCCACAGGAGTTCAGGTCTGAGCCTGCAGATGCGAGCATCCTGGGGTACATCATTATATAGTTTCTTACATCCCCAGCATGGCTCCCTGCCCCAGTGGGGAGGACACCTGAGTCAGAAAAGCTGGGCAGCCCCGCCTGTGGAGTGCAATTCTCCAGAGTAGCTTTCAGAGGCAGAGAAAAGGGTTTCTAGCAGCAGTGCTGGTAAGGCATAGCTGCCTTTGCTCCAGCAGCAGTGCCGTGCAGGGCACAGCAAGGCACTGCTAGTGAGGGGGATGTGGTGCTCAGCTGTGAAAGCACAAGCTTTCAAGTGTTTTCATTTCTGCTGCAGAAAACTGGGATTGTTTACATGTATTATCTAGTAGCAGATAAAGTTCTCATCTGACTCAAGCTGCCACTCATTCTCAGGCATCACGCTGTGTTAGTCTTAGGACTCTCTGCAGCCAGAGATGAGGGGAGTACCCAGAGTCTGTGTAGGTGTATTCTTGATGCTGTCCCTGGGGTAACAGAGGATGGTGGCTTTGTGTCTCCTGCCCTGCTGTCCTCATTCCCCAGCTGTAGGTGAGGGCCATGTCCAGCTCTGAAGCCTGTGGGTTACCAGCCTGCACCATCTCCCCAGGCAGTCTTGGAAGAGGCCCTAGGACAATTCTACAGTGCTGGAGCTGCCTAAGACCTAGCCCTGAGTTTTGGGAAGCTCCTGTGAAGCCTGCCAGCCCTTTCCCTCCCCTGTTGCCCTTAGGAAATGCATGTGCTCCCAATTTGCTAAAATTAGCCAGCCAGCTGTGCAGCACGCTTGCATGGAGCCTCAGTCCCCAGACATGGCTTGCCAGCCAGGTCTGCCAAGGAGGCAACATTCTGCCCAGGGTAACTTGGCTAGCACAGGCTGACATAGGCAAGGCAGCAGGAGAGCCTTTCTCCATACCTCTGCCTTCTGAGATTCTGTGAGAACCAAAGCACCAAGCAGCTGAAGGCAGTGGGTAGAAGAAAGAGAGTATCTTCTCTGGCCGAGCCTAGCAAAATCTACCCAGAAGAGGTACAGCCCCTGCAGGTGTCATTCTTTGCCAGCTCCCTTCCTGTCAGGCTCCCAGCCTGACAGTATTTCTCCCATCTCACCCACCCTGGGACTCTTGCATCCTTTTGCATGGGCATGGGCCCCCTGAAGCAAAGCAGTGCTTTAGGCAAGGAGTTGCAGCCT
This sequence comes from Dryobates pubescens, assembly GCF_014839835.1. NCBI lineage: Eukaryota > Metazoa > Chordata > Aves > Piciformes > Picidae > Dryobates > Dryobates pubescens. The sequence goes on along the minus strand of NC_071619.1, from coordinate 18,621,571 downwards.
GCCCTGTGCAGGGTTACTAACTACCTTTCGCTCCCCCTCCCCAGCATGGCTCCTGTACAGAGGCGGCTGAAAAGCGGTGGTGAAAGCACCGCAGCTGCAGAGGGAACAGGCCATTTTTAGCAGAGCAGCTTCCCTGCTGCTGGGCCATGGACAGAGCTGTGTGGGGTTGTGCTGCAACGCTGCAGCCTCCCTCCACTCCCTCACACCCAGCAAAGGTCTTGGCCCTCAGCCACGACAGAAAGCTTGTAGCTTTGTGGCGCTTCCTCACTGCCCTATTTCTCACTGGCTGAGATCTCAGGGGATAACTCGATGTCATATGCTTAAGCTGCTGGTACTCTTGGGGGTGAACTTTAACAGGGATGAGGCAGTGCCTGATATGCAGGTACCCAACTGTGGAGTGCCAAGGGCTGCAAAGGAGACATGCTGAGGAGCCTGCAGAGCTCAGATGCTCCAGAGCACAGCAGCACTGAAGGGCAGTGAGGGTCCTCATTTTGAAGTTTCTGTTCAATTTGGGGTATTTAAAGCCTTTTCTGGAGCTAGTTTTAAAATCAGAGGAGAATTTTTCCTGAGTAACTCCTTTTACTGGTGAAGCGTGGGCTGAGAGGGAGGACAGTCCTATTGAGAACTGCTGGTAACCCCTTAATGATGGGGTGTGCGACACAGCCAGGAATAGACCCACAGAGGCTGAAAAAGGAGCTCAGCTTTTCACCCTCTTTTGCCTTTTTTCTCCCCATGTCATGGCTCCAGCACCCTGTGAGAACTCATCTTCCACATCATGAGTATTGCCAACTGTAGCACTTCACCAACAGCAATGGGTTTTGCTTGGCAGGTCCTATGGGAGCTAAGCCAATTCCCAGGACCCAAGATGGGAAAACAGCAGCTCAGACAACCCTCCCAAGAACAGGCAATGCCAGAGAAAAGAAGTAGTCCAAAGCCAGAGGTGCTCGCTGAACACTGCCCTTCCTGGTCAAGCCCTGCTGGGAACTGGGTCAGGCAGGGAGGAAGCTGGAATTCCCCTTTCACACAAGCACAGTGCATTCCCAGCTCCAGAGCTTTAACCACCAGCCAACCCTCCACATTGCCATGCTTTGCCCGTGTTGCCAGAAACATTCCCTCGGCCACTGGAGATGGATCCAGTCCCAGGGCCTGGCCATATCTTTGGGCTCCAGTGCTCTAAGGAGCCAGAAAAGGCTCAGTACCATGAAGACCATGAAGCCTCTAGCTGCAGCTGGGCAAGCCAACCCTAGTAAGCTGCCCCAACATGTGTCCTCTTGCCTGTGATGCAGGCCCAGCAAGAGCAGCAAGGGAATCAGGACCCCCGCTGTCTCTCTAACATCCTGCTGGGGAAATGGGGCAGTCCATGTTCCCCTCAGCAAGGAAGGTGGCAAACTGCAGTCCAAGGGACCACCACTGTTCCTGCATGAGGATATGAGGATAGATGCATCTGTTGCATCCCATGTAACCATCCATGTGACCCTGCCCACAGCTCTCATTTTTGCTCCTGCTGCTTGCCTGGGCAGGGGTAGTGACTGAATTTACCTTAAGCAGCTCCTTGGGGAAGTCAGTGCCTCCATTGAGTCCCTCCAGGTTGCCAATGAAGTCAGCGCAGGACATTCTCTTCCCAATGTTCTGGGGCAGCCAGGGGGAGAGAAATGCAGGGGTTACCTTCAGGCCAGGGGCTTGTGCTGGCTTGAGCAGGTCCCAGAGCCCTCATTTCTGCAGCAGGGTGAGGGACCAGATAGGTATCAGGGAGGCTGCTTGCAGGTGTGGGGAAGCTGCCAGCTTTGCCCAGACTCTGGAAGTTTTAAATAACCTTTTTATAAGTTCAGTGCTACCTACTCCAAATCACAGCTCATTTTTGAATCTCACTCCTGCTTTTTCTCCCTGTCCACTTTTGTCTTCTGTCCTCATCCCACCTCCACATCTTCCAGCTCAGTGTATCTCCTCCAGAGCCCCACTCACTCCTTTGCCATCCCCTCCTCTCCTTCAGCCTTTCTCCCCTCTTCTGCCCAGACACATTAGGGTTGACCAGCTCTCATAGGCCCAGGGTCTCATGCTTCCTCCTCATGTGGCTTTGTCCTTGCAAGTCCTCACTCTTTCCCCAGCACCTATGGTTCAGGGTGGTAAGGTCAAATAGATGGGGCTGATAGCAGTGGGGACTTACATGTCCGTGCAGATCTGTGTTTAGCAGCATCAGGGCACACGTGAGGGTGTGGGCTCCATCTGCAGCACAAGTACAGGGCAGGAATTAGAGCCTCCAGGTCAGCCTCACAGCTGGTGCTTCAGTCCCTTGGCATCTCATGCAGGGTATGGGGCCTCTGAGTGGCCAGGACAGCCCCAAGCCTGCACCTCCCACTCCAGGCACGTGGAGGACAGAGCAGTCAGTGTGGTGCTGGCAGCACACAGGCAATTAGACAAGGAGGCCACTGAATTAAAGCTCTTCCCAAACCTGAGCAATCAAACTCCCTTCCAAGCCTGCAGCCAGGTAGCGATGCTGCAGCTAACCCTGCAGAGCTCCTAGCACAGCAAGGTGGGACAGGCACAGCCTTCTGCCAGCCAGGCAGCCTGAACCTCAACTGCTCCAGAGCCAGCCCAGAGCAGATCCAGCAAGTGAACACGCAGAGGAGAGGCACAAACATGTGAAACAGTACAAAGTGGGTATCTGTGCCGCCCTGAGTGCCAAGCACCCGAGTTTTCTCACCTGGCTATTCCCTGAGCCGACAGCCAGAGACCTGGGGTCTATTTGGTGAGGAGGGCCTTCTCTCGCCTCTTGTGCTAATCTGCTCAAGGTCAGAATTAAGTATGGGTTGAGCCCTAATTATGCATGAGCCAACTGGAGCAGGCTTAAAAACAATAAAATTCTGAAGCATCTGTCATTTGAGGGCAATGACATCTCTGTAACCGGGGCTGTCTCCTCAGTACAGGCTCAGCCTGCTCTCTGGTTTCAGTTTTGAGCACGTTGACCGCGCTGATGATGAGCAGGCTCATTTGAAACACACACACACAAACACATAGTTTCTTACCCTCTGATGGGATAGCATTGGGATTACACTCGTAATAGCGCTGGGAAAAATGAGCCAGCACTCGCTCTCGCTCTTGCGTCTCTCCCATCAAGGCCAGCTCCTTTAGAAAGGACCTGAAGAAGTAGCAACAATGTTGGTCACATGTGAAACCCACAAGCAGCTTCTCCAACTCACCCTGCACAGGAGTGGAGCTGTGCTTTCTGGTTGGGAGACCCTGTGTGCTGGATTAAGCCCTGCAGGCACACATCCCTCTCAACAAGCTGCACAGCTCCCCTCCAAGCTCATGACACCAAACCCTGCCAGCACACTGCAGAGACCTACATCCATTCCCAGGATCCACACCAGGAAAGGAGGCAAGCGTAACACCAGGATGGACCAGATTCAAGGCCTGGAAAGCCAGTTCTAGGTGAACCTGACCATCACCCAACTGCACTGACCATTGAGTTAAGACCAGGGATGCTTTTTCTTGGTTGTGTGACTGAGGGACCATTTTGGGAATTACCCTCTCCTTTTTAAGAAGATCTCCAGGTGGGATTCATGGAATCTGCCTCACATTTGTGTAGGTGTGGAGTTGTGGAGGGCATGGTCTGCTGAGACCCCACTGGGGTAGCCGCCACACACATTCACATTGCATGCACTGAGCTCTGACCTGAGGGCCTGGTCCAGGCTCATCCCTGTGAAAACGAAGAACTTCAGATATTCCCCTGCCACCATCCTGCTGAACTCATTGCTGAAATAGAAAAGGGGGAGGGTGAGAGAGGGATAAATCAGACTGTGAGGATAGCTGAAGGCACACAGGGGTGGGGTGGATTCTAGGGGGTTGAGGGCTTCCCAGGGCTATGGGAAGCATGCCAAGAACAGAAACACCCCACACTCCCATGAAACTCAGAGGAATCACTCACAGATCGAGTGGGAATACTGGGCATGTAAGAGAAACTGGAGAAGCTAGAGCTGTAAGGGCCCGTGACAGGTCAGCTAGCTGTCCCCCTGCCCCAACACTGTACTGAAGCATCCAAGATGCAGTCATGGTAGGAAGATATCAAAACCTGTATGTCTCTTAGGTTTCAAGACTTTCAGGGTGAACATCTGGTACAGACTTATCAATCACAGGGAGTCGATTCTGGGGTCCTGCCAGCTATTCCCTGCCAGCCCAGTACCCTCTAAGGGCAGCAGCTGTGAGTGCACTGTGGGTGCAGGTGTGTCCTGTGCAGGATGGAACTACCCTCACACGTACTTCTTCCCCAAGTGGCGGGCCACATCTGCTTTTTTAAAGCCATCCAGGTTGTACAGCCTCTTGGCCAGGCGTTTGGCGGCCTCCAGGTCAGCCTTGTGCCCATTGGAGAGGGTGTCTGTGCTGCCCAGGGTCAGCTGCTCCACGCTGTCCATCTCAGAGTCCAAGTCCAAAACTGGCTGGCTCAAGGGGGGGTTGCTGTAATAGGAAGAGACACGCTGCATTAGCCTGTCTACCAATCCTCTCATTCAGCTTCTCATGAAATGCAAGGTCTGTACCTGCTTTAGAGACCAGCTACTCACTGCTGGGACCCAAGATGGCCCTGGGTCCAGTGGTTAGAGACACTCTGAGGTCAGGTTTGGGAGCTAAGGAAAGGTTTGCAGATGTGGCTGGAGAAGAGGTGGTATGACAGGACAGCTCCAGTGACTCATGACAGGACACAAACACACAACCAAACTGGACACAGAGAGACAGAACAACTATTCCAAAGTCTCTCACCCTGAGCCTGTGAAACTGCACGTGTGGGCCCAGACTCTGCCAAGCTCAGCTGTAGTGGAGATTTGGAGCAGAAACATGCACATCACATGCTGTCCAACAGATCCACACTCATTTATTAACCTGGACAAACTCTTTGTGGTGCTCTCAAGTGCAGTTTCTACCTGAGATAAGATGACTATAACTCCTTTGCTTGTCTTTTCCCACCCACAGACTTCAAAGCACTTCACAAAATGGAAAACTGTGGCAGAGAGGGCAAAGACAAAGGAAAACCGCCCCAGCCTCCCTGCTTACAGTGGGGTGTACCATCTTTTTCAGGCTGCCCATCAGCTCTCATCCTATCATGCCTTAAATGGCCAAGTTAGGAGACGCTCTTGGCTTGGACCCCAAAGCAGTCTGACTCATCAGTGTAGAAGTTATCCCAACCAAAGTGCTGGTTGAATTTAATCAACAACAAACGTTAAGCAACTTTGACCTCACCCAAATTTTCTGGCAGTCCTCACAATGTTCCAGTCTGATTTATTTTTAAAAGTCTCTAATTGACTTTAAAGAGGCCTGCTCTCCTGAACCAATTACCCAGGACAATCTCCTTGAGGCTCTGCTTCTTACACGAAGGACAAGCCTCCTTTCTGCTCAGTGCTGCCTGTCTCAGGGGAGCCTTGTGCAGCACTGATAGGCTGCTCTGTGCCTCTGGCTCTTGGGCACCTTCCTCCCACCTTCCTGGCATCCCCAGCTGGTGTGTTCCAGGGAAAGCTGCTCTGCATTCAAATCCATGGGCCAGACATTTCCCTGATGAAAGTGGCTCTGACACCCAAGGAAACGCACTTGGCCTGGACCACTGCTGAGCTTGGCAGTACTGGGTGGTGACGACAGTAAGACCTGGATGTGAGGCCTAGTACAAATCTGTGCCCATTTGGCTCCAGCCCTCCTCAGGGAGCCTGCCCATCACCCCATGCCACCCTGGTTGGAGCAGCCATGAGAGTGGTCACTAGGAGTTCACCAGCTCTGAGTACAGCTGCTCTGGGAAGCAGCGCTGGGCAGAAGGCAGACAGCAACACTGTTCCCAGCACGGCCTGTTCTGTGGGTATCCCTCCCACATGCCTAAAACCTCTCCTCCACCCAAAATAGGGTGGCCAAATGAAACGGGCCCTGATGCCTGCTGCCCTCCAGTTGTGCCTGGCTAAGCCTGCACTGGCTGGCAGGGCCAAAGCTGTCCCAGTGAGTGCCCAACAGCAGAACAGGCTGGGTGCTTTTGGGCCAGTGCTGGGCACGTGCCTCTTCCCCACTTTGGCTCCTTGTGTGGCTGCAGACACTGTGCCCTCAGCCAAGGACAGAACTCACAGATTCTTTGCTTCCCAGCAGCAGTGCAGATTAATCCATCCCAGTGACTGTCACCTGCCAGCTGTGGGTTGTGGTGACTCTTTTTCACTAAGACTCTATCTAGTATCACAGTGCACAGGCACTAACCCCTTCCCAGCCCAGCAGCTCTAAGGCTGCTTTACCAGCCGCAGGCTGAGCTATGAAACAAAAAGCCACAACTGCCTATGCTCCAACTGCACCTTCAGAGCAAGCTGCTCAGCCACCCTTTGAAGACCTTTTCATTCTTTTCAACTATCATCACTAAAATCTCCTGATATCCTTCTGGACTTCGCCTGTACTGCTTCAGAGGTTGTCCTCCCTCAGACAGACAGCTTCTGGAGCCTTCAGGGGCAAACCTGGAGTTCTGAGTTTCCCCACCACAGCCTCTCTTTCCTACCTAGTGCTGAGAAACTGCACATGGGGCCAGTTACAAAACCTCTCTTGTCCTTCAATATCTGTATCTCCCTGCAGGCTCCCAACCTGTGGCTGCAGTTCCTGCCTTATGTCTTGCAATGACCATGCAGGGATCAGAGCCTGATCTCAAAGCAGCTCTGTCGGTGGTACCTGCTGTCCCATCCTTCACCAAGTCCCCATACTGATCTGGGTTTTTACATCAGCACAGCACAACCTTGCTCTCAGGATGAGACACCACCCAGCCACGCCATGAAATGTGTTTTTGTCCAACACTCAAGCCACTCGCATGCTATTAAATATGGACCATCAGCCTTGATAGGCTAAGTGCCTCATTCATGGCACCTGTCTGTCAGCACTCAAGGCCCCACTTTGCTTGGATAACATGCAGCTTAAAGAGAGAAAAAAAAAAGGGCCCAATCCTCAAGCAAATGGAGAATAGAGCAAAAGGACATGTCTGTGTCTGAGGCAACAGAGGTGGTGTTAATTTCCTTGCCAATGAGCTAATATCTCAGGGAGGTTTTTCTTAGTATACTTTCTAAAGTGACATTTCAGCTTGGCTTGAAGAAACACTGATAATGTTTTTTTACATCAGAAACATTTTCAACATGAAAACTGGCCCACAGTCAATGAACAAAGATCAAATTTGGTCTGGTGCAAGTATCCTCAGTGTGCCTGAAGTAAGTCATCCCTCAGCAGACCCAGTGCTTGCTCATCCCCCTCCCTGCTGCCCACCTAGGACAGCCACTGCCACCCCAAACAGGTCCTCCTGCCACCCCAGAGGTGTTTGCTACAGAGCCCAAGTTCCCAGGGCCTTGGCAGCCGTAAGGTGCTTCTGGGTGGTCTCTGTGAGGAACATATGTGACCCAGAGCAAGACTCACCCCAGGACCCCTTCACCAACCACTTGTCATGCTAGCTCAGCACAAAGACTACATTGAGCTGATACAGAGCCAGGGTCGCACTTGAGGCCTCTGCACCACAGACACTCCTTCCCCAAGGCCAGAGGCTTCTTCAGGGCCCATTTGTTCCTCCTCAGGGCCAAATGCTCCTTTCCTGGAGCCAGATCCACATCTCAACCCAATATTCCTCTACTCATCAACTGCCCAGAGCCTAGCAGGAGAGATTGCAGCACCTTCTCTCCCTGCAATGCAGCATGTCACTGCAGGAGCCCTGACACCTCTCCACCTTCCACCACAAACCAAGCTCATTCAGCACCATGTTCTCTTCATGGCTGCCAGCAACCAGGAGCAAATCTCTCCTGGACATGGAGCACCAATAAGGCACCTGCTCCGCAAAGCCTTCCCCAGAGGACTGACCTCCAGCTCTTGGCTGTCCACAGGGATATATCTGCATGGTGAGACCTTTCCCACACTGTATCTTCATGGTGGGATCCTTCCTGCAACAGTGCCCTGGTCCCCAGGAAAAGTGAAAGAGAAACAACCCTGGGGACATGCTTGGCTGCATGGCAACCGTTTTCAGCTAAGGGTGCTTAGCTGAGCTCCTGGGTTGTCCAGGTCCTGCCTGACACATTTCCAGGTGAGACACCTGCTGTACAAAACTCAAAACTTCCAACCACAATCCAGGTGCCATTTGCTCCGCATGGGAGGCTGGTTTGAATCCTGCACCACAGAGGGACAGGGCAGGAGCCTGGTCTGAGCCCTCGAGGGACAGGTGCATGGGGCAGAGCTCCACTCTGCCTTCAGTTCCCCCCCACATGTCTAGATGCCTGATGCCTCCACCAAGTGAGCTCAGCCTGCCTAATATTGCTGCTAAGAATGTACCAGACTGGATCTGTGGCTGAGCTAAATAAACGCAGCTCCCTCCACTGGTCTCAGTGGAGTGACTTTGATTTATGACATCCAAGATCTGGGCTGCTTCATTCCTCGCAGAATTGAAGTTAGAGCTCGAAGGACAATTGAAGGTCAGCCAGGCAAGCCTCCAATCACAGGCAGCGCTGGTTCTGCTTTCTGGCAGCCCTGGAGTCCAGCCTGGTCCTCAAATCACCCAGCCACAGAAGCACCTACCAGTATTACTGCTGCCAGACCCAGACAGGACCAAACTTTGGGCTGCTGTGCCCCTCCTCAGTCCTGTTTCTCTACAGCCTTCCAGAGCCTCACCTGCAGCAGAAGCCCTCTTTGGAGACACTTGTCTGTCATCCATCATCCCACCCCACCAGCCCCTCTTTCCTCTTGTAGGGGACACAACCACTCCTACAGAGAGAGGTGCTGACTCTGCAATCCCACCAAACAACTTCTGGAGCCTTAAAATCTGGTTACTCACCTGCTGAGTAGCGGGCTGTTTTCTTCAGAAACACAGATGCCAGGGTGTCAGCACAGGAAAACCTGGGCCTCTTGAATCTTTGGGCAAAGCCCAACCTGGGGATTCTGTGTCAGACCCAGGGCCCAGAATTAACACCTAAAACAAGGGGCTGCATTCCACAAGGATGTGCTGCCACTTGTGCCTCTGTGCGCAGCCCTGCCAGCCCTGGGACCCTGCCTCCTCCATGCTGCAGAGCGCTGGTGTGCCCTGTGTCCCAGTTCTTGCTGCCCTTCATGACTCGACATGGAAATCCTTGGGAGAAAATCCCCCCAAGGCTTGTGCCCTATTTATTGCTATGCCAGTGCTTGCAGGGAGACCTCTTCATTCTCCACCCTAGCTTTGTCCCACTCCTGTGCTTCCACTCCACCCCATCCCTCCCTTCCCCTATCTCCATCCCTTCCTCATTGCCCTTCTTCGAAGCACTGCTCACAAGCTCCTGCATCACACCCAGAATCCACCCTACAGGGCCCCCAACTGGGAACACCTCTCAGGGCATCATCTCATCAGTTTGCCCAGTGCCAAGTGGGAGCTCCGGCTAGCTGACAGACCTGCGTTGGAAGGGGAGGGGCACAGGCTCACCGACTGCTGCAGTAACAAAAGGGACCTTATAAAGCAACCCAGCGGAGCTGGCTGGCAGGGCCCCGGCGCTCCAGCACGCGCAGGCAGCCACAATCCGGCAGCGAAGGAGGTTTCACTCCCGGCCGGGAGGCTGCCATCCCAGGGGCTCCACGGCACGGCCACGCAGCCATAGCTGAGGGTTGAGCTCTCCCTCTAGCGAGGCTCCGGCCGTGCTGCCCCTCGCTGTAGTATCGGGTCCCCCCAGGCTTCTCCAGCCTGCCCTTCTTTCCGTCCCACCTCGGGCGATGGCCCCGACTCGGGTCCCGGCAGAGCTCCCGCGGGGGACGAGTCACATCCCTTCCCTCGGCTGGCCCTCATCTGGGACCGGAATGAAGAGGGATGGGCAAAGAGGAGTGGGATGGGCAAGGGAAGCTGGGCGGCTGCATTTCAGGGGGCTCGCATGCTCAGGCGGTTGCAGTTTACCTATTTACATCCCCGCACGCCGTAGCGCTGCCCGAGGGCTGCTGTGCACGGCAGCGTGGCAGGCTGGGTGGCGCTCCGGGGCCGCTTACACCGGGCGAACCCCCGTGATTTGGGCCCGCGGCTGCAGAAGTTTGGCTGCCGCCACAAGGGCAACCTTCCTGCGGTCCCCAGGTGTGCCCCGCTCCCACCCCACCATCTCGACAGCACCACACCTGCCCCTGCCAGCCCCGGCGGGACGCTTTCAGCCCTGGAGGGCTCTGCCCCCACACACACTCTGGGTGTCATTGTCTGGGCCCCACAGACAGGCTGCTTGAGCTGCAGCCTTTGCTCACTGAGCACAGGGGACCTGTGCACCTTCACCTCCCACCTAGACAGGATGACAACACTCTGCGATAACTCACAGAGCCTCTGCCCCGTGCTGGGGGTGCCGCTGTGCGGTGTCCTGCTGTGGAGGGGTGGGGAAGGGGTCCACTCGGCAACCTTTGTTTTTCAGCCTTTACTCCCTCCCTTTCAGCCAAGGCCACCGGAGGACTCACAGGCATCCCAGCATCTGGAGAGGCCTTAATGGGTCTGCATTTAGCCTCACTCCCCACATACACAGTCAAGGCAGAAGAGTGGCCTCAGACCATCGCATGCTAAGGGACACCAGAGTCTCAATCTGAGCCAGGAGACTGTGCCCAGCAAGGCCACTGGGACACAATCCACTTCCCTGGCAATGCAGGGGACATTATCAGCTTGGCCATCCCTGCCACCAAGAGATGGAAAGTCCACTCCAATAATTAACACCAAAGGTTTTGGGTAGCACAAGGGGAACAGCCACAGAGCAGCATACACAGGCCTAGGCCTGCTGGTGTTCATCACCAGTCACCCTTTACATCAAAGCCCTGCAGCCTGAGGTCACTTCTGGCAACCCTGAGTCTGATACCACAGCCTTCACCCAAGAGGCCTCCGGCCTTTGGACCCAAGTCCATCTGAGCTGGTGGCAGTTGTGCTTGTGCCTGTCAACAATCATGGATGCCCTACTCTGGCCCTGTGATGTTGCATTACTATGGCTGCAGAGGTTCCTTAGTTTTCTTCACCAGCTATTTCCATTGAATACACCTTAGTGGGAGCATCACAAGAGTACTCCCTGCTCAAGGAGATCAGCCTTACCATTATAGCAGGGGTTGGAACAGACTTCTGGAGATCATCTAGTCCAATCCCTCTGCTAAAGCAGGTTCACCTGGATCAGGCTGCCCAGGAATGCATCCAGGCAGGTTTTGAGTATTTCCAGAGAAGTTACAGTCCATGACCTCTCTGGGCAGCCAGTTCCAGTGCTCTGTCACCCTCAAAGTAAAGAAGTATTTTCTTATGTTCAGATGGAACAGGAGATGCTGGTTCCATCTCACAGGAATTTTTAAGCAATCAGCCCAGATGCCTCTTTCTCAAACTACATGGGAAACTTCAGCTTCATGGCTGGCTCCATTCAGTGTCTAGAAAGCTGGTAGCACTAGTGATGGGGAAAGAGGAAACTTCTTGTATCTCTCCCTTGCCAGAAAGCCCTATGTCTTGAGGACTGACCCTGCAAATGATGGGCTGTCTTAGCCCCTGGTACCCCATGCCTTCCCTGCTTTCCAGTTGAGTTCCTGCTCGTAGTCCCAAATTTCCACTCCACTGCACAAAGGCAGCAGATCTCAACCACACCTGCCTCCCTGTCTGCTATCGCCCACTGGGGCTGCAAGGGGAAGCTCATTCCATGATGGGGAGCAAAGAGTTGGGCTGCTGCCTGCCAGGAGCCTGTGGGAGGGCCCTGCCTCCTCATACCTCATTTCTCACTGTCTTTCCTGCAGCCTCCACTTCAGGTCATGTCTGGAGCCAGAGCAAGTGCTCACAAGTTATGGGGCAGCATGGCAAGTCTGAACAGCACTCATAGCCCGAGATGAGCAAGTAATGGGGCCTGAATCAACCAAAGAAGAGCTGTGCAGGGACCTACAATAATCAAAGGAATAATTTCTAAATAGGGAAAGATAGTTGCTTGGGACATTTTGTGTATATGTAATAGAGGACAAGGTTGGTGCTTATGGGGCTATGGAAAGGCCAAGCCTCAGGGTGCTCAGGCCAGGGAGTGCTGTGATGGCTGCAGCTGAGTTTCCTCTGTGCTCCCCTGCCATCAAAGCAGTGGTACACATGCTTGTGAGAACTGGAAGAGAAGGGAAGAGGCTCAGCAAAAATAGACTCAGCAAAGATCCAGGGCAATTTAGAAGGGTATACAACAACCATCCATGGCCTGTGCCACAGCCCATCCCAGCTCTGAAAGCAAGCTAGGAGGGGAGCACAGTGCCACAGCACCCTTAGCACTGCTGTCACGCTCTGTGCTCCACTGACTGTAAACCAGTCAGAAAAGAATCTCTAAGTGACCTCATTGCCATCTTGCCACCAGCTGCATCTCTTGACATATTCCCATGTCCCTGCAGCAGTGCTGCTGTGGTATGATGACACCCTGTGGATGGTAAGTCAGACACCGTCCATTCAGTTTCTCCAGGCTGCTGTTTCAGTCCCTTATCTTTGCAGAGGACTAGGAAGCCAGTTCTTCCTGCAGAGAGCACTTATCATGGCTGGATACTGCCACCATTCACTTCCTTGTGCCTCTCAGGCATCACCAGGTTTACTGCACAAACCTTGCTTGGCCTCTGTGCCACCATGGCCCTGGCTTTGGTGTCCCAAAGAAAGGGAAGGCCTAACCTGGTATTTCCCTGTCCCAAAATGCCCTTGGAGTGATACAGGGACCACAGAGCAGATGGGATATCCCACACTCCTCTCTTGACTGCAGACACCAGAAACAAGAGAGAACTCAGGTTCCCACCTGGCCACTCCAAGCTGAACCTAAAGGAATAGCACAGGTTGCAAACAGAAGTGGCATAAGCTTGACCTGGAAAAGACCAAACCCCAAAAAGTTTGATGTGGAAAAGATCAAAGCCTAGAAAGTGCCATTGCTCAGGTTACTGGGCAAAGAGACCTTTCAGGAAGGCAATGCAAACAGGAAGGCCAACACTGGCATGACTGAGACACCAAGTTCTCTGAGAGTTGCCAGCTCTGCAGCCGAACCACTGGACCAGACCTGGCATCCAGACCAGACCTAACCACACTCCATATGAGTGTACCATGGAAAAGAGAAAAGATGCAGCCTGCCAACCTGCCACACCACAAGTGCCTCAGCCCAAGACCTTGCTGGAAAGGTAGCAATGGTGCAGGATGGTAGTAATGTCTCAGCCTGGACACAGCCTCACACAGAGACTCATCAAAGCCTGTTCCATCAGAGATCTCCCCAAGTGTGGGGCAGCCATCCTGAGCCTAGGTTCAAGCAGGGTGGGAGCAACATACAGGGAGCCTCTGGTGGGCTGTGCTCATCTCTGCCCTCAATATCCTAATAAACACAAGGCTGAAGGTTCAGGAGGCCAGAACAGTAAGTACAAGACCCTAGGACTCTTGCCTTCAAGAACTGGGAGGCTGATACTTAGATGGTGAGTGACGCTGCAGTATCGGAAGTCTTAGCCTCCAGGAGGGAAAGGCTGTTCTGAGCCCCATCCTGTTTAATATCTTTATTGATGATCTGGATGAGGGGATTGAGTCAGTCATCTGTAAATTTGCAGATGGCACCAAGTTGGGAGCAGATGTTGATCGGTTAGAGGGTGGAAGGGCTCTCCAGAGGGACCTTGACTGGCTGGGCAGATGGGCAGAGTCCAACATGATGGCATTCAACAAGTCCAAGCACCGGGTGCTGCACTTTGACCACAACAACCCCATGCAGAGCTATAGGCTGGGGTCAGAGTGGCTGGAGAGCAGGCAAACAGAAAGGGACCTGGGGGTACTGATTGACAGCTGACTGAACATGAGCCAGCAGTGTGCTCAGGTGGCCAAGAAGGCCAATGGCATCCCGGCTTGCATCAAGAATAGTGTGGCCAGCAGGAGCAGGGAAGTCATTGTGCCCCTGTACTGAGCACTGGTTAGGCCATACCTTGAGTACTGTGTCCAGTTCTGGGCCCCTCAGTTTAAGAAGGACATTGAGACACTTGAACGTGTCCAGAGAAGGGCAACAAGGCTGGGGAGAGGCCTTGAGCACAGCCCTGTGAGGAGAGGCTGAGGGAGCTGGGGTTGTTTAGCCTGGAGAAGAGGAGGCTCAGGGGTGACCTCATTGCTCTCTACAACTACCTGAAGGGTGGTTGTAGCCAGGAGGGGGTTGGTCTCAGCACCAGAACAAGAGGACACAGTCTCAAGCTGCACCAGGGGAAGTTTAGGCTTGAGGTGAGGAGAAAGTTCTTCACAGAGAGAGTCATTCGCCATTGGAATGTGCTGCCCAGGGAGGTGGTGGAGTCACCATCCCTGGAGGTGTTCAAAAGGGGATTGGACACGGCACTTGGTGCCATGGTTTAGTAGTCATGAGGTCTTGGGTAACAGGTTGGACTTGATGATCTTTGAGGTCTCTTCCAACCTTATTGATTCTATGAATTTCTACTGGTACTTAACTTTTGACTGGCCTCTCCTCACAACTGTCGCAGGTGCTGGACACCCCTGCAACATGAACCACCATGGGATGAAGTCCTGGGACTCCTGGTGCTAGGCTAGGGGAAACCCCACAGCCATCCAACATCAGCAAAACTGGCAAATATCAAAGAGGAGATGTGCTTCTACTGACACACCTACCACAACACCATGATGATCATTTGCCTAATTTGCCTCTTCACAGAACATCCAGCACACCCAGTCCTGACCCTTCCCCTCTTTCCCAGCAACATAGGATAGGCTTTGGATGCAAAACATGATGCACAGGGTAAGACTCTACACTGAGTCTTAGCTCAGCTGGACAGCAAGCAACTTTGGTCACTCACCTCACGTTGGAGGCCAAGGGAGTACCAAAGCTCTCCTCTGAGTGGCATGGGCTGTGCCAAGCACCCTTCCTTCGTTTGCCCCGTTCCTCCTCTCTTTCCATCCAGGGGGCATCTGTGGCTGAACTGGTCCCAGAGTCTGGCTCCAAGTGAGCCAGAGGAGCAAAGTTCTCCTCAATCAGCTTGGCACTATCCCGGATCTGTCCCTGTACTTCTGGGGTGAGGGTTGGGAGGTCAAAAGTGAAAATGGTCCCATGCGTGTGGGCAGGGGAGGAGAGAATGTCAATGGAGTCCAAGCTGGTGTAGGATGTGCCTTTGGCTCGATGAGACTCCATGATGCTCTCAAAATGCTTGCTGAAAGAATCCATACCATCCTTGGAGAGGCTATGCCCAAGGAGAAAGGGCACTGGAGACTTGAGCATACCCTGTGTGTCTTGGTCCATGATCCTAGAGGGAAAGAAAGTGAGGAGAACTGGTCACTGAGGAGCAAGGGATCAAAGCCCTGAGATAAAAGCTCTTGTGCTCTTCCAGAAGGAAAGTGGGAAGGGCAAAAATCTCTGAACATCTTTAGACCTCCAAGGAAAGGCCTTGCCTACCCAAGACATCAAGGGAAATGGGACTGGGCTGGCCTCTTTCTAGACATATGCTTCTCCTTTAATGCAACACAGATTTTTGCTCCTTTAGTGGCTCATCTTCGTAAGAAGCTTATGAGATGGCTACTGCTCCCAGTCACTTGACTTGAGCGTATATCCAATAAAGGGCTCAAGCACCAGAAGTAGGATGTGGTTCAGCTCCATTTCCAACCAAATCTGGAAGTGACTGAATTTTCCATGAGCCTTCAGAGCTCCCTGCACCCAGAAAGCTCCTCCTGAAGCTGCTCAGGACAGCATGACACCTTCCTCCATTAACACAGCACCATGGTCTCTGACCAGCACACTCAGAGCATGACCAGCAACCACCTACAAGGCCTGCTGGCTAGCCCCAGGAGAAGTCTGGGACCTAGGACAAGGTGATGCTGAGATCCAGGATTCCCAGGCAGTACAGAAGGACCTGGGATCAAGGACCTGAGCTGGCCCAGGCCTGGCAGTGGCTCATCATCTTGTCAGGGATCAGCCCAGCCGGAAGGCCCAGCCTGTCCCATAAATAAGTCTGGGTCCAGGCCAACACATGACTTTCTAAACCCTGGTCCTGAATGTTTTGCCCTGTAAATGAGATGAAGTGCAGCCTGCCCATCCATCTGAACATGTGACAACAAGGACACTTCCTAGCCAGGGAGCATCAAAGCTTCAGCTGTACAAGCATAAACACAGCCCTAAAAGCCTACTTTACTCATAAGCCACTATCATTTTATTAGAGCAGCAGAAAAGCACTTGTTATGCCACTCTCTCCTGTGATTAGAGAGGAACTGCTCCAGCTTGTCATAACATTTGTTATGAACAAACAGCTTCGCACAGAGGGCTCAGAAGATGTGTTGCTGTTACAAGTACCAAATAATTTTCATTCATTAGCCTCCACATACTGCTCAAAAATCTCACTCTGATTACTTCATCAGGCCAAGAGCTGTCAGCTTGACTCCCCCAGAGTGCTGGCTGGCTTCAAGGGGAGCACAGTGAAGCCAAATGCAGGTAAGAAAGGCAGGGTGGAGGCTGCTCTCACCCATACACCAGTGTTCCCCTGGCACTGCAGCACCACTCCATGCTCTTACCATTGCCATAGAAGCCCCAGGAGCAGCCACCTCTGGGGTGGCTTTCTGATGAGGACAAGGCAGGAAAGACCTCTTTAACGACTGCAGATGAGCTTTACTGATGCAAACGTGCATTCACTGTCCTTATTATCCAGCTGCTGCACACAATTAAACCAAGCTGTCATGGACTTCATTTTGTACCTCAAAATCCATAAAGAGGGTAAGAGGCTGTGCCCAGGACAACACCAGCACACAGAAGGGACCTTGCTCCCACGAGAAGGAGCTGGGCACAATTTTGTGATTAAGTATATTGTCACCAAGACACAGGAAAAACACATCTGGTTTTGTCCACACCCTCTGAGTTCAAGAGGCAATCTCTCCACTGTGAAATACTGCACAAAGCCATTCAGCTCCAGAAGGATCTAGTCACAGCAGCACAGACGCAGTGCCGCCTGCACATACCACTCCTGCCCGGACCTAGATGCTCCATTGGCCGCGGCTGCGCTGCCCAGCCTCCCTGCACCCAGCTGCAGCCCCCCAGGAGGGGTCACCACACCTTCACCAAGTCAAACGCAGCGCAGTGGGGAGGAGCAAAGAGGAGGAGACGCAGCTGTAATCGAATATCCGCGCAAGGGCGACGGGCAGCGGGAAAGCAAATAAATTTCCAGCATTGAGCCGGGGCGGGAGAGGCGCTGAGCCTTCCCTGGCAGGGTCAAGTGTATCCCGGGAGCCGATGAACACCCTGCATTGCATTACTGCCAAAGCCAGCAGCACGTCAGGCAAGAGGCATTCAGCACAGACTACGGGAGCTGAGCAGCCGGGCTTCTGCAGCTGCTTATGATGGCTGAGGGAGGGGAAGGGGGTCCCCCGGTTCTCCCGGTCTGGTGCTGCAAAGACATGCTGCTGTCCACAGGGCGGGCAAAAGAGGGGAAAGCCTCTCTCCTCAAGCCCTGAATAGTTTTCTCTTTGAAATGCTCTTGTGCTCCTCCAGATCCTGACTGCCCCAGCCATGTCCCACAGCAGCTGCTGTGTGGAGATCCCAGCTCAGCTTAAAGAAGGTGAGGCCCTACAGCAGCACACAGCAGCCCTTCACTGTATTCCTCTCTGAACAGAGCTTTTATAGTCCTCCCCCACGAGCTGCAGGTGCCTCGCCCAGCTCACCGGCAGTTGCCTGTCGGTGTTACCTCCAGACCAAGCCTGTGGGGTGCGGGAGAATCCCACTGAGCCGCAGCTTTGTGGCCACGTTGGGCTCTGGGACAGAGACTCAGCCTCAACACACATCAGCAGCTTCTGGCTACTGAGGCAGGTTAAGCACATGCTGAAGCATTTGGTGAAATTGGGGTGTAACCATTTTTTTAATCCCAAAATGGTTTGTCCTGCAGCTGTTTTCTCACATAAAGGCTCTGGAAAGGTTCCCCAGGTAGAAGGTCCAAGGGCTTTCCTGAGCAAGAATGCTTTGCTTGACAGGCAAAAAGGCACTGTTGTCTCCTGCCAGCTCTCTATGCCCTCAGGGGAGCAAGGCACCCCACAGTAAAGCCTCTTCTCTCTTACCAGTCCAAGTACCCATGCTGCAGACCAAGCCAGGCCCTGCCTCCAGCTTAGCCAGCATGTCTCCCAGTGCTTGTGGAGAAAGGGAATTGAGCCCATTCTCGTTGCCAGGTCTCAGCTCTCTGGGACTATTTGGGATAAAGACAGTAAAGGTTTAGACTTGAGTTGGTAGATCTGACTTTAAATATATTTAGGGTGTGAATGTGCTGGAAGAAGACATTCTTTCTTCCATCACTTTCCAAGTCTGGTTTGATTTGGTGTTGGATTTTTTTAGCTCTTAGCATGCTTTCTTATTTTGGAAGGGTAAATCACCAAAGAACATGCCCTTTGGACGGAATATGAAGGACAAGAAGACAGCACCAAGCCAAAATCTCCCTTGAGGAGGGTGCTAAACCCTTGAGGCTAGGTTTTCAAAGGGTTTTACAAGTCTAAATGTTGTAAATTAGCATTCAAAGATGCTTCAGTAATTTTGTAGGGCTGATCCTTCCCAGCTACCAAGATAGGCTGGGGGTACAACAGCAGCAGAGCAGAGCCAGCTCTGGGGAGCCCAGAAGGGTTCTTAATTACCCCTCCTGTGAACAGGCAAAGCAGAAATCTTGAAGTAGAAAACATCAATACTTGTGACTGGTAAACAGGGAGGATGACTGCAGCTGCAGAGCTGAGAAACAGTGCATAAGCAAAAACTTAAGGCTGTGATGAAAGGACTAAACAAGCTTGTGGTTTTCAAGATTCTATCCACAGTGTCTGCACCTACCTGGGGAATATTCAGGGGGCTGCAAAGCAAAGAAAATACTGGTCATAATGGCCATGGAAGCCATATAAAATAAAACATGAAGCCCCTATCAGTAATTATACCAGGTGCACCATCTTTAGGAGCAACAATGCATTTAAAGACACATCCAAGATTTCAGTGCAGCCTGGGGGATACAATAAGGTATCTCAGAGGACAAAAAGCAGGTCTAGGCTTATAGCTCATAAGGACTCTTAGTGGCATAGAACATATTTGGAAATACAGTACCACTATGCAAGATAATTGTTACAGTAACTTGAACTTGTTGCAGTGATAATAAAACTTCTATTACTATTCATCTGGAAAAAAATATTTAAAATAGCTTAATTTTGGCTCTTCCCTAGAATCCAAAGTTTTTGAGAACAGGAAGTGATGTATCTACCCTCTCCACTAGAGATGCAAGGACTGGACAAACTGGCAGGAGCCCATCTCCCCTTGGGACACCTGTCCTCCCATCAGCCCAGCACCTTCATGCTTCTTCCCAGCACAGGACCACCACTATGTTTTCATTGTCTTTTCCCACCACTGACATAAAACCCTCCCTTTTCCTTTTATTTCACCTAAATGTTCCCCTACCTGCCTTTTGTACAGCTAGGTGAGTACGTGCCACCATGTGGCATCCCAGGCATTGCCCGGGCTTTGCACTTCCCAGGCAACACTTCTCCTCACTCTCAGGGAGCACTTGATGATGCTGAGCCTGCTCATCTCACCCAAGACTCTCTGCTGGTACACCTTCAGGAGATGCCCTTGGCTGTCCTTGCCTGCGCAGGCATCTCCTGTTCCCTGACAGAACCTTTTGTGTCCAAGCAGTTGTCCCACACGGTGCTCTTGCAAATCCTTCCCCTCCTGGTGCCTCCTGCAGCAGGCAGAGGATGCCTGTCAAACCACCACTCCAGAGGACATTCCATGGGCAGAGCCCTGTGCCACCAGGCAAAAATACCATCTCCCATATATCCTAACTGCCAGCGCCTGGCACAGGGCAGAAGACAGCTTGGATGGCATTAGCAGCTCACAGGCGGGCAACTGAATGACAGCCTTAGTGTCACATGCTCCCAGTACAGGGTGATTTTCCACACAAGTGAAAAATGACAGAAAAACAATAAAAGGCTTTGTACAACCCAACACATCCCTCACTCATTCCAAACATGGCAAATACCTATTGAGGCCAAGAAAAGGGAAACAGAGTCATCTGTGGAGGGGATAGCAGCCCAGCAGTACCTGCCAGCAGCCAGCCATTCCAGGACACAGCCTGGGCTCAGGTGCCCTGACACCATCACCCCAATGACCAGCAGCACTGAGGGAAAGCATAATTAACTTTATGGGATGTGCACTGGGATGCCTCATCTTAGCTGGTGACCTGAGCTGCAGGCTCATCCCAGAGGAACAAGGCCCAT
The DNA here is from genome assembly GCF_014839835.1 of Dryobates pubescens. Taxonomy (NCBI): domain Eukaryota; kingdom Metazoa; phylum Chordata; class Aves; order Piciformes; family Picidae; genus Dryobates; species Dryobates pubescens. The sequence continues at coordinate 18,601,413 of NC_071619.1, read as the reverse complement.
GGTGTGGTGCCCAGGGCTGGATTACTTGTTCTGGCCTACATTTTCCACAGGGCAATGAGGGCCCCCTCCTAGTCTCGGTCCCAGCCCCAGCTCCAGTCCCAGCTCCAGTCCCAAACCCAGCAGGGTGATCTAGAACCCTGTCTGACCCCCTCCCCCCCCAGCTTGCATGGAGATACTGGGAATTTTGATTCAGACACTCTTTCAGCAGAGCCCATTTTGCCAGCAGTGGACAATAAGAAGGGCAAGAGGAGCTTTTTGCCTCATGCACAGAGCCTCACCTTTCCCTGTTCTCCTTCCTCGTTGCCTCAAACACCTCATCGTCTTCATCTGCGTCCCCTTCCTGCAGCCCACCTTTTGGGAAGCTGGTGCCCAGGGTGGGGGGCTCCTCTGGTGTGCTGTTCCTCCTGCCCGGGGTGCCCCCGAAGCTCGGGTTGCTCTCACTGTCCTTCTGGCTCTCAATTGCTGAATCCACCTCCTCCTTCTCAGCCAGGATATCATCAATGTTGGTTTCACGATAGCACCTCAGTGGCACGGTGTCCAGGTCTGTCTCGGAGTACTTCACTGTCCTCCTTATAATCCCAGTCTCGCAGGAGCCAGGCTTCTGGCTGCCTGGAGGAGACATCTCTATCTCCACCTCCACGTGGCTCAAGCTGTGCTCAGGCACTGACCCTGGCAGTTTGGTGGGTGGCGGGCAGACAGGCTTCTGGGGAGCCTCAGCCAGGAGAGCAGAGTCAGGGGCAGAGGAGCCTGCAAGGGAGCCCCGAGCACTCAGAGTTGTGGGGAGTTGCACTGGGCAGCACTGGGGAGCTGCTCCTGCAGCATCACACGCACACCAAGTGCGAGGTCACATGTGACGGGCACCAGGGAACAGAGAGAGGGAGCCAGAAGGAAAATGTGGGAGAGGTACAGACAGGGTGCTGTCAGTGCTAGTGCACCCGCAGCCAGCTCTGAGCACCCATCTGAACCCTGGCACCCTTCTGCAAGGGCAACCAGGGGCTGCGATGGGTCAGAGCTCTGCATCATCCCCTTTGCACAATGCTTTGCATGACCACAGAGGACTCCAGGGGGAGGCTGGTGCATGCAGAATCTGGCCCCAGGAGGACACAGATTGGCTGATTTGGGGGATATCTCAGCTGTCCCAAGAGATGAGCAGCCCCAGGGCAGGGATTACACTTGCAAAGGAGATGGTGGTCCAGCCAAAAGCATCCCCCTGACAACTTCTTACCTGTCTTCAGGGTGTCCGAGGAGCCATAGAAGAATTCCCACTTGGCTCTGGCAATGCGCTGTGCATGGGCCGAGCTCTGACGAGGGTACAGCCAGGTGCTGCCCTGCAGAGAGAAGAGCAGTGAGTAGGCAAAGGACCCCAGTGCAGAGCCCTTGCCCAGTCAGGACACCTCAGCACCTACCTGGGGTCGGGGCTCTGGCTTCAGGGCACTCCTGGTGAAGGTGGAGAAGTCCTCCGGCAGCCCATTGCTGAGGGGGTGGCAGAGGCAATCGGCATTGAAGGCGCAGGGCTCCTTCCCACAGGGAGGCATCACCCCTGAGGTCCTTCTCCCAGTTAGGAGCGGATCAGAGGCTGAGGCCTCTAACTTAAGCGTGCTTAGAAGCTGTTCCTGGTGCAGGGGCAAGGGCTGGGGCCTGGGGGACCGCATGTCCCTGCTAAGCTCCAGGCTGCGGCTGAGGCTGCGGGGCCCGTTGTCCCGGTGGGGCTGGGTGGGCGGCAGGCCGCCCAGGGTCCGCACGCTGGCCTTCTCAATGAAGCGGAAGGTGACGACAGAGCTGTGTCCCTCCGGGGCTGCCGCCATCGGTGGGCTGCGGCTGCCCAGGGAGGTGAGGGCAGGCCCGGGCCGGTCCCGTCGCGGGGTGCAGGGAGCCGTCAGACGACCCGCGCCCGGGCAGCTGCCGTTGCCGAAGGGAGCTGTTTCCACCGGCTTGCGCGCCAAGGAGCCGGTGCTGTTGCAGAGGCCAAGGGGAGAGCGGCGGGCGTTGAGGGCCAGGCCCTTGCGCAGGAGGTGGAGGCGGCCGGCGTTGAGGTTGGGGGTGAGGCAACGCGGAGGGCTGCGCCTCCCAGCCTCGGGGCTCTCTCCGGCCAGCCAGGGCCTCCGATCAACCCCACGGGCAAACGGCGGGGGTGAGGCAGCGCAGCCCTCCTCGGGGTAGAAGCGGACGGGTCCCCCCGCCTGGGCCATCCCGCCAGAGATGGCCACGAAGGCGTCAGGTCTGGAACCCAGCAAGGTGGCACAGGGACAGTGAGGCGGGTTCCTGGCACCCGTGAGATGATGGCCAGGTCGAGGGGCAACGCATCCTCAGGCAGCCCTGAAATAAGGGCAAGGAAAGCTGGTTAGGAGAACACAAGGAGTCTGGGGCCATGGGAAGGACAGGCAATAAGAGCCTGATGAAGAGCATCAGGAGAAAGAGATGCTCCAGGTAAGACATCCCCCTTTAATCTCCTGATGCAAAAAGCAGGCAAGGTTCATTTGGGGCACCACCTCACCCCACCACAGGGACACTAGCAGCCCTTCGCTCAGTTTCCAGGCTCCCAGATCATTTGCTTTCTTCCCAGGGTGCCAGGATACTCAGGCACTACCCCCACAGATCAGCAGCCCAGAGACAACAAGAGAGTGCACTATGCACTTTAAAATGGGTTTCATTCATCCTGCTTTAGGTTGAATATATTCACTACTCACAGCCTACTAAAATCATTTCTTTAAGAGAAGGGGAAAAAAGATACTCTGGATTGCTGAGACATCTTCCAATTACACTTAAGAGTTCAACAAAAACAGCATGGGCAAGGAGCCTCTCTCTTTGGAAGTCAGTCTGGGTTGAATGTGTGTCACATCAGCACATGCTGCAATCACTACTGGTGGCACAGACAGAGCTGTCAACACCTGCAGATCCAAAAAAGCAATGCTGCCCTGGGGAAATGGAACATGCCCGCCCTGCACACAGCTCACCTGTCTGCCTGCCTCTGCCCAGAAATGTTTATTCAAGTGAGAGCAGCCACCCCACAGCAGCAGGCAAGCAGGTGTCTGCAGGGAAAGGAAGGGCCTAGAGTCCCCATCAGCACTGCTGATATTTTTCTTTCTCCTAGTGGAGTTAAAACTTGTACTCCTCCTTCCTCAAGTTTCTCTGAATTCCTAGTGTACAGAGGAGATTCTGTCTTGGCTGCTTTTGCCTTCTGATGGGTGTCAAAATACTAAGTCCTTCACTTAGATCTCATAATTTGAAGGTGAGAAACCAAACACCAGTTGCAAAAAAGAGGAAAGCATGATTTCTTTTCCCTGTTTTCCAGTACAAACCAGACAGGATTAAATTTCTGAAGGATATGGGGCTGAATTTTCAATGGTGTTTAGGCTCCAGAGATGCAGAGACATAACTCTTAATAAAATAGCCCAAATTATGCCTGTGAGGCAGGCACCCATCTATCTGCACTATCACACTTCTAAAAAAATCTGTCTCCTGCTGAGCAGCAGCAATCTGTAATTCACTCACCACAAAAATATACTCTCCTAATATGTCAGTTACTGCCTTTACAGTCTTTTTCTCTTGTTGCAGTTGTTTTCACATTCAAGGTTGCTGAAGTTAACTGATAAATAATAAAGATGTGGGGTTTATATATTTGAAATTAAATTCCACTTGTTATCTCAGCACAGACTAACACACATTCCAAGGGAAAAAATATCACTAGGAATAGTTGGCATTTGCTGTAACATAACAAATCTACAAACCCCAGACTATCTCAATACATGTGAGTTATTGCTAAAATAAATGGGATAAGCACAGTGTGTCCTCCTGGTTATCAAAGGAGAATTATCAAATTCAGAGTAAAGGCCATGCCTGCTTGCAAGCCACTGAAGCCAGATGGTTACACCATCCAGCAGAGTGAGCTTTTCTTTAATAATGAAAGGTAAAAAGCACAAATGCAACACAGATAAAAAAATCAATGATGGAGCTAAGGCTTCCTGCTTGCTGATTTAAGTCATGAATCAAACTGCTGCTTTTTAAATCACTGTGATGAATGGTTTGGGCTGTAAGGCACTGGTGGGCTGGAGGGAGTCTTGCTGGTCTCACTGCCTGAAGGCAGGAGAAATCCTGCAAAGCAAAGCATAGAGATAGGCTGCCTGGGCAGCCCAAGGCACATGTTCAAAAAGCTGCAGTTTGATAGCCAGGAGCTGCACATCAACAGGGGATTTCATTTGCTCAAGAAAATGTGCATACAAGAAACTCACTTCTCCTGGCTGGCCCTTCTCAGTGTCCAAAGGGATGTCCAGGGATTTTTCCTGTTTCCTTGTTTTGAGCTGTACCCTGTGCAACAGGCACTGGCTACTCCCTGAGCAGGTGCTTGCCTGGCTGAGTGGGGTGATGTAGGGTGAAGGCAGCAGACAGCATGCACTGCTTACACTGCGGGGGAAGAGGACACCCACGCCAGAATTGTGTGGGGACAACACGCAGGAGCTGGAGGAGCATGCAAGGTAAATGGGCAAAGAATGGGACCAGGATGGGAGGGAAGCAAGAGGTGAAAGGCTGGCGGCTGAATTTACACAAGGGACTATATTTGTGTGCCAGACATGGTACTGCTGTAGGCATTGGTGGAAGGGAAGGGGGGAAACCAGACTGTGGGTGCCGGGGAAGAATGGCCCCCAGCAGGTGCCTCTGCAGTCTGGAGGGATACAAAACAGTTTCAGGGTGTGCCCTGGTGACCAAGGAGGGGTGCCCGGTAGCCCTGGGACTGTGGGACAAAACAGAGGATCTCTTCCCGAGGGGGTATCAAGGTAGGCAGGGGACGTGCCACCCTCATCAAGCCGGTGATGAGCTTGCCCTTTCCTTCCCCCCCGCCCCGCCACATCCAGCCTGGCCTCCCTCGCCAGGCACCTCCCGTCTTGGAGGGATCAGACCTAAGTGGATGTGACATCCATCCGGATGAGCAGGGAGCCCCCCTGGCCAGGAGGGCAGGCAGAACCGCCCGCCCCCACTACGGACCCCTCCCCCTCTTCCCAGCCGAGCTCCCCCTGTCCGGGCGGGGGGCCCGTGCCCCTTACCCCGGACACCAGGCATAGGCATCCACTGGTGCCACTACAACACGGCGCCGCCGCCCGCTGGTCACCGCTGCCGGGAGGGCGCAGAGCCGCCCCGTCCCCCGCAGCAACTGCTGCCAACTTTCCCCGCTCCCCCGCCGCTCCGGCCCCCGCCGCGCCCCGCTCCGCTCCCTGCGCCTTACTGGCAGTGCCACCGCCGCATCCTCCGCGCCGCTGCTCCGCGCTGCCGCGGCACGGCACGGCTCGGCTCGGCGCGGTCCGTCCCGTCGGGCACGGCACGGCGCAGCGTGGCGTGGCGCGGTGCGGTACAGTACGCTACAGTGCGACCGGCCCCAGCCTGGCGCTCCTCACCGCGCTAATCCCGGCCCAGAGCTGTCACTCCGCTCCGCTGACAGGCCCCGCAGCCAATGGAAAGCCCCCGCCGGGCGCCGGCCCCACTCGGTGGCACCGGTGCACGCGGAGTGACGAGCGCCCGGGCCCACACCGGCCTGGGGATGCGTGTTGCCGTGTGCGGACGGGCGTATCCCGTGGTAGCACCGTTCGGGTCCTGGTGTTCCGACGTGCACGTCCTAGTGTAGCACTGTGCACATGCCTGTAGCACAGGGTAGCACCGTGCAGGTACTGGTCTCCCCGTGTGCCTCTGTGAACTTGGCCTCATGCACTGGCAGCGTGACCCCGTGTGCTGGTGTGAATGTCCCAGTGTAACATCACACAAATCCCCATGTCCCGGTGTGTACATCTCCATTCGTCACCATGCACACTGCCATGCGTGACACGTCTGCTCAGGCACCACGCATGACCAAGAGGGCAAGCGTGCACAGCCCTGTGTGTCATGCCCTGTGAGGCAGGGTATAGGCTGCTCCCATGCCCCACCACTGCTAGGAGACCACAAAGATGAGAAGACAAAAGCTGCTGTGTTGCCTGGGCCGCTGGCCACCCCCAGTGGGCTGCAGGGTCTTGCTTTAGGGCACAGGCCCCATGTTGGGGACTTACCTCTCAGCAGGCCTTCACCCTAAGCACACCATAACCACAGATGCCAAGGTGTCCAGGCCACCAGGGACATGACTTCACTGTGTCACTAGCCACCCGACAGAGGACAAATGCCACTGCAGTCTTAGGAAACCACTTCATGCTATGAGGAGAACAAAACCCATCCTTTGTGTCCTGTGCAGATGTGGGGGGCTCTGCTGCACCAGAGGCAGGTGCTCATTCGAATGGAGCAGCTGGGCACCCAAGGCCTCATGCACTAGCACTAGCAATGCCCTGGCCACTATGCTGCAACCATGCTAGGTCTGCACGTGGCAGCTGCTCGGGCTGGCAACCAGCACTCCCCGCCTGCCCAGGCTGCCAGATCGATTCGCTATTAAAACAGCACTTTATTACCCAGCCCAGCAATCGTTGTTGAAAGTGTGTGAGAAGAGAGGCCCAGGGGAGCTGGGGTCTCACGTGCATGCCGTGCCTGCAAGAGGAATTTGGGCAGAGCTGCCCCTCCTTGTGCTTTCCCTGCCTACAGTGAGCCCAGCTCAGTGCCTGCCTGCCCTCACTGTCACTCAGAAAGCGTGTCTCCTTCTCCCCTCACAGGCATGGGAACATGGGAAGAAAAGAGCAGGCTGAGCAGCCTCTCTTCATATTTAATGCATTGAGGCACTGTAATTTTCTCCCTCCTTCTCCAGGCTGCTGCCTGTGCTGGGCCCTGCTCCCCCACACCAGAGACTGTGGGTCCCTGAGCTGCCTCACACACAGCCAGCTTTCCCGTCAGACTTTGAGAAGCTGGGCTAATTAGGGGCCTTGCTGCTGTGGGATCAACGACCTGATTCCTTCAGCAGCTTCTTGATGCCAGGAGGGTGGGGAGGAGGAAAGCTTTTCTCTAAGCTGGAGCTGCTGGAATGAGAAATTTAACCAAGTGGAAGAGCTCAGAGTTTTCCCCATGTGTCTACCAGGACAAGCCATACTTGTGCCTTCCCAGCACCTCCAGGCAGCCATTCTGAGAGCTGTAGAGGGTAAGGGAGGTGTTCTTTCCTGTCACCCAGGCTGAAGATCCAGACCATTTACAGAAAATGTTTCCTTCCAAACTATGTGTGTTTCCCTGACAGTAACTGTTGCTCACTTTACCACACTCTGCTCCATATCCCCCTCACCTTCCCACAGCCCTAAAGGATGTGTGCCACATAAGTGGGTCCAGGCAGCACTGACATAAGCCCCAATGGATCAGGATTTAGCCCTGGCTCCCCTGGCCCCTCTCCAACTGATGTAGGGCAGGAGGGAGTAGGAAACCCCTCTGTCAGATGACAGAAGGGGACAAGGACTAATGCTCTAATCCACATGCTCTAATCCACAGCCCTAATGCATTTGGCTTAGCTAGAGAACAATGAGTCCAGTGCACTGGGAACCCTCTTTACTGTCACTTTGGCACTGCAGCACTTCCAGTCTTTTCCTGCAGATACCACATTATTCCTGTGTGAGAGTCCACCCAACTCCATGTCATCCCTTTCAACTTCCTGGGCTCTGACAGTTTCTTAATCTCAGTCATAGGCAGCTTCCAGTTTTCTAACTATTGTCATTGCCCTTGCTCTTCTTCACATCCTGCTCCCTCCTGAGACCAGAAGAGTGTGGGTGTCATCAGGGCAGCAAAATGATCAACTTCTAGATTGGAAGAGAACACGATCAAAATGATATTTGGGTTAGGAGTAGGTAGACATGAGCTCCCTTCCCTAGCTGGCTCCAGGAGAGGCTGATGCTCGGCCTTTCCTGAGGCACACAGTTCAGTCTCTAGAAAGGCACTTCTGCAGCTGCAGCTCCACTTGGAGTAAACACTGGTGCATGTCCAGGCTGCTCCCCTGAACACAGAGGAGCTGTCAGAGTTGTTTCCTTTGGCACAGCTTGTGTGTAAGGCACTACAAAGGGCACAAGGGCCATATTCTGCCTCATTGCTGTTAAAGTCAGTGGGGCTGTGCTTTGGACTCAGGCATGCTTGCAGTGTAGCTCTGCAAGTAGGTACAGCCACTCCTTCAGCAGATGGGTGCTTCTGACCCAGCTCACTGGAAGCACCTGAAAGACCAACTCCATCCCCATAGGAGATGGGTCTCAGTGAGGGCAAGGGAAGGTGAACATTCCTTTTCTGTGCATTGAGGGCAGGGGGCAACCAGCTAGGTTGCATGTGTTCCCTCAGGGCATAGATGTAACAACATGGCTCTGATTAATGCCTTCTGCCTTCAGTGCCAACACTCAACCACATCCTAGCTATATATTAAAAAAGCCACTGCAGTATGAGCCAAGTCTTCAATGGGCTGATCCACTTCTCTTATTCCACCAGGTTGGCAGTTAAGGATAAATGGTGAAAACAGCATTCCTTGACAGTTTGTTATACAAATACTACTTTACAGCTTACTGGGGGCAAAAAGGCAATGGTGGAGATTCTGCCTGCCCCTCCCCCCCCGAAAAAAAACAAAACAAAGCAAAACAACCCCCCCCAAAAGCCAACCAACCCAAAACAAACCAAAAAAAATCCCAACAAAACCTCAGGCTTCTGCCCAGACCTGGATCAGGGGAGAGCACACCTGCACCATCCTGTGCCTCTTGCAGCTCTCTTGCATGGGGCAGGCAGATGGGACCATGGCAGGATTTTTCAGGGTGAAAGACACTCTGGAAGAGGACACAGACTGTAAAATGTCTTACCAGAAAGAAGAATCGGTGCAGACTACAGGCTGTGTGAGGGATAGCTGCTGTCTGCCTGCCTGCCCTTCTCAGTGTCCCAGCTTCCTATCTGGGGCTGCCCCCACCCACAGGAGGGACAGAACTTGAAAGAGCAGAGGCATAGAGAGGAAACAGAAAAAGCGCTTGCTGGGACTCAGAGTGAGCTGTAACAAAATATTTCTGCTATGCCCTGGGAACACTCATTATTAAAAAAACCCCCTCAGACTCTGTCCCAGCCTCAGGCAGCACCCGCGCAGTGAGTGGGCTTCCCCCTGTAGCTGCATTGCTCAGTTAAGATGAAAGCAGAAATGCCAGTGTGGTAAAACCTGTCCTGGGGATGTAGGAGGTGTGGCCTCAGCACAGCTTGAGCCATAAATAATCTCCCTACACAGCAGTTAGGGGAACAATTGTGTGGGAGTATCTCTTGGTAAAAAGATGCTCAAGGAAAAGATGGTCTTGAAGGAAAGCAGAAGATTTCTGGATGGTGGAATGCACTTGCCACTGAGGACAGAGTTTCTTAGGGGCCAGCAGGTCACTCATCAGACCCACCTCACTGTAGTGAGTGCACACCAAAGAGATAAATTCAGTCTGAAACAACCAAATCACCAATTCTCTGATTTAGCCTCCCAGGACATGGTTTCTGTGAAACTACTCTCCAGTTAATCTCTGCAGCAGTAATTTGAGATGTCTTCCCCCACCTTCAGCCTCAGGATTCACATGGGGAAAGGTGAAAGGTGTAAGAAGGACTAAACCCAGTGAATACAGGGAGTATCTTATGCAGGAAAGAGATGACAAGCTCCAGGCGCACAACCTGGCCCAGGATTGGGGAACATGATTACATACAGAATTGTATAAAAGGTGTGAAAACACTATAATGTCAGTTTAAAGAGTAATTTCAAGCATATCAAAACTGAGCAAACCCTGCCACCATGAAGATGTGTGGAGACACGGGCAAAGGATATACTGAAAGCTTGTAAGTAGTAGATTCATGAACAGCCCTGCATTAGTCTGTAGGTGGGCACTCCTCATGCACGTTCCTCTTCCAACCCTGAGCTGTACAGCTGTACAGCTTGGCCTTGCTGTACTTCTGTTTCTCTCTCTCTCTTTTTTTTGGTTGGTTGTTTTGTTTAGTTTTAAACTCTGACTGCATAGTTAGATTCCCTTCTCAATAAGAGAAAGAGGAAGGTGGTATGTACATGGAAGAACTGAACAGAAGCCATCATGGGTTCCTGTTCCACCATCTTAAAAATAGCTTCTGGTGGCACTGTCCAGTCTCAGCACTCATTGAAAGCAGGGTTTTCCCTGCAGGCTCAACACCTTCTCCCATGCAACCAAGAAGTCCAGATGTGGTCCACTCCAGCCCTGAGAGTGATAAAAGGTGTAAGACTTATCTTGCAGCCAGAGAGAATGTGGAGCCAGATCCTTTGAAAGAACCTGATGAGAGTCCAAGGAAAAACAGTGTTGAGATACTCCTGGGGTGCTACATGCACTCATGTTAAGGATTTTGCATCTTAAGGAGTGAACACTACAGAACTACTGGTATTCTTGGAAAGACCTTGTCTGTTGCCCTACTTGAGAATAATGAAAACTGTAAAGCAAATGCTCCTTAAATCTTTGCAAGGCTAATGGTGTTTAGCCAGCAAGGTGCCAAGCCATCTTATGAGATGACAGATCTTATGACAGCAGGTTAGTGTTGGCTTGGCACCATACCAATCTCCTAAAATTATGTTGTACCTTCCCACAGCAGCAGCCTCAGGGAACCCTGTAGAAAACCTGCTGCCAACCTCTTAATACCCCTTTCACAAGGAAATAACTGCATGGAACTGAAAAGTCAAGGAGCATGGGTAGGGAAAACTTGACTAAGATCAGCCAGCAAATTAGGACCACCTCTGGAAACAAGAGCCCAGGATTCCTGACTTGAGGTTGGTCCTTATAACTACAAGAGTCCCTCCCTTCAGGTTCAAATTTCCTAAATTGCACCCCTACTTTCCAAAGGAGGAAGTCAAGACTAAACTGTTCCTCTAGAGTCTTCAAAAGTAATACAGATAGGCACCAGCACTGTCTATCAGCAGTGGAACTGTCTGAAGTCTCTATTCACTTCAGAGGGAAGTCCTTCTGCTGTGAAGGACAACAAAAAATCCTTCCATAAATATAATAATAGCAAGAGGAGGGGCAAGGACAACCTCCACTCCTTGGTAGACATGGAGGGGAACATAGTAACAAAAGATGAGGAAAAGGCAGAGGTACTTAACACCTTCTTTGCCTCAAATTTTAATAGCAGGACAGATTGTCTTCCAGACAGCTGGCCTCCTGAGCTGGCAGATGGAGGCAGGGAGCAGTATAGTTCCCCTGTGATCCAGAAAGAAGTAGTTAGAGATCTCCTTAGCTGCTTGGATCCCCACAAGTCCATGGGACTGGATGGTGTTGGATGATTAGAATAGACTAGACTAGACTAGACTGGAATAGAATAGAATAGACCAGGCTGGAAGAGACCTTCGAGATCATTGTGTTCAACCTATCATCCAACACCACCTAATCAACTAAACCATGCAACCAAGCACCCCATCAAGTCTCCTCCTGAACACCTCCAGTGATGGTGACTCCACCACCTCCCCAGGCAGCCCATTCCAATGGGCAATCACTCACTCTGTGTAGAATTTCTTCCTAACCTCCAGCCTAAACCTCCCCTGGCGCAGCTTGAGGCTGTGTCCTCTTGTTCTGGTGCTGGTTGCCTGGGAGAAGAGACCAGCCCCCACCTGGCTACAACCACCCTTCAGGTAGTTGTAGAGGGCAAGAAGGTCCAGTTGGACATGATTCTATTCTATTCTATTCTATTCTATTCTATTCTATTCTATTCTATTCTATTCATGAGGATGAAGATGCCAACAGTATCAGACATGAGGCCAAGTCCTGGCTCTGAGAACAAGTCAGCATCATATGTTTCCAAGAAATACAAGAAAACTGCAGCAGCAGTTTGGAGCTAATATGTATCTGCTTCCTCCCCCCAGGGCTCAGATTGGTCTGTCATCATTATGGATCAGCTCAAGGCCTAAAGCAGGAGCCCTGCATTCCCTCACAGGACATCAGTAGTCACTGGGATAACAAAAGAGCTATGGGATTGGCCAGTGTCCCTGCCCATTGAAGGTACCTGTGCAATAAACTTCCCAGCTGCCCTGCAAGCACTGTAGGTGCCACAACCCAGCATTGCTTCTGGGAATAGGCAGCTTCAGACACACTTTTTCCAAAATAGTGTGTTAAGAAGGGAACAAACTACAAGTGATGGGCAAGTGCCTAGTGAGTTATGACAGATGCAGCTCCTCCTTGAAAGGGAAGCACCTCTAAGCTCACTTCATTGATCTTGCAAGGGGCACCCTCTTTAAGCCAGGAGCTGGGGCTTACACTGTGCACACACTGTGCCATGGAGCTAACAGGACATATGCTGAAACCATGCCAGCTGGGTTAACTTAAATGCTTCTCAGCTCTGTTTCCCCATCTCTTATGTTCTGTCTCCAGCAGGCTTACCACTGAACTCATAGCACTTACCAATACCAGTAGACTTGCACATGAACAGCCCTTTAATTCCCTTTCAGCATAAATGAAGGGAATTCATTGGTCTTACAGGAGCAGTTGTAATAATCTTTCCCACATCCTCTTTAAAATCTAGAAGCTGGCAGTTCTCCAGCTTTTAGATGAAGCTCTGCCCTCATCCTACTGGTTGACTAGCAAGGTGAATCCCCCTGATATTAAGGGAATTTAGGAGACTGTTTTGGCAGACCAGTTTGCAGTATCGGGGCTCAACTAGAAATGTGCATCTAGCTGAAGCTTAGAAAGGAGGATTACAGGCACTTGTCAAGAAAAATGCAGACCCACTTTAGGCAAAGCAAATGCCACTAGAAATGCAGAGCCTTGACCAAGTACAGCAGAACAAAGCTCTGGTCCTTCAAACTTGCTTGCTTTGAGTTAGTAATACCTTCGCTGCTAAGCTATACCACCCAATCCTGTACTGCAGTGCTGTACAGCCATACCACAGCCACTCCACATACAGGAAAACTTTACAGACTCTAGCACAATAATACTGATTTTGGATCCTTACCATTGGTGTAGTCTTGGGTTGCTAGCTCCACTGGACATCCTGATGGTGTAAAGCTGTGTTTCCGTATACATCCCAACAGTGCAGTAACAGGCTCTGATGCTCTTTCTGCATCTGCAATCAACCTATGGAGAAGAAAGAGAACAGTCTTGAGCATTTCACAGCTGCAAACTGTCTATACATGACACATACATAACAGTAACCATAACCTCAAGCCAACATATCTACCTACTGACTTCACCACAGATGAACAGATGTCAGGTTGCCTGACCCTGATGGCCCTCCCTGGCCAGGTATTGAGTTGCTGGTCTCTGGCTGGGGAGGCCCCTGCCCTTCCAGAGGAAGCCACCCTTGCTGTGCCCTGACACAGATAGCATATTCAACCTTCTCTTCCCCATTTTGCTTGCACTCCCCTAAATAATAAGACAGCAAACTCAGGGCTCCACTGGGGTCAGGGACTCAAGAGGTTTGTCAGAGCAAGTGCCCACTGCACTTGCCATGGTGTTGTTAGGGAACCTGTTTTCAGGCTGCAGGATCTGAAAGCTGTTCATTGTTTCCCAAAGGAATGCTGACCATGCTAACCCTGAGATCTCCATCTGGAAAAGAGAAAGCTCTTCCTGAGAGGCTACAGTGTTCCAGCCCTGGCACAGTGACTGCTGTCCGGCAAGCAGAAAGTAAGCTGAAGTGATTTCTGAATGGTGCTGTGTGTGGCTTCTCGGAGACAGTCCCACGCTATCCAGCTCTTGAGGCTCTGCCTTAGCACCTGTCTTAAAGGTAAGAGAGTATTCACCTTCTCCATGTGCAGCACAAGACAGGAAAAGTTTGGGATGCAATAGAGGTCAAATAAATACAAGTGCTTCTCACTCTTGCCTCTGTTTTAACAGTGCCTGTGAGCCTCCTTCTAGTACTAAGATTCTGTCTGGGCTGACTTTCAGCCTTTCTCTGAGCCCTGCTACCAGCAGTCTCCTGGGGAAGTGACTCAGCCAGCCCAACTAGATCAGATGAAATGAAAAACATAAACAGAGGTTGGTGTGGGAGCAGAGCAGGTCCCAACTGCCAGCCCAGCACACATGTTGTTCAGGAAGGATAATGAGCAATCCACAGCACAGCTCCTTCGAGCAAGGACTTGACAAAAGGTGGGGGCTCCCAGCCAGGTCTGTTTTGGCACAGGAAGGCCAGATGTAATTGAGCATTGCACTTTCTTGCTCAGTGTTGCTCCCTCACCTCCTATTCAGACCAAGATCACTATTTCAAAAAGCCTCCTCATAGTCAACTTCAGTCACAGTCATTCACTTAGAGGGGCAAAGGGACTCTCACACATGTCACAATTCTGTTTCACAGCAGGAAGTCAAGAATGGACTGAGCACGGTGCTGAAACCTCCTGAAAGCAAAATGAACCTCCTGGTCTAGAAGCAGCACTTCCAGAGCTTTCTGTGTCCCCACCACAAGGAAAGGATGTGCCAGCCATGGGTGGGGAGATTGTCATCTCCTTTAGTAAATTGAAAATTCCTGCCTCACTTGTCTATCTGTAAATGAGGCAAGAACTATGCTAACTCAGGGAGTCACAGGGACCCTCAAAGGGCAGGTGCTACATGTCCAGAGGCAGACAGGTAACATTAGCAGCTAACTCTAGAGGACAGGGACTGGGGTAAGAAGACTTTCCCCCAGACTAGCCTCAACAGTGGGAGGGAATGAGCAGACCAGGGTGCATAGGAAGGTCACTGCTTTCCAGGGAACCTGGGACTTCTTGTAGGGAATCTGGGACCAGGGATCTGGCTCAGTCTTTGTGGGCCCTGATCTCCTGCCAGGTGGATCTTGTTACAGTGCCTGTTGCCAGTACTGATCAACAGCTTGGCAGGGCTCAGATATGAACCAGGCATGGGGTCATTTGTCCAGGGCCAGCTCCGAGGTATTGAGTGCCATGCCAGTGAGGCGTACAGGTCCTGCACACTGGCAGCAGGGGTGAGAGCAGCCGGGAAATAGCGTTGTCTGATTCTGCGGGAGCCCTGTCTGGAGTTGTTATGGCAACTGCGCCGGCAGAACCCGGGTCGCTTCTCCGCGGGGGCTGCCAGCAAGGGGACGGACTCCGGTTGATCCCCGGGCCTACAGGGATAGGTGGGTACCCGTAATGGGAGCGAAGCGTGAGGAGCTAGCTAGTCGCCAGGGTAGGAGGATGCATGCTCGGGGCGGCGGGCCGTGGGCGGACAGTGCCGTACCACCCCAGGCCTTGGCGGGGGATTGGGCAGCCCGGTACCGGCGGAAGAGCGGGGCCTACCGGCTGCGGTTCGACAGTGCTGTGCGAACTGTAAGCTTCAGGGATCGGCCTTTCCCGGGGTCCCTCAGCTCCTGCGGGCGGAGAGGGGGCGGCAGAGCCCACTAGGAGAGCACTGGGTCCCGGCAAGGCGTTTGTGGGGCCGGGCCGGGGCGGGTTCTGGCGGAGCCTGAGGGCGGCTCCATCGCTCACCGGCAGCAGCGGGTCAGGACGGGTCCCGTCTCCGCGTGGTGCTGAAGGGACAGCGCCGCGTCGGCGCGCATGCGCGGGAGAGCCCGCTGCGGGCAGGGGCGTGCGCCGGGGACCGGCCAGCTGGGGCAGCTGGGGTGCACCGGGGAACTGGGGTAGCCAAGGGGCTGGAGCAACTGGTGTGCGCTGGGAAACTGGGATCGTGGGGAACTGAGGTGACTAATGTGCACTGGGGAACTGGTGTGTCCTGGGGAATTGGGGTAATTGGAGAAATGGGACAGGCGGCGTGCACAGCGGAGCTTAGCACGCAAGGGGAGTCGGAGTACTGGGCCGGTGTACCGCAGGCGCTGGGAGCAGCCTGCAGGCACCGCTGGGAACCATTGAGACCTTTGCCCGCTGGCTCCGCTGGACCGTGCGCAGCGTTCTCCTCTGCCCGGTGCCTCTGCCCGGCAGGGCCGAGCACTCCACGCCGCCCCGAGGGCCGCCGGGATCCGGCCTCTCAGCGACCCCCAACCAACCTCCTGCCACCTTCGCGCCGACAGCGGGCCGAAGGGAAGGGGCGGGGCCGGGCAGTGGGGCACGCGCACTTCCGCTCGCCGGCGTGACGTCAGGCCCTGCCGTCGGGGGGCGGGGTGAGGTGCAGCTGATGGAGCGGCCCGCGGAGCCCTGGCGTCGTGGCAGGTACCGGTTAAGGCCGGCGGGCAGAGGCTGTGGTCTCTCCGCCGTGGGATCCAGCAGCAGTAGGGTGTGTCCGTCCTGGCGGTGCTTCCGTGGCCCTCTCGGTGCGGCGGCGGGGCAGTCTGGGAGCCGGGCCCGCGAGCGGGACTCCAGAGTGGGAGTTGGGGGTGGGGGTGGTGTACTAGCCGCGGCCGAGCTCCACAGGCTGTAATTGTTGATGAGGCCCAGTCGAACTGCGGCCTCCAGCTCGGGGGCCTTCTTGAAGCCGGGACTCCTTTGCTTGTTCCTTGGTCCAGCCCTTCCGCTCGCGTCCCGAAGCCGAGGCCTCCGCAGCGGCCTCCTTTCCGCAGAGACGCTGTGTCCCCGCTCCTCGGAGGGACACCTCTTTGGAGGGAGGCCGGAGGCTTGTTGTTTCCTATGGGAAGGGGGAGGTGCCCACCCCGTTCCCCTCACAAGGTGCCCTAATTGCTCGGCACTGTATACAGGGCGTAGCTGCCAGGTAGAGTGATGCTTAGACATGAAGCAAGGTCCAGCTGACGTGTGGATGGTGTGGTAACGCTGGAGCAGGCACTCGTTGCTTCACTGAGGGATAGGGACTCCTTAAGCAGAGGCTGAAAAGCCCCACCCGAACTCTCCTGCAGGGCAGTGCAGGCAGGTGGACTTGGATGCCTAAGCAGTGAATGTCCCAGGCTGGGGAGGAGGTGATGTGGGTGGCATGTGTGTGCCGCACTGATGGCTAGCCAAGCGGTTTCATCCTGTGGGGTGACTACGGGAGACATTGCTGAGTCTTTCTTTTTGGCTGTTCCTCCTAGAGGCACCCAGCAGTAGGTGTGAGGTGATCCAGCCTGTGTCTCACTGTAGCCTGGCTCCCTGGCACCTGATGATGAGTTTGACCCCCTCCAGTGGATGCCTCCTGGACCTTCCCTGGGAAGACATCTTGGTTCCACATATTCTCTGTCATCTGCCACTGCAGCAACTCCTGTGTCTGCAGAGGGTCAGCAAGTCATTCCAGTCTCTCATCCAGCTGTACCTGGCCAACATGCGCTGCTTCGACTCAAGCCAGGTACTAGATGGCTCCGAGGCAGGGGCAGATATAGATGTCCTACTGCTCTGGAGCTAACAAGGGACCCTCTGACTATATGGACAGAAGAAACCCCTAGCAAGGAGGCTGGCTTCTCTTCAGGGGCATGGGTTAATGTCTTGGATGTCAGACTGGACAGATGTGGCTCAGGGAGAAGAGGCAGTGATTCAGGGCCCAGCAATGCCAGTGTCTTTAGCAAGAGGCCTTACAAGTGAGCCTGGAAGCTCCACCCAGGCTACCATGGGGCACTGGCTGGCAGGAACACAAGTGAGCTCTGGAGTGGCATGGCCTGTTGGTACCTCAGGGAAGTTGTGCAATAGGATCTGACAGGAGCGAACGCTCTGCCTGGTCTTCAGGGTAAGCTTGTGCTGGTTCTAGGAGACACTGCCTGGAACTTGGAATGATAGGATTAGCTACTGTTCTGAGGACACAGAGTGGTCTAGCAAAGAGGTTTTGGAGGGCAGAGATATGGAGCTTATCACAAATATTTAAGTGCAGGGATGATGGGGGTTGGAGAAGCCAGAGTGTCTTCTAGCTTGTGGCAGTAGCTTTGCTATGAGGGGAGAGCATAATGGCAGGGTTGGCCTGGCATGAGGAGGTGGGATGGCTTTGGTCACCACTGTCACAGTGGAAGAGGGAGGAGAATATTTGGTGAGGAGCAGGCTGATATGAAACCCTGGTAGATGTCTTACTCTTTCTGGGTTTCCCCACACAGATTGGACCTCCTATCCCTCAAGCTGCATTTGTTAACCTGCTGAAGGACAATGAAGTACTGCAGCAGCTGGCACTCCAAAACTGCTCCGACTGGCTGACAGACACAGAGCTGCTCCTAGTCATCAAGCAGAATCACCACCTGCACCAGATCCAGCTGAAGGGCTGTGCCCAGCTCAGCTGCCGAGCACTGGTGGCCATCTCACTGCACTGCCCCAACCTGCGCCAGCTCTCCCTGGCTCACTGTGAGTGGGTGGACAGCCTGTCCCTGCGCAGTCTGGCTGACCACTGCAAAGCACTGGAGGCTGTGGACCTGACAGCCTGTCGCCAGCTGAAGGATGAGGCCATCTGCTACCTAGTGCAGAAGTGCAGCAGGCTCAAGTCTCTGTCACTGGCTGTCAATGCCAACGTGGGTGATGTGGCCGTTGAGGAGATTGCCAGGTGCTGCCCTGAGCTGGAGCACCTGGACCTCACAGGGTGTCTGCGAGTCAAGAATGATTCCATCAGGTACTAAGCAATGCATGGAGCTGGGGTGGGGGTAGCAAGTGTCTGGAGTGGGGAGAAGAGACCTGGAAAGAAAAGTTAGATTTCTTCATGCTATGGGCTACTAAAAGCCAATTTTTCACCCTATCATGGTGGGTAGGTCTGGGATGTGACTATGTCCCTTGAGTTTCTCTCAGACCACCTGGGTACTGCTTCAGGAGGGTGGTACACATGTTGCACAGTGGTGAGCACTGGGCTGCTGGGAATGGAGGAGGTGATGAGTGGTGCACGTAGGAGTCCTGCCTCGCAACTTGTATGTGATCTCCTTTTTTGGCAGGGTTTTGGCTGAGTACTGTCCCAAGCTGCGCTCGCTGAAGGTGAAGCATTGCCACAATGTGGCTGAGTCCAGCCTGAGCATCCTCCGAAACCGTGGGGTGGAGCTGGATGTGGAGCCTCCGCTGCAGAGGGCACTAGTTCTCCTGCAGGACGTTGTTGGCTTTGCCCCTTTCATCAACCTCCAGATCTAGAATGGCTGTTGCCAGGGAGGGGGGACTGATGTGATGCTGGGATCCTGGGAGGATGCCGGAATTGGCTGCTGTGGAGATGTGCCGAGGGAGAGGTTGGTCCTGTTGACAAGGCTGGCCCGAGTGGGGCTCACTCTTTCTTCTGGGGCTGTTTAGCAGCCACTGGGTGTTCATGGGTGGACTTTGTTGATGCCTGTGGGAAGTAACTCCCTCTGCAGTGGTGTGAAAAGAGCAAATGACATGGGAACACCATGGTGCTGAACAGGCCTTGGCCAGGCCAGCTAATAGATAGGATTTATTATTTATTGTATTTTTAATCTCCAAGTGGCAGCTGTCCAGAGAACAGGAGAGTGTTTGATGAGGACTGTTTCCTGGGGTGGGTGTGCAGGGCATGCCAGTAGGCCATCTGAAGAAAGGAGAAAAGCCACCAGTCCTCCTCCTGGGAGAGGGCAGGTTCCTATGGTTTCAGGAGGAGGGCAGAGGGAGCCCAGTTCAGCCTGTGGCCACTGGCCAGACTGGCACTGAAGGATTGGCATGGCCATAGTGCAGGCAATGTGTCTGTCCAGGCCTAGGGGGCTGGTTTAGGCTGGTGCAAGGCAGGAGTTGTTTTCAGGGGGAACAGGCTCCTAACTGCAGTTTCACTGACAGAAAAATGCCAAACCTAGCTTTGCTGTCCCTGAAAGCAATAGGTCATTGCCATTGGTTTCTTCCAGCTTCTGAGTTAGAATTTCACTAGCACACAGGCCTGCTCCTGTATCCTGCCGTGTATCATGTGGCTCAAGCTTTGGTGCTCAACAGTGGTGAGAAATGACAGGAGCCCTGAGTGTGCTGTCAGCTGAAGTTTATGGAGTGCTGCAGGTTGTGTTGGCAGGAAGAACCTAGCTCTGGTTTAGGAATTCAGCCTCATGCCTTTTATCTGCCAGGCACTTAAACAAATTGCCACATCTTGTGAACATGATGAAGGGAGGATGACCCTGCTTCAGTCTTTGGCCCCAGGAGGGATTGGAGTCCACGTCTGTAAAGAATGTGCATGCTCCAGCTGAACTACACACCAAGTCACATCTTTATTAACATTGGCACTCCATTTAAAGCAGCAGTGCACACAGACTTGTAAAACGCTTGCTGCAAAAGCACAAGCCACATCTCAGATCTAAAGATGTCCCATGCAAAGAATAGCAGAGAAAACCCAGGCCCTGGAGAGCTACTGTAGTGTGCCTCTGGGGACAGAGGGACCACTGCACGAGAGAAGTCTCCTCCTTGTCATCTGGGTTAGTTCAGGAAGCTGAAAGCAATGTCCAGGCTCCCAGGTTAGTTCCAGTTAGTGGCAGGTGGAGGAGTCCCCTCATCCCTAGTGCCACATGTCCATCCTGCCATATGTGGCTGGCAAGGTGGAGGACGATGAGCAGGAGGACCTGGCTGTCAGTGGAACTTGTACTTCCTGGCTGGTTTGAGGCTGATGTAGGTTCTCTTCATCTCTTCGCTCTCGGGCTTCTTGATGTCTTTGTACCTCTCTCCCTTTGTACTCACCACCTGGTTATCAATATAGCGGATCAGCTTCTTGGGAGCCTGGAGAGGAAAGACATTAACACTAAGTGGATGGACAGCCTACAGAAAGGGAGGGTGCCAACAGAAGCAGAGCTATGGTTTGGGGATCAGGTGGGGGAGGACTGGGGTGGGCTGCTTTACCCATCCTTTGTGTTGGCAATCTTGGCCACAACTGGGGTAGGAAGCTGTCTGATGGAGGGGAACAGAAACAATGCTAGTCAGGAATGGTAGGAACAGACAGACCCCGTGGTCTTAGGCAAGCTAATTTTCTATCCTTGCTGCAAGTGGGCTCTGTGAATGGTCCTGCCTTTGGCCTGCCCTGTTACTTTTTTGGACTTGCATCTTCGTTTTCAAACCCTGTAGCCAAAAGGCATTCAAAGTGCTTGTAAGCTGGGACTGCTGCTCTTACCTCTTTGGGTGGAGCTGGCCGATGTGTTTTCTGATCATCTGCACTATCCACCATCATGTATCTGAAATACAAGAAACATTTAGTGAATACAGTAACATGCATTATATGGGGCTACTCACAACTTATGTCCTTTCTCACCTGGCTGCTTTGTGGCTATAGCTTGCCTAGATTGCAGCTAGGATTACTCGATATTCCCCTCTAGATGAAATGGACAAGAAGTTTATCATCCTCCTGGTGAGAATCCATCAGGATTCTCCTGGAGTAGCATCCTTGGCCATATGTGAAAGGTAGGAAACCTGTGCAGTTGAGAATGCTGATAGCTTCCACAGAACTGAGAGAAGTGCCAAGATCTGGTGTGCTCTGCTGTTGGGGCAGCTTTGCTCCTCCTCAGCCCAAGTGATGCCAGCCAAAGGAGACAGATGAGATTACAGGACCAAGCTGGCTGCTTCTGACCCAAAGAGATGGCGTTCCTTTCACACTCTACCTACTACTTCACTATGAAACAGGTCTGTACTGGAAGCAACTTCATAAAAACATCAACTCATTCCCCATGTAACTGAAACATCAGGGCCCAAGCATCTGCTTTGCTGTACTGCTGAGTAAATTACTACTTTTGAGACTTTGGTGCTGGTTTAGCAGGTGGACAGCACAGCTGACCTTAATTTCTCCCTCAGCAGTTAGTATAGTTGCTCCTGTGTATCTTCAGCTGTGGTGATCTGCTCTCTGTACCTGTGCTCGAGTGATGTTTAAAATACAGGATGTTGCCAAAATGTCATTAAAATGAAGTTCTAGCAGCTGGTGCTTTTTTATTCCCTTGCTTGTCACTCTGACAAGCAAGGATGGGGATTTCTGATTCTGCCTGGATGTCATTCTGCCTTGCTTTATCTTCCCTAGCCCATCAACTGTTTATTCTGTCACTGGGGAGGATGTAAAGTGGTGCAAAAGTATCACAGTATAACTAAGGTTGGAAGAGACCCCAAAGATCATCAAGTCCAACCTGTCTCCACAGACCTCACGACTAGACCATGGCATCAAGTGCCACGTCCAATCTCCTCTTGAACACCTCCAGGGACGGTGACTCCACCACCTCCCTGGGCAGCACATTCCAATGATGAACGACTCTCTCAGTGAAGAACTTTCTCCTCACTTTGAGTCTAAACCTCCCCTGGCACAGCTTGAGACTGTGTCCCCTTGATCTGTTCAAAACAGATCAATGAAACCACAGTGTGGGTTCTCCTATTGAGAATTCAATGCTTTTGGAAATAAAGGTAAACCAATCTAAAACCACATACATTAGCAAGAAATCCATAGGGGACTTCAGAGAGGTTTCTTTGAAGGCATTCAATTCAATCTTTTAGCAACTGAGATTTAATCTTCCCAGCATTGCTGTACAAGCAGTCTCTTAAAGATATCTTTAGCCTTGATTGGACTGTCTCCAAGGATGGAGATATGAATGAGTTGCTGTAGTTCTACAAGTCACCATGTGTTACCTGTGCTGCAGCATGATGTTTATGCCTTGAACCTTTAACCTGGACCTCAGCTGATAGTACCATGATTTACTGTATACCTGTAGGAGGCTGAAACCTCACACACATCCAGTCCTATGACCTGGTTGGTGCAGATAAGGTTTTTTTTTAGAGCTCTGGCACAGAAACAGGCTTTTATTTTTTTCCTTTTGTGCTTGGATATGTTCAGCTACACCCAGATCAAGTACATGGTATCCTTACTAAATGTTGTACTCTCCAAGATCTTCATAGACAACAGTGTCGTTTTGACCTTCCCCAAACTGTCACCTCTTCCATTATTTGGATCAGGATGAGGGAGGGGTTCTTTGCTGCTGGGTACTTACTTCTGTAGGATAACCTGTTTTAGTTCCTCGTGGTTGGGTGCTCTCCGGGGCCGAGCCAGTTCCTGGGAGGAGACAGGGCAGGAGTGTAAGCAGCATAACACATGGGCTGTAGAGCTATCCCCTGCTAGCCTAGTAAGCTCAGCTGCTGGTGGAACACTGTGCCAGGGTTTGCCAAGAAGCAGGGTGCCAGACAGCTCTGCTGGAATGCTGCCTCAGCTGTGGGCACAGCCTGTACTCAGAAAGCCAAAGAAGAGGGGCTGTTGCTTTAAG
This sequence comes from Dryobates pubescens, assembly GCF_014839835.1. Classification (NCBI taxonomy): domain Eukaryota; kingdom Metazoa; phylum Chordata; class Aves; order Piciformes; family Picidae; genus Dryobates; species Dryobates pubescens. Next base: position 18,578,583 of record NC_071619.1, on the reverse strand, counting down.
TGACCCTTCTTGCTCATTGTGCAAAAAGTTCCTGCAGTCCTGGCTTTTGCTTACTGCAGACAGCTGAGACACCTGTGTGTCCCTGTGTTCTGCCAAGCTCTTTGGCCCACTGCCACCTAGCTCAGGGTACAGTACCTTCACACTCACACCTGCTGGGCCAATTTCCACCTTCTCCTCCACAATCAACTGCACTGCCTCCTCCAAGTTCCCCAAGGCCATGGCAAGTGCATTCTTTGCCTGGATCATGGTACACGCTGGGAACATCTCCAGTAGCAGCTCCACCCCATCCTTCAAGTCATTGTCTTCCTAGTTAGGGCAAGTGGCAAAGGTAAGTTTGGGAATTCAGTGAGAAGAGGGATACAAAAGAGGGTTGTACATTGTCAGTAAATTCAGCTTGCCCTTAGCTGAAGGCTCTCCTTACAAGTGTGACTAAATCCAATTCATGAAGCATCTTTGCAAGGACAAAGCATCACTCTTTTTCAGTCTCCTCCCCTTGTATTTCAGCTTTCTTTGAAGTAGGGCTGCTATGATCTGGCTCATCTGTGTGGTTGTACTATGCATCTCTAGGAGTTGGCATTCTGGATGCTCTGGTGAGAATGCCTGAAATCCTGCTCACCTGGTAAAGTTGTATGTGCTTTGATCAGAAAGAAAAAGGACTGCTCAGCAGTGACCTGTGGCTATATCATCAGAAGGAAGCACAGCAGCAGCATTTCTTAGAAGATTGTGGACATGATTTTACTGCAGAACAGGAAGAAATCAGTACTGTAGAAATGACAAGCAGAGCATGAGAGAAGGAGTAGGGCAGCATCTGCCAGGTGCCATGATGCCTATAGCATAGGTCATGCTGAATGGTGCTGCAGGATCAGGACTGTTGGGTCTCTCACTCAAGTGCCATTACAGCTTAGTAAGTGCACAGCACAGAAGGTCATTGAGGGTAGGACTGGTGTCTTTGAGTCGTGACACCCAGATGTAACTGCTTCCCATTCAGGTGCTGTATGATAGCTGGGGAGAGACATGGTGATCCAGGTCAAAGTGTGGAGTGAGGCTAGGGGAACAGGGTGAAGCAGGCTGGAGCCTGGCTAGCACTACAGAGGTATCCCCATGGTGCTGCTGTGGGATCTCTGAGGGCACTGGGACACGCTCTCTCAATCATCCCTCTGCCTCATCCTTTCCAGCAGCTGGAACAGATGAGCCACAGCGATGGCTCATACTCTTCTGTCAGCACATAATTACCTTTTTCCGCTTACTGACAGGCCATACAATGGAGATCACAGACACCTGTGATGCTGTGTCACAGCCTATGCTGTGGTTCCTTCAAGAGCCAGAAAATGCCCTCAGGTGATGCTGGCAGCCCAGTGGTGGGTGACTGGCCCCAGTGCTCCTGTTCCTCTGCAGGCTGCTCATACCTTGGCCCCGGCTCCGTTTGTTACTGTGCACAGCCTTTCCCCGTTGCAGGCTCCAGCTCCAGGCTCCTGGCCCTTGGTCAGGTCTTCAGAGGGTGCTTCGCTTCTGCTTTCCACAGCCTTTTGGCCAGGTTTTTCTTAAAGACATAGTGATATCTCCTGAGGAACAGCCCCACTAAGGCTAGAGCTTTCTGTTGGCATCAAATTGAACTGCATCATGTGGAAAAGCATATCCCTCTTAAGTGACAAAGCACTCCTGTCTCTCCTGCCCTCAGCAGGGACAGCTGCAGCTCTGCTCACACTGACCTGCAGGAAGGCAGTGCTGGAATGCCCAAACTGAATTTCCAGGCCTGACCAGGCACAGGCTGCTTGCAAATTCAATTCTACCTGTCAGTTCTTGGTCCTCTAGCACCTGTGGCTGTGGATACTTAACTTATTTTTGTTACATTTGTAAGAACTGTTGTTTGCTCTAACTTTGAACTAAGGTGTGGTTTTGATTTTAAATACGGGAATACACTCTGATAATCCTCAGGCTGTATGTGAGCCAGCACACCCTGTGATCAGGTTACTTTGATGCACCTCTCTATAGGCTCTTTCGGTGTCACTGCAAGAGTCATCATCTTTGTTCTGTCCTCTCTAGAGCTGGGATGGTGCTATCCTTCCACACTCCGACTACATCAGGATCCTCAAAGGGTATGCTCAGGGGACCAGAGCAGTAGATTTTGTCAAGTTCAAGAAAGCAGGAAGTAAGGCAAAAGATAGGACTGTATGTTCTACACTGTGTGTTCTACACTGTGTAGCCTTCTGGCAAGACAGCAGTGATGTTATTAGGTAAGAAAATCCCAGACTGGTGGTCCTGAAAGGTGCAATATCTAGGCACTTCACTTGCTCTTTAGTGGGAAGGACCTTTGGGGTTGACTAACACAGCAATCCACCTGATTTGTGAGGTTTCTAACCTCTTGCTGAGGTTAGAAAGGGACATTGGGATAGTGTAGTCTTCTGAAGTCCTGTATAATGCAAACTGCAGCATATCACTGCTGATTTTCCATCAGTGCCAGGGTTCATAGGTCAGTGGAGAGTGAGCTTTGAGGATGCTCAAAGTCTAGAGGTGATACACATAATCAGCTGGATTCTTTACTTGATGGTGCACCTGACAGAGGCTGCCCACTGGTAGATGGCTATCAGAAGCAGGCAGAAATCCCCACTTTCATAATTAACCAACAGTATAATTTCAGCAAGCAGCCCTGTATCTGGTATTTCTTTCTTATTGCTCTGGATCTGATTTCAACAGAGGTGTGTGGAGATCTCAAGTGTTTTTCACCCCAGTATGTCTTGGACAATATTCCACATGACTCAAATCTCCCATGTGTTGATATAAATAAACCTAAGTGAACGTTAAAAAAACCTCATCAATTAATTCTGGCTACCTTATGAGATCCTAAGTGTGGCAAAGAGACTGTATTTTATCCTGTGATGTTGTTCAGTTCCAAAGACTAAGGCTGAAAATATGCAAAATACACCTTCTTGTGCTAAAACTGTCTGTGTAACTCACCTTTGCTGCGAGCTTCAACAAGCCTTTCTGAGAGGGAAAACATCATTTCACAAATGTCCCCACTGCAAGAGACAGAAGCTGCACCATTAATGTGAGGAATAAAAGCAGTAGCCTATCCTACTTGCCTACTTCTGCTTGATGAGAATCCCAACAAAATAAACTGGTATTCCAGATGGCCAAAGACCTACTTGCAAACGGGGAGTAGCATCTGTATTTTGGCAAGGACTGACTTAATCATAATGGCACAGATTTGGTACTAATACATCTTCAAGAGGGTGTAACAAAAGAATTTATGGTACTGAAGGGCTTAGATCCAGGCCCCCAGTGCACCTACAAACCAGTAACACTCACATACCTGTGGATTTCTGCAAAACCAGGAATATATGCCTCCATCATTTCCACAAAGGTGTCCATGTCAAAAGTCTCCTCAGAGGACTCTGGTGAGCCCAGCTCTTCCAGGACACCCGTGATGTAAGAGAAGAAAACATCATCCATCCCACTGGAGACAGAGAACACAGGACATGGCAGCAGCGTCAACAGGCCCATTTTTTCTCCACTTTCTTTCCATCCCCAGTCTCCCTAACCTTGTGTCTTTCTAACAGAGCAGCAGAAGGCCCTTTGTGGACTGTATCTTACAAGCAGATCCCATCAGTAAAGCCTGGTAGCAATGGTTGTGTAGGAAGCATTTTAGAGATAAAATACTGCATGCTCTCCCGCTTCCTGGGCAGCACTGAATGAAAGCCCCAGGGTGTGCCCAGGGGCTATACTCCTGTAGGTGCTTCATGTGAGCTAACCAAAATATGCCAGAGCTCAAACCCTGACTTTTCTATTCTGACTGGTATTTCAGGTGAGGTCATCACATTCTGACAACTGCAATTTCTGTGGGCTGCAGTGTTCTCTACTTGCTGCTCTCCATACTTATGTCACTGCTGCCACCGGCTGGAAAACTAACTGCTGTTTCAGCCTCAAAGTGACTGTAACTCTGTATGCAAGCAGAGGTAAAAGAGACAGAGCCTTGACATACCATTATGCTGCTCAGAAAGCTCTTTGGGAGCACTGTGGAATGAAGGGAATCCCATGTTCTAAGGTGTATTACTGGACAGGAAATTAATCATCTTGGCTGTCAATGAAATGACATTGCTTGATTGCAATGCTAAAGGATAGTTGTTTGAGCATTCTCATCAGAGCCTGCATCTGACTTAAGGAAAAGCAATACTAAGTACAGGAAGGCTACACAGTTCAGTATAGTATGTAGGACCATTAATGTAGAGTTCAAGCCAGGATTTTCCTTTCTCAACGTACCTGAGGTCTGCTGCAGGGATGTGGGACTGGATAAAGTGTGTCAGTGTGTCTCGAATGATTCTTTCAAGCTCCATGTCTCTGTAAATCTTTTTTCTGAAAAAGAGGAAGAAAAAGAAAACTCCATGTAATCTCTAAGGCAAGAAGGATATCAAAATATCAACAAGATCAAAAGAGAGGCACAGTATAGGCATCAGAACAATCTACAAACTCCTCCAGTATCTCATCATCCCTGGGTAACAGCAGGCAAAAATATCCACAAAAAGCTGTATTACAAGCACCCACTGGAAACACCAGCCCAAAGCAGCCCACTGTCTTGAGCCTCTCCTGCTCATGTTGATGTTGTCAGTATGCAGTTGTACTGTACATTGAAAATGTCCCCTCCAGGAAGCAAAGCTGGAAATGCAGATGTGTCCAGCAGCAGGACCTCAGAGCTGCCTCCTGAGCAGGACCAGTGTCTTTTCCAGTGACGAAGCTCTGAGTAGTGGATTTCTGCATGCTCAGTGCAGAAAGGGGTGGACCTTCCAGCTAAGAGCAATCACAGTGATGCTTAGACTCAGGAACAAGTGGGAGGAAGGGTAATGTCTCCTAAAGAAAGACAACCTAGAGCATATTTCACAGGAGAATACCAAGCAGGGCACAGACAACTAGTCTGCCAGCCAAAATATCAAAGGTCTCCAGGTCAGTCACAGACTGCCAGTGGAATCCTGGCCAAACAGGAGCCTGTTGTTGTGCTCAGTAAATGAGCCATTCTGCAGTTCACGCAGCTGAAACAAGGGGTGCTTAATAACCTACAACTCAGGGGCGTTCTAAGAATCACAGAGCTCCTACAGAAATGGTGGCAGAGGGGCACTGCCCACAGTCCTCCTTCAGCCATCAGTACCATGCTTGGACTGAATTGGGCAGAGAAAAGCCAACCCTTAACCATCTGTTCCCCTGGGGTCTACAAAGCTGCTGGGTTGGTAAACTCCTGACATAAGCACCATGATTTTCCAAGGAAGGAAACTAGCCCTGCACACAGAGAAACTTACATAGTCATTGGCCAGAGAGTTTCCAAAAGTCATAAATTATCTGTACAAGAGAATTGAGTGCACCCTCATTAAGTGTGCAGACAACACTAAGCTGAGTGGGAGTGCTAATGTGCCGGAGGGAAGTAAGGCTCTACAGAGGGATCCGGACAGACTTGATTGAGGTTCAACAAGGCCAAGTGCTGGGTCCTGCACTTCAGTAACAATTACATGCAATGCTACAGGCTTGAGGAAGAGTGGCTGGAAAGATGCCCAGTGGAAAAGGATCCAGAGGTGTTAGTTGACAGCTGTCTGAATATATGCCAGCCGTGTGCCAAGGAGGCCAACAGCATCCTGGCTTGTATCAGAAATAAAGTAGCCAGAAGGAGCAGGGAAGTGATTGTCCCTCTGTACTTGGCACTGGAGACTGCACCTTGAATACTGTGTTCAGTTTTGGGCTACTCACTGCCACAAAGAATTGAAGTGCGGGAGCCATAGAGCTGGTCAAGGGTCTAGAGAACAAGTCTTACGAAGAGCAGCTGAGGAAACTGGGGTTGTTTAGCCTGAAGAAAAGAAGGTTCACGGGCCACCTTATTGCTCTCTACAACTACCTGAAATGAGTTTGTAGTAAGGTGGGGTCAGTCTCTTCTCCCAAGTAACAAGCGATAGGACAAGGGAAAACAGCCTCAAGTTGTGCCAGGGGAGACTCAGATTTGATATTAGGAAAAGTTTCTTCGCTGACAGGGTTGTTAAGCACTGGAATGGGCTGCCCAGGGAAATGACTGAGTCACCATCCTTGGACATATTTAAAAGACATGTAAATGGGGTGCTTAGTGACATGGTTTAGTGGTGAACTTGGTATTGCTGTGGTAAGGGTTGGACTGCATTGTGCTTAGCCACCCCTGCAAGTGCCAAGAGCACACAGGCACTCCTCTGTTTGTGGCTGGCCAGAGGAACATGCTGAAGCCAGCCAGGGACCTGCCTCTGATCACATTGAGGCTCCAGGGATTTGACTCTTGCTGATGAAGGAGAAAGCTGTGACGCAGGTTAATACAGAAATTCTCTGCTGGGTATATGGCATACCACATCTCCCTGCAGTGATTCCCCATCAAATATTCCTAGTCTGTACTCTTCTACTCTTTAGGGTTTTGAACAAATACAGGTTTTGTTACCCAAAGGGCCATCTCTTACTGAATCTCTGTACCAGTGCCATTCCCTTGGGGCGGTAAGGAGATGAACATGGAAAAAACCTTGCAGATGTGGACATGAACAGTGAGACATACTCATAGGAAAGACCTGCCCCAATCTTCACTGCGTTCAAAGATAAACACGTAAGCCATTTAATCAATAGGTACTATTAGTACCAACCCTCCCTCTGATCTAAAGCCAGTAACTAAAGAAGAAAACAAATTGTACATGTGCTTCTCACTTGGGGAAAATGAAGGAGTTAAACATGCCATACCACTACATGACAAACATGTTGCCAAACAGCACATACAGAGACAACCAGAGGAAGGCATCATCAGAAAAGACTACTTGTTTGCTGTTTCTGTCTTAAGACAAACCCTCCTTTAACGTCAGTGAGAAAATTCCCATTTCACAGCATCAGAGAAGAGCAAGTTTAAGCTTCTTCAGGTGTCATTTCACATAAAACCCTGACGTGAGCTCCTGAGCTGCTGCTTTTATTTTTCAAACTCGCACGGGTACTTTGTTTTCATTTTTCCTCACTTCTATAGATGTCATGACATGCAAATGTGGAAGGTGGCTGTAAAACCACCTTTCCATTGCCCTTTTGTTGTCTGTGTGTTCTCTAGTGGTGTGACAGAACCAAGTTTATCTTTGTCATCTGTCCTCGTTTTGCTGTGATAGAATTATAGGCCAGCCATGGGTTGTAGGCCATTAGCAGTTTTGAGTCAGCCAGTTTAGGCTGGGAGGGACAAAAGCCAGAGCAGCTGACCTGAGCTGACCGATAGGTGTATCCCAAACCACAAACATCATGCTCATTATAAAGGGGGAAGTTAGCTGAAGTGAGGCCCTCTTTCTGCTTCCCTGCATCCCTGGAGGGGCTCACTCATCATTCTGCTCCTGAGGACTGCTGTCCTGTCTATTGTGACCACTGTGCATTCACTGGGATGAGTATAACTTTGTATATTTTATGTTGGCATTAGCAGTAACGCTAGTTTTGTTGTTTCATTAAGCCTGTTTTCTTTTCAACTCATGTTTCTGCTCCTCTTCCTGACCCCCCCTTCTCCACTGGGGGAGGAGTAATCCAATGACAGAGCGACTGTGGAAGTATAGCCCTGGATACAGGCTAAACATGGACATCATCTTTGACAACCCAAAACCCCCCTTGAGTTTTGTTCTATCTTTCTCAGGCATCAAAAAGCCAATTATAAAATTCTGAATCTCACTACTGGCAAGAATACTGTCCTAAGCAGCATGGGGTTTTTTCCCTCATTTTAAGATTAATCTACAAATGCTGGTCCCTTGAATTTACAAATACAAAATTTTGGTTTTTTACAGAAGTCAGGGATGGAAAATCAACACAGCAGTTAAAATGTCACTGCTATGAAGATGAATGCTTGTTTCCTTCTTTCTTAGTCTTCATGTCATCCTGGATACTGGAAATCTCAAATGTTTTGTCTTTTCCATGAAACAGGCCAATATTCTATAAGAGCTAATGGTATAGTAACCAGTAACATTTCTTGACAACCCAATTACCTGAAAAACAGAGCACAATTCACCGTGTCAAAAGCACTTTTGGGAGGTCCATAAATTAACTACTGGTAATTTATTCTGATCAATAGAACAGGCAAAGTCACTCATCTCATTAATCATAGGCAAGTGTCAGGCTGGGACAAGGGAAACAGGAAAAAAAATAAGTCAGCAACAGGAGTATCAAAGCTGTTCTAGTCGCTAACCGGTCTTTGAATCCATTCTCCAACCTCTGACAGCCACAAGAAATGCTGGTTTAAAGCGTTTGAAAATATTTGGGTATTTTCCTGTGGTGTTACCATACTGTATCTGAAAAAAGGGCTATTTCCTTGTGTATGAGAGAGGAAAGAAGGCAGGGTTTAATCATTGGATATAAATTCTCTCTGGCATCTCAGACAAATCCATTCAGCAGCACACTTGGATTTAAGGTTTACATCCAGAGAAAGCAAGTTGCCACTTTTGGCCTGCTTGTGAAGAAAGGAAACCCTTAAACAACAAAAGCACAGCCTTACACTGAAGGACACAGAGCAGGTAGGTGATCAAGTATTTCTTCAAGGGTTAGCATTGCCCTTTCACCTGAAGAACCCATCTCTGCACCCATAAAATCAGAGGCAGCATGAGAGACAAATGCACTTGCATTTGATCATTTATCAGGGAAGAGATTTTATTGCCTGGTAAAGTCCTTACAAAACTCAGCACCTGGGGGATCTGTAAGCACAATGGTCTTGGCTCAATGATGCTTGTGAAGACAGCTCCTGAAGGACCTCTGGCCTTTCAAATTTGGTGGGTATTTTCTTGAAATAGAGTGGGAACTGATTAAAAATTAGGTAAAAGTATTTCAAAATGGATTCTTCAAGTAATAAAATGATGTTGCTGATCCCCACAAAACCAAGCTTAGAATTATGTAAATCAGGGTACCAAAACCCCTCATGTATTATGCCTTGGAACGTTGGTGGGTTGTTTTTTTTCCCCTTGTGCTGACATGCAATAATTAAGGGGGAGATTTACTAGAAGGGTTTATCCTATGTGCACAGTTTTGTGGAGGAGTGATTTACAATGCATAGAATGATCTAAAACCCAAAGGCAGGAGAAATCACTGTCTTGAGAGCTCAATTTTACTGAAAAGGTGTTACCATCATTTTAAGCTTCCAACCATGATTGCAATGTAGATTTTAAGTTCACTCCAGTAGTTGCTAGATGATTCAAACATACCCATGAAAGCCTTTCTGTATTTCCTGTAATTGTAATGTAGGCTCTGCCTAACAGAATCTGTTTTTTAAAACATACAGTCAAAAAATGGTATTCCTATTGCTCTGTCCTCAGCTAGGGCCTCCACTTTCACACTGTGAGAACAAGAGATCTTCAACCTTTGGAAATCCCTGTCACTTAAACACTGAGGTTTGTTACTGAAGAGTGAGCAATGGAGCACTATATGTAATCTCATTAAGACAGGCTGGGTTTGAAGTATCATGAGTACATACATGATCCATGTGCCACATGGCATATGTATTCCCTCACCTTAGGCAGTGAGAAGTGGCATCAGTTCTCAAAGTCTGAATGTGAAAATTATTCATTTGCTGTATTACTTTGTCCACAGATTCTGCCCCCCTACCATCTTGAGAACCTAGTGATCACCATCACCCTTGCACTTTCCTTCCTAACATGTAATGTCAAGTTTGTGGTTCTTGGTTTTTTTTAAGTAACTACAGATATTACACTGGTGTCTGGAGTATCTACTTATGCCATACTCATGAAAAGTTGGCATCTTTTGTACAATTCATTATAACCTGCTCTCTTAAAAAGAAAAAAGGGTGGGGGGAGGGGACACCCTAAAATCTGAAATGTCTGCATATGGCTGGATCATTTCCAAAGACTCTTCCACTTCAAATTTCAGTAATCGTTCTCAAATGGTCAGTGGGATTGGATGGGAATGATTGATTGTGCCTTGGACTTTTCATTAACAAGACAGACTTGAGCACAGCAATTTAGAAAATGTTTTTGAGCTAAGAGAAACTGCCATTTGGATGTACATCAACCTTTATGAGATCATAAATTTGCCTACCAATGCCTTGAGGTGTCTGCAAGTGGAGAGATGGGTGTTGTATGCCTTAGATGTTTCTCTGAAGAGCTTAAAAAAAAGTTCATGTAAATCTGGTCTGACTAAAGAATCGACTATAACACCTTGTGAAGATTCCTTTAGCTCAAGTTTCAATAATTATTCTTAAGTAACTGGACAGGAATGGTTCACTGTGCTGCCTTTGAAAACTTGTTATAAGAAAGCAGAGCATGCCTCATGCAACTGTGCGACATACAGCCTCAGAGGCAATCTCTGAAAAGCGAGATCTGCAGGACAGAGAGCAGAGAACTACTTTACCTCGTGAACCTTTGATGACTTAAAATAAAGCTTTGTCAGCTGAGTAACACATCACAGATGTAATTTCAGTGCTCCTATTTTTGGTTGCTAACTAAGGAAGTTCCTGAAAGGACTTTTGTAGTGTGGTTGCTATGGGAAAGCACGGTGAGGTCATTGTGTATGTTAACAGAATTACCTGCTTAATTCTTTAGCATTAAAGTAAGGGTTTAAAAAATAACTTAGTTCCACTAAATTACAGTAATAGGAGACAGTAATGCCAGTGGCCAGACTCTTCCCTTCCCCCTAGATCTACATTGTACAACTGCACTTGGATGGTGGTGCTCTGCATACATGGAGCCTTTACCTGAGCAGAAATACTGCTGTGCAAGGACCTTGGCTCACAGATGGTGTTTATGAAGCTGCTTCAGTGCCTGCAGGCAAGTTGATAGTCCATCCTATGGCTGCGTGGTCCAAGCCATGAATGACGGTGTCCTTTATGGGAAAAGAACATTGAGTTAGTTGGAATTAGAAGTGCACCAGAATCATTCTCCTTATAGTGGTGTTTATGTCACTTTTAACTTGTTTCCCCTAATGCAAAGGGTACAGCATTATCTTTTGGAATACAATGTCTAACGTAAAAAAGCTAACTTGGACGTGAGAACTACACGCTTGTCAGCTTTCAAATTCACTGCCATGTTGGGATGTTTTTCAACATTTTCTATTTCTGTAGCAAGGCCTGCAGCGCCCTCTGAACATCACCGATGCACTCCTAAAGCACTACTGGCTTTATCGCCACTGTGAAGAACTTGTTTGATGGCTTTAAGGAGCCGGAGCAGAAAGCCAGCGCCAGTTGCGCTGCTGCTCCTTGCTTGGGGCTAGTCACCTCGGCACTGCCACTGCACTGCCCCGCTAGGCCGAGGCTGCTGTTTATCCTCAGCCGTAACAACCCATCTATGGGCTCGGGTGGCTTTTATACAAGCAGTGTCCGTGCCCCCTCATCAGCGGACAGAATTGTGTCGGGGGGCTGAGTTTGGCAAGAGCGGTCAAACTAACCCGCAAGCAGCCTGACCCCGCCTCAGAACCGTGCCCCTCCGCGCCCCTCGCTCTGCCAGGTTTCCGCCACGGACAAAGCGCCGTCCCCCCTGCCGCAGCCCTCGGCCTGCAGCCAGCTCCGCTCCCGCTCTCCGGGCAGCAGCCGGCTTCTCACACCTGCCGGCGCGTCCCTCCTCGCGGACTGTGGCGTTAAGCCGAACGCCCGGGATCTCCCGGGCTCCCGCGCTCCCCAAGACGCAGCGGGGACACCGGCCGCGGCAAGGACAGGGGGGCTGCCGGCTGACTCCTTGGAAGCCGCTAGCAGCAGTCCCCGGCCCGCCATCCCCCGCCCGGTCACCTCGGCCCCGGAGGCCCCGCACGCCTCCACGGCCGCGCGGCGGGAGGGACCAGACGCGTGCTGGTGGCGGCAAAGGAGGGGGTAGGGGTCACCTGATCGCTCCCGCCGCGGCCTCACTCCCTCCCGACGCAGGTCCCGCGCGGCGCGGTTTAAAGCGTCACGTGGCTGCGCCGCTGTCAGTCACAGAGGCGGGCGCGAGAGGGTAGAGCGTTGTTATGCTGGCGCCCTGCCGGCGCCGCCATTTTCGTTGTGGGTAGGAGCGGCCGAGCGGCTTTGCGGGGAGCTGGCGTGCCTCCTGAGCGCCGGTGTGTGATGAAATACAGCTGCTAGTGGCTGGGCTAGGGCCTCGGGGCAAGCGGGAGCACCTCGGGCAAAGGCAGAGAAGAAAGTGTGGCACAGGGCAGCAGCTGGGAGTGTGCCCGGGTATTGGTGGTACAAAAGTACTTCTGTGAGGCCCGGGAACATGGCGGTACTTTGCGGGGTCACCCTCACAAAGACTTAAGTCAAATTTTCTTCCCTGTGAAGTGTCAGAGTCGTGTGCCCTGATGAAACTAGCACGTTTTAAAGCATTTAGGCAAAGCTGCCCTGTGGGGTGCTTCTCCCCATCTGAAGCTCCTGTCAGAAGAAGCATCTGGGGGGATGAACCTTTCACCACTGCAAAAGTTAGGAAGCTGCATGCAGAGGCTTCTGTCTCTGTTTCTTCTGCTAGGAAGCTTCTCTGCTCCACCATGTACATGACAAGCTGCTGCTTATTCCTTTACTCTGGCATTTGGAGTGCTGCTGTATGTTAGGGTGGCCTCAGCCTCTTGGAAAAGTTGGAACAGAGCCATGCTGTGGGCATCATGAGTTTCAATAGGGTGAAGTGCAAGGTCTGCACCCGGGCTGGGACAATGCTCATAATCAGTATTGTCTGGGGGATGATGACATTTAGAGCAGCCCCACAAGAAAGGACTTGAGGGTGGTGGTGGATGAGAAGCTGGATGTGACCCAGCCGTGTACACTTGCAGCCCAGAGGGCAAATCATGTTGTGGCCTGCATCGAGAGGTGTGGCCCAGATTGAGAGAGGTTTGATTCTGCCCCTCTGCTCTGGTGAGACCTCACTTGGAGTAGTGTGCCTAGCTCTAGAGTCCTCAACACAGAAAGGACATGGACCTGCTGGAACAGGTCCAGAGGAGGGCCATGAAGACAATCAGACGGCTGGCGCCCCTCTCCTACAAAGAGAGTCTGGGAGAGTTGAGGTTGTTCAGCCTGGAAAAGAAAAAGCTCTGGGAAGAATTTACAGCAAAATTTCCATATCTGAAGGGGACCTACAGGAAGGCTGGGGAAGGGGCTGTTTAGAAGGAATTGTAGCAATAGAAGGAGGGGCAATGGTTTTAAACCAGAGCAGAGTAGATTTAGGTTTAGACATAAGGAGGAAGTTTTTCACAATGAGGGTAGTGAAATGCTGGAACAGTTTGCTCAGAGGTCTGGTGGAGGCCTCTTCCCTGGAGACATTCAAGGTCAGTCTAGATGGGGCCTTGAGCAAGCTGATCTAGTTAAGGATGTCCCCGCTCACTGCAGGGAGGCTGAACAAGATGACCTTCAAGGGTCCATTCCAACCTGATGCATTCTATGATTCTGTGACAGGACTGCAGCTTTTGCCCTGCCCAGTGGTTGCAGTACCCCTTTCCCAATCAGGTGAGCTGCTCATTGGTTTACTTGGTTCTGGCAACAGTAGATGCTTCCTGGAGCTGCTTTGGATTTCCCAACTTGAGCTTCCCTATTAATGTGTTGCTAAACACCAAACAAATGAGCCTTATTGTGCCTTTGGTGGTACCAGGAAATATACAGAGTAACACTAGCTGGGTAGGGAACATCACCCTCACTGCAATGTCATTAAGAGGACAGTCTGTTTCCACTGTTTGTTTAAACATATATGCACTCTTCCCTTGACATTGTATGAGTATACTTCACTGTAGGAGTATTCACTGTCTTTGAATTCTGCTTTTGACTGTTTTGTGTTTTGTTGTTTTGGTTTTTTGTTTGGTTGGGTTTTTTTTCTTCTGCATTTATCGCTACATAATCTGAAACTGATCATTATCTGCATTATCTGTCCTCTGATCTGTGGGTTTACCTTAGATTGGGAAATCGTTTGAAAATCCCCCAACGAGCCTGCTGTTTCTGGGATGGGTTTCAACTTGTGTGACTATATAAAGGACTTGCTGAAAATGCATCTGCTTCTGGGGCAGCTACTCATTGGAAACTGAATCAAACCACAGTGAAGTGTAAGGGTAATTTTTGAAGAAAATTGAGCAACACTTGTAAACTCCCTAGAAATTAACAGACTTAAAGCTAAGAAACAATTGCAAGCAGTTAACCATGTTTGACCTAACTTCCTTCACAGCTGCTTGATGGAAGTAGACCCGAACTTCCTAAACTAGTTTGTTGTGAAAGCATGTGAGGTTCTGTAAACTTTTTCCACAGGTTTTATTTATTCCATAGTGGGTCTATTTGTTTTGTCTTAGTCTGCTTTCTAGTTTATTTGACTTGCTTGGAAATCCTGAGGCCCATGACAAATTTTGAGAGTTCTCAGATGACATCAGTTCAGATAATTTGTAAATCCTGTGATTTGTAAATCATAGGTTTCAGAACAACAGACAAAAACACAGTTTTTGTGTTTTCCATAACAAATACTTTGAAGTTGACCATCAAACTGGCTGAGAATCAGAGCAGTCTGTTACAGGGGTAATGAATGGAGGAGAAAATCACACTGGGCTGTAAAGCAGAGGTCTAAGAAAATCTTAAAAATATTACTAAAATTTATCTGAAACTACTTGAACTTCTCTTTTAGCATGCTTTGCTGCAGTTTGCTATTTCACCTTGCCACCTTACTCTAATCCAAAATGATTCAAGAGAGCAGTTGTTTGATAGTTTATTGTTTCTTTTTCTTTTTCTTTTTTTTTTTTTTTTACACTAATAGAAGATGACCAATATTGTAATAGTGGTAAAATAGGTACCAAAACAAATATGACATCTAATTGCTCCCCAGTTTGAAGTGAAATTCTGAGTGTTTTGACCTGAAGCTCAACAAAAACTCCACAGGGATTCCCTAAACAAACACATAAAGCACACCCTTCACTGAGGGTCCAAGCAGGAGGGAGCGACAGTGCAGGAAATTGTTTTTGGAGAGCCCTTCTGCTTGTCAGTCACAGGCTGTTGCAAAGCAGGGATGTTAACACACCATCTAATTATTTGATGGGATTCATATTCTTTCACAAACGTGCTGAATAATGCAAGCGCGTTGAATGAAGCCGGAGGAAAACTGTTCCTTCTGCAGCTTATTATTCACTAAGTTCTTGTTGTATAATGTACTAGAAATAAGCTTGCTCTATGGCATTTTAATATGTGGGTGGGTGATATTTGTATGTGAATAATTTTAACGTGTGCATCTCTTTTCTATTTGAACTGAATTTAAAGAACAAAATAAGTATTTTTTCACCTGTTTTTGTCCTCTCCTTAGTGCAGGTATGTTCCCTATAATATTGCAGTTTTTATCTACTCTAGTTTTGGAAGGCTCCCGTGATCCCATGAAGAAAGGAGCTGATTACTCTGATATGTTTCCTGATATTTTGGCTTTATTTCCTTTTTATTTAGTTAATCTTATCACATATCCATACGTGTCCTTGAGGCTGTGAAAAATATTTTCTCCTCCCTGTTGTTAGGCATAGAATATTGGTGCCTATCTTAAATTTTTGTCCGTGACTTTTATTCTTACTAAACCAAACTGCATTTTATTTATGATCTATCCTCAGTCTTCTACAGGGACCGAGGTTTGCAGTTTAGAATAAGTGTATTTTGAAAACAAAGTACTTAAAACAAAACCCCAAAAGAGCAATGAGTGTTCAGTCTCCAAGTAACTTCTGCACACTCCTTTGAAAGCCCACACTGTTCCTAGATTTTCTGCTCCAGACGAAGGAGAGTCCAAATCTCCCAATTCCAATTTTGCAGGAACGCCCGACTGCTGCTTCCCAGGACAAGGAACAAGACTGGGGTCCTGGAGCCCTCTACTGGGTGTGTTGTAGAAGGCAGACAACCGAATGCGTGTCAAGAAACTCTCAAAATGCATTTGCCGTACTCCCGGTATTTCTTTCACAGTTGATTACAAATGTGCTCATTTTGAAATACAAAATGTTTCTTTCCATTGCTCTTGGGAAAACACATGTTACAATATCAGAGTGTTTCAGGTAGATTAATCTGCATCTCGAGGTTACAATTAGATTTATTAGAGCCTTTTTGTCTTTACTCTTCCTTGGTAACAGGATATTTCCTTGGTTCTTTTTGTCACTCTGCCTCCTTTTATTTACTGCTGCATGTATATCTTATCACAGTTACAAAGGTTTTGTAGTCAAAGAGCAGACAAACGAATCTGTTTCACTCCTGTATTGTGACTTATTTAGCTTTCCACTGTTCACAGTTATAAAACTTTTTTTTTTTCCTCTGGTGACAGAGAAATGAGCAATTTATCTAAAAATAAATTACAAAGTACATGAATAATAAGTAAATGAATAATTTGTCTGTCATCTTTCTGTCAGGGAACTCATAGTTCTTTACATTTGTGTCTTACAATTTTATATACAGAAAGATGACATATATTTCCATAAGTCTCTGTATGAGTCTGTGGCAGAGCCAGAAAAAGGAATCAGGATTTTGTGTTCTCTGACTCATGCTACAGTTAGAAGCATGCTACTTAGGAGCATTTTTGTGGATGTGAAAAAAGCAAAATAATTTGGGAGCAAAGGGTATTTTCAGTCTCTGAGGACAACATTTTGAGCAAAGATGGTCTGTAAGAGGCCAATATATCTGGAGCTGCTCCTTTGATTTGGCCAACTGTAAAGGAATAGTAAAAAGATGATACTGAAGAGCCCTGAAGAGGCTTTTGTTCTTGAAAAAGGCCCATGGTGTTGTTGTGTAGGATGGTGATGTACTTAAGCCAGTGGAAAAAGTGATTCAGCAGCAAAAAGAATTTCCCGGCTAGCAATATCATATGATCTCAGAGCTAGCAGGAGCTTTTAGATTAGAGTATTTGGATGTATTGTAGAGTATTTGGCTTTGATCCTGTAAGTGCTGTGTGCTCCACATGGGACAGCTTTTCTGACCTTCTTGCAGGTGTAGCTAGTTAGAGTGCAGTAATGGGTTGTGTATAACTTTCACAATGCACACTTTATTTTTTGGGAAGCGTGATACAGGGCTTTCTCAGAGCTGTTTCTAGTCTTGGACAATGGTCTGCTACCAGTGGCTGCTGTGTTGTTCTGAAGCAGCTGACATTTGCACCATTGAGACTGTTGTGATTTGTTGTACTCTACCTGTGAATGCAGGCTCTAGTGCCAAGAAGAAATTTCTGACCCTAGGGTACTTCTACTCAGCCATGTGCCAGTGTAGATATTGGACAGTTTGCCAAACTGTTTTAAATTTCATTTATTGGAAGCTTGTTAGTTTGTCGTGTATAATAAATACTGACAGGATCTGTTCTGTAGCATTCATATGTGAAAGTAATTTTTGTCTTCTGTTTTTTTGTATCACCTAACTTAGCCAGAATCCAAGTGTGAAGACTTTCCCTAATTGAGAGGAATTTTAAGAACTGGAAAATTATGCTACCTATCTAGCTATATTTGAACATGTCTCTAATTTTACATAATAAATCCTTGACTTTTGTAGTTGGCAAAACTAAAATATGGAGAGGATAAGAACACTGTCTTACTGCTATCTCTAATTTATTTTGTTCAGATGTATTTCTTTTGTTCATATGTAATGGGAAAAATCTATTTCTGTATTGTAAAGAGGTCAGCACATGCGAATTCTGATTCTTAGCTCCCTCTGGTTTTAAGTATTATCCTCATTTCACAGATGGACAGAGTAAGGTGAGAAAATTTTTAACCTTTTTTTTTTTTTTTTTTTAACACTTTGAGATCTGCTGTTGAAAAGTGTATCAAAATGCTATGTACTTCCTACATAATTATGTAGCTTTTCTTTAACCAGTCCAACAAACTTAATCTCAGGCAGATCTGTTAAAAAAATGCTGCCTTCAGGAGTGCCTTCAAGAGCGCCAGGAAATTTGTGTGGTTTTGGTTCTGATGTCTGTTATTTTTAGAAAATATCCCCTGGATGTGCATCTAGTTTCTTGTGTCTTTTCATGCCCTGCTCTTGGAGGGTTCCACGTTTTAGATTTGATTGGCACATGGAAGAAAGAGGAAAACTGAGTTTGAAAAATTAGGGTTATGGGACAAATTTGTTCTGAGCAGCAGTGAAGAATATTTGCAGTATCTAAGAGCAGCCGTGGCCTTTGAAGTAGTGTTGTGTAGTTTCAATCAGATTTCAATAGGGATGTATCAATAAAACCACTGTACAAGGTGTGTAGTGGAAGGTGGATGTTTTTAAACAGAACTTGCCATCCTCTAGTTTGGGCTGTATGGAGATCATCATACAGCACAGCCTCGTTAACCAGAACGAAAAGTTAACTCCTTTTTAAAATTTACTGTACTAATGACTGCTTCCCGTGGAGTAAATTAATCTTGCGGTTTATGAGAGACATGCACTCGTTCCTTGAGCTGGCCCAGTTATTTTACTTCTTGTCCAAGACAGTCCATGACCCTGTTTTTTGGATAGCGGGTGGGGCTGCCCTGTGTGAGGCCCGTATCAGAACAGGGCGGAGGGATGCTGGTGAAGGGCAGTGCGGCTGCTGAGCGCTAGATGCCACTGTGAGGCCGCAGTAGCTCCCGCTTCGCAGGCTGGCAGCATCCCGGTGGAGGCGGCTGGGAGCCTTAGTGCCGGGAGCCCGAGTGGGAGGGAGGCAGCCATGCTCTTTGCATAGCGCTCCGGTGACGCTAACAGAACAAACAGTGAAAAGGTGAATCAGGGGGCACCGGTAGTGGATTCAGCCCCCGTGTGAGTCAGGGCCAGCAGCAGGTGCTTCAGATGGGAACTGAACTCCAGAGTTGGCAAATAATCTCCCAGTTTCAATGGCTTTGTGCACAGGTGTCCTCACTTCTGACCTATTAGCCAGATGGGCTTAGAAGGAAGGAGGAAGAGCAAGGTGAAAGGGCAGTTATAGCTCACTTGGATGGAATTCTGTGAGGGTTTAAAAATGATCCAAAGAGCTGTGGTTCCTACAGTGTTTCTGCGGGCACAGTCCCTCTGCAGGTAGGTCTATAAAAGTCTGTGAGCAATAGAAATGCTGTTAACAACCACCTCTTTCTCTGTTCCCATAAGTGTCCTAAACATTGCATCATTGTACTGAGAACCAGACAACAGAACTGTCTGTAATCTGACTAAATTAATAAGAGGCATGAGTCACAAACCTCAGTGGGATTTTGTGCCACTTAGATAACGGAGGAGTACCTGAAGAAAGGTTTGGCTTTATGAAGATTAAGGCTAGTTGTGAAGTTTGGATTCACATCAAGGCTGAAATGTGAACTGAAGTTTTGATGGGGCAGTGAGTCAGCTTTACTGAACAATTTGAAAGTGAACACTTTCTGTGAATGGCTTAGATTATACATCTTTTTAAAAATGCTGTCTGTTCATACTATGTAACATTAGCAGCATGAACACATTGCTTCAAAGTCCTGAAGAAGCTTCCTGAATAGTAACAAAAGCAGAACAAGATATTTTTAATTTTATATATATATCCTTTTATGTAGAAGGATTTACCAATGCAGCATCAGAGTTTCAAGTTAATGTGTGGCTTGTAGTCTTCAGCCTTGAAGATAAATACATGTCAATCTGGAGGAAACAGGAAGGGATAAATCCTGGTAAAAATCCTAGTCATTGATGCGTATTACTTCTCTTCAATTACTTGGTATTCCTGCATAATCAGTAATAGTGTGCAATGCATTACTAAATAAGTTAGTTAGTCTCAAATAGCAGGCTTATACAGAAAATAAGATCTTCACTGCTATTAGCTACAGGAGTTTTGTAGGCAGGAATGGTAGAGCTCTATATCTCACAGCTGAGTGTTTTGGAGTGCTGACTTCCTGGGGAAGTTAGGATTGCTTTGGTGGCCTGTAGTCTTTTACAACCCTTCCATGTGAACTGTGGTTGGATCCAACCTTATCATGGTAGAGGTGTGTGGAGGGAATTTGACCTTAACAGAGTTAAGTACTAAATAAGAATTGGTCTTGGCAAAGTGCAAGTATCATACCTTTCCTGGCTGTCTTATTCTTTGTATCAGTTGGTCAGAAATAAATGCCTGTTATGCTAAATACTTGTTTAAGTTAGGTGACATGGTAGAGGACTGTATTTTTGGTGCTGAAGCTCCTTGCTGACCAGTTTAAACATCTGTTACATGGGAATCATAAAATTTACTAGTAAAACATAGCCAGTACAAGCTAGAAATTTTGTGGTACTTTTAACAGCCCAGCAAAATGGTTTAACATAAAAAGGAACAGAAATATTTTGAGTCTCTTGCCACCACCTACCTTCTGGACAAATTACCTTCTAGCAGAGTGATTCTTCAGTAACATATGGAAAGTTCCATAGGTTAAAAAAAAAAATAATCTCTATTTTCCTCTGTATCTATGGCTGTATGAAGGTATGTTGTCTTAAGGTTGTCTAGCCCCACCAAGGAATCCACTTGGGGTCCTGTAGGTGTGTGGACTAAAGCCTGTGCATTTACCTAAGGTAGGATGTTGAGTCAATTTCTGCTTTCCCTAACTGTATTTAAATGCAGAAGTGACTACTTCCAACTAGAGCCTTCTCTGGTATTAAGGAAAGAGTTTGGTCTTTCATATTTAAATTACACTGCCATTGCACACACACTCTATTATCCATGAAGCCACCCAAGTCCTAACCTGGAATTTTGAGGTTTTTTGTCGGCAACATCCATCTTCTGCGGCCCTCCTCATATTAGCATTGATCTACAGAGGAAATGGAGAACATGGCTGTGTTATTATATACCCGGCTGCAATTTCTGTTCTAGTGATTGAGTGTACGTAGAGAATTTTTGAAACATGGCCATTCTAACTTATTTTGTCTTCCTGTCAATAGCATGGCACTTGTCCAAATTATGGATCGATATCAGCTGATCTTTTTATGTTAAACTGTAATGAAGTTGCCTCTTTTATTGGAGATGTGATCTTGCTTCAGGCAATGCTTTTAACTGAGAACTTTTGGAATGGAAATGGGGGAAAGGGGAAACAGAACCAGAGGAAAGACATGGGGAGGAATGAGCAAAAGCCAGGGTGGGGAGAACAGCAGCAGAAAATTAAAGAGACAGAAGCAGAGGAAGAAGAGGATTGTGTTATGAAGAGGGGAGGCTTGTGAGGACTTGTGCTAACGTGATTAAGAACTGTTAGCCTCTGGTTTGAAATACTGCCACTTACTGGAAGTGAAAGCCTGGCTGTCTTGAAATTTCAGGCATTGCCTCTAAATTCTATTTGTGGTTGCCTCATTTTGTTTCATATAGTTTGTGAAATAAAATAAAGAACAGAGGAAAAATGGGATGAGTTGAAGAGTGGGGAATGAGAGCTCTAAGAGGGAATATTACATCAGCCTTTCTTTCCATTGCAGGGAAGCAGTACAGGATCGTTTCTACAGTGACTTTTCCAAGTCTTTGTCTAGCGCTGAAGAATTTCAGGCTATCAGAATTGTGCTCTAGCTGTAGCACAAAGTGAGTGAATGCCTGTTGTTTCATAGTGCTGCCCCTGCTTTTACTTTGCTCTTATTTTACTTTCTTGGACAAAATATAGAGGAGAACTTTCATAATCCCATTTCTAGGGTAAAAGGTTTGTGGAAGAAAGAGGTAATATGTCAGACTTTTTGAGGAAGAGTCTGGGGGAGGTGGGAGGTTATATTAGTTTTATTTTGTAGGGAAAATCAGTGAAGAAGGAAATGTTATGGCTTTGGAATTGATAGTCAATGTCTGAAGTTAACAGACACTTTCTAGGAGCAAAGTGATACTGATACTTGGTGTGGGCTTTTTAAGAAACATTTAGCAATAAGTTGGTTTCTCTTGTGGCCTCTCCCACAACAGTCTCTGAGACACTTTGTTACATCTAGTATTTGGTTGCTATGGATGTGTGCAAACAGGAGAACCCCAAAATGCTTCAGAGTTCAAGTGTCTCATTTATGTCTTTGTTCTATATGGGAAGGGGCGAAGCCTGAGCATACACCAGTTCCCCCTACTTTCTCTGCTGAGGCTGCTAGGTACATCAGTAGGGATGGAGCTGTGAGATGCATCAGCCTGGTCCCTGAGCTGCCTGACAGGAGGATAGCAATTCTGGGGTGCCTTGCAGCTGGGACCCCTCGCTCAGAGTAAACACAGCCAGTCTTGTGTTCTAGCTTTCCCCTACAGAGCATCTGGAGTTCTTCCACTAGACCTCCCATTCATCTATAGTTCTAACCAGCACAGCTTTACTTCTATCTAGTTGTATGTAAGAGATTGTTAGCTGCTTCTACAGTTTCTACTTTCTCTTCCTCTTATTGTAGTTTTTATTAGCCCTACACAGCAGGGTAGGAAAAATAGCAGAACACCAAAACACACCCATGCGTGTGTATTGCTTTTTATCTGCTATGGTCTGTAATACTTTTTCATTTTATTATCTCACCCTCCTCTGTTAAAAGGATATTTCACTGCTGTTTTGTCCTAGCACTTCCACAAGTTTTGAATTATATGAATCCATTATTAGAAAAAACATTCTCAACCATCTTACCCTAGGATGACCCATATGTCTTGGTGATCAGATTTGAGAAGCACAGGGCTAATAAAAAAACCCTGTGATAAGTAAGGGAAAATGAGGAACAAAGCAAATGGTTTGTTTACTGTAAGTGAGCTTGGAATTGAATTTATATTGCAGTCTCATACGGATACCTTTAATCTCAAGTGTATGTCTTCCTTTCTTGGAGCCTTAAGCAAAGACCTCTCCATTTCAGTATAATTCTAGAGTGAACAAAGAAAAAGTTAAGACTGTGTGATTATGGTTTAATCATTGTAGTAATATAGGGGGGAAGAATTAAGGCTTGTACCCTGCTTTTCAAAGAGTCTAATAATCTGTTGGTCTAAATCAGCATAGGTGCTCTGAGGTCAGTGATGTCTGGCTGACAATCTACTCCTAACTCTGTGACCCAGCTACTTTTTTTTTTTTTTTTTTAATGAGAAATGCACAGCAGATATGTTTAGGTTAATAAATTGTACAGACAGGAGCTGTTTTTTTCCTCAGACTTGAAAGGAAGATGGAAGGCAAACCACAAAACTGGAAGACAAGCAAAAAATCCCTAACCCCAAACCTGGTGAAGAATTAACTTGCCCTTGCTGCTAAAAAATTGGGTTAGGAGACGCAACATCAGTGATGAGGCAGATGCTGGTGCTGCTCCTACTCAGCAGGAGACTATACTCATACATCCCAAGTCCCATGCTTATGTGTCCGTTTATGCAAGCATGCAGAAAGCAGATCTGGTTATCCCTGTTAACTGGTACTCATCAGCACACAGGCTTCACTCCTTTGCTTCAGTGATCAGGAGAAGTAGAGTAGGAATAAGCAAAGCTTAGAAAATTCAACTCAAGGAAAACTAGGTGGATTATTGGATGTTGAAACAGGGTATTTCCAATAACTGATCTGCTGATTCACATGTAGCACCAAAAAATGGAGGATATGGAGCAAATGAGAGGATAAGTCCTTTAGGTCTGAAATGTTTCTCTTTAGTGTAATTGGTCTTTTTAATAATAATTAAAAAAAAAAGTAAACATGGACTACATTTTAAGAAAGCATTATAGATTGTGTTTGAAGGGGTATACTTTTCCTAATCAGCATATCAAACTGAATGATTTGGATTTTCTGAAAATTAATTTGTCCAGGCTGAAACAGACAATGCTGAAAGAAATTCTTAGTCAGTGTAAATCTATTTTAAGTACTTGCTCAATCATCCCTTCTTAAACAAATCTTTGTTCTACATTTTCTGCGTTCTTATTTCTGAACTGTTTCATATGCAGAATTTTTGTCAGTTTGGACCATTATGCACAGGCTGTTGAATAAAGATAGATTGTGAAACTGGAAAGGGGTAAATTCAGTTGCACTTTACCTTTACTGATATCCAGAGAGTTACACCACCAATTACTTTTAAAATTACAAGTCAGACTTAAGAGTGAGTGTAAAAAAGAGGAGAGGCAGTCATGACTCTGGAGACGTGAGAGAATTGTGTACATTACAGAGGAATGAAAATGGTAGTTCAGGGTCTTGTTTGTTTTCTACTAGCAAACAAGCTACCATAACTGGTTTAAGCCCATTCCTTGCAAAATTAAGTTGATTCCAGTGACTTTACACCAGAGATTAACTTTATCTTTGGTTTCATAGTTTTCACACCAGGAAGACTATTAGCTTGTATGCTGTGGCCAGCCGCATTAGCACAGGCTGCAGAATTTTGTCTGGTTATTCATGATCAAACCTAAAAATTGGTATGTTTTGAGAGGAGGCATCTGTTTGTGAAAAAAGGTCTCAAGAAGTGTGGGGGGGAGGAGCTGTTGGAAGTTTACTGGAGTGAGCAAGTGTTCTTTTTCTCAAACAAGACTGAGAATTTTGAGGCTGGTTCTGTTCCTAATTCTATGACAGTCAAACTTCCCCTCTGTGCCTTAATTTCCCTGCCTGTAGCTTGGAAAGGATATTTAATCCCATCAGGAAAGAAACTTAAAATTCACAGCAGAAGACTGATAAATGAGACTGAAAACAATTTCTCTGACTGGAGTAATCTCTTTCCTCTAGCATTTTTGTTCTTCTGCATTTCTTCTCTTGCTTTTCCCATCTATAGATCTCTAATATTTTCACTGAATGCACTAAATGATCTGATGATCTTCTACTGTCCCCTGGTTGTAACTACTAAAAAAGGGATGTCTATTTCGTTAAATGAAATTTAAAACACATTTAGAGAAAATTGTGTGCATCTGAATAGGGAAAATACCAGGTTCACCTTTCCTTTTTCAGAATCCAGCACTTCAAGAACATGTTTTGTTGCTCTTGTTTACATAGCTGGGTAACGAGACAGGAGGTTCACAAGAGTTCTTTGTTCCATGTTACATTTCAGCTTTGTTTTAATAATTATTGCAGGAAATCTGTCTATTAAGGATCTCATAGCTATGTCATTTCAATTTTTGGGAAATCATGGTAATGCTGAAGTTGGAATTCAGATTTTGTGTCTCAAAACTCAGTTTGAACTGCCCAGAAACAGTGGTATATAGGGCTTGCATTATGTTTCTACCCAGGAGAATCTGCAGCCCAGGAACTTGGTTCTAGATTGACTCCTGTTTCACGCTGAACATTTGTAGCTCTTGGTGCAAGTATAAAAGAGAACTGACTGATGTTTTCCTTGTTGATAAGTTTTAAGGACAGGGACTGACAGCTGCAGGCTCTGTAAAGAAAGGACCCTTAACCAAATGGACTTGTGGGACATGGGTACTTCATTAGAGTTCAATATTATAGTGACAGGTACTTTATAAGTGAGATCTAAAGATTAGATTATGCAGCAAATGGAAGCCCCAGTTTCCAAGTGTGACTTGCTGTCAGTAATGGTGTCATGGGCATGATCATCTTGAGCAATATATACATCACTGACAGGAAAGACTCAGGAAGAGGGTGCAACCTCTCCACTTCTTATCGTGGTTTGGCATTTTATTAGATGCTAGCACCAGTATAGTCCCTACTGTTTCCACAAACATTGAGACTCCTGCCTGCAGACTAAGTTAGGAAGGATTGGCCCCTGTGAAGCCCTATCAATGAGGGCTCTGTAGTTGCTCTTGCTCCCTTATTCCTTGAAACTGAGAGACCACGGTCATCTTTGCCTCTGTGGGTCTTGGACACTCATAATGGTTGCAATTTCCCCCATATTTTCTTGGTGCTTTTTCCTGTTCTCTCATCAGCTGCTAGTCCTAGATCCTCTCCTCCTGTTCCTGATGGTTTGGAAGGCTTGGTCCTGGGAGCTTGTCATGCCTCTCCAGCCTTCCCCTTGCATGGTGCAGCCCTGTTGCAGCCTTGATCCCCAGGGGCTTGTGTGTTCTGCCTCTCCAGCATTTGCCTTGCCTGATGCAGCATTCAAGCGACACCTTAATAAAAAGCTTTCCTCCCTTATCTCCTCTCTGCTGCTGTGCCACTGGGCTGGAGATCGGGTTCCCATCTCTTTCACACGCACACCTGGTCATAAAACACTGGGTTTGTTTTTAACCTCAAACCAGGGAGCTTTAATTAAAGAGACAGTGACCTCTTTTATGAGTTTGCTCGCATAGGGTTTCAGGGCTATTGTCACATACAGCTCACATAACAGAGCACCATTGCACAAAGCTCCATTTACACATCCTTCCCCCACTTTTTTCCTCTCCTCTTTTTGTTTTCCAAACGCAGAAGGAGGTTGTTTTCTTGTTTACCCCTAGGCAAAGTCGTCTCTCATGTTAGCAGCCTATGGCTAAGTATCTTTGAAGAGAACCCACTTTTTTTACTAGGAACACATAGAGGTCATTAGACTTGGAGAAATGTTATTCTTTAATCCATGCAGGAAATCATCTTCCTGTCCCTAAATTTGCCGGATGTTAATGACTACTTAAAATGGATCTCATCTTCAGCAATGTTCTCCTTAGCTAGTTCTCATACCTCTATCAGGGAATTTGTGTGTTTCATTTGACAAATACTTCTCAGTATTCACTGGTGTATTTACCTATATTCATTAAGTTTCAGGTGCAATAAATAGCCAATAGCAACAAACAGAATTTTTTATATATACTCTGGAATGATATGTGCAGGGACCATCAGCAAAACTTGTCACAGTTTTGCACAGAATAGTTTACATGTAATGCACAGAAACATTTTTACAAAACCAGACACATTTATTCCTCTGCATGTATATTCAAAGATACAGAAACAGGCACACAGGAGCACTTAGCAGATCAGACCTTATCTGAGGTATGCAAACTTCTGGAAAAGGCACTAGTGCACAGAAGTGGCACAGCTAGGACACAGACAAGTAGCCACATAATTGGTGGCATATAGAATCACTCGCAGAGAATACCCATACAGACGAAAAATCAAATTATATGTGCAAGAGTGTAGGTGCATTCAGAGAATGCCCTGTAAACTTCTGCAGATCTTCAGAAACAGGTACGAGGATAAGTCTCCAGGAAAATGTATATGCAGAAGCTTACATATGTCCAATAACTCTGCAAGTCATATAGAAGTTACTGTGGATGCATACAGCATGTTCAGGTGTTGAAACTTTCAATGAATTGTGCAAGGTCTTTGCTTTCAATGGCATTGCTTTCAGCAAAAGCTTACTAATATAAAAAAATTTACATGCTTTAGCTGCAACTATTGTAAATATGAGAACACATACTCTTGCATATTGCTGCAAATACAGATACATTAAAAAAAAATAGTATATTAATACAGATTTACATAGGCACAAATATGCCACACACACAGACCTTTAGACATACAGATATACCCACGTCTATGTTCATCAAGAGAGACTCACTCAATATCTGTGTATGTGTGTGTTGGAAGAGGGTCATAACCTCCTCCATTCTTCTCCTGAAGGGGTTTGGATAATGAAGGGAAAAGAAATGAGGCCTGGGGCTAATTTGTAGTGGCATTTCCTGGCCTCTCTTCTGCCAATGAAGCTCCGTTTCATCTTTAGCCTTATCAATTCTGCAGTCATGTGGCTTTCCGCTTGGACGCCTCTGTCTCTTCACCCTCCTCCCCAATCTCCGATGCTAATGGAAACTTCGTTAATGCCATTAATCTGCTGACCGGGACAAGTCAAAAACATATCCACACAATCCAAGCCAGGGCTGCAAGTGTCCTGGGGCTGCCAAACAGAGGCACCCCTGTGTTCATTGCATTCCTGAAAGAACTTCATATTGATTTATTTTTTCTACCTTTCTCTGCTTTTTTCCTTGATGGCATTGCATCCTTAAGAACAGACACCAAGTAGATGGCCTTTTTGTCCTGAACACTCATAATGATAATTCTGCAAGAAACCTCTCCTTACCCTTTCCCTAGATGCAGTGCTAGTGCCGCCTTTCAGTGTCCCCTCATGGCAGCCTTTTTTTTTTGTTTGTTTCCATATGCTTTGATAAGAGGTTTGTTGCTGCTGCTTTTTCCTCTGGCCTAGTAGAATTTTGTAACTAACCAAATGTTGTGAGAACCTGCCTGATGTGAGCTAAAATAAAAAGCATTTCACTGTACAATGACAACCACTGTTCATTGATTGTGAAGTTACCACCAGTTCTATACTTGAAGGGCTGTGCTTTTGGGATGCCCTATCCTCTGAAATGTTCTCAGCTCCCCTAAATCACTTTTTAAGAGCAAGGACGTATCATGGCTTTGCAGTTTACTAGTGTGCTGGGTTTTGTAATGCTTCACTATTGTTTTGCTCACAACTGAGTATAATTTTTGGTAGCATAGCATTCTCTTAGCTATGACTTCAACTTTCCCTGTGAGTGCAGCACACCTGCAGAAATCTGCAGCTTTGAATGATGACTCACCATCTCCTTATGCCATGGTATTGTCCGGTGGTGGAGCATGTGGAAGTTCCACATGTCAGGATTATGCTGGCTGAGGTCTTACTGAGAAGAGAATATAGACTTTGTTTGATACTTGGTTTAGGTGAAATTTTCTGTGATAATCAGAGTTCATAGCCAGTTCTTGAGAATGTCAGGATGTTGAGTGATCTGTATTTGATCTAGGAATCTTTGTATACATAAATGAAATAGTGACAGTGGAGGAGGAAAAGACAGCTAGGAAAGGCATGCCTTCAGAGTTGTGACATATGGATATGTTTAGAAAAAATGCATCAAATTGATGAAAACAAGGAGAGATGTTGGCAGTTCAGCATGAGCTTTGATGATGTCAGGCTAAATCTGGAATTATATAGGCCATGACAGAAGGCTCAGCCTTAGTTGCCACCTTCAAGCAGGCATCACAGCAAAAAGGGATTGTTCTATCAGAAGAGAAGACAAAGAAGTTTCAAGTTCTTCAGTCCTGGCATGGGTTGAAGTCAAAAGTTCATCCTCATGTAGCTTTGGATACAGAGAGTGCATGTCAATTCTCACCAGCCATGAGATGCTCCACTGAACAGAGCATCTTCCTCCTCCAGACAGTTTTGGGATGAGATGTACCTTTTAATCTTCAGGAAAGATGAATGCATTGCACTGTCTGGTATAGAAAGATTCATGATGATTTGTACCGTGCTTGCTTTTTTGGGCATCACCAAAGGGGGCAGGTAGGGGAGGAAGGAGAGAGTGTGCTACATCTTGGTATAAAAGAAAAAAAGCTGGGATATTCATTGCTCCAAAATTCCTAGTTAGATGACTGAGACAGTATCTGTAAACATAAGGCCAGCACCTGCTGAGGTGCTTCCAGAGCCCCAGTGAAAGCAGAGACCAAAAATCAAGTACTTGCAGCTTTAGCTAGTGTCAGGGCAGTTAACTTGTACAACAGTGTTCATTTTTGTTCAGCTGTTAAGTTTTCTTTCCCTTCTTCATGTCCTGTGACTAGGGATGTGAAATAGAAAAATGCTTGGCAGGGTATGTGTGGAAATAAAGTGCTCACGGTGAAAAGAATTCTAATGCCTTAGAAGATTCTGACAGTTTTTTTAACCTTTTTTTTTTTTTTTTTTTTTTTTAAGTGGGTATGCCTTAAGGAAGCTACCAGGATCTAAGTGAATTTCTTCTTTGGCACAGCACAGCAATAATATACAGCCTGTGAGGCTGCAGTGGTTATAATGTGTCAATCCTAGAGTCTGTGCCACCTGCATGGAGAGAATGCTTGTGCCACACTGTCCTGTATATGATCCATTACAAGGAAAAAGATTTTTAAGGGAGTGAGTAATTTGTGTTCACCAAGATGCTCCATTTCAGGAGGTACCTTAACATAGAAGCAAAAGCATCAGGCAAGTAGGCCCTGTCCTAGATATAATGCTGTTCTGCCCTGTGACCTTGGCAAATAATTTCATCTCTTTGTTTGTCTAGACTTTTCCTATTTAGTCCACTCATAACACAAAATTAATGAGTAAGAAGTGTTTCTTCCTAGGTGTGCATCCAGCAAGGGAGCACATCTTGGT
Source organism: Dryobates pubescens (assembly GCF_014839835.1). NCBI lineage: Eukaryota > Metazoa > Chordata > Aves > Piciformes > Picidae > Dryobates > Dryobates pubescens. The sequence goes on along the minus strand of NC_071619.1, from coordinate 18,548,798 downwards.
CCTCATCTTGGCTAAAGTCTCTCAGTACTGCAGTAATATAACAACCTATGCTTCCCTATGGCAGGAATTGCGCATTAGACTGAGAAGTAAAAGGTGCTTTGGGCTTCTGAATGGTGCCAAAAAATAAATCAATTCAGCAAAGCCTGCATTAGCTACTTGAGGTTCTGGGAGCATCCCAGCTGTGGCAGCACAGAGCCTATCGAGGTTAAATTTGGATCATGTTGTGATGCAGCCTTCATGCTGAGAAAGAAGTTTAAACTGTGAGTGCTGCATATCTTCGGACAATTCCTATTTGAATGTTGCTGCTATGCACAAAACTTCTGCTGCCTGTGGTATACTCAGATCCTCCTTTTGCTTAGTCTTTTCTAACTGGTAGCCTCATAGGAGCTGTCACACTGCCTTGCAGATTCTGCCCGAGTTCCATTTTGCCATGGAATATGTTCCAAAAGAACTGGTGAATGCAGTTTTTCAGTGAAACAGTAATATGTTGCAGTCATGATGCAATAAAGGTATCAACTAGATGAAGTTTGTAGGCTGAAATAATGTCAGTGTATGCATTGATCTAAACCCAGTCTTTTTTCTCCCTTCTTTTTTTCTTCATTATAAGATTTTAATTTTTTTTTTGTTTGGGGTTTTTGTTTTGGTTTTTTTGGGGGTTCCATAACCTGGAAAAATTTGGGACTACCAGTTCACAGCAAGTGAAAACTGATGTCTCTCATCACTAAACATTGTGCATTTTTTAATGTAGAGAACAGAGAATAGAGATTCTCACAAACACATCCACGGTTTAAAATCCTTGCAGCCAGCAAGGGAAGAAACCTTTTTGCTTTAATGAAAACACAATAATACTTGCAGAGTTTATTTCATTCGAAGATGCCAGGCTTATTAGGCAGATGATGGTAGAAGATGATCCCACCTCTGATAAGTACGTAAAAATTATGTTTACCACTTTTGAAATATAGTCACTTCTAGAATGGGATGTTGGAGATATTTAAGTTGAAAAAAAAATATATATTACAGTGGGGGACAAACTAGGACAGGAAAAATGGAAGTGAAGGCATACAACAGAGGGAAAAAGAGATCATGCTTACAATCTATGCCAAAAAGAAAAGTCTTGTAATAAAAATGTTGCAAGAACCTCTGGTTTATGGTCATAGTGGAAGGTCTTTGAGTCTTGCAGCATGATGCCTCCTACCACCAACCGGAGACAGCAGCTCATTGCTTTAGCAGCGGTGATGTATGTAGCACAGCTCTTTGGAGGACTAGCAGCAGTGAGCCAGCCAGTGTTGCTGCACTCATGAAAATTGACAGGATCACAGCACAACTAACTCCAAACCACTCTGCCTGGCCTGTAGGTGTTTAAATCGGGGCAAAATCCTCCCAAATGTATCCCCAGAAAGGTGAATGCCATTGACTTGAAAGGGAACAGATTTATCCTTTGTTTCTCTGCACTTGCAAAAGCTCTTTACTTTCATGTAAGAAAGCTGACAGAATCGGGTACTGAGTGCTTGAAAGTACAGTAGAAATCTTTACCTTGAAAAACCTATAATCCAAACTGGTGGTTTTGAATTGGAGTCATGAAGCCACGATAGGCAATCTGCACCTACTCTTTGCTATCTCCTTCAACTGCAACATTCACCAACTTGTCAGTTCTTGTGTCTGTGCTGGAATGTTAAAATTAAGTTTGAGAACTCTTAATATAGTAGACCAAATTTTTGAGAACTCCTAATTTAAGAAGGCAAAGGAAATGTTGTTAAATGTGGTTTATAGAGTGTATAAAATGTCCTGGTTAGATCAGTTTGTGGTTGATTTTTCTGCATCACACATGAACTCACCTACTCACTGAAACTTTAACTGACATCCTCCTCAGAGGCACATCTCTTTTGTGGATGGGACTGAAGAAAATGTCTGAAAATATGTGGGTGTTTGTTTCAATTTGTTTTGTTGGTTTTTTTCACCTTATAAGAGAGGCTGGAGGTTGGCATTGTAGCAATTGCTGCTGTAGGGTACTGTTCTGAGCTTTGATGCTAACAAAGAACAAACTTGTTTATTTGTTCTTGCTCCTTATACCACAGCTGAGGGGATGATACCTTCTCTATTCTGCTAAACTCCATACAGCTTGAGTTGCTGAAAGCCACTGCATTTTGTAGTTTGGTTGCCTACATGAAATAAATCTGCTGGTCTCAGCCAATTTCCTCAGACAGCCCTATGAGTGACAATAATGGTAATTTAGTTGTTTATTTCAGGTTCTTCTGAAGTGGGGTAATGAAGGAGGGTTTGTCCTATCACTGTGCTTATTTTCTGACCTCTTAAAGGACAGAGAAGGATCAGGACTTAGGATAAAGTCTTCAGACTGACCTTGATGTCCGAAGCTCCGGTCCAACCTTAAATCCACATAGAGAACAGTTACTAGACAATTCATGATATGAGTCTGGGCTCTACTTTTCATCTCATAGAGCAGCAGTTTAGGAATCAGCACTCTGTTTGCCCTACTTACCCCGGTAGTAGCTTCTAACACAGGAAAGCTGTTGGCACAGGCATCAGACTGTCACTTTTGTGCCCAAGGAAGGAAAGAGAGGAGTCCTCACCCCATCTTCCTTTTCAGACAGTCTCCAGGAGTTTTGGAAGGAGCTTTTTACAAGCCCTCTTCTATTGTTGGCCAGGAGACAAAGGATGGAGGAGCTGGATTTAAGCATAATGACGTGAGCTCCTCCATGCAGAAAAACCCAGCTGAGAGACCCCCCCGGCTCCATACAGACACAAAAAAAGGAAGAAAGGGGGAGAAAATCTTTGAAAATAACTAATTAAAGTTGTTTTAGCCTCTCTCTTTCCCCTCCAAGGGCGCCTAATCTCACAGGGGGCAGAGGGGGAGAGAGGCAAGAAGAACAATGAGAACCATCCCCCACTTCTCTACATTCCACCTCCTGGTCGCTGAGGTTTTAAAACAAGAGGCCACTTTAAGTTAATGAGCTATCAGCTGACTGGGAGAAGTCTCTAATGAAGCCTGATGTTCACACATTCCCCAGCTTGCTGAATAGGCCTCTGCCAACCCCATAACTGTCAGAAAGTTTCATTCATAAAATCCACATGCTGGGGGTGGCAGTGACTGGGGGCAGAGAGGAAACTGGGTGGAGATGGAAGTAGGGGAGTGTGGAGTGGAGGTCTCCATATGGAGCAGTCAGCCTCAGAGGCCAAATAGGAACATGTGTGGCTGGGACTGGCAGGCTGGACGATCCCAGGGACCTGACTCCACTCTCCATTGTCTGGCTGGTAATTAGGAAGATCCTCCAAATGGTTCTGGAGGACACTGAAGTCGGGGGGGGGGGGGGGATAATTAGTGAAGATTTGGGGGATGTTCCAGCTGTTATGTCACCAGCTTCGCCAGGGCCACAGGGGCAGGTGATGGTGGGATGAAGCTTAGGAGTCATTCTAGGGCTTTGCTGTGTGGGCCAGGCTCTGCTGATTGTCAAATCTCCTGGCAGGGCTTTATGAGCCATATTTGTGGGAGTCACAGAGGGAGGGAGAGTGGGACAGGGGCAGTTCTGGAGAAGTTATAACGCTGGGGAGGAAGGAAAAATATTTACTGTAACATAAACTTAGTGGTGGTGATGTATGCTGGAGCTAATTCTCCTTGGCTAGTACACATGCTTTGGCAAGAGCAAAAAGGAAAGATGCAGATACATAGTAAAAACCTGTTTAAAGGCTGCACTATAGTTTGAGCAGTGAGTTGATGTTGTAATGAAGAGTAAGCAAAGACCACTCTTGCATCCAGCAAGTTTTGGCATAAGACACTTCCAGGTCTTTCCTGAAGTTTTGAAAAACAATGTTGAGCCTAGATTTCTTTTGTGAAGTTGTTAAATCTAATGGCCTGAGCACAAAAGTAAGATCTCAGAGCACTGGACTTCCATTTTTCTTCTTGGAACTTGCTTCCCTGGTGTGTTTGTTTAATCAGTTACAAAAAACCCCCACCAAACCAACCAAACAAAAAAACACCAAACAAATAAAAATCTGTGTTAAGGCTATACCACTCAAGGCAGGAAAAGTACTGAAGATGATGATTCCTCTTTTTGGTTCATTCCCAATACCAAAGTCAGTATACTGCAGCAGGACCAGGGCATAATTATTAAGTGTTGCTTAAATTTCAGTTGTGCCAAAAGGGCACAACTCTCTCTCTTAAATGAGAGGCAGTCTCTGCCTCAGGGAGCTTACAGTGTAAATACACAATTCATATTAAGTGGAAAAAACACTTAAGAGTCTCATTCAGAAACCACTGAAATAATAGTAGGATGTCTGTTAACTCTGATGAGCTTTGAAACGTGATCATCTGCTTGCTATTACACAGAGTGTCTGAATCCAGGGCTCTGAATTCAAATCCTATCCAGGACATAATTACACGGTCAATTTTGTTCATACATTTCTTGTATATAGTATAAAGATAAAGGGATGAGATTTTGCAAACTATATTGAGAAATTAGGGGGTGAATATTCTTAACTCACAGGAGAGCATGTGCAGGTGGCATAGGTAGCATAAAGAGCATTGGATTCTGTGAAAATATGAATATAGTGGGAAAACAGTGGCCTTTGGAGAGGTTTCTATGGACTGGAGTACTAAAATGAGTCATGACTCAATGTCATAATATTTCATTCACTAAAAACTCTGGCTTCCCATCTATTTTGTTCTATCACTCAAATTTCACTAGAATCGTGTGGGGAACCATATGGTTCTTTGTATATAGCAGAGGCAGTGCTGGAGAGGATGTAACTGACATTTGACAGTAACCTGCAAAGGCTGTGGAGTAGATGAAGAATTTGGAAGTATCTTTCCTCTAACTGCTCTTATAGGGATTTTCATTTTTCCTTCCTTAAACTTAGTAACTCAGTTTCAGTGCATTATAAAAGCACCCTAACACTTTGCAATCTTTATTCGCTCCTATTTCAGAGATAGGGCAATAAAACATGAAGTTTAGGGGCAGAATTCACAAAAGAGCTTAGACCTTGAGCTGCCGGATTTCCAGAGAGAAGTGAAATGCAGACATCTGAGTTAAATATGGAGACATGTAGATGCCAGGAAGCAGTAGATGGGAACGAGGAACTGTGTAAACTAGTGAGTGAGAAGTGTTGAGGAACAAAGTGGGTTGTGTAGTCTGGCAGCTAGGCACTTGCTTCTTGCTTGGAGACAGAGACCTGTGAATCTCTCTTTGTTTAGGTCTGTTCTCCCTGTATGAATACAGGACTCGGAGCTGGATGCAGGCTATTAGTACTAGTCTGTTGAGTGCATCCATGGTGAGGCTTTTAAAATGTCTTCTGGTGAAGATCTTCCAATTTTTATAAATAATCAAATATTGTAGATGAGAGGTAGACTTGCACTGTAGGCAAAAGGCTGCAGAAGTTGCTGGGCTGAAGGGAAGGTGCCAGCTCACAGGAGAGGAAAATCTCTGGTGAACAGCTTGCTATTTACACACGATATAGCAGATAATGGTTGTCTTACCTGCTCCCAGTGCTGAGCAAGGAACATCCTGAGAATGAAGGCATGTGCATTTTGAGACAGGCTTAAAGCTGTCTGGTTTTGTTCTTGTGGTGCCATTCATAGGATTAGATGCTGACTAGTTCTCCAGCTTGGCTTTTCTCCTGCTTTGTCTTTATTTGCTCTGGTTCAGGAATGCAGAACTAACCAGACATTAACTCAGGTGAAGTTTGGATGGTCTGTATTTGTCTTTGCTTTATTTTTAATATTTTTTAAAATCTCTCTGTCATCAGTATTTCTTTGGTGGCTGGCATACAAACTAATGACAGAGAAGAAGCAAATTCAGTATTATTAGATTTCTGTTCATGCCAACTTTTGCCCCTTCAGCACTGGCTTGCCTCTCAGTAGTACCATTGCTTACCCTTGGCATTTCCTTGACCTTTATTAATAGTCTCTTCCCTCCTCAGGATAATGTTGCTCTTGCTGGTATGATTTTTTTCTGGCAAATCCCATAACAATTTTGTTGAGTGCTGGTTTTCTGTCACTGTTGCTTATATTTATTTAGCAGCTGGATGATGGCTGGGCTTTTTGTGGTTGAAGGGCCCTCCTGCATGCTCTCAACTCACTTGGATGTATTCAGCCTGATCTAAGGGCTCTCCAGCAAGGAGCCTACCTACCTGCCTCTCAGGAAGCTGGGGAAACATCTGCTGAAGGGTTTCTTCCAATCAGGTGAGAGACTTGCTCACAAATTGGTAAAGTAAGACAGTAAGCAAGTCCAGATATAGGATAGCCCTGTATGTTGTGCTGCATCATGGGTTGTGTTTCCTCTGTACATGAGCCAAGAGGGACCACTTGCTTTACCTGCCTCTCATGTGAGCACTCAACCGACACAAGAGGCTTTGCTCCTTTTCCCTTGGGGGATGCTGGAGGCAAGAGCTCTTGAGGACTAAAGAAAACAAAACAATGTTTACTTAGCTGGAGAGCAGAGTGTGCCCTTTGTAAATTGTACCAGGGCCTAAAAGTGCTTCAGAAGTGAAGTGCCTCTGAAGTTGGCTCCATCGGGTAAATGTAAGGTGAGATGGTGCCATTTCCCCAGCTGCTGAGATGTCCCATTGACTCATTTAAAGGTCAGATTTTGATTACTCTGGACCTCAGCTCCAGGAAAAATGACACAAAGGATGAACTTTTCCCAAGGAAAAAGAGTTTCTCCCATGGTTCTGCCAGTCATACATCCTGTGGATGTCCAACAAAAGGTTGGACAGTGAGCCCCACTCACAGGGCAAGGGTTTTACTTGTGGGAAGGAGGAGAAGGTTGTTCTGAGAGCTCTCCACTAGCATCATACAGCAACCCATGGATGAGGGATGGGGTCATATACATTCTTTGCTACCAGTGCCTAGATTTAAAGGTTGGGAAGAGGTAAGGGTACTTGCCATATCATGGGATGTATTTCAAATGGGACAGAGAATATTTCATGTTACTGTGTCCCCTCAGTGTGTTTCAGTATGTATTGTTTTCCCCTTTCTGGACTTGATCCATGAGGAATACAGGTCCTGTTTCTAATTCTAGGTATCCTTGGTTCAGTCACAGGTGTGCACACCAAGCTGACCATTTCCAGTGTATTTATTGAAGATGTAGCATGCAGCCTTGCACATATTTTGTACTCTGCAAAAAATGAAATTACGAGAATACAATGCTCCTAGAACTAGAAGATCAAAAGACTGTTTCTTGCCATGTACAGACCTTTAGAGTTTTTTCTATTTTTTTCCCTTCCCTGTGACTGGATGACTGCAATATATCATCTGTGTACACAGAAGTGTCTTGTCATGCACAGGTGGATTTCACTTCCAGCATACAGCTCATTGTAGCAGTCAGTTCCCAAACCTCTTTTCCCTCTATAGGCATTTTGGTGATGCTCTGGATTTCTCTGAGTACCTTATTTCTCACCATATATGTTTTTTCAGGTGAACTTGAAATGTATTCATACTGGCTGTTGATTATTGACAACCTGAATTGTCAGTGATCCTTACAGAAATGGGGATATCGGACTGAGTGGTTTTCTGTTCATATTTTCCTTTCTCCATAATAGTAGGCCTGATATTATGGTAGAAGGTCTGTCCTGTCATGTAGGAAGGCACATTATTGGACCTCACTGCTAAATCAATCATCTAATGTTTCCAACAATTCAATTTATAGGGTGAAGATGCCACAAAAATGATTAGGCTGAAAAACCCAAAACCTCTTTTGTATCCAGTTCTCTTTTTTTGGTGCATTTTGAAGCCTGCAGTGGATTTTCTGGACTCATGACATGAGTTTTTATTATGTGGTGCATTAGAGCCCTTGCGAAAAATAAAACATGTGATGTGGAAAGTCTCTAGTAAAGAGTGACTCAGGAAAAGGAAAACAAAACCCTTTAGTCTAACGAAAGAACACTCTGTGTGAAAATAGCTTGGTATTTAATTGGAAATTGCAGGCAGTCTGCAGATGAACAGCCTTGCTGGCGTCTGCAGGTGGGTGTTTTGCTTATGCTTTACAGTTCTTCCTGCTTGTGCTTGTGAATGTGTTCTGCCTGTCAGCTCAGAGATGCAGAGATGGCTGCAATTTGTGGCTGTTCTTATTCCAGAAGTATCAGCAGTTCCCAATATCACATAAATGAGTGTTGTAAAAGTGTGTTAGTAAGAAATAGACCCTGCAAAAATAGCTTACAGTCCAAATGGGTGTGACAGCCCTTGTTTTAGAGATGGAGAAAGCCTTTAGAGGTCATTAGAGATCAAGTGATGCGACCAAGATCATGCAGGGCCTTTTGCACTCTAAATTATATCTGGGACTTCTGCCTCACAGGTTCAAAGCTCACAAGGGTGTTTTAATAGAGATTTTTTAGGAGATGCACTGACATACATTCATTCAAGGTAAACGTGATCTGCCATCTTGGGCCCAACCCCAGATTGGCTTTCATCAAGTCTAATTATGATAATGGTTCATTTAACCTCTCTGCCTCCCCGTAACTTCCGCTTTAAAGCAAAGGCACTGGCTGGGAAACCTTGGACTGCACAGTTCCATTTTTAGCTCTGTCTGACTCATTTAATGATTTGGTCAGGTTAGTTTGTCCTTGACTCAGTTTCCCCACTGTCAAAATGGGACTAATAACACTGTCCTGCTTTTTGAGGAAGGGTTATGAAGATAAATTAGTTTTGGCTGGAGAAGAGTCCTGCAGGGCTAGCAGAATTAGGAGGAGACAAGCGTTGCAAGCTTGCTCTCTGTTGCAAGTATTATCTATCACTTATGTTTTTCACAGCCCTCCTTGACTTTTACTGACTATGTATTCTTTCTTCTCTTGCAAATCACCAATGTGTATGTTGATCAGCAGTATCTCTTGCACAGACTGCAGGGCCGTCTCTCTATCAACTTCTTTGCCCTTTCAGAGGCAGATGGTTTTACAGTTGTGATAGCAAAATCCTGGCCCCACCAGTGTCGACAAAGCCAGGATGTTATCCCTCGTTTTCCACCATATGAGTGCTTCCTCTTCCGTACAAAGGCTTGGCTGTGGGTGGCTACTGCAGTCTTTTTCTAGGGCTTCTCTAAGGAAGAACAATCCCGTCCAAAAAATGCTGAGATGGTTTCAGAGGCAGACAAACTGATGAAGAGTGAAGGGATGGTTGGAGAGGAAAAAGCCAGCCCCTCAACAATCTGACTTCTTCTAGAGAGGGTTAAGTACTAAATGCCTCTTACTGGGTCACTTAATGATGGATGGTAGTTAGTGGGGGTGGGGTAAAGCTGACTTCCAGCCCTGCATCACTAAACCGTTCATTAGGAAAAACACACACAATGGAAAATGGCAGAGGGGCTCAAGTGTCCAATTTCTCTCTTGAACTCTCTGAACAGGAGGCTCCAGTCAGGGGAATCCCTGCCACCCTTTCTCCCCCTCCTTCTCTGGCAGTTTCTTTATTAATTAACGGAGTTGGCTGGGGACGGAAACGGAGGACAATAATCAACATAGATGGGTCTGCAGACCTATTTTTAATAATGTGCTTTGCATCTGTCCTAATTGGTATGGAAACAGTGACCTGATTGGAACGACCGGGAGCCTCTTGGGGCCTTTCTTTCTTCCTTTCTCTCCCTCTGTTTTCTTTTTTGTTTGGTTGAAGTTTGACTTGGTGGGAGTGGAGGGGCCAGCGGGAATGAAATATAAAACCTAACCTTAGGGGCTGTTCACAGGCCGGAGAGTGGAGAGGGGTGACGTACTGGGGAGCACATGGGATGTGGGGGCAGGGAGGCATAGAGGCCTGGATTGGAAAGTCGGGCGTTAATGCCTCTGGGGCACAGAATCTGGCTGAGGCTGAGTATGGGAAGGAAAGGGCAGCACCCCTCCTGGTTTAGATTTATAATGAGGAGTTGGTAACTCTTCTGGGTGAGCCGAGTGCCACAAGAGCCAGCTGATGGCCAGTCATTGCCCTGCTCTGTAACAATTGTGTGTGCAGTGAGAGACAGCTGTCTGCAAGATTTTGACCTGAAATAGGCAGTGGGGGGAAATGGACAATGTAGGGTCAGAAGGTTCCTTGGGAACAAAGTGTGGCCCAGAACCCTGGCTCCCCAGTGCTGAGAGTTACCTGCCACACCACAGATGCAGCTGCCATAATGGCTTAGATACTGCTCTGGGGAGCCCAGAACAAATGCTGTGTGGTAACATGTGCACAGAAATTGTGCCTGCATGGAGAGAGAGAAGAAAACCTGGACTATAGAATTGTGATTATGTTCTGTAGTGCTAGAATATTTTCCTTTTGCACCTGGAGACATTCTTAATGTTCACATGTTTGTGCAGGGTGCCCCTTGGGGTGGGATCACAGGGGCCAAGCACTACTGGGCACAGGGGGTAGTGTCTAGGTGTTCTCTCAGCACAGACATGCTGTCTGTCTCTTGTCTGTCTGGGGAAGTTGCTGAGGGACAGCTTTCTTCTTTCTCTCACTTGTTTAAGTAGCCAGCAGTAGGCTCTTTCTAGCTGTGCTGTGTTTGTCCAGACTGCCTTCCAGTGTCTTCACTTTCTTTGGAAAGTTGCTCATGATCTTTTGAGTATTCGGAAGAGCGCCTTTCTTGATGAAGCTGTAGTCTCCAGCAGAGCAGTACTGCACGGAAACTGGGACCCCATCATCATGGGGAGGACTGGACTTGTGTGCCTAAGCTGAAGAATTTGTCACCCAGTCAGTAACCAGGATGGGTGTTTTTTGCATCATAGTCTCAATGCCAAATTACTGCCTTGCAGCTTCACTTGCTGTCTAAAGTTTTCCTATACTCACACCATCAAACAAATAACGTGATATAAAAACACCCCCAAACCTGAAAGTAAGTGAAATAGAAGTTTATTTTCATAGAGGTTAGAAAAGAAATCAGACATTATTTAAAACAACACAAAACACTTGGGTGGTTAGATGGACAGAAGGATTAGCTCAAAGAGCTATTTCCATGACTGGCTGTTTGCTTGAGTACCACAGCAATTTTTATTTTATTTTTTTTTCCTGTAAGCCCCAGCTACTGGTATGAAGCATTACAGAAAAGAATTGTAGTTTTCTTTTGAGGGAGCTTGCTGTTCTTATACTTGCTGTGTAAAACTTGGAAGAAAGTCTCACTGCCCTCAAAAAGATCAGAAATAGGGGCTGAGAACAAAATCTCACAAACATAGTGTGCTTAGTAATGAATCTTTGGTGTTTTCTCAGTCTTCATTTTCTGGAGCTTTGCTCATTAATTCAGGCTACTACAGAAGCCATGGAGAAACTCCTGAATTTGGGCTCTGTTTATGGATAGCAAGTCTGGGAATCTGTGGGGTGTTTGTGATTCTGCTTAGGAAGAGGAAGGAAATGAAGAAAGAATGGAAATGTAGAGGGAGCAGGCAGTGAGCTCCTGCCACCGTGATGTGTGAGAAGTTGGCCAGGACCCATGTAAATCAAGGACAAAGTTGACTAATTTCCTGGGTCGGTCATGGTGAAAATATCACATTTCATGGTTTGTTGCCGATTCATAGAAAAATCCTATTAAAACTGGGCAGATTACTTATACAATTTAAACAAATGATGATCAAAGATTATAACATGTTCTGTGAAGAATGAAGAGGAATAGAAATGAATGTGCATCTGGTGAAATGGGGCCAGGTGGGGTTCTGCATGCAGACTTGCTATTTTAGCACGGCGGGAACGTGGGGGTGGGGCGGGAGACGGGAGGATGTAAGGGGACGCAGGCAGTTTGGGGGATCCTGCCCCTCTTTGACCAGGGCTTCTCGGCAGAGAGTCTTGATCTCTCCTTGGCAGCTGGCCGAACGGGGCCAGGCTCTGCGGGCGCGGGCCCCGCGGGGGTGGCGGGAGGGGCTGGCGGGGGCAGGGCGCGGAGGCTGGGCGGGCGGCAGGGGGCGCCGCAGGCTGCGGTTTGCGGTGGGGGCCGCCGGGGGCTCTCGGCTCTGGCCTGACGGCGGCGGAGCAGCGCGGCGGCGGCCCCGCGGCGGTACGGGGCTGTGGCGGCGGGGATGGGTACGAGGCCAAGGCGGGCGGCCGGTGTCAGGCCGTGCGCTCGAGGAGGGTGGGCAGCCCGGTGCCGAGAGGCGGTTTCCAGGGCACAGGGGGGTGTGGCAGGCTTGGTGCCCTCGCTGCTCATACTCGACGCCCCCCCGGCAGCTTGTGATCCCCTATTACACGCTTACGGGCGAGTTGCTCGGGAGGAAACGCCTCACCGCGAAACCCAACCAAGCCTAGGATGCGAGATAAAATCGAGGTAGATGGCTCAACAAGACAAGAAGGTCTGAACTAGCAGTAAGCCAGACTGCTATTGATCCCTGCATAGATCTGTCCTCTAATGCCTCATCACAGTGAAATGTGTGAAACCTTCACAGGACCTTCACAAAGTGTGAAATGCAACAATAGTACTCTGAAGAAGAGGATGCAGAAGCATAAACATATGTTTCTGTTGTAGAGAAGTGGTTTAGTGATTGTTAAGATGGAGATGAAATAGGTAAACAGAAATTAATCTCCAAAGAAAATGGCAGAAAATTTGGCAAATACAACAAAACAATTGGCAAGAGCTCCATATTTACACTGGGGGCAGGAAATGGCAGGGTCTGGATTGGGGTTTTGTTTTGTTTGTTTTTTAAGGCAGATTTCCATATTTCACTGTGCAAGTGCCTCAGCAGATGAGACAGAATTTAGTAATTTCCTGTGCACCCCAGAGCATCCTATCCCAAGCAGTAATCCCCATGAACCCCGCTATAGTGTTGTTCAGATTCCCCATGGTTTGGAAATTAAGCTTCATAGTCAAATCTGATGACATCAGTCACTTTCAGTTCTTCAGGCTAAATGTACCAAAGCAGTACACCACTATCCTATCCTAAGGCTTGTTTTGCATACCTGCCTGTCCAAATACTGGTAAAGCTTTTCCAAACACCAATGTCTGATAGAGTAGGTAGGACTAAATGATATTAAAGATCTTTTCCAACCTGAACGATTCTATGATAGTGTAGGAATTCAGCTGCACTGAAATACAGGGCTTAGGCATATAAATTTACTGATGCCCACTCTTTTTTTGTCTATTGATCTAGGAGAATGTGGCAATAAACCTGCTCTGCATGGCCTTCACCTCCAGATCTAAACACTGATGCTACTCCTAACTGTAGGATTGTTCAGACCCTGAGTTTCCATGTCTCCTAGTAACTCAGCATAACTTAGTTAAACATCCTAGCAGTTGCCCTTAATTTTTCTTCAAAGACCAGGCAAAACTAAGCACCAAAACTTCCCTTCAAGAATCCTGAGGCCAAGCCATAACCTTACTGACCATTGTAACACAGGGATATAGCACTGACCAGAAGTTAAATGGCAAGTGTTTTGGGATTGTCAGCCTTTTATCACCTGAGGTCCTGGGAGAATTCTGTAGTTGAGATACAATGGGGCAGAGCCTCCTGTCCCAAGCCCTAAACATGAGCTACTTCCAGCATCATTTATGCTGGAAGAACCTGTTGATCTCTGAACGTTAACTATGAAAAATTTAAATTCACTAAGGCAAGCTACAGTCCTACCACAGACTGGACAGAATCCATCAGTAAACCTGACTGCACAGAACTGCATGCTAAATCTTCGTTTTAGTCCTCACTTTATTCCTGGCACGGGTGATGGCCTAGAAATTCAGTTATGTCCAAAAGTTAATCGGAAGATGTTTAAATATGCTGATACTGATTTTACCACTTATCTTACCTCAAGCAATGATGCCATTCCGGCTCCAGTGTTGATCATGGCTCAGTAACCCCATTCTGTCTGACAATTAAAAATGATACATTTTAATCTACTTATCCCTGAGCAGGTTTGGCAGAATTGAGCAACAAAAATTGTTTAGCAGAGCCTCATTTCTGGAATGCTAAGCTAAAGCCTAATTGTAATCCTAACCCTGCCTTGACCTCTGCCCAGACACTTGCCATCAGTGGAAAATTAGGAATAAATATTTGACTGTAGCAACACCAACTTTCATCCAGTTTTGTGAGTCTTAAAGAATTAGACAATTAATTTGCCCTTCTAATCTCCCTTGTTCCAGACTCTATCCCCAACTCTAATCCTACTTTTGACCACAGCTTAGAAACCCAGAATTTGGCTTTCTCATCTAGTGGTATCAGACCTTGGCTTTACTCCACAGGTCTGACAGAGGTCAGTAATAAATTTGGCTCTTCACATCCTGCCGTTTTTAAACTCAAATCCCAAATGCACCAGAATTATACACGATACTCTCACTGCCACCAGACAATGTGAATCTGCTTGTTCTGGCCTTATCTTCCCTTGCAGAATTCAACAAATATCTCTCTCTCTATCCACGTCTCTTTAATCCTGTTCCTCAAATGTCAGCCTTTACTACAGACAAAACGTTTTCCCTTTGCTTCAAAATTATGAATAAGACATTTGAGTCTACTGACACCAGAGTGCTGTGTTTGCATGGTCAAGGGAGGGCCTTGCACCCGAGATATGACTCTACTTAACCTGAGCTGTCTGAGTGACTCTGGTATAGATAATCTGTGTTTTCAGTGATTTGGCTACAGAGAACTGAAAATTAAGTTTTCCAAAACAACTGATCTCAGCCCTTGAATGGTGAGTATATAGTGTAATTTCTTCGTATCCAAGGGTTTTGATGCGGATTTACGCCAACTGATAGATATAATCTGGTACATGTAGATCTTTACAATAGAAAGTCCCTAATGCAGCTTTTCTATGAGGGCTAAAGCATCCTTGTGCTTTTATACAAGAGTGTGCTAGAGCTTCAGTGAAAAAGGAGACATCTATAAATTACATGAGCTGTTGGCTATATCCCTGTGCCTGTTAGGCTTCTATAGCCAGGGGGTGTGAGCTAATATGTGGTAATAGCGTCTGGAGAAGCTGGTGGGAGTCTTGGTGCTTGGAGAAGTTGAAGGAATGACTGCAAGACTCTCTTGGTTTAATTCTGTATCAAAGATAGTGGCACTGACATGCTTGATCTCCAGTGCTGCTGATTAAATTTCTGACATGAATGGTCATAGCAAGGAAATTGGGGACACTGGAGTTAGATTTTACAGAGGACTCCTACTGTCAATTTTTGCAATTAATTGTTATCTTTCTGCTAAAATGCCACCTGATGTACAAGAAATTTGTAATAATTTTGTTTGGACCAAAATGCTGAACTAAAACTGAACTGGATATTAATTTGCTTGTTCACTTTTGGGGAGTGAAATGTTTTCAACTTTTTCAAGTAGTGGCTTGAGTGGGGGAGGCTATTTGTCACCAACATACTCTGGAGAAGGCAACCCTGTGTGCAGCTGGTGTAACTGGAAGGTAGAATAAAGGGGAATGCATGTTAAGTTGGAGAGCAAGTGGAAGCTGCAGATCATGAATAAGCATCTTCCACCAGGGATGCCTTAGTGTAACAAAGCAATCTTCAAAGACTTGTGCTTGTGCAGTGCTTAGAGAACACGATAATGACCTCTCACTTGGTGTAGCCAGCTCACCACCATGGCTGTTTCGATTCAACATTTTGCAGTCTTAGTATCGTGTTCATTTCACGTTAATGGTGAGTAAAGCTGATTAGCTGCTGTTTTAACCGCAGGTAACTTGTCGTTATTGGCAGGAAACATGTTTCATCTGCATAACAGTTTCATGTGAGCAGGGGGGAACATTTTCTATTAGCGTTTGTTGATGTGAAACATGTTTCTTAGTGAAATTATGTTTGGGACTGCAGGAGAACTTGATTTCATCCTTACCTCCAACACAAAAAAACTGAATCATGTAAAAGAAGGTTTTGATTCTTTCTTGGCAATGATATTTTGGCTATTACTTGTCCAAGATCAGTCTCTAACCTGCTGTTTGCTATACACACATAACTACAGAAGCTAGAATCAACGTCTTAATGCTACCCAAAATATGTAAATGTCAACTGCATACGTTGGAGTAAGGGAAGATGAGGATTAGTTCCAGAAAGGCTATGTTATACTGTGATCCCCGACTATAATGTTCAAGGTGGGAGCTTGAAGTCTCTTGGGCCCCAATGGGAAGCTGAGGCAGGTACAGGTAAGCTGTGAGTGTGCTTTTCTAATCCTGGCAGTGTCACATTCCTCCGCTCCTCTTTGATACCAAACGGTTCTGTTAATACCTCTTAAAAAAAAAAAAATTAAAAAAAATACTGTAGTAGTACTTACCAAAGCTCTATTTAGTTAGGAGCATGAGTTTTGAAAGTAATAGAATAGCTAACACTTGGTTTATGAAGAGATGTTTGGCTTCCTTTCTTTGCTCAGGCTTTCCAGATAGTAGAGTACACAGTATTGCTGTGTATATTTTCCAAGAAGCTGTGTTTGGGCCAGTGTCTTTCCAAAATGTCATCTGTCATGTAATAACCAACTACATTACCATTGTAGTGCCTGCCATTCTGAAAGATCCCAAAGCACAGAGTCATCCATGAATTATGAGAACAAACGTGTAACTTCAAATATTGAGCGACTCTTCTTAAGAAATGTAGCATCAGCTGGCCTCAAAGGTGGAAGCTGCTTAAGAGTTTACATCAGAATTCCCCAAATATTTTAGTAAGCAAGCAGAGAATAATTCTCTATTTGTTAGAAAGATAGTTGCCTTGCAACTTGGTAATTCTGAATAAAGTCTTTGTTTGCCCCAAGCTATACATATTATATAAGGGCATGGCTTTATTTGTTATTTAACAAAGGTGGCCTCTTGATTCTTGTGAATCTAGAAGCTGAATTGTTTCCATGTATTCATTTATACCAAGGGACCTCCTTGTGCTTAAGGGTCTTGCAGTCACAAAAATCAGTCCCAAAGAGCTTTGAGTCCAAGCATGACTTGGGGACAAATAGCACATTTTTGATTTTGCTGACTTAAATCAGGGAAACCACCCCTCACATACAGTGCTACAAGCCTTACTTGCTGGTATTTATTATTCATACTGCTGGAATGCTGAAGATCCTATTATCTACAAAGACATTGCTGTGCTAGGCAACATACGAATGTAGAACGAGCAAAAGATGATTCCTTGCTTCAAAGCTCTAGCAGTCTAAGATAGAAGATTATGACCTGATCAGATGATAGTAACTGACACCAGAGAAGCTGGTGCTTTTGCTTCTGATTGAACTTGGTTAAAAACAAACAAACAAAACCTTTCAAGAAACCCAGGCCAAAGCACTCTTCCACTAAACTTATTTGGAGGTCAGGAAGAGTTAAGAGCAAAAAGCACATGGAAAAATCTAAAATCCTTTTTCTCTTCACATTATCCCAAGTGTAGGGGGAGGAAAGAAAGGAGAGGCAAAACAAACCAGGGATTTTGAAGCTTGCACTGCTTTGTTTTTCAGTCGTTTCTCCAAGATATGTTGGAGACTTCTATGCATTAGCACAGTGCTTGGGAATGAATATTTCTTCAGTGAGATATGACTCTCCCATGGCAGAGCAGTGAAATATAGGATACTGTGCTTGTTGGCAGCAGATTTCTGGCTGTCTACATTTTTATTAGTGCACGTTTTTCTATATGAGTATAGCTATTTATCTAGCAAGCAGGGCCAGCAGATAGAAAGTTGAAGAGGGAGCCAGCACAGTCCTAAGCTATGTCAGTAAGATAAAACCCCTTAAGGCAAAACAGTTACAGGATTGGGCCATGTGCCTGAATTAGGGGAAATGCTGTTACATTTTCCCAGTCGCTTCAATATCCTGCCACAATCACAATTTATAATACAGCTGATACAATGTCATACCAAGGGTGTGTTGTCAGTTGCATGTGTTTGGTCTTGTATCTTTTAACTAATGAGCTAGAAGATGGAGCTTTATTGTAGAGGCTGTAACAGGCTGATGACCTTTATAGTGTTTTGCCCAGTTAGCACCAGAGATGGTCAGTTACTGCAAGGGGCTTTGAATTACAGCAGCATCTGAAGTTTGCTGGTCTGCTCAGGTCTGGGCTGACTGCATGGTGACAGTGGAGGTATAAAAGAATCCAAACAGGCAGTCTGATTCTTAGGAGTAATAACTTCATTGTGATTGTTGGAATTAAATTATGCTCTGGGTTGTTCTCTGATGATAGTGGGAATTTTGCTTGAGTTATCAACTGGATCAGACTTGTGGGACCTGATCTTTAATTCATAATATTTCACATGTGTGATAAATGCTCTTGGAGGTAAGGAGACCCTTTAGTAGAGAGGGAAGCAAAGGCAAAGGTTACAGCAGAGTCAGAAAACAACTGTAGGACCATAATTTCTAAGTTCATTTCCTGAACTCTTGATGTTTTGCTTGAATAGCTGCTGAAGACAGAGAAGAAAAGGCAGTCTTTGCTCTAGAGATTCAGAAAGAAACTGTAAGATAAAAGACAACCAGTGACAAGAATAAGACACAGCCTGGGGAATGTATGGATGTTGTCTGAAGTAGCTTTAGTAGCAAGAGGAGAAGTAGCCTTAGCAACATAACCTGAAGGTGGCTTATCTTCTATTTTTGCACAGTTGTTTTTTTCTTTACTTTCCCTATTTTAAGGTATTTTAACAAGGTTTGTATTGTTTAGAAACTCAGACTTGGATTCTTTAAGAAGCAGACCTTTTTTGAAACACCAGGTCCCTGGTATGTATTTATTGTCTCCAGTCTTGAGAAGGCTTGGTTTCCCCCCCCCCCCCCCCCCGCCATGTTTTTCTTTTAATTTCAGAATACTTGCTTAGATATATAAAATAAAATGCAGAAATAAATCTCTGCAGATTGAGAGAACTTACTAATCAATAGAACTGTTCTTTTGGACTGGTTTTCTTCTTATCTCTTTCCAGAGTTGTAAATATAGAGTGTTTTAGTTTGAAATATTCTGTGTGAGTTCTGCAGCAAAGGGATTTATTTTATGAGAATGAAGTTGCAGCAATAATGGCAATTACAGTCATCATGGACAGTTTTTTAAATGACAGCTTTCATTCACATCTAAAGCACTTTTGACATCATCTGATCATTGAAATTCACCTTTCTTAGGGTAGAATAAAACAGATGTATACCAGTACACAGCAATACAGAAATAACATATAAATTTAACAGCAGGCAATAAAAATCAGCAAAGCTATTTTATCATTCAGAGCTACTTCAGTGACGGGCTAACGTGCTTTGTGCTGGAGTGTGAAGAATCCAGTGCTCCAACATCACCATCCTTGTGCAGTGTCCAAGATTCGGAAAGACCACAGATGGTCAAGTTTGCCACTGCAGATCAGAGCCCACAAGTTTTGTCATGGTTATGTGGAAATGAGACTTGTATGGAACGGAGGCTGGTTTTGTGCTTAAGTCTCTTGAAAAGGGCTCAGAAGGACTGTTCTGTGACCTGGACAAAACAAGTATTTATTTCATGGTTCCATAATATGGGAGAATTATACTGGCACGGGGGCCTGTGCAGGGAGTCATGATCTTGATTCTCATTGAAGCTAGCTTGCAAGGTCTTTTCCTGACGGCTTCTGTTCTGGCTTTTTCCATTCTTATTCTAGCAGCTTTTAGTAGTCTGGGTAGCCTGTTTCTTGATTCCTTGTGTAGCTGTCCGGTTCAGAGAGACAGACTTGGTGCACTGCAGCAAGGCTGCTGGCAAGCTTCCTGCTTTCTAGTTTAAGGTTAGAAAGAGAAACCTCGTGGAGGGGAAGAACCATGTTATTGAAAGGTAACTTCATGTCATAAGTAAATGAGGATTCTGCTCTCAGCAACCCTAACATCCAGTAAAGTCAGAGGAATTGATCTTAATTTACATAAAGGTCAGAGCCTGAGCCTTTTACAGTAAGATTTGCCCAGGAAACAGCCTTTAACTTTAGCTGAGTATCAGAAATGGGAATTTTATTCTTGAAGCAATTTTAAGTGAAGGAATGTGAGTGCCTTTGTGGGAATACTCATCTGAGTGTACCAGTGACTGTGCAGGCATGCCAGTGCCCACTGAGTCTGTGAAAATATGTAAGTTGATGTGAAACTACAGTCTGTGAGCTGTGTGTAGCTGAGTGTGAGCTAGTAGTGAGAGTACACATACCTGCCTGTGACACTGAGGAATGTGAGTGGTGTGGAATGTCCAAATGTTATGCCCATCTGTGTCAGTGTATAAACATGCAAGTGAACACGTCTGTGAATGTGTATGTTGCTACGAGGGAGAACACAGCTGTGGTGAATGCACACACGAGTTGTGAGTATTAGCATAGCTGTAAGCAGGACATAGGAACAAATGAAAGTGAATGTATGTTCCCAGGTGGTCTTAGAGGGAGAGATCCTGTTCCAGACACAGTACTCTTCTCTGTCCTGTCCATTTCTGTACATGTATTAGTTTTAAAGATGAAAAGCACCCCAGCTTGTCTTTAGCTTGGACATCACCCCTGAGTGCACAGTTGCTATGCCAGCTCAGTGTGTTTGTGTGCTCTTGTGAGAGAGTTGGTAATTGTGAGTGCTCCCTAAGAGAATCTCTGGGGCCAGGGGATACAATAGGCAAGGGTCTAGGGTCTGAAACTGTAGACTTTAATAAAGCCACTGACAGCAAATAAGAGCCTGACATGTGAGTCACATTACTGACAACAAGGGCTGCTTTGTAGTCCCATCTGCACCCCGATCGGGTCCCGTACAGTAACTGAAAGGACAGAACAAACTGCTGCTGCCTTCAATAAATACAACAGTGCCACAAAGGCAGCCGAACAGACCAACTTTGTGTGGCTTTGCTGCAGCTGAGTTACTCTCTTAGCTCCCTTCCTTGCCTCCCCCACCAGTGGAAATGAGTGACATTACCCTGTAAGGGCTGCTTGAGAGCCCTGACTATATGCTTGGCCCCATGGCAGTCATTACATGCAGCCCTGGAACATTTCTGTTCCCTGCCACCTCCTGTGCTCCCATCCTTAACAGCCTTTCTGCTTCTCTGACCCCAGGGATTGGGAGAGCCTCTGAGCCTCTACCTCATGAACCATGTTCCTTGGACCTCCTGCCCTCGCCTGGGCTAGCCAGCACTGGGAGCTTAGCAAAGACTGGCATCAGGCTATGAGCAAACTTGAAATTTCTGTGATCAGATTCCCACTGGAGTTGTCACGATGAAAACAATGGACTTTCCAGCACAGTAACTTGAAGACCTTTCAGACCCTTAGTGATTGGTCACCTCCCTAGCCCAGGTAGCACCCAGGGATGACAGCATTTGCAATTTATCCAGGTGTCGCCTAGCAGAGGTAGAAGCCTTTTTCCCTGACTGCACTTAGGGCCTCTTGCTCTTCCCTCCCTCTGGGCCTCCTCTCTGTGGCTTGGAGACTTTCCCAGTGAAGCTTTTTCATGTTGGGGGGGTGGGGTGGTGGTGGAAATACCCTTGCAGATCAATCCCTCTTCAATGGGAATTTGTGCCACTGTCTTGTCTGTCTTGGTATTTTCCTGACCACTCTTTAATTTAACCCAATACCCCTCAGGTCCTTGTTGGACCTGATATTTTGCGCTGTCAGGTATTGAAAGAATGATATAAGCCCTGGGAAAGATCACTGGGTTATAAATAAAAATATAAGCCTATTGTTGCCAAAGGGATGATGTTTACTATCAGGATAATGTTTATGACAGTGCAGGTGTGCCTGTGTTGTCTATCTTAGCATGTAGCATGTCCGCCCACCTAGCAAAAGTCTGAATTCTTGTCTGCCTGAAAACAAAAGGAACATCAGACTCAACAGTCTATGCTCAGCAGAAACTCAGCTTCCTTCTGTATTATGTAGTGCACTGAGAGCTGAATTCCCTCGAGGCTAGGGCTTATTCCACATGAGACGTATACCATTTGTCCTCTGGTTATGGTGAACGATAGAGCCTGTAGCCTGCCCTATTGGTGTGCATGTACACAGCCTAGTTGACATTGTCTTCAGCCAAGATTATCTCAGCCATAGTGATATATTTCTAAAATACAAGTCTTACCTACCCTAAAGGTCAGATTTTCATCTGGCAAATAGTATAGTGCAGCTTATAGGGACAGAACATGCTTGAGGTGAGATGCAGCAGATCTTTCCTTGGAGAGGAGATCAGACTTCAGGGAGCAGACAAATCTAGTTTCAAGCATCTTGTAGGATTTCCTAAAGACCATCTTCTGTGAAAAATCCTCCTTGTGACTTCACATCCCCTTCTGTTCAAGCAACCATTCCAGATAACATTAAGCAAAGGGAAGCAGACTAGCATAAAACAAGCCAGCTAAGACAAATTAGCCAGCAGTAAGCAGCAGTACATCATACAGAGTTGTATGCAGAAGAGAGAGGAGGATTTCACTGGTGTCACAGAAAATCCACAGACGCTATAGTGGAAGGCAGTACATGAAATTTATAGGAGCAACTTGTGAGAGTTTTGCATAACACCGTAACATTTCTGATAGTTTAATGTGTGGACCTTCTGCTAGTAAGTCCTAGTATCTCTGTATCAATAATATATAAAGGATTAAACACCACTGTTCTGAAATACCCTACATAGCTGAGAAGCAGCCCAGAACCTGAAGTCCTGTAGCAAATGTGGTCTGTGCTTTTCAGGAAAAAGTCTGGAATTTTTGAAAAGAAATTTAAAGCATCTTAAATCACTGTTAAAAGAGAAGGTAGATTCCTCAAATCCTAGTCCAGTGCTTTGATCACATAACAAGCTGCCCGTTTGCTTTAGTGTCTAGGCTAAGACCTGGACAGGGTAAGGCCAGTGAACATACAGCTATTTTTTGGTAGTGAGTGCCAGTCCCCTCAGTCTTCATCTGTGATGACCATTTGTACAAGTTTCAATAGAGGTGATGCAGCTGGCTGAAGTGGAAGATGACTCTCAAGCATGGAATCTACTGCAAGAGTATGTGTGCTTTTCTCTGGAGCATCTTCATCTCTTGAATAGGCAAGACCTCAATAATCCTGTTTCTGGTAGCTTGATACCTCAAGAGAAGAAGTGTTTCCTTGAAGGAAATGGAAGCATGTAGCCTAAAGAAGAGTAAAAAAACCTGTTGTCATGTGGTAGAGAGAGAGGAAAGGGATCTGTGCACAGTTCTGGCACAGCCTTAACCTGCTGGGGTTTTTTTTGCCTTTTTTTGTGTGTGTGTGTGTGTATTTGCATTTGTTTCTGCTGTCATCATTGCGGGTAAATGATGTAACATTGGGTATGAAACTGGACAAAGCAATTGTGTAAGAGTGTTTTACTGGACCAAATACCTTACAACTCTAGAATGCCAGAGGATTTAAGTATTTAAGAAATAATCTGTTTTAAAAGTCTTTTTCAGACAATACAGACAGTTTGTGAAGGGCATGTTCTGGTAAGCATATTAAAGTATAAATTTCACACAAATGAGGAAGCAGCAAGTATGAACAACTGATGAGATGAGCAATGGCTCGGCATAAATGGCAAGTGGGGACAGTGGCCAACAGCACTGGCTTGGGAAGAAGTAGTATGTGGGGGAATTTGGTGGCGGTGTGGCAACAAGCTCTATAGGTCCAGTAGCAACCTGGTACCACTGTACTACCTGTGAGAGCAGAAGACAGTCCTGAGACTTGGCACAGGCATGTTAGATTGTGTTACTGCAGGTAGTAGGAAGCAGGTCACTGCCTCAGCTGTTCCTGCACCAGGAAATAGGAGAGGAGAGCTTTAAATTATTTTTCCTGTTTGAGAAAGGTGCAGTTGGCAATTATTTGAACTCGTGTTTTTCTTTTAATTTCTTTCTTTTTTCCCTTCATTGAAGAACTGGTTGGTTAGGTCATTTGAGTCATCATTTGTGGAGAAGCATAGCTCATTGAGTGCCCAAGTAGTTTAGCTTAATTTTCCCAGGTTTCTGAGTGGGTTTTCAAAGTGTTCTTTGCTAATGACCCCTAAAAAGTGAACCTGGTTCTGTAGGTTGTTAAGCAAAACCTAGCAGAAGGGCTATAATAAAATAAAATGGAAAGCAAAGTGCAAATGTGAAAAAAACACACCAATCTTAAGGCCAACAAAACTTTTTCTGGAAAGAAAATGCAATGGAAGGCATTGGAAGCTGACTGCTCTTCTGTTATCCTTGCTTTGTGATCTCAGTGTTTGTAGGCCCTGGCCAAATCTTGGAGCTTTGAGAGGTAAAGACTGGGTTCTAAGAAATCTCAGATCCTAAGCAGTTCTGACCAAATTAAGGTATTTCTTATGGTTGAGGTCCAGACCTTTGCAAGATAACTTATTTAGGTCTAAGTGACTTTGGAAATGGGGAGAAGAGGTAACCTTCTGGTAAAGAGACTTTGGTCCTCAACTGTTAGCCATTAAAATACAAGAGACTTTTGCCAGCTGAACAGGAGAAGCTACTTCCAATAAAGCCAATCAAAAGCAATTTCCCTGCTGAAAGGTGGCCTACCTGAGACAGAGCAGCCCGCACCAGCTGCACGCCACTGCTGTCAGACTTGGACGGGTCTGTCAATTAAGGGAACACAGAGCAATCTGTGAGCGCTGAAAGGGATCCCTTCAGAGCCCTCCGTGGCTGAGAGACAGGCCCATTGTCTGAATGCATGTCTCACATAGTTTCAGAGTCCAGATAAGCAGGCATGCCATGAAAAACTGCATTATATGGTGAGCTCAGGAATACTTTGGCTGTGGCTGGATGAAGTGGGGGAGTGGGAGAAGAGGTAACACTGCACCTTTGCATTGTGGGAGGTGGGGCAATGAAAGATGTCGCGTTTGGTGGTCCCCCAATATAACCTTCTTTCTCACAAACTCTTGTTGAATGATGAAGTCGTTGTTTCCTCTGCTTCCCCTCCTCCACTCCAGCCTTGCCCTTTCTTCTGGAGTTCAGAAATCAGCAAGGAAATTACTGCAGCACTAAGAAGACAAACAGCTTAACCACCTTCAACTGCTGATTTGCCACGTGTTGAAAATCTTTTTTCCTGGAAATTCAGTAGCTCCAGGGTCTATAGGTCTGTGGTTAGGGAAGAAGGAACCCAGGGGAAGGAATGAATGGGATTCCCTCACCAGCTGCTTACCAACATTTGCTTTCATCTTCCTCACATTATAGCTGGTGCCTGGATCCCTTAGTACGTGTGGGCCTTGCATGCTTCCTAGCTACAGGCCCGATAGGGCTTCTCTTCTTTCTTAGCTTTCTTAGAGCTTGGGAATACATAAAATGTGTTAGTACATGCTAAAATGTTAGCATTGCAAAGCAAGTACAATCAAGCTCTGTTTTGCTTTTATGTTACCTTTCTGGGCTATTTTGCATGGTGAAAAAAGGTTGTAGCAGAACTTTCTCTTTGAAATAAAGCAGCCACTATGTAAGGTTAAGCTCTCATCTGCTTGGAGGATATAGAAGCTGTACATTGTGTGATAGGAAGCAAGAGAATGTATTCATGGGAACAAGGAAGTCTGTTATTAATGATGGACCATATAGCTGGGAAGAGCCAATGTTGTGGTAACAGGGAAACAAATGTCACCATCCAGAATGTGAAGGATGTGTTGCAAGTGAACTTCCTAATACTTTTCCTCTCTCCTTCTGACTAGGGACTCTCTTTTTCTGCACTCAGTGCAAGCTGACAATCTTTGTGTTTAATTTTAGGTAAAGGCATCCTAGATGATCTCCATTCAGGGTTATGAGCCAAAGCATATTGTAAGCCATGCCCACTTCTGACTGTCATCAACAATGGACCAAAGCCATATCTAACAAGTCAGTTAAATTCTGTGGACCTACCAAGGGACAAGTTGGCCCATACACTTCATCTTTCACATCCCTTTTTCTGCAGTGCAGTGGGTTGCCAAAAGAAAGGAGGTTGTAGTGCTGACATACTAGCTGAGCTATTTTCAAAGATTTATTCTTCTTGTATTTACCTTTTAGTTTATTTTCTTCTGTTTAGATATACATACTTAAATTTACCAGAAGAGACTAGTTTTGCTTTGCTCTCTGTTCCTCAGTTCTTCAGGACAGAGATCTCACTCAGGGAAATTCATGACCTTCCTCCCACAGATAGACCCTTGTCTGAAGCACACCTTAATCCCATAGCCTCCACTCAATCACACCATGGGCTCTGGAGAGCACCCTGAAGAACCTTGTCTTATCCTTTCACTTGTCTGTCTTGGTGTCTTTTTAGGCCTGTTGAATCTGAGTCGTTCTTGATGAGGGAAAGATAAGTCGAGGCATCGCCCAAAACTGCCAGCTCTTTTCAACAAAATGAACTGTCTCTTTGAGTAGCTGATATAAAGATAGTCCTAGCACAATCTTCACATTGCATTCTTACTTGCTTCAAGGAACTGTTAGCTAATTAAGTGAAGGTATTTAGCAGATTGTCATCAGGAGGCAAGTGAGCCACTCAGGGAGATGAATGGGGCAGTCTGTTCCTCTCAGAACTTTGCTTCAGTGTCTAGTCAGACTTGAGCAGGTACCAATGGCTTCAGGAAAGGTGCACATTGAAATTTGTTTTATGTGCTTAGGGTAGAGATGAGCTGCTTCATTGTAAAATGGAAGCTGAAGAGCAGAAGAGGTGTTAAAATGCATCCTGTTAGGTTTTGCTTTTCAAGGTACAGCAGCAGACTTCTCACCCTTGCTCCACTATTTGTACCCTGTTTCTAAGCCGGTGTGCCATGTTGGAGCTGTGTAACAGTCCTCATCTCCTCTCCTCAGTTTCTGCTGTGCTTCCCTGCAGGCAGATGCAAGTCACTGGGTAGTTTTATGAATCTCAGATACATACCTGGAGTGTCTAAGGGGAAATGTTTTCCCTTCTACTATATATTGCAGACTGCACAGTCCTCTATGTGTGTGTCTAGCAGAAAGTGAACTGCTGGATGTCTGCTTCTTGGGGCCCTTGGGACTTCTCTGTGGTTTGGAATGGAGAGGCCTTTGATCTGTGGTTTGTGTGGGAGAGGTAGATAATACTGTGGTTTGCAAACAGCCAATGATTCTTTCTTTCCTTCAAAGAAAAAGAATAGCGTTGATCTGTGATAATGCAGGACATCACATGAGCAACTGAGAGTGGACAGGATGGCACAGTGTGCTCTGCGGGTTGCAGCTCTCTTGTGTCATGGTATACATTTAAGAAAAGATGACAGCCTTGGAAGTATTTTCAAGCCACAAGTCTCCTCTAGGTATGGCAGGGAATGACCCAAACGCAGCAATAAAACCACGAGTTCCATCTGCATCTCTCCAGGGCATGTAGGCATTGTTCATCCCTGGCAGAAGTGCTGTAGAAGGGCATCTACCCCATTGGGGGTCCTGTGGCATTGGCTAGTGCAATTTTAAGAGTTCAAAGGGGCATGACTGCTATTATCCCTCATGACCCTGGAGGGTACGTTCAGCACTTTGGGTGAGGAGTGCTGAGAAAATGTTGAGTTTGAGCAACTGCTGTGAATGTTTGTGTCCATTTGAGGATGGTGTAACTCAGAGTAAGCAGCTCTAAAGCAGAAGAGTGGGGTTGTGTTTGTGCCTCTGCAATTTTAGGATAATTCTGCTGTGCAAGAGTCCAGTGCTCAGAATGTAAAATCTGGTGCCCTGAACCAAACCAAAGAGCCATCTTCATGAGATCCTGTCTCCCTATAAAGTAAATATTTAAGGAAAGGAATCAGAACCGGATGGGTATTTAGTGATCTTTCTGATACATAGCATCTAGCAATCAGTCAAGAGATTTCTTGAAATGGACAATATATTGGGCTTGTTATGACCAGTAGTCACCACTGGATTAGTATCAGTCCCTTGAGCTCCCATGACATGATTGCCTTGGACAGCAGATCTGGCAGCATTTAAAGGACTAGGAAGCTGTGTGTTGGCAGAGGAGGGACTAGTGCTGAGAATTGTAACAGTGCCAGGCATGGCAAGCTGGGACATTTCCAACTGGAAAGGAGTAAGAAGTGGAAGCATGTAAGTGAACTACATTCAAGATGTTCTAACTACATCAAAGCAAAGCCACACAATTGTGGTACTGGAAGCAGGTGATTTATTGGCTGTGGGAGCAGGCTTTCCGTAGAGGTGTCGTTCTGGGTTTTGCCTCAATGCTTAAAACCCGATCAATTTGCCTCTCACCTCTTGTACCCTGTGGTCTGGTGGGACTAGCCTTGCTCATGGCAGCTTAGAATGGCTCTGGGCAATATTCCACCACTCCTCAGTAGTGGGCTATGGAGCACTGCTGCTGCTTTAAGCGGTCACCCATTCACAGCATGCTTCAGTACTGAGGATGTATTTGGTATAGCCATCTGACATCTGCAGATATACAGGGCATGCAGTCCTGTATGTGCCCCGAGACCCAGACAATTCTGCAGCCTGCTAGAGCAGACTGCCACAGCTCACCTGTAGCTTCTGTGGGAGAGGCCTGTCTTTTGGGATTTAGTGCCTGAATTAGATCCCTCTTGGAGATGCTGCCACAGTTTATGAGGGACAAAGTTCTTAAAAGAGCTTAGTGACACTTTCATTCTTCTTTTCAAGTCAATTGTGTTCTGTAAAATCCCACTCTTGGGACTTACGCATGTTAGCACCAGTTCAGCCCCAAAATTTTTGAATGTGTTTTTTCCAGAAGTCCTTAATAGCTAGGTGACTGCTACTTATCACTGCTTCTTCAGAGCTGCTGACATTTCCAAGGAACACTGGCAGGTCAGAAAGTTAGCTTGGAGAAGCTGAGCTGCTGCTTTATCACATTACAGTCACCTAGCATAGTGCTTTATAACTCTGTCTTTAATGATTTTCTCAGCTATTTTTCCTAGTACTGGCGTAAGGCTCACTGAGGTCTATAATTCCCTTGATTGCCCTTAGCACCTCTTTTAAAAGAATCACAGAGTGTTGGCTCCACTCCAGCCTGGTGGGAGAGTGGCTATTTTTAACAATAACTTGCATATTTTTGTTAGTAACTTCTTTATACTTTGATTTCTTTAGAGAGTTTGCATAAATGCCAGCTGGTACTGGGGTTTTTCACTGTATGCTATGGTTATGCTATGATGATTTTTCTCCCCTCCTTTTGAGTTTCAGTGTGTCTATTTCCAATATATCTGGCTTTGTCAGTCCACTACCACTGTTATAGCCGTCTGTGGTTACAGGGTTAATATAATGTGGTCAAGGTACCCAGACCTCAGACTGGAGATCACCTATGCTAAATATTTTACATATATCCAAAGCAAGCCCAGTTCTTATCTTGAGGAGCTTGTGGCCAGGCTTTTTAAGACCAATTGAGACTTTATCTAATTTTCTCCCATGGGGCAAATGGGAAAAGTTTACTCAATCAGCTAGGTCAAGAATAACCTTATGTGAATGTGTCTGAGTTCAAGAACATTGCCTGCTGGTGGCAGTCCAGAGCAGAGAGGCCACAAGCGTACTTTACCACAGTTTTGACATTCTCATATTCTGGTCCAGTGTTTTAATTACAATGTGTTAAGGCTTAAGGCTACGCTGGCCACTAAGTGAGTGACAGACACTCTCTATTAACAACTCTCCCTTTCCCAAGGAAAAAGAAAGGGAATAAGGAAGAGAGATTTATGATTCAGAAAATAAATCTAAGCCTGCTTCAATGATAATAATAATTTAAGAATAAATTATTTACAAATATATATACACCACCAATATCAAACCCATCTCCTGTGATGGCAATTTGTCACTGTCACCACTGATGCTGTAGCAGGAGTCCCCAACTAGACTCAGCAACAGACAGGAACCAGATTCAGGAGCTGGATTCTGTGACTGAATTCAGGAACCCCTGAATTATAATTGAAGGCAGAACCAATAGAGTCCTCCTCAGACACTGGCCATTGAAAAAAAGAGTTTGACCCTCATGATCCCTCAACATTATACTGAATATGATGTACCTGGAATGGAATCCCTTGTTGGTCAGTTTAGGGTCAACTGAATTGTCCACTCCTTGCAGGTGCGTCTTTTTACTCTGTAATCCCCAGTGCAGTACACAAGATGTATGCAGGTCAAGGTCACTGCTAACAGTCCTTGGTACTAACTAGAAATATAGAGCATTATCATTGCTGGACACAGACACTGTCTGAGAAACATGTCACTATTTTCAGAAAGTGCAGTTACATAGAAGAGACTGATCTGAAAAATCACTGAACAGAACTCATTCTGTTCTAACTCAAATCACGACACAATGCCACATTTCCCAGACTTACCCTGTTTCCTCTATGGTTTGAAAATCCCTGTTCTTGGTGACTCCTAGTAGAAATTCCCTGTAGGAGATACTCCCATCACAATCCTGTATTTCTGACTGTGTGAGAGCAATAAGGTATCCAGAACTCCAGTTCACATTGTTTAACGACTCCCTGTCGTTACTTGGGATAAACTCCCCAGTCTGTCCCCTTACAGAGCTCCTGCCTGCTCTCCTCACCTCACTCCTGCTGTCAGCATCTTTCTGAATGGAGTTCAGTAAAAGAGAATGAGCCCAACCCTTTTCCCCTCCTTACCCCACTCCCAGCAGGCAGGCAATATGGCACAGTGCAGTCTCCAATGTCCCTTTAGTCACTTTTCTGCTGTCAGTGTCATAGGGCTTGTGTTTAAGCATTTTCACGCTGGATTTGAAATGAGATTATAGACTGGTCCACTCAATTGACTTAATGGATTTTAAGAGACTAGATCCTATTAATGCAGTCAGTGCCCCAGGGTGCCTCTCCTACTGCAGACAAGATAATCTGCCATGCAAATTAAATCCTGCCTCAAGATGCAGGGCCTGCTTAATGTGATCCATTACACAGTTTACTTGTTTATATCTAATATTGTAACAGGAATAGGCTTACGAGCAGCAGGACTCAACTGAATAGAAGAGTAAATTACCAGGAAAATGAGGTTTTAGAGTCTCTCTCTCTCTCTTCCTTTCCCTCAATCTCTCCTATTTTCTTCTCTCTCTCTTTCACTTGTGAAATCACATTCCTCTTCTGCTTTTTGCATGTAGGGAACAATCAAGGAAAATAATATATCTGTAAATGATGGATTCTGCTTTTGTTTACAGAGGTGTAAATTGGGAATTTATCCTGAAGAAGGAGCTTAAGGTGTTCAAGAAAACATTTATGGGAAAGTGAAGCTCTTCTTTTTAGCCCTTGCTTCCAGTCTGCATGGGATTCTGGAATGAAGTATTCTGACTGTGCCCTTTTACTCTAGAAAATCTTATGGGTGAGATTTCTTTTCTCTCGTGTAAAGTCACAAGAACAGGTATAGGTGGCCATGGTGGAAAGGAATACAGAGAATAGTCTAATTTGAGAACCATGTTAAAATTTGTAGAAATAAAATCAGGAATATCCAGTTTGGATAGTTGAGAGGGAAAGAGCGTTCAAGGAGAAGTGGTTCAGCAAAGTCATGGGCTTCCAACAGAAATTACTTGTGTCCATGCAGCAATACATGTCAAGGAAGATGCTTGTATAAGTGAGCCTTTCAAGGGCAGGAGGATGGATTATCTGGCCTCTCCCTTTAATGATACTGTAGCTTATGTTAAGGATCTTGAGATAGGGATCCACAAATTTAGGAACACTGATTTACAGGAGAAGAGATACCTTTTCATACGTGACAAATTCAATGGTTTGTCCTGGGATGAGATGTGGAGGATCCAAGTGGTAGGGCAGGATCCATCACAAGAATAACAAAAGAGAAAATGGATTAAAAGGCTGCTCCAATGTTTAAATTTGTAAGTGACTAGTATTAGGAATAGATGTGGGTCTGTTTTCCTTTTGGGTTTGCCCAGGTGTAGACAAAGTCTCATTTTCAGAACTAAAGCAATTTCCTGGTAGGGAAATGCAAATGCACTATACCAGCAGGCTATTCTCAGCACATACAGACCTGTATGTCCTTGTACCAACACGATCAGAGTGCTATGCACACACAGTGCAGCCATGTTGCTTAAGAGCTGTAGGCACAGTGGTGGGATAGCCCTTCTTCACACTCCCAAATGAAATGAGTAAGTGTGATTTGCACAATGCCCATGTTGGATCCTAAGATCTACACGCATTTTTGAGCAAAGGGAGCGTCAAAGTGAAAGGCTGGGGCATATACAGAACAATTTTTAGGACCTGACACGGTCTTTAGCTGTAGAGTGGTCACCATGTCTACACAGACACTCTATAGCCAGACACTCAACCTGTCCATTGCAAAGGAAGAGGGTAGGAGCATCAGGCTTCTTCACTTCTGTGATATCTTACTGGATCCATCTCAGCCTTCTGAAAAGAGGACTTAGGAGAGACCTTATCATCATGTTCCAGCATTAAAAAGCTGGCTACAAAGAAGATAGAGGAACTTTGTACTCTTTTTGACAAGGAATCACATGGGAAATATGAGGGGTAATGAGTACAGGTTGCTCCTGGGGAGATTCTCATTGGACACAAGAGGAAAATTTTTCACAGTGAGAACAATCAGCGATGGGAATAATCTTCCCAGCGAAGCGGTGGATTCTCCAACATTGGACACATTTAATATCGGCTGGGTGGGACTCTGGGCCATCTTGTCTAGACTATGCTTTTGCCAAGAGAATTTGGATAAGATGATTCTTGGAGTCCTTTTCAACCTGGTATCCTATTCTATGAACTATGTATATCACAGCAATAATGTTGTATGTATTACAGCTTGGGGCCTGCATAACCAGCTGGTCACTGGAAGGGGGTTTATTCCCACTGATGGCAAAGAGGTTGATGAGCCCCAGTAGTGGTATCTAGTGTTGGCTGATCCAGGCCTTGTAAGTGGTGCTGACTTCAGGAAAAGTCTCCATGCCAGGTAACAACACTACCTTGAACCAACACTTCCATCATCATTGCTGATGGCACCTCATGCAGGAAGAGAAGCAGGAGGAGGAGGAGGGAAGGAAACTGTTTTTTTTAACTTAATTTAAAGCTTTTTATGAGATTTTCACAGCTGTGATCTTATCAGGGTTTGGCTATAGAAATTAAAGCTGCAATTATATTTTCCCCTTCCTGGAATGTAAAATAAAGTCTAGTGCAAAATGCATTAAAAACTGGAATGTAAAAGTGTAATTAATGTGGAGCAAAAGCACATTGCGTCATTAACTTTTTTATTAATATTCTCACGCAGTGCAATTTCAAAGCTCAGTGCCACTCCATTTCCCCCGGTGAATATCTCCCACTCTTTCATTGCAGCTACCTTTAACCTCATCTCTAGTAGGATGACAGCAGCTTTCCTCTGGAATTACATCTCTGCTCATCCATCTGTCCCACTACATCCATTCTCCTTCCGCTTAGAGTTTCCACCATTCTAGGATGCAATTCTGTTCCTATTGGAAAGAGAGGGACAAACTCATTTGATATCTGCAGAGCAACAGTGGGGTAACTCCTTATCTGAAGGAATGCAAAGGGGTAGGGTTCATTCTTCTGTTGAGGTGGAGGAGCAAAGCTTCATCTTTGAAAGGCATCACAAAATATCTTACTTGCAACTTGCATCTCTAGACTTTGTTTGCATATGTAAGCAACACTCATTCTAGATCTGTTTACTCTTGCTGTGTTAAGGCCTACTCCCGTAAGTTGTAGTTGCTAGGCACCATCTGGGTACTAACTTCATTTCCCTTATTTTGTTGTCTTGGCATGCAGCAAGTACTTTTCAGTTGCTGCTGTGTAAACAGAGGACCCCTGCTTTCCATGAGATGTTAACCCAGGCTCTTTGCACTGCCCCAGTAGCATTGACAGGAAGGCTAATGCATAGTTCTTTTCAGCATGGTTCATTTACCCAATGTCAGCCAGTGCCACAGAAGGAAGAATGGGGCCAGAATAAATTCTTGCTGAAATCAGGGTGGCTTGAGTGATGGAACTGTAGACCAATATGCAGAAAGCAGACTAAAAGGTATACTGCAGTGAAATCAAATGCTCAGCAGTCTTGGTGTGGTACGTGCCCTGCATTGTTTTACAAGAGAGGCCAAGGGATAAAGAGGATCTAGATTCCCATCTCAATTCTTTCTAATTCCCAAGTCATTTTTTCTTGACTCCATTCAGCTCTGAAATGGGCAGACCACTCAAACTTGTTTTATGAAGACCTCTAACAGCTTGTCTATCACAGAGTGGCAGGTGAATTTGTTCCTTGGTTCCTAAGTTTAGTTCATAGATTCCTCTAATTTCATTCCAATTTGATACCAAATTATGGTTCATGATCTGAGTTTAAGGTTATACAGTTAATTCTAGGTTCAAAGTAGAAGCAGAGCTCTAAGAGCTACCAGCTGTTTGCTTAGTTTTGAAATGGCTGTGAGTCTAGCCCAGAGTATGTGTTCTCTGCGTGTACCCAGGGATGTGTATTCACAGATGGTCTACAGTATCAGATAGGATTCCGCCTGAATTTCCTGGTAGAGGTGGGATGTAGCAAAACTTAGGCTGCATGGGGAAGGGTGAGACATTTACTGCATCTGATGATTTTATCAGATCTCTGATGGATATTGTAGAAGAGGATTACGTGTTCATCCACCCATCTGTGCAGAATATCAGGGCTCACAAATTGTTTAGATCTCAGACTGCTCCTAGAAGGTGGTTGGAAGTTTGCTTGTATCTCACCCAAAGTACCTACAACATGATTGTGGCACTTTGATAGTTAGATCATGACCAGTAGAAGTGGAGGTGTATGAATCACCTCAAGTCAGAGAGAAGAGTACCAATTTGTAGAAAGGAATTTGTGACTACAAGTCAGCAGAGTTCATTTGGATGCCACGGCTTTGCTGAGTCCCAAAGCATTCTCACTTATGTTTATGTGAAGACTTACAAAGCCTTGGTCATGGATTCCCTAACACCAGTAATGTATAGATGCAAAATAAAAGGCATCCTTATCCCAAAGAGCTTATAGTTAAAGTGCTCTGTCTGGCAAAACTTTCCTTTAAGTATGTGATCAATTCCTTACTGTTAACTGGGCTTTCTCCAAGGATCTGAAGTAGCTAACAATGAAAAGAAGTTGTCTTTATTTGTTTTCCTAGGCTAGAATCCTAAAATTCACTGAGTGTGAGCTGGTACTTACTGTGATCTGCTGTTTGTCTGAAGAAGCATCTGATAGTGTCAATCAATCTTGCCATTTATTCATTTTTCAACTGCTTGCTTAACAAAACCAATGCATTTCACAATACATTGCCAATAATATCAGCATTTTTGCAGAAGGCATTGTTCACATTTTAACTGAAATTATTATTGCAGTTGCTGTGAAATTATATAAAAAAATAATTTAATGAAAACCATCTCCCTGGAAATCTTACTGACTTTCAGATTAATTATATGTGTATTTCACACATCTGTGATTCACAGGTCTTGTATTATAAATTTCATCATTCCTTTACTTAAGGCTTTATTCTGAGTAGAATGTCAGGAGGTAAAACGAGAATGTTTAGCAGTGCTATCCAGTAACAAAGCAAAGCTGAAACCAGGATGGTGTCTGGCTCTTCACTCTTTTCAACAGGTGCTTGAATAGCTTGATGTTGGTTTTCCAGCATCCTGGGGCAGGATGGGACTAGACTTGAGGAGGACTATGCATTGTGTAACTTGCCTGGTACTTTACTGCATAATTCTTTACTGCATAATTCTTTACTGTGTAATTCATAAATCTTTTAATTCCCCCTCACTGAATGCCAGATACCTGTCAGCTGTTGCTATGTTTGGTACACCAGGATTAGAAAAATTACTTACAACAGATGAGTTTACCTTTTGTATGTTCTCATAAAATTAACCTGGGGAAGTAGAAATATTTGGCTTCAAATGCACAATACTTTCTCAAGATAATTATCTTATTCTGTACCATCCACATGAGCTCTTCTGCTTGTCCCAGCATTTTATTTATTTTTTTCCTCACTGGAATTCTAGACACCTATGGCTGATACAAAATAATTCAGAAGTGTCTTTAAGATTTCTCAACTCCAAAGTAACCAATACAAACCTAACATTGTAAAGACAGCATAGCATCTTGGGAATCACCATTTTTAGTGTATTGCCTCTAGTGCTGGAAGTGCACTGCCTTAAACTGTGCTAGTGGTTGGAAGCATGCTTTTCCAAACTGTGTGTTAATTATCTCAGTCAAAATGCAGCCTTTCCTGGAAATCATTGTCCAAAATTGGAGACAAAGTTTTTAATTTTAAAATGAGATGGATATGTACACAATTAAGCTCTGGACTTCCATTAAATGCCCTGGAGACCAGGTTGGTGGCCAGGAGAACTCTTCACTGCTTTTATTTGAAGGTGTGTCTGTATTGTTAAAGACTTGTCTGGGCAATAACAAAATAGAAGTATTGGTTACTTCAGAGAACACAGAGTTGTATTAAAAAGGGAAATTAATCTAATCAAGAGTGCACCCTGTCTCATTGTCTTCTTTTTGTGTTCATCTAGTTTTTGTTGGGGGCAAAGAGGCATATGCTGCTCCTTTTTATATTTGATGCTGTGCTGTAAAATGATAATGTCACTATCCTCTTTGAAATGTCCATTGACAGATTAATTCTCTGTTTACTGTCTTAATGCTTAGAGAGGAATTTTGTTAAGCTCTCTCAAATTCTCACCATTTTTATTGAGACTTTTTATCCTATGTTCTTTGGACAATTTTGCAGAGTGGTGGTGTAGGTAGCTGTGGTTAATACAGCTAGTTTGGGCATGTACTCCTTGCACAGTTTACCCTTTTGAGGTTATGTTGGTGCCCCTTTGTATGTTGAAGGATGGATATTGATGGAGATTCCAACTTTATCATGATCTACCTGCCTGCTTTTCTGCTTTTGCTGGAGGGTATGTTATCTCTCTTAAATGAGATTTACATATTTCATGCCCATTCAGTCCAGCAGCTCTTGTTCTTTTCACAATTGCCTTGAGCCTTTGATCATTTTCTTCTGCTGTTATACCCCAGCTTAAAATGCCATCTGTATCCATACCATCAACAGTTTGTTGTTCTAGTAACAACCCAAATGGCAGTCTGCAGAAACAGCATTTCTCTAAAGGAGTGTGCAGTCTGCACAAATGAGCGCGCTGGTTTTTGAATCCTGCTGATGTATCCAGTGTAGAAAAAAGATTTGGCAATCTTTCTCCAATATTTCTCTTTTTGTAGGCAATAAAATACGTTCCTTTTTACATTTTTGGTTACCTTTTTGCTCTGTGTATTAGTGAAAGACTCTTCATTCTTTTCCCACAGTAGTCAAGGAGTTTCCTCATTTCAATGATCCTTCTGTTTGAATTATGATTTCTAGTTTATTTTAGGATTTGATTTAGCATTTGTAGAATCTGAAACAGCTTGGCTTTTCCACTTATATTTCTTACTGTGCTCATTCTGACTCCTTGAAATACATCTCTGATTTTGAATACATTTGCTTGATCATACCCAGGACATAACTTTTTTTTTGTGCAGAATTGGGTGCTCTTTTCCCTGATATTACAAAAAATATTGGAAATTCTATCATTGTATCCCTTCCAGTCTGTGGTTTTTCCATGTGATCCTGCCTTTTCTTCCCCTCCCCAATCCCTTCTTTTATTCTGTCTCTTAAAAGGAGTTAATTATGGTGCTTTAGACAACATACTGGCCTAAGCCCAAATATCCAGCTGAAGACTAATAAACGTTTCAATTTTCTCAGTGCATTCATCTTAAATGTCATGGTGTCCATACCACCTCAGAGGAATTTGCTCTGGTGGAGCTATCCTCTCCCTACCTGTTGCTGGCAGCTGCTTTCTCTGCTGCAAGGTCTGATGCAGAGCCACACAATGGTTCTGCACTACTAGAGGCAGCCTGAAATCTCACCAACTATCCTGGTTAGTGTGGGCTTTTGGGTACAAGGCTGGGTGTCACCTCAGGAAAGCAAAGCTGATAGAGCTCATGGCAGCACCAGACTGATCACGCCTATCTTACAAGGCACAGCAAAAGTCTTGCTGCTTGTACTGGGAATCAGCAGTGACCAGCTACTCTGCCATTCCCCTTCTCTCTCCTAACCTTCATTGGAAATTAAACTTCTGGGCAGAGAGCTACCTGCATTAGCTGACTATTACATCTCTGCTGACCGCCATACCTAGCAGACATAAAAGCTGTAAGAAGGGGCCCATGTGTTAAGGTCAGAGGATAGGGATGTGCTGGCAGAGAGGTGGCCTCTTAGAAAAAAGTAATCAAATGCTTATTAAATTAAAATGACTACCTTGAAATGCACTTGGGAACAGATGGGAAGCTAGTACAGTACCCAGAGGACAGGTGGGCTGTACTTATGCCAGCTTGCTTTTATAAGCAGGTGAATTTCTGTCTCTGGACTAGCTGAAGCTTTCCAGGGGTCTTTGAGGTGTTCCACTGTTTCTCTCCTACAAGGAAGGAAATACAGCCATGCACATGCAGTGCAAAGCTGTATTAACAGCTAACATACAGCTGCCTGTGCTCAGCCCAGAGCTGGCCTGAATATATCAGTACACTGTGCTTCCAGCAGAGCAGCTGGGCATGGAGGACTTGATGCAGCCAAGTGCTGAGAACCAACTTGGTAGACCTGTGTATCTGTACTTCCTCAGTTGAGAGGTAAGACAAGATGAGCAATGGCCTTGGAAAGGGAGGAGCTCCTGTTTGTTGGCATGGGCTTGGGGTATAATTTTGAACTGGCAAACATGTAGGGGCTTATTCAAAAGCCACTAGAACTGTAGGAATCTCTTGAGCATTTTAAAGTAGTTTTTTAGTTTTCCTTGTTCAAGCAAAGTTTCCCATGGGAAAATCATCAGCGGCTGACCCTTACTGTGTGCCAGCATAGTTCATATGCTGGAGCTACCTCTGTCAGATGGCCTGGAGGTGCTAAATATAGCACTATTAGTTGTGACTGCAAAGAGATAAAGGGGTACCTCATGGGCAAATCACTTTGTAGCTAAACCTACCCACTGCCTAGGAAATACATGAACTTTTGAGGCCCAGTGCTGGCTTCTCAGCAAAACCTCTGCTCCAGACACTTGAAAAATGCTTGGGCACTGTTTTCTCATTAGTAATTGAAGCATAATCCCTTCCCATTTACACC
The DNA here is from genome assembly GCF_014839835.1 of Dryobates pubescens. NCBI lineage: Eukaryota > Metazoa > Chordata > Aves > Piciformes > Picidae > Dryobates > Dryobates pubescens. The sequence goes on along the minus strand of NC_071619.1, from coordinate 18,510,044 downwards.
ATACTGAAAGACATATGATTGGTTCGGTAGCCCTGTGAATAAGGATGGGAGACATAGAAGGTGAAAAGAGATTTGTGTTTTCTTCTTCTAACACTTTTCCTCTGAAGAACCCTCAAAGTGATTGAAATTGTGTGGGGGAGAGAGGAAATCACAGAGAAGGAGCTGGTTCTCTTTGCAGGCTGTACTGTGGACTAGATTTTGTTAGGAAATGAGGAAAACGAAATGTCCCCACCCACCTGTCACATTCAGAATTACTGATGTTACTTGCCCCAAGGTCTAGGACATCTGGAAAGGAGGGATACCCTGTTAAATCAGTTAATAAAAAAGATAGCATTAAAGTTCTTTAAAATAGTTACCAGTCTGTATGGATAATAGGTTGAAGATATTTTCCTTGCTTAGCTGCCAATATCCTCTTACACTCAAGAGGTAGCCCTTAAGAACAGACTTGATACATTGGCCTACCCTTGGCTCAGGCATAATTACTGCCGTATTTTCTCAGTGCTCATCATAAAGGCACAGTGCATCATCTGCATGGGCAGTGATGTGGATGGAGAAAACTTTGGTTTAAAAAGTGGTGCAAATGGAGGAATTATTTTTACAAGTTCTTGAGAGAAACTGCTGGATCTTCTGTCTGTTCTGGCTACATCAGTAGAGCTGGCAGCATCTCCCCTTTGCCTACATATATTCTCTTTGATATATTTCTTTAGTTTCCTCAGAACAACCTTAAAACTGAGGAATAAATTCAGTCCCCAGGATGCAGAGCTTCTTACGGTTTAATCCTGTGCTATGCTTGCTAAGAATTTACTAGAGAAGTAAGTAGGAACTTTAATCAGTGCCTTCATGTTCCTACAGTGCAGGATAGCTAAGGGGTCTCTAGGTCAGTTTGCAGTCTGTCACAGACACCATATCTACCTAACCTTGAAATAGATTTTGATCCATTTGAAAACGCAGGAGAAAGTAAAATGAAGCAGACAGAAAGCTCAGCTGAGCAAAGAACTGGCATAGCCTGTTCGTCTACTGCCCTTTCTCTGTCCCAGCTGAAGGCCCACAGATAACACCCATCTACTGACCATCACTTGTTCCCCCATCTCTTCCTCTCTTTCCCACTCTTCTCATCTAATATTTCTTAATTTTCTTGAATAGACATGAATTTGAATAGAATCTGAGGGCAAGAGAGCACACCTCATTCTCTGAGGCAGCCTCCTTGATTATTGTGGAGTGGTGAATCTGTGCTGGAGTGCAATGAAAGATCCATCCATGGCCATACTCCAAGACCAGGTTCCTGATGAATACAGATAGACAGTGAGAAAGGGAGGGCAGAATAAGAGAAAGAGGAAAGGCGGGGAAAGGAAGCACTGTGACCCCTGTGCCGAAGCCTTGTGAGTATGGCAGAGACTTCTGTGTGTTTGTGTGGAACGGGGGCTGTTTAGATAAACAGATGGCAACAAATGGCATAAAATTATATACCCATAATGTCAGTTCATAACATTTTGTTCGACATACTTGATTTAATCGCTTAGCTGACGATTTTGCTTTTGGGCCCATATGGTGGCAAATGGCAAATGAACCCTCTTCACACAGCAACTCCAATCTGGCACTTTTATCACTGAGACTTAGGGAAGAATCTGAGAGGAGAGAGATGCAGATGGAAAATGAATGAGCAAGCAGGGTGGGGTGCATGTGTGGGAAGAGGAGGTTTTGAAGGTGCGGCCAGGGGACTGTTCTTGGGACATGGAATTGGGGTGTGGAGTTGAAATGGGGAAGTGAGGGCTGGGACAAAAAAAAACAGAATGTGCTTTTTTTGTGAACATCTAAGAGATGAAAAAGAATTTCTCAGCAGAGAGAATAGGGGAGAAAAAGTGTGGAGATGAAAACTGTAAAAAGTAAGGGGAATGGTGCTGAGGGGAAGGAAAAGAAGGAATGCCACCAGTAGGTAAGGCAGATTTTTAAGAAGTGAATTCATGATCTATAAACATGGGGAGAGTGGGGGGTGATGGGGATGGTAAAAGTATGAAACCAAGAGAACAGATCATTTGACTGGACTCTTCAAAAGGGCTCGGGAGCAAAGTCATGGAAAATGTTCAAGATGAAACTGGGTTCTCCTGTGCTCTTACCAGTGTGGTACTCCTGATAAAAGGGGTGTACCGAGAAGGGCAATGTGAAGATGATGACCAAATTCCCATGGCACATGACTTTACTGTCACCAAAATTGTGGTAGCATCTGGCAGGATATTCTGGCTGTGAAATGTCTTTCTACAACCTAGCTTTTCCTAAAGCTGGCTGGAGCCTGCACCTTCATTGTGGATTTTTTTTTTAAGCTATGGTATGATGTTACAAAATGTTGAGGACCCTAAGTTTGCCTGGCAGTTGTTAAGCAGGGCAGTTCTCCTAGGCACATCAAGGGTACTTCCATGGACTAACTCTGTGGTGGGGATTTTACTTTGCACATGCCAATGGGAGCATAGAAGAGGCAGCTTCTGGAGGATGCTCCCTCAGTGACTCAGACAATGGTGGTCCTCAGTATAATGGAGGTGATATGATACAGTAGTGCCATGCTGAGGCCATTGCTTGTCATTTGACAAGACATCATCAGCATCTTCCTTACATAGTTTGGATAAAAAAAAGAAACAACAAAATCAGTAAGTCAAAAAAACTGGTGGGTAAGCCAGCAGAGGTATGTTTCCTGGGATTCTGAGAAATATGCAGCTAGGGAAATGTCATTATGACAACACAGTCTCAAACTAATGATACTAAGTCAGAACTTCAGAAAGAAATTTGTCACAATGTAGGCAGGCTTTCTCCAATACCTTTTCCTCTTTGAGGTTTTCCTTTTTCTATATTTTTCTCTGCACTTTTCAGCAGGGGAATGCCAGGCCGGTTCCTCTCGTCTCACCATGTTGATTAACAGCTGACATGAATCTCATTTGCACCATAGTTAGGATAGTGAAGATTACCATGAAAAGTGCTAGTTACTAGGGAGTTTATATCTCTTTTGTGGAAAAGTTGGACTCTTTAACCTGGATCTCTCTAACTCAATGTTGTATGTCTCTAGTCACTGGAAGATTCAGCTACAGAAACTGCACTAGGTTGAAGTTTCCTCTAGGATGTTCTATAAATGCCTCTGGGCATACTGAGCCCTCAGTTTCACTGTGTTTTTCCTGAATATTACATCATGCAGCTGTGGCTGGGATATCCCCACTGTGCAGCTACCTGGTTTGTGACTAGTACCAGTTAAAGACTGCTGGTTTGATTGAGACTTATAGTTAAGTCTAGATGTGGCTCAGGTCTATGGAAAGTTTCCGATGACTCTAATTGTTGTGGTGCCTACAAAGAGTCCCTTTCTGACAAAAATTACTGCTGCCATTTCTTTCCAGCTTTCCTTCTTTATTCTGAGCAATTGAAACTGCCTCCCAAATAATGCAGGCAACCATGTGGTTAACAGTTAACTACTACGGACTGTGCTGTTCCCAGCCCTGTGACTCCACGGACTGGTGGAGAGGGGTGCTAGGTAGGTCCAAGTGTGCTACAGAATCCACACTGGGCTTCCAGTGTAAACCTTGGGAGTCGGGGTGTGTGTGTCCCACCCCCTCCCTTCCCTATCAATAGCTGAGTTCAATTTCAAAGTCTCTGCTTCATGAAACTAGTTTGACACAGCTCCCTCCTCCTTCTCCTCCCCCATTCACACCCCCCAGGCTCTTTACAACTAAACAGTTTGTCCTTTTGCCGACGACGTTTGGGAGAATCTGGGAACGTAAGTGCTCCAATAACTCATGTCTGAGCTCTCATTTACCCCCTGCCGGCATGGGGATGCTGCACACCAGCCTCTCAGAATGCCAAATGAGTCGTGGCTGCCGCCTTGTCCCTTGCACTCCCCGAGGCCAGCGAGCAGGACCCTCAGCCTCTGCTGGAGCGTCTCAGAGGGAGCTATCTGGGCATCCTCTCCCGTTTCTGAGTGTGACAGCTCTGGCAAGCCACTGGAGCCACAAACTCCCTTGTTGCAGCTTTTTGGTTATAGTAAGGGGAGGAAGAAGGTTAGGCCCTAGATCTTAAGGAAGAAGAGTTTTGGAGCTTGGATCATGAAGAGTGACTTTGTGGGCAAAATCAGCCTTTTAGACTTTCCCTCTGCCACCTTCTGTCACATTGTCTTGGCTTAGTCACTTGGTTTCTGCCTGTCTCAGTTTCTCTTGTTTGAAGGACAAAAAGGCCTTTTCCCACAGTCTCCACCCAGATGCAAGGTTCACACTGAGAACTGATGCAAAATGTTTTGAGATCCTTGGTTTGAGTAGATTGGATTGTGATGAAAACCAGAATGGGAAAAGAGATCATCAGTTCAAGCCTTTGGAAAAGTGGGGATGCTTTTCAAGCTCTAGGAGTGGCAGTTAATGGACTGGTTGTCTCCAAAACATCCTTTGAAAACAGCTGTAGATGATTTAGGGTTCAACTCCAGTCATGGTGGGGCCTGTTTCTAAGGTGCAGAAAAAGTTTGGAAGTTGTGGTGGGCTTTCTCCTATGCCACTTCCCTCCTCTGGCTTGGACTACATCAGCTCCTTTTCATCTGCTCTCCTTTGATTCTCTTTTTCTGCACAACAGCTGTCTCCCCTTCACTGTTCTCTGAGGACTCTGGTGTCCTCCCAGTTTTTTTTCTAGTGTGTCTGGCACAGGTTTCACTACCCACCCAGCTCAGGAGGCTCTGTATCTCTGTGTAAAGGTTACTATTCCTATTTCACAGAAGGGAGTACAGCATAAAGTGGTCTGGGACCATCAATCTTCTCTGGTCCCAGCCCAGAGAAGTGATTTGATCCACAGTTCTCACTCTGGTGGAGCTAGAAGCTCGTTGAGGTGGTAGAGCACAAACAGGTGGGTTATCAGCTGTATGGTACCTGGATGCCAGGCCCTTTTCTTCAGTCATCTTGTGATCAGGTGACTGCTTGGTTAGGTCGGACACCTCGTCCCGACCTGCGATGCAAGAGGTCAGTGCAGGCAATAAGCGGTGACCCTTCAGCTGACGTTTTCTGCTATCGTGAGGAGGCGACTTCCTGTCCGCCCCTGCCACGTCGCCTCCTGAGACTGCCCGCAGCCCTGGACGGTCCGCCGGGGTTACTCTGGTGGGGGGCGAGGAGGATCTCCGGAGCCGGCTGAAGCTGCCTCTTCTGGAGCTTTGGAAGCGAGCAGATCACAGGCGGCTCCCCCTGCAGCCCTCGCTCATACTCCTCCCTGTCTTCCCAGGACTGCCTTGGCAGCGCGGAGGTGCCCGGCCCCGGAGCTCGGGGGTGCGCGGCTCGGGAGGGCTTCAATACTCGGCCCGGCTTCAGTACTCGGCCCCAGGAGCCTTCCTGCGAGCTCTGCTAGTCTCCGTCCTTCCCCCTCCGCTCCCTGCCTGTGGCCCTGGCAGGCGGCGGGAAGTGCCGAGTATGAGAGCAGGTCCCTGGTGTCTCCTTTAGCTGCCATTGCAGTTAAATTAGAACAGAGACCTGCAAATAAAGCACCCCCTCCCTGGCCCCCCTCCCCGCTGCCAGAAGCTCTGCATTTCACTGAAGTGCCCACCGGGGAATTTGCCCATTTACTCTTGTTATTTGCATGATAAAGGCTGTTCTACTGCCTTTTCTGCAGCCTGCCTTAAAAACACGGGGACGCTGGAACGGGCAGGCGGGCAGGGGAACAGGAGGGGTCAGGGCACCCAGCCCGAGCCCTTCCCCGGGCCGAACCGCCGAGGGTGCTGCGCCAGCCGCCTGGTGCGGGGTGGCGGGGGAGGCGGAAGGCGCTCCCAGCCCCGGGTTTCGCTTTCCAGTTTTGTTCTCATTAGCGGCTCCGTGCATTCCTTTCGCTTCTCACAAAGAGGCTTACTCTGGCACGGAAATGTGCCCTCTGGGATTTTCTGAGAGAGAAAAAGAAAGGGAGGGGAAAGAGGGAGATACATGGAGAGAAAGTAGGCACTGATCCTGGGCTGCATCTAGGCTGCCTAAACTGAAAATAGGGATGGGAGTGCAAAGGAAGCCATAAACCTTTTTGGTTGCAGCCCATCAGCATGATCCTGGATTAATCACATGGAACAGGCTTGGGGTTTCTCTCTGGCCTGGCTTCCTCTGCCTAGGGCTAGTCTGGGCAACGTTGATTCGATGTAACTTCCTTGAAATAAACTGAAGTGCAGATATTATGCAGTGATGTGCCACTTTCACTCCAGTTCTTATCCTGGTTCTGATTTAGATTAGGAGCCTCGTGTACCCTCTGACTAAAGAAAATTCACCTAAATGAAAACATTAATTTTTCTTTCAGTGACAACTGGATGTTTCCAATGGGGGAGAGGGGGAAACCCCAGAAGTCACATACAAAATATTTTGTTTTCATTCCTGTGGAGAAGATACACATATTTAGAGACTTGGAAAGCAACCAATATGTGATTCTTTGACTAGTGTATGTCACCAAGTGGTACTTGTCTAGGCAAGGGTGCCTGGTGATCAGGAGTGCCCTGTTCACCCATTGCCACATCTGGTGAGGATCCTTATGCTATTGATGAAAAATAGGTGACCAAACAGGAGCTGCAGTAGTGACACTTTACCTCCCAGGGCATTCATGTTTGCCATGGGAATCCTGTTTGCTTGCTAAGGTGGCACTGCATGTACTTTGCATCTGTGGAGCTATCTGTAGCCAGGCCCAGGTTATGTAACACAGTGTACCTGACTCTGTAATAGTCTTTGCTCCCTAAAATGCCTTGTTGCAGCTCAGCGTACTTACCTCCCTGTCAGCAAGCATAACCAAAGGCTCAGCACTCCAGCCTGCTCCCACAGGCTGCAGAGTTTGGGGGCTCAGCCTTTGTGAGCAACAGGAAACCAAAAATGATATAGAGGGAGTAAGGGAACACTGCTCAGAGAGAGGAAGTCCTCTCCTGTCTTAGACACTGAGCTGCATCAGGGAACATTATTTTCCCTCTCTCTTTTTTTTTTTTTTTATTAGCTGTGTACTGTGCATACAGTAGCATGCAAGGGTGAAGTACTGACATGAAGTTGAAGTAGACAGAAGCAGCTGTGGTGGGTACTGCATCAATACCCCAGCTGTGGTTTCATGAAGAGCCAATGACAAAAGCTTGGAATCCATCCCCATTCATTATGCTCCCTATGGAGCATGGATGGATGGAGTGTTACTTGATAGAGGAAAGCATGCAGAATGGGATGCAAGACCTGTTAAGGCTGGGTGTGCAGAAGGACAGAGACATATCCTGACATAAAGATGCAATAAGATCTCTGTGAAGATACTGTTTCTGTTGTACTTTCTCTTCCTTTTATCTTTCCTTTCTCATGCTGCTCCATTTTCCTGGTGCACATATCAGAGAGAAACCAATGACTGCAGAGTGACAGGCCACAACCCTCTGAGGATTTCTGATGTGTGCACAGGCTCTTTTAATAGACTTACACCTCATTTGGACTCTAAAGCCTATTGAAGAGGCCCCAAGGGTTGGCCATCCGGGTACAACCCAGACCTGTGCTGTCTGTTGTTCTTTTCTTTAAGCATATTTAAAGAGGCAGATGCAGATATGTATGTGTGGATCTGCTTTCTGGTCCTCAGCTAGAACGCTCTACTAGAGTCGTTGGATCTCTGGGTTTTGTGCATTAATTTTAACAGCAATGAGGTTGGTGGAGGAAAAAATTGTACTGCTGTGCATTGCAGCCTTCTAAAAATTCTTGGAAACATCTAGAGATGGGCTTCAAAATACTTTTTTACTGTCCATGGTAAGTCTGGAAGAATTTGATCAGCGTTTCTACATTTCCCAACACTCTGAAACCACAGTGGGCTCAAGAACCAGGCTGCTGCTGGTGTGTGGTCATGCTAGAACGTGGAGTGAGACAATACTATCACAGAGCCTCTGGCCCTGTTGCAGTTCCTGGCTGCTGCTCAGGATGGGTTCCAGAAACAAAACTCAACAAGCTTGCATTAAATTAGGGAAGCAGGTTTCTGCAAGCATGTGGCAGGCTGTGCAGCCAGGATTCTGGCATCTAAAGTGGGTTCTGGAGCCAGCCAGTCTTGGAGCTTGTGGCAGCTCCTGGCTAGTGCTTGGGAAGGGTTCCAGAATGAGGACTTAGTGAAATCCTTTTTTTTTTTCAGACTTGATCAACAAGTTCAGAAGGTTTGTTCTCATATCTGAACTCCTCTGTCTCTGAGAGACTTTTTGAATGTTCGGCATGTGTAATGATACCAACTGTGTCCTCTCTTCTTGTTCGATGGCAATTGGAGTTGCAGCCCTGGCTGTTGACTGAGCCACTGCTTGTCAGCTGCAGAGCTGTGTATCTTCTGTCAGTCTGGAAATGTTTGTGCTCATGGTCATTAGTAGTATTTCTGGTTGGGTTAGGCTTTCTGGTATGTTGATAGCAGTTCTGCATGTGAGAATAAACATTTCTTCTGAGGTCTGCAGCTTATTTTTTTATTACATTTGCTGCACTGTTGAGGCATTCAGTTTAACAAGCATCTCTTGACTAGAAGGCTTCTGGGAATCCTGTCAGTCTCTTCTGATGGCTTTCATCTTGTACTACTTGTACATTAAAATTCATTTGAGATGGCTAAACAGAGACTTTGATCACCCTGAAATGGCATGGTTTACTTACTTGCTTCCTTTGGTATCAAGAATGAAGAATGGTTTCAGGGGTGAAACCAGCAGCCCAGCTGAAGTGCATGTACACTAATGCACGCGGTATGGGTAACAAACAGGAGGAGCTGGAAGCCCTGTTACAGCAGGAAAGTTATGATGGAATTGCCATCACAGAAACATGGTGGGATAACTCACACAACTGGAGTGCAGCAATTGATGGCTACAGGTTCTTCAGGAGAAACAGGCGAGGAAGAAGGGGTGGAGGGGTGGCCCTGTGCATCAGGGAGGCTCTAGACGCTGTGGAACTAGAGATTAAGGATGATAAAGTTGAGTGCCTGTGGGTGAGAATTAGAGGGAAGGCCAACAAGGCTGACATCCTGGTTGGAGTTTGTTATAAACCACCCAACCAAGATGAAGAAATTGATGAATTATTCTATAGGCAGCTAGAGGCTGTCTCAATATCACCAGACCTTGTTCTTAGGGGTGATTTTAACCTGCCTGATATCTGCTGGGAACTTAACACAGCAGAGAGGAGGCAGTCCAGAAGGTTCTTAGAGTGTATGGAGAATAGCTTCTTATCACAGCTGCTGTGTGAGCCTACCAGGGGTAACACTTTGCTTGACCAGCACCAGAACAAGAGGACACATTCTCAAGCTGCGCCAGGAGAAGTTTAGGCTTGAGGTGAGGAGAAAGCTCTTCACTGAGAGAGTTGTTAGCCATTGGAATGGGCTGCCCAGGGAGGTGGTGGAGTCACCATCCCTGGAGGTGTTCAAGAGGGGATTGGACATGGCACTTGGTGCCATGGTTTAGTCATGAGGTCTGTGGTGGCAGGTTGGACTTGATGATCTCTCAGGTCTCTTCCAACCTTGGTGATTCTGTGATTCTCTGTGACCTTCTTTTTACAAACAGAGAAGGGCTGGTGGGAGATGTGGTGGTTGGAGGCTGTCTGGGGTCCAGCGACCATGAGATAATTGAGTGTTCAATATGCGCTCAAGCTAAGAGGGGCAGTAACAAAACCTCCGCTCTGGACTTCCAGAGGGCAGCCTTCAGGTTACATAAGGAACTAACTCAGAAGGTACCTTGGGAAACAGCCCTTAAAATCAAAGGGGTCCAGGAGGGCTGGACCTACTTAAAGAAAGAAATCTTGAAGGCACAGGAACAGGCTGTGCCAATGTGCTGGAAGATGAGCTGCAGGGGTAGATGACCGGCCTGAATGGGCAATGAGCTACTGAGTGAATTAAGGGAACAAAAGAGGATGTATCATCTTTGGAAGGAAGGAGAGGTAACCCATGAAATGTTTAAGGATGTTGCTAGGTCATGTAGGAAAAAAATTAGAGAGACAAAAGCCCATTTAGAGCTTAGACTGGCCTCTGCTGTGAAGGACAACAAAAAATCCTTCTATAAATATATTAATGGCAAGAGGAGGGACAAGGACAACCTCTACTCCTTGGTGGACATGGAGGGGAATATTGTAACAAAAGATGAGGAAAAGGCAGAGGTACTTAACACCTTATTTGCCTCAATTTTGAATAACAAGATAGGTTGTCTTCAGGACAACTGGCCTCCTGAGCTGGCAGATGGAGTCAGGCAGCAGTATCGGTCCCCTGTAATCCAGGAGGAAGTAGTTAGAAACCTGCTTAGCCGCTTGGATCCCCACAAGTCCATGGGACTGGATGGGATCCATCCTAGGGTGCTGAGAGAGCTGGCAGATGAGCTGGCCAAGCTGCTCTCCATCATTTTTCAACAGTCCTGGCTCACTGGAGAGGTCCCAGATGACTGGAAACTGGCCAACATGATGCCCATCCACAAGAAGGGCCGGAAGGAGGAACCAGGGAATTACAAACCTGTCAGCCTGACCTCAGTGCCAGGCAAGATTATGGAACAGGTTGTCTTGAGTACAATCACACAGCACCTACAGGATGGCCAAGGGATCAGGCCTAGTCACCATGGATTTAGGAAGAGCAGGTCCTGCCTGACCAACCTGATCTCCTATGATCAGGTGACCCGCCTGGTGGATCAGGGGAAGGCTGTGGATGTAGTCTACCTGGACTTCAGCAAGGCCTTTGACACCATCCCCCATAGCAAACTCCTAGCCAAGCTGTCAGCTCGTGGTTTGGACAGCAGCACTCTGTGTTGGGTTAGGAACTGGCTGGAGGGCTGAGCCCAGAGAGTGGTGGTGAATGGTGCCACATCAGCTGGCAGCCAGTCACTAGTGGCGTCCCCCAGGGATCAGTGCTGGGCCCCATCCTGTTCAATATCTTTATTGATGATCTGCACAAGGGGATTGAGTCCATCATCAGTAAATTTGCAGATGACACCAAGCTGGGGGCAGGAGTTGATCTATTAGAGGGTAGGAGAGCTCTGTAGAGGGACCTTGACAGGTAGGACAGATGGGCAGAGTCCAACGGCATGAGATTTACCACATTCAAGTGCCAGGTTCTACACATTGGCCACAACAACCCCATGCAGTGCTACAGGCTGAGGTTAGAGTGGCTGGAGAGTGGCCAGGCAGAGAGGGACCTGAGGGTACTGGTGGATAGTAGGCTGAACATGAGCCAGCAGTGTGCCCAGGTGGCCAAGACCAATGGCATCCTGGCCTGTATCAGGAACAGTGGGGCCAGCAGGAGCCGGGAAGTGATTCTGTCCCTGTATTCAGCACTGGTTAGGCCACACCTTGAGTCCTGTGTCCAGTTCTGGGCCCCTCAGTTTAGGAAAGATGTTGAGTTGCTGGAACGTGTCCAAAGAAGGGCAACACAGTTGGTGAGGGGTTTGGAGCACAAGCCCTATGAGGAGAGGCTGAGGGAGATGGGGTTGCTTAGCCTGGAGAAGAGGAGGTTCAGGGGAGACCTTATTGCCATCTACAACTACCTGAAGGGAGGTTGTAGCCAGGTGGGTGTTGGTCTCTTCTCCCAGGCAACCAGCACCTGAACAAGAGGACACAGTCTTAAGCTGCGCCAGGGGAAGTTTAGGCTGGATATTAGGAAGAAGTTCTTCACAGAAAGAGTGATTTGCCATTGGAATGGCCTGCCTAGGGAGGTGGTGGAGTCACACTCACTGGAAGTGTTTAAGAAGAGACTGGATGAGGCACTTGGTGCCATGGTTTAGTTGATTAGATGGTGTTGGGTGATAGGTTGGTCTTGATGATTTCCAAGGTCTTTTCCAACCTGGTTAATTCCATATTTCTGATTAGGTGGTGTTGGGTGATAGGTTTGACTTGATGATCTCAAAGGTCTTTTCCAACCTGGTTAATTCTGTATTCTGTAAGAAGACTGGACATACAGAGAGTTTGACTGTGACTGTTTGCTGCACCTGATGTTGGGGTATGTTTAGTAATACCTCTGGACAAGCTCAAGTAGTTTGGCTGAGGATGGCACTGCTGAGAGTATCAAGCAGGTCTGGCTGGCTGGTCACATTCAGAAAGATAGAATGCAGGGACTAAAACTGCATAGCTCATGGTACCTCCCACCACCTGCTGGGCATCAGAAACAGGTTAGCTGTGGCCAGGATGCTGCCTTCAGGTAAGAAGAAAAAAAAATAATCTCTGCTTGAATATGGACTTCCTATGTGATTCTGAGAAAACCTCTTAAGGCAGGGTTTGTCTCACCTTGCTTTAGTTGCTGGGGAGTCTTCTCATTCTGGTATACTTGCTTACAATGTATACAGTAAGTTACCATCAAAATGTGTTTATGCTCTCTCTGTTGCCCATAGAGGGAGGGCTTTGTAGACTAGACTACAGCTTGGTTTTATGTGGCAGAAGCCTGGTGAGATGAGTCCCTCTGAGCCTCAGTTCTTCATATGCAAAGTGGGAATGGCAGCGTTATATAATGAGACAATTGCAGTGAAGGGCTAGACTTCTTCATTGGTGGAAGAGGCAGGAGAGGAGCAGAAGCAAGTGTCTGTAGAGTAGTATACCTGCCAGTGTGCTGAGGTCTTCTGGACTTTGGCCCTACACAAGTGGAAAGGTGTGTAGATTATTCTGATAAGCTTCAAAAATTATTTTGAATGTTATTTTCTTACAAAGCCAAATTTATGTTGCTTAAATTACATTATCCCAAACTACCTGATGGCTTTTCCCAAATGACAGACAGACAAGGGAGAACAGAATGTTTCCATCACCTCCTTGAAAACCAGCATCAGAGGTAGCTTAGATGGTGTTTTATTAAAACCTCTGGACTATTCTTTTGGGTCTATTTCTGATCTGTAGGTCTCCTGAAGTTTTCACTGCCCAGATATAACCATTCTGGGGTTCTTGTCTCTGTGCCTCTTCAGATGGGAAATGTGAAAAAAAGTAGAATGAAACAAGAATGAAAGCACTTCTAAAAGACTCTTCCTCACTGCATTATGAGGCCGAAGGTTATGCAAGGGGAGTTTATGCTGAAGAGATTCTTTGCAAGCCTTCTGAAGCAAGTGTTCTGCTTTTTATTACTGGTTTGAATTAAGATTGATTTTCCTGGGATTCCTGGTCTCTCCCCTGGGACCAGCTCCAAAAGAACCCTGAGGCTCAAATGAAAATGGAAGGTGCTAATTAAAAGCACCATTTATCTCTCTTTGAAAATAGACCCCAGGAGTACATGGGGATTGGTGGGGGGCACTTCTGGAAATAAGCTGCTCTCCTGCTTGATGTTGCAGGTGTTCAATGCCAACAGGGCTGTTAAGAGCTGTAACTCAGTGGCAGAGATATGTAAAATACTGGCAGTGAGCTCTAGTTCTGTCCTAGCTCAGCCAGAGATTTGAAGCCTGAAGCACATATGACCTTTGGCCTCTGTTGGGCAGGAATTGCAGGTACTGTCTGTGTATGTATCCAGGAGCTGAGTGCATGTTACGTGTTCCCCTCTATACCTGATGTATTGAGTGTCAGGGTTGAACTGGGTACTTTTAGCCCTGAAGGTATTGAATTCTTTTTCTAGGGTGTTGGCCAAATGAAACTGTCACACTCTGATACCTTAGGACTGACACCATGCTCTGGCTGTCTGCCTTGTTCTCCCTTTCTATCCCCCACCCCAACAAGCATTGGAATAAGTTGGGTTGGCGCTGTGAAGAGGAGATGGAGTGGCCAGGGACAGATAATGGGGAAATGATCAAAAAACTTCTCCTTTGAGCTCAACTGAGTGCAACCAAAATGGTCAGTTCACTTATTCCCCATCAAAGTAGGCCTGATCCAAACCACTGATCAGGATTATGCTGGTATTGCTGCACAAAGAACATAGCTCCAGGGCTGTGTTAACTCCTCATTAGTAACAGGACTGGAAAGTTTGCTATATACTGTAGAAGATGCATAGGAAACTGATACAAATAGGAGCAAGAAGTGATTTTTACCTTTATTTTGCTTCATCTAATTCACATTCTAGGTGCCTAATAGTAAGAGGAAAAGGGTTAGTTAAAAGTTAGTTAAAGCAGGAAAGTCTTAGTTGTAGTCTTGCAAATAGAAATGGTACCTCACAGGTGAAACTGTGATAGATGCCATATGCCTCCTGTTGATTTTGAGCTATAGTTGCCGCTCTAGAATGCTGGTGTGCATTTTCCAGGTCTCTGCTGGCAATGTCTGTGATGCACCCTGTACTAGCCCCATTGCTGCCAGCTTCATGTGTTCCCAGAAAACAGACATGTTGTCTAGGTGTTACAGTAAAAGAGACCTGACTTCCTGGCTCATTGTCAGATTTCAAACTAATCACTTGTGTTATGCAGTTAATTTTCTCTACTAGAGAAGCAGGGATAAAGTTATTGTTGCTCTCTTTGCAAAGCTTTTTCTTGCCCTGTGGTGGAATTTGCCTTCCAAGAACCTCACAGAAAGACAGGCACTGTATGCAGGAAAATGCATTACTGGATCACCAACAGCCTGGGTGACATGGGCAGCATCCAGGAGACTTCCCTGGCTCATTCCAGTAGGGGACACAGGTGGTACCTCACTAAATATTTCACAGCAACTTGGCATGGAGCAATACAGGAGAGCGGTTGACTTGGGTGCACTCTCTGCTGTGTGTGTGTGAGACCCCTGTGCAGCATCTTTGGCTGTTAAAAAACATGTCTGGGCAGCATCAAGCAGCCAGGCAGGAGGTGTTGAGGGCAGAAGTAGATGGGCGCATGTGGAGTGCCCGTGGGGCTGCCAAGCACCTCTCATTAGAATGCATTTGTTCCACAATATTACAGCCGGCTGGTTCATCTCTGTCTCTTTCTTTGCGAGGCTGTTGCTTACAGAAGGTAGAGGCAGGGACTTGGGCTGGGTCCAAACTGTGGTGCAGCTCTGCCTCTCCTCTCCGTGATCTCTCGCTGTGCACAGAGCCGGGCTCCCCGCTGTGCCCTCGCCAGCTTTTACAGCCGCCCTGCCTGTCAGAACAAATGGTATGGCTCAGAAAATAAACTCATCTCATTTGTATGACAACACGGCCCCTCCGGTTAGAATGCTGCACCATTGCTTTTAACAAGGCTTTAAGCTGTTCAGTTCAGAGAGTGTTATAGCTCTGGTTTATTGAAATACAAACCTTCTCCTGCTCAGTCATCCCAGGCGCATTCCCTAATGCCAAACCTAGACTATGATGCCCTCGGTGCCCCGTGCCCTGATTAAGGCTGCCCAAGCTGAGTATGTCACTCTTCTTCCTCCATCATAGTCCTGGGTCATGCATCCCGTGTGCTGCTCCCTACAGTGGAGAAAGGAAGGATGGAAAAGGCCTTTTATTGTTAGACAGTGGAAGTGGCTGTGAATATCTTGCTGTGCTGCGTTGTGAGTTGGTCAGGCTGTGTGCAGGGCAGTATCTCGATATGGCTCTGGATATGTGTTTGTTTCTGTGTCTCTCTCATTCTATCAGAGTCTGTATGTGTGCATGAGGGTCAGGTTTGTGTTCTTGTTTGTGTGTGTATCCATCTGTCATCAACTTTGTGTGTTCATGTCTTGTTTCTGTGTGTTTGATGCATTGGATTTTATGTGTGCTTCTGTCTGTGCCTGTCTTTATGCAGACAGAGATTGTGTGTGTTTATGCCACTCAGTCATGTCTGTGTATTCCAGTAAGCATTCTTTCATATCTCTTGCTTACCAGAATTCATGGGGGTGAAAAGGTCTCAGTGTTGTGTGTTTCCCCTTGGTAGGACACTCCTGCAGTTCACAGGCAGGTGATTGTTTCTTCTGTGCTGCTTGGAGCAGAGTGGCACAGGAGTTTTAGGTGAAGCTGAAAGGTTCATTGTTAATAAGGTAAAAATTACAGGGGGGGGGGGGAAGGCATTCAGTATGCACCTAGTGACATACAGCTCTTTCTAAAGCATGCCATATGTTTGGGGTTTTTTTTCAATAATAAACAAAGATTCTCCACTGTCAAAGTCAGTGGTAGCTTTTCTTGGGAAAATGGGTGCAGAATCACATTTGTAGAATAAGAGTAACTGTTCACCAGATAGAGATGCACACATGTGCCTATAGACATTTCTGTTATTCTCTTTCAGCAGCCTTGCTACAGGATACCTGTTTAAAGTTTTTCTGTCTTCCTTACCCTATTTAACTTGTAACCAAATCTTCTTATTAGTGCAAGTACTTAGAACCAAGACATCTAAACTCTTACTTTACCACTCGTTTCCTATGTGGCCTTGGCAAATTATTGTGTGTTTATGCCTCCCTCATTTGCAGGAAGAGCATCTGATAGTGAGCTACCTTTTAGAGGTGCCAAAGGGCTGGTATTGCTAACATATTTTGAGATCCATGGATTAAAGTGCTACTGGCAATCATAAAGTATTGATTCTTCAGCATTATTAACATTGCTGATAAGCAAACATGCAATTCATCCTTAAGCCTGTGATGGATTTCCCTTAGATAATGGAGTGTCTCTGGGGATGTTAAAAGCAAAATGCTGGCTGTCAGTAAGGCATGGGTTCTGACAGTGGAACCTGACCACAAAGGTCTGCTTTCTTGAGTGGACGATAGGCAGCAGCAGCTGCTCTGCTGGCAAGTTGGGCTCTGTGAACCTGAGCCTCTGTCCCCGTTTGTTTGGCATAGGGTCAGAGGCTGTCTCTGCATATCTTCTCATGCCTGCAAGCAGGGATCTCCACAGCAGAGAGCGAGCACTAATGGAGTGCACAGCCATTTGTTAGCTAAGGGCTTGGGTTTGCAGGGCTGCATACATTCCTGCTGACGAGTGCATAGACAGAGGAGTAAACAACAGCCACCAGATTTACTGCTGCAACAAAAATAAACCATTTGTCAAAGAGAGGATAACACAGGGATGCCAACAGCTTGAGGCTATGCCACCCTGGGATGTGGTCTGGTTAGAGCTCACAAAGCAAGCAGGATGGGACAGAAGTTCCACAGGGGTCTGACTTGGAGTCTGCTCAGAAATGCTGCCTCTAGGGCTGCTGGGGAAAGTGCTGGGGTGTCAACAGGGGGTGTACAGGATATTTCTTAGTACTGTGTTAAGAGGTCCTGGCGAATACCAGACTAAGTAAAAACCAGTACTAGTCTTAAGCTCTGTGCTTTAAAGTCCCATAAATCAGCTGCTCCCAATTATAATGCCAAGAGAAGTCTCTCTTCAGTATACACAAAAGACGGTCTCAAGGCTTTGCTGGACATTCTACGCTATTTTAAGAGTACGGTACAGCAGCACTGATCAGAGCATTTGTGGTAATTAAAAACCCCATAGCAAGTTTCATCAGGGACAGGTGACAGGTCAGTTAATTATTTTTAGGAAGCAAAATTCCCTCTTCAGTTGTGAACACATTTGATATCTCTTCCTCTCTGCAGAAAGAGAAAAGTAGCAGCAAAATTGTCTTTTCCCAGGGGTGATATGGTATTGCCATTAATATTAATAGAATATATTTCCCTTTATATTTATCCAAGTATCAGTGAATGACAATATATGGAATACATTAATTACATCTTTGGCAAAAATTATCAAGAATTAGTGAAGAGTTTTTTAACCTGGAAAAACTAAAGGTGATTTACAACAAAGTGGGTGTGAATTTAACCTGAAGCTGGGTTTTTTAATTGCAGGAATATGTCTGGAAAGTAGAAGCATTGGTAGAGATTTGCATAGTGCCAGTGTGTACCAAGATGTATTCTGAGCTGAGGAAGACAATGTACCCATTGTCCTCCCTTTACACATTTGTAATATTTTATATATAGTTAAAGTGGCACAATACTGAAGAAGATAGATTTGTCCACTTAATTTTCATTGGAGTTACTGACTCCCACATTGACAAATTAAAGGCTTGGTGAAGGACCAGGCTGTGCCTAGAGAATCATCATGCCACAGAGCACTGACACAATGATCTCCCATTGTGTGGGTCTTTGGACACCCAGCTTCAAATACTTCACTTTTATGAAATCATGCCTAGGCTGTATTGCCCTGTAGCTGGGGGGGATGATTTCTGCTTGCACACTGAATTGTGACTGGATATAGGATAAGTTACTTTGGTACCAGAGGACTTGGACCAAGAGAAGCACACTTAGAGAAAAGCAGAAAATAGTCTCATGTGGGCTGCCACTTGAAAGAATAACAGAATAGAAAGATACACACTTAGATCTGAGAGAGCCTTCCAGCTCCTGACAGAGGGGAAGCAACAAAGAGCAAACATCCAAATCCTGAGTGTTAAGTAAAAGTCGATTAAGGGATGGAGTGTATGGCTCTAAAGATCCATGTCTGCCTGTTTTCCATTTCTAAAAATTAAAAGGAACTGAGTTTCTAATGTGAAGCTGCTGGGGTTTTGTTATATCAAAAATTTAACAAATTATTCCCAGAGCTAAAAATTGAAAGTACTGTAGCTGATGCTGTTACAAATGGTTTCAGCCTTGAATAGCCTTCATGGGCTGGGCACAGGGTAAACCTCAAAGCTAGTGACAAGAGCGTTACCCTGAGAGCTGCAGAGCAAACACCATGGCACGTTCTGCTCTATATAACAGAACTTACTTGTGTTTAGCCCTTCAAGAGACTCCCCAGTTGTCTGTCATGACCAAGGAAGCTATGTTTATCACTAGAGCATCCCCCTTCTTATACGGACAACCTACCACCTCTACCAAAAACAAGAAGGAAAGAAAGCCTAAAAGGATGAAGAAGGATTTTCATTATGAAGTTAATTAGCTTCTGAGCCAAGCTGCACCTTTTCAAGAGGAGGAATTAGAGGGATTTAATTGCTTTATCAGCCTTCTCTTTGATTTTCAGCAATCAGGCCGATTCCATTTAATTTAACTGCCACAGATGAGAAGAAAATTGATGCACTCACCTGCCTTGGAGCAGAAAGAGAGAGTGAGAAAGAAAAGTTGGAGAAATTGGCAAATATAGTGTCTGCAGATTAATGAAAACCAACAGCATTTGCTCACAATTGGAAATGATATGCCTGCCCTGAGGTGTTTGGAGCTGTGTGTGTGTCGCTGCGCATGGTGATGTGAGACCCATCTTAATGGCACAAAATAGGGAAAAGAGGGTGGACCTGCCCTGGGGAAAGAGGGAAATATATTCGTGAGATGATCAGGGATCAATTAATGAATGGATGTGCAGAGAGGGTAGAGAAGAAAGGGAGGGGAAGCGGTCAAAGGCTTGTGCTAACATATAAGCAGGCAGAGGTCAATGTGCTGAGTGAGCTTGGTGTGGAATCTGTTGTTATTCCCTGCACTTGCTAGGTGGATTGGTTCATGTTATTGGTAACTGATGGCAAGTGTGATTTGCTGAGGTACAGGGGACAGATCAGGAACTGCAGTGTAGGCTTTTGGTATATAGTGTGCTTTTGCCAAAATGCTTTTTTTTTTTTTTGTCAGAATGACATTGGCTGTTGCTCCCATCCATGTTCTTAGAGATATTTAATGCAGAGGTGAATGAGACACAAAAAACGTGTTGAAGAGGAGGGAGGGAATTAGAAGTGACAGGAATAGCAGAGGATGGTCCATAAGGATGTGACAAAGCAAAAGTGGTGGTGGAAGGGACCTGAGATCTGTAGACTTGGGATCCATAGGATGAGAACTGACTTCCTCCAGCTAAGGTGTGCCTTTGCAGCAGGCCTGCTGGGTTCCAGTCTGTTTAACACAACAGTCACCTGCAGCCATCTGTAGCCGCAATGGAAGTCTGGGAAAGCTGCATGATTCTCAGCTCCTCAGTTCTCAAAAAAAGTGTCTAGAGACAGTCTTTCAAAGTGGATCCAAGTCACTTTAGAAAATTGTGACCCAAAATTACAGTGTGACTATATTGGAAATCCTAATTCTCTAGAAGATGGTAATTGGATTCCATGTCACGTTGCTTTAGGAATATATGGCAAATTTCTTCACCCCTGCAGGCCTCTAGTTCTCCAGGCTGTTCCCTCACTTGAACAATGTTGGACAAATGCCTTGGCTGGGGACCTTTCTGTCCATTCAGTCTGTGCAGCAAAGATGAGTCTTCCTCCTGGGTCACCAGCCAAGTCTTCATTTGAGGGAAGATGGTATGAGTGGGTGAATAACAAGCATTCAGGAAGATGGCATTTTATTTTGGTCGTGTCTTCTCAAAATAGAGATAATCAGGGGAATAGTTTGGTTTTAAGAGAGTGTTTTCCACAAGAGAACACAATTTAACTGAAAACAGAAACGTTTCTGAAATGTTAGTTTCACTGAGATTGTGTTTTACACAAGACTAACATCTTCCATTTCACTCCTTTGGGAGCAAAAGGCTTTTTTCACCTCAAGATGACTTTTTAAAAAAAACATTTTAATTCATCCAGAGTTATTTCTTTCAGGAAGTTTATTTTATGACCGATTCCTTTTTGTGTGGACTATTTCCAGCCCTAAGTTAAACAAATTTCAAAACGGAAAGTTTTCAAAAATATGAGAATTTCCCCATAGATACCATAACTGGGGCTCTGTCCTGCCCCCCTTGGGGTTCCGAGCCTTATTCCTGTTTCAGGTCTACATACTGGAGTTAGCAAATCTCTTATCAAATGATACTTTCCCCACTGTTTAGATTTCAACCTGACTATGAAAATGATTTAAAATTATTTATAGAAGACTGCAGTGAGGTTTGGCCAGTATGGCTTCATTATTTTAGATACTACTGGAGTTGCATGTTAAGTAATGGATTTTCCACAGGGAAAAGGGAGAGGATGGGCAGAAGCAATGAGAGGGAAGAAAAGGCACAGAGGACTGAATGACCTGGCCAGGGATCAGGGATCAGACTCAGGGAACCTGTGTCTGTGGACCTGCAAGGAAGTGCTAAAACTGGTGGCCTGTGCTGCCATTCATAGACTCAAAGAATGCACTGGGTTGCAATGGACTTCTAGAGGTCACCTAGTCTAAGCCCCTTGCAGTAAGCAGGGGCATCCCCAACTAGACCAGGTTACTCATAACCCTGTCAAGTCTGACCTTTGTGTCAACTCATCTCTGAGCTCCATTCCAGTGGTCATTCTGGAGTTAGAAGCAGGAGCATTTAAGAGCTGTTTTCACCCTTCCAAGTCAGTCTATAGATCTTGTGAACTGGAGATGGTTCTTTGCTGGAACCTAACACCTTTAGTGATAGACCTAAAGGAGCAGCTTTGTGGGCTGTAATTAAGACTGGAAGAGACTTTTTCTGGTGATTTTCTGTGCTCACCCACAGCAGGTTAGATGAAGGGGTTAATAAGGTATTATTTCCCCGCAAAAGCCCTGACGGTGCATTTCCTCAGAGCTTGCCTGCCAGGTTTGGCCTAGCTCTGTGGATCAAAGGCTGGTTATCGCTAATATTGAGCTGTTGTAACCTCTGTCCCCTTTGATTAAAGTGGCGCTGCTGTGAATTTCTCAGTTAATCACACCTTGGCTCGCAGGGTCAGCTTGCAACTTGGCAAGTTCAGAAAACTACAGTGGAGCAGAGAAAGGTAAAATGTATTATGCAAATGCAATTATGATTGAGTCCAACTCTATCCGCCTCAGGCCTTGTGCTGCAGGAGAAGGTGGAGGGAGAGGAATCAATAGCCCATCCTTCGACAAGAGGTTCTTGGCTGCAAAAGGGGAATGTAAAAGGAGACTCTTCTTTCTTTTCCCCTGAACTTTCCATACCACTGAGAAAGGCTGGGGTTTGTGGGCTCTTAACCCTTTGGCAAGGTGTAATGCGTCCAGAGGAGAATGTCACCTCCTAGACATTTTCCTTCCCTGGGAGCTATGATTTACAGTTTTCCCTTGGACTGCTTTTAAATGGGAGCTGCACCAATGAGTTCAGGACCACTAACTCCGCTTTCCACTCCACATCACTTCCCTGAGCCTCAGGATGAGAGGAATCAGCAGGCATCATGGCAATGTGGATCCAATTTCAAAGCACACAGTAAGACAGATAGGTGTGTAAGTCACAATGTGTATGGTAAGGCCTAGAGATGAAGGTTTGAGCCCCAGGAAGGCTGTAGTATGAGATGTGAAAGTCAGCACAGTTGGCAGTGAATTAGGTTAGTGAACACAGCAACCTAATCCTGTTTTGAGAATATTGACGGATAGGACTGCTGAGTAGAAAGATGAGAGAATTGAGTTCCGTTCTGAAAATCACTCTTTCCTGTTCTGTGTTTTGTTTTCCCTGCCTGACTAGAGTGCGATGCCCTGCCTTATGGAGGTGGCTGTAAGAGTTCCTTAGCACTCAGGATATGGTATTACTTAGGAACGTCCCCTATTCTTAGTAGCATTTCAGTAGCCTGTAGAATGGGGTCTGCAAGCATATGGTAAAACCATATGTACATGCAGAGATTTTAATGGGGTAGAAATGCTAGTATAACATACCAGTGAAGCATTTCTACAGTGGTTGCAAGACTGAGCTGTGTACTTTTCCTTCTGAATCTAGTTAAGCTATAGCTATAACTCCATTTTGCCAGTATTACTGCATCTTCAGGTGTGGTTCTGTCAACCATCTATCGACCAAGGTTTAAATCCTAGCTGTTGGAATTACTCCACAAGAGGCACACAGCATGGGGAAGAGACTTAGACCAACAGTAGGTGTGGCAGACTGACAGAGCCATGCTTACAAACAGTTCCATAGTGCACCCAGGAGATGAGCCCTGTGTCAAAATTACTGCTTCTCCTAGCCCTGGTTGACTTAAGTAGTGATTCTCAGATATGGGAGGTTGCGTGCGGACAAAGTGAATTTGCTTTTTCCACAGGCCTGTCAGAATCTTTCCTTATGAGTTCATGTTCAGTTTGAATCACAAACTAATTTGCCAAGTCATCATGTTCCTTCCTTCCCACTTTTAAGGGAAAAGGCGGTTTTCCTGACACTGCTGAAACCTGTTGTGCTTCCTGGCTGTGATGGCAAGAGGATGGAGGGAAAAGGATGAGGTGTTTCTAGGGAGACTGGTATTCAGGAGTGTGGGTTAAGGTGGCACAGAGGGATGTTTTGGCTCCAGCTGTGCTGCAAAGCAGATCTGAACTGGTGAGCAGAGGTGAGGGGAGAAGGCAGCACGGGGGCCTGCCTCTGCTGCAGCAGTGCGGGTCTGAGCACAGAGGGGGAGTGGGGAATGCTGGGGGAAGAATGAGCACGGCAGGGCATTCTTGATCAGACCCACTAATTAACTGCTTCTCTTTTTTTATTTACTCCAGTCTTTCTATTTTTGCATCACTTGTTTCTCTGTTCAAGTGAAACAGCAAGGAACTTTTTAAAATTTAAATTCAGAAGTGCTGGAACTGAGCTCCTGCTGGGGAGAAAGTCCTGGAGCTCTGCTCGTGATGGCTTTTGGGAATGGATGGCAATGTTTCATTGTCTCTCATTCCCTTCCAAAGGCAGGTACCATTCTGCTCTGCTGGTGCACGTGGCTCTCATTATGTTATCAAACTCACAAGCATGAGAATAGAACCAACTGCTGCTGTTTGAAAGGACCCCTAAGCTTGAATTTTAGTAGGTAACACATCTTTAGTAGGCAACATCTTACCACTGTGGGCTTTTCCTCAGTTTACATCTGTTTTCCCCTTGTATGCTTCTTAAACCCTTTGCACCATTTTGTTGTTTCAAATTTCTAACATATAATTTTTCTTTATTTTTAGGAGATATTAAGGATATTATCTGGATGGCTCAAATGACATTTTCCTGAGTGGGCTTCAGTCAATGACAGTTACAAGGCTACAGTCTCCTCTTTATAAAAAACCAAACAAACAAGCTAATTACAGCTCCTTTTTCAAAGTGCTTTGGGAAGATAGTGCAGCACTGCTGTGCCCATTGTTTGGATAAGTCATGGCTGGGAAGAAATGGTACATTTGGTACATTTTCCTATAGAAACTGGATTTTCCTCCAGCTTCTATTTTCCCATGTTCTGAATCTTTCTCTGATTTCTTGGTCAGTCTTTCAAGAGAAGAAACTGGTATGGTGCTGTGACCTCAGGTTTAACAGGGCTTGCTCAGTCCAGAGTGAGTGCCTTCTGTGGTTTAGTTTAGGGACTAGTGGCTTCACTGTCGTAATCATGACACATCACAGTTGGTGAGACTTCTCTGTCAGGACTTAGCAGGGATCTGTAGAACAGGACCTGCATCTTCTTGAGCTAATGTAACTGTGAACTAATGTGAAAGAAAGGATGTGATGGGCCAGAACCAAAATTCTTAAGTTTCATTATCTTAGCACACCACACATTTTGTTTGCCCTGGCAAGAGTGAGGAACTCAAGCCCAGCTGAACCTTGCAGCTATCCTTTCTGTGATTTCCTTTGTAGATCTGGATCACTTGATCTGTAGAGGAGCTAAATGCAATTAGACTCTTAAGACTTTCTGAAATCCAGTGGAGACTGGGCATCTCTCACCCTTCACTTAGTTTTAAAATCTCTAGCAGTGACATACAATGGGTTCATCAGGGCAGGCTTCTTTAAAATTCTTAGTTCCATATTTCTTCAGATTTTAATATCTGATTTGTGCACTACTGGATTCCTCAGTAGTTTTAATGTAATTGATTCAGCTGCAGGTACAGTGGAATTTCCGTTCAGCACGCTGGATGACTTGGTAGGGTTTTTAGGCATGCCATATTTTTATGTGCTACAGAATGTATTGGAAGAGTTATGCCTGGGCAGACAGAAGTGATAGTGTGATGTGTGTGCAATTTGGGGGCACATACTCCTGTGGACAGTCCTCACCATAAAATATAGCACTCTTGATTTATATATTTTCCCCACAACTGCCAAAGTTAGAGGTAAATACTGATCCCCTTTAACTCAGAGATCCAACAAAAGCTTATTTCTCATTTATCACAGTTAATTCTTTCAGTGGTGTTCATCACTGTAATATTCTACTTTCTCTCCTGGCATCTTCTATTCTTCTTTTATTCCACTTTTCTTCCTTCTTCCTCTTGCCTTTCTTTTCCCTCCTTTCTTCTTCTCAGCTGTGTGCAAGTTTGCTGCCTCTTGATTAAAATGTTGACTTTAACTTGGAATTAACCTGATTAATGTAATTGAAAGTAAAAGTCCACTGCTCAGCACTTTGGGTGATGAGTGGAGATGGATTGAGAAAGAAAGCTTTCAGATTGAATACACTTCTCTCCTCTGGCTGTTAATTGCACCGTTTACTGGTACCTGACTCACTAACCGTCAGTGTTTAGTCCAGTTAATGATGATACACAGTCCATACTTTCCAGAGATAATTAAAAAACATTCCACCAGACGCTCTGCTGCAGAGAGCTTTCCTATCTGTCGCAGTCAGCAGGCCCCAGGGGTTAGAGGTTGTAGGAGCAGGGTTAGAAAAGGATATTCTCTGGGTGCAGAGTTGGGCTGGCCTTGGTTATGCAGATGTTGAAGAGAAGAGGCACAGTAACTACTTCATATGGCTGGCCTTAGTGTGTCTTCTCTCAGTTGTACAATATTGTGTGTGGATGAGCAAGAAAGTTCTCAGGGGTTGGGGACCTATTTTTCTGCTTCCAAAGTGCTTTGGCTAAGAGTAGAGCTTCCTCCCTGCAAAGTCATTTGAGCTCTTGTGGGTAAGGGTATCTCAGCACTGATATCAGTGAGACTTAGGCTTTGTGCATCTGGATATTGATCTCTTGTAGCATACTTTTACATCTGCAAAACAGGAATATTCAGACTTCCTTACGGTTGAGGAACTCTCAAATAACTTTGGACAGAGATTTAGAGAAAATGCCTGAACTGCCATATGCCATAGGCTCTGATACACTGAAGTGGTTGTAGAAACAGGCTGGATGTTAGAAAAAAGTTCTATACCGAAAGAGTGATTGCACATTGGAATGGGCTGCCTGGGGAGGTGGTGGAGTCGCCATCACTGGAGGTTTTTAGGAGAAGACTTGACAGGGTGCTTGGTGCCGTGGGTTAGTTGCTTGGGCGGTGTTGGATTGGTTGATGGGTTGGACGCGATGATCTTGAAGGTCTCTTCCAACCTGGTTTATTCTATGTATTCTATGTAAATATTCTCCAAATAAAAGAATTGGCAGGGGATGTGGTAGGAACTCATATTGCTGAATATTCAGGCAAAATAGGCAATCTGTACCAGTATTGGTTAATATATTTGCTAATGATCTGACAAAGGAGTAAACAGAGGGAAGAGGTGTGACAAAGGTAGGTATGCTGCTCAAGATCAGGACAGATGACAAAGAACTTGTAAGAGACCTGATAGCAGTGGGGGGAGTAGGTAAGAGAAATACTAGATGTACATGTATGAGGAATCCTGAAATAATTTACTTTGCCCTCCTGAATAAGGCCCATGTGCAGATAACATTAAGAAAATTATATCTCACCATTTCCACGGGCACTTTGTTCCAGCAGCTAATCACTGTAAGTTAAAACTGGGGGCTATATTTTTCATCTGAGTTTTGTTTTCTAAATTCCAAGCCACTGGTTCTCTGCTGGATTAAAAAAGCCCTTTTATATTTTCTTCCTGTTTAGATTCTTCTGTTTTACATTCTGTAAGATAATGCACACCGAAAGCTATGATTTACATGTCTTACATGCCCTATGCTGTCAAGTCAGGGAAAAAAAAGCTAGATGTCACTGTGACCAGCTCAACAAACATAAGTACTCAGCATGTTCTCATCCACCCTCTCTGTCCTGCTGCCATTTTCCTTTACACATGGGCTATGTGCAGTGACCTGACTATGAGCAGTGTTGGAACTCTGGGGAAGGGAATGAGATTTTAATGAGAGGAGTGGGGTTAGTGTTTATATTACAGTAGTGATGAAAAGCTCTCATGAGATCAGAGCCCTTGTCATGATAGTTCCTGGGTTTTTGTTTTGGTTTGGGGTTGGTTTCTTTGTTTTTTGGTGTCCTGTTGTTTGGGGGGTTTTTTTGGAGGGAGGTGTTTTTCTTTGTGTGTGTTTTGCTTGTTTGCCTAAAAAAAAAAAAGAGAGGAAAAAACATTGTATCCCGGAGGCTTTATAAACCAAGTGGGAATACTGTATCATCTCACACAGGGAGAATCAAGATCTGAATTTTGAGACCACAGAGGGGAGCAAAATGAGAACTGCAACCCTTACCTCTTGATCCATAGTCCAGCACTAGGAGTGTAAGAGCCCTCTGCATTTTGGGCAGAAAAGGAGTGAAAAAGTTATAGTTTTGTTTTGTTTTGTTTTTTAATAGCCTTTTCTTCCCAAGTCTGACTGGAGCAGTGGTGTATTTATATATATATCAAAATGCAATTTAGTGATAAGATCAAATGTTAGTTAGAAGCTACAAGGCCCCTTCCCTCTGAGAAGATAACTTCTGTAGGGGATTTTCAAGCACATAAACCTGGCCCATTACAGACACAGTATCTGGTCAGGCATTTGGTCAGAATGCCTAGCCAAAGCATCCTAAAATACAGAATTCAAGAGAGTGGTTTCATATCCTACTTTTCTGTCTAAACACATGGGCTTTTGGTTTTGTTTTGGTGGTTCTTTAGGCTAGTAGGAATTTTGAAGCTATCTGATAACTCTCAAAAAAAAAAAAAAAAAAAGTGGGGGTGTGGGGAACTGGAGTATGAATGAAGAGCTGTGTCCTGGTTCTGTTTCACAATGTTCCTTCCATGGCTATCCCACCTTCACTGAATTTTCGCTCTCTATCACATCTGCTTGTACCCCTCCACAATAGCCGTTAGGTCCTTTAGCTTTGTCCATAGCCCTAGTCTGTCATTATCTGATTTACCCTCATGGCTGTTCCATGGAGTATATGACCACTTTCATCTCTATTCATCAGCAAAAATAATCAAGCCTCAGAAGAGCAAAGGGTCGGGGCCAGATAGGAAGTCTTTGTTACAGCTTGGGTTGACCTGCCTCTAAAACCAGGAGTACTTAAGTCACGTAAGAGGTGGGTAACCTTCCTCTAGCTTTTCAGTTGATTTTTTTTTTTTTATTTTGAAAATTTTTCTCGTCATAATACAGGGTTAAGATGAGATGAGGGACTGTTTCTTTGTGGTCTCTGCCCTTGGCTGACTTGCAGCTCTGGAATTGGGACATCAGTACACCCTGGGGGCATAACTAGGATCTTTGAGACCTGGCCTGCAAGTTGCTGGGTGAGTTCCCAAGGGACACTGACCCACCACAATAGAGAATGGCCCTGCTATGGGTTGCCTTGGGCTCGACCTTGATGCTGCAGTGATTCCCTTGACAGTGCCTGAATGAATTGGTGGGTGAGGCTCACCGAAGGCAGATCACGGCAGGAGGATGCTGTCATGGGAGCAATTGTGCTAGCACCTGCAATGAGGCCAGGCTGGCTCTTGTTTGCTATTCCCTGCACACACAGAGGGAGCCTTGTGCACTAAGTGACATCAAGGCTCATTATTTTCATCAGATGCCACATTTGTAACCTGTTACTGAGTAAATTGTGATAAAATAGACTGGAGCAGCCCAGACACCGACTCTGTTCTGGGATGGCTGCTGTAAGAATAGCAGGCAGGTACAACACCTTAAAGGAGCAGGGAGCTATCATGGATAGTAGAGGGCCTGGGCCAGAAGATGCTTATGACACATCTGTTTGGCAAACGTTGTGCATGGGATGAGAGTGAGCTGCATCTTTCCAATGGCCCCAGGAGGTAGGTAATTGACCTCTTTCCCTCTCTGTTTTGCTTTTGGGGAAACTGAGATACAGGGAAAGAGAAGTGACTCATTCAGTGTCACATCTGTTTCTACAGCTTCATCTCCTAGTTCTGTACCCTGTGCTTGGAGCCATGAACAGGTCCCTCACAAGTTACAATCAAATGGCAGAGTGAACAGCATTGGACCTGCAGTTTCCACATTTTCTTTCTCCCATGTTACAGTGCAGATGACATGTGTGACTTGCAGTGGCAGTTGAGAGGAAAAACCAAGCATATTGCTGGGGATTAAGGTTTTGTTTTTAAAGGTTCTCACAGTCTGACTTGGTGCTATGGTTTAGTAGTCATGAGGTCTTGGGTGACAGGTTGGACTTGATGATCTTTGAGGTCTTTTCCAACCCTATTGATTCTATGATTCCAATATTTATATTTATAACTGCATATAACTGCATTTTATAACTGCATTTGGTTTTGCACTAGGAGGCATCAATTCTGTTTTAGTTGCTTTGTGCTTCTCTCCCAAGCCTCTCTCTGCCCCACAGATACAAATATGTTTGCCCTACAACATCCTGTGAAATGCAAATGACACCTTTAATGGAGATCAGATCTTCCAGTGCTGTGCATATACGTAACTGAACTGCACCCCATAGCACACTTTATTTGGCAGACAAGTAGGTTTTTACAGGATTTATAGATGTGAACAGCAAATACAAAGATATTTCACATGTGAACAGTGTATGTTACCTGTGGTTCTGTAGTGGAGGTGAGTATAATGATGGTTGTAGATACAAAGTTTATTAGAAATTTTAATACATAAAAAAACATGCTGTGATCCAGAATAAGAAGAGTGTTTTAGAAGTTCTAGAAGTTTGACCAAACGCAATTAAGCTGTTTTAGGAGCAGTGTAACTATTTCACATGGGGGGGAGGGTGAAGTGCAAGCACTTTTGTGATGTTTAAACCTTTGTTGTGTTCTGATAGTTTACAAATAGGAGAAAATGTTGAAGTGGAAACATTCATAATAAAAGTACAAACATTTACCAGAAAATAAGCTGGTAATAGTAACTTCAGATTTTTAGTTTAAAAATTCCTCTGACAGTGAAATTGCAAAATACTTTAGTGATATGAAAGGTCTATTGTGGGGAGGAGGGAGTGCATGAGCATTTTTAAGAACTTCTGCTACATGCATCTGAGCTCTGGTTACCAGGTGGCTAACTCTTCACTGCAGCCTTTCTGCAACATTTACTGCTCCTTTATAAATATAATAATAGGAGGTGTGCTCTACTCTCTGCCCCAAAGGTCTTGCAATTTAAATTGGCAGTTCAGAAGAAATATCTGCCTGTTTCAGGAACTGGAGCATAGCAAGATCAGTGATTTGCTCAAGGTGACATGGAAAACATATAAAAAAAGCACCAACTCTTTCCACTGTCTGGATAAAATCCATCCTCCAAGTTACCCCTCATTTTGGGAGCACTCCATGACTTCCAAGCTGGCCTACTTTACTGCCCCAATGACTTGAGGTGGGTAAGATGGCAAATGGCTGGGGACAGGAGTGGCTGGGCAGCTCTGCTTCAGCTGTCACTGTTCTTTGCTGACAGTTGCTGTAATCCATGGTGCCTGTTTTATGGTGCTAATTAATCTCTTTTAATTAGTTAAATCCTTCTACCTCATATTCCTCCCCTTCCTTTCCTCTTTGCCTTTCTTCACCTTCTACGGCTGAAACCTGCAGTCCTCCTTGAGCAGGGGCTGATAAAATCTCCAGCCTTTAAACATCTCTGCGTACTCGTCTGTGGCAGTGCTGGTGGCTCCATCTGCTTTTCTCCTTTGGTGCAGTGGCAGCTTAATCTTCATGGCCTGTTATCTTCAAAGCACACTTGATTTCTCAAAAGAAAAACAGCTAAGCATTTTAGCACCCGCTGCTTTCCTTCATAGGCTGCTACATGTCATTGCTGTTTAATCATGGCCTGAGTTTGCAAACACTGTGTATGTAATGGTACTCCTTAGAATAGACTTATGGGCTCGACTGGGACAACACATTCAGATAATATTGCTTGCCAGCATCTTTTTCACTCCAGGACTGTTTATCTTCTTTAATTCCATCCCTTAACTCCTACTCATAACCTTCTCCCTCTTCTCAGGGCACAGAGTCTAATTCTTGACCTTGTGCTATGAAACTTGTCATTCCATGATGGGTAAATTGAGGAGCAGAAAAGAGGCTTGGGAATTACAAGACCAAATGTATCCAATCTGTCCATCCCCACTCCAAGTTATCGCTTCTGGTATTCCTAAAAAAGCAAGAACCTGCTGCACAAGCAGTGTGCACACAACAAAAATACTGTCCTGGTCCCGAAGGGCATTCAGTTCTTGGGACAAAGAGCTCATTTCTGGATTTGCAGACACTTGTCACTGCTTGGCTGAAAGGTGACAGAAAATTATAGGGAGCAAAGCCTTCAGCATTACAAGGGGAATTTTCTGTGGCTTCAACTACTGATAACAGCACATTTTTTTCCATTTGAAAACTCTGCTAGATATGTTGTTCTCTTTGTTATGGTTTTTCTCTGCAGTTTCTTGCCTTCTCTACATATCTAAGTTTACAGTGCCTTTCCTCCAGCTCTAGTGGCTGATTTACATACAAAAGGTTGATGAGCTGTGGGAAGAACAGTCTAGTGGATCAAATACTAAGTGACATTAAGTGGCATCTAAATGACATTACTTCGATTCTGTGCTGAGCTATGTGTTTCAGTGTGACCATGCACACAGTAATTAATTCCTGTGCTTCCCAGCTGTAAAATGGGCAATAGAGTTCCTGGGAAGTTCTGTGTTAGTCTGAAGCCAAAGTGAGCAGGTCAGAGCTGAGAAACTGCAGTAGTGAGATCCATTCAAACATGTCCTTAGAATGCTGCTAGAAATGTAATTACTGTGAGTGGGAGGAACTGTATTGTGTCTTGTTTATATGACAGAGTTATACTTTTACATGACACAAGAACTGCATAGAGACCCTCCAGTTATTTTAATTTATGCTTTTGTATGTTCAGCCCTATCTCTTTGGGTCAGAACATACACACAGTCTGGTGGAAAGTACAACTGCAGGCTGGCTCCTTAGCACAGTGAAGGTCCAGGCATTTAAATCAGTATAGGGAGATATGCTGACATCAGAAAACCTTTCATGGCTTATATAGTAGTTTATAGTTTAGTCAGAGAGAGAGAAACAAAAGCATGCTTTAAAGAATAGTCATAGGAAAGTGACTGTTACCAAAAAAAACAGAAGGCAAAAACCTCATAACCCTCTGTCTTCCTGAATTCTTCTGCTCACATTAGCTCCAATTATCACTTTCCTCATGATTAGGTAAATAAATAATTCATCTGTTAAAATCAACATTAATAAACTAATTTTTAATGGATGTTCTTGAACAGAGTCAGGTCATTGGTACGATATCAAGTCATTGTTAGAGCAGAAACTATAAATCTGTTATCAAAAGGCCTTGTAGCCTTAAAGGAACTCAGATTCTTTTTCTGGTTGGGCTGATAATGATCCTGGTCAGGTCAGCCCTGACAGGCTGAATAAAGTCTAACACAAGATGCGGAATTACCTGAAAAATGAAGGGAGCAACAAGGAGTCCACAGAGGCTCAGTAAAAGCTTTTGTTGTCATCTTCTTTCATGGCTGCATACAAAAGGTCTATCCCAGCTTTGATTCTCTCCCAACTCAAAAACGGAGTCCAAATGTCCCTTGCAGAGACCTTTGCCTCTGGGTTGGAGACAATTTCATCCAAGCAGTGGTGTGGGTGTACTGACCTTTTCTCCCCAAAGGGCAATCTCATACATCCTTGAAAGGAGACCTGTGGAGCAGTGTGTGCTCTCATGTCCCACTGTGCTTCTCAAGTGGGGACTGAGAGCACTGTGGGGTCTTCACTGACACCAAACACATCACTAAGCTGCTAACACAATTAGAACTAGAAAAGCTGCTGGCCTAGGATCAGATGTCGAGGGGAAGTGGCGGAAGGTGAGAAGTGCCAGGAACACTGCTTCCCAGCTGGCTCTAGAAACAGTTTAAGCCTGTATCCGTCTGCACTCGGATCAAAGTCTCCCTGAATTATTCAGATACTCTTTGAAAACTCTCATGATGCAGAAAGTGAAGGCAGCTTGGCTTTACCTGCTGGAAAATAAGCATGCATGAGGTTCCTCTGGACATACTGACAGTGGCTCCTGCCACTTTTATTGCAGGAATTCTCTCTTCTTGATATGGAACTTCAGTCCTTACGGACTTCAGTAGGTACTTTGCATCTATTTGGGCCCATCTTTGCACTGATGTATTGATACTTCCTTCCTCAGTGTTTTGGCCATGTGGAAACAGGTGCATTTAAGAACTGGCAAACCCACCTGGATGGTGCTATGTGGCTCCAGCTGTGTCAGTGAGAAGAACACTCAGTTCAGCTCCAAGGAATCAAAGAAGATAGCACAAACTTGAGATTGTGTGCTCTCTTGTGCTATGATGCTGCAGCCACTCTGTTGAAGTGATGGGGCTCCATCACTGACACAGCTCACAGCAGACAGTGCCACACAGCAGCTTAAAAGAAAAAAATTGGCCTGGAAAGGGTAAATGAGGCAGGGTCTGAGCTCTCTGCTGTCTTTTAATCTACCATTAGATTTCTCTTTGGGTGAGTGAGTCCAGCAATCCCTATGTTAGAAGACCAGTTTTAGTATCGTGGGCAGATGCAGCTGTCTTCCAAGAAACAATTTCCTGAAGACTTTGTACCACTTTCTGCATATTAAGCCCTCTGCATATCCAAGGCTGGGATGACTCAGTACAGTATTATCAACTGTAATGTCTTTGTAATGCTTTAGTTGTGTGTTTTCTTTAAAGTCCTAGTCCTAGGAGACAAAATATTATGTTAAAAAGTAACTTTAATTTTTAGAGCAGCCATTTACTAGCCATGTGGCCGAGAAGGTGAGAGGATTAAAAAGAAGGAAACTCTCAATCGTCCCAAACATTTTTTTTCGCTTCTGAGATTTTAAGGCAGTTTTCTGAGTTGTTGAACACTTGCAGCTAGCAGCCCCCATTACTAGAAAGTTCATCAATGAAATCCTACTTTTCATTCTCGGCTGTTAACAGCCTACACCTTTACAGTTAGGCAGTTCTTCCAAGAAAAAAGTACCAGCAACTGTAGTGCTTTTGGTAGTCCACACTGATCTCCTAGAATCACATGACTTTTTCCCTGCTTGTCAGTACCAGTTGTGTTGCAAGGCCTGTGACCTTGACATGTGTAACTCTGGGTGATGGTGGTCTGAGCCCCCTCCCAGGCCTCATAAATAATTATCAACTGCATCAGAAAGTATGTCCCCAGTAGACAGTGGTTTGACAGTTTCACACTAGGAACTGATGACCTGTTGCATTCTAGCTTAGGCCAGTGAGTTGCCACACACTGCCAGGAGAGGAGGCTTTGAGAAAAACACATGCTTCAGAGAGGAGGTGATTATATGGAATGATGTCCACAGCAGAGCTGCCGTGCAGGGAACTGCTAACTGAGGTCTTCAGCCTGCAGAATGATCTGCTTGAGGACAGAGTATTGAACAAACTTGTAACAGCAGACTACAGGGTTATGCTATAATGGGGATAAGCAAATGGAAGCCCAAAATATCCTTTCATTCCACTTCTTTCCATTTCTCTTTATTGCCTATCTTTTTGGACAGTAAAGGAAATCTGACCAAAGACAGAAGTAAATTTTCTGATCTGATTGCTGTTAGGTCCCCCACTATTGAAATTTTATATCTGATTTCTCCTGTCATGCTTGCTCTGTGATGGGGTAGTTTATTTCTGGCACTGAGTAGGAACAGTTGAAACTATGTCTTTATCTGTTGTTTTGGTTACTTGTAGTATCACCACAACATCTGAGTGAGCTCAGCATTGCTTGTAGTTTTAATGTATTCATGGTTCCTCTTACAAAGAAGTTATAATCTAGTGAAAATGGTGTTAATTGGATGTTCCATTCTGAATATCAGTTGTAACTTGACAGAATTAGCTTGTTATATGATTCCCATTCTGAATATCTTAAGTAGGAGGGTTTTAAAGGCCAGCAAATGGTCCATGGTAGGCTGAACATGAGCCTGCAGTGTGCCCAGGTGGCCAAGAGGGCCAATGGCATCCTGGCCTATATCAGGAACAGAGTGGCCAGCAGGAGCAGGGAGGTCATTCTGCCTCTCTACACTGCGCTGGTTAGGCCACACCTTGAGTACTGTGTCTAGTTCTGGGCCACTCAGTTTAGGAAGGATGTTGAGTTGCTGGAACATGTCCAGA
Source organism: Dryobates pubescens (assembly GCF_014839835.1). Lineage (NCBI taxonomy): Eukaryota > Metazoa > Chordata > Aves > Piciformes > Picidae > Dryobates > Dryobates pubescens. The sequence continues at coordinate 18,475,304 of NC_071619.1, read as the reverse complement.
GAAGGGCAACAAAGTTGGTTAGGGGTTTGGAACACAAGCCCTGTGAGGAGAGGCTGAGGGAGCTGGGGTTGCTTAGCCTGGAGAAGAGGAGGCTCAGGGGAGACCTTATTGCTCTTTGCAACTACCTTAAAGGTTGTAGACAGACAGAGGTTGTCTCTTCTCCCAGGCAACCATCACCTGAACAAGAGGACACAGTCTCAAGCTGTGCCAGGGGAGGTTCAGACTGGATGTTAGGAAGAAATTCTTCACAGAGAGAGTGATTTGCCATTGGAATGGGCTGCCCAGGGAGGTGGTGGAGTCATCATCACTGGAGGTGTTCAGGAGGAGACTTGATGGGGTGCTTGGCTGCATGGTTTAGTTGATTAGGTGGTGTTGGATGATAGGTTGGACACGATGATCTTGAAGGTCTCTTCCAATCTGGTTTATTCTATTCAAATTACAATTATGTACCTAAGCTTCACTTCTTAAATTCATTGTTTTCCCCATCACTTTTCAGAGGACACTCAGGAATGAAATAAATGTAACTAGCAGGCATCTCTGGAGTTATTTCATCTTTTTTTTCCCCATCATTTTTGTAATGATTGCAAAAAGTGAAGTGGTTAGTATTTCTGCTTGTGTGCTAATACTCACATTGCAGGCAGTTACCTAAGTCACTGGTAAAAAGATAACTGCAGCCTGTACATACTGCAGCCTGTACATCCTGCAGATCAGCTAAAAGCATCTTTGCCCCTGTACATTACTCATTAGCTGAAATAAAAGATGCTCTTCCTCTCCTCATTTGAAACAAAGGAACAGAAAACATTTTTCATCTAAATTTCCCTGTGAAATATTGGTTGCTAGCAAGAAATGACTGATCAGGAAACAGTACTGAAGTTGATATTGGAAGGGATTTGCAAGTATCCCATGTGACTTAAATAGTCCTTTGTCAACTGAGTTTCTTGATCAGGCTATATCTTCTGTAACACACTAAGATTTATCCACTACTGGGTAAGTACTGAGAGAGTGGAGCCATAAGGAGAGATATAGATATATGGATAAGGACATAAGTACAGATTGTCATTGGGTCAGATATTCACTTCCTGGCTTTTGCTGCTCCAGATACGCTCTTTGAGATACTGTTTGGTTTTGAGAACAGAATGGATAGCTCCCTCTGTCTTCTGGAAAACATCTTATATTTTTTTAAGGAAACTGGTACAGTTATTCCAGTTTGTCACTTGGCTTGTGGTGTTATAAGGTGGTTGTAGAGCTGTGATCTTGGAAGGTTGCTTCTGGGATAGGGAAGGAAATAAGGCATCAGTCTAGGACATCTCTCCAAGGTGTCTTCCAAGCTTTGGAAGGATCTGACTGGTAGCTCCAAGTCAGGAGGATATGTTTTGTAGTTTATGGTGTTAAATTAAATCTAATGTGCCATCTGATGTACTAGTTTTGTTACCTCTGTATATCACGATAGGCATAGGATTTCTTGCCTCTTTGAAATGGCCCATGGTGGTGTCAGAAGAGGTAAAGGCAACAGCTTTTTACCAAGATAAAACTTCAGTGATACACCAGCTCAGACTTCTGCTGTAGTTTGTGTGCATCTATTGTGGTTATAAGCATGATGAGACGGGTGTATATTTAGAGAGACATCTGCAGAAGGAATGCGCTTAAGCCCCATATATGAACACTTCCAAATGTTGAGAAAATCCAGAGAAGGAACCCAAAACTTTGAAGGGTAGGTCTGGATCTCCAAACATCAGTGTAAACAACGTATGGACTGGAAGTGTTCCAACACTTCAGTTCTTTGCTAGACTCCAGTAATCACGTGCAGATGAGAAAATGTTTATTTTCCAATCAGCAGAGGTGCTAGTGGGAGACCTAAGCTCTGCAGCACCAGTGTGCTCTCTCAGGAGCACTCTCAGGATTTCTTTCTGGTTTTCAGCTTTCATATGGAAGATGGGGTTTCACAGAATCACAGAAACATTCAGGTTGCAAGAGACCCTCAGGATCACCAAGTCCAACCAATAACCCTACTCTACAAGGTTCACCCCTAAACCATATCTCCAAGCACCACATCCAAATGACCCTTAAACACATCCAGAGTTGGTGACTCAACCACTTCTCTGGGCAGCCAATTCCAGTGCCTGACCACTCTTCCCATGAAAAAAATATTCCTAATGTCCAGTCTAAATCTACCCAGTTGCAGCTTGAGGCCCTTCCTTCTTGTTCTATTGCTAATTAACTGAGAGACCAGCACCAGCCTCTACACAGCATCCTTTCAGGTAGTTGTAGACAGCAATGAGGTCTCCCCTCAGCTTCCTCTTTTCCAAACTGAACAGCCCCAGCTCCTTTAGTTGCTCCTCATAAGATTTATTCTCCAGGCCCTTCACCAGCTTTGTTGCCCTCCTCTGCACTCACTCCAGCACCTCACTTCCACATCCCTCTTGTACTGAGGTGCCCAAAACCAGACATAATACTCCAGGTGTGGCCTCACCAGAGCTGAGTACAAGGGGACAATCACCTCCCTACTCCTGCTGGACACAGCATTTCTAAAGCAGGCCAGGATGCTATTTGCTTTCTTGGCCACCTGTGCACACCACTTGGTCATATTCAGTTGCTTGTCAATTAGAACCCCCAGGTCCTTTTCTGCCAGACAGCTTTGCAGCCACACTGCCCCGTGCTCCTAGCATTGCTTGGGGTTGTTGTGACCCAAGTGCAGGTCCTGGTATTTGGCCTTGTTAAAGCTCACCCCCATTAACACTGGCCCATTGATCCAATCTATCCAAGTCCCTCTGTAGAGCCTAACTAACCTCATGCAGATCAACACTCCCACCTAACTTGGTGTCATTTGCAAACTTAGTGATGACACACTATGTCATCATCAAGGTCATCAATAAAGATGTTAAACAGAAGTGGTCCCAACACTGAGCCCTGAGGAATACCACTTGTGACCAGCTGCCAGCTGAATTTAACTCCATTGACCACCACTCTTTGGGCCCTTTCACCCAGCCAGTGCTCATCCAAGCCACAAGCAGCCAGTTTGTCCATGAGAATTCTGTGGGAAATGGTGTCAAAGGCTTTTTGAATGTCTAGGTAGACAATATCCACAGCCTTTCCCTCATTCAATAGTCAGGTCATCCTGTCATAGAAGGAGATCAGGTTGGTCAGGCAGGACCTGCCTCTTGTAAACCCACACTGATGCCATGGTATCACTCATGCTGGCCTTACTCCTGATTCTTACCCATAAGGACTCAACCCTATCATCACCTTCATTAATTTGTGTGGTTTCATATGTCTCCTTAACACAGAGGGCCACTCCACCACCTCTTTTTCCTTGCCTATCCCTTCTGAAAAGTTTGATTCTGTTGAACCAGATGGAGAATACATCCCATACACAGGATGCATCCTGTCATTTTCCTACAAGGCAAGAGAATGTGAAGCAGCCTATGCATCACTTGTAAATCTCTGTCACATGGTAGAGGCATATTTCTGTCTCTTTTTTAAAGGTGGAGATACCTCTCAGGGTCTGGCTTGACATTTCCTGTGAGGGAAGCAATTGTTTTCAAATCTTAAAGTCACAGCAGGGTGGAGAGGGGAACGAGGGTAGTGGAGCACTAGAGTGGGTTGCTTTAGGGAGGTTGTGTAACCATTTGTGTTGTTCTTAAAAAGAGTCTGGACAAAAAAGTTTAGAAATACTTTTATGGTGGTTGGTCCAGCCTTAGCAGAGGCATGGTCTTGACAATCCCCTAATGTCACCTCCAGTGTTATCTTCTGTGATTCTGTAAGAGGATAGATTGTTGTTAATAATGATAATTCTTGTTGCAACTGTTTGAGGACCACTTCTTGGAGATCAGAATCTGGCATTGCCTGGTGCTGTACTTGCATGCTAGAGAAAGATGGCCCTGCCCTCAGAGAGCTTACATGAGTCAAGAAGCACCAGCTAGTATGGACAGCTGAGGGAATACAGTGAGGAGCAATGAGATGCTATTGATCAGCAGGATGGGCAGTACTCATAATACATCAGCAGCCTAACTGCTGTCAGATTTTTGCAGGCATCATGGCTAAAGAGAATCTGAAGGAGGATAATGAGGAAGCTTTGTAAATGAAATCTCCAGGCTCCCACCACCTCTGCTCAGGAGCTGGGCAGCAGTGGGATAATAGTTTACCTTCTGCTTCTGACTGTTCTTGTGTCCCTGCCCACCACTGCCCACTCTCACTGAGGGCACAGGTGGTGTTCCTGCAAACTTGCTTCTAGTCTGTATTGTGGCAGGATGGCAGGAGACAGAGTCAGGATAGGGCCTGGCCCTCTATCCCACATGCTGTGGGATCTCTTTCAGTGACAAGAAGTAAAGTTGATGAGTCTGTATCAAGACAGTGAAGTGACCCCTGTTGATGCTCCACATAATTAATAAATAAAGCACTGGGGGAGTTTTTGCCATGCTGGCTGCTATGACAGGGCTGTCTACGGTGCACTTAAGCATTAAATGACCAATTTCTGTCAGACTAACTTCCCAAGCCTCTCTCTCTCTCTCTCTCACTCACAAAGCTAGCTTCCTCGCTCCCTGCACTTGGAGTTTTTCAGCAACTGATGGCTCCTGGTTCATTTCTGTGGAATTAATTGGTCCCTGAATGAATTCTGTTGACAGGGCAATTTATCATGTGTTTGGGTTGACAGTGTTGGATACCGGTAAAGGGGGGGAGTGGTGTGTGAGCAGGATGAGGGGAGATGGACAGGGTGGGGGTGGGTGGGAGGATGAAGAAGAGGAGGAGTAGGAGAAAGGCGAGGTGGAGGAGGAGACTGCTTTAAAAAATAAAATGAGAGGAAAAATTCTCTTCCTCTTTGGCTCCCTCCAGTCCAACTCAGTGTGATGGATGATGCAGAAGAGTAATAGGGAGAAGCAGCAAGGAGGAGTGGACTGCCATTTACCTCATGACAGAAGTCAGGATGCTGCTTTTCCAGTTTGCACCATGGCTTGCGAAAAAAACCCCAACCAAAGAAAACCACACACACACACAAACCCCAAAAACCCAAGCCAACAAACCCACCCAAGAATAAAATCTAATAGTTGTGCAGTGTCTCTGGGGTTCAGCCAGAAGCTACCATATTCAATGCCTTCATCTCTACTTCTCCCTCATATCAAAGTGAGTGGGAAGCTAGGGAAAATCTGATTAAATCTTAAAATGCTGATACATACCCAAATACCATTTCAGTAGGTACTGAGTGGGGTCCAGCATCTTGCAATGCATTGGTATCTGCCATCGTGTCGACTAGTCAAGGACATCCAAGAATGAATCACATCTTGCAAACCAGTATCACTGATTTGGATTCCCAGTTTCCCTTTGGTATGGGTCAGAAAGAAAGCCTTCTCCCATATTGCCTCTGACAACTTCAAATTCCATCATTTCACATTGTCCAAGATAGAGACAATGAGAAACTTCCCAATGTAATTAAAATTGCATTACAATTGTATTTTCATTACAATGTTGTGACTCAGACTTATGGATTCACTTTCTAGTCAGCACAATCTAGATGACCATTTTTGTCCCTCTGACTCCACAGCTTCTGAGTGTAGATGTGTGCATATGCGTATGCTATGACATGGAAAATGTTAAAACCAACCAAAGCCAGAAGGAAATTCAATGTGGATGAAACAAAGTATTTTTAATAGTTAAAATTATGTCTTTCCTAGGAGCGACCTAAAGTGGTGTACTTAAGACTTGATCAGAGGGAGATATGTCTGTGAAATGTTGGCTGCATGCAAGTGCAGAGGATAACGCTCCATTAGTGTCATCTTCACCTCTGTCTCCTGCCCCCCTACCTTTCACTGAGAGTGGGATGTTCCAAAATAATCAGTGCTGAGATCAGTGAGTTCCCAGTAGCTTTCCTGCTGATCTCACTGAGACCAGCCTTAAATCAGAGCTCAGCACGTCTGAAATTGACATCTTGAGCCTTTAGTTGCAGGTTAGTGGGACCTGCCTTTGTTTCTTGGGGCACTGTGGCTGAGTTTACTAACATTCAGTCATCATCTTTGTCTTGGCACCAAAGGTTTCATCAATCCATCTGACAAAACAAGTATCTGTCTGGAGACGGAGCTGAATTTGAGTGGCAAGCCCCAAACTGGAGTTCATAAAACACAAGTCATGTAGTGGTAGATGGTCTTTCTCTTATTTTGTTCAGTCAGATACAGCACAGATGCAAATGTAACTCTCATCTGCATTCGTGGTGCTAAGGGAATGGATGTGATTCAGTTGTAGTAGCTTAGCAGTAGTGGTGGGATTGTGAGTTCTAAGTGAGCGGTTGGACTTGATGGTCTCAAAGGTCTCTTCCAACCTTAACAGTTCTATAATTCTATATGATAAGAATGCTGCAACTGAGCTTTAAGGAAAATGACTGTTTATGGTTGCCTTTATGTTGCTTTTACCTTGGATTGGGTCAAACCTGCATCCTACCTGCGAACATCTTCTCTAAAGTGCTAAAATGGAGCAGGTAGGTGGGGAAATATAAGAAGCAGGGATCTGCATGGTTGAACTGCAGAAGATTTAAGAGAGACTTTTTGTAGGGCTTCCAAGTTTCCTGCCACTTAGAAAGCCAGTTAAAATTGCTGCACTAAGAGCACTTGTACTGGGGAAGACAGCCATGCCAAGACTTACTGTGTAGAGGGAGGGTTTATTTTTGAACACTTTTCTTTTCCTTCTCTTGGTATGATCACTCCAAGGAAGAGCTGCTGTTTAAGAACTACTGTTGTTGTAGTTTAAGAACTGACATGCACAAACTGACAATGGTGACAATGGTAACTGAGCAATGATTTTTCTGCAGAGGTCATGCAAAAACAAGCAAAGCTTTATCAGAAAACTTTGAATTTGTATACAGTGCTTGGGAAGGACCGTGGGAATTGGGGGTATCTATGAAGGAAGAAACTGGTTGGTTGCAATCCCACAAAACAGAAATATTGTTGATTGCTAATCAGAAGGTCCTCCTATAGGAGTTGACTCTCTTTCTATAACGAGTGCCTCCACACAGAGATATGAAGCCTAAATGCACATTATTTATGAAGTTGGTTGGGGTTTTTTTTCTTGTTGTTGTTTGGTTGTGGGGTTTTTTTTGTTGTTCTTGTTTTTAACAAGATCACTAGCGTTGCAGTTTATAAATATGAACCAAAATGAAGAACATATAGATCGGTAGCAAAGGCAATCATGATCTGACAAGTCCCAGCAGCTGTAAGTTGGTAGTAGGTAAATTCAACCAGAAATAGTGTGTGTATTTCCAACAGTGCAGGTAATCACCTGTCAAAATATTTTAGCTTGGGTTCACTGTGTTTTCCAGCAGTAGAACCTTTATACTTGGTAGCAAATGTTCCTCAGAAGCAGATTTCGCCTAGCTTAACCCCAGCTATTGGACCTGCAGCTGCAATTAATTCAAAGCAGCCCTATGGGTATTTTGTATCAGAGGGCAGACAAGATGATCACAGTGCAGGAGTCTCCTCTGGGGTAGCTCTGGCAATGAACTTGAAAACAGCTATCCAAAAAGTCAGTGTTTGATTCCAGTTTCACTTGCACACTGTTTACATGAGTGTAGCTCTTTAGACTTCAGACTTATGATTGACAGTAGTGGGTACAGAAGGCAAATCAAGCTTCTGAGAAGAATGTTTATGAAAGGGCAGTACTGAGCCGGTCAGTGAACACGATATAGGACACATCAATGGAGTAAAGGGGTGTATTTTCACTGATGTCATTGACCCTTTGGGACAGAAACATAAATATTTTTATTTTTAAAAAAATCCCTAAAATTCCCTAAAAATTGGAAGGAGGGAGTAAACTCTGAAACAGTATGAATCTTTCTGTATTGTGAGATGGGAATGTAAAACCTCCTGTGGTTGAAAAGGCAATGATTAAAAACTGAGGTCTGCATAAAATAATGGAGACAAAATGGACCAAAATAAGCTCCAGGAAGATTGCATTGAGAACTAACCAGGATACAACAGCTAGCTACCTAAGATGGCAAGATAGACTGCTTAAAAATTATTCAATATGCAGCTCTTGCAGCAGTGGCTATGATGAGAAATGCAAAATCTGTGGATTTAGGATTTGTTAGACAGGACAAGGTTCATGTTTTGTCTGGTCTACCATCTCTAGCAAGAGTCTGAACAGATTCTTAAGAGGAAGGTAGAAGAACAGTGCAATGGGCAGACAGAGGAAGCATCTGCAGTTTGTTGGAAGCTCAAGTAATCTGTGGATTGGCTTCATTTCAGAAATGTTCATGTCATTCCAGAATGCTTGTTGAATGCTCATAACTTTTTTTTTATATCTATAAACCTGCCCAAGTCTTTTCTGGAATCTTAGTAACTTCCTGTGATTACAAATACAGTTGGTCAGAATACAAACTGTTGGGGGAAAATTTTGATCAGCTTTTAGTTTGCTGCTTTGTGATCTAATCATATGTCACCTTTTCCTTATGTTCTTGTGACTTGCAGGGTCTGATTCTGCTGAAGAAGCCTCTGGCTTGCCTTTCGGTTTGGGAACCATTTGATGAATTCCAATTAAGACTCTTCCTGACACCAGGGGATGCAGAGGTCAAAGAGTGCCCCGAGCAGCACAGCAACAGTCCACATGGAGCACATATAAAGGTAAGAAAATGGCACAATGGTAAAACAGAATAGAAAATTCCAGAGATATGGAGAGGGGTTGATTTTGGAAGGATATTTGAGGGAACCTTTCAGATGACATTTCTGCCTGGAGCCCAGAAGAACTTGATAAAGATTCTTGTATACTTGGTGGAGAAAATAACAGTGATGATAATGCTTTGCCTCCTTATGTAGTGATTAATTTGGAATGGAAGTTTACAGAAAATTGTAGATGAGTTTTTGCAGTCATGTGAGACCTGTAAGGAAGAATTATTGCAGTCAGTTGAAGATAAGAGATCCCTGAGTGCTTTCTGTGTGCTCATTTTTCCAGCTGAAGCTGTGGGGAATCTGTTGCTGTTAAAGATTCTAGCAGTGGTGTTTTAGAACACAACACAACTCCAATGCCTGATTTTAGGAGAGAAGCAGGAGACTTCCATATATTGCTAGGGATGGCACTCATCTGTGTAACAATTTGTCTTTAAAAAAAGGAAATTCAGGGGACTGTCCTCCCAGCCAGCTGGATAGTCGGTCACAAGCAGAACTGACAGATTCTCCCTGACGTTTGTAGAGTCAAATTCTATCTTTAGGACAGCACACGTAACTTGTCATACCACTATTGTAGCATTAACTGAGCTACATAGGAGCTCTCCAATGAGTCTGAGGGACTTACTCAGTGTAGAAAAAGGTCCATCTGGCTTTAGGACTCAGAAAAGGTGATGATCAAGGTAAAATCCCACAGCTCGAGTTGAGGACCATAACTGATTGCCTAAACAAGTTTGTGGCTACCAGTATTGCATGCTTTCAAACACCGGAGTTGTGCTGAGATTCACAGCAGAAACTACTGTGAGTAGTAGCCCAATCTGGAGCTCAAAGGAGCTCTCTCACACCATGTCTGTTTCAGGGATATGAGAGCCTCTGTGTATGAGGTATGGGTCATAGTCACAAAAAGGTGATGTCTCCTGGTTTTGTTTTCATTTTCAGAGTCTTTCCGTGTCTTTTTCTAATGTCTACTTTCTTCTTTCTCTGACCTCATCAGTATAGGCTGTATCTTAGGTGACTTGTTCTATGTTTAACTGAGAGATGGCTAAGAAAAGCTCATGGGGGGCAGGGGATATAATATAATAGAGATAGATGGCAGAAACAATAGTTGTTATTGTTTTAGCCCTGCTAACAGAAACTAGAATGCTGCTATTTTCTTCCAGGTTTGATCTGTTTAGGAGCAAGACAACTGGCTAGTTTTGGGTGCCTAAGGAAAAATGGTGTTAGGAAAAACATTCCTCTATCTTTGCTTAGCAAACCAGATGATCAGTGGCTTTGCCATTTTGAAATTGAGTTAATGGGACAAAGTGAGAGGACTTGTAATTGCAACACTTATGTCTAAAGAGAAGGAGCATAAGGTGGTTTGCAGCTGTATGATTTTTGTCAGTGTGTGTCTCCTCTGTTAGCAGCATGGGGAATTTCAAACTGAGAAGTGACTGTTGTGGCAAATTAAGAGCATGAGAACCCTTCTGCTGCTCTGGAGCATAAATCTAAGTCAGTAGTAAGACTCCAGCTGCCTTTTGAGGCTTTTGATTGGCCATTTAATGTGGGCTGTGGGGTTCAGAGAGTGCACAGATACATATTGCACAAAACCCACATGTGCACTTCTGTGTGTATAGAACCAAATAATTCAGGTTCTGCTTCTTTGTATTCTGAATGGCTGTGCAAGTGAAGAGATGCATCAAAGCTATTGTTTTGCCTGTATTCAAGCCCTCGTAGATCAGAGATTACATAAATCTAGACCTTTGTTGATGTATGACTCACGCAGAAGGAAGGGCTCCCAAAAGACTTGCCTTCTTTTCCTCTTAGTCACTTCTGAAAGGAACACAAAAATTATGAAACCCAGCACTCTGATATAATCACATCAGCATTTGTCTTCCCCTGCCACATCCTTCACCATGGGTCCAAAATGGTCTCTCACTCTCTTCTGAGAGAATAGCTGGGGTGGGTGTGGGTGTGTGGTGTGTTCAGTCTCAGTTTGTGAAGGCAAACAGGTCTGAGAGGAGAGAAAAATGTTATTGATTTTTTTCCTTTTCTGTATCAGCCAAGCAAAATACATATGAAGAGGTAAACCACATGAATAAACAAACAATAATGGGTCAAAATAGACAATACTCAAAACCAGAAAGAGACACAGGACAATATTGGAGATATTGACAGAGACTGTGCCAGGTTTCCAGAATCAAAGACTGTTCTGAGTTGCCTTCAGTTTTATTTCTACTCTCTCCCATCCTTTTGGTGGGAACTTCTCACATGGCATCTGACCTGGAGCATGACTTCCTGGCAAGTCAGCAGTGGCAAAGAAGTTGCCTCCAAGGAGAAGAAATGTTCAATATCGCCCAGGTGTTTCCCAGGAATGGTATCTTGTGGCCTTGTGGGGTATCTTTCCCCCCAAAATAAACAAACAACTACTTTGCCATTTATGGCTTATTTTGAGGTAGCACTCTCAGCCCTCTGGTGTGGGCCAGGAGCGCACTGTCTGAACTGCTTTGCAAACAAAGCAGTAAGAGAATGCTACTACAGACAGTAGTGTCTTCAATCTGGAAAGGGTGATCACCTGATATAGACAGGAGGGGGAGCACAATCAAATGGTTGGAGCAGAAGAGTATCGTATAAGTCCCTTCTGATTTGTAGTAAAAGTTAAAAATAAGATGGATGGTGAATATGTGTCCTGGCTGGTGGAACAATAGGGAAAGATTTTCCTAATGACTTAGAGAAAAGAATTTTCAAAGAAGAGTAAATAAAAAATCTAATTAAAGCCCTGGCCTGACTAAACACACAAAAAATGATGGATAGTTTTTCAGGGGATCTTTTGTTACAAAAATGTAAAAAAAAATCTCAGTGTGCAATATACAACAGAATGTTCTGAACACTCCTCAGTCTCCTAGTCAAAATACGGATCCGTGCATATTTGCGTGCCTAGCTCACGTTTGATCCCTTTTGAGGAGTAAAAGCTGAATCTTTGGAATATTCTGACAAAGATGAAACTAGACAACAAAATATTATGTAGTTCAGAATACTAGCAACTTCCTTATGGTTACTGGCTACTGAATCCTCAGATTGAATACTGGAATGGAAAGAAAATCTCCCTCCACTCCTGAGCGCATCTGCAACAAGTGCAGATGACTCATGAACTGGGAAAGGGTTGGGCTATTGGTGATTTAGCAAAGTTGTGGTGTTTGGTAAGGGCTGCTTTTGGGAACCTTATCCAAGGGTCTCCTTCTATTAATAGCTTTATGGCTGGTTTTGGATTACCAGTGTACTTTTGTGAGCTATCTGTTAGTGCCTTTTAGGATGTTTGTGTAACATCCTAATATTTCTATTTTGTCACAGAATTTTCCAACTGAAAACAGTGAGTACGTCAGTGAGGTGGTTCTGAGCAGCCACCTCTTGTTTCATCTCAGAATGTGATTGTTTCCCAGCATCTTTCTGCTAGGACTAATTAATGGTGGCCCCCTTTGGCTTTATTCATACCTATGTAAAGGTCAAGAGGATCCAGCTTGCTGGTGTGGCTGGTGAGATTTGTGTGTCATTCCTTCGTCACTGATCAGGTCAGCAGCACTGAATGATTCACTTCCTCTCTCTGTTAATGATAAGCATGTTGGTCAGGACAGGAATGATGTCTTACTTTGTACAGTACATAATGCACAGAGTCATTGCCTTGGTATCTCTAGGTGATATTTTAATATGGTTTGTAATCACAGTACATAGGGACTGTAATGTGTCTTTGCCTGACTGTAGGCTGTGGCTATGCTACTTTGTGTATTCATTTGCTACTTCTTAAACTGGCTGCTATAAGCAGTATTTTAGCAGTTTTTTAAGAGCCTAAACAGTGACACACAGATTGTATTTTGACCTTCTATATGTAGCCCAACAAATGTGTATATGAATGCCAACTAGCGTCATCTGGTCAATGTTTTACCAGATGTATTTCTCAGATGAAAACCAGCACTTTGTAGGCCTACTCTGGCAATTCTCAAACACTTGGTAAGCAAAGATTGCTTTCCTGCACCTGCAAGAATAATGACCTAGGCTTAAATGCTGTAAAGAGCTTTTTTTGCTGTTTGTTTTCAAGCTTTTTGTCTCGTGTTTTTGAGCCTGTAATAGAAGCAGGACCCACATGGACTGATAACTGTTTTAGGAAGGCTGAGACTTTTATCTTGTATCATCTATCCTGTAACTGCCACAAAAGCACAAAGCTTTCCTAAGACTAGTGAGGCAACCCTGAGAATTAGTAATGTACCACATTCAGGTTTTGAGAGAACTGGCTGACTGCTGCACTGCCAAGACAATTGTACTGATACCTTAAAACAATGCAAGTGACATGTGAAGGCAGAGCTGCTCCGATCAAAACAAAGTAGAAGAGAAGACACAGGTGCCCGAGTTGAGGTTTGTGATGGAGTGCTTGAGAGGCAACATAAATCCATCACCAAGCAGTAGCCCTGTGAAAGCAGAAGTTTCTTGAATGGTTCAGTGGCAACCCAATGCAAATAAGCAAATAATTACACTTTGAAAAATCAGGTGAAATTCTGAATGCAAAAGAAACTATTAATGAAAAGGAGTCATGCTTTTGTGGGGCATACAGCATAGTCCAGAGCTCTCCAGTTAAAATGGGTAAGTTGAGGTGTCCTCTGAATAGTGGTCTTTCTGGGGATCATTCCCACAGGTATCATCATCTCTTAAGTGCCCCAGCTCCTCTCAAGCACCTCTTAGTTTGCATATAGTGAGTGATTGCTCTTTGCTGCCATTTTTCTTCCTCTTTTATGCATTTATAAAAAATGCTTTCCTTGACATGCAAGGCCTCATTCAATCAGTGTGTGATGCCTTCCTTTCCTAGCAGAGAGGTAGAAATGCTCTCTCTGCTCCTCCTCAGTGGGTGACCAGATAGAGTGCACACAGCTGCTTTGGAAAGGGGTTTAGAATATGTCCTCTCTCTGTGGTATTATGGCTCAGTTCCCAGAACCCAAGAGATGCAGCATGTTACATTTACCACTCCTGCTACATCCTTTTAGCCACCAGAAAACCTGCATAGTTGAAGAAATCAAAGCCTTCATTTAAGATGTAGAAAAAAACATGTCCAGAACAAAAGGTGATGTTGAGTTCCTTGCCTCTCACCAGAGCCATGAGTGAAGCGCCAAGCTGCAGACTGTTGAAAGTGAGGAGGGTAAACTCCCCCTTCCTCCTTTCCCATCCCAGTCCCAACCCAGCCCCCAATAAGGCTTCATCTCTCCATGAATGGAGTCCCTCTGAGCACGATGCTGAGCCAGAGGAGTGACAGGTGCCTCCTGATATGCCTAAATGAGAAGAACCAATCAGAGAAGCTTGCCCAGCTTTTGTTGTCATCTGGCTTTGCTCACGAAAGATGAGTTTGATTGACAGATGCATCAAGGTTCACAGTTTATTGGTTTTTGCAAAAGAGCCAGATCTGCCAATTTAGACAGGGGAGTGACACAAAACTTTCCATCTAAATGGACTAATTTTACCACAGGGAATTCCCAGGCAGAGCGCGCCAAGGCAGGCGCAGTCCTGTTTTATTTTTTAACAAGGACTGAATGACAAATATAAACGACAGTTCTAGGCTGACGGAACATCAGCATCTGACACTTCACAGGGGAGCGGTGAAATAAACAATAGGCAGAGAAATTGAATTAGAATCAGATGAGAGTCAGCTAGAGCGGGAGAGGTGGGCCTGATTCTCTACCAAATCATTTATAAAACTGAATACTAAGTAGGTATAACATGCTCACATTCTGGTTTATTAGCAGGTTTAACCTTCTAGCCTATTACACTGGCACAATGTAAACTGATTACTGGACAAAGGTGGATGATAGGAGATGCACATGGAGTGGGAGTGTACAAAGTGCTTCTGTTCATGGTGGTGTGAACCTCTTGTGATGATGTTGCCCTGTGTTACTAGTAGACTCTACAAAGTTGGAGAGCAAAAAGTAAGACAAGTTCACTTAATTTCTCTCCTGTTCCCTCTGGCATATTGCCATCAGAGTTCTGTCCATTATTCCTTTCTTATGACACTTGCTAACTTTTGGGTACCTATCTTTGCAGTCTGGGGTTAATTCTTTTACTGATATTTTTTCCTCTAGGACTTCTAAATTTAAAGCAGGTGATCCATGACATTTAAGGAGAATTGTTCAATGCAGAGTCTGGGACTCCTGAGTGTGGACCTCTGCTCGAGATAAAAGGTTGCCTCAGCTGATGGCATTAGCAAGCTATTATCCTATTTCTACTCATCTTTAAAAAGTGGATAGGATTATATAAACTTTCCTGATAGGTTAGACAACTGTTAGCTAGACATTGCTTGCTAGAAATTTCAATTCCTGGATTTTTATATCATGCTCTGAGATACGAAGTGTGTCTAGAGAAGTGATTTTTCAATCTTTTTGCAATTTGCAAACAATAAGAACAAAAACCAATCAGTACAAGAATTACTGCATGTAGCTCCATAAGCTCAGTTACATTAAAAGCAGTTTGCTTAAAAATAAACTAGAGATTTAAAAAGCATAACTTAAAAACTACTGGTATTGATGATAGAGAAAGCGGCATGAAACTGAGGGACTTTGGATTGATTTGCTTGTTAATGATGATTTAACTTCCATATACAAATCTGAGAAGTGCATATGTGGAAGCTGCCTCATTAGCTAGGTGCTAGAACTAACCCTTGCTGGCATATTGAAGAGATGTCAAATGCAGGTCTGTAGTTAAAACTTTATTCTGATGGAGGCTAACATGGAGGAAAATGCTTCTTTCTTATGTACACTGAGGTCCTATATCTATGTGAAATTTCACACTACTCAGCCTTATAACCCTTTGGGTTTTCTGTGTAGATTTTCTTTGTCTTCCTTTTGTAAGTGTTCAACAGGGTGTGTTTGAAATAAATCTCAGGCTGAAAGTCATTATGTTTGTAATACTTCACTGCTGGTGCGTCTCTTTAAAACAGAACAATTTGTGTCCTTTTAAAAGGCAAAGCCAGAGTAATTCTGATACAAATAATGTATTTTGAATGGAGACAGTTTAGAATTGGAGCCATATTTTTTTTGGTTGCATTTCAAAATGGAAAGCCTATTGTTTGGCAAAGACTAGAGCATAGTTCATGGTGTGGCCATGTGTTGCTTTGCATTATGATGGCCCCTTCCAGTTTTTTCCCAGGGACAGAAGCCACAGGTGACTTCAGTTTCAGCTGGCAGGTATTTGCTTACAGACTCTGACAGCAGAAAGTTAGGCTGCCTGTAGTAAAGATAGATGTTGTTTCTGTCTTCAAACCTATCAATGTAGTAAAGAGGACTCTGGAGAACAGTGGGAAACAGTGAGAATAGAGAAGCTCCTCTGAATGTATGTGGACAGGTCTCATGTGGAGAAGCCAATAGTGCCTGAGCAGAGAATGAGGGAAGCAGAATGGTCTTCCCAGTGCGTACAAGAAGGAACATGGGCAAGTTTATACATGGGAGGGCAGGGGACAGAGAAGGAGGAAGGGGCACTACAGAGAATCTGTTTTCCACAAGGGGTGGGGTCCAGGGGCAATATGGCTGGGGCAGGAGAACTGGCAAGGTGCTGAAAGGGATCTTCGAGGAAAGGGCAGAAGGGTGCAGGAGGCAGGGGCTGCAAGAAGCACTCAGTGGAAAAAGGTCCTCTCTGAGCAGCCACTGTGGAATGAATTTGCAGGTAGAGTTTTTGAACCTGAAATGATCAAACATACATACTTTGGATGAGCAGCTTCCACCAAAATGTCACACAGCAGAAGGCAGGAAAAACACCAAGCCTTTGACAAGCTTTGGTATCAAACCAGCTCCGTCAGACTTGCCAGGGCTACCGGGGCATTTCTAGGTCTTGTGACATTTGAGCTGCTTCTGAAAGCACCAGACCACAAGGCGCTGCCAATGCAGCAAGACACTCACTTTTCACTAAAAGCAGTGAAATTCACAGTGACTCTCACAGTAGAAGAAACATGATTAATAATGTAGCTATAGGCATCTTGAGAGCACTAAAATTAGAAGTCAAATAAAGGTTCTTTCATTTTTATTTTATATGCATGTATATAAATATACACATATACAAAATGGTATCTGGTGTTATGTACAAATTTGATGGCTTCCAGTCAGTCTTGTGATTTTTGTGTGTATTTGGTTATGATTTTCAGGTATGAGGGTCCAGCATTACAGGCTCCTGCAAACTTGCTTTGCTTCACTGCAGACAGCTCCTGAATCACATGAGTTAATTGTCCTGGGGAAATTCCCAGCTTTTTTCCTAAAGCAGACAAGAATTTATGGACAGACTGTTTGCTGTGCATGTCTTCATGAACTGCTGCTTATTTAATGAGCTGATCCTTCCCTTAATATTTCCAAATCTATTCCTTTAGGTACAAGCATCATTGTGTATGTAGGTTTACTAGCTGATAGTTTTCAGGATCAGTTTTTTCTTTTAAAGCGTCAATGCCATGTTTGCTCTTCTTCCATTTGTGCCATTCCCCCAGGTCCTTTCAGTACTGACTGTGCCCAGTAAGTTCACCTGCTGCCTTGATGAATACCTTCAGATATGTATGATCTGTACCTCCTTAAGCGATGTATTTAAAGAAGGTTGTCATCATCTCAGAATGTGCAAATTTTTCTTTATTTTTCATGTCAGAGTAATTATAAAGAGGAATTTTTTTTTACTTAGTATTGCATAATCTCTTACAATATCATTTTCCTGATTAGGAGACAGACTGTGTTGCTCTTAGTTTCATCACACAATGTTTTAACACTGAGAACTCTCATTGACTATGCAAGATTATTAAAGGAACATACTATTTGGAATGGTTGGAGTAGCTCTTTCATGCAAATATTTCCTCTTGCAAGATATAGGAGTTCTTGAAAGTTGCAAAGTTTTGCTATAGTTTTATCAGTTATGGAGATTTATGCAGGAATGTCAGAGTGCAGTTTTCTGGGCTGTATTAAGTGTGATGCAAGTGAGATGATCATGCTAGCTTTTATATCTTTCTACTAAGATTTTGTTTTCTTCTGGCACATCTGTCTGCTGATTCTCAGCCTGTCTTTCACATCTGACAGCAAATGCATGTTACTAATTTGCTTTGATTCCAGTCAGTGTAGCATCCAGGATCTCATCTAGTAATCCAATATTTGATTCTTATCACCTGAACTTTGGGTAGAGAAAGGTAATTCTCATGTAGAAAAGATTTCAGAATCTTGTAATCCAGTTTTGTTATGATTTCAAGCACAAGCCAGTCCCTGCATCACATCCCAGGCCTGTCTGTCTTGAGGTCTCAAACTGTTGCCAGGCAGTTTTGGTGCTGTGTTACAAAAACTGAATTGCTTTTACAGACTGCTTGGATTTTAATTAATTGACTTTCACTTATGGAAAATGTCCTGTTGGAGAATTTTCAGCCTATTCAATTAATACTGCAAAGGGAAAATATAAACTGAAACAAAAAGAAATATTTTAACTCACTGATGAGCAAAAGCTTCATGAAGCATTTGATTTCATGATAACACTTCTGCACAGGCTTTCCTTAAGATACACATGCACCAAGAGAAAATGTGGCCCACTGGTTTTCATGAGCTGTTGTGAAAATATTTTTAAATGACTAACCACTGAAGAAGCAAAACTTATTTAGCCTAGCCTGACTCCTTGCTACATTTTTACTCTGCCTCTGTGACCTTAAACTGCATTTGACTTCCTGGAGAATTAATGTTTGACTGAGAAAAAATTGAGTGACTACTCAGTATTTGGTATGTTTATAGCATACCTTAATGTAATACCTAGCTCTTTGTTAGGCAGACAATGAATAGCTTGGAGAATGGGTTATTCATGACTTTGCATTTGGTTTTGCCACCTGCTTTACCAAGACAGAGATGAAGAGAGAGCAAGCTATAATAAAACATCAAGCATCTTGTGAAACTACAATCAGGTCAGCACACAACTGGGGTAAGACCTGAGAGCTCTCAGCGACCCTTCTTTTATTGAAACCTTGCATACACCCCCCCCAATGATCTGATGGTGCATCAGAGCTGGTTCTGGATGACTTAAAATCCTCCTAGAGGCATGTCGAGCAGGTGTTTGTTGCTCATTGTCTGTTTGGGCCGGGCATAGAGAGGAAGGGGAATCTCAGTTATCCCACATCTTTCTGATGTCGCAGTTTTGATTTTCTGAACTATCTGGGGACACTTCATGCATTACAGTCAGTTGAATGAGATCAATAAAACAGGGACTTCTCTTAGCAATTAATAGGACTGGGGTGGTTGTTGATGGGGGCTCAGAGGCTGTATTGCACTGTAGGGTGAAGCAAGCGTGTGTGGTGCCTTCCATCATGCAGTATGGTGGTTGGTAGCAATCATAGTATTGTTTATATGGTGCCTGACATGTGCTAGGTGCAACAAGCGAAACATCTTGGAGACCTCAAGGGGAGTCCAACTGAGAGGGAAGCATTGAGGGGGAGAGAAAGAGAGAAGGGAGTGAAGGAGAAACAAGCCAGAAGCCACAAAAATGACATACAAAAAAAAAATTGTTTTTATTTCTCATGTGCACAAAAAGGGAAAAGAAAAGAGTCAAACTGAACTGAAGCAATGAGAAAAAGCCAAGAGTGGCTGCAGCAGCCTAGAATGGACATGACCCTGCACCTGGCACTGACCCCCTCCCCTCCACAGTCTCATGTCTAGCTTAGCCTGGAGAGCATCAGCAGAGCTGCTTACAGTTGGATTTGTCATCAGTTCTGTAACTGTCATTTTTTTGGTCCCTCCTTCCTGCATTGCAAGTTTGCCACCGTCCTGGGCCCAGCCAAGGAGCACACTGTGGTGTTTGTGGAGTTCCTCAGAAGCCCTCATTCTGGTCAGTGCCAAATGGGGCAGCTATGATTCTTACTTCTTTACCCAGAGGGGTTGTTGTCCTTAAGGATAAAAGGATAGGGGTTTTCCAACAGTTCAGTAAGCAAAAATTCATTTAGGAATGCTGTTTATGTGCATATATAATTGTATGCTCAAGGGGAGAAAGGGGTGCAGGGTTCTTTGTTTTCCTTTTGTTTGTTGAATATCCTCACATTTGTGTTGTGATTAATTATGAAGTCTTACCCTGAATTTGAATCATCGCTCCCAATGGGGCAGAAGGCATGCAGACTTCTCCCAGTTTCCACTGCAGGGCTCATGGCCACCAACCCTCCCCAAGAGATTTATAGGTCACAGGGGCATCACCTTTACTGCTTCCACCCTGTGCAACCCTCCCCTCATCTTATCCCACATCCATTGGGCCAAAAGGATGTGGGAGCTTCAGAGGACTCAGAAGTGCTGCCCAATTTTAAATGCCATGGTCCCTGTTGCTTCCAGTGAAACATGGCATTTAAGAACTCAAGATTTTCTTCCCCTGTGAAAAGTTGGTGACAGAAGAAGATCCAGTCACACAATATTTCTGCTTGGTCCATTAAATGAAGCAAATGTAACAGCAAAGCTAAGAATGGCGGGAGAAGAAAGGAGTGAAGGGAGAGCTAAGGAAGAACAACAAAGAAACAAAGAATGATTTGAGAGAAAAAGGAAAAGAGAAATGTAATGGAAACATTAATTATTATTCAGAATAATACTGAACACTTTGATAGAATTTTCTTTCCAGGATCCCAAAGCACTGAGCCGCTGCTAATTAATTCAGCTGTGCAATCCCCCTGTGAACTAGGAACTATTGTTATTCCCATTTTACAGAAGATTGGAATTGAGGCATAGGGAGGAAATTGGACTTGACAAAGGTTCTCTAGAGCCATGAGGAGAACTGGGGAATTTGAGGTCCCAGATACCTGCTCTCAGATCAGTAATGCTGTTCCCCCTCTGGATAGAAAAGTGCATTGGGAGTGAAGAATAATAAAAGGGAGAGATAGAAATGGAGTGGAAAGTGGGTGTGAGAAGGAAATGGAAGAAACAGAAGAGACAGAATGGGGGAGAGAGATGCGAGTCATGGATTTCACTCGATTTTGCATAGTGATTTCTTCCTCCAATTATTTTTCATTCTTTTCCTGTGAAGCCTTTTTAAAGAACAATGAAAAAAACAAAACAAAAAACCAACCCAAAAGCTATTTTCCTATAAAGAAGCAACTGTTGGCCTGTTGGGGAAGGGATCCTTCCAAGGTTTGGCTGTTCCCTCAGGTTCTGGATTTGTGCTGTGCTTTATTGAACACATTGTTTTGTTTTCAGTGAGCACAACAAGACTTGCACAGTACAGACAGCGTGTTCCTTATCTACAGGATGAGACGAGGCTGTTTTAATAACTACCATGATGAAGATGGAGATGAATTTATATACAAGAGGAATTGCCTTCACATCACACACATTATCTTCCTACAAAGCAGCAATTGTTTTTGCAAATAACATAATATTAAATAATTGGTAGAATTTTTCGTCTCCTGCATAGTCCAGTCTAATGGAATCTATGTGAATATTGATGGTTTTCTTCTGCGTATCACCACATAAATCCCCGTGTCAGCTACTAGACTTCAGCTATAATACTGCTTTACAATGCATCCACCGACTGTAAATCAAAACAACCAACACAAGAAACTCTTTGGCAAATGTAATTCAGTACATTCGCATGGGGGTCTGCAGATGATGGTGTAGAGGATTAGGCTGCCCAGTTCTTTGCATAATTCTGCTTTCCTTATGATTTTCCTGGTCAAACTACGTGCCATGCTTATGAACTTTCTAGACCAATCCAGTGCCTGGTGGAAATCCTCTTTATCAGTGGAGTTACACCAACAGTGGATTTGACCCTCTGAGGGTCAAATCAAGACAGCTGTGAGTAAACCAACCAAATCCTGTTTTTTTTACCCTAGCTTGTGTCTCAAGTTTAGTGAAACACCATTTTTAAAATAAGCTTTTCTGAGCTGATAGCTTCTCTTGAGGGGCCCTGGACTGCAAGCTGCCAAGCAGGAGGTGTAACAGTCTCCTTTCCTCTAGCCTCCTCAAGAGGTTCCCCTTGGTGGTCCTAGGATTTACTGCCTCTGCCTTGACCACCTGCTGAGCAAAACTGGGTGGTGCACAAGCAGAGCGAAGGCTGTATTGAGAGACTAGAAGGTAGAGTTTGCTGACAGGGTTCCAGCATCTATCTGGTGTCTGTGGAGGAAAACAGAAAGTGTGGTGAAAGTAAGGGGTTTTTTAATTACTCTGAATGTTCTTCTCATATAGAATAAGATGCGATAACAGGCCAAATTCTGGTCTTGGTGACAGTATAGTAACTGCTATTTGCAGCAGGTTACTCAGAGGTAAGATGTGCAGAATGACACAGATCAGGAGTAACCTCTTTGATTTTATTCTGTACAGGAAAAGATTTTAGTTCTATATCTTCTATGTAAACATCCCCCCCAAATACCCTTATCATTTGGGCACCCCGTTAAAGAAGACAGACCTATAATCAGCTAGAGCCATGCAAGGGCTATAAGTGTTACGTGAAAGGGGCCTTTGGGATCAACACAGCTGTTTACTGGTGATGGATTTAATACATACAAGTTAAACTTGGAGACAGAATACCGAGTCCACAACCACATCTCCTCTGAGGCTTGGAAATCTGGATTTTATACATAATGTTGGCTGTACAGATTGTTCACTTATATGCCCTGTTGGGGGTTTGATTCTCAATCCTGTCTTTGTCCATTGACAGTAGCCCACACATTTTATTTGAAACCTCTCTGAAACAACAAGGGTCTACTTTGGCAGACTTGATGCCCCAGGGACAGGCTATAGCTGCCTTCATGTTTTCTTTTGAGTATTTTTAGGAGGTGTCAGTGCAAGGAACAGTTTATGAGTTTACTGATGATACAGGAGTAATAAGCATTTCTTAAGCAGTTAACCTTTTGCAGAACAGTGTTTGCCAGTCATGTGGGAACAAAAAAGAGTAGGGTATCCCTAGAGAATCATCAGGTGAGCATTTGGGATAAGAAGTAAATATTAGGGTGCACAATACAGGATTGAAGATGAAAAGATGGGGCTGTATGTTTGAGCTGTCTTTTAGGATGCAGGCATATGGATTTCAGTGGAGGCCTATAAATTAGTTAAGTGTATGAGCAGATGGACTGGGAATCAAAGGGGGCCCATATAGCAAGGCTATAGTGGTAGGAAATTAGGTGTTGGACACAGATAATGAAACTGTTGTCACCAGCAGTGGGAATCTGGAGAATGCTTAAAATTGCCAAAGCTGGGATGTGGGTGAACTGAAGTGATCACAGGTACAGGGTTTAAAAACAGAGGCTAAAGGTTAGGGAACCGAGCAATAATCCCAGCCAATCCTGAATTTGTCCATCTCAGTCTTAGCTGTCCAGAGGGCAATCAAATGGGCCCATGTGAAGCCCTGCACTTTCCACCACACAGCGCTGTAAGAGCGCAGCTGGGCTTGTTTTCTTTGTTTGCCAACCAGTGACATGGAAAAAATTTGTTGACTCAGAGTGCTTTTTTGTCAACTGATGTGTTTGGTAACTTTGTCAGATGTGCCTTGTCCACACTGGTCCCCAGAGACAGGATTTGGGAAAGGGGGAGGAGGTGACTGGGGGTGGAGCTGGCATCCAATCCTCTCCAATGCCACCATCCCATTGTAGTGCAAAACAGAAAGGAAACAAAACCCTAGAGTGAAAGAGGAGCATCAAACGTCAGAGGAACTCGTCTGCCATTCAGATGGTGGGGAGGGACTTGGAGATTTATTTTTGTAGGTTTTTTTAATTATTATTTTGGGGTTTTTTTGTTGTTTTTTGTTTGCTTGGGTTTTTTAGAAAATTGGGGATTTGTTCTTTTTTTTGTTTTTCCTTTTTACAGACCTTCATGACAAAGCATAAAAACACAGTTATATTTATATATCTATTTATATATTTCTTCATTTCGTCGGTTGGTGTGTATATGGTGCTCCATCCTCCTGTCTGAGCTGATTGTGTGTCACAGAAATTGTGGATGTATGTGTGAGGTTCCTCCCGACTCTGGCCTGCAATGTCACCATGTGTGAGGTGCAGCCAACTATGGGGGAAGCCATGCTGGAGAGTGGGGATGAGGTGCACAGAGAACCCCTCATGGGGTGCAGATAGTTTCTTGGTCCTTTTCTTCATTGCCGGGTGGGTCAGGTTTCTACTGCCATCTCTGCTCTAGCCAGACTGTTCTCTCTGTCCTGGGAAATAGGGTGAGCATCACAGGTTACACGTGTTGAAGAGTCCACCACAGAAGAGCATATCTTTGGGGAACAGTGTTTCACAAGCAGTGTCCTTCTCTGCTTCCCTCAGCCCTTACCGCTCCCAAAAGAAGGGGGTCCTGTAAGGCAAAGGTCACCAGCTGTGTTGCTTCCCGATCCCCCCTAAAGTCCTGGAAGCCAAGGGGGCTTCGTGTGGCTGAGCTTTGCCCAGGTGAGGTGAACTCCCTCAGGAGAAGCCACTTGGCTGCAGGCTCTTCCTGGCTTGGAGGGAATGGTCTGGACGAAGGGCAGGGGGTGGGCGGAGGGGGGTGTCTCAGTCTCAGGTGGTGAGAGCTTGGTCCGGAGCCTTCATAGTGAGGAGGAAGGAACTGGACTGTGGGGAAGAACGGAGAAGGTCTCTTCACCCTTCCCAGGGATGGAGGAAGGTGATCAGACAGGTACAATGTGGAGGCCTAAGCTGTCGCCCTGCAGTTTCATGTGGTTTCCATGGTAACTAGTGGCGGTCATAGGCAGCGGCAGCAGTGGGAGGTGCGGAGCCCCGGGATGTGGCACTATAATAATAAGGGGAACCTGAAAGTTAACACAGGAGAAGAATGGACTGGTTGAAAGGACAAACAGTAAAAAAAAAAAAAAAAACAAACAAAAAAACACCAAACAAAGAAAAGAAACAAAAGACAAAAGGGGAACTGAAAAGGAAAGGAAGAAAGAAAAGGAAAAGAACCAAAAGAATGAACTTGGGGAATCAACTCTCAATGGGATTAGGGAAGTGGAAACCAGCCAAGGGGTGTGTTTCAGGAAAGAGATGCTACTGTGGTCTCTGGCTCTGAAGCCCCTCTACAGGAAGGAGATCCTTTTGTTTCTTCTGACCATCAATAAGCTTCTGAGAGAGAAACCCTTGAGCACTGTGATACAAATACACCGCACCTGATCTACAGCTGCAAGGAAAGTGTAAGGGCCAGATGTTCTGAGCATACCTGACAAAGTGCAATGGGTCAGTTTTAAAACCAGTAGGGAAGAAATGAACAAATTTTCAATGCTTTATTACCTAAGATTTTGGTCATATTTGGTATGAAAGCTCTCTAGATAGTTACTGAATGTGTGCTAAATAGTGATTGATTATTAAGATCACATTTACTGAAGTTTAACAACACTGGAATAAAACATTCATCTATTATCCAGTTGTTAAACCTCACAGTAATAATCACAGCTGATTTATTTTACATATAATAAATCTTCTTATACTCTTGCAAAGCAATGTTGTGTTAGAAGGTATGTTCATATGGTAAGTTTTTTTCCCCTCTGAAAAAATATGACAGCTTCTAGGCATATTAGTCACTGGAGGTTACTGGCTATTATAAACATAATGATGCAGCCTGTCTCCCACTCTGGACACTGTTCCAACTAGTCCAATAGGAAGAAATTATATGAGATTTCCATGTCCCCAGGAGCTGATTCCAGCTTTAGCTTGGGAGAGCAGTGAAACCTCATCTGGATTTTTAAGCAGACCTTGCATGGATGCTGAGTGTAGCCTCAGAGAGTAGCAGAACCTGAATTTAACTTCTGATCTTATCTGGAATAAACTGGATGCAGCCCAGGGAGAAGCCCAAGCTGAAATGGAATTCTGAACTATCTCATGAAATGGGAATCAGCTTCAGAACAGATACAAAACATTTGTGAGATATATACCCATCTAGGCATTGGACTGGACACTGAGGAATAAGGCCTCTCCTGCCCAAATACTTGAAATAAATAATTTATAAAAAAAAATAATTCCAAACAACAACAACACAACCGAAAGAACCAACCAAAAACCCCAAACAAAAACAACAAACAAAACAAAACGAAAACCAAAGAGACAAACAGAAGGAGCGCGAGTCTGGGGGTGTGCTGCGGGAAAGAGGTACTCACTTAGTAGTGCAGGGTTGCTGAACCGCCAGGCCTCGTTGTAGGTTGTATACTGAGGGTGGCTGTAGGGGTTCCCTGAGAACTCGCTCCCTGCAAGAAACCAAGAAAAGTGTGAGACACACTTGGGAATGAAGATTTATGCCTGCTATTCCACCAAGCCAGTGTTCATGTCTTTATGCCATCAGGAAAACTAGTGTATGTAGCTTCCCTTCCCAACTGGGACTGCCCTTCAGGACACTGTAGTGTTCGTTCAGCACAGTATGGCTTTCCCATACAATTAAAAGTCAAAAGACTGACCTCTTCAGAATCAAGAAATTAGTTTAAAATAATGAAATTAAATAATACAAATAAAAAAGTTAACTGGTTTGGGGTTTGTTGCCTTTTAACCTCTGATTCTCAGGTTGCAGTAGGATTGCATGTGCAAGCTTTTTCTGCAAATAACTATCAGCTTTCCTTCAAATAAAATCTAAGTTTTCCAGTAATGTCAAGAGAGCAGGTACAGGAGATTGATGGAACAAGCTTGCAATTAACTCCTTGGAGTTAGCACTGCTGTTGATCACAGTATGTATTGCTAGGTTTTGTTTGTAGGGTACTATGGATGTTGATGACATATTTGTGGAGAGGTGTATCATTTCTTTTTGGAAATGTTCTCAGGGTAGGGTGGGCTTAAGTATAAAACAAAATGGAAAACATGAATTACTTTTTCTTTCTTATTCTATGTGATGGTGCTAGCCAGAAAAGTAATTCAGATGTGATTAACCCCACCTTTTGCTTAGTTGGTGAGTTACAGAGGAAATTTGCTGTATGGCAGTTCAGGAAAATAATTTTCTAATGATTAGGACTTCAGGTACTATTCTGAATCTGAAAGACAAGCTAGGCTACAGCTTCCTTAAGATATTCAGTAAAATGGTCCCAGATCAAAATACCTTGTGATCTGATAAGGACTCTGAGCTGAGTTTTGAATATTACAGAATCTACTTAGATACTCGTTTTCATTGTGCATAAGGAGCTGAGTCTCCTTGTTTTATAGAAGGCTGTGCATGGGTAAGAGAATTATATTTGATAACTGAGGAGGTATGGTGCTGCATTCAAAATAAATATATCTCCTGGAACTTAAAAATGTGTAATTCTGTTAGGTAAAAACATTGCATTATCTGATCATAACCTCCATTTAATGCAGTACTAACAGACTGGGGACAATTAGTGCCATCTGAAAGGCATTATGTGCTTAAAAGAGAGTGAAAGAACAGCCTGATTATTAGTTTCTGGTCTGTGGTGGCAAGGGTGGAGCAGTTAACAGCAGAAGTGTTTGGAAAGCACCTGGGGTTCCTGTTAGATACTGTGGAATAGGGGAAGAAGGCAATGCAAGACACGCTTACCAAAGAAATGTCAATTAATTATACTGCAATCTCTGCAAATCTCCCCTCAATGGAGAGTTAAAGCCCAAACCATGGATTCTTAGATGGTGGAAATGAAGTCTGTCAAAGCCAAGGGATTTGCACTGGTTTAAACCTGAGGACAATCTGTCCAGACAGGTTTTTTTAAGGACAGTCAGGGTAACAAGCAAAGTAGTCAGTACATAAGTATGTATATATCAAAACCAGTCCCTATCCAAAGGTATTTTAGTTACAGTAGCTTTTAGTTTCAACGTAAGCCCCAATTCACTGTGACAGACCTTGCTAAATGATGTTTTAATGATAATAACTCAGCATATTTCCATATCCAGAAACATTCTGCACTCAAAATCCTTACAGCTAGGAATCCTTACAGCTAGGGAATAGGTGAAACTTGCTAAAGGCAAAAAAGCAATGCATAGTCCAGGTGTATCTCTACTGAAGTGACATATCTGTGGGGAATGAGTTTGCCTCCCAAAGAAGTAAGTAAACTATCCAGATGAGAATTTATGCTTTGGAATGCCTCATATAAACATCACTTCTCTGCACAGAGAGAGAAGTTCTGATATTTCAAGGCTTCTCTCTTGCCCTTTTCTGAGTTGTCACCCTAAACTGTTCCTGAAGCACAGGTTAAGTAGAGGAGAAAGAGCCCCAGCTACGGAGAGATGGGGAGGAGGGAGAGCAGCCACTGGAAACAGTGTTTATTGACGAGGAGTGAAAGCATGCATGCAGCAGGATAATGAGCTTTTGAGCTCAACTGTGACCAAGAGGAACTGAGCTATCGCCTTCCCCAATCACTAATGAAACAAGTGTAATTTCCTCATCAACATTGGATTCTGTTTAACGACTCCCTGCCGCTGCCATCACCAGCCCTCTGCGGGCTCTGCACTGCTCGGTGTAAACTGCTGCTCCCTTCAGCGAATGTTCACTTCAAAACAGCCTGCGGAAACTCGATGGCCTTTCTGGGAAAGAGGAGGAAAGGAGGCAGGGATCAAAGGAGGCAGGAAACATCTCTCAGATGCATAGGTTAACTGTAGCACAATACCTGATTCATCCTTCTGAGACTGACTAACCCCTGGTTTTTCACGTGTGTGAGGGACTACTGGATATCATCCATGCCTGCAGCCTGGAACCTGAAGTTACAGGTGAGGGCAAATACAGGATATGTACCTTATCACATCATCTGCATAAGCCTCAAAGATATTTGCATGCATGGATGACCATGTTGCATGGATGTACTGCCACTGGAGACAAGCTCTTCTCTAGACTATACAAGTAGAAGTCTAGTGAAAGGTTGTCACACATAGGGCAGCTTTGGTTAGCACTGGTCAAGCAATCTTCTCAGAAAGAGTTTTCCACTGGAAAATGCTGTCTCACTGAAGTGGAAATGTTTTGCATGAGCTTGTCAGGTTCGATGGAGTTTTGGAAAGAAAAGTTCTGAAATCATTGGAAATTGAAACAAAGTACTGTGTTCCGACTTTCTTGGTTTGTTTCATTTGAGCTTTCTTATCTAATTTAATTTCCTTTCAATTCTTTTATTAGTTGAATACATTTTGACATCTAGAACATGTTGATGTTATTGAAATGTTTCATCCTGATGTTTGCAAATTGAACCATTTCAAGATTTTGCCTCTTCCTACCAATGCAACAAATGTCAAAAAATCAGAGCTCTGTACAAGTTGGCAATTCTGATTTCTGAACAGTTCTATTTTTAGGTCTGCACCTTTCTTTAGAGAAGGCAGAGCCTCTTTCTCCTATGCACTTACATTGGGACAACAAGGTCTGCTTGCGTGTCGGTGTGTTTCTTAAAGATACTCCCTGAGCTTCTTGTTTCCAGTGTAGTTAAAGCACTGACCCCTGATCTTTCTTGGCCTGGGGGCATGTAACAAACCATTGACAGTATCATATTTGCTTTCTCTGTTCAACCTGGGACTTTTAACAGAGGTTGCAAGCAAGCACAGATGATCGATCTCATGAGGCCTATATTCTGTGCAATCTGTGCTCTGGGAACCTTTACTAACAGTATTTCTTGGTATCTGTATTTAAATCTTGGCATGTTTAGACTTCTAATACAGAAACCATGAGGCATGAAGCAAGCCTAGCAGGTGGCAGGTTCACAACAAATAACAACACAATATGTAGTTAAGCTACAGAACTTCTTGACATAGGTTGCTACAGATATTAAAAGATTATAAGGGTTCAAGATTGTTGAAGTTTGTGGATGGAAAATATTTCAAGTGTATTTAAGAAATACTAAGTCTGGTTTAGGAAGTCTTTGAGCTGCAACTTGCTGGAGGCTGGGAGATTTTTTTGAGAAAGTACCTGTGCATTCTTGTTCTATTCTTACAGCCTTCCCCAGGCATTCACTTTTGGCCCCTCACAGAGAGTAGTGACTGCAGAAATCTGCAGTGTGACCCATTAAAGCCAAGTCTTATGTTACTTCCCAGGAAGCCACTTCATCTCCAGCTTGTTGGCTTCAGTCACATTAAAAGACAGGAATAGAAGGGCTGTCAGGCTGGGTCTGACCAGTGGGGTATGACTGAAACAGCCAGAGCTCGATGCTCTGTGGAAAGATGCAGTAACTACTGCAGGATGCCCAAGTAGGCCACCAGAAAAACTTCCTCTAATTGAACACTGACATCAGATTTAATGTAAAGATATTTATTGGACTGGAATAATATTTTTTTTTCTTTGAAGTATCTAAAATTTTTTCTTCATCATCCCACTTCTTTTCTTTTGTGGGGGTATTTGTGTGTTTTGGTGGACACTGCTGTCTTATGGATAAGTAACCTCCACATCACGGAGCTAAAATATCCTATTCTTGGATAAATGACCCCTGTGATTAGTGGTCTTAAATTTTGTGTCCCAATTTAGGCATCAGTATCATCCTAGTGATGAGAATGTTAAACTTAGATAGCAATAACAGTTGAGAGGTTGAAAACAGTTAGAACTTGAGAAACCCCTGGTTTTCAAAAGTGCCTGTTCAAAGAGCCAGCTATTTTGATGTTATTAATCATTTCTGTATGCCATGACCTTCTATAATTTCTGACATATAACTGACTTAAATATTGACTGAGTCTACTTACTGTTACTGTGTGCCAGTTTTTAATTAATTTATATTGTCTTAGTGCTTCTCTGATTCTGGAGACAAACCATCTCCCTAAAAAATTTAGAAGGAGATGCCCTAAAATTGTCCAACTCTGCATCAGCCCAAAAGTTCAGCAAGTTGGTCAACTATACCAAAGGACAAAAGTGAGGCTGAGGTGGGACCAATCCATTATCTTTTCCTGATCTGGAGGACAATCACTTCATTTTCACAGCACAGGCTGAGATTTTGTGGTGTCTTAGGATCATGCGTGGTATACAGCTTGGCATACAGCTCTGGAATGTGATCACAGGCATTAGCCAGTACTTCATGGTATAGAAGCAGTGATTTGTCATTTAAAGATGTTAAAAGTTTAACCTGCAAACATTTCCTATCAGCGATATTTTCACTATCCTCACTGCGGTGCATGTTCATTTAGCTGGCTGATGAGGGTTAAGTTAGGCTTTTCACTTATAAGCCCTGGCAAATGGTATTGTAGTTGTCTAAGAGATTTCTGTTCTCAGCTTTATGCTGCCTCACTTCTGGAGTCAACTGACATCATTTACCTGGACCTGAGCAAAGCCTTTGACACTGTCCCGCACCACATCCTGGTCTCCAAGCTGGTGCAGAATGGGTTTGATGGATGGACCATTCAGTGGATAAAGAACTGGTCTGACGGCTGCACCCAAAGGGTGGCTGTCAATGGGTCCATGTCCAAGTGGAGGCCAGCGATGAGTGGAGTCCCTCAGGGATCAGTACTGGGACCAGTCTTGTTTAATATCTTTGTTGGTGACATGGACAGTGGCATTGAGTGCACACTCAGCAAGTTTGCTGATGACACCAAGCTGTGTGGTGCTGCAGACACGCTGGAGGGAAGGGATGCCATCCAGAGGGGCCTTGACAGGCTGGAGTGGTGAGCCCATGACAACCTCATGAGGTTCAACAAGACCAAGTGCAAGGTCCTGCATCTGGGATGGGGAAATCCCAGGCACCAATATAGGTTGGGCTTGAGAGCATCCCTGAAGAAAAGGACCTGGGGGTGCTGGTGGATGAGAAGCTCAACATGAGCCACCAGTGTGCGCTTGCAGCCCAGAAAGCCAATCACATCCTGGGCTGCATCAAGAGAAGCATAGCCAGCAGGTTGAGGGAGGTGATTCTCCCCCTCTAGTCTGGAGCCCTTATTACAGGAAGGATCTGGAGGTGCTGGAGCATGTCCAGAGGAGGACCACAAGGATGATTAGAGGGCTGGAGCACCTCTCCTATGAGGACAGACTGAGGCAGTTGTGGCTGTTCAGTCTGGAGAAGAAAAGGCCCCGAGGAGACCTAATTGTGCCTTCCACAAGAAGGCTGGTGAGGGACTTTTTAGGGTGTCAGGCAATGATAGGACTAGGGGGAATGGGAAAAAAATAGAAATGGTTAGATTCAGATTGGATGTTAGGAAGAAATTTTTCACCATGAGGGTGGTGAGGCACTGGAAGAAGTTGCCCAGGGAGATGGTGGAGGCCCCATCCCTGGAGGATTTTGAGGCCAGGCTGGATCTGGTTCTGGGCAACCTGATCTAGTGTGAAGTGTCTCTGCCCATGGCAGTGGGGTTGGAATTAGATGATCCTTGAGGTGCCTTCCAACCCTAATGATTCTATGATTCTTCAGGTAACAGGTTGCCATCATGACTTACAACCCAGGGCAGGAACAAAACCAGAAGTGGCAGATGAAGTTCTGAGCTACTGTGGCTGAGAAATTAAAATCCTCCCTCTTCATTTATCTTCTGGGGATAACTGTTATCAGAGAAGTGGGAAATAAAACCAAGGGTAATAAACTCTTTGGTTAACCTAGGGTAAATTGTTCTCTCTTCTCCCTAAATAGAGGAGGTATTTCTCCAAAGGCACTGGGTATCAAAGAAAGCTTGCCTTTGGATGTAGGTGGATGGTTTCTCAGATGGGAGGCACTGACTTAGAAACAAGAGATGGATAAGTAGTTGGTTGTTGAGTGTGAATAGTTAGTTTCTCCTGAAATGCTGTTAATCATTGCTGAGTCTTTAGCTAGTTTAGGCTATGGTCAGTAAGTCTCCAAAACCTGCAGGTATTAAATTACCTTTGATGCTTTTCAGTTTGATGCCCTGGCTTTAGAGAGAAGGTAAGTTGTTACTCTACGTTAGTGGATAGCTGAATATCTTAAGCCACAAGCAATACATAATAATCTGCATGGGTCATTGGGAAATAATTACATTAGTTAATGAATACTAAGGTTAATTAATTACCAATTAATTGCTACAGGTTATAGATAGCTAGTTGCCCATAGCAGCAGTGAATCAGTTACTAGACAGAAACAGGTAAGTCACAAAAAGGGTTGTAAGCACCTTCTTTTTGAAAAGAATGGTCCTTAATATCATCAAAGCTACAGCAAAGCCAGCTGTGCAAGCTCTTGCAATGCGAGGTATACCATTCAAATGCCTGTACCATTACTGAACTCTACAGGCTGACTTACCAGGAACCATTCCTGCAAGAGTTGAGGTTGGGTAGCTGCCTTGTCCAGTTGGGGGAACATGGGGTGGGTAGCCAGGCAAGGTGGTACTTGCCATATCACGACCTGGAAAGGAAAAGAACCAGGGCAGGTGATCAATATGGATAAGATCTTTCAATATTGATTTGATATCAGCTTTTGTCCTACTGTCACATGACTAGCAGCTTGATAAGCAAGTGCTGTGCAGCCTTCTCTTAAATAAGTGCTGTCCATCCACTGAAAATTTTGAGTGAAGCTTGTGGCACTTTTGATGTCACACTGTAAGAATGAGGCTCAAAAGGATTTGTTTTGTTTCACTGTAGATTTTGTATCTATTTTAACTAAATCAAAATGGCCCCGAGCTGCACAGAGAATGCAGCTTATTCATTGGCAGAGTAGCTGAAGGCCTATCTATATGCAGTGGATACAGTTCCAAAACTGTGGTGGTAATGTTGCTTTAGGGCATGATCAATGTACAAGGCATTGGAAAAGGATCCAAGAGTTTTCTGTGCCTGCCTCTCTTCCCACCTCTGCCATTCACCTACTGATGATTTTAGGCAAGTCACTTCACCTCACTGTGCTTCTTTTTACACTGCAATCTCTTTGGTGCAAGGGTACACTTTTAGTACATTTGCACAATACTTAGCATGAGATCAATAATGGTTAGATTCCTTCCAGGTGCTGGTGCAGTACATACAGTAACAGGATCATGCAGATGAGTTTGAGTCCCATTTCATTTTTATCACAGGTACACAAGTTTTGTTATTAATGCTTGAAATTGTGATATCTTTTGTCCACCAAAGAAGTAGAGAGGGATGTGGGATGGGTGGATGATTACAGTTTGTTTTTCATCTCTCAGGAAGTGCAGCTGGAGGCTTCTTGGTTCATGCCAGAGGCATTTCCTCATTTGGACTGGTTAGGCTGAAAGTGGGCCAGCCAGAAGGGCATTTGCTGTTAGTGCTTATTGCATTTAAATGAACTAAAATCATCTCAGAAACTGCTGGGAGTTGCAAGCCAAAACCCAAAAATGGAAAAAAAAAAAGGCTAAATAAATTAAGATAATCTTTTCCCCACAGCTGCTGGGAGATTTACAGCTCAGCCTCCACTGCTGCCTACTCTCAGCCTGTTCCAGGCATCCAAAATCTTTCACATTCCCTAGGTGAGCTGTGGCTCACCAAGAAGTTTGTGCTTTTTGTTATTCCTCTGTGAAATTTTGTCTCTCCCGTCTGTTCTAACTAGAGGGCTAGAGTCTTATTTACATTAAGAAATAACAGGTTAAGTATGGCAAATTAGCACTGCTATAGTCACTAGAACTGTGTTGGCATGTGCCAGTGAAAGAAGAGTAAGTGTTGGTTTAGCTCTGCTAGTGGTGAATGGTAACTGGTAAAGCAGCCCCTGGAACAAGCATGCACTTTGGTTGAGGAATCAGAAATAACAGTTACACAGCAAAGCAAAAACTCATGAACATGGAGCATTAACCTGAAGGGAGGAAGTTCCTCTGGGATAAAGTAGGATAAATTAATGTCATTGCTTTTGTAGGTCTTGGCTAAAGATACTGAGGTGATTTGCTCAAGAAAAAAGAAATGCAAGCTCACTTGTTCTCCCTGAAAAGGTTCCTGACCAGTGGCTGATGTTCCTCGCTCACCTCCTCTTAGAGCACAGAGCTACCAGACAAAGGCTGAGCCATTTTTCAGCCACTCCCCAATATTGGTAAAAATAAACAGAATGCCTCAGGGATTTATATTGTACACTCTTCTGCTCTTTTATTACTGTCATTCTTTAGTGATTTGTAGTTGCATGCTAAGCAATATGTTCTTTTTTTTTGCCTCATAGTCTTTTAAGGCAAGAAAGTTTTATGCTTAAAATTCATGTTCTTTTGGTTTCATTTATTGACTAGCCTGAGAAATAACAACAGGTGATGAGTGAGAAAACAGTGTCACTGAAAAGTTAGAGAGAACATTATGTAGCAGCAGGCAAAATTAATTCATTTTGACACTTCCATTCAAGTGGGAACACATACACACTCACGCTGCTACTCGATCTATGCACATATGCCCCTGTGTTTTTATTCAGACATGAGTGCACAGAGGCTGATGTTCAAAACCCAGTGTGGAAAATTCACTGGGACGTGATCATCTGTCAAAATCCCAATCTTGAAAAAGAAGATAACAAACAAGTACGGTATCAGCAACATGAATAAGAGTCCCACAGAGAGACTTAAAATGCTGTTACTTATAAGCAGGCCCCTTCCATTACCTCCTTTCATTACCAACAGGTAGACAGGATTATTAAATTCTTGCACTCCAGAGCTATGGCAAAGCTAGCACCTATCCTGCTCATGACATACTTCTAACTCCAACAATTCTCCCTTCCCCAAGCAGCCTTCTGAATCAGGAACAGCACCTTCATCACTGTGACATTGTTTGAGTTTTTGAACACTTTCTCCAATAAGGGTCCTGAGGCCGATGCCTCTCCTGAATCACAGTGCCTTCTGGGCTAGAAGATGGTGAGATATGACTGCATCTCCAAAGAACTATATTGTTGGAGTGAGTCTGTCAGGAGACTCTTTGTCTTTGAAAGTGCTCTGAGTTCAGAGGTTCTTATTGGCTGCAGTTATGTTTGACTAAGACAGTGTTAGGATCACAAAAGTCTTCTCAGTCTTACTTGCTGCCTTCCTACAGGGATGATTGGAAATGTGAATCTCACCTGACAACACAAAGGAAGCATGTTAGGTCAAAAGAGAAAAATAATTTAAGAACATGAAGGAGGCAGAGGTAAGATGTGTTTCTGGAGCATTAGGAATTGTAGTCTGCACTAAGATTTTGTTCTAAAAAACCCAAACTACATTCTTTGACAGTGCATTGACAAGAGCCACAGTGGTCACCTAAAATGTTACCCACTATTTCATCAAGCCACCCCGAGCTTCTGCAGCAATGTTGCTTCAGTCACCTTGCACAGGAATTTCCCCTAGTATCTGCCTGAAACTTGTCCTTCCTCCCCATACTCCCCTCCAGCATGCTCTTCCAAAGTGCTGCCATCTTTTGCAACCTATTTCTTCACTTCTCTCCTTTCTTTAAAAGCTACCGACCTCAGGTCTGCATTCCTTTGGCTGGAAGATATTAGGGTCTCTCACCCCACCATTCCTTGTCTTGACATTCAGATGTGATGCCTTATTCCTTAACTATTTGGTCTGTACCAGCTCATACTGACACTCACAAACCAAGTGACTCAAATATTGCTCACAACATAGCTTTAGCAGTGCTCACCAACCTCCTATGTGTTTATTTGATTTAGTAGTTTGTACGACCTATGCTGAATGACCTTGCCAGTCCCAGACATGGCTAGGTTATTCAAGCTGCCATTGCTTACCCTCACTAGCACACAGTACCCTTGATGGGCCCACAGTACTCAGGAGCATTATGACTATTGAGGCTACACAGGATTTTGCTGAACAAGTGTTTCTGTACTAAGTCTCAGACTCATCCAGCTGAGACACCCAGTCACTTCTAGGTAGTTAGAGCTTCTTTTCCCATTTTATTCTAAAATGATGAAGGACTGGCATGAAATCTTTATGTGATTCTCCATGGAGCAGAGAACACATGCTCATACACAGAACTAAACCATGGTTGCTCTCATTCCCACTTGCACTCAAAGAACTTACAGCATTTACTGGTCTCCCCATCAGACGAAACTCAACCCCTTGCCTGCAGCATCCCCACTGAGTTTGTGGCCAAGGTCGGTTACCTGCTATCAGAGGCTGGCTGCTGGACTGCCCAAAGTGGGCACCATGATGAAGGAAGGCACTGTAGCAAGGCGTGGACGCATCGTCTGAAAGGGCCATGTGGAAGGGCTGAAGATCAGCCTGCCCAGAGCCGACCGGCGTGGTGGGGGTGAAAGGGGTGAGAGAGGCTCCATGAGGCTCTTGCTTTATACTGAGGGGAGAGGAGAGGTTTTCTGTGGTAGGGTAAGGGATGGACACAGACAGACAAAGGGAACAGGGGGAGGAAGAGGAGGGTAGGGAAGGGAGGAGAGGAAGAACAAAATGGGTAAATGAAAATGGAGTGGTTAAAATCTACAGGGAAATTAATTTTAAAACAAAAACAAAAATAAAAAGGTTAGGAGTAGATCAGAGGAGCCAGTGCTGAGAAAACAGCAGTAAATGTACCCAGGGGCTAGGCTCTGACTGCAGGGATACCTCTGCAGGGGCAGCAGGAGGTGAGGAGAATGGAGTGCAGTGGCAGGTGGGAGGAATGGGATGCTGGAAAAGGAGAGGTGAGGGAGGGAACATGCAGGAGAAGAGAGGACAGGAAGAAGCATAGGTTTGGGAAGGAGAAGAATGCTCTGAAGCTTCTGTGCTGGCTTTCCTGCTGCTTTCTCTTGCTGGCTGACGGTGTATGGAGATGCTACACTTACATGGTGTGGCCCAGGGAATGATACCACTTTGTCTCTTCAAACCCAAGGTAAAACTTCCCCAGGAGAGCAGCATCATTGTGAGAATCTATTAAACAGGATGCTCAGTGTACTGGTCAAAGCTTCTTAAGGCAAGCTCCATAAAAGCTTTGACAAAAAAAGCTGAAGTTTGAACTGGTTAAAACAAAAAAAGAGGCTGTGCAATTAATAGGTGGGTAGACAGAGAGATCAGTCAGTTGATCTTGTTCATGGCAGCACACTTTGGAGTTTTAACTATAAAAGCAGTCAGTATTGATTGTGGTTGTTTCTCAGAGTACGGTGTTGCCACACAGGTACCTTGACAGAAAGATATAATGGAGGAGTGGAAGTATGAGGGATTTATAAAAGGTCTCATGTTCATTGCTGTTTGCTTTAGACGGTCATTTCTGTTGTGCAGATTTGCATAGGCACAATAGATACAGCTTTGCAATTGTTCCTGACTTGGCTGTCAAGTAAGGGAATTGGAGAGCTCTGTGACCTAAAGTGTGAGTACCCCGAAACACCCACTGTGTTTGGGTCAGCAGTAACAGAGTTGTGTATTCAAACACCTGAAAGCAAAGTATGGATGATGCGATCAGATCTGATCCAAATCATCTAGCAAACCATCCACCCTCAGGTAAACAAAGCCAATAAATTAAAGCCATCTCTCTACTGGGATGGCAAGGGTTGCCAATGGCCTATGAAATAAGTTAGTTCTGGGGGGTTTGATTTACACGGAGAAATATAAATGTGACATATAATTAGTCCATAAATCTGACTTCATTAATGTAGAACTAGTTTAATTAACTCTAGCCACCTTATTGTGAGGCTGCAGTGCTCACCTAGACAATAAAGGGCTGGGCAGTTTCTATCTGTGAATGCTATTTATCCTGAGGCATTTGTTTTCTAAAGGTTTGCTACCTGGCAGAAATGATAGCTTGCCATCTGTATTCTTCCCCAAGTACCTCTACCCTGGATGGCCAGCAAAGTCCTTTGATCACTGACGCTCCTTCACAGCAAAGGCCTATTGTCATGGTCCAGTTGATTGGGAAGGATCAGTGCTAGCCAAAAGTTATACAGCTCCTCCTTATTTAGTTTACTTTCATGAAGTCTCTGGTAAGCAAAGTGAGGATTGTATATTTTTTTCCCTATTTTGATATAGGGAGCTGTTTGGCAAAGATCTTCTGTGGAGGATATGGGGAATAGAAGATGGATTATCTGGTTATTGTTGTGCAGTTAATGAAAGTCCACAGAGTAGGCACTATTTCAGCACCCAGCTTCTGCTTTTTACAACTGTATGCTCTGCTACAATCCCATCAGTGAGCATTCACATGCCAGTGCCAATCTCTGCAAATGAAGAACCACCAAAGCTATTTTTTCCCTGCATCCTCTGTCATCAGATGGCAAGGAGCGCACAGATTTACGTTCAGGCAGACAGTAGTCTGGGAGTGCTGAAACCTTTATCTGAATAATGTTGCTACTAGGTAATTTGGATGAATAGATCTATGCACAGGCAGAGGCCCAAAAGTTCCCTGGCTTTCAGGGCCTTCAAGTGAAGTGATATTTTTCAAGGAAGCCATTAGAGACTCATACCTAAATAAATTAGGACACTTTGGTCCTGGTCATATCCCAGGCTCTTTTTCCAGTTCTCTGTATCGTGCAAGAGAGAGCAGGTGTGGGGAGCCACTGAGGAGGAAAGGGCTGGGAAGAAAGTGGACACAGGAAGCGTGGGTGGGCAGAAGCAAGAAGTGCTGTGGGCAGAGGTTAATCCTGTTTGCACAGCCCCCAGGCATGCTGGGTTTCCTAGTCCCTCCCCTGCTTTATTTCTCTTTTAAAGCGTGGAATTTTCAGCTATAATCCTTCCTAAACCACAGCATTTTTCAGGCTCTGTGTGTAAGTGAAACCATAATCTCTGGTAAAACAGACCGCTTAAGCTGCTGTAGCATTAGGCCAATCTGATCCAGCCCCTGGATTTCCGCTCTGCCCAGCCACCACAGAGAGGATTTCAGCCTGAAAGACTATCTAAAGCCCTTGCAATGGGAACAACAGTGCTAGGCCTTGCCTTGCAAAGCTGAGAAAGGTTAAGGGACCAGGAGCTATTTGTCCCGATGTTGTGAGGCTGTTAAAGCCCCTGTCAGACTCACAGCAGAGATGAGCCCAGCCCTCTCTTGAACACATCGGGCTTATGAAGAAA
Organism: Dryobates pubescens; assembly: GCF_014839835.1. Lineage (NCBI taxonomy): Eukaryota > Metazoa > Chordata > Aves > Piciformes > Picidae > Dryobates > Dryobates pubescens. Next base: position 18,436,019 of record NC_071619.1, on the reverse strand, counting down.
AATTCCTCACACCTTCCAGAGGCTGCACCACTTACTCAGTGCAGGGACAAAGAAGTCAGCAGTAACATGGCAAAGAGACTGGGACACAATAATTCTAAACACTCTTCTCTGTCTTACAGTGGAGAGCATGCAAGGATAAGGTCAGACAGCAAATGACTGCACAACCAAAATTCAGAATCTTATGTGTCTGTTTATCTGCCTATCTGCCTATGTTTCCCTCTACTCTCTGCAACTGCACAGGCATAACTTACATTGCATTTATATTTACTGATGGATGGCATTACTTCTTTATTGTTCAACTTTCCACTAAAGAAAACCACCTGAATTCTGTCTCCAATATAACTCCTGCCACTGCTATGCTGGAATAATTGCCCCATCAGTGAATTATATCTCCCAAAGTGTGTCAGTGCAGATGAGAGCAGCTGATTGATCTATCTATGCACCTGTGAATGGCACAGTCCCATTTTTCATTTTAACCACCTCAAACTTCAGCTGCACCTCCTCCCCACCCCCCTTCTGATTTTTCCATTCTCTAATTCTTCCATTTTTGTGATGGCTAACTTGCCTCTTCCTATCCCATGTCCTGCTAGTGTCAGCAAGCTGTGGAACAGTGCCATACTGGCTTGTCTGGGTCTTGGTAGGTGTCTCTCAGTAAGGCTACATCAGGGTACCCCAAAGTATCTGTCAGTATCTTACTCTGAAGGCTGGAATACTGACCTGTAATCAAATGGGGGATGGAATGAGTTTGCAGCATCTTTCCAAAGCAAGAGAAATTTATTTCTGTCTCAGACTCCTTTCTTCTACTAAATGGCAAATGATGTCCTTGTTTGTAAGTAGGAAAAAAGGTACCGCACAACATCATGGTGAGGGAAATCTGAAAGGCTCAGCAGGGTGGGGATGCAGAGCAGAGGACTACAAATTCTGTGCATCTCCTGTTCCTCTCTTTCTGACTATTTGCTGAGTTATGGCTGATTTTCTTCCTTTCTAACCCTCTCTTCTGTTATTCTGGCGGAGAGCTAGACCTGGTGATCTCTGGCTTAAATTCCTTCTGCAAATGAAGGGATTTTGGCCAGACAGTGTGAGAGAAAGATTCACAGCTTTGGGTTCCTGTAGAGACTCATCTCAGTTTTTATTGTGCTCTCTGCTGCTGAAGGGAAGCAGAGGGGTTGGCAGAACTAGAGAAGCTGCTTGGTTTGCCTTGCTGGCTTCCTGGAGGATAAGCTCCTTTTCAGGGATGGTTTGTACACACTCACTTAACAGTACTGCTCACCATCTTGACAATGGATAGTGTTCTTCATCTTTTCCTGGGTTTCTATCAAATATTTGTATGACATCATTGCCTTGCTCTTTAGAACACATATCCTTACAGCATCCCTTAGGCATCACTGTTTTACCTGTGAGGAGCTGAATCTAGAGAAGACAAACCCAAGTTCATGTTGGAACCCTGTGCCAAAGCTGAATCTTATCTCAGGTGTTTTAAGCCCTATGCTTGTACCCGTAATCGAAACATCATTTTCCATAGTTGTATTCTCCATCGTGGCAAACGGACTGGGGCTGGATCCTGAGCATTCATAAGCTGGTGAATTTGCACTACAACCAGTGGAATCACATCACTTCACCCCATGTGTAAGAATCTTGTCTCAAATTCTGGAAGTCATGCAAAAGACAAAACTGGACTGACAAAGCAGATCTTTCACTTTTGTTTCTGTCATGTCAGAAGAACCACTTTCATTTCTTAGTTTTCTAGCTTTTCTTTTGCAAGACCATTATGCAGGTTGCACTGAAGATAAAGATCATCCTGGTTTTGATCCCTGCTCTGTGATTGTACCAGTACTTTGCTAGAACAACTGAAAAGTCTGCAAAGACTTATCTGCTTCTTATTGTACCTTTCTTGTCTTCTCTTTGTATTTCTGCTGACTGAAAAATAAGCCTTGCATGTTCACATTATTTTCTGTCTCTGTCAGATCCATCCATGTTCTTAGCCCTATACTTTACATGCGGGTTGTTGAAATGTATGTTTCAAGAAACAGCCTTTGTGACCTTTCAGTTTTGAAATCTGTTTGTCCCATTTTTTATAAAACTGAATATTATAAATCCAGGTTTTGTATTTGATCTCATTAACTGCTGCTCTCCAAGTAAACTGACCTGCTAACTCTTTATGTGACTGTGGAAAGACAAAGCTTTATAGTCTTTGCACAGAGTGAAACATTGAGTTTCCAGATCTGTGATCTGGACTCACTCTTTGAAGTATTATTAGTGTTAATCACTTGAGAACTGCACTGACATCAATTTCATGTGGCTGATGAAGGAGGATGTACTTTAATATCTTGGAGAGGAAAAGAGATGTGCAACTTGTGCAGTTGGCATAAGAGAAGTTCAATGGAGTTCATATTGTTGCTCCCTTTCTTGAGTCCCAGCCCATCAGGTTGGGCAATTATTTCCTGCCTCAAAGAGTAGATATATTTATTCCTTGGGGGGTTGGTACTTGAATGTGCCCTCTTAAACAAGGTGTTTTTGAAATATATGATGGGAAATGTAATTAGAACATGTTCATTTTCCACACAGTCCTCATTATAAGTATCTCCAAGGTTTCATCACAGTGATATTCTACTGATCATAGGACAGACTTCCTGGTTATCCCACAGCAATCCTACATCTACAAAGAAGGGCCAAAGATTGTCATAAACTCTCCAGTTCTCTGAAGGACTGTAGTGGGTAAATTCCCACTGGGTTAAATCCAGTACAGGTAATGGAGATCAAAAGTTATTAGCACCTACTGACAGCACTGGTTCCCTCAGATATAAGGCACTGTCTTTGCTGTCAGTGGGCAAATATCTACATCACAAAAAAAATTCACCACAGCAATACCTATTTGATCCTTCATTTAGCCTTAAGAGAAAAGGCAAAACCCAAATTGTTTGGAAGGCAATATATTTATTTTCTCTAAAGGAGTCCCTTTTTGTGCAGCGGCATGAGTGTGGCAGCATGGAGTGTGGCAGCCTGCAATGCTGTCCCCTTGCTGAAGGAAATCGGACTAGGAATGCCAATCCACTGCTGTTGTCGTTACATGACATTATTGTAATTCACTGCTATTGTTCATTTAAATGCTAATTTAAGGAAGCTGGAGACATTACTTCTTTCCAGCCCATCCATTTCTGGGTTCCTCACTTCAATATGCCTTTTGAGTCCACAAGCCGCCTTCTTCAGCACCATAAAGTTATTATCCGTGAAAATCCCATTGGATGCATGGAGATGGTTTATGTGATTCCCTTTTGCCTCACTATTCCTTCCTGTTCCAGGGATCATCCATCTGACTATCACCCTCAGCCATTTGATCCTGGAAAAAAGTTGCAACACCTTTCGCCTTTCCAAATTCCTTGACTCAATAAGAAGATATTATCTCTCCTTAGGGATGTGAAACAGTTGATGAAATTTGGAGGTACTGCAGACTTCCACTTTTGCTCTTTCCTCATCTTAAATTGAGGAGAGGCTTGGCCACAGAAAATACCTCCTTCATTTTGATGAGGCAGGATAGCAATAGCTTTGTAGCAGCCATGTGAATGATTATCATATTCCATCTTCAGGGCATTGGGACATCCAGGGCTGTGCCCACCAGAGGTGTTTGACTACTGGTGGCTGCAGCCATGATGCCGGGTTGCAGCACATGGGTCTGCATCCGTAGGATCTGCCATCACCAAAATCAAATTTGGGCCAATACTAGCTTCTTAAGTCAGCTCAGTCAAGCCCTGACCAGGGCCATTTCTCACTGGTGTCAGAGGCTAATGTAGATGGGAGCAAGACAGGAAATTTTCACCATTACAAACAAGGAAAATGAGAAAGGAAATGCTCCCCCTCCCAGCATAATGATCTAAGTACAACTGAAGGTAATGGTCACTTTTAATCATGATTTAAAACAGCAAGCTGGATCAGCTTGGTTTACATTTGCACTATGACACTGTCTTCTAAAAGGCTGAGTTTTATGGGTAGGAACAAATATTTTGACAAATACCGAATGTACATTAAACATGGGTACTTCGATTTTTGCTAAGTAGATGAACTGCATCTGTACACATTTATTTAAGCAATTATGTTGTTTAATATAATTTGTCTTTACATATTATTGTATGAGAAAATAGTGAACGATGAGCCCATATTATTATTTTATTAGATTATTAACTTTTTACTTGTGATCTGTGTCAAGTTATATTTGGATGGAAATTAGAATTAAATTAAAAGCAGTATTTGTAATTATTCATGCTAATTAAATAAAATGACCACAAGCTCCCTGACTTCCTAAATATACCAGAACAGAAAAAGCAAGCTTTTCTAAGCAGGTTTTGCATTTAAAATTACTAGTAAATGAAGGAAAGGAGATATATATATATATATATACACACATACACAAGGAGGAATTTGAAGTGATTTCAGAACCTGATTTTGGAACTAATAGATCTCATACCTTCACACCAAACTTAATTCACTCACTGGCAGAGGAAAACAAATGCTCCTGCTTTTTCAAATCCTAGTTTGTTTCTTAGTTTTGAATGACCTGGTTATTGAACTGAACAGAATTCTCTTCAGTTCACTCACGAAGTTGAAATGAAGGAAATAATATCTTTTCACCTTGCAGGAGACTGAAGTTCTCAAAAGGTTGTTTATCATTTCAGAAAAACTTTGGATCCAGCTTTCTGGCCAGTGGTTCTTCCATGCTTAGCATTACAATTTTCTTGAAAATATTCACAGAAATCAGATGCTATTTAAATCTTTCAGGTAGAGCGAGGCTGTGCTGTAGGGAACTGTGGTGCTAAGCTGTGTCTCTGCATAGATGCCCAGGACCTTGGGGGAGGCCTTCCTACATGCTGGGGAGGTGGCTGCACGTTTTGCAGCATTTCTAGCTCTTCAGTTCTAGGAAGCTCACAGACAGAAAGTGGGACTTTCTTGTAGACTGAAGCGAAATCTTACGACCTGAAGTGACTGCACACTGAGTTTGTACCCTGTATATGTGGATTTGTTTCACATTTGTTTCAGCTATCACCTGGATTCATAAACTAGGACAAGAGCAAAGAGGCATTTCCAAGATGATGCTATAGCAACAAAATAGGTAGCCAGCAATTCAATACTTGCTATTATTCCACTGTTTCTTCCTGGGAGAGGGATCTGGGTGATACCAAAGAAATCTGCTTGCTCCCAACCCCTTCCTTAGTTTCACAGAAGGGATATGTCAGGAGGCAGCACTGAGTTCCTCACCTCTCTGGTCCTTCTTGAAAGCATTGCCCAGCCACACAGCAAACGTATCATGAATCATTCATCTTTAATAGATTATGCAAATTGAGGACATCAGATCAATGAAGATCAATAACTGCAACCATTTAATTGCCAGCAAAAACATTTTAAGAATGAGCATTATCTGAAGTCCTTTCTTGGGTAATGGCACCATTAATCCAAACATTGGATCCTAGCCTAAGTGTAGAGGAAAAATTCTCCACCCCTCTTTCCCTGCTGCTTTTCAGGGTGTTGAGGGCTTTTTTCCTCTTTCCATTTCCAGTTTCTGAGTTTCCCCATCATTACCACCAGTGAACAGCTCCCAACACTAATGGTTCAGCTTTTGTTACTCTGCACTGATTGAAGTGTCGCATACAGATTGAGATGTTAGTGCTAAGTTGCCACCTGGGAATGTCAAGCTGGGTCTGAAATGAACTTTTCTCACTCTTGGATCCAGATGGATCAGATGGGGATGTTCCTGAGTTGTGCTGGGAGTGTTGCAGGGAACAGAGTGAGGATGGCACAGGGTATAAGGGACATGAAGATTTTCTGCCTCGGCCAATAGCCTCCTTCTGTATGGCCAAATCTGTGTCCTGCTGTCCACTTTTGAGAGTCATGTCCAAAGCTTATGCAGTGTTCCCATCCATAGGGAATTGTGCTGTCAAGTCAGGCTCAAATTCACCATCTTTACTTAGGCAAAAAGACTATGGAGAATTATTTTAATGACTCCTTTGAGTCTTAAACTCTGATTTTAGGAGCCTCACCTTTACATCCAGCTGTGGGGATCTGTCTTCCATGAAGGAAGGACAGTACTGCTCTCCTACTGCCTTTGATCCCCAATGACAGGAAAGTATTTCCTGTAAGAGATGACAAAACCAGCTGAGTTTTGCCTTGAATATGCAAATAATGAAATAAGGCAGAACAATTTTGCCACACCTGTGCCATTTTTTTCTGGCTGGCTCAGAAATTGCATGGCTATAAGGATCCTGGATCAAGCCTGGTGCCAGTAAAAGCCATGAAAAAAGTCTGGGGATGTGTATGCTTTCTAGACACTGCCTAGATGGACAGTTCACCTCTCCATGGTTCTCCATGACATTTTGCAGACCTCACATTGGATCTCCTCTCTCTCTGGGGTGACTTCTATCAAATGTGTCCAAAGTTCCTGGTAGTGAAAAGTTGCATGCAACAATATAGCTTTGCTCAGTGTGGGCTGAACAAGCAATGACTGCCTGCCTCAGCAATGAGCTGCTTTGACCTCAGGGAGTACTAGCTGGGACTTCTGCAAGAAAAAGCTGAGATACAGATTCCAATACTCTTGATTCTGTGCCATCAGAGGACAGCTTTGTGGACAACACCAACAGCTTTAGAGGACTTACACCTCTTTATCATGAGTTATTTTTCTAGAGGGGCCACAGCAGTTGCAGGGAAAGGAGGATATACCAAACAGGGGAGAATCACTCGGGCCTTGCCAGCTGCTTTAGCTACCCAAGAGTGGATGTGTAAGTCTATGATAGCTGTGTGAGCAGGGACTAATGGCAACTAAAGTCTGAGAAGAAGGGCTGTGGAACCAGAATATCTCCTTATGGCTCTAGATGTACACAAGGCAAGCAGTCTAACACTACCATCAGGCAGCACATGCCACAGCCTCAGGAAAGCCCGGTGCTGCTCAGATCCTGCACAAGCCACCAGCAAAGAGGAATCTTTTCTGCAGCAGCTGTTGCAGAAATTGCCTCCTACTTCTCTGCATCCCAGTTCCTCTGCTGTTGTGCACTTGCTCTCATTTCCTACTCTCCCAGACACACCTGAGTTTAATGTGCCCACATGTGAGGGAAAGGGGAAGGCCATGAGTGAGTGTCTTTTCCAGCTGCTGTTCAAGACTTGTGGGCTTAAGGAAGAGGGAGTTTAACTGTTGCAGTTCAGCAGGTCTCAGTATTTAGTTTTAAAATGCCCCTTCCAAATGCTGGGACTGAGTAAAACTTAAGTTATTATTTCTCCTCAAGAAAACCAAGTGCAGATCATGGATAAGCCATGATCCTCTTGTTGTCAGGCACAAAACAAAAACTCACAGTGCGTGTTTGGACATATCTGGCCTCCACCAACACCATCCTTAAGCCCCATCAGTGCACACAAGTTTCCGATTTAGAGCTGGGTTTGCCTGTCTGAGTCACACCTGGGCACATCTAGGAGTACCCATAGCTGCCAATACTCTGAAGCTTTCAAGCTTCACTTGAACCCTTATGTTCTCCACAGTCTTTCTATCTTTTTCCATGTTGCTGCAGAGGGATATCTTGCGTTAGCAGAAAAAGCAGAAGCTAATGGTGATGAGGGAAATAAATAAAAAGCTTGGTTCTGCTGTTTGGTCAAGCAGCTTACCGGTCACCACAGGGTACGTCTGGGGTCCTGACACATTTGTCCCCAGGTCTGGATTAGCAGAGGTGGATAGACTTGATTTGACTTCATCGAGACCAGGGGTCAGAGCTGGGAGGGAGTACTCATTACCCTGGGGAAGAGAGGAGAAAGACAGCTTGCTATTGATGCGCTGGGAGAAAGGGAAGGGTGTACAGATGGGGGGGAGGAAGAGGAAAGATGCAAACCCCTGCACAGATGGAAGAGGAGGAGGAGGAGAGAACAGAGAAGTTGAGCACTGAGGGGGGGTTCCTAGGATGAACTATCTCACCCATTTGTGTGCCACTGTGAAGGGGAAGAGGGATGAGGGATTTGACCCATTATCTATGGTGTAACTGATATTCATTGAGGTTCAGTGCTATGGGGATGGTTGCCTGTGGCAGCCTGGGAAGAAGAAAGCCTCAGTAGAGGGGAGGTGTTTGCCTTAGCAGCAAGAAATCCAGGGCAGAGGACTGCCATGACTTTACTGAGACAGGTGGGCTGTAGGAAGCAGCTAGTGTTGGCCCACTGTAGCCAAGCTTTCTGCTGAGCTGTCTGCTTCCCCTCTGCTGTTACCTCTGTCCTAGCTCTTTAAAAACAAACAAAGGAGCCTCATCCTTTGCCACTGTCACTCTGTGCATTGGGGTATGAAATTGGGGAGGGGGGGAGCCACATGGTTAACAGAAGGGTGGGAGGGGGAGAGCCATTGAATCTGAAAGGGTGTCCTGTCCGAAAGGCTCTGGTAATTGCCTTTTTATTGTGGCAGCCTCCGGACCAGACGCGGGAGCTGGTGAAACTGGGAAGGCTACAAAACAGCAGGAAAAGTTGCTCTGATTAATATTACGTTAAATTAAAACTGATTTTCTGCTCTTTCTGCTCTTTTTTTTTTTTTTCCATGCACTTTCCCAACCGCCTCCCCACATCTCCCCCTCCTCCAGTGGGCTCCCTGCATGCTGCCCCTTCCCCGCCCCTGTCCCTGCTTGACTAGGACTGCCTAGTCATTTCCAATTCCTTCTCGTATTGATCTTCCTGTAGAAATCAGTTTTGTAATTAGCTGCAAATTAGGCCTTCTACTGGGGGTGAGCCTGCCCCCTGATTTATCACCAGAGTAATTCGCTGTGATCGGAGAGAAATTAAAATGAACTCAATTAGGCTTCGGATTTGCTTTATGGGCCCTGCTCAGAGTTTCAGGGGGAAAAATGACTGTGCTGGTGCTTAATAGTCTAATGAAAGTAAATAAAGGTTATTCATTGTAATAAACCCAGGGACTCTGGGATGAAGGGAGTCCACAGCCAGCCTCTTCTTCTCTTCCTTTGTTGGTTTATGGCTTGGGGCGGTTTAAAAAGACTTTTGATTTTCATTTTATTAAGACAAACAGCTTTTGGGATAAAAGACCGGGGGAGTAAGGGAAAGGGGGGCAGAACTGCAGAAGTACAGAAAACTAGGTTGGAGATGGAAGTCAAGTCTCAGCTTTGGGCCACAAAGGAAAATGCTCCGTTAAAGCTCAACTCTGTGACACACTGGTCACTGGCAAGATCTAAGAGTGCAGGAGTATCCATGCAGAGCTGTGTGCCAGTGAACATGCATGGTGACATTTGTGTGTCCGTGGCAAGAACATGCCCACATACCTGCAGGTGTGCATGCAGAGGGAAAGGCAGACAAGGGGCTCTGCAGAGAGCACAGTGTGCATGTATATGACAAGTTCAGGAGAGGAAGCAGAGCTCAGGTAAATATGGGCACAGTGATGTATTAACAACTAGGAAGTGCTGTGAAATGTAAATGTGGTATATGTGCAATAACAGGTCAGTGTGAGAGCAAGGGGTAAGGGAATCTCTCTTCCATCATCCTATGGGTGCCTGTGGGTCCCCATTACCAGGCCAGGCCCTCACCTGCTCAGATTTGATGTGCTCTGATGTTTGAAAGACGTCAGGGTAAGAAGGACGCTCAAAAACTCGATCTAAAGCTTCCAGCTGCTGCTGGGTGAAAGTGTCGCCACGAAGGTGCTTCCGCAAACTGTCCACGCTGTTCTGGGAATCTCCATTGGGAACTGAGCCCTCGGATACATCTGCAGGGCACAGACAGAGAAAAAAGGGAGTTAGCACCACCCTGGCTTGGATCAGCAAGGGATGCAGGACAAGGACAGAGTGGGAAAGAGCCGGGCCCTCTGCCTCCACTCAGGCAACTGTGCCACTTGTGCAGGAAGGGGAGGCTGCACGGACCCAAGGGAAGGCCCCTCCTGTCTGCTGGAGCAGCTGAGTTGCTGCTGTGGGCTCTGTGGGATTCTCCTGCTCAGGATGAGTTGGGCTGTGGAGAATGGTGCTCGTCACAGAGACACGTTTTGGTTCCACTGATTTTCAGTGTTAAAAATTGCCAAATCTCCATTGCTGAGCAGAAAATGGGAGCAAAGCACAGCGATTAGCATTGCTGAAAGGCTACAGCAGAGGCAGCTCACAGAGTGCTGAGGATAGGCCTGTACTGAAAAGGGCTGAGGAAGCCTGGAATGGAGAAAAGGCTCTCCTATGGCATTGAAGGGAATCAGTTTCTATTGCAGCTGTCTGGGTCCAATAGAAGTTATATCTCTGTTATGACTTCCTTCTCATCTGATCTTGTCCTGTTGTACCTCGGTTTTTCATCCCCCTCAGATAAAGGGAATGATCCTGTTTCTGACTCACTGTTTCACCAGAGACATGTCTCTCCCCGTGGAACATGTGCCCCCCACACTGGTTTCTGTTACGAGATCTGTCCCATTCTCCTACTCATGATTTATCACAACCTATATCTATGTTATAAAACTCCTTCCAAAATGTGGTGAATAATTTTCTTTATTAGTCCCCATTCCTATCCAAAATTAATTATTATATTACAAAGCTGAGTCCTACTCAGTGAGAATTGGCTTTCCTGGTATTAGTTTGTTCTAACTAGGAAGAAAAAAGAGCCTTTTTCTGGTATGACTATCACCAGAAGTGTACCTCTGTCCTTGCAAAAGCCCTCTGACACAATCCAACCTCACTGTGATGCCTCTTGCCATGTTCCAGGCATCTCTACCTCTGTTGTGTCATCCCAAATCTCATCCCAAGCCCACTTACATCCCCTCTGAGGTGAGTCCATTATAAATGTCCTGCCCTGTCCAAAGTGAATGTTTCCCTGTGATAAGCCATCTTATCACCCACCTGTTTTTCCTTTGTGTGTGTGGGGGGGGGGGGGTTCCTGTTATGCCCCAATGCAAACGAGGTGCATTTATCTCAGTTATAACCCCTTTTAATCTGAAGTGAGCGAGTCTCCTGCTATTAGCATCTGTCACATCCAAGGTGAGTCTGTCTGTTATAACCTCCTGTCCCAGCTGAAGTGAATCTTTCTTTGTCATAATCTCTCATCTCATCTGAGGCATGTCTGCTCATTATAATCTTCTCCAACTGTGCTGAGTATCTTTCTGCTGTCACCTATCAGCCTAATTTTGGTGAGACTGGTTAAATCCCCTGCCTCACCCATGCTGAGATATACCTCCATACCAGATCTCTACCTACTGTGCTTCAGACACAAGTCTGACTATGTCATCACTCTGTCTAACCTAAGAGCAGGTTCTGCTCTTGCTCTGCAATTACCGTCCTGCTTTTTCACTGCTATTCCTCATACTTGAGCCTTTCCTGGTGGCTTCCAGTCTGTGATTCTCAGAAATTTCCTGTCTGTTAAGAAAGTGGTTGAGGGATCTGTATAGACCTTTTTCCACCTCCGTATGATTGCAAGGTGCTCATGGACAGACAATGCTCCCAGGAACCTGGAGTGGCATTCACTGTGCAGTGGCCAGAACCATGCCAATCCACTGCTTCATCTTTTAGCTTGTGGATGGTGCCAAAATCTGGGTATTTTCCTGGCACAATTGATGCCCAGCTGGTGGCCCAGAGTTATAACTGAGCCTGCTGCCTTCTGGCTATGAGATATATCCGTTTATAGGTGATTATACGATATGATATAATCAATAGTACATTATATACAGTAACGTAGTACAGTAGCACTTGCAAGACCATAGAAAATATTACATATTGATTTGTCCCAGCCAGCGGCCTTCCCTTGAGCAGCCCCTTCTCTCTTTTCCACCCCTGCCCAGAGCAGGACTGTTTACTGGCACTGATCCCTGGCATTTTCTCCTTTCCTCAGGGAAAAATCTCAAGTTTTTGAAAGCTGGAGTTCATGACAGATTTGACTAAAAGAAAACAAAGCAAAGATCAGGACTGCACACCGTGTGTGTCAGTGCAGTTTTCATGGTTTAGATGGACTGGGCTGTTACTGCAGGGAGTGTCTTTCAGAAGGGATAGGATAGGATAGGATAGGATAGGATAGGATGGGATAGGATAGGATAGAATAGAATAGACCAGACCAGGTTGGAAGAGACCTTCAAGATCTATATTAGCTCAAGGCTTGTGCTTCCAGTTCCAGTAGGCACTTCTCTATGGTTACCCCTGCAGAAAGCTGGCACAGAACTCCTGGGTACAGGCTCAGAAAAAAAACCCACGTGTCTGTTATCAGTGCTTGTCTCAACCTGTCTGCAGCCTGTGAAGCTGTTTGCCTTTAAGGGTTTTTCCACACATCAGTCAGTGTGCATGACTGTGCACACCATGATGCTAATTCACGTGGGTATTTTTGCAGCAGATCATTATTCTGGGTATTCTTCAGATTCTGCATCTCCATACGTGCCTGAGAAGCCGTTTGTCTGCAGTGGCTGGCTTAGGCTATATTTGAGTTTCAAGGATGGCAGCCCTACCCTGTGCATGGTGTTTGGTGTGACTGAACCGTTCAGGTAGTCCTGATTTTGGCTGAGACAGGGTTCATTTTCTTCCTAGTAGCTGGTAGTTAGTTGCTGGTTGGGGTTAAACCACAACAAAAGTAAAACTTCCATTGATTGTCATTAAACCAGTGGATTTTACCCTTAGTGAGTTGCCCTGAGCAGCTGCACAGATTAGTACACACACACTCGTGTTTGTGGCTCCTGTCTGCCTGCAGAGCTCTGTGTATGTGTGTCTCCCATGTGTGCACAAGCCATGCCTTTGTGTGAAGAAGCTGAAACCACAGCTTTCCCAAGTCGCTGTAGAGTCTCTTTTCCTTCATTTATTCAGGGGCCCTTCAGATCTTGACAAATCTGTCACTCTAAATTTGCGAGAGATTATGGTGCTCTCTCCCTAGCACGGAGAGAGGTGATATATGATATCTGCTGCCCCTATTGATTGCCTGATCTGGTGGCAGAGGGCTGGCGAAATGAACTTGAAATGAACATCATGCCTCAACTCATTGTGCGTATAATACACTGCTTAATCCCACATTTTTCAGCCGCTATGGAATTCAATTGATCAATCATGTCCCTCTGATAGTACTGTTTTAGGGGTTATTGCTGCTCTGCTCACTGACCTATTTATTTATTTATTTGTTTGTGTCAGCGTATGTGTGCGTGTGCATGCACGTAAGCGCTTGTGTGGATTTGGGAAACTCAGGACCAGCTGATAAGAAAGGACATGTATAGTCAGTGGGAAATGAAAGAAAAAGATGAGGGGAGGAGAAAGGGAAGGAACAGGGTTAGATAAGAAATTGGAATGCTGAAAGCAGTAAGATGGGAAGAGGTGGAAAAGTAAGGAGAAAGGCAATGCTGTAGTTTAGGTGAGAGCTCTGGATGGCAATGGGGGAGGCACTCTGCTGTGGCCTAGACTTTAAATATTACACAAGAAAAGAAACTTTTAACAGAGGCCTGTAGGCTGCTTCAAGTCAGACCTTGTCTAAACAACTTGCAATAGTTCTGGACATAATAATGGTAGGGCACAGAAATCCCAGACTTCATAGAGCAATAACATGAACCGTGCATATGCATTTTACTTATGAAGAAAGTTTCACAGAGATGATCCTGAAAGACAGATTTATATGTCTTGTGTTCCTAACACTGAGACACTCACAGTCATGTTTCATTATATTTGCTTTAAAACCAAAGGACTGTAAATCCTCTGTGTTTGTTTTCTGGTGTCAGAACCCATAGAGGATGCATTTTCATTTTTCCCCCTGAAACTGCAAGGAACATACACTTACATCTGGGTTTAGATCAAAGTTGAAATTATCATCTAAGCCTATGACTCTGTGAGACAGACTATGAGGAGAAGCCTCAAATATCATAATATACAAAGTAAGGGAGAAGACAACTGCATGGATATGAGCAAAAGTGGCAATAAGAGAGGGCTTTGGGCAAGAAATGGGGTTCATCAAAGGCCTGTGGGTCAAAGTTAAGGGAGGGTTCATGGTGATATCCCATGAGATTTCCACTGATGAAGAACAGTGCTATAAGTAAAAGATTAAGGGATGGGGCTTTGCCAGAAAATCAGGGCTTACAAGGGGTGCTGTGGTGAAGCAAGGCTTCAGCTGCAGGACGAATCTGGGAATGCCACCTGGGCAACTGCACAAGCTGTACTACTAGGAAGCACCATCACCTTTCCCAGTTCCATTTTTACTGGTGAGGAAATTCTGTGGTTCTGTAACACTGGAACCTCTCTCTCTTAAATCAGAAGGATCTTAACAAACAGCTTGAGAGGGGAACCATGGCCTTCGTCACTGTGTCCCTCAAAAAAGCACACAGTTGCTGTCAGTGTGATCAGAATTGGCCTTGCACATGTGACAGGAAACATCTCTTCTCCCAAAGGGCTGCTGAGGGAGCACACACAGCCCATGTTCAGTGTAAACCTTTGACACAAGACACAGAAATGTTCCACAGAAGTATCCTGACAGATAACAAGGAAATACTAGGCCAGTGGACACAAGAACAACATTAACTACATCTGACACTAGGAATATGCCCATTAAATAGCTCCAAACCGAAGAGGTGTTCCCAGGTCTGGAAGCCACAAACATACCATTGTGTACAAGTAGCACAAAGCAGCATAATACAGTTACTTCCCTGGCTACAAGTGACAGCACCCTTGTTCAGGGTAGGATGGGGCCATCTCAACAAATAATTCAGTATTGCTGACATAGGAAGACCTTTGTAGCACAGAAACATCTAGAAGGGTCATGAGAAGCTGTGCAACTGCCGCACAAAGATGGAATTACCTCTTTTGGGGCAGGGGCCATTACTGCCCCTGTGACATGTCTGCCTGCTGCCTTGTGGGGCCACAGTCTCAGCTGGGGCCTCCAAGCATCACCAGTGAAAATCACAGTCATACTAAAAGTGAATGTGACTGGCATGAGAACTGCCAGCCAAGTGACACAGCAGAACCCATCTAATTGTCAAAGCCTCCAAGGGAAATGCATGTGTCTAACACTGCAGTGCTGAGCCAGCTGCTGAAATACTATCCCTCTGCACCAGCGAGGAGACCCTGTCCTTTCCTGCAGCCTGCTTTTGTCACTGTTTCCTCTGGGGTGCTTCACCCAGAGCAGCTCTGCCCGCTCTCCGAGCATTCACAGTTACATGTGCCACTCTTTCCCAAGTCACCCTTTGTGTACAGACTGCTCTTTCCCTTTATCTGATTTCCCTTCTCTTTTTCCCCCCTCTGATGTGTTCCTGTGTCCCTGCACAGCCTGGGCCTGTCAGACAGCTTTCCTGGGCGTCCCGAGGGGCCTTTCCCCACACTGCCAGTTGTTGCAGTTTCAAACTCAATTGTTCTCCTCGGTACTGAGGCAAATGGAGTCATTAATTACCTTCTATCGGCTGGGCCGAGTTCAGAACGCGATCGATAGCCAGTGCTTGTCATTCACAGCAGCCAGCTTTGCACAGACCCTCACTCTGCATTCGGCATGGGTCCAGGAAGGAGCCCAGTGCTATCAGACCTGGGCTTCAAACTCTCGCATCAAGCTCCTGCTGGAAATAGCAGACCTCCTGCATCTGTGTCTGAGCTGACCCTTAACCAAGGGAGAGATTAAGGACAAAGATCTTGGCTGAAGGAGTGAATTGCACATTTGCACACGGTCAGAAGTGTCTCATACTGGTGTCCTGGTCTGCACAAGCTGATCACAATGTTCCTAAAGATTCCGTTAGCATCCTCAGTGATTATTAAACTAATACAGTACTCCTCACAGCAGGGCTAAACCCTGACAATTTTCTCACTTGTGCATTTTCTTGCCTATTCAGTAGGGTTTGGAAAAGAAAAGCTGTACATTTTGGTTTAAACATCCTTACAAAAGAATTTTTGCAGCCTTTTGGGCAGCATCAAGAAGGTAAGTTCTGTATTTCAGCACATAGCAGTGCTGCGGGAATTGTCAAGGCTTTGACTGTCATAATTGACCTGGTGGGGAGACCTCAAATTCAGATGAAAAGGATCCTAAATGAGTGCAGGCTAGAGATGACAGAGTATCAGCTGGTTCAGCAGCACAGAGAAGAAATGTTATCAGGGATCTACACTGTGATGACGAAAGAAGCTATGGTACAAGTTCAGGTTATGTACAGCATCCTGCAGAAATAAGGATAGTGGGAGATGATTGCTGGAGGAATACCACCCCAGGGAAGTCATCCTTTGTGAACTCTGTAGTTGTTCAAATTCCTGTTTGCCTGCTGGGAACAAAACTTGTGTTTTCCACAATCCTGAATCCAAGTATGCAAATTGTCTCTGTAATTTAAGCATGTCGGTGACACATAAACTGTGTGTATTTGTTACTTACATGCCCAGGCTCAGAGCAGAAGGACTCAGAAACAAAGAGATTCTGTTTTGAAATGAGAGTATATCTTAGATGAGGAATCAGTGAACAAGGAAGGCTGCTCGTGCAGGGAAGTGAGAGAGCCTGACCAAGGAAGAGTGAGATGTGTTCTGGTGCCTGACAGGTGGGGGGCTGCAGTGCTTTTATCACAGGGGTTGCGTATGACAGAGTACCTCAGATGGAGCAGGGACAGGCAGTGCAGCTTTAATGCAGGGCTTACATGAACAAAACGACAATGCTCAATGAGAAGGTAAATTAAATGAATTGTGTGTGCAAATGTGTAATGAAGTGTACTCATATCTGTCTTAGATTATCATGGGAGCATGCCAATGTGCATTTAAGGAAGTGAGTGTGTCTATATGTGTATGAAAATCATATGTATATATGTATGATTGAAAATTGGGCCCAGAGCACCTGGGAAACAAAGTCTATACAGGCTTAGATTTGTGTGTTAGATGGTAATCAGTACATCCAACCTTGCTGAATACACCAGTAAAGGCCTTCCCAGGTGTTAGGCTGCAAGCAGCTGCCTCAAATGTGTGTACAACATGTTTGGGTGTGCAGATGAGACATGTTAGCCTGGCTAATCAAAGCTGGTAGCTTCTGTGCAAGCAGTCACTGCAGCTTTGTGACCTTTGGGTATGCTGGAGGTGAGCGGGCACTCAGGTTGCTGCAAATCCACAGCAATTCCCTTACCTCAGAAGAGTCAGTGGGGATTTATACCATTGTAATGAGGGACAAAGTGTGAGTCCAGTATCTCTTACTAGCATTATTAGGCTTGACTACTAGCCAGATAGAAATGCAGCTGCCTCCAGGATCAGTACACTAGCTTTGTTTACGTTGGCAGAGTAGCAAGCAGCACTATCACACAGCAGGCCAGATCCTCTAGACAGTGTAAATCACTAAGTCTTGTATTCAGTGGTTATACTGATTTACACATCCTGAAAGTTATCAGAAGGGTTATCCTGATTTATGCTTTTGTGGTGTCCATAACATTGCCTTTAGCACAGAGTCTTCAGGGAGAGCTGCTGCTGCAGAAAAGTGGGGCACCAGGAGCTATGCTGTCCCCTCTGCCAGGGTAGAAGATATTCTTCGTACGATGGGCATGAATTTAGCTCCCTTCTTTCGTCTTCCTAAGCCCATTTGTTGGGGAGCTACTTCTTTGCAGGATCCCCCTTGGTGAGCACATAAAAAAGGGTGGCTTTTGTTAGCTCCAAAGGATGGAAGCAACGCAAAAAAATTACATCGCATGCAGCCCTAACTATGCTTGTTTAGAGAAACTGCTTGCATTTATGAAGTCTTTGGTGCGGAAAGCAGGGTTGCAAATGACTGCATCAGAGCGACAGTAAAGGCCATTAATTTCCTGTTATGTTTTCCTGTGTTGGGGGCTTTATTAATTTAATTTTACACTGTCGAACAACAGCGAGCACTGACACTGCCACACTCAGAGGGTTTTTTTTCCTCAAGCAGTGCTTTGCCTGACATGCAAATCAACACTGCTATCAGGACTGCTAGAGACAAGGAAAAGAACACAGAGATAGGCTGTCCCCATCCAGCCCTATCTAGTTTCTGGGAGATCCCTGAGATTCCAGTGAAGCACACTGGTGCCTGAGAGGCCACCAGTGCTAAAGCTCAGCAAATCAGAATCAGGCTGTGGACACCTCTAATGTGCAGTTTAGAAAGCAGGAAATGCTCTTTAGCCTGCTGATTTCCGTTGACTTGATCCCTCACTAACATGCTTCTTAATACTTCTTCTTTTCCCATTTCCCTTGCTCTAGAGTTTCCTTTTATTTCATTCCACCTTATTTTCCCCTCATACACACTTTTACCTTTACCTCACAAGTCCAAGAAGGCTGTGCCTGCCTGTGAGCCAGATACTAGTGAATCATGTTACTGGATGCTCTTCTGAGTCAGCACTAAACCAGCGCTCAAGTGTTTTTAGAGCTGCCATTTTTGACATGCCATAAAACAAAGGCTCAAGTCACTCAGAGTCATTAAAATTCCCATGGCATTTTTTTGCAAGAGTGCAGACATTAACCTGACTGTCCTGAGCAAAATCCAGCCTGAGTGATTACCCACAGCATACCTTAATCTCCTGTGGTTTCATTTGGACATGGCACAGCAAAATTTCACTGTTGATGCTCTCTATTGTTTGACATCTGCCATGGTCCACCTGAGAGTCAGCCACAGTTCAGTGATAGATGAGATCTTAGGAACGAGCAGGTTAATAAACAACGTATGATGCAGGATGGGTAACTGCAAAATGCCATGCATTGAAAGAGCTACAGGCTTGCAATAGGCAGCAATCTTGGACTGTTACCATGCAAACTCTTCTTTTTCTGGACTGTTCATTCCTATAATAACTGTAAATCATTAGTAATTTGAAATCTTTCTGAATAAGCTTATGTAAAGGCCTTTACTAATAAATGAAGGAACATATACTGATACTACCTCTGTAGTAGTATGTCAGAGATTTGTTCCAAACTGTAAGAGGCAGCCCTCAACCGAGAGGAAGCCCAGTCACGGGAAGCTGTCAGTTTCATAAATAGGAGAGGGCTGTGCAGAGAAGAGCCATTCTTATTGCTAAGATAGTGAAGTATTTTTTTAGTTTAGTAAAATTTTCCCAAACTCTAGGATAGTTCAGATCTGCTGGCAAGGTCAGCACTTCTGGTCAAGACTTCTCTCTTCCCAAACTAGACGCCAAAAGCCAAAGCAATAAACCAAGCACGGAAATGTACCTATCCTTTAGGACAGCCTTTTCTAAAGCATCTGAGAGAGGACTAGAAGGTACTGAACACTTGAATGGCATTTCATACCCAATATAGAAGGCACTGAAAACTTGATGGACATTCCATACACAATAACCACCTCATTAAGATTTTATCAGTTATCTACAAACCTGTTCTGATGCATATCCCCTAGCTTAAAAGCAGAATGACACCTCTGATCTTCCAGAAAAGGCACAGCAAAGAGAGAAAGCAATCCTGACCTACTCCACATCTGAATGGAAATTGTGATACCCATGACCTAGCTTCTGTTTCTGGCGCTGTGCTCCTGCCTGTTTCCCTATAGCTGTTGACCTGTGTGGGAAGAGGACTTTGTACCTTGTATCTAACGGGATGTAAGCAGTACGATGCTTGGATGGATGAAGGAAAAGCGAAGGAGAAATGTGGACCTAAGCATTATTTTAAGGCTTCTTGACAAAGCTCTGACATTTTAAAGGGCCTTAAAATGGGCATGAATTACATTTGACACTCCTTTTAAGTGTCTTTTGTTTTATCTGATTGATATATGGAAAAACCACTTTCAAGGAGTTATGGATGGAGACAAACACAAGACTGAAAGACATGTCTAAAACATCTCAAAAGATACATATCTGTAACTGCTTCATTCAGGCCATCTACTGTTAACAGATTTGTCTTCCATATGCAACATCTCACATCTTAGATCTTAGACTAGCCTCTGCAGGCCAACACAAAATGCTGTTTGTTTCAAGCCTTGCTTGGCAGTCACAGAGGCAGCTGGATGAAAACCAGTACTCCTTGAAAGGGTCTTAAAATGTGCACAAACTGCATTTTTCTTTAATGCAAGTTCCTGCGGCAAAATTAAGCACAGTTGTCCTTCTCTCTCCCTTCCTTCCACTAGAGTCATCTCCCTGCCCCTCATCTATTGAGCCAGGATTCTCATGGCCTAATCACTTGGTGAGATCTTGTTGCTTCCCCCTGGGATCCAGTGAAACATCTGGAAGAAGTGATGCTATCACTTAGGGAAGCTAAGAGCTCCCGCTTTCCTTCCAAACAGTAGCATCCCCCATTTGGGAGGGATGAGGGGTTTCTCTTTGGCCCTAACTGAGAGCAAGGTGCTTAGTGTTTTCCTTTAGCACAAGAAGACACCCCTCTATAGGAATGATTTACATCTATGAACGGCAAGCAAAGCTTCACATTGCATTGATGCAGACTTAGGAGTGCAGAGATAGCCAAATTAGGAGCTAATTGGTGCACTGGGGATTGACTGCTGGGCCCCTTGGCTGCTGGGATGTGATAGGAAAGAGATACAGAGAAAGAAAGGCAGAGAGCAGAAGCTGTCCTCTACTGACACCTCTCTAAAGGTTGGGATTCCTGAGGCTGCTGCTGTCTAGTGCTGTCAAGGTCAGCAGGTTCGGGTTCACTGAACGGTCAGGATGGTTTGAATTACTGGCACTGCCTGCCGATTCCTCCGCTGATCGTGATCCGTCTTCCAGCGCCAGCTACGGGATGTTGCTCCCCAGACGTGCTGTGTGTGGTGTGGGGTACAGGGAATGTCAGAGAGGTGGATGAGCTTGTTAAGAGGATAAGATTTTAGAAAGATTTGAGGAGCCAAGGCAATGCCACATTGAGGCACATAGTCCATGCACTGAGCACGTGGAGACCAGGCTTCCAGAAAGAGTAGTTCTGATCTGCTTTCCTTCTACCTGGAGAATTATCCCCTGCAAGCTTCTGCCTTTCATGAAAGTCAGGAGAATAGCTTTAACAGGGCCTATCAAACCCATATGGGGTGAAAAACCTGTTGGTGATGATTCTGTACAGTTCTGTAGAGTGCTTAGTGAGCAAAGACTGATGTGAAAATCTTTATGAAACCCACACTGCTAGGACATTTTCTTGCCAAACACACATAGCTGTGTGACCAGGCTAAAGGGCAGAAGTAGCCAGGTGCCCTCCTACAAGGTTGTCTGCAAAAAACACCAGAAGATACTCAGAAAGTTACCTGCCAGTGTGCAGCCCAGCAGGAAGGCTTGGAGCTACTGAAAGGGGCCTCACCAGAGCAGGTGGGGAGAGGCTGTGTCTGCAGGAGCATGAGTATGCACAGGCAGGCTGCTAGTGTCATGGATGTGTGCTTGGGATGGTATCAGCATGCAGCTGAATGATGATGTGTGTTTGCATATACTGTACATATTTGCTGTCCAAGCATCCATAGCAGCAGTGATAGCAGAAGTAAGCATGTGAGAAAGAGCATGGCAGGAGAGAGCAACAAAAAGGCAATCAGAAGAGGTCTTGGGGCTGTGTGGAAGCAGTGCCCAGTGTTTCTCTTTGACAAGGATATCTCTGCAGACATCACTGACTGGCTTTCAGTGGAGTTACACTACAAAAAAAATCTGGCCATCTAAGGCCATGAGCAAAAGTGCTTATTTTTGTTTCTTATTCTGATGTCTGTCATGAAGCTATGTCAGTTAGCTACGTCTGCCTATAGCTATGTGTATGCAGCTTTTGTACTCACACCTCTGAATCTGCTTACCACACGCATTTCTACTTAGAATGAGGCTTCAAGGGGCTGCCCATAGCGGGTGCCCATATATAAGGCCTCTTGGGCAGCACTCTCTGTGCTCACCAAGGCAAGGAAGATATCAGGGTTAATATCATGCAATCTCCTCTGTAAAAGGGAAGCCCCTGTCTCTTCTAAGCTCAGCACAGGTATTCTAAGCAGGTTCTCTGTGTGGCCTGGTCCCTATGCTTTAGGAAGCATGTTGTGTCTACCACCACCTCTGCTCTCGACTCCTCTCCCACTCCTCTTTCATTGCAAGGCAATGGGCTCTGGCAAGAAGGGTCAGGGACAGTGCCCAGTATTGTGCTGGTTTACATTAATGAGATACACACAGTGTAATCCAGCAATGGAGTCAGCTCTACAAAAGGAGGTAATAGCAGGCTGCCATGAACAGAGCAGCTCAGGTAATTGGTTTATCTATCTAGAAAGCAGTAGTAGCAATCTCTGCACAGACAGAGTAGCAGTAAAGTCTCTTCCTTAAGGCTATTTCCTTTGTCTTTTCAATTGCTTGCACATCCATGTGAGAGAGAGAGAGAGAGGAAGAGAGAGAGAGCTAGAGAGAGAGGGAGAAATGTTAATTTGTGAATTAATGGCTTTTCTCAGCGGAATTGTAAATTCAAATGTCACCTCACAGGGTGACACTACGCTGGGCTGCTGAAGAAGCAATGATAAGATCCCCCCCCATGCCCATGCCGACATATACTCATGCCCCTCCCCTGCCTGAAAGATAGCTACGGAGTGGAACATGCTACTTTTAATTTGCAATAACACCACAGCAGAGGGATGCAAGAACGACTGCTTTCTGACCCTCCCTTCCACAACAAGCCAGGCCACATCTTTTTCTTTCCACCTCTGTCTCCTTCCACCTCCTCTTCAACCCCTCCCATTTTAAACGGAGTCCAAGACAACACATTATCTCAACTCCCCCCACCCCAAACTAATCAAAGGATGAGCTAAGGGAGGGCTCTTTAGAACGGATGCCTCTGCAGCCCTCTCCTCTCCTGCAATAATCAGGTGAATTAATGACCCTGAAGTTAAAGTGAGCGCTGATACTCAGGCGCTGTGCAGTGTAGGGGAGAAAGCCTTCATTGTTTTCGAGCAGGAGGCGGGCAGCAGCAAGGGAGATTCATGGATGGAGATTGAATATGCAATTTTCTTTCACCTTGCCAAGAGCTGCCCCTGGGCTGTGCCTGGCCTAAATTTTTTTTTCCTCTTGCCATCTCTGCCTTATCCGGCCCTCCCACCTCCCTTCCATTCTTTCCAGAAAATTACCTTCAAAATTGATTTCCACTTTTACAAACAAATATAATGGGAACATGAGGGGGAAAAAAAATCTTGGGCTGTGATGAATTAGGGCTGTCAGGTTCTTCCAAGTCTCCTTTGTTTTTGTTTTACTGCCCGTTAGGTTCTTTGTTTTTCCAGCAACTGGGGATAGTGCCCCTGCCCACATAGTCCCTATAGTCCATGGCTACCATCACAGGTTACGTCCATCATTTGATGTCATCACTGTGTTATCCCTGCTCTTCATCACTGTGATGTGTACAACACTGCCGTTCACACCATCGTGCAACTGATCTCCTTGTGGAGATACTGCACATCCCACACTGCTGGTGAACTAGCTGCTGCAGCTAGGTCCTACAGTATAGGTCCATTGTTTTGCTTCTAGTCTTCCACACCCTGCTCCTCCTGTTCTCCATTGCTTTATTCAGCTGATTCTTGATGGAGGTTTCCCAGCCCTCCTGGTTCTAATAGATCAGCCTGGGTCATTGGCATATTACCTTGATCTCTGTTGTGCCTTAGTGCTATCTCAACCTTGATTCCATAGTAGTATTGCACTTCTCTCATTGTCATGAACTTGACCCTAATACAGTGTCATCATTATCTCCCACTGCCATAGCACTTTAATCCACTTATACCAATCACCCACAACCCTCTAAAATACCACTTGCCCACAATTTGCTAGCTATTCCTGATCCCTTTTGCATGTTATTTTGTCATCCATTGTGCTTTAACATGTGATCCTCATGGATCCAAGCACCGTGGGCCCTCTGACTCACATAATCTTTATAACCATGGAAAATTGAATTAATCTCCCTGAACGTGGGAAGACCCCTCTAGAACACACAAGATCCAGAGAGACAGACACCGGTAAAACTAGGGAGCAGCCTCTGTGCAACTGTGCACGAGGAACAGTCAGAGATATGGGGAGGAGTTGTAACTGCCTGGCTCCTCCTGACACATTAGCTGCAAAAACCCCTTCCAGGAAGGGGTCCAAAAGTGGAAGAAAAAGATCTAACCACAAACTAAATACCCATAAACAGTCAGACAGGTACACTTTCTTGGCACTCACACACATAAACTTGAAAAAAAACCCCACCTCCATGCATAAGTAAGTCTCACAAAACATAGCCAAGAACATTTAAAAACACAAGAATGCAAACTGGGACACAAGGAGGTACTGATACAGGTGCATATCAAATGTAATTTCTGAATAAACAAGTAACTTACAACAATATAGAGACACTAACTAAATGAAAACCTGGAACTCTACAAAGTAATTTGCTTAAGTTCACATATACAAAATTAAATAATGTAAACAAATACAAACTATTTACACAAATAAACAACCCTCACACAGACAAGATATATCTATATACAACATGCACACAAATATATAACCCAAATGCAATTACACATCTGTACAAACTATATACAGAAGTGCACAGCACTAACAGGCTACATATTTATCTCCAGCAACCAGGAAGATACAGTGGTAACTCCAAGTAGGTAACATCACATACACACAGAATATACATACAAATATACAACACTCACATATATGCTCAAAATGTGAATACAGATACCTGGCATTCATAGAAATACATAGCACTGACACTGAGCCATACACGCCCAGACATCCATATCATCCACAATATGAATTCTCCTACTAGGCAATATTATACACAGCTTAACATACGCATTTTCCAGGTCTCCATAGGCATGCACAAAAATACGGGTCCAACCTGCCACTCACCCCAGTACATAAGCAAAGGCAAGTAGAAAGCAGTGATCCTAACACAGAAATACAAAACCCAAACAGGAGTGCATTCCTAGAGACACAAATACACCAGCAGAGATGCACACAAATACAGCTGAAGGCAGAGCAGCTTGTCTTCAGATAGTTCCAAACCCTGCCAAAGTAAGCAGCACTATAAGGTTTAGAAGCAGAGCATTCTGTCCAAACTGCTTTCTGTGATGTAAGCTGTTAACTCTCCCTTACCTGGAGACTTCCTGAGCAATGTGTACCCCCAAAACTCCCAGGGTGCGTGCACACACACATACACTGTTTCTCTTGCTTACAGACTGACCTCCAAATTCGTGGTGCAACAGCTTTCATTTCTGACAGTGCTGTGCTGCTTTTTCGTTGTCCTCTCCTTTATCCAGTTTCCCCCTCCTCTCTTTTTCCACACGTACTCTCCCTTTTCTGACCTTCCTCCTGCAGTTTATTTAGAGAGCTGCAGGATGAGTATCAGATGCCTTTCTTATGCCTTCCTAGGAATCTCACCAGCCAAAGGCCCTCAGGAGGGAGAAGTGGGTGGCTGCTGAGAATAAACTCCCTCTTCAATTTACATTTTCATCTCAAATGGAAGGGTGTGTTATCTACACTTACATAGAGAGACACAATGAGCCTGGGCATCCCCTGTGACCACTGCTGTTTTCAGTGACACATCATCACTGCAAGCTGACAGCCACTGGAAACTCAGCCACACTTTATGAAATGACACAGTCCCAGGAAAAGTAAGAGGAAGGCACCGTGAATGTGTGAAACAGTTTAGAAACTGATCCCTCCATGTGCACAGCCATAGACTGCTGGGTGCACACCTCACAACTCTGTATGATGGTTGGAACATGGGGTTAGCACCCAAGGCAATGTAACTGTGTGTATCTCTGCTGTCATTTAGACTAATGCTGACCTGCAATAAAGTAATAATGTAGAATAACACAGACACATCAGCTGTGGTGACAAGAAACCACAGCATGAAACAATGCAGCTACACCAGAAACAGTAGTGCTGTTGTGTCACCTGCAGGGGTCCAAACACACCTTGTTGTCTTCAACAACACAGCTGTTCTGTGAGAACAGAAATGCTCTTGGTATGCCCAGGGATTAACATACATCAGGTGCTGTGATACAGCCATGATAAAGTCCCTCTCACTCTTTGCAAACATATGCAGGCAGCATAGGAAAATGAAGGTATTTCCCTACAGGACACTTAAGGGCTAGGTTTCTCTGCAGTAGTACAGTTACAGCACTGGTAAAGCATCATCATACTACAGATGACAGCGTAAGTATGCTGTATGTCCTAAAACAACTCCAGTATGCTCTGGAATAATGTGGCCATACTGATGAAAACAGTTCTCAACGCAGTGCTGTAGAGACATAGCTGTATTAACTTCACTCTCATGGCCCAGTGATGGTCTGTTGTCAGTCAGCACATCACATTGGCTCCAGTAACAACCATGTGAATTGCAATGACGGCAGAGTACTGCCTGCACCAGTTGGTACGCATTGAAACAACCTTACTGCATGCAATGATGCAGGCATATGATCAGGAACAATTCGCAGACCCTCTGTGAAGAGTGTAATGGCCTTGCCTGTAATGGTGCAGCATGGCAAGCAGTGATACAGTTAATCTCATCATTAGTGTCACAAACCCACAATTGATACAGTTACAACACCACCATGGCCACAGACACCCAGCCTACAAGCACATACTGATGCCTCTGAAAATGACACAAAGTCACCTGCAATGTCACAATTAAGTCTCCCAAATTATATTGTCATCCCCACTCTGAACAACACAAATGGGATTATATTTGTAGTGTCTTACTCAGCTGCTGTGTATCTGCTCAAATACTCAGACTTTCTTAAACACATTACACATCTCTCTGTGCTCCTTTCCCCTTTGACAATTGAGTTTAAGATGTTCTTTAAGACAGTCTATGTCTTGGGGCAGTATCTAAAAAAACAACTTTCAGGACTGGGACTGTTGCAGATCTCTCTGCCTCGCACTCTACCTGAAGGAAGCATTTCTACTTCCCCAGTAGGAAAATGAGATTATGGACAGGTAGGGAAATTCCCAATCTGAATACCGTCAAAACCCTGCCTTGTAGTCAGAGGCCTCCCATTTGGGGTGCTGGAAGAGAAAACCACCACAATGCTTCTCACTAGAGGTTGTCATTGTAATAACAGTCAGAAAAGCATGTGTGTGGCACCAAAACGAAATGTAGTGACACTGCCCACCCTGCAGCAGAAAGGCTAACAGTGCAAATGCTCCTGCTTCTAGTAGGCAGCTCACTGTTCCACACAGCTCAACCCCATTTTGAAGAGAACAGTGAACCACCTGCACTGATGCAGTTAATGCTTTTTGGAAGACACCACCAGACCTGCCAAAATGTTGGTGACCCTTTACTGTCTGTCCCCCTGCACTGGCCTAGGCCTGCATGAATTACTTCAATGTAAATCATTCTAATCGTCAAAATGACAGGTGAAGAAAGGAAAAGAGAAACTTCTGCCTTCTCAGGTTTGCTCCCTCATCTCCACTGGGGATTCCTTTACTGCAAACAGTCCTAGTATTATTGCAGTAGCAATCACTCTGTCCCCTCCTCTCTCACAAACCTACTGCTGATATTAGCACTGGTCATACTAACAAGCCTGTAGGTTTTATTACTACTGATACTAATAATACTGGACACATTACATCTGCTCCCACCCGTAACAGGCTACAGATATGATTCCTGCTCATGCTGATAATACTGGGGGATATTATCTCTGCCATTGTCAGCACCGCAGATATTATTGCCAGTAATGCCATCAAATACTAAGATATTGTCAGGGACCAAGATTAATAATGCCTCACTGGAAGACAAAGCCCAAATGAGAAACCATGTCTATATAGGAAGTCTGTTTGTGACCTGCTGTTAGAGCTATCTCTAATAAGAGTGGGTTTGTAAAGATCCCAAAAGTTGGGAATCCTGTAGCTGGAGATGCGATGGTAAGCAGGGAATGGTTTGAAATATTGTATTCATATTATCTAATGATCTGTCCATCCATCCATCTATCCATCTATCTATCCTTCTATCCATCCTTCCCTTCCTCCTCATCTCTCCCTTTTTCTCCTTATACAGTGCTTAAGACTACAGTGTGAGTGAATAGGTTTTTGTTGATGCCTCTGCAACACCCCAATTCAGCTATCAATCAGGAATGTTATAGAACAACAGAAAAATTTACCTAGTTTTTTTCACCTTTTATCCTTCTGGACTTCTGGCTGCTTCTCCTTAGTGTGACAATTATCCTACTGAGCTTGGCCTGCCATCACAGCATAGCACAGCACTAGGATTGTGAAGAGTCATAAATTCCTGTTTCCATCTGTAGATCGATACTTTAAGCCCCTCAGTGGTCTTAGCAAAGTCACTACACACTGCAGGGCCACTTCTGTCTCTGGACAGTGGTGGGTATAAGGAGAAGGTCTGAGAGAAATCACAGCACATTGGTAGTGTCTTCAGATTGCAAGAAATGTCACACACTGTGCTACACAAGTGTTGGTGGACTGTGTTAGCCAAATGATTTTTTAAATCCTAGAAGACCAAATCTCTGCTTTGTCTAATCTGTCATGACAGTCAGAGGGTTTGCAATCCCTGGTCAACAACTGACAAAAGGAATGTGTGGTGTTTACAGGACAAACCCTGGGTATCCTTCCTAGGCACTCATCTCAGGAAGACAGACTCAGTTTTAAGGAAGGACACGTGATCTGATAGTTCCTTGTTGTGGCTAGTAGATAACCAGAGCTACTTTCCTGCTAGCGCTCTCTCAATGCATAGTCCTCCCAGGCCACCCTTGCAGTTGATAGGTTGAGATTTCCTCTCTTCCCTCTAACTCCCTGTGAGGGACACACCTGGCTGTCACTGTCCATCGCTGAGCCCACCTCATGCATCCGTCTGGCTCCTTCTGTCCAACTCGGGAGTTCTGCTACATCATCTTGACACATAATTATCTCTCCTCTTCTTAATCATCTGTGCTACTGCCTAATGTAGGCACCAGCTGCAGCCAGGAGGACCTGGGGGAGGGGGTGTGTGCAGATAGAGGCTCCTCTGTCTTTCTCCCACTGTGTTTCCCCCAGTCATCACAGAGGTTGCTAACAAGGTTTTCATAACTCAGGATTCAGAAGCAGCTTGGTACTTCCTTCTTCCTCCTGAACTGCATTCCTCACAGAGGAATCCTTGCAGCTGAGATGGTCCAACAGAGCAGAAAGAAAGAGAGAGCAGTGCTGCTGCTTCTGCCTCCTTTAGGGAAGAGCCACTCCCAAAATGCTGGGAAAGTAGATGTGCTCTGGGAGCCCATGAGGGCTTTTCAACGCAAGAATAAACCCTGCAATTAAGAAGCTGCAACAAAACAGTGCTTAGAAGCTCTGGGAAATACTGACTGAGAGGGTGTATGCATCCAGCATGAGCACGAAAGAAATACCTGCACTGAATTTCTTGCCAGACTTTCCCTATCTCAGCTAGGAACAATCAAAGCCCTTAGAGCTATGGGGGAGACAGCCCAGGAATCAGTGCAAGTCACTGGCAGTGCAAAACCTCCCCTTGGACTCTTCTAGTCTTAGGACACAGCCCTGAAAAGTGGTGATGTCTTCCAGCATTTCTTAAGGCCAGTGTGAGCCCAGATAACTCTTGGCCTCAGATAACTCACCAGCTGGCAGGTGGTGCCATGGAAGTTTTTTCTGGGACAGGAGCATGGCATCTCCTGTAGTGGATATCTGGGATGGTAAAATTAAAGTTGTTCTCCAAGGCAGTTGTGGCTGTCATGCAACTGCCACCTAAAACTCTGAGAGCTAAAAACAAGCAACTTCAGCAACTTCTCCCAGACAGTCTGGTACCTTTTGTATTCCTAGTGGAGTATGTGGGCTCTTGGCCAACACCAGGGATGTTCCAAGTGTTGCTTGCCCTTCATAAATCAAATCTGGGATGAATTAAGGATGGACACAGAGAGTTGTTCTTACTGTCAATACATCATTGTGAAGTATCACAATCTTAGATGACTGCTTCATTGTTTCTGTGTTCAACGGTACTGCTCAAAAAAAGCTCAGGTTCTGAGGCTGGAAGTGACTGCGTGGCTGCATCTAAAGTGGGATGATCTTTTCAGGTATTTGAAAGAATAGCTGCTAAAGCCAGACTGAACCATGTCATTTCAAAATGAGATATGGAGGCACCATATTGAGAGCTGGTGATCGCCATGCTGGACTGTATGAGAAAGGGGTTCACAAAACACCCAGGTAATTTCCAAGAACATTAGAGAAACCATCATAACCACTAGAGAAACTAGTCACTTCATTTAAAATATTACTATTTCCAGAATATGTAACGATGGGAAATGCTGGAGGAGTTTGCAGTGTTTGCAGTCTCTCATTCCTGACATTTTTTGACTTTGAGGCATTGGCTCAGCCCTTCCATTGCTACACTTTTCTCTTAGCTGGGCCCTACTGCCATCTAGCTGGGAAATGGATCTTCCTCTGGGGTCTGATCCAATTTCCAGTGGCATGAGTTAGGAGCTGGATTGGGTCCTTGCCTCTCGTTTTGTTTTTGTATTAGGGAGAAAGGGATCATAATGACTGCCTTTTTTCCTTGGGATTATTCTGTGTATTTGGATGCGAAACTTACAGATGTGAACCTCACCAGAACCGATGCTGACAAAATCACTAGCAAACCCCCAAAATGCAGCATCTCTTTCAGGATAGCTTTCTCTTCTCACCATGTATCACAGAGAAACCTCATGTTCTCTTGCACCACACAGCCTTACAGTTACAGTACACACTAAGCCACCTATACCGCTATGAAGTCCCCTCATGCAACAGGCAACAGTAGAAAACAACATACTGAAGGCAGGACTGCACCAAACAAACTGGTCAGGCACTACTTTTAGAATAAAAATTCACCTCCTGGCCCTCAATTTTTTAATGCATCACATTTAAAAAGCAAGATTGAAGAAAAAAAAATTAAAAGCCACTGTTAATAGCAACAAGACCTTACCTATCCATCTTGACACAGTCTGTCTAGACCTGAGACTCCAGCTTTTGCTCATTTCAGGATTCACTTTGCCCCAAGTCCTTCCCATCAGATAGGAAGGAAAAGGTGATAGCTTAATCCTAATCTCTTTGAACCTGAGCGAAAGGCTTAGATAACAACCACAAGGCTACAGTACTCAGACCTCCTTTTCATCTTTCAGACTGTTATAAGTGTGGCATTTCTGCTGTAGAATTCTACCCATTGAAAACTGGGCCTTATGATCACCAAGTAATGTAGCTCATGGCACATCACAGGGCAGGAACTTGTTTGCAAGGGGAATGAAAGGTAAGTCCCACATTGCTGGTGCTTCTCTGAGATGCCATTTTGTTTGAAAATGAATGAGTTGGGGAAACCACGTTTACCCACAGTTCAAAGTCTGGGCACCTGCTGGCACCTGGGGAGTTCAGTTCCAGCCATTTCCAGCAGTGAATGAACTTGGGATCAGCTCCAGCAATGGAGACGGCTCTCTGCCTGCTGAGCAGATGTCTGGAGATGCAGCCTGTCATGAAAGGGCCTTGGAAGAAGAGCATTCCAAGCCAGCAGGGCAGTGGCAGGGAACTGGTCTCTGTTGCTAAAACTGATCTAGCCCCTGGAGCAGCTGCAAACCTTGGCCTGAAATTGGAGCCTGTACGTGGGGACAAAGAATATAAAAGGGAGGATGAGCTTCTCCCCTCCCCCTACCTTCATCACGTTTCCTCTTCTCGCCATTCGACCGAGGAATCCCCAGGATCCCGTTAATGGAGTAAGAGCCCACTGGATCATTGGAGGCACTGGAGACGGGAGGGGATGCTGTGCTGGGCACTGGACAAAAGGAAAAGGGAAAAAGGGCCATGAGGAGAGCAGCACAGCACTCAGGGTGCCCCCAGCTGAAAGCTACATATGCCACTTTTCTCATAGGAAAGCCTGGGCATTAAGCAGACTCCCAGTCCCTCACACTGAAGGACTCCTATTTGCTCTACAGCTAGGGTTGTTGCATCCCAACTTTGCCAGTGTGTTCCTACCGTAGCTCCATAGCCTTCCAGTAAGGGCCATCAATACAAGCAAGTGTATTCTATCAGGAAGCTAAGCCTTATTGTTATATCCTAGCTCTGAGCAGGCTTCCTAACACATGCTATGGTAACTGAGTGCAGCCCTGCACATGCCATATTCTTGAGTGACTTCCCAGTCCATCCATATTTTGCCAGATCATTTCCTGTCAGCACTTTTTGACCAGGAGTGCACATGTTCTGTCTTAGCCAGATCAGCCTCTTACATGCCCACTCAAAACACTCATTGAAAAACTGCCTTCTTACCATAGGTTACAACCACTTCAACACTGGGCCAATACATTCAGTTCCCTAGTAGAACAAATAGTGAGTTGGGGATACATCCTCCAACCTAAATTAGTAAGACTCTAGTGTCTCCCTTTTACCCTGACCAGTGTCAACAGGCAGATGCCTTCTGTGTCTGTATGATTTCCCAATATATCAGAAATGAGAAGTCATCCACATTAGAAATCATCGCTTCATGGTAATTTGGGGTTTATGGTATAAAACAAGCAGAACTATGCATCTAGTAGGCAGGCCCATTATGTCCCAGTGTGTCCCAATAATGGAGAGAATATCCCAATTCTCTTATAGACCACTACCTATCATTCAGCTCATGAAGCACTGAACTGAAGCAATCAATACCTCCAATATGAGCCTTCGAGGATGGAGCGGAACCTGTCAACACCATCTAATGTAGATCCACACTTTTCAGTACATCGCAGAGCAATGAGAGACTCCAGTAGCAACACTCACAACCACTGTCCCAGTTCAGACAATGCATTCCCTAGATGTTGCACTACTTTTCCACAAAGGAATAATATCTGCCAACTCCATCTGTTGTGGTCAGTGATTCCCAGTTCAGTGAGCAAGTTCAGATTTAAAAAGCATCCAGAAATGCTCTTCCATTCTGGCCCATTAATTCCATTGTTCTCCTGAACACAATTCATATGCAGGATTATATCTGCCAGCTCTGTCCCATGTAGACCAGCACTTTCCAGTAAATCTTTGTACAGCAGTTGATTTTCAGTAAGCAACAGTATCAAAGAGCCACAAATATATTTCACAGTATCCCAGAGTACTGTATGGTTTCTCCTGTTCTTGATAAAGCTATGCTAGCAGCAACAGACATATGCACCACAGAGCCCACAAAGTGAAAAGTATCTCATCACACATCTAGCACAGTACCTTTAGACACAACAGACTAAGAGACATTTGGTCACTTTATTACAGACTCCACCTTCTGCTCACCTCGATGAACCCATCTCCCCCATCAGATAATGCATTTTCTCAGTGAAATACACCCTTAAGATACCTGACTGCAGAGCCAGGATAATGACAAACTTGATTGCGAAGCATCAGGAATATCTTACCCAGGTCTGTGTATCACTAACTCTAAGAAATGCACCAGTTCCAGCAAAGGGAGAGAAAATAAAGTGGGAGAGAGAGGGGAAAATGGAGTCAAAGTAAGGAGACAAAAGGTGAAGGTGGTGCTTAGACAAGATAGTGGTAAATACTTCTCTCTAGGGAGACAAAGCAGAGAGCATGAACGTGAAATGGATGTTAAGGCAAAATCACTTCAGGCAAGCCCCTGTCTTGGGCTGGTTTCTCTGCCACGATTCCCTTCTCTTCAGTAGTAAGAGAAACAAAGAACAGAAACCACTGAGGTTTCTTTTCCCCTACTCCCTCCTCCTTTTTGCTCTGCTTGGCGTCTACTTGTCAGAATTTGTTCCTTCAACTAGGCTTCATTTTAATTTCTACTTGTTGTGTCATGCCAGTCTTCTTACCAATAGTATGTCCTGGTGCAGTCACACCTGTCCCACTCCCATCTGGTGTTGGGTGAAAAGGTTGCTGAACTTTGGTTCTGATGATCCTGGAAAAGAACAAAACATGTACAGAACTTAGTGCACCTTCTCTGTGCATTTACATACCCACAGTCCTAGGTATCAGAACCTGAAGGCCTGATCTGAGCTCTAGATGCAGCGGAGTGGCTTCATTTGCCTTCTTGTAGTCCTATTTCTGCTGCTTTAATGGTCCAGTTCCCAGAGAACTGTCCTTGCTCTGCTCTGTCATTTTTTCCCCAAATTTGGGTATTTGCTGCATAACTGTGATGCTCAATGAACAAGCTAGGATCTCCTGTCTGTTAGCAACTGCATTAGTATTTATGATCTGGTCTACCAGCACGATCACGAGGCAGTCTTTGCAGCTAAAAGAGCTGTACAAATAGTGTAGATTTAATTTTGTTGTGTACCTAAAAAATACCTTTCTGGCATAGCACTTAATGCTTTGAACTGATGGATGTTTTCCCAAAGCTCTTGATCTTCATAAATGAGAAGATGGGAGCAGAAATCCAGCTGAGGTCAGTGGTGATAAGAAATCACTGGCACCTAGTAGTACATGACTGGCAAGGTCCCTTGCCAGTCCTGGCAAAGGCTGGGTGTTTGTGGCTTGGGTACATCTGTTTCACCAAAGAACTCAGAGGAACTGTGGGAGGGCAAATTCTTTTCTGAGGCTAAGACAAGCCTCTCTAATTAGGATGAAGGCTGCAAATGCTCTTCAACCTGAGTTTCTAGAACTCTCAGCCCTGCATTGTATTAGCTTTAACTTCTCTCCAGAAAGTGAACGCAAATAATGCATTTTCCCTACCCACACGAGAGCTTCCCTTAAAGATTTGTTCAAAAAGTAAGCAGGCAAAACTTCAAAGAGCAAATGAGTGGCATGGATTGAGATAGGCAGAGATATTGAGAGAGTCTTTGTGAAAAAGCACAAGTCCTGAGAGTGAAAGCTTCTTAGGAAAAGAAAGGTATTTCAGAGCATATTGCCTCAGCACATTGGGAAATTTCTGTACACACATTATGAAGTCTGGGCAGTAGCTGGAGTGAGTAGTGGAGAGGCTGACTGGGATTTAGCTGGAGACAGGGACTGTCAAGGTTCTAGCTGGGGACAGAGATCCAGATCCTCACCCCATATATGTCAGTGGTACTGGGGGCCCAAATCTATATCTGCTGAGGATCTATTCAGGTGTCTGAGGACCTCAGGGCCAGAATCTGAGGTCATGCTGATTCACACTGGCTGAAGAACTGATCTCAGAAGTTTGTGCTAGGGCAAATAATACAACTTTTTTCTTCTTTTCTGGTCATTTGGCTTTGTTTTTTTTCTTTTTCTTTTCTCTTCTCTCACATTCCCCCTAAAACCCCCTGAAGTGCCACTCTGGTTGTGTGAGTTTATTGATTTCCCCCAACCTAGAGAAACAGAAAGAGGGGATGGGGTGCAGGCAAAGGGATGGAAATAGAAAGCTATAAATTATTTGTGACAGGAAAGCAATAGTGCTAGAGTGCTGAGCACAAGTCCCGTGTCACTATTAGATTCCTTTTAGCCTGATGACACTGTAAAAGAGGTTAAGTGTCTGATGGAATCGTACACCTTGGGGGCAGGGGCAGTCCAGGAGCAGAACAAGCCACAGAGAGCAGGTATATCAATTCTCCAGGCCAATAATATTCCCCTCATTGATCGCAACACGAAGTTCAAAAATCTCATTATAGCCAGGCAGACCTGGAACTTTTTAAAAATCAATAGAGTGATATAATGTATGTATACTTTGTATAAATGTATCTATCCATCCATCCATCTGTCTACCCAAAATCTGCCTGAAGGTGTCAAAGATAACCTACACATTATACTGTGTTATATTCTATTGTAGTGTAGCATAGTGAATGGATTAGAAGATTTCCCCTGAAGCCTTAGATGCCATATTATAAAATATCCTGTTAGCACTGAGATGACATCAGACAGTTCCATTCATGCTGAGATATGACATCAGATTTGACATTCATACTGGGACATAGCATCAGACGGCTCAGCTTCTACTGAGGGGAACCATAAGATGATCTTAATTACATTGATATGGCTGATCAGGCTGTGCTGAATCATGCTGCATGAAAATTGCAAAGTTTCAAAAAGCCATTTAGAGTAAAAACAGCCTGGAAATGATGGTGGTATAAAATGCCTGTCCATAACGCTTCAAAAATTCAGGCAAGGGGCTGAAGAGGAAGGTTCAGTTTTCTTCGCCATTCAGTACATGGTCCATGGGTTGAGAATGCCAGTTAGTGCCAGTTGTAGCTATGTTTCCTGAGACGTGTCCATTAGGAACTGGAATGAGACTTACCAGCTCATTCCACCAAGTAGCTGTCAGCTGATAATGATTTTCGGTCACTACCAACCAGGGCCAGATTTCATCTAGTGACCCTGAGGTGAAAGGCTCTGTCCAAAAACGTTCCCCCTCTTAAGAATGAAACTGGGTTTATGACAAGAGAAAATTCCTGCAAATGGCGAGCAAAAGGGAGCAGTTTCAGTTGTGCAACCTCCCGGTGGCTTGGGTCAAATAATTCTCAGCAAATATAGAAGTTATTTTCAATGGCTTAAAGAAGTGGTAAGTCATGAAGAGGCTTTCCCCAGCAGTGCTCCTTTGCCATACAGTCACAAATGAATTCTAGTGTTGTAAGAGGAGAAACTTCAGCACCCTAACGCTCAGTACAGAATATGGCAAGCATCCCCCTGGGTCGATTCCTTTAGGGACAGTGATAAACAGCAGGATAGCCAAGCATCACGGCTGCTGCTTTCAGAGGCTTTGAGTGAGTCTGTCCTACATGAGACCACTTAATGAAATAGCAGATGAAAGATGAACAGAGCTGACCTAGTACTGTAGCAACAGATGCAGAATGATAATACTGTCTTTAAACTTTGGGACTGCTGAAAGCTTCTCACTCCTACCAGAGACTGAAATACGCAATAAACCAGCTCTGCTGCCTCAGAGCTAGGATTTCTGGATTACTGCTTTGTGAGAAGGGACAAAACCTTGCTCACCTCTTGCGGCCTTTGATGGCTTGTTCTTGCCTCTAGACACTGGAGAAAGACAAGCCTTTTTGCAGAAAATTCCCGAGCCCTTCCCAAATGCAGAAGGGACGCAGATCCAGACACACCAGTCAAGCAGTGCTGATTTCTTGAAGTGAATGTTGATATTTTCGGATAGCTTTCTTTCCTCCAAAAAAAACTGTCACTTTGGACTAAACTCATCCTTGCTCTAATTCCATCATAGTCACCGATTCCAATAACAGCATTTGTCTTTAATTAGGGACATAAACTGCTTCTTACTCTGAATTCCCAATTTTCATTTTCCAGCGGAAAGATTTTTTTGTACAAGTTGTCTACTTTGAGTTTTGGAGAATATACAAAGATTTAATACGTAACCTTCTGAAGTTTCAGCAACAGGACATTTATAGATCTTTGATTGCAGTAAAGCAACTGAACCTCATTTCACAATCTGAATTTAATATGCGATATTATCTTAAGTGATGGCATATAATGTCATTACAGTGCATAGTATCACACTGTGAATTATACATCCATTTCTGGAATTCATGAGTTGCCATAGTTGGCTTATAGTAACTCTTTTAGAGTTAATACTGCATATAGCTCCAGCTGAAACCAACTGTCTGTTTCCAAATGCCTTTGATTTTCTTAAACGTTCAGCATTAGATCATGATTCCCCAATGTTTGAGTTCTGTTTTGTTAGTTTCAGCAGTTTTAATGCAACTCCATTCGCTGATTCTGAATACAGATGGACAGACAAAAATCCCTTCTCCTAGTTTACAGTTGTAACAAGCTCTAATCAAATTTGGCTAAGGTCGTAGAAAGAAATATTAGGAGTTAAAATTAGCTGAGCCATAGTTCTTTCCGAGGAGCAGAACTTGCTTTCAGTCCTTGTAAACATACAAGTAAAAAATCACTTCTAAACTTGTCCAGAAATTATTTGCTAAAAGAATGACAGACCACAAGAAACATCCCTCACTCCTCTGACATTTCTATTCAAACTCTCTTACTGCCTGAGATATTGCGTGGTTTCTCCTTTCTTATTATTGCTGGCAAAGTCTTTAGACAGTATCTCAAATTTTAAGGGGGAAAAAAAAAATCATACTAGAGCTGATCAGAGGGAGATGAGGAAGGTCTGAATCATCTTTGGTCCCAGTCTAGCAATTCTTTTCATCCTGAAGAACAGTGTGAAGTTGCACTAAGTGGAAAAGTGATGTGTCCTGCTGCCCCAAAGACACCCTGACAGATTTCAGAAAGCCCTGATATCCTCACTATGATAATATTCCTTTGTCGTGGATTATTTTTCAGAGTGGAAGGATACACTCAGCAGAGCACCAAAGTCCTTGTAATTGTTTTGGAGCATTCATATTTTAAATGCTCCATATTAGAAGCACATTACAAGACCCCAGGGTGTGCATTACTGGGCAATTAAAGCGGTTCTTGGAAGGCTAACATTGTGAAACTTCAGCCTTTTCTCTGCAGTGTGTCCAAGGGAGGCTGTGATGGCCAAGGAACACACACCCTGCTGTGCCGCGCTGCTTAATTAGTGCTGGGCTGCAATGCTGAGCCATAGGCTGTGCCGGCGGTAGGGACAAGCCAGCCTGCAGGGGACTTGGTGCAGAGCTAAGCGAGACAGTGATGCCTTCTCTGCATCAGACTGCTTCCCACAAGCGGGCTCATGACCATCTCAGCAACACTTCTATCAAAGAATGCCAGAGCAAAACAGGGAGAACATGAGGTGGGAAGAGGTTCCTTGGTGACAGGCCCCATGGAGCCAACAATATCCCACCGGCAGATCGGTGCTGCACAGGCACAGTGAGCTCTGCACATGGCTTTGGTTCAAATAGGAGAGAGTGTTATGTTTCTGTGCATGGGTCAAGATACAGTTCAATTCACAGCTGAGCACAGGAAAAACGGAAAAAACCCAAGTCTCGTTTGCACAAAGTTCAAAATAGAAAGCAAGTTTCATAGCATGGTGAGGAAGAATAACCAAGGGACTTGGAGAGTGAAGGTAAGGAAATAGAAAGTCTGCTACTTAGTGCCTAATCCGACTTAGGGAAAGGGCTTCAGTTCCTTGCTCTGTCATGGACCTCTCATCAAGACTTTGGACAAATGGCACTTCTCTCTGTGCTCTGTTTCCTGCCTGAAGTGTGAAGATAGGAGCATTGCCGTGCCACCTGGGGCACAGTGAGGACAGCTGAAAGGAGGAGTGAAGGGCTCAGACTCTCTAATAACAGGGGCCAAGTAAGTGCTTCAGCGAGCTGTAGCACAGTATTGGCTTTGTTCCCCTGCTTGAAGCAGAAATGACATGTACCCTGCTGACAGTGGCTGTACGTGAAGAGAAGGGAGGTAGGAAAGGCAACAGGAGCTGTATTTCAGCAGTACTGGCTTTGGTGAATGGGTTTGAATTTGAAGCAGATGCAGTTAGGAAGATCAGAGCTGCAGTTGCCCCCTCCTCAAAAGCCACAAGATAATTTCCATTAGGATGGGGGGGGAGGGGGAAGGCAGTAGTATCTCCTACTGTTCTCAATCTAATTCAACACTTGCAACTCTCAGAACAACAGCTGACATTGGCAGGAGCAGCAGACTCAGCTTCCTTGCTAGCTGGCCTGAGGCTCTGGCACTCCCTGCCAAGACAGCAGAATGCCTCCAAACTCTGCCATATTCAGGGGCCACCAGAAATATTCACACATTCAGACCCTCTTCTGACACAAAAATTGCATTTCCTTCTCCTTAACTTTTGGAAAGGGAGAGAGAAAGATGACTATGTACTACTGCATTAGTATATAAGCACAAATACAACAGATTAATTAGACTGACTAGATCAATTGCTAGTCATGTAAGGTGAATGAAGAATTATTACCTATTTTCCAGAAGCTTCCAAATGAGAGGTCACAAATGGGGAGCTCACAAATATTTCAAAACAATCTGAGCCCTCCCTGAGAAGATTTCAGTCCTTATCTGCTGTTAATCTGTGTAGGTCCATCAACTTCACTGGAGCTACACTGACATCGTGCCTGAAGATACAGGGGAAAAAAGTTCCACTTTGTTGCAAGGTAGCCTGCTCACTCCAAACACAAGAGAAAGCCCAATCCTGCTCTGTTCTCGCATTGCATTTCTTGGCTGCACTCTGAGGAGAGGCAAAATTCACAGCAGCAGTTTTACTATGTGAAGAGCTTAGAGAGGAGCTAGGATTTTTTTGTTGTTTTAAATCAGTGACCCATGATGACACCATATGGTTTTATTTCATTTAATTTGAGCAGAGCATTAGCGTTCAGCTTCTAGCAGATCTGTACCCATTCCAGTTCTGCTGTGCTACACGGTACAAGTCCCGGCATAAGGAAGAGGGGTGGAAGGAAAGAAAGATGATGCTACCTGCCTTTTGAAGAGGGGGAGATTTGCCAGGCAGGGGGCTGGCCTGGCAGCTCATTTTGCTGAGCAGTTACACACAACTTCATGCCACTGGTACTGATGGGGTTGACAGTGGTCAGCTCCATACATATAGGCTGCCTAGTCTGGCCTTCCAGAATAAATTGCTGGTTTAGACTTTAAGAAACATTTTCGCATTAATGCAAGTGGATTTATGTTAAGATGCAAAATTCACCTGGAAAACAGAAAGTGTGCTTGAAGAGCTCCTGTGTTATGCAACGCTGTGGCTAGTAGAGCCACTAGGACCTGGGCCTACTGGCTTACAGCTGGCTAAAGTATATCTACATGAGCTGCAGTCGAGCAGTCACTGCAGCATAGAAATGTCCTCAGGCAGGTGTTTCTACTTTTATTACACTCAGTTCTCATTTGGAAGGCTTTCTTCACAGTCAGGAAAGCAGAAATTCATTAAAATCCAAACATCTAGAAGATGTCATACAGTTTACAAAATATTGGAAGCAAACTTGATCCTGGGCATAGATGTTTGACAGCCTAGGTTTAAGGTGAATTCAGGAAATCTTAATGGACAGAAAGAGTTCTACTGATCTTGGACAAACACAGGCCTGCAAGGAACCACCTGCATCAAGTCAAAATTCTGTTATCGTAGGAAAGCATGGAGCAGATGTTGAGCCCACAGCACCCATGAAAGCATCCATCCCAGCAGCTGCAGACCCATCATTCGCCCCCAATGAACTCATAATCTGCCACAAAAGACCAAAATCTTCAAAACTGACAAGGCACAGGAAGACAGCAGCAGAGAAGCATTGCTGGGAGCTAGGACCCTTCACTAGCACAAGATTCCTGCCATGCAAATGCTTGTAGGAATTAATCATCTTCTAAGAGTACATCTACACTGCAATAACTGCAGTTCAAAGCCACATCTTCTGTTATCTACAGGCTGGCTGGCTTGGGTCCTGCTAGCAGCACTGCTGCAGCAGAATGGAGCTGGAGGAGGGCACAGCTCCATGAGCTGCCAACACACTGCTGACTGCTACACAGCACGGGCTGAAGCTGACAGAACAGCGGCTGTGCCAGCAGGTGAGTTAAGAAGACCTACAGAAACACATAGGCTTGCCAAGGTTAAATATCTTAATCTGAAGCATGGGAACTTTTAATTGAAAGCTTTGCTTTGAGCCCATTTCCAGTTATTAAAATTCAGGAGTCTGTGCTGAATTCCTTGTGGACATACAGTTTGATTAACTGAATACATGTGTGTGCAAGGAAAGGAGTCTTGAACTGGGAAGAACTGGCTAAATGTAGATAACATTCTCAACTCTCTTGCAAACTATGCCATATCTGGTATTTGTGTAAAACCTCAGATCTTGAAGATAAGCAGTTATTTCAGCTTTCATTTAATACCAAGGTATTTCTGGCTTTCATGGCTGCAAAAACCAGGTGGAAGTGGGACCTGGCTGCCTCCCAAAGGGCCAGAACTGGAGGCAAAGGGAACGAAAACCAATACATTCTTATTTACATCCTTGTGAATTTTCTGCCAGTCTTGTGTTGGAGGGTATTGACTCAGAGCTTTTTAACTTCTGGACTTGGCAGCACTGTACTCTGTAGAGTGCTCAATGGCAGTGCATGCTTGCATGTGTTGGGTAAGTGTACAGAGGTGTCTGTGTGTGTGTGTATATCCCTTAATATTTGTCAGAACTAGTGAAAATTTCATTGTGGACCCCTTACTAGTAGAAGGTGTTTGCCCTGAATCAAAATCAAAACCAGACCAGTGCTGGAAATATGTCAGTTTGGATTCAATGTTATTTTCACCTTGAGTTTTAAGTATATAAATGAAATTGTGAGAAGAATTTAAACCATAACTGAATAGGGAAAAGAAGAAAGAAAAAACCCCAAACCAACAAACTTTAAAATAACCTTTTTAGGGTGAATGAGAGACAATACATTAATAAAATAAATAGAATATTATATTTTGATATTATGGAAAGAGCAGATTCTAACTACTGATATGTAGCTGTAGAACCTTATTAAAGTTCTGATTCAAGACCACATTGAAAAGCTGAAAATTTCCACAGAGAACCAGAATCTTTTCCTTCCTGTTCTAGTCCTCACTTCTCATGGTATTATTTATTTCTTGCTTTATCGTGCCACCCAAAGCAGTCAGGCATGGGCGAGCACTTCAGTATGCAGGTGCTAGATAGGCTCCCAGCATAAAGTTGGTGTCCATCTGCACAGAAGATAGTTTAGTTTTCATATTTATAGAACAAAGCCATCTTTTGGTAATTAACAGACACATTTGTAGCCTGTCTGCTTGTCTCATGTAAGTCACTATCAGCACTAGTGTTTAGAAAATAGGTGTATGTTTATGTATTTGTGCTGTGTTCTCAGATGCAATAGTATTTGTCTCTTGTATGTTTTAATTTACCACACAATGTGCATACTCTTTTTTATTTGCCCTATAGGTCTGCATTTGTAACTGTAGCTATGTAGAGTTAGACATTTGGGTCACATATTATATATTCAGACCCATGAAAGAATTAAAAACATTTATTCAACCATTACAGTTTTTAACAGAGTTTAATGGGCAAATAGGCTGTTCAGATCTGTGCTTGTAACCATCACCAGCTAGCTATATGGGTGTTTTTGTGTAATAATGCACAGTTATTACAAATAGTAAGTCACTAACCAGCTATAACTCATCCGTAACAAGGCTATAATATTCATGATGTAATAGCTAACATATCTGAATACTGATACATAATTGATGTGGAACCTTGCTGTATTATAAGGCCCATACCTGTGTGTACAGTTGCATAGCTGTGCAAGTTTGTGAGTGCAGATCTGCTCTGTTTCTAAACTGTGTATCTGGTATCCACCCGATTAACTGCAGAGCTATGGCTTGCTGTGAGCATTCAGCTACCTATTAATTCTAACCTTTTTTGTTGCAATTGTGATGGCTGATAGAGTACACTGGACTTTTGGCCCCCCTTTTCCTGGCCCTTGTGTGAATCCAGTCTCTGTCTATAGGCATTTACAGTCTTTGAGTTTTACCTGCTATGGATGTGCAAGATAACTAATTTTCACTTAGCTGAATGTGTGAAATTGAAGTAGTCCAGTTAAACTACGTTACACCTCTGACTCCCTAGTTTGGAATTATAGCACCTTTAATTCAGTTTAGTTTGATTCACTTTGGAAATGAAGTAAACCAAACTCAATTTAGGACACTCAGATTTTGAATGAGCATCTGAAGAATATTTTAATGCTTTTAACCTATGCATTTGAAAGTTAATTCAGATTTATTTTATTGCTTGCCCCTGTGTAAACAAGCCTGTTGCCTAACCCCTTCCAATGAAACCATCTCAGCTGAGACTCCTTCAACAACTCCAACTGACAAACAGCCTCCCAGGAGCAGGAGTTTACATGATCCTCCCACACGCACAAGTGTTTCATCATCCCTACATCCCCATGCTGGCAACTTTTCTCCCTGTGAGCTTTAGTAATAGCTCTAAGACTGA
This sequence comes from Dryobates pubescens, assembly GCF_014839835.1. NCBI lineage: Eukaryota > Metazoa > Chordata > Aves > Piciformes > Picidae > Dryobates > Dryobates pubescens. The sequence continues at coordinate 18,392,504 of NC_071619.1, read as the reverse complement.
TTTGTCCAGAACTTGACACATGGAGCCAGGCACTAACAAGGGTAAACATGTAAGTGCAACACTGTCTAAAGACCTGAGTTGCAAATATGTAATTATTCAAATTTTACAGTTTAAGCTTCTGCAGTGGAATACTCTATTGCAAATTACAAGATATTCTTCCTGAAAATCACAATATTCCAGAGACCTTTAGTGATTTTGTCAAGTTCCATTATTCCAAAATGGTTCCCTTAAGTACCTATTCACCTAATGGATCAGAGTACCTTCAGCTGTAAATTAGCATCTATTTAATTTTTTGATCTAATTTCAACAGAACAAGATCAGATGAAATCAGGATTCATAGGCAGAGGACTACAGAGGAACACAGGGAGTGGTATTTGAAAAAATATAGTACCATTACATTTTTTCCTTTAATATATTGTAGTCTAAGATGACAGGAGGTAGCATAAGATGGCCCAAAGATTCTCTCTTGCCAGATTTAAAGAGCAGGTGCAAAATCAATTGTAAACAAAACAATCCTAGAAATTACACAGGAGTGTATTTTTAATGCAAAAAAAAAGATTAATTTTTTGTAAGCTTCACCATGGAAATTTAAAACTGTTCATTGCTTTGCTTAATTTTAAACTGACACTGTATATTTGTCTTCCTAGGAAGAAAATGCTGTCAGACAGTAATTTTATCATAATGTAAAAACACCCTTGAAAATCTGCATTTTGGAACATCTCAACTCAGAGAAAGTGCCTGCCCTAAGTCTTTCCTAACAAGTCAACCAGACAAACAAACAAAACCAAACAAAGAATGCCTACTTAAATATCCCAAGCCACGAAGTACTATCTGATTAGATGGTTAAGCTATATATATGTGGTTGATTTTATTAAGTTAGTGCTAATGAATAAATGTTGTCTGATGACTACTACAGTCTCAGATCCTTGGTAGAAAACTGGCATAGTTTCACTGAACCAGTTACGAGTGTAATATAATAAAGACATGGTCCTGTATATTAATATGCTTGTGCAGAATGCATTTGAGCATTTGTGGACATCCATTTATGTGCAGCTAGCTAAAAAGATATCACTGTAAGTAAAACCTAGGTTGCAGCAACACATGAGTTTGCATAACTTTTTGGTTATACAGCAGTACAAGGCTACCCTGCTGTGTCAGTATGTGCTGGTGCATTTGCATGATCATTGCACGTGTGTCACTCTGCAGGTATGTTTCTACTTCTGGGTGTAATCTGGCAGTGGTGCTTTGTGAATAGCAATGAGTTCAGTAAAAGCATGTACATATTTGTATCCATGTGTGCATCTATCTGCATATGGACGGGCTCATGTGGTGTCTGTGGAAGTATTTCTTCTTGTATGGTTTGTGCGTCTCTCCTGTGAGATGAATGCCTTCTCACAGTCCAATCTTAGTCACTGTGTGTGCTTTCCCTACCCTAGAAGACTGCATCCTTAAGCTCTGAAAATGCTAACTGGGCAAAGGAAACCTGGATCCTGACCCACCCACCCTGATGATGGGCTCTGCACCTGATCAGGCTCCTTTTTTCACATTTTTGGTTTGGTTTGGTTTGTTTTCACAGAGACTGTGGACGTAGATTATATGGTACTACATGGGCATATGTAATGCTGTATGTGATGGACTCTGTCTTGCTTAATCAAGATCCCAAGTCCTAATAGTACTTCTAAAGCTATGACACTGCCTTATAGTAATGTTTGCCTATGCTCCAGCAGTCTTCATGTATCGGTGTTTAGGAGGCCATCTGTGTACTTTGTGGCTTTCTATTTGTAGTTTTGTTGAAAGGTTTATCTCCCCTGTGCACATACAGAGCAGAGGGAGGTGGAAAGGAAGGAGTTATTAAATGCCAAGTGGATATGCAATAAATCCCATTGATTTTACAAATTCCAACTTGTCTTCAATCTCTTTCCATTCTTTATCCTGGGGGCACTGCAACAAAACCATATTTTAAATACCTTTTCTTTCCCTTCCCCCTTCCCCCTCCTTCCACTACCCAAAAAAGTGTCAATATTTTATTTGGATTTTTAACTTCACTCCATAACAGTTGTTTGACCTCCTGACTCATGTGAGTCACATAAATTCTGGGACTTTATTCAGGAGCCATGTTCCTGCTATTGAATAAGCAATTTGGGAGGGTGAATTAATGACTTGTGCTGTTGCTGGAAAGTCCCTGAAGAAATATTAAAATTGCTTGCAGACTGAATCAATACTCACTGAACACCCAGCATGAGGACCTGGGCTTTTTAATGGCTACAAAGAGTGGCACTTGGTAGAGGAAGGGGAATTCCTGTACACAAAATGTGCACAGGCACACACTGCTAACAGCAGTCTTCCCCCAGCCTTGCTGGCTTTTTCAATAATGCCACATTCTTGTGTGTGCAGCCTGGGATGAGTTGATGCCTGCTGTGCCAAGGAAAGGACTGAAAGTCCAGGTTCCCTGTCTCCCTCCCAGGAAGATCATGCAGGATTTGCAAAAGCCAGCCGTTCAGGCCGTGTGTTAAGCGCTTGGGTTAGCATGCTCTGGCACAGTCCGCAAGGCACACAGAAGGTCCCTTATTTGTGGCGTTATGGGCATGGTTTATGTGGGCACTTTGCTTTTTTCCTCTCAGAAGAGGAAGGAGACTAGTGCTGTGATAGATTTGGATGTGCTGCTGTGGTTTGGGAAAAGGACAGAGGCACGTCTGAGACAATTTTGTGGGTTTGTGGAACAGCATTTGCATCTGTCCACAGTGTGGATGTGTTGTGTTTCTGATATTCAGTAGAGTTTGCTTTCTTGTGTTGTGTTATGGTGACACTTGAATGGCATGCACCCCTGCTTGTGCTAATATTTTTGGTCATTGAGCAATGGTGCTACTTCAATGGACCACTCTATTTCAAAGGTTGTGTGTGCAACCCTGTATGACCCTGAGTGCCCTGTGGGTCTGCCAGCCTCACTAGGACATGAATGTGCTCAGAGTGCTCCTTGCTGAGGCTTTTACTATTTGTTACTCGCCAGGCTGACAACAGCCCGATTTTGCCCATGCACTCAGTTTTCCTTCAAGCCCCCTCTGGCAAGGGTGGGTTTTGTCACCAGAGTTTTCAAGTCTCCTTTGAGAATGCAGCCCCGTGTTTTGCCATTGTGGTGGTGAATGGCTGTTTTGTATTCACTTGTTGGGCAGCTGTTATTGTGTATTAACACCAGGGTGGGTGCGCTTTGTATGACCGCATGTCTGTCTCATTGATTCCATCAGTATTATTTTGTAATCGTGTGTCTCTGTGATTGAGTTAGTGTGCATTTCAGGGCTCCTGTGTATTGAATAATGATGTCAGGGATTGGGTTGTTTGACTGGGTAATGGCTTCTTTTCAGTGTTGTAAGTGAATGTGTCCTTCTCTTGTTTCCCTGTCTCGGCTGGGGCAGGATCATTTACACTAGGTGATTCCTTAAGATGCTCACATGCACTAAAAGAATATCCCTTCAGCTTCCAAGCAATCCCTGCCAGCAGGGTGTGCCGAGGGTACACTGCTTGCACGTGTGACACACAGGGTGGTACATCTGGCTGGCTCTCAGCTGCGTGCTTCAAGGTCTGTGGCCACTTACTTGTGACTAATTCTGTGTGTGTGTCAGCATATTTCTAAGGCTATGTTAATGTGTTTAAATGTGTATTCACCTTCTGGTGCACACAGGAGTTTTGCTAAGACTTCAGTTATTATTTTAGACAAGTCTCCATATCATAAACATCTTCATGAATATATGCAAGACTATATAGTCCAGTTTCAGATAGATTTGACTGAGTCTGTGAAGGTATCTATAAATGACTACATACATCTACAGTGAAGTGCACACTTGCCTTTGCAAGAGTATTCTTGTGTGACTTTCTATATTAATGCCTAGAAGGGCATTCATGTCAGAGAGCAGATGCTTCTGATCTGTGCTTGACTGCCTGGCAGTGTTCTCATGTCTGACCTGGCCTAGGTGTCTCATATGTCAGCAGCATTCAGCACTAAATATATGTGTTGATAAATTTGAAAAAGCACAATTAATCCCTGGGTTTGTGCAACGGCTTCCAACTTGTGTGCATATAGTGTGTTAATATCCTAAAAAACGTGTAGCCACATTTGGTCCCTTGGAAATGAACAAGGGAGTTCAGTAATTTGTTAGCTGATGATTATATGACATCACTGCATGGAATTATTTGCTCTGCATAGGCAATGTACCTGGCATTGGGCACGTTCTGTGCTTCCTCAGCTATCAGGATTTGGTCCACCAGCAGCATCATCAGACAAAGTCTATGAAAAAGGCTGTGAAAGATCCAGAAAGCTTCCAGGGAGAGGTTTCTGTGCCCTCTCACCAAAATACCCCACTAGGGAAAGACCTGTGACCCCTCCCAGTATGGTCATCTATGTGGCTGGGATTTAGCAAGCCAGTGAGTTTAGCTTCTATTTTTTTGGTGAGGTTGCTAGCAAGTAACTCCTTACTCCTCCTTGCATTAGCTCAAGCCTTGTTGCTTCCCCTATCTCCTGGTTTGTCCTCTCCCACTCTTTCCCCCCCTTTCTCCTCTTATATTCCTGCCTGCATTTAACCTTGAACAGACCACATCATCCTTAGCCCACCCACTGCTTTACCAGCTCCCACCCCTCACACTGGGGTAGTAGCATCAGGGTAATAGGGGGAGGGAAAAAAAATGAGGGAGAGCAGGGGAAGAGAGGGAGAGAGAGACCTGTTTGAAAATAATTGGAGGCTGTTAAACAGAGGAGCCCAGCATATCACTCTAGTAATGGAAATAAATTCCATTGTATTTGCATTTTAATTTTCCACATAAACAAAGGCCTGGAGTGTGCTGGCTTCGCCAGAATCACCGGCCAGAATTTAATTAGAAATGAAAAGTTTATAGGGTCCTCTTTAATGCGATTAATGCACAGTTAACATTTATCACATACATATGCTGGAATCGCCTTTTTTAAGCAACCACCGGCCATGAAATGAATTTCTTTTCAACTTTTTTAACGTGCATGAGGAAGGCTGTCTCTGGTGAGGCGGTCCAGTGAGCACACTCCTGACAGCTTGGTAAACTGCAGCCCACAGAGGCTTAGTAGCCCCCATCCTCACTGAGGAAAGTTCAAGGTGGCTTAGAGGGAAGCATGGTCTAGTGGTTAAAGCCTGAGGTTGGGAGTCGGGGGATCTGGGTTGTATTCCCAACTCTGCCACATGCTCACTGCATGACTGACTTGCTCTCAGCATCTGTTTCTCTGGGTGTTAAAAATAAAAGAGAAATCAGCTGGAAGAAGATATCTCAGCCCCAGACCCCTCTGTCTCAGGCTCTCCAGAAAATTGCCCATCCCTGTTCTATGGGATCTAGATTGGATCCTACGCTGTGCTAACCTCTCAGCTTGTCTTCCCATGCCCAAGTATCCCAATGCCAGCCATGGGGACAGGGGAGCACCCACGGTGTTTGCCTGATGCGAGAGGCTGGGCCTTCTGGAGGGACTTCTTTTGAACTGCTCCCGCTGCCTGTGCACACCAGGCATCATTGAGCCCAGCGCATGGGTTTGCATAGATCTCACATTGCTTGCATGAGATACACATCTTCCTGCCAAGGAGCATGAGCCAGGCCTGGAAGAAGTTCTGCCTGTCCATCATGGGAGCACTGGCAGCCCAGCTATGAAGGGAACTGTATTCACTGCTGAGCAGCTCCATGTTTCTAAGGGAGGTTGTCTGGCATTGTTTTGGTCCAAAAAACTCCTAAAAATGGCTTGTGAGATACCAGGCCATTTAGCCTGAACCTCAAATTCTAACACAAACCTAATCAGGAGCAGCTACCAGCCCTCCTTTTGGTAGGAGTAATATACCTCCCTCACCCTGAGGGGCCCTGAGAGGTCACCCTGTAAGCGCTTATAAAAATCTTTGCACTTGTCTGCAGGAAGACACTAGGAAAAGCAAGTCTAAATCTAGACAAATTATCAATATCCTTCCCTTGCAGAGCACAACACTGAGATAAAAGGTCAAAGGTGAACACCTCCCCTGTGAGACTGAGCCCCTGCCAGAGCCAGAAGGGCATCAGGCTTGTCACCTCCCTGCCTTCTCCTGGTTCCCAGAGGGAACCATATCACCAGTAGTGTCCCCATTGTCACTTACTTATGCCCCCCTCCCCTGCGCTAGCTGTGTGACAGATTGAGCCTACAGCACCCTCCCCACCCCCACTACTCCCACCCTTCCTTTCTGCTTGCAGACAAGCAGAGAAATAAACCAGGCCCATGGACACAGAGTGTTAGCGTGTTAGGGACACAGCAGGGGAAGAAGGAACATGAAACCTCTATTGATCTCTTGAGGAATGATGTCCCTTCCTTATCTTATCAGATTCTCTTCACTCTTCAATTATAGTCTGTTGAAATTGGCCTCTTAACCCAAACAAGATAACCTGGGTAATGAGGAGAAGAGTGTGAGTGGAGGGGAGGGGAGGGGAAAGGAGGGGAGAGTCTAGTGCATTAAATTATGGCTATCATTAGAAATATCTCCTTTACCGTAGCCCTTTCTGCCACCACCATCCCCAGGTATCGCCTTCTTGCATCATGTATCAGAGAAACTAGCACACATCCACTGCCCAACAAATATATCATGCCGTATATATACAACTCATTCCCTGAGATGCCTTAGGTACTCCCAACAGGCAGTGTCCCATTGGTAGGTGGCATCTCTGTGCATATACATGCCTGCCCTGCCATACACCTTCTGGTCTCACACATCACAGCAGCTGCCACTCTGTTGTACGTACACTCACACGCTTGTGTCACTGATGCTGCCAATCTCACCAGCTGCGTTCTCTTCAGCACTTAGGTGGTATGGCTGCCATAGCACCTTATTCCCAGGTCTACCCAAATGAACTGCTGACAAAGACAGGAGCACTGCTACAATCCCCCCCATGCATCTGTTCACAGACACAGTTCAGGAGTGCATTCACACCACTGCCTTGCCATTGAGAATCCTGTGGGGAGCTCCATAAAACTAGAGAGGATTCCCAAAAGGTGCGGCGCTGCACCTTTGCTTGCCCCTGTGACTCACTGCTTGTAACTGCAGAGTTATGACATTGTTTCCACGGGTAAGGCTGTTAGTTTTTACACAGGCCAGTAATACCTGTTGGCTATAAGTTTATACTCCCCACTGGACATGTTACCCCTGTGATATGCCCACACTCTTCCTTGCACACGTGTATAGGGCGTGTCTCGCCCAAATACCCATTACAGAGAAGATTGTCTGGTGGAACAATAGAGACTCAGCGGTATATCTGCACAAATGCACCCAGGTTTCCATGCTCAAATTACTTCACTGTGCCTGGAATAATCCAGGACCACATTCAAATAATGCAGAAGGTGCTTTCATTTTGGAAAGGTGGTGCTCTAAGCAGTACAAAGGCTTCGTTTACAGGGCTGGCACCCTCCTCTTGCACTCTTTTAAAGACAATATTCCCCAGGATCACTTTATCCCCTGCCTTCCAGTGTGCAAGGGGCATTTCCTTGTATGTACATCCACCTGAAATGGGCCACACTTCCTTCCATTTTATCTCTTCCTGACCACCATCAATGCCAATTTTGCCCACTGGGTACCAAAAAACACAAAGGGGGCCACCCATAGGCATGTGTTTTTCTTTCAATATTAGCAGGCAGCAAGCAATCATGTAATCCACAAAATCGAGTCACAGAAGTCATCTTTTTACAAATTTACATGTTCTCTCCCTGCCCTCCTGCTTATGCACCTCACAGGAACCTGTGCACAGCCAGGTACACTTACTCTGTCCCCATCCTGGCTGTCTCCATGTGCACAAACCCACACAAGTAGCCTGAAATTGTTGAAGCCACGTAAGAAAGTTGGATGTCAGTAGTGGATGACTCTCTGCATCTTGTTTGGCACAGTAGCCAATACTGCCTTCTGTAAGACCACAGCAGGTCTGGTTTTGACACTATCTGAGTCAAATCTGCCTTAGCCTGTCACTCCATCCTTATCCTTTTCCTCCCACAAGCCCAGTCAGCTGTGTTCTCCACTCACTCTGGAAGCATCATGTTGTGGCTCTCTGTCTGCCAGAGGCAGCACCACAAACATTATGTCTTTGAAACAATTTATATTTTTAAATACTAAGTTTGTTTGTTCCACAGGGAGAGGGAATCTGTGATACTGCACACATTTTCCACTCTGCCTTTGCTTGCCCAGTCTTGAACCATTTGAACATAGCATGTCCCAGAAATACATTTCCCTTATGCACTCAGTATGCAAACATGATCTCCCTGTCTTCCGAAATATTACTCTTTCCTTTTTGATTCTACATCTCCTCTCTTCCATACTGATTTTATAAATAAGTATGCATATAATCTTTTCTCTATATAATTTTTTATATTGATATGTCATTTTTCAAGCTCAAAAATCTAAATTTAAACAACAAAAAAAAGGGCCTAAATTTAGGGAAATAATAATTGCAGACGCTATTACATAGTTACATTGTGCTGCAGTCTTTCTTTTTGAAGGCAGATGACCAAAATATTTTCAGGAAAGGATTTTTAAAGAAACATGAGAATGTTAAAAGGCAATAGTCCCTTTAAGAAGCACCCAAATATTAGTGCCCAAAGCCTTTATCATAATTTTAAAGTGAGAGCTTGCAAATGGGCAGTGTGGTAAAAGATGTTGCCCTCATATTTCAGCTCAGCCTGAAGAAAAGAAGGTCTAGTCCCAGGAATCAAAGGGCTGTGATACTAAACCTCCCTGACCAAAGAAATGGGTGCTGTTATTGTTGCCAGAACCATCTAAACTACCCTGCTGTGCAGGGCATCCTGTCTGACAGATGTGTGTGGGTTTCTTTTGTGACTTTGTCACCTGGCCGCAGTCTCTCCTTTTCCTTATATCGATTAATGAATAGATATCAATCTACCTTACAAAACATGGGTACTACTGCCCTCAGCCGAAATATAGTGATGGGCAGTTTGAACAGGGCTGGATGACTATTCTTGATGCAATCTGCCTCCCAACCAGGCACAGACATCCAACCCTGTGCCTTGGAGCCTGCAGAGAGGGGAGGGTGCTCGTCTTGGAAATAGGAAGAACTGTCCAAAATTAAGCCAAAGGAATAAAAACTAAATTTGCCCCCAAGAGGGTATGAATAATGGTGGAAAACTCCATCATATCTATGTGTGTGTGTAAATTGGGGCAGCTGCTAGAAGCCTGGTGAACACCATGGTGGGCAGATTTTGGAAATGCTACAGGAACTGCAGAGCTGGGGGATGACAGCAGCAAGAAATGTCCTATTTCTGTTTTTCACACAGCCAGTGACAAGCCACCAGAATCTCCCTTCCAGATTTAACAGTGGAGTTTGGGTAAATGTTTCATACACAGTGTTTTCTGGGAAGCCTATCTGTGAACTCACAGTCCGTTAGCTCAGGCTTTTGGCACATCACTCTTCCTCCCTCTGTCAAAACTAGTATATACATAAATCGCAAGCCAGACAGAGGACAAAGGAATATCCTTCCTCAACCACATCAGACTCCCGCATATGCTTCCTTTAGCTTAGCAGCATTTTGTGTCACCGTCTATGTGCCTGCCCAGAAACACATCCCCTGCCCTGCACCATACACCCATACGTAGCATCCAACCTGCAGGCACGTTTTCCCAAAGGTACCTGTCTGCATTGCACTCACAGGCCCTGTACAGTCCTAGAAAAAAAACACAGTATAACTCTGATTTTTCCTTCCTCATACCCACCTCTGAACACATCAACCTTTCAAATTTGCCTATGATATATATAAAAGTACCCTCTATGCTCCTTCTATCCCCTCACTTCTCCTCCATATCTGTATGCACAGATATATTCTGTCCATATGTCACAAACACTTTGTGCATACGTCCTGTCATTCTTCACACCCCACCACAGCTATTCCTCTGCTATGGCTCCAGGATTGAACTATTGTGCTGTCCATTTCCCAGCTACAAAGAGTCTAGTTACAAGGTTATTGATTGGTTTTCATGCAGACAGATGGATCTGCCTTTGGTCTCCCCACCAAAATCCACCTCTGTATGGGCTGATTGTCACTGCTCCAGGGATAGGATTTCACCAGGAGACCACCCTCCATGCAAACATCCTTCACCCAGGCCACGGATGGTAATAAATGGAGTCAGGCTGAGCCATAATAAAAGCAATTGAGTGGGTTACCTGTGCAGACACGAGATTTATACCTCCTCATATTTGATGTGATTGTTTTATTGAGTTCTCAGTGCAGTTAGGATGCCATTTATTTATTTATTTATATGCCTACTTATTGGGGAAGAGGGGGGAGGCTGTCACAGTCTAGCAAGTGTTTGGCCTCTGTCTTGTCAGATGTGGACCTGAAGAAGAGGGCTCCCCAGTTTTGCTCTGCCTTTTACCTACACTTGGGCTTGGTGGCTGAGCCCTGGCCAGATATCTCATTTCCAGCAACAGACAAAGATGTTTATTTCAGGCTCCCTGAAACCTTGAGGACTGTCTGAATTATGATCCTAGCAAAAGTTAAGGGAATGGTGTAAAGAAATATGTGTGTATACTGATTTTATAAAATAACCTCTTGAAAGAAATTCTTATTTATGCTGTGCCTGTTTTGGACAATGGGCTGTGATCTATGCACAGAGCCTCTTTATGCTACCGAAATAGAAACAGTAAGCACCGGCATTGCTTCTGACTCTCTCATCACTTGTGAGCATTGAGAAATATTAGCAGGTGCAAATTGATTGGAAATGAATATTTGTAAGTGCACTCTGAGGAGTTTGGAAACCAAGTGATTAGATTTGCGATTTTCAGCTGGGTAGATAGCCATATAAGTGCTACAAAATCAGCTCTCAGTTACTGGCACTAGAGAAAATTGGAGGCTAGTGCTGAATATCATAGTCTACTATTTCATCACAAACCTAACGGTGTTTGTCATGGGTTTTCCAGCTCCTCTAGTCAAGTGATATCATGAGAATTTCAGTTCTCATTTAATAAAGCACGTTTCCCAAGCTTGAAAAAGGGGCCTGTCGACTCTCTGAAGACTCAAAGGACTGTATTGTTAATGTGTTTTTAAAGTTGCTTAATGGGAGTCAGATATCTAAATCCCTTTAAAAATTTAGGATAGAAAAGAGAAAACAAGTGAAAACAAACCCATGTTGTATTACAAATACTCATTATTTTTATGCCAATTGCATGATTTAGGCTCTACCTTGGCATTGTTAAACAGTTGGGACTGGTAAATATGGCCATGCATGTATAGGCTCCAGTAGATTAACTGGGATTACAGTGGAAAAATCCTCCTTCACATTAGCTTTCTGTGTAAAGAATTATTATTTTGGAGCAAAACTCAAACCTTTATGATGCTTTCATGAGTAGTGAGCCATCTACACACAGATGGGATTTCCTAAAGCCATAGTTAGCTGCATGGGTGTCAGGCCAATGACAAATCATTTTGGAAGTCTCTACCTTTACATTTAGAGACACCCTCCTTAAAAGTAGGTTCCATAAATGTTTTGCTGATTCTAAGTAGAGAACCTAAACTCCATTTGAATTTCAGCATGCCTTAATTAAAGGCCATGGAATCTAAGTGAAGCTCAGCCTTGTTCAACTGTTTTGAAGTCATATCTTTTTGTTCAAGTAATACAGAAATTGTGGTTTTGAAAGGCCTTTAGGGTCAGAGGCAGATTTTTGGGATATATTTGATATATAGCTGAAAATGTGACTTTGTTTTGTATGCATCATGTCATCATATCATAAAGGGCCCAGCTGGTCTCCTAGAGCATTATCTATCTCTTTAGCAAACACAAGATTATTTCTTATTATATGTTTGTCTGTTATTAATGCCATCTAGTTATGTGTATTCCAAGAAATCAGGAATTCCTATGGGATGCAATTCCACAACTTAATGGACCTCCCTATCAGGGGATACCTTCTGCTACCATTTAAATGTTTCTTTTCTTATTTCTCTCCCTTCATTCCCAGCTATATTGCTTTGTTTAAACATGAATAATTCCTTTCCAGTTGGAAGGACTGTGCCCTTCTGATCACTATATTGTCCTCAACACTTTGTCATTGCTTGGCCAAGACACTTATATTTTGTCCTCTTTTCTCCCAAAGTCAAATGAGTTTTTTCACATAATAGTGATTCTGGTAAATGAGGTTTAGCTCAGTAAGACTCACTCACCCAGCACTGAAATGCAGCTACTTCTATGGCAGAATGTAGTAATCATTCCTGAGATGCAAAAGCTTGAAAATGTTTAACTTCCAACAAAACCAAGATTTCTGTATATCTATACAACAAGAAAGGGATGGAATTTTAAGGTAATAAAGAGATCAATGTGGTTCTGTACTTGGAGTTTCACAGAACGGGGAGCTCAGAACTTCCCAAGCACAACCAATTTTACTTGCTAAACTGCCTCCATTGAGCTAATATCTCTGCAATATGAAAACTAGAAAAAAATGCAGCTAGCTTATTGTAGTTCTCACCATACAACCTTCCAGTGGCCAGATATGAGGAATAAGACAAAGAGAAATGCTATGAGCATTCATTTACTCTTTCAGCAGCAGTAACATTGTCTGTAACCTCTGCTTTATGATCCTGTCCTTTATTTGCAATGATAAAAAGAAGATAATACCAGATTTGTGTCTGATGGAAAAGAATCTGAATTTAAAGGAGCATATCCCCCATAATGAAATCCTGTGTGACCCAACCGCTTTCTTTACTCAGCTGAAAGCAACTGTCAGTAGAAGTCTTCTACCTTGAGAGCACAGCCTGATGCAGGAAAATGCATAGGAACAGCAGACTCAGCATCAGCTAAGGGAAGGGGTCCCTGATAGGATCCAAAGTTTCTTCACTGAGCGCTAAGAAGTGACAGGTTACGAGACCTGGTAAACTCTGTTGGATGCTGCCGGACAAAACTTGTCCCACGCTGGCACTTCACTCCTGCATTGCACCAACAAGGGAGATGCTAGGTTGTGCTTGGACTCACTGATCTTAAGGTATTTTCCAAACAGGTGCTTCTATGAATGCATTGTCAGTCAGAGGCTAATCCGGTCTACACAGCCAGTCTGACTTTGGACAGGTTGTCCTTTGGGGAAATTCTCAAGAATGGCCAGTGAGAGTGACTCAGAAAGCTCTGTTTGCATAACACTGATTTCTTCCGCGTATGACACAGCCCCTGCCCTAATACGCCTGCCTTTTGTCATTCTCAATTGTTTGTCTACAGACATCATATTTACCTCAGTCAAGATTCTCTTCAGTTCTATCTCTCCTGCATGGGCTAAAGCCTTAGCTGATGTAAAACAACCTAAGTCTAGTTTTGAACCTTTTCTTGTATGTTGAACTCCATGAGCATTTTTAGTGACAGGTCACACTGAGTTTTACAAAGGTAGCTAAATACTGTTATTTTCATTTTACAGATAGCAAGGCACCCTCCATGTGACTTGCCCAAGATTAACTAGAAAGTTAATGGTAGAACTTGTAAGAAAAATAAGATCTTCTAATATGCCACTCATTGCTCTAAACTACAGGCCTGTCCATGCACACTGAAATTGACAACATGCTCAGTAATATTTCAGTGTACAAGATATTTTGCTGGTCATTTTAGCATGAATCAAAGTCTATGTCTTTCTATATGTGCTTTTTAAAAAAGCACATCATTATCAGTCACTTTAAGTAGGAATCATTAGCCAATTGTTATATAATTAATTGGGAAACATCTCCCCAAACCGAGTGCTTAACACTAGAAATTAACATTAAGAGAAGACTCAAAAAACATCTAATATTTTGACTGAGATAATATATCTGAACTCTGTTCCCTGCCATGGGGTATCAACTAATCTACTCTCATGAACTCAGGGTCCAAAGTGTATCTGGAAGGCTGATTAAACTTTGTCACACTTTGGCTTCATCTTTCCTTGGGTAAAGACTAACTGGGAGTCCCTAGTACTGAACGCAGCCAGAGGAGCGCTGTGATAGACAAATCTGGAAGGTAGGGTGTGTTTTGCCATTTTGGACCTGTAAGGAACTGATTAATTTAAAAGAAGCAGGAAATAATGCTTAAGCTGCAATGTCCATTGCATCACTTGCTGCATAATCATGAACATATTTCCATGATGTGAACTATCCTGTTCCTACTAAAGTACACTGTCTAATTCAAAAGATTTTTCTGGAGTGATTATTATCTCATGAAACCGGTGTTCCTAGGCTAACTGTATATGCCACGAAACAAAGAAGAAATTCTCAGCAGCATCTGCTTCCACGCTTATACTTAGGAGACCACCATAAGGCTTAAAGCAGTGCCTAAATCCAGATGAAATACTTTGACCCAAAGTGGCCAAAGATAACTCGTTTATAGACATACAATAGATGGAAAAGTTTGGGCTGGCAGGGTAATCAAGAAGCAAGGTGTTTGAGTGATTTAAAGTAAGAATTAATTGCTTACCAAAGAATTAAGAGCTTCCATCACTTGTGCAGTGTATATGTGTGATTTCATATACGCATGTGTGTATATACATGTATGTATATATGTGTGTGTGTACCTATACATACACAATAGGTTCATACTAATGTATGAAGTGGGAACAGGAAAGCTGCTGGTGCAGAGATAACTGCTCTGTCTTGATCCTGTCACTTCTGGCGCACTTTGCTTATTAACTAGCATACTCTCTAGACTTTTTTTGCTGTAATTAAAGGAAAAGTACCTCAGAGCAGAAGATTTTCATTTTTTTCCTGAATCTTGACAGAGTAGTTAAGTCACTTTTTTAACCAGAGTTTGTATCTAGCCTTTATCTGCCCTAGTTTCTGATAAATCTCAGTATTGAAATGCATCCCAATATAATCCCAAATACATCCTGATAGTCCTTCTGGAATACTGACAGATCAGTGCAGCGTAGGCATATAGAATTTGTGTATCTCAAAAAACAATTAATGAAAAATAGATTTTAAAAGTATTTTAGGGAGACTTTGAAAATGGAATTGAAACAGTTGATTTATAGTCTGTCACAACAAAAGCCTTCATTAATGTTAGACTGATCCCCAGAAAGAAAGAAAAGAAAATGTAATTAACACATTTTCAGAAAATCTTATAATAACCAAAAGGAGGTTTTTTTCTGTATACAAGGAGATCTCCATTTTGAAGTGCAGTATTCACAATCTATTTAGGGACATATATAAGTTCTGCTTCTATAAATGCATTGCTTGTAGTCTCAAAATGTTAAACCGCCCATGGATGTAGCTCTAACAGTTCTGGACACTGGGCCAGTGCAGATTTTGCTTTTCAAAGTTCATATTTTGTGAAACTAAGAGGATAGATATTTCTAGAAGGTTGGGTTTTTAAGTTGCCATTGATCTGAAACTGCTCAGAAACTCCAATTTGTGATCATACCGCCAGTAAGGGATGTGCTTTTACAAAGGACTGATCCAATTCTGTATGTGTATTTCAACTATGAGAGAGACAAAAATATATATTTCAATTGTGAACTTACTGCCTTTGTGTGTGTGTGTGAGTTTTGTGAGCTGCAGTCACTACAGTCCCGGAGTCATGAAGCTCACAATACTCTCCATGGCACCAGGATCAGGCCCTTACATTCTTGCTATTTCGCTGCCATTTTTTCCCAGTTCACTGTGCTGTTCTTGCCTAGCGCAGACTTGCAAATTTTATGACCTATGCTATGATGGGCACATTTCCTCACAGATTTGAATCTTGGGAAGCCTCATACAAAGGTGAACAGTGGGAAGTTGGGACTGAATTTTTAGATGGATTAGGGAAAGACTTAATCATATGAAGTCAAAATGCTCTTGTGCCTTGGTGACTACACACTCCAAGGCCATCACAGTATAAGCCAAACATGGCGGGTCACAGATGAACCTCTTTAATGTAACAGTACATTGCAGCTACCAAGTACTTGTCCTTCTCAAAGCATTTCTATAAGCACAATCTAACTGGCATCTGTTCCCACTTCCTTCTGAGATGGATCAGTTTCCATTTCCAAGGTGAGGAAACCAAGGTACAAAACCCCCAAATCCCTGCCACAAACTAGTAGCAAAGGTAGAAGCACAACCTGGCTCTAGGAACTTCTGCCTGGGACATTGCAACCCATGGACAAGGCACCGGGTCCCACAGGCGCAAGGATGAGACTTCAGTGACATCTGGAAAACAACGTCCCTTTCACTAGCCGAAGCATACATATGTATATATCGGGCCCATATATGCTATTCCTCTGAAGAGCCCAGAGCCGTTCCTCTAGATTTCTGTGCCACCAGCTAAATTCCTCCCAGGAATTGCTGGCTGTCCTTCCACAACTGCCTTTGTAAGGTGTCTGAATGTCAAACTGTTATTATTTCAATACCTGACTGAGAGAGTAACAGAGACCTGGAGGTTTTTTAGGAGGGTGTATAATTAGCCGATCAGTATTATGTTACCCTGTTCATAACTTAATAACCATTTTAATACAGATGGCACACACAGGGATAATTTCCTAGGGTAGCCTAGCAGTATATTACAGAGACAGTGTGTCTGAGGGAATCTTTCTTAGCCAAGGTACATTCCACTAGCTAATTCTACCTGCTGTTTTCAAGATGATTTGGGATAATTCCATATCATTTGCAAAATATTAAAACCCATTTATATAGGATGCCAGATTTAGAAATACACACTCTGAGTTATTAGACATATTTTGATAAATCTGCCATGAAAAGTGCAAGACAAAAAAACACCAACGTGTTTTCCCTGATATTTATTTTGTGCTTCCCTTGCTATAAATACACCAGGTTTAAAATAAAACCAGACTAAACTTGTAATACATCAAAAGGGCCAATATACTGACCTGTGTGTTTGCTACCTAGGCAGACACTACAGAAGCCTGCACGTATATTTATACCTATTCTAAATGCATTTAGTTGAGTGGGAAGCCCTGTGTTTGGGATTGTGTGAGAAATGTACCATATTCTTAATCCATCAGTGAGGTATTTCATGCCTATGTATGTACCCTTTGCAAAACACCCCTGTGTTACTGTTTCTGGGGGTTGTGTTCCTGTGGGCATTGTCACGGTATCTGTACATATCTTACATTGCATAATTACTTTTACTGTGCACTAAGAGTGTTGTGTGCTGCTCTGATGTATGTTGCGTTTGAACGTGCAGGCATGGGAACAAGCTGAGTGCTCTGCAGTGTTGCTACTTGATTACATCTACCGCTGGCTTTTTTCTCCTGCATCGATCCTTTTTTTTTTTTTTTCCTCGTCATACGATTATTTTTGTTACTTCAATCCTGAAACCAAATCTGAATCCCTCTACCAATAAAAGTCGCACCCTGAGCAGGCGGGGGGCGGAAATGGGGGATATTCGTTCACTGGTGTGAACCGGTCCCGGTGTTCCACAGCCTCCTGCCGGAGCAGGATCAGCGCAGGGGCCGCAGCGAGCAGTGCTGCCCAGCCAGGGAAGGCATCGCCTTGCAAGTCCAGCCGTTCCCTCGGGCTAGCGATGAGGAGTGAACCGGGAGAGTGGGTGCAAGGGAAACCTTCCTCCAGCACTCAGCTGCTCGGGGCTGCGAGCCTGTCTTGGCGAAGGGAGCGGTAGCTTTTAGGCTCAGACCCTCATAGCCTGGCAAGGTTGGCAGTCACTTACACCGCGGGAGGGAGAGGTCTTGGAGGGTCTGGGGAAAACCTGACTTCTCCGCCCGCAACGCCGCTGGCCCGAACAGCCAGCAAACCTTGCTGCTCATCTGCCCCCGCAGCAGTGCTGCCCGCCCCGAGCCAGGTGACCGGCACAGGGTGCAGCCCCGCTGTGTACGCCGGTCCTGCCGATCTACTCCTCGCCCCGGGGTGAGTGGGCAGCCGGTTCCGGCCCCACTGCCAGGGACTGGGCTCGGAGGTCACAGTGGGTCCAGGGAGCGCCGGCTGGCCTAGGGCCGAGGGCTGGCGGTCCATGCCCAGGGGTCCGGCTGCGGGTGGGTGGCTGGAGCGCGCTGGATCTAACCTGACCGAGGAAGGATCGGGACGTTCGCGCTGTAGAGAAGGTTTTATGGGGCCGTAAAGAGGCAACTGGGCCGCGAGCAGTGCTGCGGGGCTGCTCTTACCTGTTTATGGAGGAGACGCTGGGGACTGTGTCATTGTCGCAGATGCCCTCGGCCAGTAGCCTGTCGCGGATCTCCCAGGCGAACATTGTCGGGTTTTGTCTTTTGTACTCGGCGATTTTATCCACCACTTTGGGGGTCGCCACTTTGGGTTTGGAGCCGCCGATCACGCCAGGCTTGATGCTCCCAGTCTCGTAATACCTGCACAAAGGACGGTCAGTGACCTGCCATGCCCAGAGTAGCCCCGCTGTAACCCTACCGCCCGGTGCCCGGCTGCTTCTCGGAGGGTTTCTCGGCCCCCGGCCCCTTGCCCCACCTCGACTGCGGCCTGCCGATGCGCGGGCTCGGGCCGCAGCAGTTCGGGCCCTGCATGGCGCAGCTGCATGGAGCGCCGACCCGGCTGTGGCTGGAGTAGCCCCTTCTCTCCAGGGCTCGGTCCCGTTCTCCTTTCTCCCCCGCAACCTTTTTTTTTTCTTTTTTCTTTTTTTTTTTCTTTCCGCTGGTGTGTGAGAAGAGAGGGGCACTGCGCTGCTGCCCCCTTCCCCCCCTTTACACTAACACACTCGGTTCAGCCCCGGTGATCGGGAAACAAAACAGAAACCCTCGCGCCGATGCGGCCGGCCGGAAACGAAGGCAGCTGACCGCGGGCCCGGGCCAGGCGGCTGGGGAGAGGGTGCGCGGAACGGACAGTGCCAGACTCACCCCCCACGACCCCGTCTCTCCCGGCCGGCTACTCCCGTGGTGGCAGGGATGGGGGTGCGGGAGCGCGGCTTATTCACTCTGGGTCACTCGGTAGCGGGTGCTCATTGTGGGCAGCTCCAGCCCCTTTCCCCACTGGCCATCAGACCCGTCCCTCCCAGAGGGAACAGCAGCGGGCATACCGCACGCACAGGCGCTGGGCTCTGCCTTCACTGGCACCATGCGCTCCGGGCCTGAATGCCCCGGGCCCCCCCGGCTTGCCTCTGGGGTTGTTTGACATCACATTTCGCGGCGATCGGTTACCGCGGCCATGTGTTTATTTATTTATTTATCTGCCCTGTTGTTTGTTTATTTACTAAAGCCGCTCACGGATTGTTGCGAGTTCGGGAATTTGTGGTGTTTTGTTTCTCTCGTTCTTTCGGGTTTTCTCCTCCTGTCCCTTCTCTTACCCGCCCGCCTGCCCACCCCTCGCAAATTGTTTGTCTTCCCAGGAGTTTCCAAACACCACGGGGAGGGGGGCTTAAGGGGGTGGCAGCAGGTCCTTGTCGGCTAGAGGCGGGGGCCCTGCTCAGCCGCGAGCTCCCGCAGCGCGGAGGTGCCGGGGCCGTTCGAGGAGGTGGCAGGGAAAGCCCGGAGCCGCGGGAAGGGCGAGAGGTCACGCCGGCGCGGGGAAGTGATGCTCCGTTGCTATCTCAGAGAAGGGGAAGGAGCTGCCTCTTTCCTTACCTGCCCAGGATCTTGCTGACACAACCGTGGCTGACCCGCAGCTGCCTGGAAATGTCACAGGGTCGCACCCCCTGGTGAGCCAACTCCACTATCCTTTGTCTCACCACGTCAGGTAGGGGCCTGCCGTTCACAAACACCCCCCCGAGCTGGTTCACACCCCCGTGCCCTGCTGGGGAAAGAGAAATAAAAAAAAAAAAAAACCAAACACACAACAAAACAACAACCCACGCACACAAGAAACACACCGTTAGTCGTGGATTCTTTGCCATTCATACTGCAAAATCTCCAGTGATTACAGATGGATGGAGATGATGTCAGGAGGTCGAGAGGGGGGAACAAAACGGGGGGGGGGGGGGGGGGGGGGTGGAGGGGAGGGAGAGAAGAGTAAAGGGGAGAGAAAAGAATATTATAAAACAGCGAAAAAGAAGGAAAAACAAAGAAGCAAGGAACGAAGAGGAAAAAAAGAAAGAAAAACAGAGAAAGAGAGAAAGAAAGAAAGAAAGATGAAAGAATGAGAAGAAAGAAAGAAAAAAAATAAAAAGAAAGGAAAGAATGAGAAGAAAGAAAGAGAAAAAGAAAGAAAGAAAAAGAAAGAAAGAAAGAAAGAAAGAGAAAGAAAGAAAGAAAAAGAAAGAAAGAAAGAAAGAAAGAAAGAAAGAAAGAAAGAAAGAAAGAAAGAAAGAAAGAAAGAAAGACAGAAAGAAACAAAGAAAGAAAGACAGAAAGAAAGAAAGAAAGAAAGAAAGAAAGAAAGAAAGAAAGAAAAGAAAGAGAGGAGGGAAGGAAGAGAAAGAAAAGCACGAGAAAGAACGGTTAAAAGAAGAAAGAGAGAGAAGGCAGACAGGAGGAAAGATGGGAAGGAAAAAGAAGACAGAAGGAATTTTCCCGACGGGGCTAGCCGGCTCTGTCCCCCCCTTATGCCGCGTCCCGTCCCGAGGTTCTTAGCACCTCTCTCCCCACGGCCCCCGCCCGGGACGCCGAAACGGCGACTCCTCAGGGCCAGGATGGAGACAAGTGCCCGCGCCGTCTCTTCTCCCAGGAGTTGGGGAGAGATGCTTTTTCAAACTCCGGGGCTCAGCGGCTGTGGGTGAACCCTGCCGCAGTGCCCTTTCTGCTCTTGGGCTTTCCCCCTCGCCTTTCATTTTCTTTCCACGATTTTCTGTCTCATTGTCAATTACAGTTACTCGCGAACCCCGCCCTCCTTCACCCGTGGCATATGCCCCATGCAACGCATTCTCTCCCGTTATTTTCGTGTGGGAGTTGAAAGGATTCAGAGAGAAATAGAAAAGGAGAAAGAAATGGGAGAGGAAAGAGAAAGGCGGGGGGGGTGGGTGGGTGGGAAATAAGTGTGTTCTGCAGCCAGTGTTCGTTTACAGAAAGATCCTCTCTCTCCTCAGCTTTTAATCTTAAAAGCAAAAATTCTCTAGCTAAAAATAATAATAATATTTTTTTTAAAAATCTGACAGACTGGCATGGTTACATCTATTTTTTCCCCTATAAATCTAACTTAGGAAGAATTTAGAATGCTGTTTTCCTCTGTTCCCCTCTTTCCAGACAAAACCCCGTGCTCTCTCAGGACTGCTACGATTGTCTTTTTCCGATATCTCTTTCTGCATTTTGAGAAATAACTGGGGGGAGAAAAATCACTGTGCACCTGCTAAGCGTGGGCAGGAGGAACGGAGTGACGGGAATAAAGGATAATCTCTGATTTTGGGACTGAGTAAGACAGGCAGTGGCAAGCCCCTGGCACCTGGGGTGTCCGTGATGGAGCAGTTGGGCTGCGCCCGGCCGTGCGGAGAGATGCGCGCTGCCGGACAGTGGTGCCTGCGTGTCTCTATCTCCAGAACATCCAGCTGATATAGCTGTGGAGTATATTCTGTATTAAAGCTTTCCTTTCACACAGCCCTAACCTTCTGTATCTTTCTCGCCAGGAGATCTTAGTTCGTTTTGCAGTTTGCTGAAAAATGATCTGTTTGTATTTTCGCTGAGTTTTTTTTCCCCTCCCCTGCTTCTGACACTGACTTATTGGCTCTGAACTTAGTGGAAACTCTCATTGCCCTGCGATCGATCCAAGTCCTTTCGCACAAATAGAGTTTTTTCCATCTCCCCCACCCCTTCAGTAATACCTCCACACGTACCCTCCCAGCCACCTTGGCCAGGGCGCCGGCTGGCTTCCCCGTCCCTTCCCCGATGAGCCAGGTTCATTTGTGACATTCTTTTTGTTAATCTTTCTTGAAACATATTTAGGGGTTCAGAGGAGAATGGTAATACTTATCTTCCTCCACTAAAACCTGCAGGTATATATTGCTATGTGTTTTCATTTGCTCAGAACCCCTTCTGCACATGTTGCCTCTAAAGTTACAGGACACCAATTTCTGCGGCAACTCCATGATAAATAATTCAAAGCACCTTTTATAACTCGCATTACAAAGTATTAAAAGGCAGCAGATGCAAAAAAGATTAAAAATTAATAATTAAAATTATTGCAGCCCGGATATTTTTCGCACGAGTTTGTTTTGCTCTGGCCCGTGGTTTTCTGAGGTTATTTCTATCAGAACGGTAAGACTTTTGCATGTGTTTTTCTGCATACAAGTGCCGGCGTCTGTTTATACACCCATCAGTCGTTCCGCTTTGCTAGCGACCGTGCTTGGCTGTCCGTGCATCAGGAGCCCGCGTCCCTTCCCGTTTTAATTGTTTACTAGTATCTAGGTCTGAAACTACGGAAATACATTTTATGGGACATATCAAATGTTGGATGTGGGGGGTGGTTTTGTTTGTTTGTTTGTGTGTGGATTGAGGGGGGAGGGAGGTGTGAGGGTGTGTTTGGTTTGTTTTGCTTTTCAATTTTGAATTGGAAGCCTAAATTGTTTCCGAATCTCACTGGCGTTTTTAAAACAACGCGATGCCTCACTCGGCTGCAACGTGTTCCGGATCGTACCGGAGGCAGAACTGCTGCAGCTGCCTCTTGAAGCAGGTCGCACCGCCGGAAAGTAAAAATGTCCAATGCGCGGACTGTTGTCTGCTAAAGGTCTTCCAAAATTAAATCCTAAATTTTAAGCAATGTATCCTGGAAATCATTAATTTGGAAACAGGAAGACAGTTGCCTACATCTGCGCTTGGGGGTCTGATTATGGGTTTCTGTCTCTGTGCCTTTCTTCTCACGGCAAAATCGGGGTGTTTAAACTTCAAGCATTTCAATTTTGTATCTTTTCGGTTTGGTTTTATGCAGCGGACAGGGCGTGTCTTCAAAAGTTTCGGTGTCAAAAGTTACAAATTGCTCTTAATTATTCATTTCCTGACTCAAGATGCTCTCAATCTCGGCTTTCTATTTGTATTTTATTTCCTTTGATTTAAATCACTGAATTCTGTTTCCTCCGTGCGGTGAAATTAAAAGCCCTGAATATTCCTTCTTACAGTCCCTGATAAAGGGGTCTTTTCGCTTTCCTTCGTCTCTCTCTTATAGAAACGTTCTTTTAAATGAAAATACACGAAGAATGCACTTTCCTCTGTGCTGGGAATGCATTTAAAATTCACACTGGGGATCTAGTAAATAAACCAGGAGATTTCTGGGAGCCTCCGAAGCCGCCAAATCTCCCAGCCATATAATTGTCCTATTTTTCCCACAGTCCAGCCTTTCGCCAAACCAAACCGAAGCACGGAAGAGCCACCGACCAACCCGCCATTAATTTTAAACTGGCGTCTCCCCTTTCTGCCACTGAAATCCGAAATCAAAGCAGACAGCATCAGATCGGGACGAGAGGGGAAATGGGGGCTCAGAGTTATGCAAGGTGGTGAGAAGCCCTGGCCCGGTGGGGCAGAGAAGGTAACAGGGTCCAGCTCCGGGGCTGACACGAGTCGGGATAAACTCGTGTTGTCTGAGGGGCGATAAGGAAATGCCTTTGAGGAAGAGAGATCTGCTTCGGGCGGTGTTTTCTTTCGCACACAGCAAGCAGCACAGACACAGCCGCACATACCCCCCTGCCCTCCGGCTGTGGGTCCTGGCCCCTGCCCCACTGACGGCACAGAGCTGTGCTCCCCCCGGACCCGGGGCTGCCCGGGACCCTCACTGTGCCGATGGGGCCGGCCGTGTCCCCATCCTGCCTCTTCGGAGCCCTGTTTTGGCTAGGGGAGGAGAGGCTGGCGATGAAAGGATGGACTTGAAGGTGGATCAGGTGAGGAAGAACGATTTGAGAAGGAGGAATGGAGGAATGAGAAAGAGGGAGAGAAGCGGAAGGAGCCGGGCTCCAGTACTCACGGTGCATTGCTGAGAAGGGATCTGCCTTGCAGTGCATATCCATGGGGAGGCAAAGGAAGGGGAAGAAATCGGCTGAAGCCGCCGTGTCGCCTCTAAAACTCAACTTCAAGACTTAGGGGAGAAAAAAAAATAACAAAAACCCCAACCCAAACAAACAAAAAAATCAAACAAGATTAAAAAAAAAAAAAAAAAAGAAAAGAAAAGAAACCCCCCCACCAACACTAACCAAAAAAGCCACAACCAAAACCAATAATAACAACAACAAAAAAAACCCCAAACCAACAACCAAAAAAAAAAACCACCAAAAAACAAAACCAAAAAAACAATGAGAACCCAACAACAACAAAAAAAAACCCAAACACACTAGGAGAGGAAAGGAGGAGAGCGGCGGGGTGCGCTGGCCCTCCTGCCCGGCGGAGCGGGGAGCGAAGTACTTTCCGGGGGGCGGGAGGGTTGCACCGGGTCTGGGGGCCGAAATGGCGGGGCCGATGGAGTCAGCAGAGTCCGTGGTAGCGAGGGGCTGGCGACGCCGGGGGGCAGATGGGTGTCATGGCTGGGAGGGCTCAGAGCATCCCCGGCGGCGGGGAGGGGGGTGCCGGAGCAAGGTGCGGCCGGCGGCCCGGCGACGGAAGGCGCGGGAGGACTCGGCTCTCCCTCCTCCTCCTCCTCCCGCGGTCCGGGGCTAGTTCATTTAAGTTCAAAGCGGAGTAGCAATCCCCGGGAAAGCTGCGAGCGGCGGACGCGCCCCCTCGTCTCGGCCGGGCGGAGGATCCGGCGCCCGGCGGACTTTCGCCCGAGGTGGGAAGTGCTTGCAAGCAGCCGGGGCCGGAGACTGGAGCCTCCGCTCCCGGTGTGTGTCTCTCTAAAAGCCGCAGCGCCCTCAGCCCCCCGCCCGCCTCCCCGGAGATGGATGACTTGTCAGACAAAGGCAATAGATTCCGACACTCTCTGATTCGCCAGCGCGCCGAGCCGAGCGCGGCCAGGAGAGGAGAGGGGAGAGGAGAGGAGAGCAGAGGAGAGGAGAAGAGAGGAGGGCCGGGCCGGCTGCGCTCGGTGCGGGGGGGCCGCCGTGTGCGGGACCCGGCAGCGGGGGAGCCCCGGGGCGCCCCGGGCCTCGCGTGTGCAGGGCGGCGGCCCCTGCCCGGCCCGCGGGGAGGGACGCGAGCCCCGCTTTGTTGTCACTCGCGGCTCTGGGTCTTTAACTCCCTTATTTAACACACACACGCACACACGGCTTGGTAGTTTCATCTCCCTTCTCACGCCCCGCTCTTTTTTACGGGAGGCTTTGCTCGAGGTGAAACGTGAAGGGGGGATTCGATACACATCAGGAATTCAGTGGTGTGCGGATGGGAATAGGAGAGAGATGGGGAAAGAAAAGGAGAAAGGAGGTGAGAGAGAAAGGAAAGGGAAAAGGGGAACGATCCAGAGAGGGGGGAAAATCAAGACATAAAAACATAAAGAAGAGAAAGAAATAAAATTAAATAGAAGCTAGAGGGACAAAGGGAGAGAAAGGAAACACAGAGAGAAAGCGAGAACGAAAGCAAGGAAGAGCTCGCTTCTTGCACCCCTTTGATCCAAGAGGTTGGGCCCATCTCAGTCACTGCAAAGTTTCCCTTCACATGCATTTGGGGAAATAACAGCAAATTTAGTCTTCCAATTTCTCTGATGCTTTTTTCTTTTCTTAATACTAGAGTGTGATGTAAAAAATGTTTCACAAATAAGTCTAAGGCTAAAATAAATGTAGTTTTGGAAAGCAAGGAAGAATCACCTTTTTCGGGTAATACCCAGGGGTAAAAAGACAAGATAGAAATTGCTGTGAGCTCAGTTTTGATTTTCAGACTGCAAATTCATCATCACCTGTAATATACTTTCTTCTTCTCTTTTCCTCCTTCATTCTTCCCCATCCTTCTGCTTCTCTGTCATGGAACAGCCCCTTTGTTTTCTAACACGTTTAAGTAAAGAATCTCTGAGAGATCTTTATGAAATATTTTTCACTGTCTCATAAATCATTTTGGCACTTCAGCTGATGTTTTATCTTTCTCTTACCCCCACTCCTCTCTCTCTTTCCCTCGTGTGCAAAAAGGATGACTTGAAAAAAATCAACAAACCAAACCTATTTTGTTTTACACCACTGAGGGTTACACGTGAGATTGGACAGCGAACGGCTCCCGGCTCTGTGCCCCGGGGTGACAAAGCGGGCGCAACTGAAAGGCGAGTGGCAGCCCCTGGCAGCCCCTAGGCGCAAGTGAATGTCCTACTAGAAGAGGGGCGCAGCTGCCCGGTCAGGGCTTCTCACTGCTGCCCGGATGGAGCAGGAGCCCCTCCGCCCCGCTCGGGGAACTCCCCGTGGACAAATTGGCGAAAGCCCTGAGCCCCACGGGCAGCCCCGCCACCGGGCCGGGAGTGCACCCTTCACCGTCGCCCAGTCGCAGCATCACCCAGCCGTGCCCAGTCACCAGCTCCCTCATCGGCTGCTCCCTGCCCGGGCAGCGGCGCCCGTAGGCAGTGGCAGGGCCACTCCGCGCTCAGGGGCGGAGGGGGCGCACGGGTGCAGGTGCGGGGCGGCGGCTCTCCCCGTAGCAGCCCCTAGATGGCGCCCTCTGGTCGGCTTGTCACCGGGGCGGTGCCGGTGGGCGCCGGACGACAGCGGTCCCGCCACTATCCCTGGACCCACGCACCCACCTGCTGGCGGGGGCCCTGAGGTTATTCAGTCTTGCCGAACAGCAGCAGCTCACGCTGGTGGCAGAACTGGGAGCGCACCGATCGCTGTTGCTGTTAGTTCCTTCTGCTACCCTCGCTGCAACTTGACCAAGAGGGCTAGGGTACTTCTCGGCTCAAGCAGTTTCCCCTCCCTTACTCCCCTCCGCCCCAAGCAGCCCCCATTGCCCCGCGGCCCTCAGGCCGGGCTCAGGCATACAGCCAAGCCCGACGGTAGAGGCTGGGAGGGGAGGGCAAGAGCCCCAGCAAAGGCCGGAAGAAGTGTACATACTATGGCATTGTACATGCCCTACCTAATTGCTGTATCTCCAGGCCTCTCTTTTCAGAGAACCTCGTGGCCATCTCCAGCTCTATGCCATCATTAAGACTTGGGGAGTTCATTTTGTCTCTCACAGAGGGCTCTGGGCCTTTGTAACTGTTGATTGTATGGTGAGGAGGTAACAGCTTGGTGGTAGGCTGGGGGAAGCCAGCAGACCCCAAATCTCCTCCCGAACACGTGTTTTGCTGTAATTTCCTCACTCCCTATTACTGTTTCCCCATCTCAGTGGGGAGAAGGCAGGAATATGACACTTGAGAAATACCTGAACTGAGTACTCTGTGAGGTGAAGCTTCGGTCCAATGGCACAGAGGTAATGTGTGCAAATGAGGGAGGCTTGAGACTGGTACTGCAAGGGAACGAAAAAGAGAGGAGCGGAGGGGAGGGGAGGGGAGGGGAGAGGAGAAGAGGGGAGAGGAGAGGAGAGGAGAGGAGAGGAGAGGAGAGGAGAGGAGAGGAGAGGAGAGGAGAGGAGAGGAGAGGAGAGGAGAGGAGAGGAGAGGAGAGGAGAGGAGAGGAGAGGAGAGGAGAGGAGAGGAGAGGAGAGGAGAGGAGAGGAGAGGGGAGGGGAGGGGAGGGGAGGGGAGGGGAGGGGAGGGGAGGGGAGGGGAGGGGAGGGGAGGGGAGGGGAGGGGAGGGGAGGGGAGGGGAGAGGAGAGGAGAGGAGAGGAGAGGAGAGGAGAGGAGAGGAGAGGAGAGGAGAGGAGAGGAGAGGAGAGGAGAGGAGAGGAGAGGAGAGGAGAGGAGAGGAGAGGAGAGGAGAGGAGAGGGGAGGGGAGGGGAGGGGAGGGGAGGGGAGGGGAGGGGAGGGGAGGGGAGGGGAGGGGAGGGGAGGGGAGGGGAGGGGAGGGGAGGGGAGGGGAGGGGAGGGGAGGGGAGGGGAGGGGAGGGGAGGGGAGGGGAGGGGAGGGGAGGGGAGGGGAGGGGAGGGAAAAAAGAAGGTCTTTGCTCACTGTCCCCTTCCCCTACCACGCATACCACAATATCAGCTGGTGCCCCTTCCCACATCATATTTCCTGGAAGAATTGCTTTGTCAACATCTAAATCCACTGAACGATTTCTATCTGCCCAGATTACAGATACTGGCTTGTCCCCATGGTTCCAGGCACAACCAGATCATGGGCCTCTTCCCAATCCCAGGGCTCCACAAGCATCTCCCCAGTTTATTCCCACTTCATCAGCCCTGAGTAATTCCCTTTCCTTTCCTTTCCTTTCCTTTCCTTTCCTTTCCTTTCCTTTCCTTTCCTTTCCTTTCCTTTCCTTTCCTTTCCTTTCCTTTCCTTTCCTTTCCTTTCCTTTCCTTTCCTTTCCTTTCCTTTCCTTTCCTTTCCTTTCCTTTCCTTTCCTTTCCTTTCCTTTCCTTTCCTTTCCTTTCCTTTCCTTTCCTTTCCTTTCCTTTCCTTTCCTTTCCTTTCCTTTCCTTTCCTTTCCTTTCCTTCTTTCCTTTCCTCTTTCCTTTCCTCTTTCCTTTCCTTTTTCTCAAAGAGGATCTGAGGATCTCCCCTTCCTTCGCGAGCCCACACCCCCAAGCTAGAAACATTAACACTTCAAAAGAGGCGCCCGCCTCTCTGCGGAAATTTCAAGAAAAATAAACTTTTGGGGGGAGTTGCTGCGATAGTTATCTTTCGACCTGCTTCATTAACCGGCTTTCTCCAGCTGATCAAGCCGAAATCTTCTCAACTGATCTTATTTCCCACTCCCGGCCCCAATACACATAACAGCGAGGTCCCTGTCAGCTCCCCTCCAGAGACGTTTTTGTTCCCCCGCTCCGCCTCAGCTTCGCAACTCGCCGAGTTAGCCGTGTCCTCGGGAAGCGGGTTCCTAGCAGTTGCCTTTTCTTCTCCGCGGCCATCGGGGACGGGCGCTCCGCCCGGGAACAACAGGGGTGGGCGGCGGGAGAGCCCCTGGAGAAGCCAGGCCTGGAGCAAATTTTGGTATGTCGTCTTCAGAGCCAGCGCTTGCACCAACTTTAGCTCCTAGTTCTTTACGGGTTGTCTGTCTCAGATTACTGTGGAAACGAGTTAAATGCGACGTAAGGCTAGCGGGGCAGAAGTTTTGTATTTATGCCACAACGAGGTGAGGCTAACTCCTCGGCTCTACATATAGCCTGCCTTCCTCCCCTGGCCAAGTGTGCGAGTGTTCATAGCCTAAATGTTGGTAGTTTGGAAGTGCTTTAGCTCTGCCCTCAATACTCCTCAGCACGAGATTTACTCAGGATAAATTTGTGCTGACCGTCTGTACGTATTTTTCATATCTGCTACAACTGATCTAACCTCTTGTGAGAAAGTCGGGGATGAAATCCCTGGGTGGGGGCTGGAGGGGGAAGCTCAAGGACTGAGCATTTAAGGAAAGGAGTCGAGGAGTTGGTGTGTGTGTGAGAGGGGTCTTCAAGGCTTTGATAAAACCTGCCCGAGCGATTTTTAGGGTCTAAGAACAAGGTAATTTCTGGCCTGAGGAGACACCCCCACAGCCTCTCCCCAGCTAGTACCTAGAGAAAAGTGGTATCTAGACCAGGGATCACTACTTCTCTGTAGATGGGCTGGAGTCTGATCTTCCAGGGGGGAAAGGGCGATGGGACAGGGCCAGAGTGCCGAGGAGCAGCGTGGAGATATAGGAGTGGGATCAAATCTGCCTGGGAGGTTTTCCCCCGAGCCGGGCAGGGTGAAGAAGAGGCAGACAGGGCCCTGCTGCCTCTCCCCGCCCTTCCCCCCACACACCCCAGCTGCTCTGCTCAGGAGACCCAAGATTGCTCTTGGTGGCCGAGGTTAACAAATAAACACAAAGTTATGTTTTAAACGAACGATTAATAAGAAAGAGAGTGCGAAAAGAATAACAGACCCCCATTCTTCCCCTCCCCCTGTGTCTCCGAGCCCCTCTCCCCCTCTCCCTCTCTCTCCCCCTCTAAGCACCTCTGGTCACGTTGGAGGATGAGTTTTTGGAGAGCTTCTGGTACAATATGGAGCACCACGGGCTGCAATTTCACACTCCACAGCACATTCCCCCTAAAGCTACTTTCTTTTTTTCCCATCTAAGACCCCCTCATGTCTCCCCCTCTCTCTTTCTCTCGCTCTTTTGTGAGCCATGGGTGGGTTGTATGTCTGGGGGACGCCGAGGCCGCGCCGGGGCCGGCGGACGGGCCCTGCCAGTGGGGCGGGTGCGTGTGTGCGCCGGGGGGGCCTCACTCCCCCCTCGCCCAGCCTGCTGCTAGCTTTTCCCTTCTCTGCATTTGTTTGCCCTGAATGGTAATAGCCCACGTGTGCTGCTCTTTATTCAGTCACCGACACTTTAACCTCTTCTCTTTACAAGAGAGCGTTTGCCACAAAAACGAGACAAGCCGGAGACCTTTTGCAGCCTCATTGAGGGGAGGAAAAAAAAAAAAAAAGAAAAAAAAAAAAAAAAAAAAAGAAAGAAAGGGGGAAAAAAAGCCAACAATGTGAAGAGACACTTCTGCAACAAAGCCGCCTCTTAGCGCACCGGGCTGGCCGGAGCTGGGGCGAATCTCCAAGCCTCCCGGGCCACAGACATATGGGGATAAGGACAGCCTTGGCGTGTACCGGCCGGGTTTGTCTCCTTCCTCCACTGGCAGGTAGGCAGGTAGTGGGCACATGGCTACCGGCGCCTGGCCGAGGCCTCGATCCATCCCCCTGTCTCTGGGCCTTGCACCGGGCCCTAGGCTGGGGGAACCTCTCTGCAGATGGGGTCTCCGGACCTGATTCCCAGCGAGGAGGCTTCCACGGGCCACCATTGGCCGCTCGCCACACAGCCCCCGCTATCACTCTCTGGTTTTGCCTTGTCCCCCGGTCCCCAAGCCCCTCTCCTCCTCTGCCTGTTTCTTTCGTTGCCCCGTAGCGGCGAAGTGGAGGCGAGGGGCGAGGACAGGGAGGTGTATGCTGTTTTTCCGAGTGAAAAGAGCTGGTCCAGATGTGAACCCTCCTGTCCCTCTCATGATGGAAGGCGGTGGCACTGGCGAGGCCCAGCTGCCTTTTCCCTTTGCCCTGGGCTGCCTCTAGGGTAGAGGCGTGAGAGCCCCCCTCTGCTGCCTCCTCCCCCTACACTATAGATGTCTTTTTGTTTGTCCTCCTCTAATTTCTCCATAAAACTCCCGATGAGTGAATTAGACGCTTATTAAAGTCTCCTTTTAATCAGCAGTAGTGG
This sequence comes from Dryobates pubescens, assembly GCF_014839835.1. Taxonomy (NCBI): domain Eukaryota; kingdom Metazoa; phylum Chordata; class Aves; order Piciformes; family Picidae; genus Dryobates; species Dryobates pubescens. Next base: position 18,361,572 of record NC_071619.1, on the reverse strand, counting down.
GAGACCCTCCCTCTCTCTGCCCGTCCAAGGTTAGTTTGCCTCCGGGCCATTTGCAAATGTTAGGATTTACAGTTATCACACGCAAAAACATTTATATAACCCCTAACTATAATACACCCATAAAAACGGGGAGGGAAAGAAAACTGCTGCGGATCAGCGAAAAACCCTATGGCTTGCCCATTAAAGTCACCTGAAAGGGTAATTCCAGCAGTCAGAGGGGCCAAAGTGTGGTAATGACTGCCTGGGATTCACATCTCCAAAAATGATCGCACAAAGAGACCTGCCAGGGAGAGGGGCGGCCGTTCCCTCCGCGGGAAGGACCGGCGGGGAAGTTGGGAGCAGACTTTGCCGCACAGGCGTGACAAAGTGATGGATATGCCTAGAGACTATATGTCTTCTTTCCTTCTCTCTTTTTTCCCTCTCCTCTTTTTTCTTTCCCTTTCTCTTTTTCTTTCTTTTTCTTTCTTTCTTTCTTTCTTTCTTTCTTTCTTTCTTTCTTTCTTTCTTTCTTTCTTTCTTTCTTTCTTTCTTTCTTTCTTTCTTTCTTTCTTTCTTTCTTTCTTTCTTTCTTTCTTTCTTTCTTTCTTTCTTTCTTTCTTTCTTTCTTTCTTTCTTTCTTTCTTCATTTCTCCCTCTTTCTCGCTCTCTCTTTCTTTCTTCTCATCTTCTTTCCTTCTCCCTCACCTCTTCCTACCCCCTTTCCTTTCTTTCTTTCCTTTCCCACCCCCTCTCCATTTCTCTTCCCCCTTCTTCCTCCTTTCTGCTCTCCTTCTTTATCTTTCTTCCCCCCTTCTTTCTGTTTGTTTATGGTGGGGTGGGGGGTTTTTTGTTTGTTTATTTGGGTTTTTTTCCTACCCTTTTCTGCATCTCTTACTTTCTTCCTCCCTTCCTCCTTCCTTCCTTCTTTAATTTCTTTCTAGCCAAGATGAACCCGGACAATTTCTATAAACACACGAATCCAGCTCCTCAGAAAAAGTTGCCCCGGTCGTGTTTCTGGCAGTGCTTCCCAAGCCCCGTTGCTAGCCCTGCCTCTGCCCCCGCTTCCCTGTGCCACGGATGGCTTTCCGATCCGGGGGGATGCAACGGGAGCTGGGTTGGGGAAGGCAGGCTGGTTTCCAGCGCTAAACAAAGGCTGGAAACGCACCAACAAAGGATCTGGCGCGGCACCTCCGCCCGGTGCGAGAGCCGCAGGTGAGGGCTGGGGCTTGCCCAGCCGGGTTCGGGGGTCCTGCTTGGGAAGTGATGCTTGAGGCGGCGCGGGGGAGGCGGGGGTCTTCAGGGCCTCAAGAGAAACTGCTCGTAAATTGGTGAGGAAACTTTCTCCCTCCCTGTTCCTAGGAAAGCAGGGAAACCGGGTGATTTCAGTTCTCCCTCCGCCTGTCCTCGTAGCACAGAGGGGCTCGCTCCTTCCCTTTTCTGTCTGGGGGCTGCAAAAGCCCAAGTTCGGCGCCTAATTAAAAAGAGTGGCAGGAAGAGTCATTCCTCTTTAACATCAGCTGTTAATGGCCTCGGAGTTTAGTGCATCTGAGGAGGAAGACACAGAGCGAGAGGCAGGGTGATGGAGTATGCTGGAAACGGAGGGGCTGAGAGAAGGGGTATCTCTAAGCGTGGTGGAAGAAGAGAAGGACAGATTAAAGGAAGGATGGAAAGGGAGAAATTTAACTTTAAAAAAGAGGAACTGAAAGGTGGAGGGGGCAGGGAAGGACTGAACTGTAAGCTGACAGCGCGTCTCCCCCTCCAGCTGCCCTGACTGTCTCAGCTCGGCAGGCTCGGGAGAGAAACGGAGTCGGGGAGTAACTGCGCGGGCGAGGGGCAGCAGCGCGCAGCCGAGAGAGGACGAGCGGATCCGGGATGGAGGGATGGAAAAAGAGAGCTGTTCTGAGCAGCGAAGCGCTTTCCTGGCTGCCTGTCTTGCCTTCTCCTTTCTTGCACCCTGATCCTTTCCCTCCTTCCTCTCCTCTCTGAGGTTTGCAAACCAAACGTCACCAATCAATACGAACCCCGGCTCTGTGGGTGTGTGTGTGCGTGTGTGTGAGCGTGTTTGTTGATCCTGACCCGATGGACTTCAAAAATCTGCCGCTTCCGACTCACTCCCAGCCTGTAAGTTCAGAATTACAACCTTCTACATCTATGCAAACTTTTTATTTATCTCTAGAAGAAAGAGGAATTGTCACCATGAGATCGGCTAATTTCTGACACGCGGGGCTTTACCCTTTCCCTAGCGTGGGAAAAAAATAATCTTCCGTGGATCTGTTTGAACTGTGCACAATCCATAACTTTGACAATGTATGTACAATGTTGTTTCTACAAGGCAGTTTTCCAGGGTTAGGGGAGGTGGTTGCATTCTGCTAAATGGATCCTTTGTGGTGAGTGCAGATTTATGCCCAGTTTTGATTTATAATTAAATTAGCTTCTAATTTGCAATATGTGTGTCTGTGTTCAAAATGTATCTAATCTATGCAATTGAGGACGGGGGCACTTTAAATGAAAATCTACCTTTTGCCTCAAGGCTTTCTTTATGAAGGAATAGCCGCGAGGGCAGCGTGCAGCAGGAAAGCGGGGCTGTAATTTCCATTAGGAGATGTCAATCAATCCTTCTTTTCAATACATCAATTAATAAATCCGATTGGTGCTGCGGGCTGCTCCCCTCGGGCACTCTTTCTGCCCGGATGGGGGAGTGTGAGGCAAAGACGAACTTTGGCGGCAGGGACGTCCCCACAGGCAGCGCCCGGCCCGGCCCCCACCCCCACCCCCTTCCGTTGCTCCGGCCCTGCGCTGGGCTTCGGGGGCGGCTTCAGTCCCGGGGCCCGGCCTTGGCCCGGCCCGGTGCTGCGCGGTGGGACTCTCCCCAACGTCTCTCGAGCTCTGGCAGAGCTAAGCTAATACAACCTGGTGGGATACGGTCTATTTTTAAGCCCCACATGCTTGCCAGAGACACGGGGAGGCAGTGGAGGTGTGCACACGCCGTCAGAGCCGGGCCTGGGACCCCCTATCTTAATTGATTTATATTTAGGCTTCACTTATTTAAATCACACACACTCCGTCCCGCCCCACGCAGCTCTAGCCCGGACAATAAACATCATCGTTTTGTTCGGTTATTTTCCAACGGAACCGTAGCACCTTGTTTTCATTTTTCACAATTAAAAGAGGCCAGTATGATGGGGAACTCCTTCAACCTGACAGCTCGTCCTGACTCTCCCTGCGGCCGGCGTGCGCTTCGCACCTACTAATCAACGGGAACAGGATGGGGAAAGGGTGTTTCTGTATTGCTGTTTGGGTTTTTCTAACGGGCAAACGTAGGGACTCCGTGGTGTCTCTCTGATTTAGCAATGACAGCAGTTCTCCTTCTCTTTTAAACGGCGCTTAATGGCAGTCGGGAAGCACACGGATGCTGTGGGCAGGCGGGTGGCCGTAGGGAGCCCGAGGATAGCCCGGCACAGGGTTGCCCAGTGCTAGTCTGGGCAAGGCTGACCCAGCGGGGACGGAGAGGTGGCACCAGGGTCCTCCCCTTGGGTCTCTGCCCTTGGAGTTTCCCAGAGTAATAAAAAAAAAAAAAACCACAAACCAAACTAATTCAGTGTCTCTCCTCTCCCTGCCATCACCCAGATGGTGTTTTGCAGAAATCCGGCTGCAGAACGGCTGGTTTTTCTGACACCCCGACCGATGTAACAAGACGCTTAGAGGGAGGGAGAGCATCCTCCAACTACTTCGTACCATCACCATCATCATCAAGCCTGTCCGTTTCATTTAAAAACAGCACGATAGCGAACACGCTGTCATTGAACGCTTTCTCCTCAGCTTCCCCTTTTGAACCCCCCGCCCCCAACCACACGGCTTTTTACCCTCAGATTTGCGGGCTGCTGCTGTCGGTTTGAGTTGCTCGGCACAAGCGTCTTTTACATGTCTCCAGCGAGCGGAATAACGCTGGGTAGACACAGGGCTGCGAGTGGGAGCGGGGGCAGCCTGGGTGTGCAGGACTGAACTTCGGAAAGGAAAGAAGTAAAAAGAAGAGAGAGAGAGAGTGAGAGAGAATCTCCCAGGCAGCTTGATCCCATTAGCTCCGTCCTTGGGTTGCATATTTATACGGTCTAGGAGGTGAACAGATGGACTATCAATTTAATTCCATCTTCAACACCATCAGAGATTGATTTTCTACTCGCTTTTAATTTTGCCATAATTAATTAGATCATTACAACTGTTTTCTATTGATCTCCCTATTTAAACCTCAGATGCAAAGGGACTTCGGCAGATCCTTTAAAAACACAGAAGGGAAAAGGAACAGAGGGGTTTGCAAACTTTCTGAGTCTTGGTATTTGTTTTGGGGATGTTGTTTTGTTTCCAGTTTCGATTTAGAATATTTTCGGTGCAGAACAGCGGAAAAAAAAAAAAAAAGCGCCACTATGTCCTTTTATTTCAGGAGGCCTTTTTCGTTGCTTTTATATTTTTGGTTTACGTTTTAATTATTCTTCATCACATTCCTATATAATATACATCGTATAAATAGATTTAATTGTTTTGATTATGAAAATAGACGATCGTACGCACATGTGTGTGTATGCGCTCATATATATGCACATACAAGGTATTTAATATTAAGATTTACTGAGGTGGCGCACATACATTTATTTCTGGGAGTCTATCGACAGAAAAGAAATGTGGGTTTCTGAAGGGCGGTTGTTCTTATTTGCCTTCCGCACACATTTCTGTTTGAGTATCTGAATCACTCTCTAGACGGGGGATATTTCACCCTGTGACTCCACCAGAAATGACAAAAAAACCCCGGGAGCTGCCAGCCCCAGCTCTCAACGCCCGCCGAGCCTTTCTTTCCTACCCTTCCCTCCAGCAAGCGCCTGGTAGCCGGGGCAGCAGAGCGGCTCTGTGCTGACAGCTGGCAAGGTTTGCATTTTCAACCTCTATGTCCTCTTTTCCCCAAAAATTCCTACATTAAAATCTCCGTTATGTAAACGTAATCTGAGGGAACCAAACCGCGTAACTGTGCTTTTACCGCGAACGTCAGCGCCGAAGAAAACCTCTCCTCCCCGGCGGGGTTTGTTTGAAGCTTTGTTTGCAAATCATAAAACTGACGACGGGGAGAGGGGGGCGATCCGGAGACCTTACCGCCGGCGGGGCAGGTTTCAGAAGGCGCAGAGCTAGCGGCCCCCGCCCCAGCCCCCACGGGGGAGATGCTGCCCCGGCCCCCGCCCGCCGCAGCCCCGCTACCGGGGCGGAGCTGCTCTGCGCCCCGGCCGCGCGGAGACTGGCCAGGCGCTGGGCTGCGAAGAGCCCCGAGGTGGGGACAGTGCAGGTCTAGACGCCAAAGAGCCACCACAGCTAGCAAAGTTTCACGTAGTGAAGAGACAGTCGGTAGCGGAAGAGTTTAGGAGAGGCCCTGAACTTTCTACGGGCGAGAGGGAACTCCAGGACTGGCGCAAATCGCCAAAACCAGAGTGCAAAAACAAGCTGGGGGCTGAGGGCGGGCGGCGGGGGTTTGTATGGCAGGCACCGCGGGGGCAGAGAGGCTGGGGCCGCCAGACCGGGGAGGGAGGCGACAGGGCCCGTCTCCCGCTCGCGTCTTCAGGGTCCGCTGAAACGGAAAGCTTGCGATGCTCTCGCGGTAAACACGCTGCGAATCCAGCCTTTCCAGGAGGACTGGAACGGGCACCCCTTAGGAGAGGAGGACATTTAGCAGGTGAGGTGGCAAGTGTTAGATGGAATCTGGCGAGGCAAGGAGGATGTGTGTGGAGGAGAGCAGAGGCAGGCTGTCTTTTGCCAAAGGAAGGAGTTGGGGGTGACGGTCTCATCCCTCCCTGCTGAATATTCAGCGCCCCCCTCCCCCCCTTACCTGCTCTCGCTGAGCTCTGAGCCATGGCTCCTCTGCCTAATGGCCCGTCTCCCCGGGACGGCTGCAAACCAGTAGATCCGCCGCGGCCTTTTCTTCGCTTCTCTCCTCCCCGCTTGGGTGTCTTGCTTTCCCCCGCTGACTTTCGAGATCTAGGCGCAACCACCCAAAACTAAACGGTTTAGATAACAACACACACACACACCAGAGCACCACCAGCACCACCAAAAAAAAAAAAAAAAAAAAGGCAAGCAAAGCCACAGAGAAAGAAACACCGCTCTACTGAGCCGGGACAGGCTAAAAGGAGGGGAAAATAAATAACAATCAAAACAAATGCAGCGCTGGTGCTTATAAAAGTAGAGAGAGACTCACCTGCTCCAGTGTAGCAGGTCTGTGCAACCGGGGACGAAAGGGGCTGGGGGGTCCTGCGGGGGGGGGGGGGGGGAGGGGGGGCAGCGCCTGGACTTTGAATCGGCTTCTGCTTGCCCCCCTCCCGCAAAGTGGCTACCTGTAGGGAAGCCTTGTTGCAACAGCAGATTAATTTGTTGTCTTATTACCATAAAAATGTGCTCGGAGAGGGGCTGGCGGGGAGAGGGGGAAGTGGGACAGAGAAGGAACTTCCTCCAAGTTGAAAAGGGAGGCGGTGGGCTCGGGGAACGGAGGGGGCGCGCCGGGGCTGGGATCGGGGCCGGAGAAGGGAGCGGTGGGGGGGCGCGGCCCACCCGGGAGCGGGCAGTGCTCAACTCGTGGGCCCGGCAGCCCCCAGGTGGGGTGGCAAGGCGCAGGGACAGAGGCTTCGCCGTTTACTTTAGAGACAGTGGAAAGCAGTCCTGTGAAGTTTGCCCCTGTGAGCTCCTGGCTTTGTGCTGCTGAGAGATTCTCTGTCTGCCCATCCACCCATCCGTCCATCCATTTATCTGTCCACTTGTCTCTTCTTTTCTTCTGAGTTCGCGTTTTGGTAAAGACTTCGCGACTGAAAATAAATAATAAATTAAACAAAGCTCCAAAGAAAAGAAGAAAAATTCTCAGTGCTAAAGACATCACCGAGCGAATATTTTTCTTTCTCTTTCTAGCCCCCCTCTTTCATCTCCTCATTGATTGAAAGTCTCTCTCAGCTCCAACAAGGAGTCCCAGGAAAAATGAACCATCCTACTATCGATTCTTCATTAAAATTACATTTCTGCATTTGCTAAATTGGTTTTAAAAAGCTTCCCCTGTTATTACTGTCTTGTCAGAGCCGGCGGTGCTGGGCAAACAGTATTTAAAAGCTTGGGACCTCTCCAAGAGAAGGTATTGGGGATTTTGTCTGTGCCTATGTTTCTTTTTCTAAAGTGTTTAGGAAAATGTTAACAACATGGACTGGCGAAAAGCATGCCCCAGACAAGTAGATCATTGTAAAAATAAAGAAGGTGGAGAGAGCGCTTTTCTTCATAACACTTAAAAATCATCGATTGTCGCTTCAAGCAAGGAAAAAAAGTTTAATTTTAAATATTAAAATAGGACGCCAAAAGTCAATAATGGCAGCAGCGAGTATTTTTCTCAGACGTCGTCTCCAGCTCGATCTGAAGCAGCCTCCAGATCGGTCTGGAGCGGTTCCTCACCTCGCTGCAGCCGGAGCCCCGCTCGCAGCTGCACACCCCTGCCGCTCTGAAATGTGTTTCCACGGAGAGCTGTGTAAATAAGTCCAGCTAACCCTCACACAGGCACCGGATTCCTCCGACCTAGCCCCAGCAAACCCCACAGAATCCCCCTCCTCCCTCACCAAACTGGTGTGGGAAAAACCCAGGAGGGACTCCGGGAGATTTACTTTGAATTCTGCAAATCTCTCTCGAAAGAGCAGGGAAGCAGAAATGTCTTCCTGATGTGTTTATCCCCTAATCAGTTCATTAGTTATAAACAACATGACATTAGAAGTTAGGAGGCAGTTGATATTAATTTTTATTTAACTAGTTGATGTTTAATCCGTCACGCCAGGCTGCTTAGAGAGAGCTGCCTGACACAAACCAGTTAGAACTTCATACACCGCGATGATCGTCCGGGCACCGGGACAAACAAACTGCGGCGGGGGGGGGTGTGGGGTGTGTGGGGAAACGATGGGCAAGGAGACGGGGGAGGGGGAAAGGGGGCAAAGAGAAGAGGGACAAACCCTGGAAAGAGGGAAAAGCAGCAAAGAAGGACGGAAAAGGTCCCCCTCCCCGAAATAAAGGGGGGGGGGAGAAGATGGAAGTCGGCAGAGGGAGAAGGGGAAAGGAGCATGAAAAATACCGGCGGGAGGCTGAGCAGAGAGAGCAGGGAGAAGCAAGGTGCCTGTGCTAGGCATCTCTGCAGGGCGAGGGGGCGACCAAGAGGTCCGGGCAACTGGGCCAGGGCCACCCGGGGTTCCCTCCAGGTCGGGGAAGTCCTGGGGCTGAGCGCCACCGGGCAGAGCAGGGGTCGCTGCCGGGAACGTCCTTCTCTTCATTGAAAGAGCTGCAAGCTAATTAGAACAGGGCTTCTCCTGGCTTTCGGGGATGTAACATTTCTCGCTGGTGTCAAACTGCGACCCTTAACCAAAGAGCACAAGTGCTACTGTAAATAAAAAGTGTGAACGATGGAGGATGGAAGACTCGTGGGTACATTTACGGACACAGGTCTCTTCCTACTTCAAAGCCGTGATGAAGTATTATCTAACTCTAGTCTAGAACTACAGACTTCCCTGCTGTAATTTCTGGTTTTCCCATTGCAGCAGACTGGTACTCTACAAATGGGCATAATGCACCTGTTTGGCTATGCATCATCTTCATATATGTGAATCTCTGCTCTCCACTCACTGGTCCTGTCAACTTGTGAGACCTCTGCCCCCCGCTTTTGCTCCCGAGGGGATCGCCGAGCATTATCCCAGCACCTCCGAGCTCTGCGGCGGGATTCTGGCTCTTCTCTCTTGTGAACGCTGCTGTGCCCTCTCAGTGTGCCCTTTCACTCGGTACGGCTCGGCACTCATTCACGCGAACTGTTACAGCTACATCCGCATGTCTTTCACAACGCAGGCATTTCTTGGCGAACCCGGAAAACTCTCGGCAGTATCTCGGTGCCTTGCTGGCCCTGGACGCCTGTTCAGCCGTGCAGCTGTGAATTCAGGGAAAGTGTTCCTGCCTGCGACCCATATTTTAATATCAATTTCCATATTAATCAATCACCCCATCTATCTGCTGGATAAAGGAAATAGTTCACATTCCTAAGAAAATTGCCTTCTTTCCTACAGTTAATAGTTAACTCCGCAATAGAAAGTTCCCAGGGAAATGCGGAGGCAGAGGGAGAACGGCTCTTCCCGCTCCCAGTGAGCACCCGCCGCCGCTCCCCCCGGCCGCGGGAGCGTGGTGCTTCGTAACACCCCCGGGGCTCCATCTGCCCTACCTTTTGGGAGGGAACCCAGTACTGAATGTTTTAAAGAGTAAGGTCCAGCTGAGGGTGTGGGATGCGGGAGGGAGGCAGGCTCTTTCCCATAGACCGAGACAAAGTGGCCGCAACAGGTAATAGGGCGGACACCGGCGACACGGGGAGCTTATCAGTGGCGGGGGAAATGCTCCCCACTTGGCCCTTTAGCTTGAGAGCATCATAAAGGAACAGGGGTCTTTCCCTTTGTCTGGAACTCCTCTCCCTCCGTCTGAGACAGGGTAGGCTCTGAAGGACAGGGAGGATATTAAGGAGGGGACCTGTTGAGGAATCTGCTAGGGAGACGCAAGGGCGGAGGCGAGACTCGACTCCGGGGACTCCAGCGCTCGGCGGCCGCTCCCTGCGGTCCGTCTGGCCGTCAGCCGTGCCCGGGCAGACCCGGCTCTTTGCCGAGAGTTTCGGAATGACTTTCAGAGGTGCGGAGATGTCGCTGTCGCTCTGTCCCACCCAGTCGCGTTAGTCCTGGGCTGGACACATAGTGCCTTTTGGCGGTGATAGTGGTGCTGGGGAGGACACAGGGCAAGGGGAGAGGAGCAGGGAAAGGAGCGGGCCTTCTCTCCAGTTTGGGGTTGTTTGCAGAGGCTGTGGGATGAGTGGAAACTCTTGGACCCACCAAAGTTGGAGGGACGCTGCTGGCACAGGGAGAGACTGCCCTTCCAGGGGCTGGGCTGGTGGCAGAACACTGGCGTGGAAAGGGAGTTGAGGGAGGTGCGGGGTGTGCGAGTGTGCCTGAGGAGGCAGTGCGTTTGGGCTGCCGTGGGCTGGAACACGGCCGACTACCCCCTCAAGACGCACCCGCAGAGGCTCCCAACTGCCTTCGGGTCTCTCCGGCGCGGAACAGGCGTGCTGGCTCGAGGCACGGGCGGATGGGAGCTGCGACAGGCAGCACTAGTGTCGCGGTCTTGGCGCGGAATTGCTGGCCGGGACCAGCATCGCGCCGTGGCGCGAGGGGAAAATGGCTGGGACGGCGGGTGTCCCGGTGCTGCCTCGGCATACAAGTCCGGCCAGCTGCGGCAAGCCGAATCCTCGGCCAGGGTCAGGCCGGGAGTTTCGGCCCCGGCTCCGGGAGAGCCGGCGCCCCGCAGCGGGGCGGCCCTGGCCCTGTTCCTGATGCCCGTCGAGGAGGGCGGCTGCGCGTCCCGCCAGAGGGGGCAGTGCAGATCGGCGGCGCTGGGCCCCTTTCTGGGCGCGCCTGGCACCGCGCTCCGGCCTCGTCGCGGTCTGGGCTTCTGGTGTGGCCTTGGGGTGGGACGGGGAGTTTTAACCCCTTGCTGCACTGTAATGAGGCTCAGACTGGAGAGCGCTTCCCAAATTGTTTCCGCTTTCCAATCTCTCCAGCCGGAGGCGGCGGCTGGCAGAACCTGTCGAAGCTTCCCGCAGTCCGGGCAGGCTCACCCTCTGCACCGGGCCACCTTGTAGCTGGGAGCGCAATTCCGGGTGTTTGGGAGACGTCGGTGTGACTGATTCTCCCTTTCCCAGGAAGTTCAGCGCAGGTTTCTACTCTGAGGACCAGAACGGGCAGCTGGGAGGCCTGGTCTGTCAGGGCCCGGAGAGCTGCCCCGGCGACTCGGGAAGTAGGGGAGGGGGGTGGGGAATTTCGTGGACTAGGAATGAGAAGAGGGACACACAGATGGGGGACCGTTGCCAAAACTGAAGAAAGGGAAAAGTGGAAGATCATTAGAAAAACCCAAACAAACAAACCCCAAAACAACAAAAAAACCCCACCCACCCCCAAAAAACCCCACTGCCAAAAATACCCCCACAACCCCGAGAGGCTGAGGACACACAGAGTGTGCCCTATATTAGTCTGCAAAAGAAGGGAGAAATAAAGGAGGGATGGAACCAAATGAGAGGATAAAAATCAGGATGGATTGATGGACAGAGAGACAGACATTGATTTTTACTAATATTAGAGAAAAAGGGGCAGAAGAGGATGGTTAATTTGAGGATGACAGGGGGTGTATGGATAAATAGGCGGACTAGAGATAAAATTGTTATGTGGAAAATAGAAAATATGAGAAAAGGGAAACAGTGTGAAAAAAAACCCCATCTACCGTTTCTGGACAGAGACAGTGGAGAAAGAAAGGAAGGGAAGGGAAGGGAAAGGAAGGGAAAGGAAGGGAAAGGAGGGGAAGGGAAGGGAAGGGAAGGGAAGGGAAGGGAAGGGAAGGGAAGGGAAGGGAAGGGAAGGGAAGGGAAGGGAAGGGAAGGGAAGGGAAGGGAAGGGAAGGGAAGGGAAGGGAAAATGAGAGAAGAAAAAAAGCAGTAAAGAGAAGAGGCTTTTAAGAGGCTTCAGACGGTAGACATCAGAATTAGAACAGGAAACCAGAAACATTTATGGCAGCTCGCGCCAAGGCAATTTCTCCATTGGCATTTTATGGAGCTCTTAAATCTGAACTTAACGCTATTTTGAGCTGCAAGAATTATTTCCCCCTCACTTTTCTGTTTTAGGTTCACTTCCAGTTTCCATGGCGGGTCCCTGGGAGCAGAGAGTGTCGGGGAAAAGCAGGGGAATCAGTGGGGAGCAGGCGCGTCCTGCCGCCCCGCAGCCCCCACGCCCAGGAGGACACGGCAGCTCCCCAGCCTTCTGCCTCGGCGTCCCTCGGTAGCCTGGGGATCCTGTGGGGTGCTAGCGGGAGCCATGCGGGCCGGCGGGTAAAAACAACAGTTCCCGGCACAGCGAGGAAGGGGAAGAAGCTGCTCTTCCCCCGGACACGGCTTCCCCAGGGTGGGGAGGGGAAAAGCTGTCTCGCAGCGGGGCGGGGGCAGAGGGCCGGGCACATAGGCAGTCTGCCTGGGTCCGCAGCTCTGTCCGGGTTGGGGTAGAGGAGCGAGGTTTGAAGAACGGCTAAGGGAACAAAATCAAGACCTCAAGGTCCGTAGAAGTGAGGAAACGAAGTGGCTGCCCCTTCCTAGACAGCCTGTCTTTGCACTCCGCCTCTACATCGGTGGAAAACTCCAATACTCCAGGCTCTAATAATGATAAGAACAACAGTAATGATGACAATGATAATGCGTTTCCGTAAATTAAAACCCAGAAAATAAATGTTCTCCTACACCCGCTGTCTCCCCGGGGCCAGGATCTCTGGGACACTCTGAGTTTTCAGAGTATTTTGGGATTGGGGTAGGTTTGGGAGAGGAATGTTAACGGCAAGAGTAAAAACCGAGGGAGATGTAACTCGTGTGCCTTTCACCTTATCCTGGGAACACAATCATTGTCCTCATGACAAGAATCTCTGTTATGGTCTGGGAGCTGCAGAGAAAAGGGAAGTTTGCAGGTCTGTCTCCTAACTCCACTGCGGCCAGCTCTCCCCCGCCTCCCCCAGCCAGCCTCGCCACCCCCGGCAGCCTCCGGGCTCTGAACCAGTTGATATAAAAGTGTGTGCGAAGAGGATAAAAGTTCCAGTCTCTCACGAGGGGAGAAGGCTGCAGGGGCAGAAGCAAGTTAATTTCCAGCTGATTCTCATTACTCTTAACACCTATAAGGATGAGAAAATTAGGCACACAGCACACGTTTTGGCCACTTCATAAAAAATGCAGATTTGAGAGATGATGTGAAATGTGCCCTCTAGTCAATGATTAAAGATAGCTGACTACATTTTTTCCCCCTGTTTGGAGTTGAGATGAGAAATACCCCTGAGCTTTGAAGGTCCAGGAGGGGGTCCTTTAATAACTGATAAATTTGCCCAAGAACTCTTTCGCTCCCGCCCTATCCACTCCGCTATCATACACCGCGGCCGTCGCGGGGAGATGCGATCGGCTGCTCTTCGCCTGGCGATCTATAGGAACCGTTGTCGGGGGGTGATTTCCCGAGCGCTCCCTGTGTACACAGCCGTGACACTAAACGAGTGGGTCTAGAGAGCTGTGGCTGCTGCTGCCTTCTCCCACTCGTGTCGGTCGCTTTCCCTCCCCCCTATCCCCTTAGCTTGTCAGCTTTGGCTTTGAGCCAGCTGAGGGATGGAGATTCTGGTGCAACGGTATTAAATATTTGCACTTAAAAATAATGGAGAGAGGAGGTGGCCATCCTGGAAATAGGCCACAATCACGTTTGTTTTGGAAGCGGAGAAGGGGGTGGAGGGCTGGTGGTAGCGGGCATCTCTGCCAGTTGCCATCTCTCCTCTGATTGCCCAAGTTTGCTAAGAAAGTTGTCATCGACAAATGTCCGTGTAACAGGAGAGCATCCACCACCCGCTCCACAGCCACTCGTAAGTGGATAAAGAAGCGTTTTCCCAGCCCTCCCAGGGAGAAGTTTAACTACACAACGAAGGAAAACTGTCAGGAAGAGCCCAGACCTGTCCGTTTTCTCTGCCTGATATCGGAGGGTGCAGAACGCCCGGGATGCTGACTGCCAGGGCTCTGGGATCATCGGTGGAAAAGGGAGCCATGAATGCTGAGGGAGAGGCAAAGGAGAACACCCCCCTCCAAAAAAATGCTTCAGTTCCCGACTTTCTCAAATGCACCATTCCTTGCGGCCTCCATCACAAACTTTGGAGAAAGGAAAAATGGGAAGGGAAGACAAGATAAGAAGAGAAGAGGGGAAATAAAATCTAAGCTTTCCAGCCCGCTGGAAGAAGAAATGTGTATTTCTTTTCTCTAAACACTCCTAATTTTTCAATTCAATTGAAAATAATAAAATGTATAAAGAAACCAGGGATGCAGTTTTCCAGAGCTCAGCTGCTGAATAACTCCTCATCAGCCACACCGATTTCTTTGATTAATCCCGAGGTCTGAAGTAGAAGCAGTTCCAGCGTGATACCTTACACGCCAAGCTGCTTCTGCTTCCCTACTTTGTTAGTCTCCTTTATGGGCTTTCTTCCCCCCCCCAATAATTTAAACTCCTTTCCCCCTTAATACTGGTGGGGTTTTTTGGGTGTTTGTTTGTGGTTTTTCTTGTTTGTTTGTTGTTTGTTTTTAAAGTGTACCTGCTTTCTAATTGCTCTAAGTAAATGCTTTTTCCCATCTCCGGCGTCCCAAGCCCCTCAGCACCCTGGTGGGAAGGAAGTCGCAGTCACCAGGCGGGGAGACTGGACCACCCCAGCTCCTGGCAATTTCCTCCTGCTCAGTAGTCAGGAACTTGTAATTGTGATTCCGTGTGTGAAACGGCGCAGATCCACATTCACTCTCTTAATGGGACTTAATGTAACTGTACACGATCCTTTATGCAACTATATATTTGACGAGTTCTCTTATTGCCAGACGGATTGCCAATTCTCAGATTCTCTGCGTAGCTCTATGTATATATGTTATATTCACAATTACGCTCATATACCCAAAATACGTTCGTCTGTGGAGAGGGATGTGTGCCAATAAATATGAAATGTATAATATAAAACCGAATCTCTATATCAAAATGAAGAGACTTTAATTTATATATATTTTATTGCATATAACCTTTCTTTGGGAGACAGCTAGGGAGCATTTAACCTGTGGGGAGAGGCACTTGCGCAGGGATGTGACAGAGGCCGCTCCTCTCTGCTGGCACAGCCGGTGTTCATGCACATACATCACACCTATTTCTCTCTCTCTCTCCTCTTGTGCATGTATGAAGTATCAACGTGATGCTATGGAAAAGCTGTGAGAACTGCACAGTTCTTTACCCTTTTGCCAGATGATGCTGTTGTTTATAGAATTCCGCTTCTCTGCGAGGCGCTTTGCACCCTCCGCACTCATTTACACTAGCGAGTCATTTATCCAGCTTGCTTTCCTCCGTGCGTTACCCGGCTCGGAGTCAACCAGAAGCACCAAATTCCTGCCTTCCTGATGAATGAGCAATATTGTCTGCTCTTTCCAGGGCGAGTGAAAAATAGATCGGATAAACGAGACCGAAGCCGGGGGTTGCTCAGCAGCTGTCCCGACGGGAGCGAAGCGAGTCCGGTCCCCACTTCACCGGGCGCACGGGCAGTGGCCGGGCCGGGCCGGGCCGGGCCGAACCGAGCCGCCCCCCGCCCTTTTCCTCTTCGCGGGTGGGAGGGTGGGAGAGACGTTGTGGAGTCTGTGGCTGGAGCCGGGCTCCCCCGCGAGGGGATCGGCGCAGCCCGCCGGGGTGCTCCTGGACTCCGCTCCCATAGCCGTGTGCCTGAGCCGGGCTGTGATTTTCCCTGGGCTGGCCCTGGGCTGCTTCGCGGGAGGTGCTAATTAGAGTGTAACTGCCAGGTCATTGATTTCGTGTAACCAGAGTTGCTGCGGTTCTTGTTTGGTGGTGTGGGTTTTTTTGGCTTTTTTTTTTTTTTTTTTTTTTAATGAAATGTCAGTCCCTATCAGAGGCAGTAAGGTCGGAGTCGAGGGTAGTTTCTTGTGAGATCCCCCCAAACCACAAAACCCAATCAACCTAATACACACACACTGCTGGCTTGGGAATTTCAACCTCCAGACCCGGGGATCTGTCTGTTTTCTCTTTGTTGCTTTGTTGTAAGTCTCCTCCTGAAGCCGAGATCTGAATGCAGGGAGCATTATCGATGACTTTTAAATAATAACAAAGGGGGAAAATAAAAATAATTAGCCCCGCCTCTTCTAGTTTCAATTACTCTAATTAAAAACCCGAAAGGCAATTCCTAGGCAATATCTAATAATAGAATTAGCAATCGGATCCATCATTTCACACGGGGATTTACTTGCAGGGGTACTGTGCGAGCTCTATTAATAATAATAAAAAATCCTGCTAACCCTCTTTTTAAAATTAATAACTCTGTAATTATAATAATTTTATGTGCCTTTTTATAAGAAGAGGTTAATGTTGCCACAGTCTGGGGATGGGAAGGATGAAGTGAAGCGAAATACTGCTGCTTAAACTGACACCTTCCTATTTTATTAGAAGACATTATTATTATCAGACATCTGCAGGTAGAGAATTAAAATTAAAATCGCTTTCAACAATTCAATACACTTTTTATCAGCCATCTATCTGAAAATCATGAACATTCATCATCGGAGGCATTCTCCCTGAAAACAAGAACCCATTCAAATTTTATACAAATTATCATATTTATCATAGTCTGAAACTCTGGAGTAACATCTCCACAAACTGTCTGCTAACTCCCCAGGGAACTGAATTCCACTCCGCAGTCGCTCAGAGCGATTCTCTCTCCCTCTCTCTCTCTCTCGGCCCTTTCACACTCCCTGCTTCTCCAGCGACTCTGCAGCCCCAGAACGAGGAGAGCGAGGGCGCGGAGAGAGTGGGGCAGAAAGACGTGGCAAGAAACCACATTAAAATAAGGCACAACAAGGCGAAATACCATCGCCATCTCTGCGAGGGAAGGAAGTTTCGCCTGCTGCAGCCGCTCTCCCTGCCGGTTTTGGACGGATGGTGTCGGTTTGTCTGTGAGGTGGAGGTCTTTGCATGAGAACATTGTTATGAGGAGCAGCGATAATAGCAATACTACTAATAATGTCAAGAACAGTAATACTCGATTCCCCTTCACTTTCCCCCACCCCCACCTCCCCGGTTGTTTTTGTTGATTTGAAAACGCTTCCAGTGTTTTGCCATGCAGAATCGAAACGGCGCAGGGAAATATATTGGCTGTTATTTATATGGGCATTTGGTGCTGGTGACAAATGACACGAATCGGTGCTTCCTGTTTGCGGGTCTGGATGAGACAAATCACTTCCCACGCTTTGCTAATGACAAAAAGTTCATCAGCGCTGAATCAGGGGCTGGAGCCGCGCCGGCTCCACTCCTGTATTGATCCCCCCTGAAGATCGCGCTTCTCCCTGGCAGGGGCCGCAGCCGCAGAGGGGCTCTGCTCCCCCCGCACTGAGGCGGCCCCGGCTCCCGGCCCCGCCGCCCCCCGGCCCCGCACCTCCCAGCACCACGGAAAAAAAGTAGTTCCAATACAATGTTTGTTAACTAGGTTATCTAGGCTGTAGAAGATTTTAATGTTGAATTTTATAGCTTTACCACGCTCTACCGTCCTTGTGAATATTGTAATATTGCATTTTTTACAAGTTACTCTTCTGTTAATGTTCCAGCTAGTAACTTTTATAATCCTCCTCAATGAAATTTTTTTGTATTCTTCCGCACCGTTAACCTCAATGGCGGCACCTCAGCCCCTGGCAGGAGGCAAAGATGAAATGAATTCCTCTTTAATCAGAAATAATAATAATAAAAACACACACAAGACTCCCTCTGCCTTCTATATCAGCTTCCCTTTTCGGGAAGGGGGTGTCACCTCAGGAGTCTCCATCTCCCTGCCCTGTGCTACACTCCAGGCGTGTGCCTCTGGCAGAGATGGAGATAGGCCAGGGACGGTGCTTGTCCAGTGCTGGTCACTGCATTGGGGATGGGGGGTTCATAGCCTTCCCAGGCCTGGTCCATCTACTCCCCCAGAATTTGCTGCTGCTTTCTCCTGACAGCCTGGAAGCTGTCTGTGCTGCAGGCATGAGCTGGCAGCCTTCACAGAGCTGCCTACCAGAAAGGAAAGTTGGACATTTGTTTTCCTTTTTCTGTAGTTCTGTCTGTGGTTTGACTGAAGTGCCCCACAGAGCAGCATCCTTAGACTAAGTCCCACTGACATCAGTCAGCTGAGCTCAGCTCACTAGTTTCTGTTGACCTCAGCTGGGCTGGAGGTGCCCAAGCCCTAGCTGTTTGTTTTGCTGAGTGGTCGGAGATGGATGTCAAAGAGGTACATATGCAGGAGATGCACTCAGATGGACTTTTAATAAAATATAACCCTTCAGATGTAAATAAGGCTGGAAATCATGTGCTCCCCCTTCAAACTCCCCAACCTCCA
Source organism: Dryobates pubescens (assembly GCF_014839835.1). Classification (NCBI taxonomy): domain Eukaryota; kingdom Metazoa; phylum Chordata; class Aves; order Piciformes; family Picidae; genus Dryobates; species Dryobates pubescens. The sequence continues at coordinate 18,343,575 of NC_071619.1, read as the reverse complement.
GATGCCCTTACAATGGAATTAGACTTGCAAGCACAAGTGATCAACACCCAGCAGCAGGAGGAATCATACAGCAGTAATGAACTGAGTGCCCTTTAGCCCAGAGAATGCATTTTGAACAAGGATTGGATGTTGTTATTTCCCTTGGTCGCTGTTAGTATTTAAGAACTTTGTTCTCAGGCTCAGCCTGAGTCTTGCATGAATGAAATATTGGAGAGGTTTGTGTATGCATTGGTATGGGTGAGGGCTGCTTCTGAACCTTGTCTACCAGCTAACTTCCAGAAGCTGCCTGAACAACTCTTGGGATATTGTCTTCAGGATTATCCCAATAGCATTTTTCTCAGTCCCAGCTCCTGGAGTCAAGTGATAATATGCAACTCAGCTTTCACGTATTTTTAGGCTAATATTGTCACAAGGAAAAACTTAGCTCAAACCTTAGCAATCAAATGAGAAGGACATAAAGTTTATTGATCATTTGCTCATATCTCAAACTTTAACTGATTCATGATTGATATGATGTTTGGAGATGACGATGGGACTCTCCTATAATTTATCAATCAGAACAGCTTCCTTCTTTAAAAACACACAGCAAGCTTTCTGGTTATTCCACAGTATAAAGATAATTTTGCTCTTTTAACAGTCTACATCTGAGCAATTGCAATATTTCATATGATCCAGGGTTAAATAATAACTTAAACTATTTAAACAAGTATTATAACTTAATTTCACCGTTGCTTTTTTTTTGCTCCCCCCCCTTCTTCCCCCTCCCCCCTAGGGTACAACAGGTGCATGTTTCTCTACAAAAAGTGAAATAGTGCAGGAAGGTTGGATTATTTTCACAGAACACTTACTATTTAACTAGTTAGTACTCTGGTGTCACCTCGTAAGTTTGCTCTAAAATCTTGATTTAGGAAAGAATCGCTATTCAAATCACTTATCTAGAACCTGATGAGATGCTTTTCATAGTTAGTGCTGCGTGGATAAATAGGAAAGCAACGTTTCCATGCTACTGGTAAGGAGCAAAGGCAAAGTAGGTGGAAAACACAAAGGAAAACAGAAACAAAGCTGGGAACCAGGTCATTGCTAATTTAGCGAAGGACTATTAAACAAAATGACTAAGCTGCCCCCTCAGGCCTGAACAAAATCAACAGCAAGTTTGATCTTCTTGTCCAGAGACCAGCAGGTCACATCAGGCTTCCTGCATCCTACCCAGACTCTTCTGCAGCTGCTCTTTGTAGATATGCTTCAGTGGTCTCAGGGTACCCTTTCTCAGGACATTGCTGGAACGGCATCAGCTACACAGCACTCTGTTCTGAGCAGGGCATAGATATTATGCTGATTACATAGTATTTGGACAAAACTGGCTTTTCATAAGGAAAGGGCCCCAAAGGACCCATCATGCTTTAATGACTTTAACCTGGAGCCTCCACATGCCCCACACCCTCTTTTGAGCACCCAGTTGAGCTCTTACTTGGGCTGGCTTTGCTTTGTCTACATTATAGGTGTACCATCTTCCCCTAGTCCTTTGGATGGACTTTGGACTTGCATTGGAGGTTGCTTGTCTCCTGGATGCCCTGTCTTGTATATATGTTGCAGTTTGTCTCCAATCGTATCTTTTAGCCATGACTTTTGCATTGCCTCTGAATCCATACTGTAGCATTTTCTCCAGTCCTGTCTGACCTTGTCTCCTCTTGCTTTCCAGCTGGCCTCCTCTGGGTGGGCCTAAGAGATGGCTCATTGCTTACTTTGCTTGGGTCTGATCATGGAGCCTGTTGATGCCTTCTGACTTTGCTTGCTGTACTTGGGTACTATGTGACCCTGTCCCACCACCGTGTGCCTGTCTTGAGGCTGCTTTTGGCTTCTGGCTTATCTGTGCTGAGAGAACAACTGGCCATTGTTCCTTCCTCCTGTGCTTGTCCCACAGAGCTGTGGCAGCTCTTTGTGCTTCCACTTTTTCTTGAGAGGTGATGCTGCAAACAGAGGCCAGGAGGCTCTGTTGTGTCAAGGAATTATTTGGGGTTCTTGCTTCTGTTTATCCACCCTCTGGCTGCAAGCACAAAATCAAAAGGCTGACTAAAAGACCACACTTGGTGCCATGATCTAGTTGTGAGGTCTGTTGGAACAGGTTGGACTTGATGATCCTTGGGGTCTCTTCCAACCTTAGTTACTGTGATACTGTGATACTGTGATGTGATACTCTGTTTGAAACTAGCCCATGACTGCTGAAGTGATTTGGAGGCAGATTTGGAGGCAGATCTGCCAAAGTGTTTCCTGTGTCAGTGGCAGCAGTAGTCTCATGCTTCAGGAGCAGGTTTAGGGAAAGAACAGAATAGAATAGAATAGAATAGAATAGAATAGAATAGAATAGAATAGAATAGAATAGAATTAACCGGGTTGGAAGAGACCTTCGAGATCATCATGTCCAACCTATCATCCAACACTACCCAATCAACTAAACCATACAACCAAGCATCCTGTCAAGCCTCGCCCTGAACACCCCCAGCGACGGCGACCCCACCACCTCCTCAGGCAGCCCATTCCAGTGGGCAATCACTCTCTCTGTGTAAAACTTCCTCCTAACCTCCAGCCTAAACCTCCCCTGATGCAGAGAAGGTAAGATGCAATTCTAGAACAAGTTAAGTTCATACATGCAGTTTTTCCATGGGTAGCAGATCACTGGTTTCTGAAGAAAACTTCTTTTCAAAAAATATATGAAAATTTCCCATTAGAAAGACCAGAACTGATGAACTAGTGGCTTTGGAGAGAGGAAAATAATGTTCTTAGCAGGTGAAAATTCAAACTCATGTCAGTGATTGTGCTTATGACGTAAATGTGTGTCAGAGACCATTATGTCATGTGGACATGCCTGGTCTGGCTTTAAACTTGCTAATTTGAGTATTGTTCATAGTCCACAGTTAGTTCAAGCTGGACTGTGTGCTTAATATCTGCTTCACTTCTCAGGAGGGTTTCATGGCACACCCTGAACTTCACATTGTCTCGGCTGTGCTGTTGCCTGTTTAGGAGCGTGCACAGATCTGTCTGCACCTCACCATCCCTTTCTGCAGGGGCTGGTGAGAACTGGGTGCCTGTTGGAAAGTCCAAAGAGGACTGTGGTGGGAAAGGGGAGAGAGTGCAAAGAGGTACTGCTCATCCAGGCCCTGCCACTGTGGTCAGCTGTCATGCTGCATGGGATATAGAGAATTTTGGATGTTGGTTGTAAACTCTTCGAAGTCAGGATCCTTCAGTACAGCTACTAGCCTTATGGGCTCCTGATCCCTTGTCTGGGATCTGGTACTGCTGCAGTACATCCAGAGTGGTGGCACTGGAGCTGAATGTATGCTGGGCACAGGGAATAGAGCATTTTTACTCTCTTAAACTGGCTTGTGAAGAATCTTTAATGTTAACTATGGCAACAACTGTCTGCAGTTTAAAACTGCTCCCTGTTTCTGACACAATAATGAACTGTAAACAGACAAAGAATTTGATCTTTAGTAAAGAGCAACTCTTCCCTTTACAGAATTGTCAGCAATTCACTTTTCAGTGAGGCTGTTTCACACACATACACATGAACGTAGCTTGAAAGTGTTTCTTTCTGTAGGTTTGCAATATATTTACACTTCTTTGCAAGCATGTTCAAATATGCACGTCTTGTAAGTAAATAGCATGTCTATGAGATTCTTAACATGTCTTAGAGATTTGCAAATGGTGTCAGTGCTGATGTGTTTGTAAATTCTTAGATGGTGAATGTATAGGAGGAGGAACTTATCCCTTTACGTGAAGGCATTTTCAAATTTGATGTGATTGTGCCTGAGAAAGAGGTGAAAAAGACTGCTTCCCAATGTCACAACACAGGCACACGGGTGTATCTCTGAGTTGCTTATATGCAGGCAGCCTGGCAACTCTGGTATGTGAACATCTGCATGGTGTCCCATCCATGAGTGTGAATGTGTGGAGGTGCATGTGAATCTGTGAGTCTGCACATGGCTGGACATGTGTGTGTGGGAAAGGGAGTGTAAGTGAGCTGCATAATCCTCCTGTGGAGTACAGGCATAAAACTGCAGTATCCAGAAGACCTTGGCTGACAGTCTGGCAGTATCAGGCATGTTTGCAGAAGATGAAGCAGAATAGGCAACATGAAAGTTATTTTTGTCTGTCAGCTGAAGCATTATAGAGACATCAACAAGCTCTTGTCTCATGCCAGCTTAATTCCTAGTTAATCAGCAGTCTGCTTGGGCAAAGGAAAGAACTCACATCAGGGGCTGATGATGAGCCAAACTTCCCAGTACTGATTCGGGAGCCTGCAAGAAGCCCTCGGTATTGCTCTGCCTGCATTTGGCTGCATTGCTACCCACTGGGCAATGCTCTGGGATAGCTGAATGCTTCATCAGCTGTATCGTGGTGGGAATCACTCCTGCATGGGGAATATGGGTTAGTTCTTCAGCCATCCCTTGCCAGGTGGTCATCAGAGGTTTATTTTTCACAGTGTGTGACCAAATGCCATATCCAGGCAAGTTTCAACTGACTTAAATAATTGCAAGTCTTCAATTCTCTCTCTTGGGGCACTTCCATGTAACCTGCAGGTTGACGCTTGTTTGCTTCACGTGAATTCTCTTACATCTAGAGAGACCTTCCCTCTGTCCCTGGTGCTGTATAGAGATGTTGCTTCTTCCTTTTCTCATTCATGAACTAAACCGCTCTTTGCTTATTGGAATTGTGTATCACAGCAGAGGGCCATCTCACTTTGTTTTCTAACCTGGCTTTCCCTTCTTCCTTGCTTTTCTTCTGGCAGGTTTCTCCGGTGCCACCAGAGCAGTGTGGGAGGGTACCTGCCTGCTCTGTGACTGGCATGTGTTTATTGCAGACCTACAGCCAAACTAATTAAAGTGCTGATTACACAGATCCTGGCAACCAGCCTGATAGTCACTTTCTGGGAGCAACTGGCATGGTGTATCCTATTGTACAAATGTCCACGGAGAGTAACAGGAAGCAGCAAATTCTCATATGTGGCTGCTTGGGATTCAACCAAACGAGTTACCATGGGATGAAATGAGCTTGGGAATGGCTGGAGCGTTGGCTGTTTCAGGCAGTTTCTGTGCATGTCCTTGTCCTGCAGCACTCTATACTGAGGAAAAAGCCCTGTTTCTTACCCTCCTTCTACCTGCTATTTGCCCCCCTTTTGCAGGCCCAAACCAAAGGCTAAGCTACCATGAATTTCCTAGGTATCAGAAAGCACCGATGGGCAGTTGTTATGGTATAGGTGGTGTTCATGCCCTGTCTGCTTTCAAACTGGGATTTTGTCGTGATTAAGTATAGTGTGATTCAGCCATCAAGCCCTCATGTAACTCCTAGCACATGAACTTCCCTTCAGCTTTGATGGACAGATTGATCCCTTATCCTTTTGGATGCTGAGCAGGCTGAAGTTTATTTCATTCTTGAAAGGGAAATGATCAATTAATTGTAGGTGCTGTGGCCATAGCTGTGGCAGAAGACTTTATGTCTGTTAGACCTTAGACATAAAATGAGTGGGAGTCTTCATGTGGCCCTGTCTTAGCTGCTGAGCTGACAAATGACAGAATTTGGTATAATCCACTATAGTGTTTGATATGCTTTGCTCTGTATCATTAATAAACCTGTGAACTGGCCTGACACCGAACTCAGCTGTACCCTCTCCCATGTGCTGATCGTTATCGTGTTACCTTACCTTTGCTTTATGGGCCATCAGCCAGATTTCAGTCATGTGATGGTGCTCTGTGCAAGCCCATCTGATGTTGCTTTCCTTCTAGGGTTTTGCCAGGCCCTTTTCTCAAGGCTCCAGACTTTTCACACTCCTCTTCTGTACTGATATGAGTTCATTTGCATTCCAGATCTTTCCCAGTTCCCTCAATGGACTGTCTGCCAATGAAGTTTCTCATTGTTTCTGCTGTGAGGCCAGGCAGTCCATCAGGGGCCAACACAGCTGTATGCAAGATGCTGTACAAACACACAGGGCTCATGCATCTGAAGACATTATACTAGATGGCATGAGGTGTTGGAGGGAAAAAGCTGAAGAGAGGAAAAAAGACATTGTGAAGCAAAGTAGCTTGTACTGCACCCTCTAGCACACTCTGATCAGTGGTTTCTTGTCTCCATTTGCTAGAAGGGTCAGGTTAAACATGTCTTAACATTTTCTTACCTTGACTTCCCCGCCGCTCCCTTCCCCCCCCCCCCCCCCCCCCCCCCCCCCCTTTTCCCAAACCAAGAGCTCCAGGATCAAAAACTGCATTGCTATTGGAAGGTATTAAGCAATATGTTGCTCTCTTTGGGATCTTCCCCTGTAACCTCAACTACTTTGGCCTGGGAAAAATAGTTTTGATGGGAAGCACCTGGCCAAAGCCTGACAAGAGGGAACAGCTGAGGCTGTCAGGAGGAATGAAAGAAGTGATGTGGAAATGGGCTCCTGTTCTCTTCAATAGTGTGATCCCCCTGCTGGGTTGCTGGCCTAGGGCAGGTATTCCTCCTTACAGAGCCAGGCTAGCCAGTTGTTTCCATGGCAGTCATCTGGTCTCCATGTCCATGCTATATCTGCTCTGTGGTGCTATCGGACAGTGTGCTAAGAGGCAGCTGCATTATTCTACGTGAACTCTTAGTGTGCCAGAGGGGAGGGTGTAGATAGACAGTGGCCTGCACTGCAATACTCCAGTTACCTCCCAGGACCAAACATGCCATATGCTTTCTGTAGGCTTGGGGGAAACTGGTGGCAGTACAGATGAAACCTCATCAGTGTGATTGGTGTGTCCCAGTTACTGACTTTCTAAAGTTTGTTGTCATTTTGGTTTCACCTCCTCTGTTGAATTATCACCTATTCCCCCAAGTACAGATCCTTTTTGCTCTGCAGCACTCACTCCTGCTCCTCCTTTGTGTTCTATCTGCCCAATCTCAGCTCTTGTCCCCACCCTGGCAAAATGTCTTGTTAGATCTTTTTGCCTAGAGTACTGGATATTTGAGGCTCCTTACATAGTCATCAGAGCCAGAGATGTAGTCAGGGGAGGTTCATTTGACTCAAGATTCAAATTGCTTTCTAGAGCTGTGTGCCAGTGAAATGCCTAGGTTAGATGAGCTGAAAAAGACCTGAGGAAGACATGTCAGTGAGTCAGAAAAAGCTGCAGAAGGGAGACTGGAAGAACTGAGCAGGAGTAATCTGATCTGTTTCCTAGAAACTCCTCACTGATCTCCCTGTTAGTTCCAAGGTGGTAGATGTTTTATGGTCAGTGCTGAGCAAGTGCATATCCTATCCCTGTTTCTGTCCTGCCTGGGGTCTCTAATAGCACTGACACACAGAGGAGTGCCACAGAGAAAAACATTGCTCTGACTCTGGCAGCCTGTGGACATAGCTGCTGGAGAAACAGTTGAGATTGATGTGAAAGGTGGCCACATTTCTGTCTCCCTAGACTCTTACCAGGACCTGGCAAATGCTCCATGTGTTGTGGTTTGCTCATCTCTTCTTAAACCCATCACCTTAATTATAAATGACCCAGGGAGATGTTTGTCACCAAGAAATGGGTAGGGAAGGCAGAAAGGACTTCTCTTGATCAGAGTGGCAGGTGGAAAATGCCCCGGTATGTCTGCTTTGCTCCTGTCCATCTTCGTGTCAGAATGAAGGGAACCTGTAAACATATTCCTGCTTCTCTGATTGCATCTGAGTCACTCTGGGCTCTGCTCTGGGGCCTTGTTTACTGTTTGGGAAGTGGTCTTTCCAGTTCTCACTCCCCGCTGCATCCGGATATGGTCCAAGACTTGCTTTCTCTCTGTCAGCCCTAACAGTGATTAATAAGGGCACACATTTCCTAGGTTTTGCACCCATTTTTCTTAAAGACTTGCAGGCTAGTGGTAAGGAGACTGAGATTGTAAACCATTGCTGGCATGTGAAGGGCCCGGGGGCAGCAAGTCTTGGAGAGGCTGTGATGCAGTTCCAAACATGGTGAAAGCACAGGGCAGCTTACAGAGACAAATTTTGCTGTCAGTTGTAGGTTTCCTGCAGCTGAAGTGAAACACTGGAATCTATGGTTCATTGTTATTCACACTGCTACCTTCTCAGAGGTGACAATCCCAACAGTAGCTGTTGTGATACTTCTAGCTCTTACAATGCACTTCTTCACTGTCTCAAAGATCAAGAAAAGCCAACAAGTGAGTATCCTGGAAGATTTTCCATGAGATTTGAGACTTTTTGCCTCTCATATGGTTTCTGTGAGTTGCAACCTGTATGCTGTCAATCCAAGTGGCCAAGTGGATATTATTTTTCTTTTGTTTTTTTCCTTTCTCAAATGCCTCATGGTTCAGACAAGTCTTCCCTTTTAATCAATGAGAGTTTGTCCTAAGTACAAAGCCCAAGGCTAACTTCATTGCAAAAAAAGCCTAAACACTGATGGTGGCAGGGAATTTTCTTGGGATTGTTGTAGGTTTCCTGCAGCTGAAGTGAAACACTGGAATCTATGGTTCATTGCAGTAATGTCCTGTTGCCTGAGCTCTTTCTACACAGCTCCATAATAAAAGCCATGTCTGGAATACAAGTGTGTTTTTCAGTCAATCCTTTTTCCCCTGCCCTATCTCACAGGGGAGTAAATGCCAGCACTGTCCTCCCACTCCCATCTTTATTGATGTTATTATACACTTTGGTCACTTGTTCACGTGTTTAATATTTAGGCCTAGACCTAACCTGGGATAGGAACATGCAGGAAGTTTGGATCCTATTTGCGGCTTAGCTCAGTGGTGTAGGAGATGTCAACTGAATTTATTCCATGTTAGTACCCAGTCTTTAAGACAGTGAAAATTGTCCTGAAGATGTTGTGTAGTGACCTCCAAGAAGGTCTTGATGTTGCAATACCAGAACAATGAAATCCATACAAGTAATTCAGGAAAAAATATTGTAATGCTGCTAATCAAATGCAGCACTTTCATGAAAAGAGAGGGCCCAGCAGTATGGGGCACTGAAGTAGAATCTTTGTAGTCTCATAACCAAACTAGAATATAAGTGTTATTGCAGCCCTAAATAGAGGCTGGAGAATCATCTCAATCCAAATTACTAGAACCAAGTTTAACTGGACACTACAGGGCTCTCATAGCTGCTGAGTCTTAAATTAATTTTTGCTGTAAGGATGGGCTGTCTGTTATAACTCCAGTGGAGTTTTAGATTTAAGGAGCCAAAATCAATGTGGACTGCAGAGCCATCATCCTTACAGAGATACCTGATTCTCACCAGGGTTCTCCCTTATTCTGGCAATGACAGTTCTAGCTATCACTTCAGTTTGGGTCTGAATGTAAAAATTGAACAGTCCTATTATTTACCAGAATCTGCTGGGTCTTTAGAGTAAAGAAGAGACTTAATGTTTCTCGATTGCCATATCCTTACATTTGACTTTACTATAGAGATGGGTGTCTTGGCACCTTGGCACATGATTTCAGGTGAGATAGCCAGCAGCAGGATGCTGCTCCATAATGACCTGATGAACCAGAGCTCCCTGGTGCTGCCCCGGGTCCTGTGGGCACCTGGCTGAAAGGCAGCGTTTTTAAGGACAGCCAGTGCTCAGCCTTCGATGAATTCAGCTCCGTCTGCCAGGGGGAAACCCAGTCTTCAGGGCAGGGTGCAAGGAGAGAGACAGTGAAGGAGGGAAGGATTGCTGTTTCTGTGACTGCAGCCCACACATACATGAAGGAGAGACAGAGGAAAAAAGGGAATTAAGGCAGAAAGTGGAGAGGTTACCAGCCAGTAACCTCTGAAACTGGGGTTAACCACGTTGTTTTTAGGGATGGTCACATCCTGCTTGGAGCCAGACTTGTGTGAAGTTGGTGTGCTGGTGATAGCAGCCAGAATGCACCAGCTCACAAACAAACAAGCAGAGAGAGGAATAAAGGAAGGCAGGAAGACAGATGCCCCTTGGGCAAACACTTGTTAAATTGACAAACTTGTAGAAAATGATTAAGGCTCTCGCTGTTCCTGGTCCGGAGGGGCCCTGAGCTGCTGCCTCGAGCTAAGATACAAAGGTAGTTCCTTGGGAGCCTACAGTGGACAGGGCACAGAGGGAGGTGAAACAATTACTGCCTGTCTCTGCGGTGCCGTCTCTTGTCAACTGTTATTTATGTTTCCCCAAATGTTGCAGTCTTCTTACAAGGAAAGCAGGCCTTGCCAATCTATGGCAAAATAATTGCAGCCACCTTTCTCCCTCCTTCCCTCTCACTTCTCCCTCCCCGTGTCTCTCTCTCTCCCTTGTCATGTCTCATTCTTTCCATCTCCGATTTACCTTGGACTCCTTTGGTAAAGAATTGCAATGTAACCTCCAATGGGAATTTGGATCTTTCACATTGGTAGGGCTGAGTGCTCTCTTGTGCCTTGGACCCTGCTGTGATCCCTGCTGGAAGCCACCCTAAGACAAGAGACCAATGCCACTACAGCAGCTATTGTGGAAGCATTTTGTGCCAGGCTTTTTCTTGTCTTTATAAGCTTGCAGCTGACTCAGTGTAAAAGTGCTTCCCTGTCCTTTGCAGCTGAAATATACTTCCAGGAACTGAAAGTCAGATGGTGTATGCACAGGGCCCCAGCTGTACTGACCTCACAGAGGGAGTCAAGAAGAAAGGAAAGGTAGTTACAAAACCACTTTCCAGCCCTCATGTAGGGCTGTCCCTACATCAGATGCCTGTTGCCCTTGTGCTTGATTGTCTTTGGAAGTCTCCATCTGGGCAGCAAAGAGTCAAACCAAGGACCGCAGGCAGGGGCAGGCTGTGCTAATAAACAACCTGAAGCAGCCAGGGCTAGTCACTGAGGTTAAGTAAGTCCCTGAGTCTGTAATTGCTTACTGCAAAAGTGTGATGCAGGGCTAAAGTTGCAGGAAGCAGTTCCTGGAGATGATCTTTATCAGGGACCTAGTGCCTTCCAGCAGCCCCTGGGGTTTGTTCAACACAGGAGCCTGTGCTCTGCTCTGTCAGTGAGCCCAGCGATCAAGGTAAATGGAAACAAGCAGAGACCTTTGCCATCTCTTTTGGCTTCTTTGAGAGCAGGGCTGCTTTAGAGGAAAGCCATCAGCACTTGGGCACGATTTCAAACTTTGGACTTCCTCTCACCTACTGTTCTGTTCATCATCCCCCACTTCTCTTAATTCCAGCTATACACAGAGCCCGTCAGTAAAGGGTTAAATGCTGCTTACCCCAGCCAGCTTTGCGTATTTAAAGTGAGTAAAGGTTTAATTACCAAATGATGACAGTGTCATATGGTTTTGGTGATGGCGCGTGGCATTCGATGAATGCAGAAGAGGGGAGGATGTGAGAAAGACACTGAGTGGCAGTGGGAAAGCGAGGAAGCTAAAAATGCCAAAGACAGTAAAACATCTGTAATTTGCAATTCGCTAGTGTTCGCTGATTGCTCATGGATTAAAGATTAAAATCTATTCTCTGGCAGATGGGGGAGAGAGAGAGAGGAAATTCTTACGAGCATGTTTTGCATCTGCATTTCATTCTGCTCCTCTTTACAATAATCACGGATGAGGAAATAAACCCAGTTCTGGGCTGGCAGGAGGTGGGGAAAGCACACAATATAGGCAGGACTCAGCGTGCTTCTCCTGCTCGGGAAATGCCAAGCAGAGAGAAGCAGCTGACATCAGGATCGCTCTTCTTGGTGCCTGGGACTCTGTTTTAGCTGCACGAGGATGAATGTTCCCATGAGGCTTGGAAGTGCCAGAAGCCAGAGCAAAGTATTTCTTCTGGTCACCCCAATTCTGCTTTGGGGGTTTCTTTGATAGGAAGGGGACGTTAGCCATCTGTCCTGTCTCAAGGGATGGCTGAGTCTGGCTGCAGAGTCCATGACGTGATGTTAACGCTTGCAGGCAAACAATACAAGTAGAAATAATGTTTGCAAGTATAAATCATTTTTATAACTTCAGCTAATCAGAATCCGTCCCTTTTATGGGCATGATGAGCTCTCTCTCCCTCTCTCTCTCTTTCTCTCTCTCTCATTCTGACTCTCACACAGGGTTTCTCAAGTGTGCAGGACATTAAAAGAAAAATGGATAATAAAACTGCAAATGCAGGGCCTGCTCTTTAGAGAGGCTGGGTGCTCACGACTCTGGTTGGCTTCACTGGAGCCAGCTTTTTGGTGAAGCCCACAGTCTGAAAGGTACAGGGGACCCTTAAGACCTGCACACCTTAGCAGCAATTCCCCTGCAGAGGAACAGAGCTGACGCTCTCCTGCCTGTGAAGTGCTACTGGCAGACCTGCCTGGTCTGCAGAAATTCTGTTCTCTGGAAGGAGTAACAATTATGTCAAATAATCAGAACAGCAGAAGGGGGTTCACAGCTCCTGAGCCCTGCTCCTGGCCCTGGCCCAGTTCTTTGGGTAGTTTTGATTCCCAGGAAAGGCAACTTCTCCCTGCTGCAATATAAGCCAGTATTGGTGAGGAGCCATGACTAATTTCTGCTCCAGCTGCCCCCCACTTCACACAGGGCTGGCTTAGCTCCACCCACAATAACAAATTTTTTTTTTTTCTGTGGGAGTAAAATTTTGTTAGGTGTCTTTGAAGATGTTGCACAAAGGTGGAGATGATAGAACCTGTCAATGAGATCATTCCACAAACGGCTTGCATCGCCATAACATTTATTGTATAAGTGTACCTATATGTAAATTCATTGTGATATGCTCACATTCATCTTTATGCACATACAGAGACACCCTAAAATCCCAGGCCTCATCTAACAAAACCATGCACTCCTGCCTTTCAAATATTGCCAGTATTTTTAGTGCATGGAGATGAGAAGATGAACATATCAAATGGAATCTAGACTGGGCTGGGTGCAGTTCAAATGGGTATTTGCTATGAAAGTGGGAAAAGGACTGGTCTAAATATCCTCCATATCACATTTCCATTCCATTTTGATGCCCCTGCCATAGATGTGACCTAGCTCCAAGTCCCCCATGCCATTTTGCTGACTTCACTCTGTCTCCCACTAGATACCCTAAGTCAACCCACAGCAACCAGATTGTTTCACAGTGAGTACCTGGATCTTTGTAGGGATGAAACTATACATTGGTAGAAGGGGATGAAGCTGGGGCTGAGCACTGAGAGCTATTTGTGCACTTAATTGGCCTGAGAAGCTTCACCTGGGATCCACACCCCCTCTGCCCATTGGTCTGTGGCTTTTAATTTCATCTGAGGCCTGGCCATTCCCTCCTCACTTACCTTATGTTTTAGGTGTATCTATGCTCAGCTCTGTTTTGTGAGAAGATCTCATACTAAGATTTAGTTTTATCTTCAGTCTTGCTAATAGCACCAGGTCATGCTGCTCCTTACTGGGCTCTCAAGAGGGACCCTGAACCTAAACTGACACCTTGACATTGTCCAGGGATGCTAATGGACTTCATTCTGGCAATCCTGTTTAGATGTTGTGAAACTCTGTTCTGGCTGGTGGGTGTTGCCTCTACCCTGGTTGCCTTTGGTTCTTGACTTAAACTGTGTCATGTAGTAGCCCTGCTCTTCCTGCTCATTGATGCTTTTCAACCTCCTCTGGAGTGTTTTTATCCAAACTCTCTTTTTCCTGGTTAGTCAAATAATAGGTCCTCCTAGCCCATGCTAGTTGCAGCATTTCTCCCATCCCATGCCTCCTGACAGCATCGGCTTTCTTTTGATGTGTTTTCAGCCTTGCTCCAACAGCTGTCCTGCACTTTTGCCTTCTCTTCCCCTTAATCTAGACCCAAATCCCAGCCCTGAACTTTCTGATTCACAGTGACCAGGTCTGTCTGGGCAGTGGCTGTGGGGCTCTGTCTGCAGCTTTGGGGATCTCTTAGCATTGCAGTTGAATTCTGTTAGCATTTAGAGACAGTGAGACAAGTAAATCATAAGGCAGTATTGCTCTAGGACTGTTAATGGGCTGTCAAATATAAGCTGAAGCTACCAGGAAAACTTACCTGGGAGATCTGTTTTGTCTGAGCAGTGCCTGGTACAGCTTGTTTACAACTTAAGAGAAAACTTAGGGTTCACTTAGAGCTGAGAGAATAAAAAAGCAGGATGGGACAGGAAAGATTCTGCTGAAGGAAAGTGGAGAGTGCCATGTCATCTGATAGATTTTATTTTATTTTATTTTATTTTCTGAGGAACAGCTGGTAAGTTTTGGGGGGTTTTTAAATCTTTACCCAAAAAAACCTCAAAAGGTGTTATATTTCCCTTTGGTAAATGGGAAGGAAGATGTCAGAGAAAAGAATGTACTTGGAAGGAGGAAAAAAACCCAACATGTGTGGGGAAAAAACAAAACAAACCAAGAACCAGTATTTGATTAAGAGGAGGAAAGTGATCTCTTTGAATTGGGTCGCTGCTGGTGGACCACTGGGAAAGCAGTGTCTCTGTTTGCAAGTGATCTGTTTCACCAAGCGAAAAAGATGAGGCAGAGCAGAAGAAAAGCTGAAGAAAGATCAATGGGAGGAGGGGGACAGCATGGCAGATTTAATTAATTACTGCATATTAAAATGTTTGTTTACAGTAACAAACAGCTACAAGAGGTCTGATGTTAATTAATTTACAGCATTTTTCACCGGTCCCTTTGCCGTTGCTGGCAGTCAAGGAGGTAATACTGTGGCAGGTAAGATAATGTCCCTTTGGATTTACAGCAGCATCTTGGAGGTGAGCTGGGAAGGTAGCGTGGTTCTGTCTGCCTGCCTCTGCGTGGTACAGGATTCAGAGGATCTCATCCAGGTGATAAAAGGGACATCTTTTGCCAGCCTGGGCAAAGGGTGCCACAGTATGGCTTGGAGTTGGGCAGTGTAAGGGTGCTTAGATGAGAAAGCAAGGTTTTTGGGGTGGGGGTTTGCTGTCATTGATCATGCTGCAGAAGCAGGTGTGCTGTGAGGTTTCAGTTAACTTCATTATTGTGGGTCCTGCAGCTCCAAAGGAGTCTGGGCAGCCTCTATGGTATTCAGGACTGTGTAATGTAATCTTGTTAGGGTTGGCATGCAGAGGATCACTCCTTTTCATGTGTGAAAGACTCTGGGGTGGCATGTGTCCTGCCCTAAAGACAGATATGATCACTCTGTGGGCATTTAGCAATTTTTTTCCAAGCTGGGCACATTTAGGTCTTTATGGGTTCACACCAGGGGAGAGCAAACATGGAACCAAGTTTTGCAGAGAGAATTTGGAGAGAATATGCCTGATCCTAGGCATCTTCTTTGAATAAACCAAAATTCAGGCTCTAGAGAAATCTACACGTGTGGTCTTCCAGCCCAGTGTAGCTTCTCTGCCTGTCTGCCTTCTGCTCTGGCCTTACTTATCACCTAGATGGCTTTGGAGGGCAAAGGAGAGATGGTATTTTTGTACCACTGTCCCAGTTGTGCTGTAGTTGTGGCTAGATGCTTTCAAAGTGGATGAGAAGCTCTATGTGAGCTGAGAAGGTGGGTCAGGTCCTAAGAACAATATGTGAGCTCTGCAAAAAGAAGGGGAAACCTACAAGGTTATTTATAAAGCTCCGACTGTTGCTCTGAAGCAGAGATCTGAGAAGCCCTTTCACACACTGCATAATGTGCTTATGGATGGGCAGGTAATTAAGCATGGAAAGAGCAAGGCTGAGCTTAAAACCTCTGATCCTGGTTTCACTGGTGTTAACACTAGCAAAGAAGCAGTACCAGGAGGCCTGGATTTCACACCTGGCTGGTTTCTCTGGCTGATAGAGCTCTGTTCTGTGCTCCTTTTGAGTGAGTTCTTTGTAAATGCAGCTATTTCTTGCTTCTCTTGGTAGTTCCTTACAACCATGAGACTATATATACCATGAAGAAGGTAAGTCAAAACTTATCCCACTCCTACCAGCACTGAAGGCCTCTTCCTCAAAACCCCAGCTGGACTAAATTGGCCTTTTGCCTGAACTTAACTGAACCACAGTTGTGCCAGCTGGGGGACACTGAGCCTCTGTCTTCCAGATGCCTCAAGCCAAAAAATGTCTTCTCCTGCTTCTGGAAGCTCCTCATCTGACTTTCTCTGTGGGGCTGCAGGTGGGCTTTGTTCTTATCTACATGTGGGCTTTTGCCATAATCCTAGAAGGGATCTTGGTAGTGGCCCTGATACTGGCTCTGTCATTTTAATTGGTAGTTAACACTTGTAATTGGTCCTGACTGTATCCCCCTAGCAATTAGCTCTTGTCACCGTGGTTCAGTTCCAAGTCCTTGATACCTGGTGTTAAGAGGTCCTAACATTGTCCTGCTTAAACTACCCTTTGCTGTTTGTAATTTGACCTGCTATAACTTTGGACATGAGCCGCTGCTCCGCCCTGATCTCAGCCGTGCCCTGATCTCAACATGAACACTCATTATAATTCTCCCTTTTACTGACCTCTGCAATCAATCCCTGTAACAGAGAATCATAACAGTAATTGAATGATAATCAGCAGAAGACAGCACTCTAGCAGGAAGATGTGTTACAGCACAGAACACAGAAAAGCCCCTAGGTTAACTTTCTTTTATTCAGAGACATTCAGATTAACCTTTGTGCTTGTGTGCAGGCAGTTTTAACTACAGGGGGGCCTCTTGCATCTCTGTCCATCGTGGCACTAGATTTCTGCAACCCAAACAGAGAAGACATAATCTGCTGGGTTCAGAAATGATGAGGAGTTTCTAGGTGCTAAGTGCAGCAGGATGAGAGCAAGTTCTCTAAGTACCATGTTGTTTCAGAGAGAAGCCTGCAAGGCAGCAAAACCTTTGCTGACGAATGATTTCTCAAACTGTTAATGGGCTGAGCATAGCTGAACATCTGGGGAAGACACCGGAGCAGCTGTTGCTGCTCTTTAACTTTCCCCCTGCTTTGCCTTTAACTAGAAAAGTGCTGACAGAAGGTAACAAATGAGAAAAGCAGTGACTCTCAGGGCAGGTGTATCCCTGCCCTGGATGCAGAAATTACACAGCCCTGTGAACAAGATCACAGACCAGTGTGGGGGGTGTGCGTGTGTTTGCACCTTGCAGTTTAAATGAGGAGACCAATGATCCTCAAAGAGTCCTGTAGACACACGGCACTTGGTCCAGCTGAAAACGTCTGCTTTGTGCTTTTTCCTGTTTCCATGGTTGGTCCGTGCTTCGATAGTGGGAGCAGGTATCTTGAGTGACCTCAGATGTCTTACATAGGAATGAAAGTGTCAGTCACTTCAATAGAGGTCTGAGCTTGTTCCTTGTGCAAGGAATACTCAAATAAAGAACTATCTTGTAGAAAGGCCTTCCCTTTCAGAACTCTGAACAGGAAAAGACAAAGGCTAAGCTTGTAAGAGTTTGTACTTACTATGAAAAATGTCACCAATGTTGGTGATAAAGTGGAACACCATGTTGTTTTACCATGGTTCTCCTGATTCTGTTAAGTGAACAGGATTTAGAGACCCTGCTTTTAGTCCTGCTTACTGTGTGAGCTAAACTGAACAAAGCCACCTCTCTGCATCTGTTTTCCTCACTCTGTCTTGTCTGCTCCTGGTGTGATAGATGTAGTATATGGGGCCTTCAGTTCCAGCTGGGCTCCAAATAGTATTGCAGTAGGTTTGTTACAGTAACACACTGACTAGGTCCAGTGGAGTTATTTAGTTTCTGACATGCAGAAGACAAGTTGGGTTGGGAATTGGTCAACACTGGAATGTGCTCCACTGCCCATCCTTAAAAATACTTAAAATTTGACTGGACAAAGCCTGAAGCAGCCTCATCTTGATGACCCTGGTTTGAACAGAGACTGGAGAGGTCACTTCCCTCATTCAGTCTGTGATTCTGTGTTGTAAGAGTCTCAGAGGTGCTGAGAGATCCTGGAGGGTCTGTCTTCTGGTGCAGGCACTGTGGGGCATGGCCCTAAAACTCCCAGTGATCTCCTGGAAGTTTGGCAGTGCTGTGGAGTTGTAGGTATCTCAAGGACATGTACCATGGTCCAGGAAGGATGCGGTACTTCAGAGAGGCCTTTAGGCTAGCTGCTAACAGCTGTGGCTCTCCTTCCACCTGGACTGCACATGCCATACTGTATGGAGGGCCAGCAGCACCTCTTACCCTGTGTTTCTTTTGTGGGTAGTAACTGTATGTATGGGTAATAGCAGTAGCTGCTTTTTACGAGACTTGGGATACTTGTTTTAACTAAAATAACACAGTGAAATAGCAGACTAAAATATACCAGGGCACAGTGGAGCTGAAGTTTCTCACAAGGATTGGTACTACCAACTCTCTGTAGCTCCACACCACTGTCTTGGGGCAGTGGCATGTTTATTTTCTTTCCTAGTGTGTGTTGGTATTTCACTTCTTTTTCCTGACAGAGATAAATGATTTCTTTAGATCTGAATAATAAGTAAGTAAAATAAATGTGCATGTCGAGTTGGTAATTCTGACTCAAGTTCAGGCACATTGAAAACTCAGGATCGTAGTAGCATTTTGTTACCTAGACTTTGCTTCCCATCATTTTGTTCTCTGGGCTTTTAGTTCCTTCTAGACTAATTTAGCATAAAGAGGATTGAGAGCCAGTCCGGACAGTGGCTAATGTGCCATGCACTGAAGATGTAGTTGGAAACCAGAAATGGACAGGAAGGCTAACCTGAAGATCTGAGTTGTGAGGCTTCTTTAGGTAAAAGAGAAGCTTCTCTGCAAGATCTCATCAACTCATTGAACTGGGTGTTGAGACTTGAAGAAAAACATAGGCTTGCATGGGCTCACTGTGTAATTACAAGACTTGTAAGTATTTTCATTATCTGATAATGTATCCAGAATGTATCTGGTTTCGGTCTCCTTTCATTGCAAATTGTTGAAGGAGGTGCTGAATGTCGTTACTGATCAGCGCAGAATGTAGCAGACTGGGGACTTTGGCCTTCCTAGGAGCTCCTAAGCACTGAGATCGTACTTTGTAATGAATAACAGCATATGGACATGAGGTGACCTCAGACAGGACCTGATTGCACTCTCTTGCCTGTGTCACGTCTGTGGGGTTTATATGTGAAATCAGTGAACTGCACCAATTTGTATTAGTGGAGTGTCTGGTGTGTGGACTCCAGGAATGTTGCTCCTGATTTATGCCACTGCAAAAGCAGTTGTAGACTAAGCAGGTGCAAATGTACATATTTGATGCAGGCCTCTGACTT
Source organism: Dryobates pubescens (assembly GCF_014839835.1). Classification (NCBI taxonomy): domain Eukaryota; kingdom Metazoa; phylum Chordata; class Aves; order Piciformes; family Picidae; genus Dryobates; species Dryobates pubescens. The sequence goes on along the minus strand of NC_071619.1, from coordinate 18,324,499 downwards.
CCCTCAGAGTGCTGTTGGAGCTCCTTGCCAGCGTATTTTTGCCTGTAGAGCCTCCAATTCTTCTATGAAGAGCAAAACAAATATTATATCACAGTAAGAAGACAATGTCTGTCTTGACAAAGCCAGCCTGTATAAATATGTAGTAGTAATACTACTACTAATGATTATTATTGGGTAATCTCTTGTTTGGGATTCTGACTGCACAAGCAGTTCCTCTGCATTTTGACAGTCTTGTGAACAGTAAGAAAGTGTCAAAAATGATGCAAGTATTTAGCATTTGTGAACTTAACTCTATAAACTTGATGGAGTGAAAAGAATCTTTTGTTCTGTGCTGAGTTGAGAAATATTCTGTCTCTCTGGACACCTGCCATCTTCTCCCTACTGCATCTTTTACGTCCTGCTGTGAATCTGCAGTATCTTCTGCAGTGGCAGCAGCTGGCAGGACTCTGGTGCCTTTACCCCTCAGTTAGCTTTCTGTATTTGTACAGCACCTTGCACCACTAGGCCCAAGTTCCTGTACAGGGCTCCTTAGGGGTCCAACAGTGATAAATAATGACAGTAAAATATGTCAGCAATGAACAACATGACCTTGTAAATCATTGACAGCTAGAGCAAGTGTTTCCTCTTTGGAAAATATTCACCCTCATGTCTGTATTATTCTTTCATCTCTTTATTGTCTTTCCTGTGCTAACATGGGACAGCAGCCAAAAAATCCATGGGGTAAATGTGCCGGAGCAGGTCCACAATCTGAGTGGAGATGCTGGGGTGTCAGTAAAGCTGATTTATGCTGTTGCGGGGCAGCCCCAATGTCCCTAGGACACCCTCCTGTAATGCTAAACTGGGTGTGTGATTCCTGTAATCACTCAGTAGGCATATTTTGGAGAATGAGATCTGAGCCAAGAGCAGAAATCTAATTCAGGATCTCGGGTGATCTTTCTTTCTTTTAACTGGTGGCCTTGGGCTCAGAGTGACTGACTCACACAAGGAAATGAGTGTGACCTGTACGTTGTTACTGCTATGTGTGCACGTAAGGGCAATTGAGTTGGTTGATATCTGATGAAAACGCTGATGACTTTTTGGTGACCTCTGATGGAAGGGTCACATTTGAGACCAGGAGATTTTTTTTTCTGCACAGTGGTCTGTCATAAACAGCACCACCTCATTTCCACATGCTGGCTTTGCAGGAAACAGTAACAGTCCAGCATTTCCAAACTTAACCTGTACAAAAGTTGGGGTCTGTACCTTTAGTTGGCTTAAATTGGTGTACCTCCTTGGGATTCAAGGGAGCTTTATTTACCTCTACCAACTGGTTCTTAAATGCCAGGGCAGTCACTAAATGCTGTGGGGTGTCTGTGTTTCTATCCCACTCCCTGAGTAGGTGTGCTGCTTATATTAGGTTTGGAGCAGCAGAATATTCCTAGTAGTAGAGAATGTACAATTAACAATCAAATCTTGCAAGGCTTGAAAATGTTTGTCAGAAAGTAACACACTTGTGATCTCTTGTAGGTCACTAGAGCCTACAGGTATCTAATTTGTCTGCAATTTACAGCAGTTAGTAGCAAAGGAAGGGAGAATGGGGTGACATGCTGCCTGGTTCAGCCCCAAATTCAACTACCAATGTTAATTAAAAATCAAGTAGTAGGAGATATCAATGAGGGGAAGACTGAAACCTGTCCCTCCTTGCTGCCAAAAGGGGGACTGTGTGCAAACTTGAAAGCTATGGATTACACAATATGGAAACCAGTTAGAAATGTCATCCTCCTGAACTGCAGGGTTAACAAGGAGCCAGAGAACCACACAGACCAGAATATATAACCTGCAGCCTAAGGCCCATAACAGTGTTATCTTTCTCCACCAGTGAGCAGTCCTGCCCTGTCCTTGTTGTCATATTGGTGACTTGTCTTTCACGTGGAAACTTTGTAGTACTAGCAGTTTACACTCATACATATATATGTGTTGTTATTATTTTAATTTTTTTTTTCTTTTAGGAGCTGTCCTACCAGTATTGATTTCAACTTCTCTCATTGGAGCCTGATCACAGCTCTTCCTCTGCAATGCTATCAGCTACAACCAAGTTCTCCATACTGCTGTGTGTAGTATGCGAGGTAGAGTGCTGACATGCTGATAATGGTGAGGGATGAGCCTACAGTTGAGGGAAAGGGTTAGGCTCAGTTGGTTTCACAGCTGCTGTAGTCACTGGTGTCAGCAGAGGGTTTCCTTAATACCATTACATGGTTTGGGCTGCATCATGATATGTTACAGGCCAGGTGACTTTCCACCACCTAAGAACTGGCCCTCACCTCATGCTGCTGCTCTGCAAAGCACCATTGCTATTGTATGTCCTTACACTTGCCTGCACCTCCCTTGTTGCCTAGGTCAGATTGGCAGGACTGGATGTGGTTTCTCTTCCTAGCTGGACACTGTGTAGGATGAACAATTGCAAACTTCCAGTAGTGAAATGTGTTTTGAGTAGTCAGTGAATGGCTCTGAGAGGCCCCTTTTGCATCCTGCACTAATAGATGAAGATTCTTGTGCCATCAGAGTAAGATTGATAACTCCTCTGACATTTCATATTCAATATTCTGAATATTGAGAGGTGTGAGTTTCCCTTGAGACACCAACCTTTCTGCTTCTCTCCCCCTTCATCTACAGAGAGCTTGTGAGAAGACTCTGGGTGGGAGGGAGCTAAGAAAAAGCAAAGAAAGACTTGGGGTGGCAAAAAGGAGAAAAATGATACAGAGGAGCATTTCTTTTCTTTGGCTTCATCAGCAGCAAGTCTCTCATATCAGAGCCTGGCAGATGGAATTGTGCTGCTCAGCCACAATGAATGATCCTGTTTCCCTGGTCCCCAACCCAGCAGGGTCATTGAAATAGATTTAAAAACTAAAATAAAAATATTTCAGTGTTTATGGACACTAGAATCTGTGATCTGTTTTGCTCAGAACATTCAAGGGGTCAGAGTCAGGAGGAGATGGGAAGAGAGAAAAAAATAAAGGGAGCTCAAACCAACTTGAAGAAGTTTACTTTTTTTTCCCCCCTTTCTTAAAATTTGCTGTGAGGAGGTGATCAAGATATTTGTCTATGCAGACAGCCATAGGTTGCTTAAAGAATGAGAACTGAAAAAAATAGTTTTGACTGCATTTCTCCCCTTCCCACTCCTTCTCACTGCCTGATATGCCAGTAAGTAGTGGCACCTGGAGCAGTTGTGGATACCCAGAAATGTAGCTCTGGACACATTTTTGCCAGGTGGGAGTTGTCCTAAATCAGTTCACTCTGAAGGGGCTAGCTTAGATGAGTTTTATGCTTCATCTGTTTAGATGTTGAATGAAAGATCCTAGGTGCATATTTGTAATACTATTTGCTGTCCTATTACGACTGGAAAGGAAATAGTCTGCATTTCCTGCATGCTAATGTCTCAGCTGATGTCACCCTGCATGACCTCTGTGTGGCATCAAATCCTCAGCCAAATGTGGATGAAAAAGCCTCATGTAGCTCTGCTCTATCTCATCTGCTACCTCAGCCAGGTGGATAAGGTGGCCTAAATTCCAGCTAGTGAAGCTGGAACAGGTGGGCAGGTGTTTTTGAAGGTTTTAAATTTCCCAAAGGAAATGTACTGGATAGCATGAAATTTAGTCTGGCTGCATCTGGCCATGGTACCGTTTTGGTTCATGTTGTGTCCATGGATTCATAGTATATCAGTAAAGAGACCCTGCAACGTTGAAGTCTATGATGGGCTTGTCTCCAAATGCTGCTCTCCTGTTCCCCTGAAGGTTCCATGCAAGTGCATGTACTGGCAGTGCAGAGGGCAAGTGTGTGAGCAGGGAAACAGGCAGCCATGGCAGTGACACCTTGGGACAAGAGGTGCTCTGTTGGCAGCTCAGCTTCCTTGATGAGAGTTTCCAGTGCCATGGCTCAAAAGCTGTGTGTTGTTGTCTGGGGAACAGAGTGGATTGCAGCCTCTTGTGCAGAGAAACACATCTCCCTGCAGGCTGTGGCCTGCAGCAGGCATTCTTTGCTCCTTCACAGTAATTCACCATGTCTCAAGGGACCCATTGAGCTTATTTAACAAAGGTCAGCTAAATTTTCTAGTATCCTGCTGTGAAAGCAGGATTAGCAGAAATCTTATTTATCCTTGGTGTCCAGCTATTTGACTGTTCACTTCAAACTGCCATGCTGGCATAAGTCTGAAATTGGTGTAGTTGTGGTAGACAGAGACTTAAAGCACCCACTGCATGATAACTTGCAAGAGGGTGCAGCTCTACAGGCAGCCCTTGATTTACTTCCTCACTTTCCCTGCCCTGATTTTCCATGGCTGAAACTCCCTAGGTTTTGAGTGGCTTATGGTTTTCATCGGTTTGTATGATTATAGGTAACTTGGGCCAAGTCTGAGTTTGAAGACAACTTGTTTTCAGAGTCACTAGAAACAATTGTGGCTCACTGTGTGTGGTTTCTACTGGAGGGATGTCCCATGAATTGAGTTTATCTGTTGTATTGTCATTGCTACTTTTCATGGCCTGGTGGCCCCGTCTCAGCTGGGACTCTGTGGTGCTAGGTGCTTTGCAAATCATGATAGACAACAGTTGTACTGAAGACTATGCAGTTTAAATGGATATGGCTGCCAGATTTGCAAGGATGGTATTCTGTTTTTTTCAAGCAGGGGTCTGTTGCATCCTCCTCCTTTTTGCTCCTATGAGCTATCTGTCTGTTTCTTTTCTTTTAATATGTTGTTGAATCTATGTATCTCACTTCTGGGATCTCCCCAGTCACACCCACAAAGAGCATCTGTTTCTAGCTTGTGATGTGCAGGATCAACTTCTCATTCCTGCTGCCCCAGATTTTGCTTTATGAACAGCCTGTTAACAGTTGCTGGAGTACTCATCCAGTCTGTAGCCTTACTGGCATCAGGAGCATTTCCACAAGCCACATGGCTCAGGAGTAGTGTTATGGTAGTTATTCTATGGCTAGCCATAGAAGTAACCACCAAAAGCTTGGGGAGCTTTTGCAGCTTCCCCAGGACATGGTCAGGAAGCTTGCAGCAGACCTGAATCTTCTGAGGAGCAGCAGCAGTGTCAAGCACAAGGTCACCCTTCTCTTCGCAGCAGTGGGTACAACTGCTGACCACAGATGGCTGAGTGATTTGTGGAGCAGGCACAAAAGACCAGAGGGGGCTGAGTGGGTCAAGGCAAAGCAAAGGGAGGCAATGATGAGAACTGAATTGAAATCTTCCCAGACCTTTGCAGGAGCAGCTCCATCCTTCCCAGATTTCTACCTGCAGCCCCTGTGTAAGAGTAGCTGGAACTGTCAGTTCTGCTGATATGAATTAAAAGTAACATGGCAAATGGTGTTTTCTACCTGCTGTAGTTATCTCTTGAGAAGGAAACAAACATCTCTGGTCAGCTGTCTCAGCCAGGAAAGGCCACTGCAACTTCACCTTCTGGGCTTCCTTTTGCTGATGTGCCATGATACTCAAAGCCAGTGAGGCTGGGCACCATGAAAGCTTGATCCTGGCACAGCCAAGAGATGGATGAGGAGGCAAGCTTCTGCCTTTGGGGAAAGTATGAACACTGAACACTTCCAAGGTAAAGTTTTACCCTTCTCTTCAATTCCTGCTGTAAACAGACACTGATGATGTTTCTACCTTGGAGGAAGAAATAAAATTTTTCTTTTGAATATCTATTTGTCAAGCATTAAAAAGAAATCAATCTGTGTCTTGGTTTCATGGTCTCCAGTCTCTTCTAGGCCATGAAATACTGTGCAGGCTCTGAGACACATGTACTTTGTCTTTTGAAGGCAAAGGCTTCGTGGTAGATATCACCCTTATGTCATGTGCTGGTATATCACATGTGGTGCCTGAGCTAAATGTAAAAACCTGACTTGCTGTGATTGAGTAGTCAAATATGTTAGGTACATTTTTGCTGTTGCCAACTCTTCTATTTCTCGTTTGGTGCTCTCCCATCTTCCTTCTGTACAGGTGACTTGTGTTATTAGGGTCTGATTTTCAAGCATGGACCCTTTCAAGGGTGTGTGTTATCTGAAGGTGTAGGTTGTATGAAAATATCATGGTCTGGCTTTACTTTGATGAAAGTTAGGCCCTGTCTAACTGATACTGTTGTTTCTTGGCCATTGGCTCATCAGAGCCATGGCTTTGCCTTCCTATGAGTTTGCATACCTGCTTCAGAAGATCACTTGCTCTGAAAAACATTGCCTCGTTGGAGAAGGAGATTACAGATGGATGATGGTCTCTTCTCCCAGGCAGCCAGTACCAGAACAAGAGGGCACAGTCTCAGGCTGCACCAGGGGAGGTTTAGGTTGGATGTGAGGAAGAAGTTCTATACAGACAGAGTGATTGCCTATTGGAATGGGCTGCCTGGGGAGGTGGTGGAGTCGCCATCATTGGAGATTTTCAGGAGGAGACTTGATGGGGTGCTTGGTGCCATGGGTTAGTTGTTTAGGTGGGTTGGATTGGTTGATGGATTGGACACGATGATCTTGAAGGTCTCTTCCAACCTGGTCTATTCTATTCTATTCTATTCTATTCTATTCTATTCTATAATGCAACTTTGTAAGATGCAGCAGGGGTTCCACTACCCATCATTCTTAGTGATCTGTTTTTTTTCAGCTGGGGACTGAAGTATAGGTTGTCTGCTAGGATAAGCATTATAATATACTTGCATCTCCTTTGCCACTTGGTCAGGATGACTCTTGCTTAGGGAAGGGCATCAGAACTTGGAGATGGGAAGGATCTGCCTGGGTTTTGGAGTCCAGTCTCCTACAGTGACAATCAGTTTATGGGTCAGATGTATAGCCCAGAAGGGGTTGCAGAAGTCTCTGTCTGAGTGCCCCGACTACTCACAGACAGTTCCATAAACTTCTCTGTAACCTACTGTACATCAGGCTTGAAGCTACAGTGATGAGAACAGAAAAGATCAATGCTTGGGCCAGGTGTCTAGTTGGTAAAAACACCCTGATGGTGCCAGGCCATACCTTGCTCTGTAAAATCATATGAAAGCTTCCCTCCTTCCAGAAAAGCTGACATGAAACATTTAGATAGCATCACCAGCATCACCTCCTGCACTGGCCTTCCTATCTGTTCCAAGACTCCCTGCCAGTGTATACAATGTCAGTCCTGGACAGGGAACTAGCAAACTGCAAGAGAAGTGAGGGCTTTAAGCAAGAGGGGTTCATTCTATCCTGCTGTGTGCAGACAGTCCATTTCATGGCTCAGGCTGGAATACCTCTTGTGGCCCATGGCTTGTCTTCATCTGTCCAGAAGCAGACAAAGTAAAGGAGGTGCTCACAGAGCACCAGGAAAAAGAGGAAGTCAGAGGAAAAATAAAAAAGAGAATAGGAGGCAGGAGGAATTATTTTCCCTTCCCCCTCACCCCCCCTTCCTTTTTTTCATTCCTCCTGCACTCTGCCTGTTCCTGTCAAAGCCGCTGGAAATTGTTACCGACAGATCGAGTGTCTTCCAGTTTCTGTGTCAGGGAGTTTTGCCGACTCTATGAACCATGCAAAAGAGGGGTCAGGCAAGAGAAGGAGAGAGCAAGAGAATGACCAATTCAGCAGAGCTCTGGCTTTATCACTGATCTGGTCAGGTTCACTGGGTTTTAACTCCATGAGCCAGTCAGGCTTAGAAACTCACACCTTTGTTATCACCTTTCAAGGGAAGGGAGCGGGGCAGTGTGAATTCTCTGGGGTCATCAAGAGAGGCAGGCCAAGGATCACCTCTTGTAGCAAAGACTGCATTGCCCTTGCCCTCCACAGCATGCCAGACACTTGGATGCTCTCTGTCAAGATTGATCACTATTTATTACTGCACAGACCAGAATGAGGACAAAGGCACGTTGCAGCACATTTTGGATCCTGCTTGACCAACGTGTCTTAGGGCAGGGAGGAACACAGAGGGACTAAAACTTGCCAGCACTAAGTACTATTGCTGTTTGAGTTCAGGTCAAAACAGAGTTCTGAGACTATGGGACTACTTCTGTTTCTGCCATGTGTTCACCCAGTGGGAAGAGTGACTGTATCTGGACAGGTCTAAAAGCATATGCCCCCTCCTGACTGATTCTGTAAATGTGTGTGACCTGTGTATGCAGTATCAGTTTCCTTGGTCATGAGCTACTGTGTCTGGTGTTCATGGACATCCAAAGCTGCTGTGCTCAAAAGAATGTGATGAAGGCTGTGCACAGCCAAAGAAGGACCTTCCTGGTCCTTCTTCAAGTCTTGTACTGATGGTATGATCATGTCCAAGGAAACTGATGATCAGGGTTGCTCTGTCTGTGGACAGAAGGTTATACTGGACCTGACAGTATTGTCAGTCCTGTTGAAAGTGGCAACTGAAAGGCAAAATACAGTCAATGGGAGGGTCAAGCTAAACCGGTATCCCAGACTGTACAAGACTGGGAAAAAATCTTGAGTGAAGGCTTGAGGGATCTTTAGTTAGTTGGAATAAAGACTCTGTAGATCCAAATTAGTTCATTAAGACTGGGTATCTTCCTTCTCCTCTGCACTGCTAGAGCTTAGCTCCAATGTATCAGTGCTGAATGTGCAGGCCCTGAAAAGAGAAATCTCTGCCTTCAGAAGTGGGTTCCTATATCATTGTGGCTACCTGCAGAGTGGAGGTACTGAATCTGAAGTAGCATTGCTTAGTGGAAGAGAGGAGCTGTAACCCACTGTGACTTTGGGATTTTGTTCCTTTCTTGGCTAAAAAGGCTGTTTGAATGTCTCTGTTGCCCTCTCCAGAGGCATTTGCTGTGACCTCTCTGCTCCACAAAGGCTTTAAGACCTGTTCTCCTGCAGCCAGTAGGGCTACCAACTCAGGAAGAATGACCCCACAAAGTACACTCTGAAGACCTGGGATCCCTCCAGCACTGCAGTGCTTTGCATAACTATTTAGCTGTCTGAGTAGGAAGGCAGAACAACGAGGCAGTGCCAGCTCTGGGGACAGAGATATTAGGGAATGACATGCACATTTTGGTGGTGGCTTTGGCAAGGACAGTGCTGAATGTGGAGATTCCAGAGGACACGTACAAATAGTAGCAGGGCTGGTGCCCCTCTACAGACCAATGGGAACTGGTTTTCTTGCTGATCACTGGCTATTCCGTCAACCTGCAGAGAGTGCAAGACGCTGCCTGTGTGTAAGTCAGTAAAAAAAATTGTGTTGCTCCAGTATAAGGTTCCTGGAATCTGGAAAGTGGAGAAAAATTGAGTGGACTGTCACCTGACCTTGCTGTCACTACCAGCAGAAGGCACAGGGGGATGTCAGGCAGCTTTCTGTATGTGCTGGAATTGTATGGGGACTGCTGCTGCTTCCTGTGGTGGTGAAGAGGCCAGAGCGCATGATATGATAGGTTTTGTACAAACACAAGACACTAAGCTTTCATTACCCAAAGAACAGGTAATAATAGTATAAGGTGAGACAGGGTTAATGACACAGGTGTTATTGAATGAGTAGGAGAGGTATGAGTTTATGCCTGCTGGACTCTATTTAAATGTTGTTGCTAGACCTGAGAAATTAGAAATTGCCTTCTGAAAAGAAGGACATCTCTAGGGTGTCTCAGCTCCCTCCATCAGGGCATCTCATCTGTGCAGTATATGGGAATCAAGGGGGTGCTGATGTTGAAGCTCTTAAAAGGTTCATATGAATCTCATCTGCAGCACAGAGGGAAAGAGTGATAATTTTAGATGGAATTTCTGCTTTCCATGAATAACTTTGCTTTATGGCTTCTGACATGGTGACAACATGGCAGGAGTATGTTGGGTGCTTGTAGGTAGAGACTTGGAAATAGTATTGCTGGGGCAGGTTATAGCCCCTGCTGAGGGTGAAGTTTTGTTATAAGTGCTGAACAGCAGCCTGGATCCTAGACCATAGAGACTCTGGGCAGCAAAGTGCATGGGGAAGCGATACAGCCAAGCGGAGGTGATTTGGTCTAGGTCAGCAACAGAGCTTGGAAATGGTCCCAGATCTCCTGACTCTGAAGCTTCTCATATTTCTTCAGATTTATCTCCCTTGGTGATTAGTCACTCAGCTGTGGCTGGATGAGAGTATCCTGGACAAGGACCACCACCAGAGAACTGTAGCACTGTGCTCTTAAGTTATGCTTTCTGAACAGAAGTTACCTGCATCATGTGTGAGGGGAGGGGCCTTAAATATCAGCAGGAGGCGATGGGCTGTCTGGCAGTAAGAAACTTTCTTAAATCCTATTTCTTGTGCCTTTGTATTGCTTACAGTTCTCTAGAAGGTGAGAGACTATTGTGTCTCAGTAATGAAAAGTTCCTGTGGGGTTTTTGGAAGAGGTCTTTGCCTGAGATAACCATTGATAGCAGGAGAAAAGAAGTGGGTTCAGTACTTGGAAGGAAAGAGTAAGTGTTTAAGATGGGTTGTTAAATCCTCTAAGGATTTGTGACAGGCTTAGAACAGTTTCAGGCAGTTTGTTCCTCTTCCTGTATGAATGTCACCCTTGCTGTGGACTGTTTTCTGATGACTTCTGTGGTGCACTGTTGATTCCCAACTGTGCTAAAGAATTTCAGGGGTGTCCTGACTACTGACTATGTAAAAACTTAGTAGATGGGTCTTGAATTTGACTACTTGTGGGCAGCCCCAAGAGTAATTTGTGTAAAAGGTCTTTTAATTTTGTTTCTTGGTTTAGAACAACTTGGGTTGTGATTCCCAGCTTTTTCTTCGCTTCAAGAAAAGCACAAAGTGAAAGCTGAGATTTTCATCTACTCACTTGTCTCCAATACTCCTCACACTGACTATTGTATGTGAGATCTGGTAACTCTCTGTGGAAAACAATTGTGTCAGCAAACATCCCTTAAGACATAGACACATAGATGCCAGCTCAGCTCTGTTGTGATTAGCTTTGTATTTCATGTGCTTTCTTCTCTTATGGTGATGCTCTAAATGTTTTCATGTTTGACTTCAGAAATGTAAGCTTTGGGTTTCAGAAGGTACTGATGATCAATACAGGGAAGGAGGAGACAGGCAGCCTTTGGTGGGATTCACCCAAATGTGGGTACTGCAGGTGGCTCTCAAGTGCATCGTCTTCAGAGTGTGAGCAACAGCGACATTGTCCGTGGACAGGATGCATCTGAGTGGCCTAGAGCATCCATTGGTGAGGACCATCCTTAGTAGGTGTGAAAGGAACATGTAGGCAGCAGTTGTAAAGAAGAGAAGGAGGGATCCCTGGTGTGGTACTTACAAGCTAGGGCATTACAGTTAGCAAAGGGCTATTTGTGCTGAAAGTGCATGTGCGAGGACGGGGGAGTCAGGGACTAGAAAGAGCTGGCGGTGATGGGAAGGAAGGGAGGGTGCCCTGACCTCTCCTCATAGCCCTGACTGTGTCCCCATCTGAAGGTCTGGCATATCCACTCTCACTACTTAATGATAGTGACATTACCCATCCGCCCAGCATCGCGGGGCTTTTGTCTTCATTCAGGCAGAAATGAAGTTCTCCTGGGCGCACTTATCAATCACTGCAAAGCTCCAGCTGTTCCGGAGCCTTTGGATCGACTTCAACAGCCGTGCTTACAAATTGTCTCTGAATAGCACCGAGCTGAGACCCCCTTTTTTGTCATTGTCTTCCGACAAATGTTTTTTTTCGGCAGCCTTTCGCAGACGTTGCCGGCTGCCTTCTGCCGCGGTGATTGAAAACAGGCCTGTTTTGCATTCTCCTGCCGGAGTCCTGGGTTCAGGGAGCTGTCCCTGAGTGCCACTCCAGCGAGTGCCGTGCCAAAGACAATTACATGCATAGTTTTGCTGATTGCATTAAAATCATTAGAATGAAAGATTCTGAAATCGTACATTAAGGGGGGAAATTAGAAAAAGCTTCAGAGACAGACAGCAGCGTCCCCAAAGTGAGGGCAATACAATTAGCTCAAATTGTGTTACATACACACAGACTAGGAGTAGCTCCTGTAACAAATGACCTTATTATTGCTGCTCCCTCTCTTCCTCTATTCTTTTTTCTCTCCTTCACTCCCTTCTCCATTCCCTTTTCCTCTTTTGAAACTTCTTCTTTGGCCAGGACCACCATTCTGCTTATTCTTCCCACTCCCTTGCTTTTCTCTCTTTCTTTTATCTTGAGAAGTACCTGGGAGAGGTTGGTCATGGGATCCTGGGACTGCAATGCTTTGCTTTCAGAGCTGCTTTGCAGGCCTTTTAAGAGGAAGTGAGCAAGTGCAACCTCAGAATTTAATTTTCAGCTGAGCAAGAAACTTTGCTCTCCTGGGGAACAAGGAAGCAAAGGATTCCAAAAGCTTTGTACATGCACTAGGCATCATGAAGATCAAATCATTCAGCTGTCTAGCTATACTCATATCCAGGAAAGAGACTACTAACTGTATCTGAGGTGGAAAAATGTTCCTGCATGCCACAAGCATCAGCACAGCTGGAGGTCCAGAAAGGTTAGTTCTTGAGGGGAGAATGAAGCTTCTCCAGTGTGAATTCTGGGCTGTTGAAGAAAACTGCATTATGTCAGTGCTTATGGGCCAGCCCCTTTGTCATCCCATAACCCTGCTAACAGAGAGCAGTTGATCAGCTGTGAATGCCTTACAGTTTATAGCCATAGTATTTAAAGATAGGTGAAGGTAAGAGGAGGATTGTATTCTCAGGGGTTTGGTTAAATGGTGGTAAGTCTCTGAGGAAAAGGATTACTGAAAATACTGTAAAAATAGGGAACTTGGAGTGAGTGAGACACCTGACAAAAGCTCAAGGAAACAGACTGCCTTGTGGAAGAAGAATGTGAACTTACTGGACATTGTACAAAGGACATTTGCCATCCTGTCTAGACAATGCCAAGAGGCAGATGAAAAGTTGTGGTCATCCTTAGTGTGAAGATGGGCTCCAAAGCATGTCATATCTGTTGGGGAACCTGTGTCAGTGAGGGACTGAAATGTATCTTTCTCAATTGGTTAGTCAACATCTTAACTGGAAAACCAGTTTTGTATGACTCTGCACTGCGACACTATACAGCTTCTCTGCAGATACTTGGGGTACTTATGGTATGGCCTGGGGCAGTTAATTTGCTTCCAGTGTAACAGCTTGCAGCAACCAGTGTCAGCTATGTCTGTACTTGGTTCGCCCTGCATTGCTTCTGGTGCTTCCAGTCACATACGATCTCTGTGTCCTGCTATCACACTATTCACTGTAGACCTTGTGTTTGTGTCCACTTGCTGATTCCCAAGAGCTAGACGTACTGTGCAGGCTCAGTTGAAATGCACATTGAGGCACAGAAAAAAATGGCATCACGTGGCTGTGAAGGAGCACCATCAGTCCAGGCTCTGCCTTGGGGTATTTGCTTTGCTGTTTTCACTGATCAGTGGCATCGTGGGCTGTTCTTAGCTGGCCTAAATCCTGGCTATGTTTCTGTGCCAATTTCCTATCAACTCACTGGGTCTTCAGTGGGCACCTCTGTGCTAGGAAGTCTGAAGACATCTATGCAGTGTCCTGGGTGTTTAATGTTAGTGATGTGGGTTTTTCAGTCCTCCCTGCATATCCCTGACTTTAGGCTCCAGTTTCACTCTCTGAGATCTAGGGTATTGACTTTCCTTCCTGTTCATGCTCTACCCCAGGATCTTGTTCCTGACAGGAACTGCTGGACAGATCCAGGGGAAAGCTGCCACAAAGGGGCAAAGCTGCTCTAATATTTCCTTGATGTACTTAGCTGCTTATAGCAGTCTGTGTCTCAGGGATACCTGAACCCAAGGCAGTATCTTTGTGGTATTCAAAGCACTGCACATTGATGAGATGTTGTATAAACTTCACATAAGAAGATATGTTCACTTCTTTTACGAGATTATAGTCTCAGATGAGATGACAGAAGGAAACTGGATATCTACTCATGTAAAGGATTATGGGAGGATGAAGCAGAGTAGGTTGGTAAGGTAATGGGGCAGGGAATACAGCAAAAAACAGTAAGAAGGGTGAAATGAAGGTAGGAGTGGGGAAGGAGGTAAGGGAGCAGAGGGTATATGAGCAGAATGAAGCTGGTGGAAGATTAAGTCGCCTTCCTAATGTGAATCAAAAAGTGTGGATGGACTATGTAAGATAAGAGGAGTCCTGGAGGTGAAAGGATGAGGATGTGAAAAAAGGAATGGATTTGATATGGTAGGACAGCACAGATTGGAAATGAGTGCAACAGAAGTGGAGAAACAAAGAAATCAAGCAATGAGGACCTGTTATAGAGAAAGCAAATGGAGTGCTGGGTTTAGTGGCTTTAAGGAAGAGAGTAGTTTATATTTTAGACAGGGGTAATTGAGTGTTGGAAAGATAAGCAGAGATACGGTCTTGAGGAGAGTAAAGTGATGGAAAACAGAGGAGGGTGGGGAGGGGAAAAGGCTCTGGCTTGCTCAAGAGTCCAAAAGGGGTCTGGAGATGCCAAGCAGAGGAACAGAGTGAACTGTGCAGCCCAAATATGACCTTTAAAATATCTGCAGAGAAGTGGTATGCTGGGAAAGTGCAAATCTTCAAGAATGCATCAGCAGCCAAGTCTTGTTGCAGCAGGAGAAGACCTGACTGAAAGCAGCTCTCTCTTACGGGGATTTCTACTGCTTTTGCTTCAACTTAAAGGAGAAACGACCAAGCATCAATTGGCTTTGTCTCAGTTACCATTACTCCCTTTGAAGCACCTTCCACCTTTCTTTTGTGGCCAGTTCTCCACTTTCTTCCTGGCAACTGTTAGGCTGTAAGGGGTGTTATCAAATTTTGGCATTACAAATGCCCCTTTGCCAACTGGAGGTAAAGACTAACCCTTGTCTCTTTCACAGTATGTTAAGATACATTCATGTGCAATCTACTTGGAGATGTCATGCATAAAAAAAGAGTAGGTAATGGCATTCAACCAAGGTGAAGCAGGAGAAAGATAATACTGTATGGATCTTTCAACTTCCAGGCCACATTAATATTCAGCAAATAATGCATAGCAGAACTTATTGCAGTGCTGTCAGAAAATGCTGTTTCAGGGCAGTTGGACTAGATGATCTTTAAAGGCTCCTTCCAGCCCAAACTGTTCTATGGTTCTCCACTGTCTTCTCTGCACCCTTACCACAATGTGCCCTCCAAATTTGGAGGTATTGTGTTGCTCTCTAGTGCAGACAGACTTTTCTGAAGCAATACATGTCTCTCTATAAGATACCTTCTTTACATCACCATGAGAGAATGTCTGAATAGATCAGTCTCTCAGGGCAAAGTCAGCCTGTCTGAACACCTGTGTGCTCTGTGGGATCCCACTGCTGCTCTTCATATAGCTCATGAAGGTGGCTGATTCCTTGTTTGCTTAGAAGTGAGGGAAAGGTATGGAAGGGCACAGACTAGAGTGTACTGGGGCTAAAAAGGGCCTAACTTGATCAACTTCAAAGGCTTTGGATTGGGCCTTTAGTGACTGTTTGAATGTGGGCTGGTGTGAGTAGGCTGAAAAGGGATGTGGTCTACGGCAGGATCACTACAGAGAAAGGATGGTGCTTTACTGGGGGTGGAAAATGGAATTGTCACCGTGGAATGAATGAATTGTACAGTTTCTCTTTTGTAACCCAGGGAATAATTAAGATAGATGGGTAGATGAATTAGCTGTCCTGCAAGGTCAAAAGTGGATTGCCTTATTACTCTATTATTTTACTCCCGTGGAACTATCACCACTAACGCCTTTTTCATGATATTTTGTACATTGCACCTAAAAAAAAAAAAAAAAAAGAAAAAAAAAAGAAAAAAAAAAAGGGGGGGAAAAAAAGGAAAAAAAAGGGGGGGGGGAAGATACAAATTGATCGTTTGCTGGTGAAATCAGTCTTCGTCATCACCAGCAGTGCTTGGATTAATGGGATTGAAGGCTGCTGGAGGTTCAGCCAGAGAGACGGGCGGAAAAACAAGAGAAATTGGTTTGCACCCCTGGGAATGGAATTGATGTGACTTGTACAGAGCTGCTGCAGCAATGGTGGCTGTTGTGCTGTGATGCTGTGTTTATTTTTTATTTAAATAAAAAAAAAAAAAAGGGGAGATGGGAGAACAAAATAAATCCCTGTCTGGAATACTGGGCCATTACAAACATGTATGGTAATCTTCTAGGTTGGTTGAGAAGTCCAGAAGAGTACATTTGCTGTAAGCCTTTAGGGAACAATAGAACACAGTCTTTGTGAAACACAGCTGCTTTCTGGTGATCTTCTGCTGTTCCTGTGGGGCTTTAAAGATGAGGTTTAGGACAAGCACTGGAAGTTGACATTACTCCCATTACTGGCAAATACTCTTCAATCTGCATAGCTGGCTGTGGAAATCTTCCAAATGGGTAAAGAATCATGTGGATGTAATGGAAGTGGAGAAGAGGTGACCAATGATAGACATGGTTGTAGAATGGGAAAAGCAGGGGCACATCAGTTTAGATCATTGTGTCTTTGACTTAACAGTCATTCAAAGAATTATGGGGGAGAAGAAAACCTGTATTTAGTATTCCCATTTGCAGTGCCAAGAGGTGTTTCAGAAATGCCTGCTTGCTTTTGAATTTCTTGCTTGCATTCTAGTAAATCAGGGTTTAGAGAGGTCTAAGTTTCTGAAGACAGCTCATTTTACTCACAAGAAGTCTCACTTGTGTGTGGCATTGAGATTATAGCTGATCATATCTTTGCCAACCACCATAGCAGCAACAGAGGGAACCCACGTGTGTTCAGTTAGTGTCAAGGGTCTTCTCTGTCTACGTGCATTCTTTTCTGTGTTCACCCAGTGATGGTGCAGAGTAGATGCACCACAAAACTGAAGTGCTGAAGTCAATGCTAAGCTTGACAGCTCTTAAGCAGCATAGTGTTTATCTGAATAGCTTAAACACAGAACTATTAAGAATGACTTTCCAAATATGGTGCTGGATCTGAGGAAGGTGAAGTCAACACAAGAGTTCTTCATGTAAACTGGAGATCTGGCAGATTGCTGTCCAGAAGAAGTCCAGCTCTTAATGTAAACTGGAGATCTGGCAGATTGCTTTCTTGGTCAGAAGTATTTGTCTCTTAGCCTGCTATGCTTTGATCAACACTAATGCCAGCTAAGAGGACTATCAGCTGTGAGACTGAAAGAGTGAAATGCAGGTTATTTCTGGAATCTTTTGCATGTGGTTGAAGACTCAAAACACCATGGTGCACAGCTGTGTCCTGGTCATGAGGAGTCAACCTGACACTAGAGGTGGCTTTCCAACTCATGACTGTCCCTGGGGTTGTTTTCCATAAATGAAACTATCCACAATGCAGTAGTGTGCAGGACAAGTTTCCTCTTTGCTTTACCTCCTCTCCTTTCCTGGGCTACACTTGCTTATGAGAAATAATGCTGTAAAGTTGGCTAGAAATTCTAGGCCATTTATATAAGTCTTCTACACTTGGAGAGCCCATTGATGATTAAATTAACTTCTTCTAGTCTGACAAATCCAAAATAGCATAAAAATAGAATGGAGACTACTGAGGTGTAATAGAGTTGTGAACTGTCTGTTAATTTTGAAGTCTAAAGAGGGCAATTTTTATCTCAGACAACTAGTGGGTAATGCTTGGGTAGTGCTCTGGTGACAAGTTTGACCTCCCCACTCCTTTCTTCTGTCTTCTTGGAGATCTGTGGGCATCAGTGAAAAGGGGGCAAAAACTCAACAAATGAAATATTTAAGACAAAATTCAGAAAGTGGAATATGCACCCCAAAACTTCTCTCAGCACTTTCTACTTTGCTTTCCTCTGTGCTCAATGCAGAGATAAAAAGGACTTGGGGCAGGGGCAGAACTGGGAACTTCATTTACCAGCACTGTGAACAGTACAGAAGCAAGACTTTGATGCAAAACATTAGATTGTTTGCATCAGGCAAGTGGCTTTGGAGATAGTCAGGGTGAGCAGAGCCTATTGACTAGCAGGAAGAACAACTGCCACACAGGGCTACTGATGTTTTCTGCTGTCAGATCTACACTGTGGATCATGTCTTCTGCTTTCCTGATGAGAGGTCCTTGCATGCCTGAGGGGCAGGTCCATCCCTCAGAGACATGTTGGTCTGCGGGAAGCATGCTTTCTGAACTGTAAGTTCCAATGGTGGATAAGGAAATGCTTTCAAAGCTTGTATGCTTTAAATGAACCTCTTACTGTTGCAAATCTGATTTGCATTTTGGAATTTCCAGAGCATCTACTGCTCTTGGTTTTGACCTGAATTATCTTTTATTTTGCTGCAGTGCACAAGGTCAAGGCAAAGTGCTAAAGGTTTTCTGAGCTACAGTTGTGGCTTATAGTTTTAAGAATAACTTATGACTAACTGAAAAATAAAACCTTTGAGAAAGTTCTGCTGCACAATGTGAGGCTGGACTCTGACTCAAGGAGCTTGGTCCCTGCGATCAGAAATAAGAAGGCATGTAAATGTGATGGATGGTTATCTGACCATAAGTCTGTTACTATTAAGGTCTGTTGTGTTATGGACTGACATCTGCTAGGGAACGATCAACCAGCAGGAAAGTCTCTGGTCCAGCACTGCAGGGCCATGGGACTGTGATGCGACCAGTGCAAGCTACTACCATGAGCTTCTACTTACTGGCAAAGTAGCAGGGTGTCTCCTTGAGAAGCACCATTTACTGAAGCTGTTTGAAGGGTGAGTTGGCCACTTCTGGAGAATTCCTCACTATCAATGTCCCTCTCTCTGCTTTGTTTCGGTTGATGAAAGAGGACAGCTGGTTTGTCTTCTAGATGAAAATGCAGCATGTGTTGGCATCACATGGGTCTCTGTGAGCCTTTCAGTTGCAATTATGAAGACCAGAGGAAGAGTTTTGAGACAGCTATGTGAGTGCTTCATGCAGTTTCATGTGTGTAGCAAAACAAAAGAGTAATTCCCATTGCTGATTTTGTAGCTCTAGTGTACGATGTCTTCTTTTGCCTCACACCACTGTCTCTGTGACTGGCATCATCCCAGGTGTTTTGGCTGAAAACTGTGGTTTTGACCAAACATTTTCCTGACTTAACATTCAGGGAAATGTTAGGTATGTTCTTGTAACATTTAGAAGCAAAATAAGCATTCTTTTTTAAAATTTTCCTAGTTACATCAGTTATTTTGAGCTTTAATTTAAGTGCAACTTTAGAGAATCATAGAAAGAAAATCTAATACTGAATTGCAGGGGTTAACCTGGAGTAACACTGTACATTTTGGTTGCTCTGAAACAATTTATCTTTTCATTTTGTCAATACAAATCTTGGAGTGATCCTTCTTTCCTCTTTTCCCCCTTTCCCAGCAAACTAGCTTTTGGTGCATGGTTTTACAGCTGAAACTTAGGGAGCAAGACAGTAGGTAGTGTTAAGGAATAGATGCAAGTGAATCTAATGAGATGCTTCTTTACCTTCCTGTCCTCATAGCTGATAGAAAGATCAGTGCTTGGATAATATAGCTTTTAAAACTATCTATGAGGAATAAACTTTTTCTTTAAAGGTGAATGTAATCAGGTATGCTTTACTTCAGGTGAAAATCAGCACATTTATACTATGGATGATTCCCTCCCTTCAAAACAAACCCTAAGTTTTCATCCTTTCATGCACCTTTCATTCACAATCAAACATGCCTGTTTGTATTTGACCTATTGGTGATGTAGCTATTGTTGTTTTTATTATGGTCCTGCTAAATCAGTGGGTATTAATTAAATTAAGGCACTATGAGTAGAAGAGAGTGAACACAAAAGGTACTAAAAATACAGTTCTGAACTCACAGCTGCACCTTTGAAAGCTGAAGTAGGCACTTTATCTGCTGCGTTACAGTCTCTGGTTATCTTCTATGGGAAATTAAAGGTATTATTTTTACCACTGGAGGGCTCCCATATTTTTCCATTAATGCAACAGAAACATATTGAAAATGACTAATATTCAGGTGATAAAACCCATGAAGTTCAGACAAGGTATATTCCTTATTTTGCAGCAAGATCTGTATGCACCCGACCATTGAGAGAAATGAGATTAACTGCTGTATTGCTGGTTTGACAACAGGGCAGGGCAGATCATGTGATGAACAAACTCTGACTTGGTGGTGATAGCAACAAAGCAGTATTAAAAATGGGGAGTTCTGTCACTGGATGGAAAGCTCCAGATCATTAGCTGGGGCTAGAGAGCATGGCAACTGAACAGTGATGATAACGTGAAGGTACTCACTTACATGAGGGTGTGAATGCGGCCCAGAGAGGGCAATCGGTCCTGCACAGAGGCACAGATTAACTTCCATAAGTCTCACTTGTAGGGAAGAGTATAGGTTGTGTTTGGATGAATGTGCATACATTTCACCCTTCAAGAAGAGGTAGTGGATTTAATTACTCTCAATTTACATCATACATAGAATCACAGAATGGTTTTGGTTGTAAAAGACCTTTAAGAGCATTGAGTCCAACCATTATCCAATTCTATCAAGTCTGATATTAAGGCATGTCCCTTAGCACCACATCTACATCTTTCAAATGCCTCCAAGGATGGTGATTCAAGCACATCCATGGTAAGCCTGTTTCAGCATGTCATAACCCTTTCAGTGAAGAGGTTTCTTCTAGTATCCAATCTAAACGTCCCCTGGTGCAACCCACCTTGCTGCAACCTCCTTTCAGGTAGTTGTGGAGAGCCAGAAGGTCTCTCCTCAGCCTCCTTTTCTCCAGAATAAACAACCACAGTTTTCTCAGCCACTCCTAAGATTTGTTCTCTAGACTCTTCACCAACTTCAGTGTCCTCTGGTCCTGCTCCAGCACCTTAATATCCTTCTTGTAGTGAGGGCCCCAAAACTCAGCACAGTAGTCAAGGTGTGGCCTCACCAGTGCCAAGTAAAGAGGACAGTCAATTCCTTGATCCTACTTGTCATGCTATTCCTGATACAGGCATCTTTCTCCTGCTGACAGCTCACTATAGGCATTGTTCATGCTCCAGACCTGGGTGGACTCTCTACACATTCTGAAACAAGTATTTAGCTGACTTGGTTACACAGACCTGGGAAACAGCCATGTGGATTTGTGTATATTGTACCAGCTACATACAATAAATAAATTAGGCAAATGTAACAGGGACATTCAGGGCTAGAGGCATCATCAGTGAATTCCAAAAAATCCCATAAAATTCTGCCAGTAAAAATTTTGGCCCTATGAGAGCAGGAGAAACAGATTTTGCAAGTTGAGCTGGGAAAGGAGTTAATCTATTAACATAGTGGGAAGGTGTAACGGAGCTCCTGTGTGGTGGTCTATGTCTGTGTTAACTCTGGAAGTGGAGTGTCAGGGAGTGAGAGTATAGTTCAGCTTGGGATCTGCTGAGCAGTATACAAAGTGCACTATACTACATAAAGTGCACTGTTGCTGTATAGTGCTCCTTAATCACAAAGTCCCCAAGACCATTAACCCTGTGCCTCTCCATGTATCTGGGGGTCCCAAAATTCTTGCTATAGCCTTCCAAGAGACAGCAACACAGATCTGCTTAGATTGATTTTGAAATGTGGACTAAAAAATACCAAAATGGGATAAATACAAAGCCGTAACTTAAAACACTTTTTGTTGGTTTGGTGGTGGCTGTGGTTTGTTTTGTTTTGTTTTTTTTTTCTGAAGAAAAGGTAGATATGGAATGACCTGATAAAACACTAGCATCTGGTTGTATTTTCTCAGGGAAACAAGTAGTTCTGAACAAGTTAGAATCATAGAATGGTAGGGGTTGGAAGGGTCCTCTGGAGATCATCTAGACAAACTTCCCTGCAAAAGCCAGATCACCTGTTGTACTTGCTTTTATTTTTTATGAGTCAAATGCCTATATTCCTGAATTGAAAGTGCTGCTTCATAGAGAATGATGATTTGAATGTTTAACATTAAAAATAACCCAACCAAATAACAAGTCACCAGATCTCAAGAAGGAGTATTTTTCTTGATGTAAATACAGACAGCCTTTTGATTAGGCCATTGTGGAAATATTTTAGGACAGTAAAGAAGGTAAATCACCACAAATACTGCCCTCCCCCTTTGCTTCTCCCCCCCCAAACCCCCTAGTTATTATTGAGGCAAATATCACTGATGTGCCTGTGTTGGTTCCGGGTGGTCTCGCTCCTCATCTAAGTATATAGCCTTGAACATAGCTATCAGCTTCACTATGATTTGAATATGATTATCAGAAAAGCTAAACCTGGAATTAGCACCACCCCCTACCCTAAGGCAAGACCCATTCTACCCTGGATGGGCATTTTCTAAATTTCTACCTAATCTTCTATTCTTAAATGCTTTCAGTGATGGAGACAACATGGCCGCCCTAGGTCATTCTGATCCAGTGCTTCGCTAGCCTCCAGCACTAGTTGACAGCGCTGGAAACTTTGTCCTCATGCCTAATCTGAATCACACTGCAGTTTAAGTCTTGTTGTCTTCTCTATGTTGACATGGAGAGAGGTTTATTGCCTTCCTTTTTGTGCCTTTTTTTTGGTTTTTTGACTTACTTGCACGGTGTTTCTCCTAAGCCTTCTCATCTCTAGACTGAACACCAGCAGAGTTTTTGAGCTTTTCAGGTTCTGCTTTGCAGGTATTGCACCAGTCTTAATTCTCACCAATAGATTCGTAGTTCTCTACCAATAGATCTTTTGTGGGTTTCTTTGGCTGACATCTCTTTCAAATCTGGGGCCCATATTCCAGATGAAACCTCCTCAGTGCAGAGAGAGATCTGACATGCCTGATCATGTATGCCCCCCCCCGAATTTCTGCCTCGCTGTTCCTGATCCTATAGTTGTGCCATGGAGTATTCTGTTGAAATGAGGCAACCTGTTTGTGTTAGCCTTCATTTGCAACCAAGGAAACGTTAAATAACTCCTTTGCACAGGAACAGAGGAAGACACTGCCATTCAGTTGGAATTGAATCAGCAAGGAGCTGTCCCTGCAGGAGTTTGTAAATGGCACACTGGCAAATGTGGCTGGTCTTTCCAACATGTGGCAAGTATCATGACTGCAAAAATCAAAGATTTTACCTTAGGGTTTGCATAAGCAGCACTCACTAGAGCTGCCCAGGCTTACTCTGTTGTCAGTGGAGTCAGTGCTTGAATACAGCCATGCCATTTCTGTCAACTCTACATGATCTCTGCAGGTCTCCTGTCTAAAAATCAACCTGATGTGAGCCTCTTTAGCTAATAAAACCATGGAAGGTTACAGAACAAGGTGGTTTGTCTCCAGGCCAGGTAGCACGATTAACAACAGGCACCTAATTGGTTCTGATGTCTTAAGTGATCAGCATTGGAATGGATTATTGCCTCCCAGTGCAGATTTATTGTTGATGACGGGCCATGTCATACTGCTAAACTGTCTTAAAGGTGATTTCTTGCCAGCACAATATTGTACAGCTATTGCTGTGATATTTTGTGACTAAACCAAACCCCAGACCCCAAAAGCCCCCGTGGCATGCCCTAGCTCAGCAGCCATGCAGCTACAGTGTGTCCCAGAAGATGACACTTTCCAATGGGGGCAGCCCTGAAACTGCTGCAGGTCATTGTAGCTGTGCCCAAATTGTGAGGAAATGAATCAGATACATTTAATTTAATTCTTCATTACGGTAAAAAAGAGGAATGTTGCAAAAGAGCCACAACCTTGCATGTAGAAAAATCCCTTATGCTTTGCTTTGTTGCCTTTCTGTTTTGTTTGGGTGTGGTTGGTTTTGTTTGTTTCTGAAACTCCTCATTAAATGAAGAAGAAAACAAAAGTTAAAAAATTAATTTTTCTTCCTTTATCTCTCATTCCTTTCCTATTTAATGAAAATGTCATTTTGGTGCAATCCAAGTCTTTCCAGTTAGCAACAACAAAAAAGAATGTGTTTTGTTTTAGCCGTGCTCAGCCCTTTTTCTCACGTTGGTTCCTTTTTACACAAATGAAGTAGCTTTGACCCATAGCTGGGAAGTAATGTTTGGAGGAACACTGAACTCAGCTCCTCAGGCATTTTCAGCGCTCTCTGTATTTTTCTAGCTTTAAATGGTCTGTCAAAATGATTAGGTAGTTTCTGGAATTTTCTCCTTATTCTTAAATATTAGCTAGTAGTGATATGCGAGGAAATATCTTGTTCGATTTAAGCAAATCGAGGCATCTTACAGCCCCTTAGCTCTCTAGCTCACTCTTCAGAGTAACTTCCAGCTTTTATTACACAGAACTTGGTCTTGGTGCTTGTGGTATGTGTGTGGGCTGGGGAAATATGAAGGTCCCATGCTGAGTGTATTGACTTCTGCTCCTTGGCTTCCCAAGTTCTCACAGCTAATTTTCTGCTGGGGAAGTCTATTTGGATGGGCCTTACAGCCCTTGATTGTCAGTGACTGTCAGCTGAAGTAGCAGGTTGACTTCAATGCAAATCCAATTTCTCCTGCTTTATTAGTGCTTCTTCAGTACTTTGCAATGGTGAAGCCAGTATGATTTACTGAGAGCATTTACACTTCAGTCATGTGGCAAGAACTATGATAATGAGTGAAAGCCAGCTGAGATGAACAGCAGTGCTGCTACTGCTTACTACTGTGATATTCTCCCACCTGGCTGAAATTGCCATGAGGGCCACACATTGTTTTTGTGGTATGTATGAAAGGTGCTGGGCTCTGAGTTCTTCTCTCAGGAGTTATCACCACTCAGTGGACATCTGTAATGGTGACATACCACTGGTGGTTTTGTGTCCCTTGTTTGATCACCTTGGGTGGAGTCTTAGAGCTCCCATCTTTCCACTGTGCAGCACTGCTGAGCTGGGAACTTTCCTTACTACTGGGGAAAAAGAAATATTGAAGTGAGCTTTTTCTTCCTGTTTGCCTTTTCCCACACCTATGATCTGACTATGATCTGACAGCCAAGCTGTTTATAAAAACCAGAATATATGTTGAATAAAAGCTCTATTTTCCTAGGGCTTTTCTTTAAATATGTTGCTGAAACTTGGTTTATGAACCAAAAATGGCCTCTGCAGTCTGGAACTGATCTCTGCAATGTGTCAATCAGTTCTTTCTCTGTTGAGGAAAAAAAAAATCCCCAACCCTTTGCTTACTGCACATTTTGCTTTTGAATGGTGTTCTGGATTTTGTCACATCTAATGCTGAAGTTTATGAAGTCAGGCCCTGCCTTACAGTATAGCTGCTTGGTGTGGAGTAAGCGAAAACAGAAAGAGACCCCAGGTGTGGGTCTTAGGGCTATAGACTGTCTGTGGTGTTGCCTGAACCTCCGAGTTCAGCGCTGTACACAACAGCAGTTCAAATAAAAATGAGGTGTGCAATAAATATTTCGCCTTAGCCCTCCAGGAAGAATGTGAAGCAGGTATCTTGGAGGACTGGAGTGGGAAAACTTTTTGTGAAGCTTTTCCTTTGAAAATACAGTGTAGTTTCATTGAAATCAGAATGTCTGGTGGGAGCATAGGAAAGTCTCCAATGAGAATGTGAAAACTCTTGAGTGGAAGATAAGCTACTTGATCTAAACTATCAGGAGAGAAAGTGACCTAGAATGTTAATAAATTTGTGACTCTGGGCACTCAGGGGCAAGGGCAAAGTTGAACTCAAGTCCTAGCACAGGGTGATTCAGAAAATCAACAAGGCCATACAACTCCTCCATTCTGAGCGGACGCTTTAGCTGATGTGGAAGTACCAATCACTTCTGTTAGACCTTTTCCAGTAGATGTCAGTGACTAATAGCTGGCTCAAGCTGTGTCTGAACTGTCTGCCTAGTGCAGGACCCTTATGCCTGAGCCAGGCTGATGGCATTACCTGGAGTGAGGTGGGAACTGGACCTTGTCCTAGTTCTGTGACCTGTGTTACTCTGCACTGCAATGTCTATGAAATGTTTTGTTTTTATCCAAATTTTGCAACATTTTGTAAATACAACATTTTGGGTTTCTTGGAAGAAGACTGGGAGTTCTGGCAATGGTCAGCTGGGACTTGATGTTCTGTCCATTCCCTTCTTCTGACTTCTTCTTGGAGATCTGTAGGTATGACTTTCCAAGCAGTACTGGGGCCCATTCTTTGTCCCTTGGCTGAATGAATCTCAAGCAGCTCTAAGACACTCAGCCCTTCTGTCTGACTGGGTCTCATTTCCTTGTTCTACTGCAGTCTTGCCTTTCTTCTTGTTTTGCATATTCCCTTAATCCATTCTTCAATGTGCTGTCAAATACCTCTTTAAAAATCTGGGTGTGCCACGTTAGCCTACCTCCCAATCTGGTCCTGTAAAATTCATAGGTATTTGCTGTGTCTTCTGCAAGATACTGCAACACTTCTTTTGCTAAAGAAACAGAATTTTCTGGAAGTATTTTTGCATGGTAGGTGGGTTGTCAGCAGCCATCACACACCTGAAGAAAACTTGCATGTGAATGAAGCTTTCTGTCTCAGATGCAGACTTCTTGCAGGGCTTAGGCCTCCAACTGAGGAACAGTTGTATGCCTTGCTTGATTTGAACATCCTCAATCTGCTCACACAGGCAGATGAGCCAACAATTTTTTGTTACCAGTGCATTAGGTAGCACAGCATAAAGTTAATGTTTTCAGGGAAGTCCAGA
This sequence comes from Dryobates pubescens, assembly GCF_014839835.1. Lineage (NCBI taxonomy): Eukaryota > Metazoa > Chordata > Aves > Piciformes > Picidae > Dryobates > Dryobates pubescens. The sequence goes on along the minus strand of NC_071619.1, from coordinate 18,298,045 downwards.
GTCACTTTGGCAATGACTAAATAATGACTTTGGCAATGACTAAATAAAAGTTGTCTTACTAATTCTACGGGTACCAGCGAAGACAAATCTTGAATCTGCATGTCTCCAGCCATTAAATCTCCTTCTGAGGTTTGAATTTTGTCCTGTTGGTGATTCACTTCCTCCTCAGTCTTCACATGGTCCTATTTCTCACATCTAAATTTACCCTCCCCTTCTTTATACTAGTTAACTTTGTTTCTGTTTAGAGAATTTCCTTTGAGTTTGGCACATCCTATCGCTTCTTGAGTTCAGGTTCTTGTTTTCATCTCCAATTGCATCAGCATCAAGGTATCCTCATATTTTTCTCACAGACACTGGGCCACACTCTTAATGGGTTATGGTAAAGCAAGGCAGGAGCTCTTTTGTGAGTTGATCATCCAAGCAAACTCCATGGCTACAGTGGCAAGAAGTAGATCCCAGCTCCCCTGTTGTCTGGACCACTGCCTTGATTGTTGTTTCTTAGTACCTCCTCTGGGAAGCTTTTTTTTTTGCTCCCCAGTTTTCCTTACAATATGATCAACCTGTCCCTATCTCCCCGAGGCTACCTCAAGCCCTTTGCTTTTTATTCTAGGACACTTACACTGCCTTTCCCTGTTCTTTATTCCTTTATTACCTCTTACTGCAAAGTCCTTGTCTCACCTAATTGCATTATGGCTTGGATCCATCTGTATTCTTTCTCTGGGAAGGTTCCAGCATGCTGCTCTCTTTCCTTTCTTGGTCTGAGGTGTTGTCTCTTTTGTAACTTTTCATGAGCTTTGTGCAGTCAGTGTGTGTTTAGGTCTTGGCTTTTCCTCGTTTCCGCCTCTCCCAAGATTGCGTTTTGGGCTGCCCACCGGGCTGGTATATCCATTGCATGTGGCAGTTACACTGACTTCAGTATCCCAGGCAAAGTTAGTTGGCCCATTAATGTGGTGACTTACCCTAGCGTTTTTTTCTTGCTGGCTTCTTTCCTGTTGCTGTTTTATCATCTTTACCCCACAAGTCTGCATGGAAAAGGGCCAAGATATTATCGAGGGTGGTGACCGAGGAGTACTGATGTTTGGCCTCTGGGGTTGTGCTGGTAAAGGCCACTTAACCACCCCCCTCTACAAACCCATGTGCCAGGCAGTGTTGGCAGGCCCTCTTGTTTGGTTTCATTTCTTTGCCTTTTGTGGTGGCTTTTTTGGTAAAAAAGCAGCAGTAGCAGCAGCAGCTGTACAGCAATGGCACAGCCGCTCTATTCCTGGCCAAGAACCCTGTGAAATTAATCCACATCTCGCTGAAATCCTACCCTGCTTTCGGGTCACTGCCTCGTTCCGGCACTGCGGAAGGCAGGGATCCCGTGATGATTTATTACCAGCCCCAACGCACATATTATTATGAAATGAGTTTATTACACTCTAAATCTCCTGTTAATGTGCTACTGTTTTAATCCCTTTATCCAATTTTCAGTCTCTCAGGCTTGGCTGCTGTTCACTTGCACAAAACTCTCCATTCTGAAGGTTTTATTGTACGATATCCATATCCATTTATCCTGCTTTAAGGCTGCGGCGCTGAGGTGAGCCCCTCTGGTGAGGAGGGGGAGCTTGTGAAAAGGGATGGGAGAGGCAGGAGGGGATGGGCCAGGGGCTGTGTGAGGAGAGAGAAAAGAGTCTGGCTTAGCCTGTAAGGCTATAAACAGGAGTTGAAGTGGGTAGAGGAAGACAGTGGTGGGTAAAGAGGACCAGAAATGATTTTAAGGGGAGCGGCATGGATAACTACTGAGTCAAAGAAGAGTGGAACAAAGTGAAGAGAATCATACAATGAGTGGGTAAGAGAGGAAGGGGCCTTAGCCTCAACTTTGAGACTATCGAATCAAAGAGCTCTAGAAGTGGAGAAGAGAGAGAGCAGAAACAGAGCAAAGACAGAAAATGAAGGAGAAAGGTGAAAGAAAGAGTGTGTGGAGGGATGAGAGAGGAGGAGCATGAGGCTAAGTGGGTGGGTGTGTGGGAGGAGACCTGGAGTGAAATGGCTATTTGAAGGCCAGGGTGGAAAGAGCATGCTGTGGAATGCACAACAAAAAGATTTGGGCAATAGGGTGATGAGAGGAAATTGCATTCTTGATTTCCCTTATGAGTGGTCAGGGAACAGCTACAGCATGGGCAAAAGGGGATTCCTCACAGGAGTTTCCATGGGACAGATTGATGTTGCCATGAGGAAGGTGCCCCTCAAGGATCAGCATTTTGCCCCTATGCCTACATAAATTGAGACTTTCTCCTTTCTGGCCTGGGTCCTGGGTGACTGTCCCAGCCAACTGTATGAGTGTTGGGTACTTCCACTCAGCCTTCAGACCAGAGAGGGACATAGCTGCAGTAGACTAGAGATAAGAAAATGCATCCTGGAATGATCTCTCGAGATAGCTCTCCACTTCGCTATGACAAGTTCTACTGTAGATGCTATTTTCCTTTACTCCAGCTAAGGATCTGGTGTAGAGCCATACCACATAACTGGGGAAAACCAGTAGACAAGACCTATGCTTATCCAGTCCTGCTGTTGGCTCCAGCTATGTGGGTACCAGAATAAAGAAGCTGCCTGAGCCATAAAGCAGCACTGTATCCCCCAGCTGGTTGTTGGAAGCATCAGAGGCAGAAGCATGTGGTTGTCTGCAGAAATGAGGCAGGATGTCTGGGTCCTATACCCAGCTCCTCTCTTTGTTTTCTGTAGCACCAAGGTACTTTCAACACCCCCATGTGTCCATTTACAGGATCAGAGCAATGACTCAAACCCATCTTGTCTTTTTATAGGTAGAAAGAATTAGACTATTGCATGTGGGCTGGTACTTTGTGGCTGCCAACTGTGGCTTGCAGGAACCTGTGGGGAGAATACTATAATGTGAGATTTTTTTTTGTACCTAACTCCCTAGGTTACATTAAAAATCACAGCCACAGAGCACAGTGATAAGTGTCTACACTAGAATGTTCCTCTGCTGGTTTATGCCCTCTTGTATAGATTTATGGCGCTATGCACCGTCCAGTAGATACTTGTTCAAAAATCTGTGTTACATTTTGCTCAGAAAAATACATAGCAGAGCACAAGTTTATTAAGCTTGTTTTTGAAGGGCAAATCTTTATGGCTTTCCCCCCCAACAGACTTCACTGCACTTATAAAACAAAGTAAGAATGAAATGTATGCACAAACTTTGAAAACAAAGATATAGGAGAGGGGACTGCAGTTAAGTAAAACTCCACAAAATTTCTTTGGGAGGAGTGGAAAAATCCCCAAAGTTTAAGCCAGAATAGAGAAGCAAAGAGATTTTTCTTAAAATAGAACCAGCTCTTGTGATGGAACTGCTGAGTAGCTAATGTCCTTGGCTTTTTTAGCTAGCCAGTTATTTAAAATAGCTCCTGCCTGTAGTGTTTGCTTTATGGTGTTCTTCTCCTTCCTTCCACCTATTCCCTTTCATTTTCTCCAGAGAGATATTTCATCAGATCTAGCCATTGAGAGCAGGAGAGACAGAGATTAAATGAGATGATTAGGAGGCTAATGTTTTTGGTCCATGAGAGGGATTTAGAAGCTGAAGAGGCTTCTTGTAGTTCAGCCCGTGCTGGAGAACTGCACTTGCCACACCTCTGGTGTGCATACAGGATTAATTGAGGAGAGGAAGTGCAAACTAACAAAGCAGATGATCTCAAAGGGTCTGCCTGTGGGGGCCGGATTCTGATCCCAGCCCTTCTTCCAGTCCCACCACCCGGGCAAATCAGAGACCTGTTCTATGCCTCTGATTATGGTTCTTTACAAGGTGATAATGACTTGATGGAGGGTATTTGGTGGATCACTTTGAAACAGTTGAAGCGGAGAGGGTTTGTTAACAGCCAATATTAATTTCATTCTTGTAGCCAGTGTAGGCTTTAGGTCTTTAACAGGGAGCAAAAGCCTTCCTCCCACCTCGGTTAGAATTTCTTCTGGGTCTTGCTCTTTGTTTCATTGTTGGGGACTGGTGGGCTGGGGCAGGCAAAGCATTAGAGAGACCAACCAGCAGACAACCAGTGCTTTGGGGTTCATTGAGCCCATGTGAAGCCAGTGACCACACTTAAGGATCCTTCCATACTGGGACTTCACCAGGCCTTGGATGCTGTTCTCATTGTGACATCCACCTGGCTTCATGGTGGCCCTTTCTGAGCTCTGCCATTGAGCCTAAAGATAGCCCTCTCTGGCTTTTCTTCCTCATCCCTTCTCCCTTCTCCAGCCCTCTCCCTGCTTGGCAGCTGTCTGCCCCGCTCCTCTGACTCCCTCCTGCATTTTCCCTCTCCACCCACCCCCCACTCCTCCTTTTCTCCCCCTCTTCCCATGACTCCAGCTCCTGCTTCCTTTTTGTCTCACACACTCCCCCTCTCCTGCTACCCTCCCACATCCTTATAGCGTCCCCCTCCCCACTCCCGCGCTCTCCCTCTCATGTCGAGGACTTGCCTCTACTCTCTGACACAGAAGCCTGTATCACTTCCAAGGCTCCTGCTGTCAGCTGGGGAATAGATAAAGATAAATGATATTATGTTAAATTCCACTTAATGACAAATTTTTAATTTTCTGAACATGGTCATTTTCTGGCTAGTGAATCAAGTGTAGGGAGCTAATTACATGAAGATCTGAACAAAAATAACTCCTAATTTTCAAGGATAATGGAAGAGAAATGTTGGAGATTAATGGCACTATTTATCTTTTTTAAATTTCTATCTTTCTCTGTGATAGCACTGCTCCCCAAGGAAAATATTCATAAAATGAAATTGAAGTCGTAACTTAATAGGTTATTAAAATTTTTGAGTGCATATCACTTTCCTTCCGCCGCACTGTAAATTTAAATTGAAGTTTGCGGCTCCTCGAGTCACCAGCAGAGTTTTTTTTATGATGGCACAATAGAGGGAAACATGCATCTTTGTCAGGAGGTATTTGCTATTCTAATTTTATGGCAGGCCGGATTATCAGAAAGGAATGTCAGAGCACGGGGAAGCTGACAACACTACAGCCTTCAGCCATGTGTTTCCATTAACGCCCAAAGCCGTCCAGGGGTTTCTCTGGACTGTTATTTTCCATTTCAGTCTTTTATCTTGATTTAAAGTGAGGGCGCCGAAAATTCAGCTCCTGTCATTTTTCTCACTCTCTCTCTTTTTCTCACTTTCTCCCTTCCCACTCCTTTTTTCTTTTTTTCTTTCTCTGCCTCTGCTCACTGCCTCTCTTCCATCTTTTTTCTTCTTTTATCTTTTTTTTTTTTTCCTTTCTAATCCTCCCCTCAGTCTCTGGCAGGAGATCCTCTGTCTGTGTCCCTGTCCCTCCCCCCACGTCTGTGGTCCTTTGGGTGTAAAGCTCCAGGGAGCAATGTCTGGGGATGGGGGCAGGGAAGATATTCCTCCTCACTAATCTGAGAAAAGGGCTGCCTAAAGGCTCTATCTAGGAGCGTGGCACACAGGACTTCCTGCAGGCAGTGCGTTGTGCCGTGGTTTAGTCAAATATAAATTTGATGCCTGTTTTGGCTGTGTCAGATGCCAGTGCCAGGGATAAGGTGTTCTGTGGTTTCAGATCCTGCTACCTCAGTGGGAGGCAGCTGGAACAATGGGCATGAGCAACATATGAAGGCATATTCAATCCTTGTTCTCCACCAGTTTGCTGGGTAGCTTAAGCCGTTTCACCTCACTTCACCCACCTTCCCCTGCCTTTTTGCACCAGGGGCAGAGCCTTTTACTTTGTGCCTGCACTGGTGTGCTGCTGGAGTTTCCCAGCCATTGCTCTTCTGTGGGCTTTCAGTACACCAAGTACAGGGCTGCTCAAACCTGGACAGCTCAGTTGGTGCACGTTGCCTCCTTGAAGGTGTCCCTCACGGGTGTGCAGCAGGCTTGACCTGTTCCTCTTTGGCCTTATCCCTTTCTTTTTCCATCAAGAACATGTTCAGCTCTGAGGCTTTGAAAGTTTTAAACCAAGGAGAGCAGCTAGCCAAGACTCTTAAATGAAGGTTCATCTTTCTCTGAATCACCAGCCTGGTACAATTCCTCTTGGCCTGGGCTCAGACAGCAGGGATCCACGTTGAGCTGCTTCTGAATGGGAAGGGAACAAGATGTTTCTGCTACCCTGGTCTTTGCACATGTGGGACCTTTTATGCTCTTTGTGCAGATGGATGGTTTGGGTCATCTTTCTGCAGGAGGTTTTGTTCAGAATGTCTAGAGCCAAAGCCAGTAAATTACAAAACAAAATCCCCTGGATTTCATGTAATACTATTTTTGTTTTGTTCTGGGGTTGCTGAATCTGTTAGGTGTTTTACCACTAAAGGACAACTAAACCTCTGCCTTTCAACACTCCCCATTCCAAAGTCCTATCCCCTAAAATGTCATGACTCCAAATGCAGAGGTTTGAAGAGGGGCGCAAATATCAAAAGGCACAGAACAAAGCTAGTGAAGTGAGCATCTGCAGCAAACACCCCAGTTTTTCCAAAGTCTGCAGGGGCTATGACAGCAGTGTCCCCTTCACAGGCCTCACTCAGATTTCAGAGTTGTGTCTACCATGTATGCCTGGGAGATAGGGTATTGTGGTGCTCAGTGTGGCAGTGATGCCAAGGAATAAAGAATGCCAGCACCTCTGGAGATACCTGACTGTGCAAACTACAGAGCACACAGCAGCTTGATTTTCCTCCTTGAGATCTGATCATGGCAACCATAGTCTTAAGTGCTGCTGCCTTGAAGGGAACTGCACATGTACCAGGCCACCCTGGAAAATGTACCTTGGAGGCATGATCCCAGTGGAATCAGTGTCTGTTGTTCAGATGTCACCATTGCCCCTGCTGCCTAGCCCGCATGGGAATGCATGTTAATTCTCCTGTCTTATCCCTTTCACTCCTTTCATGGACAATGAAATTCAATCAACTTATGCTTTCTTTACCAGATCAAATGCTCACATCGCTCCTCTGTCCAGTCTGAAGTGAGATACTTTCAGTTCCTGCTGGCCTTACTGCTCTTGGCCAGAATATAGGTACATTTTTTTTTGAAGGGCCCACATGAGTAAGGTGCTGCAGAAGACCAAGAAATCTTCTGAAGTCCTGCCAAGAGGCAGAAAGCTGCATGCCTGGCACAGCTGGCAGCAGAAGACATGCTTCCTCTCTGCCCTGTGAGGTCCTGACACTGCTCCACACTGCATGGTATACTCTCTTAATTCAAGGTAAGGGAAGCAGCTCTAGGATTCGGGTATTTTCTTGGCAACTTACCTCTGCACCCAAGTGAGCTCATCCCATGGCTGCACAAGGAGTGTTCCAGCCCTGCACTGCTGTGCTTCGTTGGGCTGGAGAGCCTGGACCATCTGCATTTTCCTGCAGTGCTACATCCTGCTCTCTTTGCTTAGCACAAGAGCTGAATTTTCAGGAGGAGGTCTGGAGAACATTGCCACAGATCCTGACTTCTGCCAGAAACAGGGAACAGGGGAGCTTTTAGCAGGGCTTAATCTTGCCCTGTGACTCCGTGTGCTGGGTATGTGCTTTCTGCCAGGGGTCTGCAAATTGTTTTAGAGACGAGTGGTGATTTTCAGTTTGGGATATTGTGTGTATCCTTCTGGACTGAATGTCTGTCCTGTGATGGCTGTGAATGGTTTGCATGAAATAAATTTCCTCTCTTCCCTTGCTCCTAAGCTTGTGGCAGGTGTCACAGTGTACCAAGGAAGACAGGCAGCCTCATGCCTAGGGGACCCTGCTTCGCCTGTCTCTGGTTCTTAGGCACATCTCTGAGAGGTTTGGTAAATGGCTGCTAGGTTTCTCCCCTGCCTCAGTTTCCTTGCTTGTGTGATGAGGATAAAGGATGATTTCTGGAGTCACCTGAGGCTTTTACCTCTTGATCTCTGTGACATTGACTCCTGTGGACTGCAAAGGAGATGCGCTAAATCAGTGTTAGACCTTCCTTTCACTCACCCCCCTCCCTAATGTAAGCAGCTTTGAAAAACCTGGCTCCTTAAGGGATAAGAAATGAAATAAATGCATTTAACATTTTCCCAGCTTCTTTCTTTTTCCCCCCCCCTTTTCTTTTCTTTTCTTTTTTTCTCCCCATAAAGATTCTGAGTTAAAAATGAAACATGACTGCTGTGTGACTGATCTGCTTGTGTAATTCTGTCTATGGACTCAGACCTCAGAAGATGCATCCAGGGAGGGAGTATGTAGGTGGGAGGGAAGCTATTTATTCGTGGTAGAAAGTTTTGTATTGGTGTTGACGACAGCTCTTTGCCAATGCAAGAGGAAGGCCAGGACTTGACTGCTGGAGGTGAGATGCCTCCTGGGAAACAGCATGGTGGCAGAACGGAAGTGTCATACGTACAAAAGAGTGGGTTTGGTCCCTGGGAATGCGTTGGTGGATCAGATGTTGGGCTAGGCTGGCATGAGAAGATGCTGACGGAACAGGGTCTGTGAGGCCAGGAGGTCCCTGCTGATGTAAATGCCATGCCTCCTTTGTGCCTGCACTGTACATCAGCAACATTGCCTTTTGTTATCACTGGGACAGCCAGTCTTGCCTAGGCAGGCACTGGTGGCTTTGTGAGCTGCCTCCTTTTGCTTCTCCTGTTACTGCCTTCCTCTCCTCCCCTCTTGTGTTTGATCGTATTAAATTGTTACATAGATGTGAGCTGGCTGGGCCTTAGGAAAGCAGCCCCGACCCTGGGAGGGAGAGGAGCATCCTACCTCTCTTTGCCAGACAATGAGGCCAATCAGCCCTCGGTAACTGAGCTTTAATAGACTCTGAGAGGGGTGTAGCTCTCAAGGGAAAGGCCTCAGCTGGCAGCCTGGGGGGATGGTGCCTATTGAAAAGGGCTTTCGCGACAGCGGGGAATGGTCCTTGCTTCTTGCTGATAGACAAGGCAAAAGATTATCAACAGGAAACAGTGGATGCTCGGCCAGTGCTCCTGTGAGAGCGAGCTGGAAAACCTGCATATGGAAGGCTGAGGTCTCTGAGTAACGACGTACACTAGCACTGTTCGGTGCTTGACTTCTGGGGTCCTGTCTTTCTCCTCTCTGATTTCTGTGCCCTTTCCATGTTCTCCGATCACTTGCACCTGCTTTCTTCCACTCCTTGGGACATTCTCATACTAGGGTTTTGGGGTTTTGTCCACTACAAACACGGCTTTTAAGGTTCCCCCCATCCTGTTAAGAAAGTAAATTCTCCCTGAAGGCTGAACTTCATGCTCTTTTATAAGAAGGGTAAGATTTCTTCATCTGAGTGTCAGTAAGATCCAGAAAAGCGATACAGATTTATGTTGCTGTTCAGGTTGGTTGTGTCTCAGGTTTTTGAATTCTCAGTAAATTAGCAGGTTATTTCTAGATAAGACTCCTGCTCATTAAGTATGTCCTTTACCAGATTTCACGTGATATTCCATGCACTATGAGTGGCTTCTATGGGGTTGTATGACTTAGCACACGTGTAATACATGTTCCATGGACAGCACCATGTATATAATCACATGTACCACTGTGCTTCTATGCCCCTGTCATGTGAGTTCACCCTGATTTGCAAGAATGCCTTCATATGTGTTCTGCAGGAGTGATTTTGGTGGCTCAGGGGGTCATACATATTTTCCAGCTTCTCTGCTTTGTGTCCTTTACCTGGAAGTACAACCACTCCTGAGTGAATTCCACAACCATCACAAGTAATCTTGTGTTCAGCTTGGAAAAGGGGAAGATGTGTATTTGAACAGCAATGAGATTCAAGTATATGTGAGGGTTATTTAAGATGGATCATATGGGCAGTGGGTGAAATAAATGCATAAATCAGGAATACTTAGCACACAGTATCTGCAGACCTTAGAACATCTCATATAGATGGAAATTGGATTTAGGCAGGAAATAAATTTGTTTTCTATGAGGATTTGTAAACTGCAGTTACTTCTACTCCAAAATAGTATGAGAAGTAAAATATGTAATGCTTTCATTCTCACCCTATCTGCCACTCCTTATACCCTAGCCCCAAAATTGTGTATTGGATCAAATGAAATATTTGTTCCCAGTGCAACTTTTTACCATTTTAAAGTCCTTTTTAAGCCAAAATGGTCTAGAACTTAAAAAGTCAAAGTAATTTTCAATCATAAAGCAAATGTCTTTGTTTAGAAAATGTCAGAGCTGGATGTTGCCATGATTCTACAACTTTTTGTGTGTGTTTGTGGTTCCTGCCCACCTCTTCCCTCTTATGAAATCGCTTCAGGAAGAGATAGTTTTTAGAAATTGTCCCCTCCCTTTGGTATGATGAATCGATGCTTTGGGAGGTAAAAAGTTTTCATGGAAAAGTTGCACATGGCTCTAGAGATAAAACAAAAAACCAACCAACCAACAAAAAAAAATTAACTTAGTACTACTAGTTCTGGAGAATTTTTTTTCTTTTCCCCACATCATAGCAGCATCATGTGCCAGATGAACTGTGAGTTTTAAGCTCAGGAAAAGAAACCTCTTTCCAATCTTGTGGAAAAGCATGGAAACTGGAGTCCTGTAGACTACCTTCTCTGAAGGCTTGTAAGTCCTCCTGCACAGAATCCTATCCTGCTTGAAGGTGTCAAGATTTTTTAAGTCAATCTTCATGATTTTGGAGTGGGTAGATGGTTTGATTCATCATTTTTAAGTGCTTAGTTTTAACAATACTGCATTATTCCCAGATAGCAGATGGGGAAATGGAGAAATGTGGTGAATTGCCAGCAGCAGAGCCAGAAATAGAACCCAGATGTCCTGGTCTTGTGTTGAAGCTCCCCAGTCTCTCCAGGAGGGCAATGAGCAGGCAGCAGTGCAGGGGGATCTTCCAGTAAAAAGCAAAGCCCTGATGGGCAGGGTGAATCCCCCTCAGCTCACTGATGTGTTGCAAAACACTGGAACTCTGTCCGTCCATCAGCAGAGCCCTGCACTGGTGCAGAGAGGAGGCAGAGTTGCCTGGTGGGTCCCTGCCAGCTTTGTTGTCTGTGTCCCCGTGCTGTGATGTGTGGCTCTGCCATTTTGTGGCACGGAGCAGGCAGGTCAGCTCACGTGTGCCTTTTCCACCTCGCTGCGTGTACCACACAGGTCAGCTCGCCTGTGGTTTAGCGTGGCTGTGGGAAGCTGCCGGCTCCCGTGTTTAGCTGCCTTCAGGCCTAGCTAAGCCGAGGCAGTGTCTGGCTCCCCAGCCACAATCTCTCGTTAGAAAGAAATTAAAAGCCACTCAATTTTGGCTAATATCCCTCTGTAGGCCCTTAACTCCACCTGTGACTAAACCATTCATAATAGCTCTGGTTTAGTGGCTTGGGTTGATGTATCCTCGATTAATTTGGGAGGAGAGTGGCAGGGCCATATCTCTTTGTCTCCCCCTCTCTTACTCCCTGTCCTGCAGTCTGTCTTCTCCCACTATTTAATCTCTGCTATCATTTCTCCATTCAATCACCCTCTTATTTCCCCCAGGCACCTTTTTCCTCCCTCTCACTTTTTGGTGTTTTCTTCCCCAACTCCTGTTTGTCTGCCTTTCCCCTTTGTTCTCCTCATGTCCTTTAACCTTTCTCCTCTGACTCTTTCCTTCTTTTTTCTTTTTCTTGTCTGACATAGCTTCCTTCTCCTTTTCCAGCTTTCCCTTCCCTTCTTGATCCTTTTCTCCCTCATTTGGAACCCTTTCTCAAATCTTTTCCCCCCACACTTCTCCTCTCCTTCAGCTCTCCCCTTGCTGCCTCTTCCTCCTTCCCCAGGTTTCAGATGCTCATGCGATTTCTTTCCCTCTTTGTTTCAGGCGCCCCCACCCTGCTTCCCTCTCTCGATTATTATTAATGATAAAGGCTAAAACATCACATCAGTAATTTCTGAGTGAGTTTTGCAATGAAGCTGGGGCCTTATCAGCCCCTCCCGAGTACCACAAATTTTACTTTTGCAATTTCACGCCTTTGGTTATTATCACGCTGCTTCGTCCCTGCTCTGCCTCGCGCTTTCCCTCCCCCCCTCCTCTGGAGAGAGTACTTAAACTTGTTTTCATTCCCTTATTCTTTATTTTTTTAATGTCCACTCTCTCTGGAGCCAGTAATGTTCTTCCTCTTTTTTCCTCTCCCATTTTCTGTTAATTCTGTGCCATCTGCCTTAGCATCTGTTAAAAATAAAATTTCCCTCACAATGAGAAGCCCTCCCTGCCTTGCCTCCATCCCTTCCCCCACAGCCTCAGCCCCCCTACTTTTCCTACCAGGGTTTTAGGAGACTGCCTCTCTCCCTCTTGGGGTAACTCTTCATCCCTCTTCCCATCTCCCCTCCTGCCTTCCCAGGACAACTCAGCAGCATCTGCTGGGCAATGGGGTGGGAGTGGAAGGAGAAGGGATGAAGAAGGTGGTGCTGGGCACAGCTGAATTACTATCGTCCCACTCTGCACATGTCTCTGTATGCATGGGTCTCTTACATGGGGGTGTTCCTGTGAATCTGGGCAGCATCGACAGAGTGAATCAGTGCTGGGTCAAAGGGTGAGTCTTCTCCCTGGGATGATGAGTGGGGCCATTCTCAGAACAGAAGAGTGTGAGATGACTCTCTAATGCTCCAACTCTCTGCCACCCATGCTGTTTTGACCAGAGCTGTGGTCAGGTGTGGATTTGGCCACTGTGGAGCAAAGCTTCTCCCAGTCTGGTTGACAGGAACATAAAGAAAAATTTTTGGTCAGGAATGGAGAGAAATTTGGGAATTTTTTTTTTCTAATGATGATTTTTAATTTTTTTTTTTTTTCATGGCCAAGCTTAGAGTAAGAAGTGGGCACAGCCTCTGTAATTTCCCATTTCTATTCAGGCCTTGGCTGTGGATCTGATACATGTGTGAAACCTCCCTCTGTTACTATGCTTTGGAGGGGATTTTGTTGGTACTTCCTTCACCTGGGCAAGTTTTGGGATATAAGGAGATAGAGGCTTTAGTCCCCATTTAAAGTTTCTTTTGTGATTTCACGTTTGATGGCTTAGTTTCCACAGCAGGAGGTTGGATCCTTCATGGAGTCTGTGGGATCCTTCATGGCTTTGGGTACTGCTTTGTGTTGATGCTCACTTGTCCCTGAGCCAAATCAGGCCAGAGTTTGAACAGGGACCTGCCTCTTCCACTCTGTGTCCCTTGGGACACATCCCAGCTACCTCTGTTCAGTCAGCATCTTTGGAGAGTGTTTGGGGCACGTGTTTTGGGACATTCTTAGTTCATGACACGTAGTATCAGTATTTGCAAAACTGCTGACAACAGACCCCTGCTCACAAGCTCCTTCCTGGGGCTTTCACTCCCCAGGGGCTTTCAGCTTTTCCTTTCCTGTGATGCAAATGAAGCTTTTAAAACAAGTGGCTTAGCATCCCTTCTGCTAAGTCTGCCATGTGCTCCTGATCTCCAAGACAGGGCCTCCAGACTTTCTCATTTGTGCATGCCAGGAAAAGCATTCTTACAGACTGCTGTGCTTGGGTTTATCTGCTGCTGTCTGTTTGGGTTAAGAAGACTTGCACCCAGATGTTGAGGATGTCAGTATAAACCGCTGGATATATCTATAGGTGCAGCTGTAGAGGCCTTCAACAGTGAACTGTTGACTGTGTAGATGTGAGTGTGCGTATACTTCTCTCTGGCTCTGAGTGGCTGGTCAGTGCAGCTGTGTGTAGCAGGGGTGTGTGCCCTGTGTGCCTCTGAGCCTGTGCTAGAGCAGGTGTGTTGGCAGGAGCGTACGTGAGCCAGGCTCTCTTGGCAGGTGTCTTTGGATGCCAGTGGATATGGGAAAGGAGGGTGCAGGGCCACCTGCCTCTCAGCACACACCCGCTCTGAGCCAGAGGGTGTGAGTGAGCAAAGTGCGTGGCAGAGGGAGACCCCAGCGAGTTTACGTGGAGTGAATCCCACCCTCGGTCTCCCTGCAGCGCCTCCATTAACAGCCACACTGAAGGGGCTCAGAAGCTGCGTGATTCTGCTCCAGCACAATAACCTCTGTGGCTTTGATAACAACAAGCCCGCTTAAGCCCTCTTCCTCCCCCCCAGCTCCCCTTTTCTCTCCCCTGCTCCCTTTGAGCCCTGCCGACAATAGGCAGGCCTGCTGCAGTGCTGCCCACAGCCCAGGCAGGCACACAAAGCCACCGAGAGCTTACAGGAATTCTTTGGCAGGCTGCTGGTTGCTGCGGAGAAGAAGAAGGGCCCTTCATACTCGGAAGCTGTCTCATTGCCCCCGGCCCTATTCTCTTCCCGTGTTTGATAGACACTGAGCCACGGTAATCTCTCTCTGCCCCGAGGGGAACAACAGCTTTTGTGAAACAGATTTTTACAAACTGTTTTGACCCCACATCCCCGGCCCCCCCACTTGCCTCCCCCCTTCCCTCCCCTCCAGTTCACTGGCTGTATCAGTGTCACATAATTAAATCAGCTTTCCTGTTTGCCTCTGCTTCCTGCTAATTGTTTGCTCACAGCTAGGATTAGCAAGTCAGGGTTATTTTTCACATATCCTCACACAGGTTTTTCTGCTGCAGGAGGCCACTTCATGGTTCTTGGCCACCTTACTAGTCTGCTTCTTGTGCACTGTGGACAAACAGTTCTGTGGGCCTTGGAAGTGCAGGGAGAGTGCCGGGCTTCCCCAGAGACAGCCTAGCAGTTCTGCATGCTGGAGAGGGGAGAGAGTCTGTGTCAATATTTTTTTTCAGTCTCTTTTGCAAGACATGACAAAGATTTTCCATAAGGAGAAGCAGTTTGACAGGTGGGTAACCTCACTGGGCACTTGGTGAGCCTAACGCCCATTCTGTAGATCAAATTGCAGCTCAAGGGCCAGTCAGATGAGGAGCTCCTCAAATGGAGACTTGTGATAATCCCTTTGGGAACTGCTGAGCCACACCATTTTAATGGCATTAGCATGAGGGGTAAGCCTAAAGCAAATACTTGGTGTCACTATTGCAAGTGACATCACAGTATAAGAAGTTATCTCCCATTAGTTAAGCCCACATAACTCCTTGGGAGCCCCACTTGCACCAGTCCCACCCAAGAGGCAAAATGAACTAGGTTACACCACTTTTGTGGTGTCTCTTTACTCTGCAGTTCAAAGAGACTAAAAGTGGGTCACAGAGCTCAGCTAGAGGGTTGCAAATGGTTAAGGTGTGGTTACATCACTTTTTATGAGCCTGGCATTACATCCTCAAGCCTGATCAAAATGCTTGACTGAAACATTTTGTTTCAGGAGGAAAACAGTTATTTGATTTAAACACTCAGAAAAATCCACTCTTATTTTCATGAGGAGGGAGAAGGATATATACACAACATTTACTCTGCTCTGTCCTGCAGACCTACCATTGGTGTGGCCTTGGTGTTTCAGGAGGCTGTGTGAGTTTGTGCTGAAAGCATTCAAATGTTAAAGAAAAGGTTACATAATCGTAAATACAAGATTCCAATTTTTAGCCATTTCTTTTTTCCCAGTCCTGTCAAGTAGTATTTCAGTCCTTGATGGCATAAGCTCAAAATCTGAAGTAGCTTTAAATATAAATTTAGCTTCTATTTCGTTTTTGCTTCATGCTAAACAAACCCAAACATTTCTAGTTGGACATTGGGCTTTCGGATGATTAAACTGGATATTTCTGCCCCCTGTAAGTCCAGAGGTTAATAGTAACAAGTAAAATAAAATGACAGTCTTCTCTTCCCCAAAATTCTCTCAAGGTGCTTCAGAATGAAGGCTTTACCTGCAAAGGGAATCTTTCTCTTCCATGCAGACCTTTTGACTTTTCACTGAAGCTGCCTTCTGACTCTGGACTGCTTGGGTAAGCAATCCTGGGTCCTTGGTATTCCTCATCCACCCTGAATGGAAATGCCCAAGCTTTCCTGCTTCACCACATTTTCAGCTGGGAAATTCCTTCCCTGGTCTTAATATTCTTATGTCCCTGTTGCTTCAGTAGGGAACTGATAGTGGGAAAATGCATGTAGTAGGAAGGGCTTGAGCAGGAAGATGCCTAATACATGAAGCCCTTTGTGATAAAGACAGATTCTGTCTTTACCAGTCTCCCAACACTGCCCTACACTGCATGTGTACCACTTAGTTGTAGTTTGTGATGTACAGCTGAAACTTTGCTTGCTCCCTGTTGTCAGAGAAGGGTATACATTGCCCCTGGCCACCAGGAAACCATGTAGGGACTCAGGTTCAAAACTGGCTTTCCAGTCTTCTCCTTCCCTGGCTGGAGGACCCTCTTTTTCTCTGTCAGGACCTGGGAATGTAGGCCTGTATGCATCACCTATCAAGAAACATAGCTGCAGTGCTAGACCCAAAAGCCAACCACTGTTCCTTGTTGATAAACTGTGGTAAAACTTTCCTGTTCCATTCTTTGTTTAGATTCCCCCACCCAACTCTCCTGCTAATACAGTGCTAGATGGAGCCCTGAGTAAATGAATCTGCTTTGGGTGGTTGCTAATTAATTGGATAATTATTAGGCTGACTGATGGTTTAGTTGATGATTTAGTAGTTTCTGGTATCTTATCACAGGGCTAAAAGCATTGTTCATGTGTTTCCCCGGGAACGGAGTGAATATGAGTCTGGGAACCAGGAGTTTCTTCTAGCCCTTCCTTTGCCCTGGCTGGGTTTTGTAGCCTGGAGCAACGCTCTTTGACTCAGTTTCCCTAGTGGAAAGTTGAAAGTAAGCATTCATAGCTCATTGGGGTGTTATGGACATTAATTAGTTCCTGCTTGTTAAGGGTTATTTGAAAATGTAAAATGCAATTATCTGATTATCCAAGTCACAGGCTGGTTTTCTGGTTGGCAGGATGGCTAGCAAATTGGTGAGTTACTTAACTAGCTTGGTTAATGACCTGGTGCCATTTACAATGGGAACAAAATTATGTTAGGATGTTTCCTTTCAGCAGTATGGAGCTATGTCGTTTTCTTTCCCTGATAAAATGAATGGTAGAAACACCTTTATTCAACATAATAATTCCAGACCAAAAATCGGTGCATGGTTAAACTATAATTCAGAGTTCTGTTTCAGAACTGGTTCTCATTGTTATCTAAGTGTTTCCTCAGAACAGATTTCAGCCCAGGTGAGGTAAGCCTGGATCAGTCATGGACTTAGCAAGTCTCCACACTGTAACAAGATGTCTGGCAGGTAGGCCGGGTGGACATTCCCGCGATGGGGACTGTGGCTCCTTCCCCAGCAGAACGAGGCGGCGACTCCACGGCCGGTCTCCGCGGCGCGGCCCGGGGCTGCTCTCCGCGGTGCTGAAGGCGCCACTGCCAGCCTGGGCTGCGGGCCCGCTCGGGCGTCACCTGCCGCTGCCGGGGCTGGAGGAGCAGCGGGGCCGCGGCTTCTGCCTCAGCTCACAGCGCCGAGCTCCCGGAAGCCAGAAGTGGCCAGGGGAGCGTCCCGTCCCGTCCTGCTGGTCAGGAGCGTGAGGTGAGGAGCAGCGTGGCTGCGCGGGATGCGTGTAGAGGTTCCCTGGGATTTTCCTGGTGGTCTGTGATGTTACAAGATAAAGGGCCTGTGGTCTGGAGAGACCCACTCGCTGCGAGCAGGCTACTGAGATACAAAGAAAAGCAGGTTGGAATTCAGGAACTCATCGTCATAAACTAGTCCTGGGCTGGAGTTGTCACCCATCCCTGCTTTGTGTGAAAAGTAATTCCAGGAATTTCTCATCAGCTCTACAAGCCACTGCTTCTTCAATCAGAATAAATCTCTTCAGTTACAATGGAGACTGAAAGTACCAGCTGTTGATTAGGATCTGTCCAAACTTCTCATTATCCATCCTTTTTCCCTGTTCCATATTATTTTATCAAATATTAGCCACATAGTCTCAGATCCTGCAGGCTAGGTGTTTTCTCGGTTGAAATTTAAAAAATATTAACTAATTTATATGTTTTGAGAGAATACAATTTTAAACAATATCATATAATTTGTTTCTCTGAGCAGAGCTAGCATCTCATGCTATGAATCACACTGCTAGAATCTGATGAGGACCGGGCCTTAGTCAGGATATCTTTAGCCTATACCTCTGCTCCCAGGCAATAATCACAGTTATCTAAGGAATTCTGACAGATGTGTGTCTAATGTGACCTTAGAAATCTCCAGTGAAGCCATCCTCCTTTCTCCAGGCAAATCTACTGCAGTGCTTACTCCTCTAACATTCTTCCCAATGTCCAAAGTAAATCTTTCTGTGGTACAGTTTAAGCCTGTGAGTTCTTTTTGTATCTGTCCTTTTCTTTTCCTCTCTTCCCTTTTCTTTTCCTCTCTTTCCTTTTCTTTCCTTTTTTCCCCTTCCCCTCCCCCCCCTTTTCTTTTTTCCTCCCCAGCCAAATACTTCCAGTTCTTTTGGTCTTCCATTTCCACACATCTGATCATTCCTTCTTCACTCCTGAGGACTCAGTCCTGAGTAAATCTGCAAGTTGCTTAAACTGCCCCATATGCAAAGCAGCCCACCAAAGAAGGTCTTTCTGGGATAGATTTTAGTGGGAAGAGTAATTCACATCTTGCAAAGGATACTGCTGGTCATAGTCCTGCTGTGGTAGCTCCTTCTTTTTTTCCTTTTAGTTATTTATTTTTTTTCCTTGAAAGCTTGGCACAGTTGACTCATGGATGTGATTCATCATCACTCCCAGATACTTTTCTGCAGATCTGCAGCTTCCTAAATTGTGTTTGCACAGCCAATTATTCTTGACAGTGTGGTGCCTGTGTTTTTTTCTTTTAGTTTGCATTTGGCAGGGGGCTATATGTAGTTTTCTTACATGTTGGTAAAGCAAGCTAAGAATGTTGTCTTTCCTCTCCTCCACAGGAAGAAAAATAGTCACAATAGCAAAAAAAAGCTGTTAAATAGTATTAAGAGAGTAATGCCACCCCCCACCCCACCCCTTGCAGTCAGCATTAGTGTGGTGAAGATCTGGTAACTTCTGCCAGGAATCTCTGTCTGTATTCCTTATAGATGTGTCTTCAGCTACAAACAGTTTGAACAGTATTCCCATCTTCTTCATGGCTCAACCTGGATGGGCTCAGGAGTGGAGCAGAGTGAAAGAAATTGGATGAATCACTTTGCTCCATAATAATTCA
The DNA here is from genome assembly GCF_014839835.1 of Dryobates pubescens. Classification (NCBI taxonomy): domain Eukaryota; kingdom Metazoa; phylum Chordata; class Aves; order Piciformes; family Picidae; genus Dryobates; species Dryobates pubescens. Next base: position 18,279,058 of record NC_071619.1, on the reverse strand, counting down.
CTAATTTGGGGGATCATCCTTCCCTTTACTCTTAAAGGAGTCACAGATGTCATTGCTGAATATAATGGGAACTGTGGTGCTTGCACAGAGGGAGCTAAGTGCACTTAAAATGTGAAGGGTTTCCAACATGAATTGGATGCTTTTGCACCTTCATTCCTATGTGTCCCAGTTTCTTGTCTCTAGAATGGAAATAACAAGTCCCATATTTGGAAGGTATGTGAATTCATCTCTGAAAAGCACACTCTTGTGATAAACACTAGAAAAACCCACAGGAGAAAGAAATGCACAGAAAAAGGTTTGCACAGTGAGCGTAGTGCATAGCACCCAACAGTGAATAAAAGGCAAATAAAACAAGGGTAGAGCCACTTATTAAGGGAACACCATCCTAAGCCCTAGGTTCCTTGGAAATGCAGTTAAGATTGTATAATTGAAACTGATATCATAGTGCTGTGTATATTTAGGGGCTTTAACACTACAAGGCAGTTTTAATTCTGGCATTGCATCCTTTTGGTTCCTTGGCGTTACACTTCAGGCAGGATCTGTTAATGCTGTAGGCAGTGATGTGTGTGTGTGTGCCTAGTGGAGGAGACACTGCATTTAGTTGCCAGAAAAACTAATTTGGACTCCACTGGAGCTATGAAATGCTGCTTACCATCTTGTATTATGGGAATGCCTTGGGAAGGGGGGGAAGACTCAGGAAGCCCTGTGTACCTTATTATTTTACACATTTTGACAGAGGAAAAGGTGAATTGAAATGTAACATTTGAATAACACAAAAAGGGAGAAATGTTTTAATGCTCTTGTCATACCCTCCCTTTCCCTTCTTACAGTTGTGAAGCTGACTTAGAGCTGGTTGGATACACTCGCATGCTGCAAATGACCCACTGCCAGCTAAAAACTTCTAATTTCCCCTTCTTTCCAGAAATCAGCTCCACTGCGGTGTCCTGCTGGTAGCTGTGATGATGCGTCACAGGCTTGGTGGAGTCTGTTTCTCACCCATGATGGGAAATGTCTTTTACTAAATATAGGCTGAGGGACAATATTTTTCTCATGAGCCCTTTGTTAGCTAAAGGCTAATGAGTTTGGGCTGGTGGGGTCCTCTGTAACATGTTGATGACTGCTGAAGACGAGCAGTGTGGTATGGCTGATGTTAGCACTGGGGGAGTTGTGAAGTGAGATGGGAACAAAGTGAAAGCAGAGAGAAAAGGAGAAAGGCGTTGGGGAAAGACTGAGAAAAGAAGAGGAAAACAGGGAGTGGAAACACAGCTGACAGGTGACTCAGGTCGCTAATGATAATATTGGCTAATCTAAATGCTCACCATTGGCACATGAAGCTGCAATCAAACTCCTTGCTTTTTTAAAAGAAGAGTAGAAAACGTAGGACAAGAAGATCCCTGGAAGCACCAGGAGTGGGGTGCCAGACATTGCTCTTTGTGTTTCCCAAATGCCTGTATACTCTCACATAATGCCAAAACCAAATTACATCTCACTGATCTGCTTGCTGAGTGAGCACAAGGATGTATTTGATTGAGGTTGACAGGCATGACCCTTTGGCTCTTCCTTAAGAGGTAGCCACATCTAAATGGCTGGGCCATACTAGGCCAACACAGCCAAGGGAACCAGAAGTGTGCAGAAATTCCGTTACCACTTCAAGGGAAACTTCAGCCAGATACTAGCAATATCCTAGCCCTATTTTCAGATGTGTAATCCCTCCTGCTAGGTGCACTGGAAGTGACCGTGCAGTCATCTGCTTTCATCTTCCTCAGGTTCTTTCCTGCTCACCCAGGAACCATCTGCCCATTCTTTATTCCTTGTATTAGTTTTCTCTAACTCTGTTCAATTGGGTTTATCATAGCTAAAGGGCTTGCCTGTGCAAGTAGGCGTTTGAAAATAGCCTTCATAATGGTCTGAAATGTTTCAAGTGAATATTTTCCTCTTTCATTGTGTTTATTTGCTATACAACATGTAATAGGAAATATTGATTGTGATGATCTACATGACTCCCTGATGAACAGAGATAGTCAAAAAACTTCAAAGAAAAGCAGAAATAATATTATTGCCTTCATGGAAATATTTTCGCTCTCTAACAGCTTTACTCATGAAGTTTGGCCATACCACACTCTTGGCTGTGCAGGAGGAAGCTATCTTAATGCTATGAGGTGGTCATGTCTTCCCCATATTCATATGTTGTAAGAGCTTGTGGTCCTTTGTTCTCTTCCCTGCATTTTCCTGGAGGAGTTGATTGTGACCACAAAGACACCAACAGTGTCCTTAATGCATGAGCATGGAGATTCCTGTTCTTTGAAAAGCCCCTGAACAGTTCACCACTACTTAGAGTATTCTGTTGATATCAAAGTTGTGATTAGTTGTATCTTTTAAAATACATAGAAGCTTTTGTCCTGATCCTGTCAGATGTTTGGTATGTTGTGCTGAAGGGTGACTACACAGCCTGAGATTGGGTCATCTTCTAGGAAAAATGATACTCCCACCTGGTAGTGGAAACTGTTGGTGACGATAGCCATGTTGATTTGGCACCTACAATGAAGAGGTGAAGCTGGGCTCTTTTGGTTTTTTTGTTCCTCAGAAAGCCCAGGTTTTTTCAGTAGGCAGTCACAGGCATGTGCTGAGAACATGATTACCAGGACAAATCTGGAGAGAAAGCAAGCTTTTAAAAACCTCTTACGGAGACAACTGTCTTTTTGTGCCTTCAAATATGGCCACCTCCAGCTTTCCACTTGTATCCTAGAGTTGCTAAGTGGCATTTGTCCACCAGAGGGCATGTGGGACATTTTCTCCTTAGCACCAAAAAAGGGAAAGAGAAAGGTTTCCCAAGCAAATGCCCTTCCAAAATGGGACCCTGCAGTGGCTGCTTGGCCATTGCCATTGCAGTGGGGATGTTGAGGGCAACTGAGCTGGCAGCAGCAGGGCTGATGTAACTCCGTGCCACTGCTGCAGAGCCATCTCAGTGTGATGTGGGATTCTGACTGTATGTAGAGTTAAATGTAAGTCTTTATGGTGACATAACTTTATGGTTCCCTAGACTTGCATTTCAGACCCCTGTATGTGCACACGTGTGTTAGGCATGCATAAGGGGGAGATACACACATGTATACATGTACACACCCACATTTGCTCACACAAGTATCTGTATCCACACAGTCCTACTCTATGGCTTGCAAAGTAAATTAGACTTAAATGACTCTTTGGAAACAAAATAAATCAAATAGCATAATAGTACCATCTTTTTATCTCATTTGTTCCCATACAATTAGTAGTTTTACTGCCATGTTGTGACAGGTGACTGTGTTTGACCTTTGCCGCTTGGGTGGTTGGCTGGTGCTCAAACTAATGAAGACCCTTAATGGATTGGCTTTTGCGAGGCTGTGAGTGGTGGGGTTAAAGAGAAAATGGTGCCTTAGACAGAGTCCAGAGAAGATCCTTCAATTAAACCTGAAGTCTATTAGCAAAGAAATATTGAGGAGGTTGAGAGTTAGCAATGATTTAACCAGCAAGTCTTCCTTGTGAGTCGTAAAAAAAAAATCTCTGGTTATTTATTGTTGAGTGTGTGGTTGGAGTCCCATGCTCTTGGGTGAGAGGGTGGGGACAGAGCTGTTGGCTGGGAGAGGCTGGGGCTACAGGGCCCTAGTCCCAAGTTTGCTTTGCACCTAGGCTGCCATACAGCTGAGCTTTCCTTGGAAAAAAGAGTAAGGAAAAATGAAGCAATGGCAGGAACAAATGAAGAGTGATGCTGGGGAAGATAAAACCCGATCTCTGGGATAAACAAGACTTTTTGGAACTTAATTGTTTTTCATGCTGTAAATAAATTACAATGAAAGAAAAGGAGAAACGGCAGGTTCTGGGCAATGACTCAGAGGGCAGTGCTGAGCTGTAGAGCGTGAGTAATAAACAATTGTGGAAGGAGGCTGGTGAGGAGGCTGGTGCAGTGCAGGTAGGGCCTGGCCAGAGCAGCACAAATGGACATAACAAGGAGTGTTAGGTGCAGGGAGCCAAGGGATAGCTGAGCTGTGAGAGCACTGAAAGGGCCAGGGCTGATTACACAAAGGGCCATGGGGCCATTCTCCTGCTGTGTTAGGGCACTTCAGCAAAAAATCCTGCACGTGGCAAATACAACCTGCCTGCACCCCACAGGATCTCCTCCTGCTCCCAGTGGCTAATGAGCTGGATCCTGTCCCCTTCTGTTAGCTTCAATGTCAGAACCTGAGCATTTCCCATTCCTCCCAGGCAGGCTTCTTTCCTTTTGTTTTCAAGAATTACTTAACTTTCAGCCTGAGCATCATCTTGCAGCAGTGTCCGTGGTCTTGAGCAGAGCTGGGGCTGCCTCTGCTCCTCTCAGGTCCTTTGGGTGATACACTGTCCCACAGCTGAGGGGTGGCAGGTGGGAAGGATCTGATGAGTGAAAGCTGGGTGGAGAGATCTGCCTTCCCACTAGTCAGCCAACATCTAGCTGCTGTTGAGATATCCCAGAGATTGCTATCATAGCTGAGGCTTTCATCCCCACACACTTCCCCTCCCTTCACAAACAATGTAATAAACCTCAAAGAATTCAGCATGTCAGCCAGCAGAAAAAAGTCTGAGATGGGGCAGGGAGAAAAGGGAATAGTGTGCTGGGTCCTCACATGCCTTCTTCATACTCGTCTATGCTGTGGGCTAGGTCAGCATCTTGCTGCCTACATCTTCTCTTCCCTGACCTACACCCTTGTAGAAAGACCATGCAGGGAGAAAGCAGTTAGCTCCTAGCAAGTGCATTTGCTTTGTGCTTCTCCTCCTTAGTTCAGGGTGATATATTTTTTTTAACATCTAATATTTTTTACACTTCTTTCTGCCCTTGTAACTCCAACGGAACACAAGTGCCTGCCTGTAAGATCAGACCTGAACTGTCACAGTTGTGTTGGAACTACATCCAGCACCAGACCAAACTGGACAGTCCCCCTTGCTGAGATGATGGAATCTATTTTGGAGGTGAAAAGTGAGAAGCAAAGAAAGAAGCCAACATGCCTCAAAGGGCAGGAAATTAGAGCCCCTGTTTGTGCCCCAGAGATGTGAAGACAACAAAGTAGGAGGGAACTAGGCCCAAACTGCTTGCTGCTTACACAGAGGCAACTGGATTTGCCAGGTCTGCAATGTTTTATGGATGTAGAAAAAGGAATGGCTTCATTCTACTTCATCTGAGTCATCCTATAGCTTTGAAACACCTCAAGTGTGGGGCCCAGCTGGTCTTCTTCCTGCATTATCCCACCTCCTTTCAGACAGGACTCCAAAACTGAACACCCTGCTCAAAAGGTCCTCAAGCACTATGGCAGGCCCTCAGCACTGGACTCAAGGACTGCCCTAGTCTTCATTTCTTCTTCCTGTATTTGTCTGTTTCTCTGTCTATCTATCTGATCTTTCACTTCTTTTCACTCATGCAGTCCCTCTTCCTCTCTTTTTCTTTTCTCAGTCTTAGATATGTGCCTCCCCCCTCTCCTACCTCCCCCTACTTTGGGGATAATTTAACATGTTACACACTAACTTTGCAGTAATGGTACTCTGGCTTTTTGAAATTCTGCTTCCCTGTTTTATGGCTGGGCCTCTAATGGTTATCTCGCAGCCCTGCCTCTGGCAATCATGTAAGGAATAAATAGAAGCTGACACAGTAATTTACTTAAATCTTCTCCACACTTTTGCAGCATTTTCCTCCAGAGGATACCCCCGAAACAACAATTATTTGAAATGTCACGCGTTCCTGCCCCTAGGCTACCGACAAATGAACATTAAATCTATTAACAACAAAAAAAATTAAATGTTTACTTTTCTGCGAAGGTAAAGGAGAAGCTGGAGAGAGGGAGGGATGTCTCCAATAAATTTCTTCTCAATAATAAAGAGGTGTAGTTAATGTTCTCTCTAAACAGAGTCAGCTTGCAGCCTACATCCTATGAGGACAGAGATGCGATGCCACAGTACTGCCATTCAGCTTTGCCAGGGCAGCTCCAATAGCCTTATTTTTTCAGGCCAGGGAGATCAGTTTTAGGTCAGTATTTTTGCAGCTTAAATAAGACATGTAGTGGACCAGAAACTGTTTTCAGGGTGGTCCCAGCTCTCAGCCCATCTGGCTGCTGGTGTGTGCTATGGGGACTGGAGCAGTGGGAGAGGAAGTGTTACCCCCTTGGCCAGGGGAAGTTAACAGTGTAGCTCATCTGTTTTACAGAAAGGAAAACTGAGCATTTTGGAGCTCTGCCACAACAGTCTTAAGTCTGAGATAAGGATGAGCATCTCCTCTTTTCTGTCCTATACTCCTGTCCCTTTACTCAGGTTTGCTGAATGTAGGTAAGTAAACCACAGCAAGTGGGACTAAATGAAGGTGGACTCAGTCTTGCACATGGTTTCTCATGGAAGATAGTGGGAATGTAGAGTCACTTGCATCCATCTGCTGTGTATGAAAGGTCTCATGAAGATTTGGCCAGAACAGGCTTTGGGACCAGGCCTGAAGTACAGGGAGCCATCTTTTGTTCTGCAGATGGGGATGTTCAGGTCCAGTGCAGGATAGAGGCTTGCCAAGATGCAGCAGCAGAAATGGAAAGAAGCATCCCAACTCTACTCTGATCACTTCATACTATCTTGAAAAAACTGTCCCATTGCTTGAACCTTCTGATTTATTGTGTACTTCAGACAATGTTCCCTGTCCATTGATTCTGTGTAAGACTCTCAGGATCTATTGTGTTTATATAGCCAGGATTCCAGATGTTTAACTTTGAAGTTCAGTGAATGGTTGGGATTTTAAGGAACCAAAAGGACCATGTGTCTTTTTCGTGAATGAACTTGTGAGGGAAAATTTCTCATCTGATGTTGAATGCTGCAGACCCATAGAAAAAAAAATGTTCCTCTGTTCTTCATTTTCCCTCTGACGTGCTGTAGGAACCAGCTGTTGATGTGGAGTGTGAATAGAGATCTACTATCCACCCTTTGAAGCAGGACAAATAAGTATCTGACCAAACTCTTATTCTTTTATGCAAAGTGTCCAGGCACTGTAAATGTTGCCACCACCATGGTTCCACTGTATCACCAGGCAGGTATGCCAGGATGTGTCTCTATTTTCTGAATAGGCTGGGACTCAGCTTCCTTGGTACTAGTTCTGATCCTCAGAGCCAGACACTGGAGGAGGCATCCTGGATGTCTGCTTCATTCAAGTCCCAGCAGAGCTTGCTCTCCCAATCTTAATCCATTTCTTCACTGCTGTTCTGTGTAAATGGTTCCAGTTCACCTACTAAGGTGGCTGATGATATGTGGATGCTCAGTCAGGCATCAATGATGCTAGACTGCTCTTGAATTGAGGTCACTTTGTATCAGTGGAATATGATGCTCCTAAGAAGGTGTTTGCTTGGGAGAAGACCCTCCAGGGTACCTCCTGCTACACAGTGCTGTGCCTTCCTGGGGTGGGTTATAGAGCCAGTGCATTCATATTTGGGACAGGGCTTCTGAGTCTGATGGTCCTCCTCGATGTTTTGTTGCTACCTTCTATGATACTTTAAGGAACATGAAGAAAGGTGATTTTCCAAGTGTGTTATGTGTGTGTGCCTGGAAGGAGTGAGCCTGTTTTCTACCAAAGGTTGTTGGCATCCAAAGGTGTCTTGGAAGAGGAAACTAGCTCATACAAAGAATCACACCTTAGATCTGGAGGAACAACTGCTTTGGGCCTGAAGCAGTTTCTTTGCCTCTTGTCTTGCAGTGCCATGACTCTGCATGGAGAATGTGTCCTTAATCATCCAGGGAGAGAGGTTTGTGTAGGGCTTTTCTGGATGTTTCCCATTTACTTTCTGAAGTGATTTATACCTTTGATGGAAAGGGTTGTCTTTTTCTCCACTCCAAATCCAGCTAAGTGCTTGAGGTTTCATGATGCAAAAAAAGCAAGGTAAATGTTACTTCCAAGATCTACAAACAGCTCTACAACATGTATACCCCATAGAGGGAACCACACAGCTAATGATGTACAAAGCACAGGGCTCTAACTTGTTCTTAGCACAGACCTCGAAGCGTGCTGTAGATTCTGGAGTGTATACTGCAGGTGAAGTCCATCTCAATATTGCAACAGACTGATTTTAATAGTTTCACTGACAGACAAAATTCTAAGCAGCACAGCACATTTATGAGTTGTCCTAACTCATAGAAACACATATTATGTGGTCTAATATATTGGGATGAACTCTTAGGTAGTATATAGTACAGTATCAATGCAAATCAGTGTCTGTCATTATAAATGGCAGGGCCTCAACTACCCATTATCCTATTGCTAAAAAAGAATTTTAAAAGAATCAGGAAATTGGGAAGAGGATTCACCAAACTGCTTTGCATTAAGTTTTATTAAACTTCCTCCTGTAACGTCTCCACTTTGATCTCTTCTCTGCCTGGATTCAGATCCCAGCTCCTGATTTCCACCAGGGAAGGTATGCAGGGAAGCTTGGTGCCTGTGCTTTATTTTTTTTTAAGCTTTGTAGCATGTTCATGTGCTCTCAATTCCGGATAATGCTGGATCCCTTTTATCCAGCCCCTCCTCTTCCCCTTTCAAGTGAAAAGAAGACTCCTGTGCCCTCCCATCAAAGTTAAAGGGAGGCTTTAGAGAGGAAGGCTCAGCACGCTGGGGCTCTTGAGCCTGTGTTTAATCTCTTTCCCCGTTCCTGTGTGCCTCTGTGGCTTCCCTGCCAGTTTCTTTGTTGCCGAGTTTCTCATTTCCTTTTATTTGTGTGTGCGGGAGGTTGCCAGGCTCGCTGGAATGCAGCTGAAGTCATCTTGGGGGGATGCGCCTCAGCCCCTGCCCCGGGTTATACATGACCTACCTCGCCTCCTGCTCAGGGCTTGCCTGGCTGCAGGCAGGAGAGCCAGGGAAGGCAGCAGCGCAGGAGATGTACCGACGTTGCTGCTGCAGCTGGCCCGGGCAGAGGTAGTGTGTCCAACATCACACAGAGTGTGGAGGAGAGTGGAAGTCAGGAGGAAAGGGATCTAGAGAGAGCACCTTGACCTCCGGGCTGCTGTTCTGCCTGGGTAAGGAGAGCAGAGACACGTGCAGCGTTTGGCAGAGGAGGGGGACCTGGTCTGTTTGAGTTCCTTCTTAACCTCAGCTGACCTCGGTGCAATGCCTCTACTCCTGGCCACGGCTGCACCACTCTGCTGAGTGACACTGTGCTGAAGGTGTGGCCTTTGGCTGTATCCTGGGATTTGCTCCCCGACATAAGCCAGGCTGCACTAGGCTCCAGAGGGAGAAAATTTAAATCAAGCTGGTCCAGTGGGGACTGTGAATGTTCCTCTAGAGCTGGTCATGGCTCTAGAGCTTAAAAAATGTCAGTAGATACTGGGTTATGGAGGTATTTCAGTGGAGTACCTCTCAGAGAACCTGTAAAGGGGATGTCTTGAGCATAGATTCACTGGTGCAGTTTGTCTCAGTTTTCCTCATTTCATTTTTCCCTCTCACCAGGATGGAGACGCAGGTGACATTGCCAGGATGTCAGGGCCCTGAGTGCATTGATAGGCCTTAATCATCCTGACCGATCTCATCTGGGACCTCTACCCTCACCCTTCACCCGTGGGCTCTATTCAAGCTTGTGTCTGGGTCTTCAGTCTTGGACTGGGTAATGTTGGAGAAGTGACTGTGGCTCAGCCAGCCTTGTACCTGCTATCAGTCTTATTGATCTGGGCCCCAGGCTAGGTCCTGCTTGTTGCTGTGCTATGTGATGTGCTGAAACCAGGCGTTCCTCACTACAGGAGAGCTCCCAAAGCAAGGGAGGGCAAAGCTGCAGGATAGTTTTGGTTAGTTTGGGTCTCAAGTGTCTAGAACTGAGGGTTTGCTGTGTATCAGTTTGCAGCAGTCCTGGCTGGGGCTGTCCCATTGTGCAGAGCTGAGAACTTTTAAGTTTTGGTGGTGCTTTATGTGAATGGGCAGTGAGAGCAATAGTGATGACAAGAGCCTTGTCCTGGCATGGTCTCCAACAATAAGTGTGCTCCTTTTGGTTTCTGTTGAAGGCCTGGCTGGGAAACACCAAGCTTGCAGTGCTTCAGGCCAGACTAACCCCCAGATTTGGTCAAGTCTTTTGAAATATTACCTGAGGTTTTTTTAGCTTATTATTGAAAATGTTACCTTTTTCTTCTGAATTAGAAGTCTTTTAAAAATTCACTGAAAAGATTTTTACCTGAGAAAAATATCTCCTGAGAAAAGGCAAAAAGGAAGGTCTTGATTTTAGAGAACTGTGAAACCGAGTGGGAGAATTGCTTGTAGTTTCAAACTCCTATAGGTAGATGTACACCATAGGTAGGTCACAACAGGTAGGTAAAGGCTGCCTGCTAGATGTGGATGTTTATGCCTAAAGGGAGCACTGTACATATCTTTAAAATGTGTTTTCCCTCTTGATTTTTGGCTCTTACAAGAGCAATGGAGCCTGCTAATAGGCTACTTTTGGCTTCTGCTGCTTTGTAAGGAAATAATGTGTTACCTGATTTCTCAAAGCCTCAACAAACCTTTCTTCTGTGGCTGTGAGTGGTTACTGTTGTATTGCACAGACCAGAACTGTTAGCCTCATGGACCCTCTGGCTACCAGCCAGCTTGCCATTGGCTCAGTATCTGCCAGATCTCCCTGCTGCTTTGTTCAAGGAGCATTTGTGCTGCCATTGTCTCTGTTCCCTCTGGACAGGCCTAGGGGTTGTGCAACTCTGAGTTTGTGTAGTATCTACCTGGATGTAATTGTTTTGGCTTTGCACCTAGAACAGTCTGTCGATTTGCAACCCCGAAACTCCTGCAGGAGTCACAGATTGCATCACATATGAACAGGAAGATTGACTGGTAAATATATTGCAGTGAGCAGGGAAGAGTGTCACTTGCTGTAAATACCCTTCAATGCTTCATTGTGGTGCTACTATTTCAACCCAGTTGTTTAAATATCTGCAGAAAAGCTTCGACAATTTAATTTCCCCCCCTCCCATTCTCTATGAGGTCGGAGTACTTCTGTACACCTGGCAGTTGCTGAATCATTTTTATGGTGGATTCCTCAAAAATTTCTGGTACTTTTAAAAATGAAAATGTGTTTTCATAACCTGGGTATTGTGAACAAGGCTGCTGATAAAGGCAGTGTCTTATTCTTGTGTTTGAATCCTCTTATTCAAGCACTTTCCAAGAAATTTCAGCTTTTATTTTATCCACTTTCTATTTTTTCTTATCTACTTCAAATCTTTTCATTCTTGGTTTTCTTCACCAGAAGGAACTGCTGTAGGATGGCAAAGCAAAGGGAAAGCACATCATCTAACCACTCTTGATTCTCCCCTGCTGCTGGTTGGCATCCACACACACACTGTGTATTGCTAGAGAAAAGCCAGACCTGGAAGCAATCTGCTGAGAGCTTCAGATTCTCTCTGTTTCTTTCTTCCAGTCCATTAGGCCAGAAAGGGAATGGTAGTCAACAAGTTTTTCATCTGGAAGTGCAGTCCTGGGATTTCCCCAGATTTTTACCCCAGCTTGAGCTGAAGACCAGTTTCCAACTATTAGTCATTCTTGGCTGAACCTCTATTCCAAAATTTCAGAGCTGATTTCCACTGCCCCCCTTATAATACCTCCTTTGCACTCATTGATGATTTAATTGGATCAGGCCTTAACATAGGTCAGGTTCTTAATTGTGCTGGACACAACATGGTCCTAATCTATGACATGAGTCCTTGAAAAGGGAGTTTTGATTTGATTTTTAAAAAACCTTTTGGTAATAGAAGGGGAGATGATTGGTTGTTAAACAACTATTACATGGTGCAACAGAGATCACCTGTTTGGTACTGGAAAAACTAAGGATTGATGTGGCACCTCCTAGGGGAGGCATGCTTTGAGAGCAGTGTCCCCTGCACTGCAGTGCAGTAAGCAGCCACCAGCTCTGTGTTCCAGCCCATGCCACTGGCAGCTCAGAGCTGCCCCCCTCTCTCTGCAACCCTGGCATGTGCATGGCTCGTTAGCAGCAGCCTGGCAATTAGGAGAGCCCGCTATGGCAGCAGCTGCTTTTCCAGAGCTGTCCCATGTGTGGTGCAGGGTGGGGGCTGTTTGCCAAGGTGAGGCACTCCCTGCAACTGGATGAGACAGAGCCTATGTAAGAGGGGGGTGATCTTCACCAAATGCAACCAATTGGAGCAGATGTTGCTTCCTTGCAAAATGTTTCCACCTTGCACTCCTACCTGCCCAGCTAGTCACTGTGCTCCCTGATGTATATGAAGCCAAGTACCAGGGAGCAGATGGAGGAAGAGCCATCTGGCTCATACCAAACTCATTCCCAGGTTGGAGCTGGGGGAGCTGCTGGAACAAAGGATGGCATCATTTGGGAGTGCCTGGACTAGGGAGTTTCTGAGTGCTGGAGGAATCTTAAGTTTGCTTCTGCCAAAGTTATTCAAGCTGTAGCACTCAAGTGTGTTCCACAGTAAGTGAGCCATTGCTCCAGTCACTCTCCTTGTCTAGGGGACTTCTGATGGACTCCATGCAAACTACAACCTGTTTATTCCCTTCTTCAGCCCACACTGCTGCCCTGGTGGTAGGACCATATGGGCCACAGTCATGGGTAGAATGACATGGCTGGCAGAGCCAGATTCTGTAGTGCCAGCTGCTATTTTCCTGGCTCAGGTTCTACTTCGTTCCATGCTAGCTCCACACAGCCGAGATGCATGGGGCTAGTCACCAGGGAACAGGGGCTGGCAGAGATGAATAGAGGATGTGAACAGTTCCCTTGGTGCCCTTTTCCTTTAGTCTTGTTTCCCTCTCTCTCAGCAGGGGTAAGCAGTCTCTGCGTGGTCCTCTGCCAGTTGCATCAGGGAAGGTCATTAAAACGAATTAAAAAGGAAACAGAAAGAGAGGGAAGAGGGGGAACTCCCCCCATCCCTAAACAGTTACAAACTCAAAGAACAACAAGATCTTCCTGCTCAAAGCCCTGAGCCACCCTCACCTGACAGCGAAGAACAGCAGCACTCCAGTGGCTTAATGGGAGAAGGGAGGAAGGCCTTGGTTGTATTTCTGCTGAGACAGACGTGTTGTGGGGCTCATTGTGGGAGCTGTCGTCTGATTGTTCAGATGAGCAAAAAACCCAAACCAAACCACGCCCCCCAGAATTACATTAATTACACAAGGTTGACACATCTGTCACTGAAACAGCCTATGGCTCTGTACCCTGGCTTTTGGAGAGGGTATAGTGTGTAAGATATCAGTCCAAGAGGAGCAGTGTCTCTCCTCCACTTTGCTCTGGGGAAATACTGGACTCTGTTAGAGATGGGTGGGTAGCAAAAGCGTGGAACGGAGCTCCTGCTCCCCCCTGTCCTGTCTCCACGGAGTGCTTGACCTCCACCGTAGTGAGTGTGTGTCTGGTCTGGGAAGATCATGTTTGTAATCTAGATTTAGTGCCATAAAGGTTTTCCCCAAAAATAGATGCCTAAATGTCAGTCTGTCTTCAGATGCAGAAATCTGGGCTCTTACAGATGCCTGGCACTCATTTGGTCGGAATCATGACTGGACATGAGCAGTCATCTTTAAAAGGCTTGATCTTCCAGTTCTGCATGAATGATTGCAACCTGAAGTCTGTAAAACACTATGGAGTGTTGTCCCCGGATCTTCACCATCTTAACTTCACTTGAATTCTGCTTCAACACCAGCCTCTACCTGCCTGAACATGTCTTTTTAGGGTTCTGGGACAAAGACAGAAAATTTAAGATATCAGTGAGGTAATTTTTGCTGCAGTCACAGCAGCCTGCAGGCTGGTAATGGAAGTGGTGATGGAAGAGCATGGCAGAGTGCTGACTTTGAAGATTAGTTGTAGAGTTTCATTCAGAACCTAAGGGACATACACTTACCTGGGTCTGACACAGTCCCTGGTTCAGGCTCTTTTCCAAATCACGATGGAAACAGCATAATTATTACTCCAGGGTTTATTTCTGCATATTGGAGTTCAGCTTGGAAAGAACTGGAATTTTTCACCCACGTATTTGTCCCAGAAAAGTTCCTGGACAATTTTCCTACTAGCCCTCCTTGCTAGAGTTGCACTGGAGGCAGTGTGCAGCACTGGATGTTTCTATGCATTGGTTATCGAGGCTTGGCTACAAGTGCTACATTAGTCCTTAAATCTAGCATGGTGGCTCCCCATAAACATTGTGGATATCACAGAATAGTTAGGGTTGCAAGGCACCTTTAAAGGTCATCTAGTCTGACCACCCTGCAGTAAGCAGGGACATTTCAGCCAGATCAGGCTTCTCAGAGCCTCATCCAGTCTGACCTGTAGTAGGACATCTACTACCTTTCAGGGCAACCCGTTCCAGTGTTTCACCAATGCGCTCATTTGCATCTCACCTGGGACACCACAAGCTGAGGCAGAACCCCTTCAGGTTCTGATAACGCCATGGAGGTTTGGATCATATACTGAAATAGATTTAGCTGCTGTGCGTAGCATGCTTCTCACTGGTGGTGTATTTAATAGCTCACACTAGTTTATTTACATGTCTGTGCTGGCATCTACTCTGTATGAACATGGGCTCTGCGTTTATGTGCCTAGCTATTTGTCTAGGTATAACTGCGTCCTTGCTGTTGGAACTTGCAGGTTTATCTTTTTACAGATTACCAGCGTTGGGGTAAAATGTTGGCACTTTGATGCACTTCAGTGGCTGATTCTGTGGAAATGTATGGTCCCTAGACCTAAGTGAGGTAAGTATGTTTAGTGGTGTGTTCCTGGGGTATGTTGAGAGGTGTTATTGTTAAGTTGTGTGCTGGATGCATCCCTCCCCAGGGCTGTTCCTGTGGGGTGTTTTGAGGCATTCACTCTAAGTGTCTCCATGGGGACAAGCAAGGGGAAGGAACACAATTTGTATTTCTTAGTGTTGTGTGATTGGACTCTCACAGCTCCGCAGAGTGAAGGTGCATGATGAACTACATGCGTCTGTCCTGTATGTTTCTGTTAGACAATAATATGCATGCAGACATGCACTGACACATACAGGCACACCTCCTCCAGGCTCCAGTGAGTGTAGGAGAGTGTGTGTGTGTGTGAATGCTATTTAAATAAAAAAGAAAGGAAGTGAATCAGGGTCGTTTCCATTTTAATTGTAAAACAGATAAGCACTAAACACTTTGAAAAAGTAAATGACTTGAGAATAATTACTATCTATTACTCTGCATCCCAGGGGGGCAGTTGGAGGAGCCCAGATGGCTACAAAAATGGGATTTAGCAGAAAATTGAAGACATTATTCACCGTAACACATTATCAATTACCTTCATATCAATTACAATAACCTTACATTAGAAGAAGGGCCAGGAGACTATCTTCAGCCCCCAGCCTGAATAGTAATTGCACTACCCCTATGGATGTTGTGTGTCTGTGTGTGTTAGAGGGTGGGGGGCACCACAGGGTTGTGCAGGGGTTCTGGCAGCTCCCACTGCTCATAGGGGAGAGGATAATAATGGCTCAGGGTAGTTTTCCCTCCCCTCCCTCCATCACCTGATGGAAGGTTTTTCTCTGTCCTGTTTGTGTGGTCTAATAGCTCGAAGGGCAGCTGATGTGGCTCCTTCCAAGAAATTCTGCTTGGCTTGTCATTTGGGAAGTTTAGAGTCTCTGCGCAGAGACTGCTGTTTCGCACCAGTGTCCTCTGCTTTCCTCTTCCCCATCTCAGCCATTTCAGCCAAGCTGCTCAGTTTATTAATAGGGGCTTGTACACAATCTGAGGTTCTTTTTCTGTAAGACCTGGGTTTCTTGGTGTAGTGATCTGGCTTCCTCCCACCCTGTGCAGGAGGTGAGAGCTGCTCCCTCTGCCAGACCCAGATGGGGCTCCAGCTCGTGTTTCCTGTAATGCTCACAGAGAGGTCGCACAAGGCCTTGAATGAGATATGAAGATGAACCAACCAAGAGCAATTAAAAAAAATTCTCCTCCTCCTCTTCTCCAGGGACAGTGGAAGGTGTCTTAGGGAGGAGCACTACAAAGGCTGCTTCAGCAGGCTTGTAGCATGAAGGTAGTTCTAAGGACATCTTGTTGCCTGTGGCTGTCTCTTGTTGCCAGCTGGGATAGCCCTTGTTGCTGGTGGTAGGTCAGTGCTTCTGATTGTAGCTGGCTAATGCTTCTGGTTTGCCAGGATGCCATTCAGAAATTTCACCTCCTGGGTACCGGCTTGATCCAACTCACCCAAGTATTTACACATGCAACACCCAGATCTACCTATCATGGACCCATTCTCTGCTGCAGCCCTGATGGGTTTTACTGCCATTACGTCCTGGCCTATGCACAAATGTGTGTGTGGAAGGCAAGCATTCGGACACATCAGGGCATTTAGGAGTTAAACTGTTGGCGAGGCTCCCTCCAGTCTCCCCCCTTTCCCAAATATGCAGTGGAGTGTCCAGTGGGTTAGTGCAGAGAGGACTAATTGCTATTAAAAGGCTTTAATCTGGGAGATTAGTGCTGGCTCCAGGCGGTGTTTGCACACGAAGGAGATGTTTCCGATGAGATGAACTAGAATTCGTCCCTGCTGTTTTGTTGATAGAAAATCATCTTCCCCTTGGTTTTTTCTCTTTATCTCTGTCTCTCTTGCTTTCTTGCTCTCTCTGATCATTTGCTTTTGCCTCTTCCTTGAAGTTGAGCTGAGGGCTTTAGATTTATTATTTTTTAGAGTAGGAGTTCTCTTTGACCTTTGGGGTCAGTTGGCTGTGGACATACATACAGACAATGCATGCATAAATGTGATCAGAGTTTCTTGCTTCAGAGAGTCCTTCAGGAAATAGATCCTAATCAAGGGAGGTATTAATAAATAGATTTTTCCTCTTCATTGTTCTTCAGTCTCTTGTGGGTCAGTGAGGGGCCTGCAAAACCCTTCTGTAATATGGGTCAGGTAGTCCTCTTCTCCTCGTCAAAGACTTGATCTAGGGAGCATCAAGAAGAGTTGTTGCAGACTAAACATCTCAAAGCTCTCTGCAGAAGTAATTAGTGGGAGGTAATTAAATGATTACATATGGAAAGGTATGGAACATTACTGGACCTCTGGCGTGACCCAGGAAATGTCACTATTGACTTTGGTGAGCATTGGATCGAGCTCAACGGAAATTAATTTGATAACATGCCAGATGTGTCCAGAGAGCCTGTCCATGAAGGAGATACAGTTGACCTGGGAGCACAGAAACCTTTGTGCTATGCTTACTGGAGGATCCAAAAGTGGAGGTGCTTGTTCTGAATTCACTGGTGTCAGAAATTCAAGAGTGTTTCTCATGACTGACTACCTAGACATAATCCCTGCTGCTCCTTGTGTCCAGATGGAATTTTCACAACATCCTCAGAACTGATTCCTTTTGAAAAGCACAAATGAATAAATGGGCAGTGTTTACAGACAACTTCAGTGGCAGGAACTAAAGACATTGTGTCCCAAAGCAAAGAACGTGTGGAAACTTGTGGAGAACAGGAAGACTTGGGAAGAACCACAAAGTCACGTGGTCTTTCTGGCCTTGAGGGTGACTAGACAAAAGCTATGAAAGAGAAATGTTTAGGAGCAAATGAGTGCCTTCAAATCAGTGAGACCAAGAATCAAGGGGGAAGTTGGGCAGAAAGGAGAAAATTTGTTCAGGATCTGGTTTTTCTCTTCAAAGAGGTTAAGGCTTTCCAAGGAGGAAGTGTCATAGTGTCATTCATCATTCTGTGCTTACCTTGGGCTTTGCTCTTTTGCATGAAGGTGCTGGAGACTTCCATGAGTTTGCACCCTGATTGTTTTCACCATAAGGAGATATTTTAGGAGGTGTAAATCTGGCACTAGGAGTAAATGGGAAAAAATATGCCACCTCTGTATCCCTGAGGGCAGTGTGGCTCTGCAAATGTAGTTGTGGAGCCTGTTGCTTGGCAAAATGTCATGGTGGTCTGTTGTTCTTTGTTGTTTCTTTAAAGCATCTGAATCAGATATGAAGTGTCACAGCATGGGTCCTCTTAGGAAAGCTTTGTAGTGGGCTGGAATGCTGTATAAATGTATTTCTCTCTCTCCCTCTTTCTGCCTTTGCCTGACAATCCGAACTGTTACTGTTAGCCAGCAGGAGGGCAGACCTACTGCTCATGTAAATTGCTCTAGTTCTGTTGTTTGCCCTTGTTCTCTCAAATTTGCAGATGATGCTGGTGTAGCCAACATAAGGATCTGGCCTCTAGCATGTGTTTGTCCCATCTGCTGTCCAGCATGTTAATTTTCATGGAAGACACAAACTTGCACGGGCTGTGATTTTTAAGGAGGGGCCCTTTTTCTTGTCAAGAGACAAATGTGAAGCCTCAGGGGCCAGATTCTGAAAGGCAGTCAATGCCAAGATCAGGAGGAGCTGGAAACTTGGGTCCTGGAAATTTCTGGCTTGTAATCCAATACTGACAAGACCACAGGGAAGGAAACATGTGTTAGACATTTGTGCAAAACCAGTGATGATGTTAAGGATTTTTCAGTAGCAAAATCCTTGGGGGGAAAGGGCAAGGCTTCTGGAAAAAAGACTCAGTTGAAATTTGCCTTGAAAAGTCCTCAAGAGGATTAGAAATAGTGAGACAGGAAGCATATTGCCACTACATTTATCAACCAAAACAAAAACATTGGTTTATTTAAAACCCAACCCAAGCAAAAAAGAGCAACAGGTAGAAGAGAAGGTGTCTGTTTCCTTGGCTGATCCCTTTTATCTCTTCTGTTTCAATAGGAGCAGGTGTATGTCAGGTAATGGTTCAAGTGATTATTTTTCCCAGTATACAGTGGTGCAGGTATTTACAAATATTAACAGCCAGGCTTCTTAGCATGCCCAGTGACCTTGAAAATAACTGAGATTTGCTGAATGCTCAGACATTTATTTAAAAAAAAAAAAAAAAAAAGACAACCCCAAAACCTTAAAGGTATTTTGAAAGGTCCTGAAACTGGAAATGTAGATTCCATTTCAACTATTGTTTACTTCGGTTAATGTTTATTGAAATGCATTCCTTGATTGTTACTGGTCTTGTGCAGGTGACATTTGGCTGGTAATATTAGTAACTTACATTGTGTGTTTCACGAAAACCACTGAGTTTCTGAAACTCTCAGCTCTTAAAGCCAGGTCAGCATATGAAAATGCCAGCTGTTTTTTCAGTTTGTTATCTTTACAGTGCTTCTATCTAAGGTGGGTATTGAATCAGAAGAGGCAGCCTGAGAACTTACTAGGAGCTTAACATTCCAACCGTTCCCAAGATCCGTGGTATTCTAAAGTATTTTAATGACTTTGAGTGAACCTTCTGATTTTAACAGATATGGCATATGATTCTTGAATGGCTGATGTTGAACATGTCACAGACAGGCTTCTGGTCGCTTCTAAATACTTGTGGAAACTGATCTTCTATTGTATTCACCTCACTGCATGATTGGAGCCCCAGGGGTTTGCATCTAGGGGATTTGGAAGGAGTTGGCCACACAGCATTTAGAGAAAAGTTTAGGACTGTCCATGTGCTAAAACTCTTCCATCATAGTGGTAAAACTCCCACTTGATTTCAGAGGAGTTTGAGCTATGTCCCACATCCAGAAGTGCAGGTCCAGTCATGTACATGACTTGCACAGGAGTACCCCTCAAAACTATGGGAGAGCAGGTTTTTGGGGAGGGGACTGCACTGGTATTTAAAGAAAGCAGGAGAGATGGTGAAAGGTGCAGAACCAGACTGGAAATGAGAGACTTAGAAGGGTCCTGTAAAGGACTGCTGCAGAAGGCAGATTCAAAATAAAGACAAACTCTGAGGGAGGCATTGGAATTGGAAAGCTCCATGCACATGAGACAGTAGGGAGCTCACTCAGCAACTAGCTAATCCCTTTTCTCTGAGCTGGAGCTACCCAAGGATGGAGCTTGCCTTCTCTAGCCTGCCAGTGGCTTTAGAAATTTTAAAGCAACCTAGATTAAACCTGGCCCCGATGGGTGTTTGGCCTTTCCAAGTCCAATTAGCCAATCATGACTTTTTGCTTAACTGCAATGACTTTAATTGGATCAGAATAACAACAGGAAGGATAGAAAATTACAGGAATTTATCTGGCATGCAGGGCAGAGCCTTGCAGCCGGGATTGTCATTATCTCTAGCGTAGGCTGTAGAGTTCATCAGAGGTGCAAAAACTCCATGAACAGTCCACAGTACTATGTAAAAACCTTAAAAATCTTTCAGGCTGCAGTCATCCATATGGGAAGCTGTAAGAGGTGTGGTTGCCCAGCCTGTTGTTCTCCTGTGTGTGTACTCAGCCAGCAAAATTTGACTATGTGCAATACCTCCTTTGCACTTGCTGGTTTGAAGGGTCTTCTGGACAAGTGAAAGAGGCCTGTCAAAGGCCTCCAAGTCTTTAATGTTGAGCACAAGCTTAACCTATGCAGAATGGAGGCTCTTGGGCAATGTTTTTGTTTTGGACTGCCATTTGAGAATGCAGGATCTGTAGTGAAACACAGAGGTCCAAAACATACATTCCTGTCATGTTACTGGACATGGGACAGCACCACCAGTTGAGTTTTAGAAGCCAAATCCCAGTATATCAGTACTAGAATGGCAGTCAGCACAAGACTTGGTGCTGACAGAGATGATCTAGCAAGGCTGCTAATAAGACACAGACTTCTAAACAGATGTGTCATTGGGATGCTCACTGGGATGCAGGAAGGAGGGGACATAGCTGGCACATCCTACATATTTCAAGCACAATTCGGAATGAGATTTTGGAGATCAAAACATACATAAAAAGATTCCAGGTTAGTGATTTCTTTTTTTCTTCCATATTTTACTGGTCAGGGTTGTTGCTGAGCAGCAAAACTTAGAAAAAAACAGGAGGAGAAAGACAACTCTTCCTGCTTTCTATTCAACTTAAGGGACCTCCCTTCTACTAATGTAAATTTCACCACGCAGGTTACACTCAATGCATGCTGATGCCATTTCATAACCAAGGGATGCCTTGCAGCCTCAGTGAATGTTGATCTGGATTTACATGACATAACAGGGATCAGATTTTTGCCCACTGGGAGCTGTCAATGAATGCAAAGTGTGACGTAGTGCTTATCTAGCATGCACATGAGGGACCCTGCTGCAAATCAGGAATGACTTCACTAAATCCAGTGGAGCTGAACAACCATAAATGAGCAGAATGGGGCCCACGTATTATCCCAGGATAACCTGCTATCTTTAGCAGGCCCTAATGAATTCAGCTGCATCATGTAGTCATTAATCCCAGTGGAAAGAGCAGCTCACCATTACACAACCTCAGACTTCAGGAGTTTTCTTGTAATGCACCAGGCTGCTGTCCTAATACACAAATTCATGGTTCCAGGCCTGGGGGAAATGCACGTTGCCCTGGCCAAAATCTCAGCACCTTTCAGTCTGGGTAAGCAGAAGGGCTGGTAGGAAGTGGGGAAAGAGCAGGGTAATAGATGTCACACGAGGCCCTGAAATTGTTTATGATGCAAATATGTTTAAAAGCACTGCATTGCCTCCTCTGGGAAAAGGAGCTTAAAATTGAAGTCTAATGATAACAAATGATTGTTAATGAGTTGTCTAAACATAATAGATGGAAAGAATTAAAAGCTTAGAATAAACAGGGTTTCATTAAAAACACAATAAAGAAACAATACAAATTTCATATCTTGGAATAAATGGGCCCTTGTGGCCTCAGTGGGAGTGGAGGGCACAGAGGTGGGTGCATGGGCCAGGGAGCCAAGTCCTCTCCTGACTGGGTGTGCTCCGTGGGTACAGGGCTGTGACAGCTGGGTGGTGCCTGCTGGCAGAAGCAGCTTTGTGGTGGCTATGCATGGCTCCACTTCTCCACAGCTTATGCACATGCCTTACCTGCAGCACATCAGGAATTCGCTGTTCCACCAGCACTCTGGTGCTTGAAAGCAGGCACTTGCTCAAGTGTCCTGCTTAAGCACCTCTCAGTGCTGTCAGCACTCTGAGATGGGGAGGGAGACAGATTTTGTTCAGAGGTGTTTACAACCAGGAACTGGCTAATCCTGGACAATTAGAAAACTCCATGACTGCAATTCAAGCAGTCCATGTCCTTCCTTACAGCAGCAAATATCGGTTTCAGGGTCCACAGGACCCCTTGGGATCTCTGCAAAAGTTTCTGAAGAAGGCAAGGTCAAACCAGTTTGTCCAACAATCTACAGATTGTTTGCTAAGCCCTTCAGAAGCTGATCTTTTTCTTTTTCTTTTTCTTTTTCTTTTTCTTTTCTTTTCTTTTGTTTTTTGTTTTTTTTCAAGAGCCCTCAGATAAAATTAAAGTTGAAAATCATTCCTCAAGAAAAGTGTGCTACTGAGAACATGAAATTCTGCAGAGATTTCACAAATGGTTCATCAGAGTGTTAGATGCCAAGAGCACACACCATATTTCATCTCACTGTGTGTCAGTTGGCATATTGTGGATAGATTTTTAGAGCAAGATTTTATTGAGGACGTGTGAAGAGATGATCGATAATTCCTGGGTGGTTTTGTTTCCTGGACTGCCTGCCTTTGACACGGTGACATTAGTTTTATTTGTGTGTGGTGGGAAACTTTGAAATTTCAAAGTTGTTTTCAGGGTTTAGAACAGACCTTCACTTGAGGTTTCATTTCAAATCGTTCTCTAGACAGGAGCAGTATTCTGCAAGCCCCTTTCCAGACTCTGGGAGTCTGATTTAGCTCCTGGAATTTTTTGTTAAAAGGAAAGATGGGGCAATGGACAGAACCTGAAAAGGTGTGGCAAAAGCTACATCAAGATCTCCTCAGGAAATACTGTGCTTTTGTTTTGTTTTATTGTAATTTATTTTAAAAGGCCATTTTTTTCCCCTTCTAGGAATTAAAAATAGAAATCTCAAGACTTTTCCCCCCAGCCTCCCGATTTCTATTTTTTTGGCTTGGAGATCTTGTTTGTGTTTCAGGAATGATTGCATGTTCAGCAGAGTGTGTGTGAGAGCAGGAGTTTGTGCTGTGGTGGCGTGTCGGTGTTTCAGACTCTGTCCATGTCCAGGCGTAAAGGGCTTCTCTGTACTGCTGTGCTTTATGATGAATGGACTGCAGATCTAACAGGTTCTTTTGGTATGTTTCTAAAGCTACACAGGGCTTGGCACTAGAAGACCCCAGTCCTGACAGAAACCCTAGAACAACTTTACCATTCGGCTGGGGCCAGCTCCTTCACTCTTTATTCATGCTAATTTGCACCGTACCAGGTGACTGGGCTGCCTGAAGCTGCTGGGCATACTTGTGAACTGTGTGACACAAATGCAGGGCAAACAGGGCTTGAAGAACTAGAGGTGTGCAGCTTTTCCCAGTGGCAAAATGGCTTTCTGATGACAAAGGGTGTCTCTCTTTCCCTTGGTTAAAAATCTGAAGGTTTTTTTGTTGTTGTTGTTTGTTTTATTGTAGTCTTTTTTTTTTCAAAGGTGTTATTTGTGAGTTTCTGTTGAAACTGGAAAATGATGAAATGTTCAATATGGATTTAGGAGTCCTTTCTTTTCTTTCTCTCTTTTTTTTTTTTTTTTTTAATGACCCAAGAAAAGTATCCCTCCTCCACTGTCCCCATTACAGAAAATCAAAGCTACAGCGGAAATGAAATTTTCCATAGGAAAAAGAAAGTTGTTTAACTGGTTTTATTTATAACAATTAGCACTAGTCTTGTTGTTATTACTCTTTTATCAGTAGCATTAATACAGGTATCTGCTTCTGTGCTTAGGCTTAATGTGGTGCAGTTTGCCTTTCTGAGGGCATCTGGTCCTGCAGTTGGGCATACAAGAATTGGAGGTCCTGCCGTACCTGTGGCATTGTCAGTGCCAAATAGAGCTGTGCAAGGGCACTAAGAGAAACAAAGTGAACCTCGAGCCATATTTGCATTGAACTCTGTATGTGACTGGGGAAAAAGCACAGCCATGGGCATGTGTTGCTAGACCATCACAGAGAGATCTGCAAGGTGGCAGTTCTGCTCCTTGGCAGCTGCTGAAGTTTCTAGCACAGGAAGAGAAGAGGGAAACTTTCCAAACACTTCTCATCCATTTGCATGACATCAAAATGCAGGCTAGGCATTCAAATCTGAGCCTCTTGGAACTACAGTGTTTTCAGGAAAAACTTGATTCAGATAGATACAGTTCCCCAAATAGCTCAATTTTGGTAAAATTTAGTTTGATTAAATGCAATGATACTAAACCATACTGACTGGCTCTGGTAAGGGGTATCACAATTGGCAGCTTGAGTCCTCATTTGGGGTGTCTGGTGCCTGCCATCTGGGACAAGCAAAACCCACTCTGTGATTTAATACACAGGAATGTATGAATCCACCTGGATGTCCAGGTTTATTGAGCCTACACCAACAGGTGTGTCTTGCTGGCTGAGCAGTGTGTGTTGTGCCTCAGCGGTCTGCACTTATGTGTGTTAATCAGACCAGGTGGATTTGTTTGGGTTTACCTACAGTGTGCTGTGTTTAAAGCACTGTAAGTGCAAGCAGTGTTGTTGGATTAATGACTGGTGTGCAGGTCTGAGAGAAATACAGAACCAGAGACTGGCTGAGGTGGAAAGGGACTGCTGGAGGTTATCTTGTCAGCACCTGCTCAAGCAGGGTCATCCAGAGCCAGTTACCTAGGAGTATGTTCAGGTGTCCCTCATGATCTCTCTGGCTCTGGTTGCAACTGCAAGGAAAGTTATAAGGCTCAGTTAGGGAGCACTGGCCCTGTCAGTAAATCATTGTGCAGTTCAGGCTTTTTTTTCCCCCAGATTGGACTCCATAGAGAATCAGACAGACTGTGCTGAGCTGGTCCCATCTGCACCCAGCCTGGACAGCAGCTTTATCTTGCCTTGTAAAACTGCAGAGCTCTGTGACAAAAGAGTTAATCTCTGCCTTTGTTTCTCTTCCCCTCTCTCTTCTCTTGCAGCGGGACTGAAAGGCAAGATGAGAGCAGATCCATCAGTGTCAGCTGCTTTCAGCACATCAGCACTTTTGGGGGGTTTATTGGGGACTAGCCCATCAGCAGTGCTTCCAAACTGCAAACATGCTGCAGGCAGGCCCCTCCTCCTGAGCAGCAGCAAGGCTGCCTGGGGAAGCAACGGTGGACCCCAGCGCCACTGTCCAGGGGCTGGGTGATAAATGACTGTGCAAGGCATCTCCATGCCTAGTGAGGTCCAGAGGGTAGGCCAGAGCCAAGCTCCTAGGGAGCCAGTGATGAAACCAGATTAATTTCTGGGTGTGTGTGCATGTGTGTCTGTGTGTCTGTATTGCCTGAAATAATACACTTGACACAAACTCACATGCTTCACTTCCAGCACACAGTAACATGAAAGAGGGGTGAAAGAGAGAAAACAATCTGATTGATAAGTTAATGAAGCAGTTCATAATAGCAGTGTGTATTATAACCTTAGAAACAGCTTGTAAATACCCAATTGCTTTACATGTATAAACATACTCCTATGCCTAGGTCTGTGAATATACATTTGCCTACACATGAAATATATGTGCCTGTATATAAACGGATCTAAAAAGTGCAGGAATGTGAAACCAATGCTCTGCAGTGAAACCAAGGAATAAATAGGAGCTGGAGAAAATTAAGCTTCATTTGCCTAGCAGCCATATATATTCCCTGCATTTTCTTTCACTCCTAGAGTTGGAAGTCTTCCAAAGTAGTGGCGGGACACAGCTCTCACTGACTTGCACTCCTAAACTCTCTTGGTACTCTTGAAGACTCTACTTGTGTGTTTTCTTTTCTTTTTTATTTTGTTTGTTTGTTTTGTTTGTTGTTGGGTTTTGTTTTAATCCCAGGGTCTTAGAACAGCCTTAGCCAATTCCCACAGGGTTGGGAATTGCAGAATTGTTAGGGTTGGCAGGGACCTCAAGGATCATCTAGTTCCAATCCCTCTGCCATGTGCAGGCACATTTTCCACTAGATCAGGCTGCCTCGAGCCACATCCAGCCTGGCCTTAAAAACTTCCAGGGATGGGGCTTCCACCATCACTTTGGGCAACCTGTTCCAGTGTCTCACCACCCTGTGAAGAACTTCTTCCTAACATTTAATCTAAATCTACTCCCCTCTATCTTGGGTAGGTCATGTTAGCATGAGGGTGACCCAACCTATTAACTAGGTCACCATCACATTGGTATGTCACTTTGACAGTTCCAGTAAAAAAACAAATGGTATTTCTAAGCATCACAACTGTGGATTAGAAATTTCAAGTGTACTGGGAAGAGATTGGAATATGCCCAAGAGATTGGAATCAAAAGGTGTAGAATCCAACCTACACAATGGAAAGTTGACTTTATTACATTGATATTTGGCTCAGACTTGAACTCTTACAAAAATCTTCAGCAAATTTCCCTTTAAGAGTATACAGTGAGGTTCCTGGCCTTGGATCTTCTGGAAATAGTTGTGCCAGGTGTTTTCTTCCCTGACACAAATTCCAAGATAAAAGCACTGAAGGGGTGTGATGTGTACAGAGACTGCTGTTGTGATGTGTGGTGCCATACAAGGAGCATAGATGCACACACATATCTTTGACAATCTGCAAATGACCATGCCTGCAAGTTTTTAGCCACATATGCACGTACTTTTGCTGCAGCAGCAAGGAATCCTTTTATTATAAGACAAATGACACTGTCTTAATCTAGCTCTTGATGATCTTGTAAGTATTTCTGTGTTGATCTTAAGAGCTGTAGAACTGAGGTGACCTGTACCTGATCACATGCAAGCCTGAAGGCAGAGCTGGAAATGGACTCAGTTGTCCAGAATATTAAGCTTATTCTTTCCATTGCTGCCTACACTGGTCAATTATGCTAAAGCAACACTGGCTGAACATTTTCACAGAAGCAAATTGCTGTATGTCTTAGTCCTTAGGACCATTGTGGCTCTGTGATTGAAAATCCTCTGCGTTTGGGTGAAATTCAAGCCACTGTCAAGTCCTCTGTCCTTCACTAAGCTCCCTTTCCTCTGTGTCCTTGGATTAGGGTCTGTAGTTTCTCTCCACAAACATTTTAACCCTTCTTGGTAAGATGGAGGAGTACAAGTTGGCTTAAGCCAAGGCAGGATGACAGATGACAGAAGTTTGATTTGTAGCCTGGGTAATTAGTGTCCTTGCATAAGGGACTTGCCCTTAACTCTCCACCAGGGAGGACTGTCAGGTTCAAGAAGGCTGATGCTGCTTGTGCAATTCTCTTCTCTGCTCCAGAGCGGGGGGCGGCTGCTGCAGGGCAATTAAATTCATGTGGAAGTGGTAGGTTGAAGGATGGAAGTTAGCAAGATCTCTCTGTCTGGTGTTAAGGAGAAGAGGGCTATGCACAGCAGCTCAGCTGTCTTCTACCATCCAGGCCAGTCAGCCAGATCTGGAAGGCCTTCCCAATCAGTGCAGCAAGCTTAGCTTTGCTACCATCAGCACTGCAGCAAGCAGAAGCTGGGGATGAGTGAATCCAAATATCTGTATCACATGGATGTTGGCTGGAAACATTCCACCATACCCGGGTGGCTGCCTTTCCATGATATTCATGCTCATCAGAAAATTAATTATTCCATTCAGCAGGATCTCTGAGCAGTGAGAACTACCTCTCAATACCTGGAGCTCCTCCTGGGGGTGGTGTGTTTGTGATTGCATCTGTCTGTGTGCCGGCTTACTGAGAGGCTGTGTATGTTGTGGTCATAGATGTGTGCAAACAGCAAGAAATTGCACATGACCCTAGGCACAGAGAAGGATTTGCACAAGTGAGGCTGAAATAAGGAGATGCCTTGCTCTGTGTGTCTGTGGGAGAGCGTGCCCTTGGGGATACTAAGTTGCTACGTCTGCACACCAGAGGAATACTCTTCTCCAGGTAGGGTGAGCTGTGTGCAGGGATCAGGGGATGCAGGGCCTGGGTAGGTAGCAGTGCATTCCTTGTTGTTCCCTTTATATGTGTGAGTTATACACATGGCCTAGGCTATGTCCCTGTGCTTTTTAGATATGCCTTCAGAAAGGCTGATGTGTGTTTCATGCAGATCTAAATCTGCCTGTGGTTTCCTGTGTACTTGCGCTGAGAACATGGGAAAGTGCATGTGCATGTGTGGAATACTGAAAAACTGCAGATATGGTGGAGGGTCTGGTGTCAGCTGGCATTGCAACAGTACCTGTGATTTTGGCTGCATTTTATTTTGACTGTGGCCCTCCTAAACACAGCCCCAGTTCTTGTCTTCCTGCTTTTACAGCTGATCAACCTCAAGGTAACTTACATCAGCAAGTAAGCTGAATCAAGGCTTGTATATTCAAAAATAAAACCTTTGCCTGAAAGCTTTCCAGAGATTCTCAGAGTCACAGGAGGTCTGATTCCATATGGGGCTATATGGTCTGTATGTGTGCTGGGGTTGGGGTTTCCCAACTGCAGCGGAAAGGAGCAATCTTTCCTGGAAAGCAAAACTGTTTAACTGTGGCTTGACTCTAGGAGTGCCCTGATTGGCTCTGCTGAGGCAGCACAGCGCTGAGTTTCAGGCTTGGGGTATTGTTGGAAATTTGTACGATTAATTGAAAGCTTATTAATGGCAAACACGAGATGACATTTTACATGGTTTAGTTATGTTCTGTGAGTCATTGGTACAACGCAGCCTCAGCCACAAGGCAAGGAAGCTCCTGACGTAACTGATAACAGAGAAGTGATAACAGCTCGGTTCCCACTAACTGGTCTTGGGGCGGCAGGGACAGCCCTTGCAAATGTCTGATCATGTCCCATCTGGTGGTCATTCCTCTTGGGGTTAAGGGAAGTCCTGGAGGAAGGCAGACTTACTCACTGAGTTAATAAGCATTCTGGTTTATTGCCAGTGGGCTTGAGAAATTTGGCTTCTCTGAATGTCTGGCATTCCCCTTAACAGCAAAAAGGCTTGAAGGGAGGGAAATGCTGATGTCATAGTGGAAGTTAGTAGCTCCATATCTGGAGCATCAGGTATGATGTTGCTATAGATAATGAAACTTTGGGTGCTAGATTTTGACTGGGTTCTGTAGAATAGTGCTTGAGTCCCATTCTCCCATGTTTGAGACATGGGTCAGGACTGTGTCTGATTTATCTTGTAGCAGGAAAAGCATATATGTTTGGAAGAGAATTGCTTTTAATATCCTGCAAGAAAAGTCCTATTCCTCTGCTTCATAGGTGGTCAGTGACATATATGTAAAAATGAAAATGAGATTCCCTTTGAAACAAGAACAGAGCAAATGTCTTAGATTCAAAGTGGCATTGTCCAGTCATTGTGTAGATGTCCATGATGGGCATATCTTATTTAAACAGATTTCTGAAGGCCAGCCACCAGAGTTGTTTGTCTTTCTTAGGGCTACAGGAAAGTGCAAAGCAGGCATGCTGCTATGAGAGGCTCTCCTGTAAGCCTCCATTGATTTGCAGCTTCTTTTGGCTGGAAAGAAACACAGGTTGTACAAAACACCCAAATATTTCACAGTATCACCAAGGTTGGAGGAGACCTCAAAGATCATCAAGTCCAACCTGTCACCACAGACCTCATGACTAGACCATGACACCAAGTGCCACATCCAATCCCCTCTTGAACCCCTCCAGGGATGGTGAAAAAGAAAAAATCAGGGCTAGGACTGCTCTGGCTCCCAGCAGGGGTGGGCAGCAGCAGGCAGTAAAGCAGCACCACACTGAGTGCCCAAGGCCCCTCCATGCTGTGGCAGTGCCCTCTGGGGCAGGGCTGCTCCCTCCTGGTGCTGCCGTTCCTTCCCTAGAGCATCCCCCCCGTGCTGTGCAGCCCTACCAGCCCCGGGTGCAGGGGGGAGCCTGCCTGCCATGATCGGCTGCTCCCACGGCCTCTTCTTCGCCCGGGCGGAGAAGATTTCCATCAATCCTTCTGGTCTCCTCTTCCTCACTCTCCTGTGTACATATTACCCTGTCTGCCTGGGTCTTTCCCAGGCCCATTGGGGGTTCTTGAACTCCATGTTGCCACAGATGGTGTTTGCTGGTGTTGCTGAGGTTTATCAGGGAGGCATTTGCTCTTTGCAAGTTCTGCTTTGGTCCTCATAAAGAGGGGTGAGAGTCTGGAGGTGCGTCCTGCAAAGCTTGACCTTAGGTTGGGAAATACCCCCTCTGGGAAGAAAGAAGCAAGAGAGGTGATGGAAGGAAGCCACCCACCATCTGGGTCTGTAGAAATAGCAATGCATCCCCTCTTTTCTCAAGGGAAAGTTCAGTTTTGGGATGCCAGCTGTTCCTTGTCTGGGGACAGCCAAGGGTGGTGTGTGGAGCTAAGCATCTGCACAGACTGATGAGAACTTTCCTTGAGAACCTCCTCAGACTTGTTAGATCTATAGATCTGTGGGACACATGTGGTCTGTCACCTATATTCAATGCTTCAGTCACACTCTGCAGCTACCAGCTTTAGCAGTGGCTGGAGCTGGTTACAAACGGAGTCTTCTCTGCAACCACTGAGAGCTCTAGAGGGGAATATAGATAGTAGAGCTCATCTGCACTCCCTTGTCCAGCAGTAGAATCATTTCCACAAAGGCATTGCAGGCACTGGGAGGAGATTATAGGCCAAGTGCTTAAACTCTTCCACCCTGGTATAGCAAGAGCCCCACAGCTGCGAATTGTCTGATGCCAGCAAATAAACCAGATGGACGACATGGATGGAGACTGGCCAAGCTGGGATGGAAAGCGTAGTGTGCCCTCCTGTCTTAATGGGCTTCTGGAAGATGAAGTAGCACAAGCTGGAAAGAGTCTGCAAAGCTCCCTCTGTTGATAATGGGAAATGGGATCTACTGTTTTTTTGTGGGGCTTCAGTAGTGGCTACTGTGATCTCCTCTAATGCTGCAGGAAGCTGGGATATTTCAAGGCTCCACTGGGGAGAAGAATCCAGATATACAGCTGTAGAGAGCAGTGGACTTGGGAAGAAAAATCCAGCAGTCATAATGAGAGGTGTCACAGACCATGTGTGCTACAAGATATAACTACTGTTGCTAGTTCTGGTTATCAGAGTTTAGGAAAATGAAGCCCAGCCAGTCTACAAAGGATGATGATGGGTCAGTGCTGCTGGGCAGCAAATGCTGCTTTTGCAAGAGGCCAAACCCGGCTGTTCCTCCAGCACTTCATGACTATGGTTTGTTACCTGGGTGATGGGAAGGTTTAAAACTCAGATCAGACTCTCATTGTGTTAGGTGCTGTATATATAAGTCTAGTGAGACTCATGTCTAAAAAGAGCTTTCTGTCATGATTAACAGGACATCATTTATGGATGGGCTGTCACAAAAGGCTATGAGAAAACCACAAGTGCTGCTTTTCAACTGTCCAGGGTCTCCAGTATCTGATTTGCTTCAGAACCTGAGGTAAGGCAACCTAACCTTGTCTCTGTACCTCCCCATTGACCATTTTGACACCCAAGCTTGATGCTCCCAAACCCAAATTGTCTAAATGATTCATGGATCTCTTGATTTTGAAGAGTACAGAAAGTTCCCCAGGACTTTGTATGAATAGAAGACTCACCTGCAATGACACATGGAGGTCATACCTGTGCTGAAAACTTAATTTGGCTTTATCCTACTCTTATGCCTTAGTCCCACAATTTATTTGCCTCCCCCAAAAGACTAGCTGGGATGTTTCAAAAGGTAGGGGCAGTCCAGTGCTATAGTATGTCTACAGCATTCTTCAAGGTACCTTGACTTGAAGTATTCCAGCTCACTTTTGTGAAACACAAGTTGCTAGAGCCTATCTTAAAGGCTTGAATCTCAGTGCAGTGCCTTTTCAAGCCAGGCCAAGCTGCTTGCAAGTCTGTTTTGGAAGAGGTTACTGAATACTCCCCTCAGTGTGCTGGAAAATCATTCCTGACTGTCACAGGTACTGTCCAGACACATTACACTGTGTTTATGGGGTTCAGTGTGGAGGGGTGGATCCAGGATGTGCTTGCCAGGCTGTTTATGGCAGTGGGGGAGCATGCCCTTTCTAGGTGTGCTCCTTACCTTTGCCATTTGTCCTTCTTTCTCTATTCTGCCATCCCTGAAGCAGCCCGGATTGGTTATAGCCCACATGTTACAGTGGCCAACCTGCAAAGAGAGAGCCAGAAAAAGTTAATGTGGAGTTCTGGTCTACTCCCAGGATGCATTTGGGCTGCAGCCCATAATGATACGTATAATTGCGAAGGCCTGCCAAAAAAAGCAGGCTGGATTTAATTGAGTCAACACACTGCTATTAATAATAAAATGGCAGAGACTTTGCTATTAATCACTTGTGCTGGCTTTATCACAGGCAGTCTCAGCTATCTGGCTACCAAACAAGACCTTTAAAAAAAATGGTGCAGTAGAAAACTTACTAGTGGGAATACACCTGCTAACAAAATAAACCTTGTAAACAAAATGTTCCTTGCAGAAGAATGTGCTTGCAGTAGGGGCAGCCTATTTGGGAGGCAAATGCTTGTGTCCTGCAGTAAAGACCTCTTTTTATAGGAATAGCTCACTGGAGGATGCACTTGGCAAGTGGTGCGTCTTTGGAAAAGGTTGTACTTGAAAAAGCACTTTGTATGGGGTGGGATTTCAGGGGGAAATGAATCCTCCAAAGAGAAAAGTCATTGCTGCAGGAATATAGCACAGCCCAGAGAGGAATGCATCTGTTACTAGCAAATGGGAAACACTCTGTCTGCTGAGGTACTGAACAAAAAGTGAAATGCAAAATAAATACCATGCCTGACAGCTAAACCGCAGCCCTTCTTGCAGAGAGATGGATAAATTGAGGTATATCAGGGTGGATGGCTGAATGTGGAGCTCTGTACTACAAAGTGCATGCTGCAAGTACTGTACATAGCACCACCACAGGAGTAGAGTTTGGTCGCTGAGGGCCCAGAAGTGCCCTCTTTCATATGGCTTGGCCATGCTGTGAGGTGGAGGAAGGGCTTGAACAGGGGCTTCAGCCTCTTGATGCATGCACCATATTTGCTTACCTGTGCTGCTTATGTTCTCTGTGGCTCTCCTGATGGGCTGCACCCCAATGCCTGAGATTGGTAGTTTCCTCAGGGCAGTGCAGTAACAGCATGCTGTATTTTTGAAAAGCCCTCCCCAGATGAGGTTGTTATCATAGCAAACACAATAATGTCAGTCTTCATTTTTGCTTCTGATTAGAGCTGCTTGCCATTACTATGTCTGGGAAGGGACCATGTAGCACAAAGGTCTGAAATCTAGAGGGAAGGCAATAGGGTTGGAAACAGTGTTCTGAGAAGGAAACACAATGTGTCTGTAGACAGAGCCAAAGAATATGGAGAGGTTGTCAGACTTAAAAAAATGACTCTTGGAGATAGTTGGATGGGGATAGTCATCTGCCCTCCACATCTAACAGTGCCAAAGGAATGAAAATTTTCCTGCACAAAGGGATAAATTTTCTGTGCACCAAAACCAAAATTCTGTGTGCATCTTGCACCAAATAGCCCACCAAAATAAATCATTTAACAGGCTAAAAGACCTCTTTCTCTCTGCTGTGAATTAACAAGGTCCATAAACGAATGCAAATGTTATCCATCAGAAAGAAAGAGAAAAAAAAAGAAAAAAGAGAAAGCAACAACAAAAAGATCCCAGGAAAAAAAAAAATATCCACTTCCTGCTGTTTTCCTTTTCTCCTCACAAAGTGAGTGTCTTATCCTCAGAGAAATTCACTTCATTGTTAGAAATAGCCGAAATTGGCTTGCAACTAGTAAAGATGCCAAGAATTTGCACCTTGCTCTGTGACCTAAAGCAAAAATGACATGAACATTGACAAATTTGACAAGGAAATTTGTGCAAAAAACAACTTCTATTTGGCTAGCCAAGCAGCAAATATGTCGGATGATATGCTTTATTAAGCAATCCATTTTTCAGCAATAGCTGCACCATCTGCAAAGGTTAGTGTGCATCAGGCTTTCCACAGAATTTCATCTGCGTCTGCAGCTAGGTGCAACACACGACCACATTTTTCATGTACATACAATTTTGGATGCAAATAGAATACTTGATGAAAGAGGTGACCTTCCGGACTGACTTCCCCCATGCAGTAAAGTCACAGGCACAGAAGCAGCTGAGAGAAACATGTCTCTGCCTGGAGAGGAGGGGGAGAATGGGAGAGAGGAAGGAGGAGGAAAGGGAGAAATAAAAGGAGGTGGAAACTTCAGGAAAAAGTGTTTCCCAAAGAAATGGTTTGGCACATCGCATTGCAGGAACTAGATGTGTGCCAGGCAAAAGGGAACAGAAACTGTTGTGCTGGGTAACTGCAGTTTTCTTCTGGATGGAATCCATATTTCCATCCACAAGGTTTTCTCTTATCTTGTGTAGTTCCTGCTACTACACAAGACCTAAACATCTGCCTATTTTATTTCTTCCTCTATCATTGTTTGAATTCCAGGCTTGTCTTCTGGTAGGGATGGACCATTTGCCTTCTTGCTGCTATGGTCCCTATGGTCTATGGCTTCTGGGTCTCCTTGTGAATGTTCTTGACTGTACAGGGTGTATTTTTTAAACCCAAGAAGGGGAAGCCTTTCTTTCAATTATTAGTTGGATGTATCTGTTTTCTGTATGTTCTGTCTGTCTTTTTTTTTTTTCTTAAGGCATGATGGCCTTGCCTCTGTATTTTCCCATACTGTTTTCTAGTGGATGGATATGGTCCTTTCATGTCCTGCCTGCCCTACATTAGGTGGAATCAACTCTTCTCTAGTCCCCCGTCTTCTTCCCCAAGTGTATGCTGTACACATGGCTCCCTACGCCTCATTGATGGTTGCTGGTTATAAATTCATGTTCTCAGTCCCTACTCCACTTAGCTGAAGTTGGATGCCATCCCAGTGCCTTGCAACTGTCCCTGGTCCAGCGGAAAGTTTAATCTGCCAGTTCACGGCATGTCGTCCTATGGGGAGAGTTCAGTTCAGTGCAGCTCCACACTGCACAGAGAGAAGCTCATTAGCAGGACATGGTAGTGTCTGATGACACTGTGGTCCAAGAAGGCCTCATTAGGCACAAAATGTTTTCTGTGTCTCTCTGAGATTTCCTAGTAACTTAAGGAATTCAGACATAGTTACTGTGGGGTCACAGATGAAATGGGGAGCAGAGATGCACACTCCAAGGGCCATCTCCCATCTGTGTCTTTTGTAGGAGCAGATACCAGATGAAGCCTTTGGCTCCTTGTATGTAGCCTTAGATCCTTGCTAGGAAGACACAGATGGGTCTGACTGGGCCTGGCAGGCACACTCATCCCTGGTTGGCTGCTAAGTGATGTTAAATGATGAATGTTAAACTTAACAAGGGGACTTACAGATTTACGTAAGGATTTTACTGCCTGCCAGGTATAAATGATGGAACAGCTTTGATCTTTAGGGGGCTCAGTACTGGAAGTGATTTAAAGTAAAGTTAATAAAACTGCTTAAAACTGTACTCTGTAGTCCCACAGGCTGAAGGAGCCCTAGTGGTCACTTGACTGCTCTAAGTAAAAATTGTTCACATTTATGAGGGAGATCAAATCCCACTGGTGTTAACTGTGTTTCTAGCTGAATAATAAATGGTGTCTTCCAGGAGTTCTGCAAGTCTTTCCCTATGTGCACTGTGGGTCCCACAACCTGCTGGAGCCACCAAGCTGTTATCCACAGATGCAAAATTAAAAAGGCAGACTCTTTGTATTTCCACAGGCTTTTCTCAGCCTCTCTCCACTTCATGTTCTCTACACAGGTCTGATCCTTTTGCCATTTTGCAGCATGCCACAAGCTGGTGTTGGTGGTTTTGTTATTTTACCATCAAATGGGATTCTTGATGTGTTTCATTTTTTGCATTTTCTGGCCAACAGTGACAAGAAAATGCCATAAATACTCAAATTCCATTGGCTTCCTGGTGGGCTTTGCCACCAATGATCTTTAGTAAGCGAACATCATATTACACTCTTCAGGAATGGTCTTGCAATGTCTTCTTCTATTGCAATGCATCTTAAGAAGTTCCCCACAAAAGTGAAAATTCTACTTTTTAATGAATTTTCTGTCTCACAAGAATCTCAGCTGCTCTCTACAATATATTAATGGGTATTTCCATTGAATGTTTCCATAGCCTCCCAAGATGAGTTGTGATGAGCAGGGTGCTCAGATGCTGGTGGAAAAAGTACTTGTATAACCTGCACTGATTCGAGGGGAGAAGTGGCTCTTTTGTAACCATCAGAGAAGTTGGTGGGATTTACTGGTGTCCAAGTATCAGCCCAGCTCATTAGGTTTACAAGTGAGATCGAATTCCATCAGTTAATTCTGTTCAAAGCTGTGGGACAAACAGGCCTTCCCTGCATGCCAGGGGGTCATACTGTCAACTGGAGTCACCAGGCTCTCCCTCCATACACACACAAATGGAAGTCATCCTACTATTGCAATCTGGTTTTCTAATTCTCCTGCCATTTCCTAGAAACTCTTTAATGACAACCAGAATGTCTCCTGTCTGCTTGGTAACAAAACAAGTAGCCTTTTGTGGGCCTCTCTAGAAATCAGTGATTGGCAGCCACTGAAATTGAATTAGCAGTAACTCACCACTGGTAGGAAAAAAAGGGTTTTTTTGGTTTTTATTTCAGCCCAGTGCTCTGTTAGTGATGAAACTCTGCAACACAATGATTTGATGAGGCCATGATCTTGGAAAGTTGCAAACAGAGATGAGCCATTTCAGGTGGATGAGGAACAAATCCTGAATTATAAAGGTACAGTCAAATCTGGGATGGGATTTGCTCTGTAGAGGAGCTAGCTGGCAACTACCAGTGATTGGGAGGAAGTTGCATGAAAATCTTGTTACTTGTGCCTTGTTATAGAATTACCTCCTGCAGAGTTGGGTTTTTCCTTTCTTTTTTTTTTCTTTTCCCTGAATTATAGTCTCTCTTGGAGGTAGGTTATGGGCTTAGACAGATCACTGGCTGGACAGCCCAGTACTTCCTGCATTCTTACTTCCATGGATCCTCTAATAGCTCTGCTTGCCTGGCTTTGTCTGGCTATTGTGTTTCACTGATAGGATGGTCTATTTCTGAGACTGTTGCAGGATTTCTGCAGACAGCTTCCAGTGGTATTTACAGAGCCCCCAATATGTTCCTTACACTCTCACAGCATTTTCTAAACTCCCTGGGGGCTGAGGGTCATCTCTCACTTTTCATGGGATAAATTGACAATGACACAATGAAATCAGTCATGATGAAATGGCTCCATTTTGACTACAATTAGAGGGGGTTTTGGATCCATGTTTCTGTGTGATATCTCAGGACCTGACCTTGCATCATAGGGGTGTTTTGGCAAAGATTTCCAACAGTATTTTGAAATCTCTTATCCCATCCCATAAACACGGCATTGGATTCAGCAAACTGTTTTCAGAGGTATTCTCTGTGTTTCCAGAAAAGTTCTTTGTGTTATGTCTTGTAGCAGCCTGTTTGTTTGCTGTGGCAGATTGGTGGTTTTTTTTTTGTGGGACCACAACAGTTGTGTTAGAGAATGAAGAAAGTGATATACATACTAGATGATCTACTGTGGCTGGAACTCATTCCTCACTCACCCACTAGTATGGATGAAGAAGTAGTTTGGGAAGCATCACTAGATTTATAGTCATTTGCTTGTGGTTCCTAATGTCTGTCTTTCCTTGTACTACATCATCTGACTAAGGGCTAATTTCCAGTAGTTTTCTTCCTCCCTTGAAAAATATGCTATAGGTCCCTGGAAATCTGGGGAAATCAGGCATATCATACCCTAAGACTCCTTTGAACCTGAGCCTCTGTTCTCAGCTCATTTCTGCTGCCTGGTATCTTGCCCATGCTGCAGTGTAGTGCTAGAGCACTAAAGTACTCAAACAGGATAAATCAATGGCTGTCTGCTGATTTACACCACTGGAAGATTAGGCCCAGGTCAGATAGAGAGCAGAGAACCCTCCAACAGAGTCTCTTTTAAATAAACCACAGGCAGGTATTTCAGCCCAGTTAGCTGGGCATTCAATTACAGCTTTTGCTACAGAGTAAAACCAGTTTTTCCAAAGGACACTGATAGCAGCCTCTTAAAAAAGGAGTTGTGGCCCCTCCCTAGTGACCTTTCCTTGTCAAATGCTACATGCTGTGATGTTCCTACACAATAGAGAACACTCTGGTCTCTGTGTACTTGGCAAAGGAAGAAATGGCTTTTTTAATCTCATTGCATGAATTATTGGCAAAACGTTTGAAGTAGCTCCAAGATTTCTCTCTGACTGACTTGCATTTTCTCAGGAGATTTGTGTAGTTTGGGAGTTTGGAACGTGTAACTGAGTAACTTGGAGAAAGCACTTGCTACCTTTTGAAAGGCAACTGTGTCCTTGCCGAAAAATCACTTCATCTGCTGCATCAACATCCCTTTACAGAGGATAAACTTTGTTGGGCGTGACATACTGGGTCCCCTCGAAGGATACTCACCCCTCTTGCTGCCCTGACTGGCCCTCAGTGTGAGTATTACCCAGAGGCAATGCCTCCTGTGGATGCTGTGATGCTCCTGTGGCATCGCCCCCAGCCAAGCTGAGGAACAGGGTTCTGCCATGCCAGGCCTTGGGCAAACATAAGTGTGTGCCAGCACTTGCCCTGAATAGTCTACAGAGACAAGGAATGGAAACAAAAGCAGCAGTCTGGGGTCATGTATCGAGGAAATGCCAGAGCTGGGATTAAGACCTATGCTTCTGCTGCTGCAGCCTTGTCAGCCCTGGGAAGGCCACCTCATGTCGGTAGCCCCTTTCTCTTTCTGTACTGCTGCCCTGGGCTCACTGACGTCGTTCTGTCACAGGCCAGGCATCCAATATGGACTGCATCCATCCTTTGCTGGAGCATGCCTCTGGCTCCTGCCGGTCATGGCTAGCAAAGGGTTGTCACTTCCCAAGGACGGCCACCTCCCCTCCTTCAGTGCTTCTTTTTCCAAGATCAAAGCAGAGTGAGTGTGCCAGAACCTGCCAAACTGCTGCTGTGGAGACTGACGGGGAGTGACAGAGCCTGAAACTGTCTGGCAGATTGTTTGTTTAATGGGGAAAAATGTTTTCCTGACACTGTAGAGCACTTTGAATCACAAACGATGTCAATAACACACATTCACCTCTTCCTACCATGGAGTTATTCTCCCTTGTATGCTGTCCCTTTACATGGAGACTCCATTAATGCCCAGATCACCAGCAGCCAAATGCCATGAGCGTGTGGCTGATTTGCTGGTCAGGGCGGGCAGCATGAGAGTGACCACACCGTGGGGGCAGTGATCCCTGCTGACCCATCGGGGCAGCAGCTCCAGGAGATGAGGAGAAGGGTTCACAATGGCTTCTCTATTCACTGCGCTCCCTCTAGCCCTGGCAGCTCGGCCCAGCCTTGAAGTCCTTCCTTCAACTTTGATTCCCTGGGCCTGCAAAGTGGAAAATGAATTGGATCCGAGCCATGTGCTACCCTGCTGTCACCTGGTGTCATTTTTATTTTTCAGGCTGAAATGGCCCCAAGAATATTGGCAGCTCTGAAATTGTAAGGATATCTAATCGGGTGATTTATGCCAGGAGGGATTTGACCAGGAGCCAAGAATCAGTAGGGACATCCTCCTCCTCCCTAGCCCAGTAAGGAGCTCCCACTTTGGTGGCAGTTATTGGGTGTTGTTTGTTTTGCACCTGCGGTGGTCCTCTCCTTGCCCTCGTGCCGGCCGCCACAGAGCCGCCAGCTCAGCTCCCTGACTCCCCAAGCCAGTAAATAATTACCTCCCCCTTCCCATCTCTGGAATGTGTACATAAACAGCGTAGCCTACCTATGGCTACTTGGCTTGCTGTTAAGTCCTAAATAAAGCTAAAAAAGGATTAATAGCCCTTTGTGATACAACACTTAAAAAAAAAGAAAAAAAAAAAGAATTAGAAGGCAGTTTGTCTTGCACTC